>NC_067245.2:269055228-270305228 GCF_019359855.2 Lolium perenne
AGTATATCAGCGCACATCAAAATCTAGTATAGTTTCATGGGATGGGGCATGTTATATCAGCATGTCCTGATTTCCTTGATGTATTCTAGGTGCCCATTGTTCCCGTATCATTATTTGTGCCTTGTATGCCATCTTAATTATTTTACTAATGAAGTTCCGGTTTCATATATAGCTCTTTTAATGATAACTAATACGTGCCTCCTTCATGAAGAACACTTGCTTGTTAAAGGCAAGTTTGAATTTGTTCAGTTCTTCATCTTGTTTTTTCTGTCAGGTGAAACTCCACTGTTCCTTTCTGCATATTTTGGGAGAGCTGAGGTTGCAAGATATCTTCTTGCTCATGGTGCTGATCCAAAGTTAGGTGGTAACACTGGCTCGCCTCTCCACGCTGCTGCAGTGAAAGGTCTCTCTCTCTTTCCCTCCCCCACAAGCACTCAAATAATATATAACTTGAAACAATATTTTCAGTAATACTTCAGTTCATATGCAATCGCTTAGGTTCTGTTAGCAATCCATGTCATTAGATACACATTGCAGGAGACTCGGGATTGAGATTGAGAGATCTAGAGGGTTTGAGGGGAAATCTGTGGGTTCGGGAGGCCAGCTCAGACCGGAGCTCGTCGCGCAGCAGCACCTCGACCGGCCCTTGGAGCTTTCGCCTAGCCGCCGCCGCCATCCATCCATCCATTAACCGCACAAGCTAGGTTCGGTCCGATTCCCTCTTGTATACCATTGCTCCGTGTCCGTTCGGCGCCATTGCTCGGTTTGATTGATTGATTTTGATTCGATTGATTGATTTTGATTGCTTGTTAAAGGCAAGTTTGAATTTGTTCAGTTCTGAAGCTCGAGCAAGAAAAATTCATTGCTTCAAGTTTTTCCAAGTATCCTGGAATTGTTGATCGGCATCATGACCCAAAGGACCGCAAGAGCATTTTGCCCGTGAGTGCAGATGATGCTTGTCTCCATATTCAGAACATGTTGATACAACTATTTTTTGATGGATTATTTGATACTTGAAACAACGATGTTCACAGAGTTTCAGTTACCAATTTTGGACTTGTAATTTGTAGCTTAATCTGGTTTTGGTAAACTGACTATATGCATGATTGTATTTTTTGGCTAATTACCAGCGGAAACCAATAAAATTCAATATAGTTTCTGAATTTTGGAAACGCTCCCGGAGTTTCTCATCCGCGGAGCGCATGATCTCAACTTTGGTTGTTCAGTCGGTAACAGTGTGTGTACACATCAATCCGTATTAGTGTACTATTTTATTTTTCAAGATTGTTTAGTCCGGAGCAGTAGTACTTACTTTCTTTCTTTATCGAAAAAAACAGCAGTACTTACGAAGGCACACAGAGCTCGATTTATTTTCTAACTAGTTATCATCTAACGGCAAACCTAACACCGTTAGACACGTGTCAGTCTCTCACCGTGTGCTCACGTATACACCCGGTCACCAGGCTTCATCCGAAACATGTAGATATCATCAATAATGTGGCATGGAACATAAGAAATTATCGATACGTCGGAGACGTATCAGCTATCGTCAGCAGTGATGTCACCTGGGCAAGAGAAAATCTCGGATACGAAGGTTTGTAAGAATGGCGGCAGCAGAAGATTGTTTCGAGAGCTTTTGAACAAATACAAGTTTTTGCCCAAATGCTCGGGGGCTACTTTGGAAAAAAAGAAAAATTCGAGCATGACAAAATAGAAATGTCGAGAGCCTATGATCAAATGCAAGCATTTGTTTATAGTCTCGGGGGCTACTCCCATCGGGAGCGCTGGTCGCGCACCCGATAAATATAAAAAGTTCGAGACCGGATGAAAATACATTGACATGAGGCTACAACCAAGCACAAGTTCTTGGCTGTAGCCTCGGGGGCTACTCGCATCGGGAACGCTGCTCGCGTGCCCGATGAAATTATAAAGAAAAAAGAGAGAAAGAAAGAAAGAAGAAAGAAGAAAAAAAGAACAAGTGAGCATATTTCGAGTTATACAAATAACTCTACATATACTCCCATCGGGAAGGCAAAATAAGTCATACATTGACTCGATAAAATGTGCTATTCCAACAGCCAAAAAACACTCAACAATATATTCTCAGAGCGCCAAAGTAGCGAATAATCTCTGAATGCCGCAAAACATTGCGAAGGTAAGACCCCAGATCCGTTCTGTGCGGCGTAGCGTCGTCTCTGACGTCGGTTTGCTACTTTTTTCCGTATCAACAGATAGGAAGAAAAATCCTAACGGACGCGTTAGGTACCTGATAAAATATGACTGGGACTCGACAGAATGGTAAGACCTTAAGCGGCGCCTGTCGAAGTTTACACCAGTATCCCGAGATCATGTCCAGGGACGTGATCTTGAAGTAGGTTTTTGCGGATTGCCACTAGAGTAGTTAACTAGTACCTGGTCCGTCAGATGAACTAGCCCTAACTACCATTATCCCTGTACAATATAGAAATGCGTATCTAAAGATATGTGATGAATTCAACAGATATGTTGAATGATTAAAGTTGGAGATTTTCCATGATTCTGCGATTCAAGCAAAATCTCGGGGGCTACTGACATAGGCATCCCCAATGGGCATGCCGAAGATGGTACCCGGGGTTTATTAAAGGCCCACGATCCGAAGAATAAGAAGATTCGGAAGCCCAAGATGCTATTAAGGAAAGCTAGAGTTGTATTAGGAAACGATACTTGTAATCTTGCGGGATGGGTCAGAAACCCTCCCGGACTCTGTAAACTTGTGTATCACGAAACCCTCGGCTCCACCTCCTATATAAGGGGGAGTCGAGGGACAAAGAAAGGATCGAATTGACTGTCAACACAACCCTAGATTTATATTCGTCGAGGACTTTTCGGCTGAAACCTTCGAGATCTACTTGCGCTCTACATCCAACTAAACCCTAGTCTACAATCCGTAGGCATTGACAAGTTAATACCTTGTCACTAACCCCCTTGTCAAACAGACTTTCAAAGAGCGGCTCCCATGAAGGACGTTATCTCTACCAGCAAGGTAGATCATCCCTCTTCTCTTTTGTTTACACATGTATTTTAGTTTTCTCTCCGAGGTTCGTCTTCAAAATCGGAGCTGCCGGTCTCTTCTCGAAGAGTCATCTGTTTGGCATAGACCGGCTTGAGCTTCTTGTGTATCTTTTGTGGGTAGCCAGGGTGGCTAGGTGTGCCTCTTGTGGCGGAGTGAGTGTGGTTGTGAGTGTGCTTTGGCACTGTTGTTGTTGTTTTTTACCCCGTTTTCTCCTAAAAACTGGGCACCTTCTGCTTAATGAATGAATGAGGCAAAGCTTTTGCCTCCATTTAAAAAAAACTAGATCTAGCCTAAACGGCATTGCTGCAAAAACCAAGTACAAGAACACCGATCTACAGATTGGAGGCTTCCACTTAGTGAGGTTTGCATAATCCCTCTTCAAGGATTTGTAGTCCTCGTCAAGGGTTGCAGAATCCTAAAGTAACTTGGCATTGTCAAATTCAAGAGAAAGCTTTTTGTTTTTAAGCACACCCACCAAGGCTACAACATGATTTCTTTCCTTAGTGATCTTGAAGATGTTCAAGTTGTGTTATCACCAGATTTTGGCCAAATCAGGAGGTGGGCCGTAAGGGAGATGGGCTTGGAAGATTACACGTGGAAGATCTCTGAAGCGGCCTTGCATGAAGAATTTGGGCTAGATTGCCCGTGTATCTTTAGTTATAGTAGATCGCATCTTAGATTAGAAGTTAGAGTTCGTCTCGTACACGGTGGGGATTATTCCCACGTTAGAAAGTCTCCTGGACTATAAATATGTATCTAGGGTTTATGGAATAAACAACAACCAACGTTCAACCAACAAATCAATCTCGGCGCATCGCCAACTCCTTCGTCTCGAGGGTTTCTACCAGTAAGCATCATGCTGCCTAGATCGCATCTTGCGATCTAGGCAGCATAAGCTTCATGTTGTTCATGCGTTGCTCGTACTGAAGCCTTTTTGATGGCGAGCAACGTAGTTATCATAGATGTGTTAGGGTTAGCATAGTTCTTCGTATAACATGCTATCGTAGTGCGACCCTTGCATGTCTAGCCGCCCTTACACCTATCTTAGGTGTAGGGGCGGCACCCCGCTTGATCATTATTTAGTAGATCCGATCCGTTACGGTTGCTCCTTGTTCCTCAAGGATTAGTTTAATATCTGCAATAGTTAGGCCTTACAAAGGGTTGGAGGATCCAGCGGCACGTAGGGTGTCGTTTGCTAGTCCTAGACAGGATGTTCCGGGGATCAACCTCGTGTTGGTTTTTAGGCCCTATCTAGGATCGTCTTACGATCACCGTGCGTGGCCGCGAGGACCAATCGTGAGTAGGATGATCCGATTATGCGGTGAAAACCCTAAATCGTCGTAGATCGTTTTAGCTTTATCTTGATCAAGCAGGACCACCATATATTCGTGCACCTCGTACGAATCATGGGTGGATCGGCTCCTTGAGCCGATTCACAGGATAACCTGAGAGCCGATCGAGGCTCGTATTTAATGTTTACGTGTATGCCATGCAGGAAACTAAGCGAGGCATCTCCATCACCTTCCTGACCAGGTATAGGTCAGGTGGCACGCCCTTGCATCAGCATCGGACGTGTGTACCAGAGGCTTTGCGGGCCGTCGCTCGGAGGGACCAGGGCCAGCCGCAGCCCTAAGTTGTTCCCGGTTCTACTGTGTTGCCCGTCGCTGCCCGCCGGTGGGTTTTGACCGCAACACATTCTGGCACGCCCGGTGGGACAAGCTTCGTCATCAACCACATCGCCATCTACATCTGAGATGGCGGACGGCACACCAGTCACGTACGAGGATCTGACCGACGAGCTCAAGAAGAAGTATGACGAGGTCAAAGCCATCCTCGAAGCCGATCTCATCGGCTCTTTCCACAGAACCCGTTCACATGGCATCAGGTTGAAGGGGTTCTCGCCTGATGGTGCACTCGATGGGATAGACCTCTCTGCCCCGTCAGAAGAACGCACCAGGTCCCTGCGGCAGGAGATCAACTACTTGGTGGCTCACTCGCTGCATCGCCACTCTGAGAACCTGGTAAACACTTTGGAGCGTGTCGCTCTTCGGGTGATCCAGGAGATCATGAGGCACCAGTACTCGCCGTCAGGACCAGCTCTCGGGACGCATCAAGGAGAGTTGCCACTCCAGTCCCGTCCACCGCTGCCATTTGCGTTGGCAGCACCAGAAGTGCCGAATTCACCGGCATTCGTCGTCTACAAGATCGGTGGTGACCCTAGTGACTGCCAGTTCTTGCATGAGGCGCCTAAGGAGATCCCTCACGGGTACATGTGCACGTATGTGCCAGATTGCGGTAACTGGGCGCTCACGAACCAGGCCACAACATCAGGGACTTCTGGGAAAACAGGAGGAACGTCAGCGACAGATCATTAGAAGCAGACGTGGCTAACTAAGTACGCCACCCCGACGAACCTCCAGAGCTCAGCTCCTGCAGTTGGCTCAGAGCTGGAAAAGCAAGCATGGCTGGCTAAGTACGCCACCCCGGCGAATCTTCAGAGTTCAACTCCTGCAGCCAGCACAGCGGATCAGATCAGTACCATACTGAGAGACCAGTTCGGCATGGTGCCGAAAAGGAGGGCAATCGGCTATTCCAAGCCGTACCCCGATGAGTACGAGATGATCCCGTTACCACCCAAATATCGGCTCCTTGATTTCTCCAAATTCAGCGGATCAGATGGCTCCAGCTCCATCGAGCATGTGGGCCAATATTTGGCACAGCTAGGAACGGCCTCAGTGTCAGATCCATTACGCGTGAGGTTCTTCTCACAGTCCCTCACGGGATCAGCTTTCGGGTGGTACACCTCGTTGCCACCAGACTCGATCCGGACTTGGAAGCAGTTGGAAGAACAGTTCCATACGCAGTACCACTCAGAGGTTTCCGAGTCTGGCCTTGCCGATCTAGCACAAATACGTCAGAAGCGTGGAGAAACTGTGACAGAATACATCCAGCGCTTCAGGAATCTTAGGAACCGATGTTATTCGGTTCGTGTGACTGAAAAGGAAGCAGTCGAGTTGGCAGTGGCGGGCCTCGCAACACCGCTCAAGGACATGGCCTCCCAAGCAGACTACCCCTCACTGGCGCATATGGTTCAGAAACTGTCGGCATATGAACAGCGCCACCCGGACCTGTACCAGGACAAATTCAAGCGTGCAGTAGTCCTGGTCGAGGCAGAGGAAGACGAAGTTTCTGCGGGAGATCAAGAGGTAGCAGTGGCTGAATGGACTCGGGGGGCAACCCCCGTGTCCTGCAAATGGGTAAAGCCACCAGGCCCGCCCAGGGGGTTTGATTTTGACGTGACCAAAACTGAGCAAATCTTCGACCTCCTGCTCAAGGAGAAGCAGTTGACGATTCCCGAAGGTCTCAGATTCCCCACGGTACAAGAGCTGAACGGAAAGCCATACTGCAAATGGCATAACTCGCTCTCCCATGCCACCAACGACTGCAGGGTGTGGCGTCAGCAGATCCAAATGGCGATAGAAAAAGGACGTCTGATTTTCAACTAGTACGCCATGAAGGTCGACACCCAACCCTTCCCCGCCGTTAACATGGTGGAATGCACTTACCCTGAAGGTTGCCAGCCAGGATCCTCGTTCAGCATCAACATGGTAGGACCTGGGCACCACTCTGGCAAAGATGGAGACGAGGGCAGCTGCTCTCGTAGCAAGGACATAGAGGAGGCCGCTCCACGCGATCGGCTCCGTCATGATGGCAAGCGCTACGTCACAGAGGGAGAAGTGAAGAACATAAGATATCAGCGACCCCTCTCTGATCACCTCCTCAACAAGTATGTGAGTCAGTATGACCAACGCCGACGATCCAGCGATGATGATGAAAGAGATCGTCTGGCTAGAGAAGCCAGAAGACATCGTCGGCACGATCGCGATGAGGAGGATCACGAGCGCCGTGCCAAAGGAAAGTCAAGGGAGCAAGACGACAACGATAGGCACTGGGACTGCCCCTTCTTCAGACACTGCTGGGATTCAGGAATGAGCCGATTGCCCACAATCGGCAATTGCCCAGAATGCAACCAGAAGAAGAAGGAGGCAGCCAACGTGTCCGTGTTCAAGCACTTAGGGCCTCTCCCGCCACAAAGCAAACGCGCTGAGTCCCCTCGGTGGGAAGATCTCGAGGATTCAGAAGACGAGGGACAAGAAGAAGAAGAAGACAGGTACCACCGGCCAAGGTGGTGCCCTGATGGACTCAGCCGTTCACAAAAGCGCAGGGTTCAGCGATTGCGCGGCCTGGAGGAAGCCGAAAGGTTATACTTGCATACGTTAAGGAAGGCACGACCTGATCTAGCTGCGAAAGTTCAGCGAACCCTGGACGAAGAGGGCCGTCCACGGAAAATGGAGTGGCGCCCCAAGCAAAGGAAAGCCGATGATGAAACATCGGCTGGCACAAACATGGTGCTCGTCCTTCCGACGGAGCTTAGTGCTCCACGATTACACGATGCACTCGAGGTGGACGACAGCAAGCGCATCAACATGATAAAGTCAGAGGTTGGGCTGGTTTTATCCACTGGCCTAACCATGTAGTAGGAGCAAAACAATGAGCAAACGTGGCGAGGCCGATCCCTGGGGATCGGCCCCCCAATGATCTATGAAGGAACGTTACGAAGCCTTCATTGAGCGCTTCAGTCAATATGGAGGCCGATCCCAGCAATCGGCCAAAATTATCTTCACCACATGTTCTGCTTGTGTTCAACATCGATCTACTGGGCAGAGGTCACGTCGGCGGATGAAAGTCAACACGAATCCTCGCGGAGCCGACGTGCAAGTACAGTGCCGTGGCTAACCACAAAGCCGATATCTGCAGTCACCTGGCAGATTCGGCTCGGGGGGCATATAGTCAGATGAACATGTGCAGATAAACATGTATAAACATGTGTTCAGTGAAACACTGGGAGCCGATTAGGAAAAATCGGCCAGTAAAAAAAAATTTCATAACATACAGCCGAGACAAGGGCATCGACTTCAGAATTAGAAACGAAGCTGATGCGCAGCCATCGACTCTAGTACAGTTACACAAGACCAAGACCTACTGGCTATGTGCTCAAGGTTCACATTTTCGCCAAGATGGTTTTCAGTTTGGTGTTTCATTTACAACATCGGCGTTCAGTGGAAGAAAGCTGATCAATGACCTGTGCATCCTCGCCGGTATTCTCGCCTTGATTAAGGCTCGGGGGGCAGCTAACTTGGTAGATGTTCTGTTTTGGGAGCCGATTGGAGTCGCATCGACTGACCCTGCATCGTGATCTTCTCTGAAAGCAGTTCAGGTGTTGAAAAAGAAAACTGCTAAAGCTACGGAGAGGAGCCGGAAAAGGAGGCCGTCGGCTTTATAGGTTTTGGACCGTCCTGTTGCTGCAAGAAAAGGAAAGGGACTGGATTCTCAAAATAGCCGATGAGTAGTCATCGGCTAAGGGATTGCGAAAAATTATGGTCAGATATCAAATCGCAGTCTGAATTTGAGAAGTGCTTGACTGACGGTCTAATCGACATTTGAGTCCGGCTTCACGGGCGTCCAAAGGAAAAGGAATCCGATACGTTGCTATCGGTCTTGGTATGACAAGCGGAAGGAGTGAAATTGGATTAATTGAAAGATGAATTGAAAGAACAATTTTCATTAATTCAAAGGAGCGGCTTTACAAGAAAGAGTCGGTGGCTCTCAAAAGAGGGATCTGGTGCCTAGTGCACTGCTACTACTAGTCCTACTCTACTAGTCGTCGCTGTCCTCATCGTCGCCGTCGTCGATGTCATCGGCGCTGCTCCCAGGAAGCTCCTCGTCGCTGCTACCCCAGCCCTTGGCCGGAGCTTCGTCTTCCTCGTCATCATCATCATCCTCGTTGTCCGCCCAGGAGCGGAAGCGCTTGGTCGGCGGATACCCGATGGAGGAGGAGGATTCATCCTCCTCCTCTTCCTCCTCGTCATCATCATCGTCTTCGCTGTCCGCCCAAGCGCGGAATCGCTTGGCCGGCAGAAGCTTAGCGGGGGAAGAGGGGCCGCCCTCCTCTTTTTCTTCCTCTTCCTCTACTTCTTCCCCCTTCCCGTCGGGGGAGGTGGGTTTCGCCCAGGGATGGAGGTCGTCTTCACTTTCGCTTATCAGCTCCCCATCGATGAGGAACTTGAGGTTCTCTTCCCCATCTGTCAGAGGCAGGTCGCCCTCCGGCGCGTGATCGGAGTTCCACTCCAGCTCGTTCGAAGAGAAGGATTGGAGGGAGAGGCCGGAGGATACAGAGGAAGAGGAAGACATCGCTACAGGGGAAGAGGGTTTTTTGGTACCGATAGCTGGAACAGAGGAAGAGGATGAAGTGGGCTAATCAATCGGCACGGTTAAATAATAAGAGCCTAGTGGAAATTTATTGCTCAAGCAGTTTCCGAGGGGATGGAGCCAAAATTGTCAAATCGTGCAGAGAAGTTGAGAAGGCAGGTCATCATGATGAAGAATACCGCGACAGGTCTGCTCTGCCACGACATGACCCTTCGAAGGAAAAACAGAGTGGTTTTGAAATTATCATTGCCAAAACCAGGGGGGCATGTGTTATCACCAGATTTTGGCTAAATCAGGAGGTGGGCCGTAAGGGAGATGGGCTTGGAAGATTACACGTGGAAGATCTCTGAAGCGGCCTTGCACGAAGAATTTGGGCTAGATTGCCCGTGTATCTTTAGTTATAGTAGATCGCATCTTAGATTAGAAGTTAGAGTTCGTCTCGTACACGGTGGGGATTATTCCCACGTTAGAAAGTCCCCTGGACTATAAATATGTATCTAGGGTTTATGGAATAAACAACAACCAACGTTCAACCAACAAATCAATCTTGGCGCATCGCCAACTCCTTCGTCTCGAGGGTTTCTACCGGTAAGCATCATGCTGCCTAGATCGCATCTTGCGATCTAGGCAGCATAAGCTTCATGTTGTTCATGCGTTGCTCGTACTGAAGCCTTTTTGATGGCGAGCAACGTAGTTATCATAGATGTGTTAGGGTTAGCATAGTTCTTCGTATAACATGCTATCGTAGTGCGACCCTTGCATGTCTAGCCGCCCTTACACCTATCTTAGGTGTAGGGGCGGCACCCCGCTTGATCATTATTTAGTAGATCCGATCCGTTACGGTTGCTCCTTGTTCCTCAAGGATTAGTTTAATATCTGCAATAGTTAGGCCTTACAAAGGGTTGGAGGATCCAGCGGCACGTAGGGTGTCGTTTGCTAGTCCTAGACAGGATGTTCCGGGGATCAACCTCGTGTTGGTTTTTAGGCCCTATCTAGGATCGGCTTACGATCACCGTGCGTGGCCGCGAGGCCCAATCGTGAGTAGGATGATCCGATTATGCGGTGAAAACCCTAAATCGTCGTAGATCGTTTTAGCTTTATCTTGATCAAGCAGGACCACCATATATTCGTGCACCTCGTATGAATCATGGGTGGATCGGCTCCTTGAGCTGATTCACAGGATAACCTGAGAGCCGATCGAGGCTCGTATTTAATGTTTACGTGTATGCCATGCAGGAAACTAAGCGAGGCATCTCCATCACCTTCCTGACCAGGTATAGGTCAGGTGGCACGCCCTTGCATCAGCATCGGACGTGTGTACCAGAGGCTTTGCGGGCCGTCGCTCGGAGGGACCAGGGCCAGCCGCAGCCCTAAGTTGTTCCCGGCTCTGCTGTGTTGCCCGTCGCTGCCCGCCGGTGGGTTTTGACCGCAACAAGTTGCTAGACTCTTCTAAATTCAACACAATCTCCTCAAAAGTGACCTTCAAGTTGTGCTCCTCCTCATGAGCTTGAGTGAGAGAGGCTATCTCATCGGCCGCCTCCCTCTCGAGCCTCTCCTTCTTCTCAAGAAGATATTGTGCTTCACCTAGTTGATCCATGAGGGCCTCAACATGCTTCTTAGTCTCCCCTGGCATGTTAGTCAAGAAGGTATCCAAACTAACAACCTCACGTTTTGCGGTGAGGCTCTCAACATCATCAACATTGGAAGACGTAGTGGATGTAGAGATGGGTTTGTTAGAAGGCGATTGATGACGTTGGGACTTCAAGTGCAGAGTGTTGTGTCAGCAGAGTATTTTTCCCACAAGGGTGACTCGAGGGTTTATATCGAACTCTCCGGGACTGAGCAAAGAGCGTTCTCTTCTCTCTTCTTTTAGCAATCCTGCAAAGTAAAATAAAGCCTTGTGTCTCCAACTCCACCGTGTGGTTGTCAAGCACAAGGTTTCGTGTAAGTAAATAAAACACAAGTAATAATAAAGCTAGTAAAACCAGATAAAATAAAGTAACCAAGTAAAACTGTAAAGGGGTTGATTGTTTTGGGTGTTTTGGATGCAAATAAGAAAAGTAAATATTTTTTATTTTTGGATTAAAATAGTGCATCAAATAGAAAACAAGATAAAAGCAATGTAAGTGTGTTTTCTTATGATAAAAAAGTGGACTAGGGTTCATGGGTTCACTTGACAATTCCCTCTTTTAAGTTGTAGTGGACAAATAGTAATTCATCAATGAGATATGAGGATGCAAAATAATAACATGTGTAAGATACACATTCATATGGGCATCATGTCCTAACATAGAGATGATGCAACACATCTCTCTTATACTCCACAAGAAAGGGAAAACTCAATGCAATCTTGTATTAAGAATTAACAAAGCATATCCATAAGTACTTTGACATGATGTTTAAATATCAAATATGCTACCTTGAACAAACAAGATCATCACTTTTGTCACGTGACGAACATAGCACATGCATTCACTCTATCCCTAGTGAGGTAGCAAAATAAAAGGAAAAACCATAATAGATCATGAATTTGTTGTCACTATCCAATCACTAAAACCATGCTACTCAACCTAATACACACATCACCCCACACACGATCTTGCATAGATGTTGGATTAGAACAAATACTTATGAACGGGGTACATAACATAATATGATCAGATTTCATATCACAATATTATAGAATAAGGATCCACCGCATAGGTATTACAAATATGGCCATAATAATGTAGGGCAGCTCATATGGCACTAAGAACTATGAAGAACATGAGAGAAATAGATCAAGCTACTGCAACAAACCCATAGTCCAGAGGTGGACTACTCCCCCTTGATCATGGTGATGATGATGAAGACATTGGAGAAGGTGGAGATCCCTCCGATGGTGATCCCGGTGGAGTTTCACCCTCCAATCTTCGTTGATGTAGCCTTTGTGTTTTGTGTTTTTGTATTTTGTGGTGCTCTCCTCCGGAGAACTCTTCGGGGCCATATATAGTGTGTTTTAGGTCAAAATATGTTGGTGGGCAAAAGAATCAGGTCAATTGGATGATCGACGACTGAAAGAGGAGGGGTGGCACGCCCACCATGTTTGGGCGCGCCACCTGACCTCTTTTGGGTCTCAGGACCATCCAGGTCTGCTTCCAGGTGCCAGGGTGCTTCTCCCGATGAAAAAGTGATGCTCCAAAAATCCCAGGTCAATTCGACTCCGTATAGGTCTATGAAAGTGAAAAATATGTGAAACAGGAATTTCCTTTTCTGCAGTGGTATAAACCAAATAAAGGGGATCGTTGGTAAATCCCCATAATCAATTTAAAACATGATATTATCATCATATATGTTGCAAATATGTGGGAATTCAATATGATAAAGGAAAAAAATTAATGTATCCATTTTACATGCATCAGCGATACCTTCGTGACCTTGGCCATAAGGCACCTTGGTGAGTTGGTGATGAGGATCTCGTTTGGAGCATCGAAGAGAGATACGGGGGAGTGGAAATGGCGTCCACTCCCTCATCTTCCTTGCTTGACCTCTTCCCATCTTCCTTGGAGGAGGAGTATTCTTCTTGAGCCACAAACGCCATTGGCTTCTTGGAGGAGACCTTGTCGGAGCTCTTAGACTTGGAGGAGTACTTGTTGTAGCCCTTGGGGAGAGACCTAGACGTGTCTTTGAGAGCAAGCCTTCCGCCGTGATTTTCCCTCTTCTCAAAATGGCAATCGGCAACAAAGTGGCTTTTGTCACCACAATTCTAGAAGTCCTTGCCTTTTTCACCTCCTTGTGACCACTTGAGTTTCTTGAGGAAGTGCGTGGAGAGTATCTTAGATTGTCCCTATGTGAGTCTCTTGGTGAGAAGCTTCTTGACTTAGAACCTCTTTCCTTGTTGCCGCCCCAAAACTTATTGGCGGCGAGAGAGATATGCTCATGGTAGATGTACTTATAACATTGGGTGCCCAATCCAAAAGGTCATCATCACTCTCACTTTTTTCGTCTTCCACCTTAGCCTTCAATGCGAGAGATTTAGCTTATGTGAGTTATGTGCATGGGGTGCAGACCCATTTTTCGACCTAAGAGCATCTCCAGTCGTGTCCCCCAAATCGCATTGGGTCTAGCGTTTGGGGGACGTTGTTGATTGGTGCCACCCCATTTAGAGGCCCCAAATCAATAAAGATGCATGAAAATAAAAAAAATCCATTTAAATTTGATTATATTTTACAAGTTTGAATGAAAATGGCTAAATTATCTAACCCTAGCCTACTGGCCGCCCAACGGTGCGTTTGATGGACCCGCCCTGTCGTCGCCTCCACTACGGTATTGCTCGTGCCCGCACTCCGCCTCTCCATACGGAGCGTGGCGAGAAGAGACCGCTGCTCGTTCGCCGCGTCGTCGCCTACACTCCGCAGCTGCTCCTGCTGGAGGGAGAGTTCAACGCCACGGCGAACCCGCGAGTCCTTATCCTCCTCGCGGGCACGGGCATCATCCTGCAGCTTCTTCTGCGACTCGAACGACTCGACGAGCGCCCGCTGCTGCGCCGCCACCTCATCCGGGTCCGGCCCGTTGTCGTCGGACCAGTCGAAGTCATCGTCCCCCTCCTCCTCCACTTGCACCGCCGCCAATGGCTCTGCCTCCCAGGCCACCGCTTCCGCTGTCGCCGCCTCCCCCCCCCCATCTGCTGCTCTAGCTCCTCTTGCCGCTGCCGTTGATGGAGCTCCTTCATCCGCAGCCGCTTCTGCAGCTCCTCAATGTGCCGCTGCTCGTGAAGCTCGTCCGCACTCCGCACGGCGGCGCCGCTGCAACTGCTCTGCATGCCGCCCCTCGCCTATCTCCTCTGCCCGACGGAGGCGTGTCTCTTCCGCCGTGGAGACGTTGAACGCCTCTATGGTGGCCGCTTGCGCCGCCTCCTCCCACGCTTTGTTGTCCGCCAGCTCCGGGTCGATGTCGAACTCCGGTGGTGGTGGAGATGGTGGTGGAGATGGTGGTGGAGATGGTGGTGGAGGTGGAGACGATGGTGGAGGCAACTGGCCGCCACCGGCGCGGCTCATGATTGGGTAGGTGGTGCGCAGGCGACGAGGCATGTGTTGCTGTGGAGAAAGGGATGTCGGCGACTATGATGGCGTCCATTGAGCGGAGGAGGCCTTTTATAGGCGTCAGCGATGCGAGAAGAGGCGGGAAGAAAGCGCGGGAAGAGGCCAGAAGCCGCGCGAAGAAAGAGCGGGATCACACGGTGGCGTGCGAACGGCGGCGACGCGTCAAGGAGGCGCAGAGACGCGTCGGGGAGGCACAACACCGACAGGACGTCTCGCCTGCCCCTTCCGTCGCCATTAAGGCAAAGTTGCGACGCTTCGTTCATGTGTTAATGACGTGCCGGTCCCACCACTCCCCGCCTCGCTTATCGCGCTATCTGACGTGCCTGGAGCATCCCCTATGGATCGGGGACGGGCTCGAGGTGCTGGACACTGTATTGGGCCGCGCCAGGCGGAAGGGGGCTTCGGGGCGCATGACTAGGACTGAAAAAATATATGGCGAGGCAAAAAAACTTTTTAGGGGACGCTTTGGGGGACGGGATTGGAGATGCTCTAAGAGCATCTCTAAGAGAGCCCGTAAACGGACGAACTGAAAAACGCAAGTTCAGTCTCCTGAAAAACATTTTTCGAGCAAATTCAGTCGTGGCGCTGTTGCGGTCAAAACCCACCGGCGGGCAGCGACGGGCAACACAGTAGAGCCAGGAATAACTTAGGACTGCGGCTGGCCCTAGTCCCTCCGAGCGACGGCCCGCAAAGCCTCTGGTACACACGTCCGATGCTGATGCAAGGGCGTGCCACCTGACCTATACCTGGTCAGGAAGGTGATGGAGATGCCTCGCTTAGTTTCCTGCATGGCATACACGTAAACATTAAATACGAGCCTCGATCGGCTCTCAGGTTATCCTGTGAATCGGCTCAAGGAGCCGATCCACCCATGATTCGTACGAGGTGCACGAATATATGGTGGTCCTGCTTGATCAAGATAAAGCTAATACGATCTACGACGATTTAGGGTTTTCACCGCATAATCGGATCATCCTACTCACGATTGGGCCTCGCGGCCACGCACGGTGATCGTAAGCCGATCCTAGACAAGGCCTAAAAACCAACACGAGGTTGATCCCCGGAACATCCTGTCTAGGACTAGCAAACGACACCCTACGTGCCGCTGGATCATCCAACCCTTTGTAAGGCCTAACTATTGCAGATATTAAACTAATCCTTGAAGAACAAGGAGCAACCGTAACGGATCGGATCTACTAAATAATTATCAAGCGGGGTGCCGCCCCTACACCTAAGATAGGTGTAAGGGCGGCTAGACATGCAAGGGTTGCACTACGATAGCATGTTATACGAAGAACCATGCTAACCCTAACACATCTATGATAACTACGTTGCTCGCCATCAAAAAGGCTTCAGTACGAGCAACGCATGAACAACATGAAGCTTATGCTGCCTAGATCGCAAGATGCGATCTAGGCAGCATGATGCTTACCGGTAGAAACCCTCGAGACGAAGGAGTTGGCGATGCGCCGAGATTGATTTGTTGGTTGAACGTTGGTTGTTGTTTATTCCATAAACCCTAGATACATATTTATAGTCCAGGGGACTTTCTAACGTGGGAATAATCCCCACCGTGCACGAGACAAACTCTAACTTTTAATCTACGATGCAATCTACTATAATTAAAGATACACGGGCAATCTAGCCCAAACTCTTCGTGCAAGGCCGCTTCAGAGATCTTCCACGTGTAATCTTCCAAGCCCATCCTGATCGCGGCCCACCTCTGACTCGGTCAAATTCTGGTGATAACACATGCCCCCTGGTTTTGGAATTGGTAATTCCAAAATCACTCTGCTTTTCCTTCGTTGGGTCATGTCGTGGCAGAACCGTTGCAGTATCCGTCATCATGATGCCTTGCCTTCTCAACTTCTCCGCGTGACCTGGCAGTTTTTTTTTTCTTTTTAGGCACCACTTCCTCGGAAACTGCTGTGGCATTGAATTTCCACTATATCCCCTTTTATTTAACCGCTCCGCACAGTTTATTTCCGCATCTTCTTCGCATTAGCACTCCAAAAGCCCTCTTGCGCCACCATGTCTTCTTCCTCCTCTGCTTCATCGGATCTTTCCACCCAGTCCTCTTCCTCTCGCGAGCCGACGCCGGAACCGAACCCGGCGGAGGTCCACGTAGCCAACACCCGCCGCGCCATTGAGGCCGGGGAGGAGTCTAGCCATGACTTCTCCATCTGGTCGGAGGACAACAAGTCCCTGACCGACGGGGAAAGCGACCTCCGCTTCCTCGCCGACGGGGAAACGGAGGAGGAGAGCGACGACGATCGCTTCTCCTGTGACTTCACCTCTCCCGAGGAGGAGGAGGAGGAAGAAGAGGAGGAGGAGGAGGACGACACCTCCTCCGACGAGCCGCCGGCCAAGCGGTTCTGCCCCTGGCCGGGGAACCTCAGCGACTTCGACAGCGACGACGATGACGCTGACGAAGAGGACGAGGACAATGAGGGCCCGGTCGGCGGCCATTGGAGCGATGACGAGCCCGCCGGGAGCAGCGCCGACAGCGGCGACGACGGCGACGACGAGGGCAGCGACGGCCTGTAGATAGGACCTCTAGTATAGGACCCGATGAGCGATAGATGGGGCAATGTATCCCCTAGTACTTCCTTTT
The DNA here is from genome assembly GCF_019359855.2 of Lolium perenne. Taxonomy (NCBI): domain Eukaryota; kingdom Viridiplantae; phylum Streptophyta; class Magnoliopsida; order Poales; family Poaceae; genus Lolium; species Lolium perenne. The sequence continues at coordinate 269,072,246 of NC_067245.2, forward strand.
GAGAGCAATCAGCTCTTTATGTAAGAAATCTATCAATGAAGAACTTTTCCCAATTTGATTTTGCCGATTTCCTTTGAGCTTAATTTAGCCGATTTCCTCTCATACTGATCTTGCCGATTTGTCCCCTTTGCCAATGCGTGATGAGCCGATAGCAACACATCGGTCCTTTAAAATTCACCCTTCCATTCTTCAACTGATGATTTTGAAATCTGGTGGATAATGTAGAGTCTTCAGGGAAGCCTTTGAATTCTTCCAACCAAACCTAATGGTCTTCTTTAAACACTCATCATTTTGTGAAGAAGGTTGCGACGAAAGATCAGCCGATGGTACCCCAATCGGCTCCTGAACAGAGCGTCCACCGGGCTCGCCCCCGAGCCTTACTCGGGGCGAGAATGTCAGAGAGGATGCACCAAAGCCGATCACCTTTCTTCCTTAGAAAGCCGATATACCCCTTCTGTCAACACTGCTGAACTAGTACCAAGGGTTGAAAATCCTCGGCAAGAAGGTTCAGGAACCCGGATCGGCTCAAAGCAGCTGAAGAAGTTCTCATTGCTTTACTCCCGCGAAGAAGCAGAGGGCCCCACAGCTGAACTGGATTTGGTGGAGATCCGGTAAACCTCGTATAATTGCACTAGAGTCGATGGCTGCGCATCGGCTTCGTTTCTTAGTTCTAAAGTCGATGTCGCCCTTGCATCGGCTGTACGTCATGTAAAATTTTTTTTTTACTGGCCGATTTTTTCCTATCGGCCCCAATATTTCACTGCACACATGTTCTCCTGCACATGTTCACATGTTCATCGTGTTTAGGTGCCCCCCGAGCCGAATCTGTCAGGGAATGGCAGATATCGGCTCTGTAATTCGTACGTCGGCTCCGGTAGGATCAATGACGAACACAAGCAGAACATGTGGTGAGGATAATTTTGGCCGATTGCTGGGATCGGCCTCCATATTGATTGAAGCGCTGACTGAAGGTTCTGTAATGTCCCTTCATAGATTTTTGGGGCCGATCACAAGGATCAGCCTTGCCACATTTGCTCATCGCTTTGCTTCAGCTACATGGTCAGGCCAGTGGATAAAACCAGCTTAACCCTTCCCTTCGTCACGGCGATGCGCTCGCAGTCATCCAAATTGATACCTGAGAGGGGTTCTTGGCCTGCTGCTTCCCATGCGTTCATGCCAGCCGTTGAAATTTCGGCTGAGTCATCGGCCTGGACGACCTCTACCTCATCTCCATCCCACTGTATTATGCATTGGTGCATAGTGGAGGAAATGCAGCAGTTGGCGTGGATCCAATCTCTTCCTAGCAGAACAGCATAAGTGCTCTTGCTATCGACGATGAAGAACGTTGTAGGGATAGTTTTCCTTCCTACGGTCAGATCCATATTCAGAACACCTTGTGCGTCAGACGCTTGGCCGTTGAAATCGCTCAATGTCACGTTGGTCTTAATTAGATCTGAGCTAGAGCGTCCCAACCGACGTAGCATAGAGTATGGCATGATGTTGACTGCCGCTCCGGTGTCCACCAGCATCTTATTTACAGGCCTCCCATCGATATAACCTCGCAAGTACAGGGCCTTCAGATGTCTGTAGCTTCTTTCTCGTGGCTTCTCAAAGATAACCGGCCGTGGGCCGCAGTCAAGTTGTGCCACAGGTGCCTCGTCTAATCCTGGAGCACTGAACTCCGAAGGGAGGATGAACACCATGTTTGTGCCAGCCGATGTTTCATCATTGGCTTTCCTTTGCTTGGGACGCCACTCCATTTTCCGTGGACGGCCCTCTTCGTCCAGGGTTCGCTGAACTTTCGCAGCCAGATCAGGTCGTGCCTTCCTTAACGTATGCAAGTATAACCTTTCGGCTTCCTCCAGGCCGCGCAATCGCTGAACCCTGCGCTTTTTGGAACGGCTGAGCCCATCAGGGCACCACCTTGGCCGGTGGTACCTGTCTTCTTCTTCTTGTCCCTCGTCTTCTGAATCCTCGAGATCTTCCCACCGAGGGGACTCAGCGCGTTTGCTTTGTGGTGGGAGAGGCCCTAGGCGCTTGAACACGGACACGTTGGCTGCCTCCTTCTTCTTCTGGTTGCATTCTGGGCAATTGCCGATTGTGGGCAATCGGCTCATTCCTGAATCCCAGCAGTGCCTGAAGAAGGGGCAGTCCCAGTGCCTATCGTTGTCGTCTTGCTCCCTTGATTTTCCTTTGGCACGGCGCTCGTGCTCCTCCTCGTCGCGATCGTGTCGACGATGTCTTCTGGCTTCTCTAGCCAGACGATCTCTTTCATCATCATCGCTGGATCGTCGGCGTTGGTCATACTGACTCACATACTTGTTGAGGAGGTGATCAGAGAGGGGTCGCTGATATCTTATGTTCTTCACTTCTCCCTCTGTGACGTAGCGCTTGCCATCATGACGGAGCCGATCGCGTGGAGCGGCCTCCTCTGTGTCCTTGCTACGAGAGCAGCTGCCCTCGTCTCCATCTTTGCCAGAGTGGTGCCCAGGTCCTACCATGTTGATGCTGAACGAGGATCCTGGCTGGCAACCTTCGGGGTAAGTGCATTCCACCATGTTAACGGCGGGAAGGGTTGGGTGTCGACCTTCATGGCGTGCGGTTGAAAATCAGACGTCCTTTTCTATCGCCATTTGGATCTGCCGACGCCACACCACTGCGGTCGTTGGTGGCATGGGAGAGCGAGTTATGCCATTTGCGGTATGGCTTTCTGTTCAGCTCTTGTACCGTGGGGAATTTGAGACCTTCGGGAATCGTCAACCGCTTCTCCTTGAGCGGGAGGTCGAAGATTTGCTCAGTTTTGGTCACGTCAAAATCAAACCCCACAGGCGGGCTCGGTGGCTTTACCCATTTGCGGGACACGGGGTTTGCCCCCGAGTCCATTCAGCCACCGCTACCTCTTGATCTCCCGCGAAACTCGTCTTCCTCTCGCCTCGACCAGGACTATCGCACGCTTGAATTTGTCCTGGTACAGTCCGGTGGCGCTGTTCATATGCCGACGCTTTCGAACCATGTGCGCCGGTGAGGGATAGTCTCGCTTGGGAGGCCATGTCCTTGAGCGGTGTTGCGAGGCCCGCCATCGCCAACTCGATCGCTTCCTTTTCAGTCACACGAACCGAATAACATCGGTTCCTAAGATTCTGAAGCGCTGGATGTATTCCGTCACGCTTCTCCAAGCTTCGACGTATTTGTGCTAGATCGGCAAGGCCGGACTCGGAAGCCTCGAGTGATACCGCATATGGAATTGTTCTTCCAATCGCTTCCAAGTCCGGATCGAGTCCGGTGGCAACGAGGTGTACCACCCGAAAGCCGATCCCGTGAGGGACCGTGAGAAGAACCTCACGCGTAGTGGATCCGACACCGAGGCCGTTCCTAGCTGTGCCAAATATCGGCCCACATGCTCGATGGACTGGAGCCATCGATCCACTGAATTTGGAGAAATCAGGGAGCCGATATTTAGGTGGTAGCCGGATCAACTCGTAGTCGTCGTGGTACGGCTTGGAATAGCCGATTGCCCTCCTTTTCGGCACCATGCCGAATCGGTCTCTCAAGATGGTCTTGATCTGATCTCACTGCGCCGGCTGCAGGAGTTGAACTCGAAGATTCGCCGGGGTGGCGTACTTAGCCAGCCATGTTTGCTTTTCCGCTCGAGCCAAGCTGCAGGAGCTGAGCTGCGGAGGTTCGTCGGGGTGGCGTACTTAGTTAGCCACGTCGCTTCTCAAGATACGTCGCCGACGTCCCTCCTGTTTTCCCGAAGTCCCCGATGTTGTGGCCTGGTTTGTGAGCGCCCGATTACGCAATCGGCACATACGTGCACGTGTACCCGTGAGGGATCTCCTTAGGCGCCTCATGCAAGAACCGGCAATCACTAGGGTCACCACCGATCTTGTAGACGACGAATGCCGGTGAAGTCGGCACTTCTCTCGGTGCTGCCAACGCAAATGGCAGCGGTGGACGGACTGGAGTGGCAACTCTCCTTGATGCGTCCGAGAGCTGGTCCCGACGGTGAGTACCGGTGCCTCATGATCTCCTGGATCACGCGAAGAGCGACACGCTCCAACGTGTTTACCAGGTTCTCGAGTGGCGGTGTAGCGAGTGAGCCACCAAGTAGTTGATCTCTCGCCGCAGGGACTGGTGCGTTCTTCCGACGGGGCGAGAGGTCTATCCCATCGAGTGCACCATTAGGCGAGAACCCCTTCCACCCGATGCCATGTGAACGGGTTCTGTGGAAAGAGCCGATGAGGTCGGCTTCGAGGATGGCTTTGACCTCGTCATACTTCTTCTTGAGCTCGTCGGTCAGATCCTCGTACGTGACTGGAGTGCCGTCCGCCATCTCAGATGTAGATGGCGAGGTGGTTGATGTCGAAGCTTGTCCCACCGAGCGTGTCAGAATGTGTTGCGGTCAAAACCCACCGGCGGGCAGTGACGGGCAACACAGTAGAGCCGGGAACAACTTAGGGCTGCGGCTGGCCCTAGTCCCTCCGAGCGACGGCCCGCAAAGCCTCTGGTACACACGTCCGATGCTGATGCAAGGGCGTGCCACCTGACCTATACCTGATCAGGAAGGTGATGGAGATGCCTCGCTTAGTTTCCTGCATGGCATACACGTAAACATTAAATACGAGCCTCGATCGGCTCTCAGGTTATCCTGTGAATCGGCTCAAGGAGCCGATCCACCCATGATTCGTACGAGGTGCACGAATATATGGTGGTCCTGCTTGATCAAGATAAAGCTAATACGATCTACGACGATTTAGGGTTTTCACCGCATAATCGGATCATCCTACTCACGATTGGGCCTCGCGGCCACGCACGGTGATCGTAAGCCGATCCTAGACAAGGCCTAAAAACCAACACGAGGTTGATCCCCGGAACATCCTGTCTAGGACTAGCAAACGACACCCTACGTGCCGCTGGATCCTCCAACCCTTTGTAAGGCCTAACTATTGCAGATATTAAACTAATCCTTGAAGAACAAGGAGCAACCGTAACGGATCGGATCTACTAAATAATGATCAAGCGGGATGCCGCCCCTACACCTAAGATAGGTGTAAGGGCGGCTAGACATGCAAGGGTTGCACTACGATAGCATGTTATACGAAGAACCATGCTAACCCTAACACATCTATGATAACTACGTTGCTCGCCATCAAAAAGGCTTCAGTACGAGCAACGCATGAACAACATGAAGCTTATGCTGCCTAGATCGCAAGATGTGATCTAGGCAGCATGATGCTTACCGGTAGAAACCCTCGAGACGAAGGAGTTGGCGATGCGCCGAGATTGATTTGTTGGTTGAACGTTGGTTGTTGTTTATTCCATAAACCCTAGATACATATTTATAGTCCAGGGGACTTTCTAACGTGGGAATAATCCCCACCGTGCACGAGACAAACTCATACACGGGCAATCTAGCCCAAACTCTTCGTGCAAGGCCGCTTCAGAGATCTTCCACGTGTAATCTTCCAAGCCCATCCTGATCGCGGCCCACCTCTGACTCGGTCAAATTCTGGTGATAACAGGCGCAGAATAGTACACGTATTCGGAACAGAAAAAATGAAATTCATAAAACCGTAATTGGAACTGCATAGTTGCATGATCGACATTGCGATCACAAAATACACATTACATATAGATTGGCCTCCGCCGCGGGACCTAACTTAATTAATTTTCGGCCTTACCGGGACCGCTACGCCCGGCGGAGGACGCCACCATCGGTGACCTAGTCGAAGTCGAGGTCGACGACCTCTTTCTTCACGCGGCGGACGGCGGCCTCCTTATGCGTCGCCTCGTACGCGCGCACCTGACGGACGGCGTCCGCCTCCTCGCGGCGAGAGCGTGCGCGCGCCTCGGCCTCTGAAATGACACCGACCTGTTGGATCACCGTCGCCTCCTCGTCGTCGTGGACGTAGTCCATGGAATTGAAGACTGTGCATGCTGGTGCCGCCTGCTCCTCCTCCTCCTCGTCGTCGTCGGTGCCATCATCGACGGGCGGTGCAAGGGCATGGCCCGACGCGCCGGAGGAAGAGCCCTCACCGCTATTGGCGTAGCGGGCGAGCTTCCCCGGCGGTGTCAGTCCCCAATTTGTCCACCGGCGCGCTCTGCTTCCGCGCGCCCTCCAAGCGGTTCCATTTCCGTCGCTCGGCCTCCGGCCTCCGAGCGGAAGACGGGGGGGGCGCGACGGCGAGTTGATGCCGCCAATTCGCCCGCCTGCCCTCCCGCAGCTGCCGGCGCCAGCCATGCGGTTTTGGTGGAGCTCGCGGAAGAGCGGATGCGGCGGCGGCAATGAAGGGATTTCTCGCCGGAAGTGGAAGCCCGCAGACGACGGAGGAAGAGAAAGCGGTGGAGGGGGTAGGGTTTTGGAACCCTACTCTCCTTTGTAGCCTATATAAATAGGAACTGCGCGCTCATTTTCTCGGGCCCATGAGAAAGTTTTTCAGACCGGGCCGCTGATTCAGACGCTGCTCTATGCTGTTTTTGGCCTGAACTCGTAAATCGGCCGGAAAAATTCAGCTCTATGCTGCTTTTGGCCCGAACCGGCCGGAAAAATTCAGCTTCGACGTTTGGATGCACAGAATTTGGGCTCGGAATCGGAATTGCAAATTCGATAGGCCCAATTCGCCTGTTTGGATGGTCACGGAATTTAGGCTTGGAAACTGGACCCAATTTGGGCTCGTCCATCATGTGTAGCGAGATTCCGAGGGGGCGACCTCGGAAACTCCCTGGAATCATAGGTATCGAAGCGGTACGCTTCTTCTCCACAGAAATCACGAGCGAGACCTCTCTTGGCCAGCGACCACGCGTGGACTCGGCGGGCAGCGCGTGCACAGGGAACCCGGCGGCCGGCGGCAGCGCGTAGAGGACCTGGCGGCAGCCCGGGTAAGGAATCCCTTACTTGATGCGTCATCCCGTCCCTAAAACCTCATCCCCATGGATGCCCCTCTCCCTGCCCAGTCCTAACCCTAGATCGCCGGCGGGAGGTTGAACACCGGCGGCGGCCAATTGGGCAGCGAAGATCTGGGCGACTAGGATGTTTGGATAATTCTTTTGATCCGTTTTAATTGCAGATTGGGTGCTTAGCTATCTGTATGTTTATCCACTTGCGAGCTCTGGCCGGAGGAGGATTCACCGTGCAGCCGCGCGGCCGACAGACAGGAGAAAGCCTCCAAGTTTCTCGCCGCTTTCTTCCCCTTGGTTCCTCTAGATCGTGGTTGATTTGTGACATTTTCTGGATGATTGTCCAAACTTAACAAACTATCAAACCACCGTTTGCGCATCCAAACATGAATTGAAATTGAGTGTCACCCTTTGATTCCAAGATCAAATACTATGCACATCCAAACAACATAATTGAAATGGAGGCCATTTCATTTCCATCTTTAGATTTGGAATTTCACTCCATTTCAATTTCAAGACCAAATTCTGTGCATCCAAACACAACTTAATGGTTTTGTTTGGCTTTGTTAGACTTGCTCTAACTGGGTGGATAAATTCGGAGTGGAGTTGTGGCCTCTCGTCCCTCCTGTTTCTTTCCCTGGCGGCTTGTGGTGGAGCGGCGGTGACGACGCGACCCAGCGCAGCGGCGGTGACAGGTACCCTCGCGTGAGTTAGTAGGCTCTCCCCTCTCCCGTTTCTCTATCTTCTCATCTCCTGGCGGTGGCAGAGTCGAGACTCCCGCAGATGAACGGGCGGCGGCGGCTCCGCCCTCCTCTCTCTCTATCCCCGCGCCGGCCGACCCCCTCTGTCTCCAGGCGCGCTGGGTCCCTTGTGCGCTAGCCGCTCCTCTTTCTCTGTCTTCGCTCAAGGCAAGCTGCTGTCTGAAGATGATTTGTTAGCCTGCATCATAACAATTCTTTGTCACTGGCCAGATGAAACTTGGATTTCTAGTGACTTGTATGGAATGGTAGCTCAATGCAACTTTACTAGTTTGTGACAGCTTTAATTTTGAGACTTCGTGACTGCCTCATATGTTCAGACATATGTGTATGTTATTGGTAGCAAAGCGCAGCTGACCTATCCTATAGCCAAAGCATCCGGAGAAGAATTTGGCCTCAATTAGCTAATTAACTCATCTATAACCTACATGTTGAGACCGTAATCAACATAGGAACACAAGTTAGCATTCTCAAAAGAGGCACGTCAGCTCACAGTTACCAGAATTATTAATGTCGACTCATGTGGAAACCAAAATTAGTGCTAGGACAGTAGAATAATCGGAAACAGCTCCGACCTCTGTAGTTGAGCTGAAGGATACATAAGGAAATCTAGGGCAATAGAATTTTCAGTCAGACTTGCTTGAATTTTGTTGCCTAAATTGCATTCAGTGGTCCTAAATCCTGGCCCGGTTTGCAGATTTTTGCAGGAATCGAGCTGCTGAAGTAAGCCGGGTGGTATGGGTGCTGAGGCAGGCAATGGGAAGGAGGAGGCCAAGAAGAAAGTTCTTGAGGGCACCGGTCTGTCCCTCCCAGGCGGCTCCAGCGGCAGCGTGCGCAGCGCCGGCAGCGACTCGCAGCTAAGGCAGATGCTCGACTCCCTCAAATCCTCCAAGTCCCCCGTAAGTGTAGCTGATCCACCCCTTCCAAGTCCGTAGAATTTTGTCGTCTGCAAGCTTATTTTGATTGAACTCTTTGGCTTTGTTGCATTGTAGGCTGTGATCAACTATGGTGCTTCATGGTATGTAACCCTCTTGTCTGTGTACCTTTATTTGTTCTTGACGGTGAGAAGCTTACACTGTAAGCTCTAGCAACTACAAGAATGGTACATCAGTTCTCCTGACTGATTGATGACCAATTTGCACACTCGTGTGCTTGTCTACTTTCCGGTTGAGTTGAGTAATAAGCACTTGTTTCCAGTACTATATGTCCATGTTATGTGATGCTACAGCCATTTCAGGATGTATTACTACATTAGTTTGAACTCTGTATATGTTATCTACATAGCCAACTATGTAAAGTTGTTTCAATTTGTGATTAACTCAACTCATCACTGCTGATTACCCAGGTGCCGTGTTTGCAGTCAGATTCTACCACATTTCTGCAAGTTCAGCAATGAATTCAAGAATCTGACTTTCATTTATGCGCATGTTGATGAATGCCCAGAAACAACTCAGAACATACGATACACTCCTTCCTTCCATTTTTACCGGGATGGAGAAAAGGTGGATGAGATGATTGGTGCAGGAGAAGAGAGGCTGCATGATCGGTTGTGGTTGCATTCATGATAGTCAGGCTTGGACTTGCAACCTTCAGGGACGCTGTCCTCGTGTACTGTTTATTAATGCAGAACATTTTCTATTTTCCAGTCAATCTTGAATCAATCGTGTTTTGCCAAGTCTTGTTTGATACTGAAACTGGAAAGCAAGGATAAGGTTAAGCTGCTCAGCATTCTTGCTAACTTCTCTCTCTGTCAGATGCCGTTTCTGTATTTTTACATTTTGCGGTTTGTTCCTCTCTATTGTCGTTTGTTTGGTGAGCTCATGTAATATCCATGTTTTTTTAGATAAAATGTAATATCCATGTTTGTTGAGCGTGGTCAACTGGCCATGCTTAGTGATGCAAAGTCCTAAATCAAATTGGTTCTCTGTCGAGGCCTTTTGTTTACACCAAAACTGAAAACAAGTTAAATTATATGGGGAAGTAATTGAAAGACGTTAGCATTTCACATTGTGATGTTCATCATGGAAGTGGGTTGTGTTCATTATGGAAGTGGGTTGTTCTGGCATGTCTGAAACGCGTTGCTTGCTGTTTGGATGTGATTGAAATGAACAGTGCTTAATAGGCATCTATTTTTGTTCGTCTATGAAGTAATATTTTCACTTGCAGCGGCATCAGGTAAAAAAAATTAAAACAAGACGACTTGTTTCGCATTTAAGTATCTACATGTACATCAGCTCGACAGAATACTAAAGATACCAAAGAAACTTACATGGGTATTCCATTTGAGAATACTAATGATGCCAAAGAAACTTACATGGGTATTCCATTTGAGAATACTAAAGATACCAAAGAAACTTACATAAGAAACAGTTAAAACATCAGGTTAAAAAAACAAGACGACTTGTTTCACATTTAAGCATCTATACATGTACATCAGCTCAACAGGAGTTATAGCACAATGTCCAGATGAACATCTCAATTCTAAAGAAGCTTCTTCAAGACGAACTGGCAACAATACAAATAATAAGCTTCACGCAATCTTGTGCAGATATTATGCAAATCTGATGAGTCTAACTTGAAATCTATATAAAGGCATCATCAAACAATCCCCGAATATGATGTACGAAATTGGTCTGGGACTATTTGGCACATCTCAGCAGAGGCACCATGCAACTGAACTATCTCCAAGCAGATAGGACAAAGACATCAACTCCATCTGAGCTATATACAGCCAAGCTCCTAAGAGAATTAGTGGCAAGGAATCACAACTGAGCGATTGCGGGGAGAAACTCCCACACTTAACATTGAGGGGCCAGATTTAGCTTTACATGATCTTCTGCATATAATATGCAAATCTGAATGGTCTCAATTGAAATCTAATAATAAAGGCATCATCAAAGCACATCTGAGCAGAGGCTCCATGCAAATGAGTTATCTCCAAGGAGATGTATGATTGAACAACAGACAACAACTCCATTTCAATTATGTACAGCCAGGCTCCTAGAAGAATCAGTACTCAAGGATCACGACTTAGCAAATGTGGGGATTTAGAAACTCCCACTCTCAACTTTGAGGGGCCAGATTTAGTTCTACTGCTATTCCGGTCTGCCTTGATGGAAGCAATTACAGCGTCAGCCCCGGGACCAAGACCTTTCCTGCCAATTAATTTCACACCCAGTTTTTCACAGAGGTAGTGCAGCCTCATTTCATCACCTCCTCTAACTTCTCTTAGCTCCATAGCCTGCTGCCGTGATAGTAATGTGTAAACATAGAGCTGCTGCTGTTGGTTGAAATGTGCCTGCAGCTGCTGAAACAACGATTTGTTTGAGTGGTGCTGCTCCTTTTTCCCACCTTCAGTTGAACTTTTCTTTTGAGGTCCGCCTAGTTCCACCTTCAGAATAGCTGGAGATTTAGGATCAGAAGCTTTTCCACCAAAAATGACAGAAAAGCTCCCGAATTCTAAATCTGGTTGCCTAAACAAGTCTACTAGTAAAGTAGCACAAGCAAGAGCGTTTGTAGATGGGCTCTTTTGTACTTTGGTCTTTGTTACTCGAGCGTTGGCATGGATACTGATGTTAGCAGCCTCTCGTACGCCAGTAATAAAAGCTCCATGCATAGTTGCAGGGTAACGTCTTGTGGTGGCTTCTCCAGCAAAAAACAATCGTCCATCTCCAACACTTTCGGCTAATATGTCATAGTCATCTCCAGATGCTCCAACAGCAACATGTGAATATGAACCTAGACTGAAAGAGTCTGTGCCCCATCTAGTACAAACACTCTGCAGAGGATCTGGTACCTCAACCCCTTGTGGTTCATAGATACCTGCAAAACACAAGGTTCATCTTTTAGAAAGAAACCTTTTTGAGCAGTTCAATTCATTGGCACACCATGATACACAGCTACATATTTCAGTGTAACTACAGAGGTGAATGTAGCAAACAATCTGTTTTAACAAGTCAATTGCTAGAGGCATTGAATAACCTTATACAATCCTTTATTATGTAGCAATGTAAATCTTGATGACAGAAATTATCAAATTAAAGTCTCACCTCTCAGTATCTGAAGAACTGAGCTGACTGCATCAGTTGGAGGCGTGGTTTCAAAGTTGTGGGCAGCTTCACCAGCGACCAATGCCATCAACAATGGACCACCAGCCACTGTTGCATAGCTATAGAAGAGAAAGAACTCCCCTCGGCGACTTGGGTTTTCAGTCAGATGCCCGAAGGTATCAAGGTCAGTGCTCCAGAAAACATGAGGAAACAACATTGCGACCTTGTTCAACAACCCAAAACCTAGCCTGTTAATACTATCAAGCTTCCTCTGTGGCAGCTCAGGTACAAACTTGATACCCCGATTTTTCAGAACACCAAGCGGCACAGTGCAGAGCACCATGTCTCCTTCATAAACCTGCCCACCATTGACTGCCACCTGCACGCCATCCCCTCCATACCGTACAGTGTGCGCTGTCCTCTCGTAAACAATGGGCACATTCTCTGCCAGGGCCTGTACGAGCTTCCCGTTGCCACCAGGCAAGAAGCAGTGATCCCCGCCCATGTCATACGGATCATCCTGGTCCCAGAACGCAAGGCTAAGCCTTGAAGATAACCCTGCATTGGCATACTCCAGATTTGCTATATGCCAATTGAACAGGTTCATCTCCTCCTGTGTGGAGATGCCCCCATCAGATTGCCGCAACGTCTCGAGCGCCGCCCCGAGAGAGATATCCGTGGCCACATCGCCCATGGACGCCCGCAGGTAGCTGGCATTATCAAGAAGCTTGTTATACGTACCCTCCACTTTCTTATCCACCTCTGGATCCACCGGTGACCCGTCCGACCGGTACAGCGGGCACTTGTCTCTGATCTTGTGCATCGGCAAGCCGAGCTGCTTCGCCACGATTCCTAGCGGGTTCCCAAACGTCCCGGTGAGGACGCTGCCGCCGAGGTCGGCAGCAGCCGATCGCCCGCCCCCTTCCATCTTCTTGGTGTACACGCGGCCGCCGCACCGCTTGCGTCCCTCCAAGACGACCACCTTGAACCCGGACGCCAGCAAGTGCCGCGCGGCGGCGAGCCCGGCAAGGCCGGCGCCGACAACGATGACGGTTTCGGGCCTGGTGGGCTCCTTGGGGAGGCGGTCCTTGATGGCCGGGGCGACCCCGAAGTTGACGTGGCCGTGGGAGACGAGGAAGTTGTAGGCGGAGGTGAGGAGGTGGTCGCAGTGGGGCGGGATGAGCGACGCGAGGGCCTCCTTGGCGAGCCATGAGGTGAAGGTCTCGCGCCACCGGGTGAGGATGTGGTTGCGGATGAGGATGTAGTTGACCTGCTCGATGCCGCCCACGTCGGAGACCACCCCGGCCTCGATCTCCTCGTCGGTGAGAGAGTCCGCTGGGAATCCGGCGGTGAGCGCGGTGACGGCCTCCGCGGTCGGTTCCCGGTTGATCACTATGATGTCGTCGGAGGCGGAGGGGGGAACTGCGGGGTTGGGAGCATTAGAGGCGGCCGCCGGGTCGGCCGGGGAGCCGGCTGAGGGGACTTTGCGGCGGAACCCGGTGCGCTTGCGCTTGCTTGGGAAGGCTGGGATGTGGAAGGCAAGGGTGGGGGCGGGAGGCGGAACGGGGTCGGAGTTTGGGGGAAGGGGGGAGGTGGAGGGGAGGGCGGCGCTGGGCAGCTGCTGGTCGGACATGGTCGCCGGCGGCGGCGAGAGTGGCTTCGCCTGTTCGATAAATCTGGGGTTTTCACTGGACGGGACATGGGCACACGGTTGTGCATCTGAGCAGGTGGAAGACGGGAAGGGGGCAAAGCATTGGATCTTACGCCTTCAAGTTTAGGAAACGTAAAGACCTGCACCGGCAGTACCGCTACGGCTGGCAAAATTGTAAAGCTTAGAGAAGCTGTATGATAGTAATATATATGCTTACAAAGAGATAGAGTCATACTGAAATTCATGATAAATCATAGATTAATTAGTACTACATCAAAAAATCGAAAGCGAAGTTTCTGCTAATCTGATCACATCATTCAGCAGAAGGAACAACTAGGAACATCTTCAGTGATTTTACAACAATGAGAAAGTACAGAATGAATGAATGATCAAGCATACTTGATTGCTGAAACTGATGGGGAAGATATGCACATACTGTGTATTGTTGAATTACATGAACCTTCTTGACTGAAATATACAGATATACACTCTGGGAAGTACCACTTTGCAAACTGTACTCCGCCTTACATCGTAGCAGTACTCTTGTCGCCAGCTGTATGGTCTGTCCTCAACATTATAACTTCACTGCTATTAGTATGTGATGGCAAGCCATATGCAACCGAGAAGGGATCCATGAAAACACCGAAGAATGCGATCAGTGGATCCGCGCGTGCACTGTCGACACATAGCTTCAGGTATCGAGCTTCGACGGCTGGGAACTGTAGCAGCCTCTTGTATCCAATTGTCGTGCCTTCGAGAATCGTTTGCCACAGTTCACCCACCAGGATGTCCACATGAAACTCGATCACACGCTGTCCCATCTGGATAGGCTCCTGGAGCTGGAGCACGTTGAAGGAAGCAGATCGCTTGAGGTCGAACAGCATTTCCCAGCTCGCCTGCCCTTCCTGTGGTGCCCAGTAGGAGTGTATGCCATCTTGAAGCACATTGGAGGGTGCAAACTGAAGATTGTCCAGCCCACCGCGCACACTGCTTGCGCTAACAGTCGCATTGGCAGCGAAATTCTGAGAGAAAATTGTCCGCCGAATCTCAGTGAATTCCTGAAGGACTTGCGTATCTTCGTCAGAGATGAGCCCGGATGTATTGGGAGGAACGTTCAATATGAGGAGACAGTTTCTACCAACTGATTTGTAGTATATGTCAAGCAGAGTTGTAGCACTTTTTGGTTTCTCTGAAGCATGCCAGAACCAGCCTGGCCTGATAGAAACATCACATTCTGCAGGAACCCAGTCTTCCCCATAAAGATCCCCACTGCGTGAGTATCTGGCAATAAATATGCCAGTCAATAGATTAATAAATTTCTAAAATAAATATACTTCTCAATGATGAGCAAACTCCTCTTTCATTAAACATCCATCAAAACCAGAACACGAGATCTCAATTCAAAAATGCCATAGAGGTATAGACTTTACAAATGCATGTGCTAAACTTCTAACTACAGGTTATTTCATGCCAATCACGGTCAATCGTTGCTACACGTAAGTAAATGAATCATGTCTGGATTGTGTTTGCTTTGCTAGTAGACTTTGCAGTAGGTACGTTTTGGTCCACACTAATAAGTTCTTTTAACTGCCTGATGCCATGAATGGACAAGATAGCTGCAGTATTTATTTAGATCAAATATTATCATTAGCTGTCCGTTTAGAGGTTATCAGTAAATACTTTGAAAGGTCAATAGCTGCTCAGCATAGGTTTTCATTGCAAATAGTGGGAGGTGCTAGTACAACTGTAGTATGGTACTGTTAAGGAAAGATGCACAGTCTACTGAAACTATGAAATGTGTTTTAAGTAGTTCTTTTAAAGTTTATGTGGTCTAAGTAGTAGTGACTATAGTAAGAGGTAAAGTCGGTAAACAGCTATCTCATTCCAGATCAATATTTACACTACAGTACTGCATTTTTCCTCAGGTGAAACAGAGAAAAGTTGGAAGCACCGTGAAGGTTTAAATTAGATTTGTCTCCTAATAAATGAGAAGACCATACTCCTTGATTTTTTTTAGAAGCATGGTGTTCCGCTAGTTTGTCAAGAATGCGAAATCCCTTCGCAAGCAAATATATCAAAATTTTAAGTCAAACAATAGGTTAAGATCTCATCCATGCTAGGATCTTTAATACAGGTAAATAAAATGACCTGTGTGATTGTAAGCTGGGTGATAAAGCTAATGTGCCATATGTGTTTTACTGTTTTGACTAAATATTTTTTTTTATACAAATAAGTACTCCCCTGTTCCATATTAGTTGTCGCTGGTTTAGTACAATAAAGGGAGTACAATACAGTGGTACAGAATTAACAGTAAATTTTCACAAATTTTCCAGTTGAACAAGACTAAGTTACTTACTCAGCAACGATGCCCCCAATTGTCACGTCACTTTTGTTGAAAGGAGACCAACAAGTACGGCCCGCAACCCCTGCTTCGTCTCCGACCCATCTAGTATCTGGTCCAGCATCTGAGAAGATAACAACCCTTCGCTGGAGCTGATGGATAAGTGCAAACCAGGCATCAAACATGTAATGCATTTCCGTGTCGTCCCCCTTTGCACCATCAAGCCAAACTTCTACGACATCTCCATAACTGAACATGTAAAGGCAGAATATTAAACAGAGTATATAATATAAAGTTATAAACAATGTTCGCCACAAAACAAATGGACATAATCCACACACTCTGCAATGCAGGTAACAAATTAGGGGATTGTGTGTATTTCCCTGAATCGAAATCAATGCGTGAAGCAAAGAACTAAAGGCACAAGTACCAAATCTTTATCATCACATAGATAAAGTGCAGTGACTTTCACCACACCAAGGAACACAAGAGGTTAACTTTATCTTTTCATTCGGCACCACAATAAGCACAGAGTACTCCCGACACAAGAACCGATACTACAACTTTCTGTAAAGGAGCAAGGCTATTTTATTTTCCGAGTTTTCACTCCAAATTCACATCAAGATCCAAGGTCTCCACGACCTGCATGCTGAATTCAGTAGTTCATCTTCAACAACACCAAACAAGAATGTAGCAAAGATAACCCTGTAATTCGAGACGCACGAATTAACACACCTGGTGAGCAATTCCGTCATTTGGCCCATGTAGTGCTCATTGTACGCGACGGTGTCGCCGTACACCGGCTCGTGCCGGTCCCATGGCGAGAGGTACAGGCCTAGCCCGATCCCCTCCGCGCGCACGGCGGCCGAGAGCTCGCCGACGACGTCCCCCGCCCCGTCCCGCCACGGCGAGGCGGCCACCGAGTAATCCGTTAGCGCCGACGGCCAGAGGCAGAACCCGTCGTGGTGCTTGGCCGTGAGCACCACGCGCCCGAACCCTCCCTCCGCCGCGACGCGCGCCCACTGGCCGGCGTCGAGCGCGGACGGCGCGAACACGGCGGGATCGGCGTGGCCAGTGCCCCACTCGGAGTCCGTGAAGGTGTTGGGCCCGAAGTGGATGAAGAGGGCCATCTCGGAGAGCTGCCACTGGAGCTGCGCGTAGGAAGGGACGGGCAGGACCGGGAGAGGAGGCGGCGTCGCTGCGACGGCAGCGGCGCCATGGCCGCGCAGGAGTAGGTGGAGGTGAACTGCTAACACAACGAGGAGAGTTGACATTTTTTTAGAAAGACAGTGTTCAGTGCAGGATTGACTGGAAATGCTTTGAACTGAACAAATGTGAGTTTTCCCATTTTTCCTTCTTCTTTTTTAGATCGTTTTGCCTTTCTTTTTCCCTCAGTCACTGGCGGCTAGGCCAAAATGTTTCTTTGAGCAACTCTGGCACATATATCTAGAGCCTTGTTTGTCGGAAACTAATGTAGTTCAGGCTACTACATATATGTCTTTTCTGGAAAAAATTAAAACAAAATATTAGAGTTCAAAACAAATTGAAAAAATCTATATGTTGACAATAAGGTATTTTACCAACGTTTAAAATGTTAACTCGTCAAAGCTTGTATTCTGGGCCACACGAAAATGTCAAAATCTGTTAATTTTTGGAGGTTTCAAAATTTGTGATGTTCACTGCTTCAGATTTCCACTTTTGTTATTTTTACACAGCCTATAATATAATGTATTTTGAGTAAAAATTTGCATTTGTATAATACATCAGTACCTACGTCTAGCATTTTTTTTCAATTTTTGGTGAAACCTTAAAATACTGTTTCAAATTTTTCAAAAAAAGACTTACATGTAGCCCGAGCTACAAAACGCCGCACTCCTTGTTTACTTCTAATTTGAAGTGTATTCAAGGTAATTGGAAGAGATTATTGTGGATCCCAAAAAGCCCTTAATATTTTCCCATTTTCCTTCTTCTTTTTCGAATAACGGTAGGAGAGCTGTTGTGTTCATTGCATTAGAAGAAAAAGGTACAGAGACCAAAAGCTGCTCAGTTTATTAAAGAAAACCGAGCGAAAACCTTTACATCAACAAAAGCACCGCTAAACATAAAAGGGCGCCAGGAAGGCTAGGAGCGAAACAAACAGAAAAGCACACCACCGGGGCAAGCAGCGTCACCGAACATCATCCATCGTGCTTACGATGGGACGACTTCGACTTCATTGCAACAACACCAAGGTCAATTCAATCATGTCGCATCGATCACATTTGCCACGAGCTTGTTCGTCGGCTTCAACAACACCAGAGAGAGAAGACATAACCGAAGGGAGGCGGCATGTGCCGCTCCGGTCTTGAGAGGGCGGAAAACAGGACTCGTCTGACGCCGTCTGCATGTCGAGAGTGCTCTTGCTATCGCCACCACGGGGCAACCCCACGATCACCACAGACTCCAAGAACGTCCGCCATTGTTAGTGCCCGGCCAACCGCTTGACCGCAGTCCAGGTGCTCCCATCAGTACTAAGTCTCCAAAACGATGCTTCCAACGAAGTCGCGACATCGAGGATGCCGCCATCGCCAATCCGACAAGCGGATTTAGGTTTTCACCCAAAGACAAGGCCAAAGAGTGGGAGAGGTGCACGATCTCCTTCAACAAGGCAAACGACACCCAACAGTGACGTCATCATGAGCATTGACGGAAGTCGAGCAAGATTTTCATCCGGAGAATCGCGCACCTTGTCGGAACCTGAGTTCCTGGCACACCTCAGTCACACCCGACCACTCCACATACCTCGCCGGAGCACCATCAAAAAGACGCCTTCATGACCAGCACCCCGCCGGCAACCAAGAGTCTGTGTGCACCGCACCTACTTCCAGCCGTCAACCAGGCAGCTTGCAAACTGCCTCAGCCGCCGGGCCCCAAATCTGGAGCAAGGACCGCTTGGCCAGCCGCTCGAACAGGAGCCCGCGCCGGAGCAGTGCATCGCGCCACCACGGAAAGGTTGCGGCCCGGGCTGCCCAGATCTGGCCCAATCAGGCCCGCGCGGCCAGGCGCAAAGCATCACACCAGATCCCGCACATGCCGACCTCCATCGCGTCGCGCCGCGTCCCGTCCAACTTCCGCACCGACGCCCGCTTGGGTCGAGGCCGTTCACACCCGTGCCGGCGCCGTCCGCGCCGAGCAGCAGCCTCGCTTCGATGGCCACCGCCATCGTAGCCCCGGGCCGCCGCCTCGGCGCCCAACCGCTCTGACGCCTGCGTGAGCGCGGCTGGCCTCGCCGCACCAACGGCCGCTTGGCCGCAGTCGGCCTCGCCCGCACCGACGCCCGCTTGGGCGCGGCCGGCTTCACCCGCATCAATCGCCGCTTGGGCTCAGCCTGCGTCATCGAAGGAGAAGCAGCTTGCACCGTCGCTACGGGAAGAAGACCCGCCGCCACCGGCCACCGCACGGGCTTTGCCCGGCGGCATCCACCAGCGGCGGCGGGGGAGGACCCAGGGGGAGGGGGCGGCTAGGTGGTGCTGGTCTGGGGCTCCGCCCGAGCCGCTCCAGGAGGAGCGACGCGGGGGCTATGGGTGTTTTCTTGCTGGCAGGAAAGTTGCTCCGAGGCCTTGAGCTCCAAAGTCGAAGGGGATTTCTCCTTGAGCAGAACCTTCACCATTGGTTTCTCCACCCTCCAAATCAATAGGTTACTGGACGAGATGAATATATAGAGTTTTCCAAATAAAAGTAGATTACCTTGAAGTAAGGATTGAAGCGGGTGTTTTCCTGAATTTTAGGATGTATATTACTGGAGGGAGGACGGATCATCTCACCTCGCAACTCTCCAACAGCATACAACACTGAAGGAGATATGCCCAAGAGGCAATAATAAAAGTGGTTATTATATATCTTTATGTTTATGATAAATGTTTATATACCGTGCTATAATTGTATTAACCGAAACATTGATACATGTGTGATATGTAAACAACAAAGAGTCCCTAGTATGCCTCTTAACTAGCTTGTTGATTAATGGATGATTAGTTTCATAATCATGAACATTGGATGTTATTAATAACAAGGTTATATCATTGTATGAATGATGTAATGGACACACCCAATTAAGCGTAGCATAAGATCACGTCATTAAGTTATTTGCTATAAGCTTTCGATACATAGTTACCTAGTCCTTATGACCATGAGATCATGTAAATCACTTATACCGGAAAGGTACTTTGATTACATCAAACACCACTGCGTAAATGGGTGGTTATAAAGGTGGGATTAAGTATCCGGAAAGTATGAGTTGAGGCATATGGATCAACAGTGGGATTTGTCCATCCCGATGACGGATAGATATACTCTGGACCCTCTCGGTGGAATGTCGTCTAATGTCTTGCAAGCATATGAATGACTTCATAAGAGACCACATACCACGGTACGAGTAAAGAGTACTTGTCAGGAGACGAGGTTGAACAAGGTATAGAGTGATACCGATGATCAAACCTCGGACAAGTAAAATATCGCGTGACAAAGGGAATTGGTATCATATGTGAATGGTTCATTCGATCACTAAAGTCATCATTAAATATGTGGGAGCCATTATGGATCTCCAGATCCCGCTATTGGTTATTGGTCGGAGTGAGTACTCAAACCATGTCCGCATAGTTCGCGAACCGTAGGGTGACACACTTAAGGTTGGATGTTGAAATGGTAGAACTTGAATATGGAATGGAGTTCGAATATTTGTTCGGAGTCCCGGATGAGATCCCGGACATCACGAGGAGTTCCGGAATGGTCCGGAGAATAAGATTCATATATAGGAAGTCATTTTATAAGATTTAAAATGATCCGGAAAGTTCTATGGAAGGTTCTAGAAGGTTCTAGAAAAGTCCGGAAGAAACCACTAAGGAAGGCGGAGTCCCGGAGGGACTCCACCTCCCATGGCCGGCCAACCCTAAGGGGGAGGAGTCCCAAGTGGACTCCCCTAAGGGGGCCGGCCACCCCCTCCCAAGGAAGGGTGGGAATCCCACCTCTAGTGGGAGTCCTAGCTTGGGTAGGTTTCATGTGATATGGAAGGTTTTGGTTTGGGGTCTTATTCGAAGACTTGTAGACCAACTCTTGGGTGTTCCACCTATATAATGAGGGCCAAGGGGAGGGGGCCGGCCACCCCAAGACCACAAGGTGGCCGCACCCCTTAGTGGCCGGCGCCCCCCTCTCCCAAACCCTAGCGGCCCTCTCTCCTCCACCACATCCCACACGCTTAGCGAAGCTCCGCCGGTTTTCTCCACCACCACCGACACCACGCCGTCGTGCTGCCGGATTCAAGAGGAGCTACTACTTCCGCTGCCCGCTGGAACGGGGAGGTGGACGTCGTCTTCATCAACAACCGAACGTGTGACCGAGTACGGAGGTGCTGCCCGTTCGTGGCGCCGTGATCAAGATCTTCTACGCGCTTTTGCAAGCGGCAAGTGAACGTCTACCGCAGCAACAAGAGCCTCATCTTGTAGGCTTTGGAATCTCTTCAAGGGTGAGACTCGATAATCCTCTCGTTGCTACCATCTTCTAGATTGCATCTTGGCTTGGATTGCGTGTTCGCGGTAGGAATTTTTTTGTTTTCTATGCAACGAATCCCTACAGTGGTATCAGAGCCGTGTCTATGCATAGATGGTTGCACGAGTAGAACACAATGGTTTTGTGGGCGTTGATGCTTATGTTGTTTTTAGTTTGAGTACTTTGCATCTTTGTGGCATAGTGGGATGAAGCGGCTCGGGCTAACTTTACATGACCGCGTTCATGAGACTTGCTCCTCGTTCGACATGCAACTTGTATTGCATAAGAGGCTTTGCGGGTGTCTGTCTCTCCTACTATAGTGAAGATTCAATTTACTCTTCTATTGACAACACTAGTATCACCGTTGTGGTTCATGTTCGTAGGTAGATTAGATCTCTCTCGAAAACCCTAAACCACGTAAAATATGCAAACCAAATTAGAGACGTCTAACTTGTTTTTGCAGGGTTTGGTGATGTGATATGGCCATAATGTGATGATGTATATGTATGAGATGATCATTATTGTATTGTGGCAACCGGCAGGAGCCTTATGGTTGTCTTTATATTTCATGTTGAGTAGTATTTCAAAGTAGTTGTAATAGTTGCTACATGAGGTGAACAACCATGAAGACGGCGCCATGGACCTTGACGCTACGCCGACGATGATGGAGATCATGCCCGTTGATGATGGAGATCATGTCCGTGCTTTGGAGATGAAGATCAAAGGCGCAAAGACGAAAGGGCCATATCATATCACATATGAATTGCATGTGATGTTAATCCTTTATGCATCTTATTTTGCTTAGATCACGACGGTAGCATTATAAGATGATCCCTCACATTAATATCAAGATAATAAAGTGTTCTCCCCTCGTATGCACCGTTGCCAAAGTTCGTCGTTTCAAAGCATCTCGTGATGATCGGATGTGATAGATTCAACGTTCATATACAACGGGTGTAAGCCATATTGCACACGCGGAATACTTGGGTTTGCTTGACGAGCCTAGCATGTACAGACATGGCCTCGGGACAACGGAAACCGAAAGGTTGAACACGAGTCATATGGATGATATGATCAACATGTTGATGTTCACCATTGAAGCTACATCATCTCACGTGATGATCGGTTTTGGTGTAGTGGATTTGGATCGTGTACCACTTAACAACTATGAGGGATGTTGTATTAAGTGGGAGTTCATTAGTAATTAGATTAAAACATGAACTAATTATCATAAACTTAGTCTGAGTAGTATTTTGAATTAATTTTGTAGTATTGGCATCCGTTTACTACTATGCGCTAGTCTTGTAATTGAGATAGAAATACTGTTAAAATCTGACAAGAAACTTTACGGATTGGTACCGTATTGTTAAGAATCAAGAAATGATTAAGTCCTATTGCAAACTTTTAGTAAACCTCACATTTTTGATTCATAGAACTATGATTTCAATTAGTACCTAAAGTTATCTTGTCTCCGTGAAACTTGAAGTTCAAATTTGTTTGAAAAATAAGGAGCTGAAAATTTAGTTTTCAGAAATAATCAAGGTATGAGATATATGTGATATCTAAGACCTTATTGCAAGATGATAGAATATAATTTGGTGAGACTACATAAACTCATAAATTTTATGGGAATGTACGAAGGTTGAAGACGCAAGGCGTCCCAATCCTCCAACTATTGGGGCACTAACAATATTCGCATATCCATGAAGTAATCGTCCTTAGTATGCACCATTGCTAAGACTCGTCGTATCGAAGCATCACGTGATGATCGGGTGTTATAGATTCTACGTGTGCATACAACGGGTGCAAGCCAGATTTGCACATGCGAATACTGAGGTTAAAACTTTACGAGTCTAGCATGTACAGACATGGTCTCGAAAAGTCATCATGATACAATGGATAAAATTATGAGTGAAATTGTTCATCATATTACAAGGTTACTAATAGTGAAATCCGGAACACTTGTCATATGATGATCAACTTCAAAGTAAGAACCTCAAAGTTATTGGTATTTGACCAACAAACCTAGAAGTTATTGATGTTGAAGTGTCTTTCTGAATAATGAGGAAAGCTAAAAGAGAAACTACAAAAGATTATTGGCAGAAAGAAAGAAAAGACTAGAAAGTCTAGCTCAGGTGTATATAAAAAAGATATACATGTTATGGATGTATTCCTTGTTTGGTCATACAATGAAATTCTTGGGTATTTGCACCATATTGGTTGGTATGAAGTGTCATACAAAACAACGCAATACAAGAATACAATGGCCTAAGTGACTGACAAGGAATATGATAGGAATGCACGTCTGGAACAAAAATAAAGTGTTATTATGTTCATCGTTGGCATTCTATCTAGCCCTTAGGATTTATAATAAAGAATACTTCATCATCACTATGATACTCCAAGAAACGTGAGTTGTAGAACAATTTCATAACTCTCTTAGATGTTCGCTAAAACTCGTAATTCAAATATTTCCACCATGATCCAATCATATATATTTGACTTTTCTATTACGATGATTTCCACTTCATGCTGAAAATTATTTGAATCCATTCAAATGTTTCAAACTTCTTCCTTATCGAATATATCCACATATACTCAATTCATTGTTGAAAGTTTTCATGAAGTAGAAGAATCTACCGCACACAACTATGTTTAGTGAACCACATATATCATTATGTATGTTTTCACTAAGTTAGTTGCCTGTTCAACTCTTGGCCTATGAACGGTATTTTAGTCATTCTCTTTTAGAAAAGATTTGCAAGCGCCAAACGATTCAAAAAATCAAATGACTCCAAAAATCCATTTGCATGGAGTTCCTTCATGCGTTCCTTTCTAACATGACCTAAATGGCAGTTCCACAAATAAGTGAAATTCAAATCATTTGCCTTATAGCATTTTAGCGTCAGTATTATGTGTGTGTGTTTCACCATTAAGATTTATAATAACTTATCCATCGAACATGGAGTAATGTCATAATTTGAACAACTCATTGTTTTTATTTGACCAGAGCAAAATAACAATTATTAAGTTCAAGAGATGTATCCAAACTTTGTTGGATTAATGATGAGATAAAATAAAATAAAGCCATTATATTTTTGTGGATTATGCTTTAGAGACTACCGCTTTTACACTAAATAGAGCATCATCATGATCCGTAGGAATGACACCATACGAGTTATGGCATGGGTATGAACCCTAATAGTCCTTTCTTAAATTTTGGTATGCATAGCATATGTAAATAAGTTTACAACCAAAATCGGATAAATGTCGTTGTTGTTATCCCAGAATTGGAAATTCTTCCCACTATGAAGTAAAAGACAAAAGTGTTTGTTAATGTTACTTGCTTATTTCAAAGAAATTGTTTTCTAGCGAAGTATTTGAGTGGGAGGACAATAGAACTTGATAAGGTTTATGAACCTGAGCATAATGATTAGAGTATCGCAGCATCAGAATTGGTTCCGGAAGCGGCCACGACGATCATGACTTCCATGACTACAAAGTGTTTTAGCCATGGAGATCGAAGTACATATTGAACCTTGTAGGTATGATTTACTTTGTGATCAAATAAATGATTTGTGGACAAAGGATTGATTTTGAACAATGATAAACCAGCTACAAACAAAGAAGTTATGATGGGCCCTGACTCCGTTAAAATGGCCATGCGCCATGAAATCCAAGATAGATAAATACTTTTTGAAAGTAAATATATCTATAAAATTGATGGACTTGGATGAAATATCCTTGAAGAATCTCGACTTGTCGAAAAGTTGTTTACGACAAAGTTCAAAGAGTTGAATACAATAAGATTAGATCTTCTGTAGCAATGCTTATAGTCTATGTGGATTATTCTAGTAATCACTACATATTTCTTTTATGAGATATGCTAGTAGGATGGAAAAATACATTACTTATCAGAAGTGTGTATTAAAGGTGTATACAAGATACAACCAAGAGTTTTGCTGGTCCGTGCAATACTAGATAGGTATACAAACTTCAATTGGATGAAGTGAGTATCATGGAGTTGGAATCTTCACCAGATGAAATGGTCAAAGAGTTTTTGATTTCATCAGAAATGATGAAGAGGCTTGCATTTGCAAGAAATTAAGTGGGAGCGCTGAGACATATTTATAATACTTTATGTAGATGACATATAGTGGGTTATAAATGATGTAATTATATACTTGATTAAAAGGTTTCATTGAGAAATTAATTTCAATGAAAGGATATGGACTGAAACAAATTTAGTGTCAAGATCTATGAAGATAGATTGAAACACATAATAAGTTTAAGTCAAAGTACATAGAATGGATATTGAAGTAATTCAATATAGAAATATTAAGAAAATGTTCCTGTCATGTGAAGGTTTAACAAGACTTGAGTGTATCTGACACTCAATGAGTAAAAACACATGAGTGATTATAGATCATGAATAATATGTACACAATCAGATGTCATGTGCTCTAAAAGTGTTATGAGCATGTACCAGAATGATTCATGTGATGATCATTGGACGACAGTAAGAAAATCCTTGAGTACTTTAGAAGAACTAAGGATATATATATAGTTTTGTATGGGGTAATGACAAACAAATCGCTGTAAAGTGTTGCACCGATATTAGTTTGATCACATATAAAAAAAATTTCAAATCTCAAATTAGACTAAGTGTTGTTTAAAAGGTAGCACAATGAGCTAGAAGTAGTCTATGCTAGATTTAGAAAAGTTCTAAATATTGTGACGGATTCTACAAAATAAGGCAGAGTATGTCATTGTTTTGACAATGACAAAGGATGTTAAAGTCAAGAGGTTCTTTGAGAACTTGGTGTAGTTCCGACAAAGTCAGAACTTTGAAGCTATATTGTGTGTGACAATATTAGTGACATATTTTAGACCGCGGAATTAAGGTTCCACCAGAAGACCAAACATATTTAATGCCGACTCATTTGAAAATAAGTGATGCGTTGAGACGCAAATGAATTACAAAATACATACGTTTCTGAGCGTGTCAGATCCATTGACTAAAACCTCTCCCGTGAGCAATACATGATAAAGCACCGGAAGGCCAAGGTGTTATATCTTTACAAATGTAAACTAGATTATTGACTCTAGTGCAAGTGGGAGACTGAAGGAGATATGCCCAAGAGGCAATAATAAAAGTGGTTATTATATATCTTTATGTTTATGATAAATGTTTATATACCGTGCTATAATTGTATTAACCGAAACATTGATACATGTGTGATATGTAAACAACAAAGAGTCCCTAGTATGCCTCTTAACTAGCTTGTTGATTAATGGATGATTAGTTTCATAATCATGAACATTGGATGTTATTAATAACAAGGTTATATCATTGTATGAATGATGTAATGGACACACCCAATTAAGCGTAGCATAAGATCACGTCATTAAGTTATTTGCTATAAGCTTTCGATACATAGTTACCTAGTCCTTATGACCATGAGATCATGTAAATCACTTATAACGGAAAGGTACTTTGATTACATCAAACTCCACTGCGTAAATGGGTGGTTATAAAGGTGGGATTAAGTATCCGGAAAGTATGAGTTGAGGCATATGGATCAACAGTGGGATTTGTCCATCCCAATGACGGATAGATATACTCTAGGCCCTCTCGGTGGAATGTCGTCTAATGTCTTGCAAGCATATGAATGAGTTCATAAGAGACCACATACCACGATTTAGTAAAGAGTACTTGTCAGGAGACGAGGTTGAACAAGGTATAGAGTGATACCGATGATCAAACCTCGGACAAGTAAAATATCG
Organism: Lolium perenne; assembly: GCF_019359855.2. NCBI lineage: Eukaryota > Viridiplantae > Streptophyta > Magnoliopsida > Poales > Poaceae > Lolium > Lolium perenne. The sequence continues at coordinate 269,099,252 of NC_067245.2, forward strand.
CGTGACAAAGGGAATTGGTATCATATGTGAATGGTTCATTCGATCACTAAAGTCATCGTTAAATATGTGGGAGCCATTATGGATCTCCAGATCCCGTTATTGGTTATTGGTCGGAGTGAGTACTCAAACCATGTCCGCATAGTTCGCGAACCGTAGGGTGACACACTTAAGGTTGGATGTTGAAATGGTAGAACTTGAATATGGAATGGAGTTCGAATATTTGTTCAGAGTCCCGGATGAGATCCCGGACATCACGAGGAGTTCCGGAATGGTCCGGAGAATAAGATTCATATATAGGAAGTCATTTTATAAGATTTAAAATGATCCGGAAGGTTCTATGGAAGGTTCTAGAAGGTTCTAGAAAAGTCCGGAAGAAACCACTAAGGAAGGCGGAGTCCCGAAGGGACTCCACCTCCCATGGCCGGCCAACCCTAAGGGGGAGGAGTCCCAAGTGGACTCCCCTAAGGGGGCCGGCCACCCCCTCCCAAGGAAGGGTGGGAATCCCACCTCTAGTGGGAGTCCTAGCTTGGGTAGGTTTCATGTGATATGGAAGGTTTTGGTTTGGGGTCTTATTCGAAGACTTGTAGACCAACTCTTGGGTGTTCCACCTATATAATGAGGGCCAAGGGGAGGGGGCCGGCCACCCCAAGACCACAAGGTGGCCGCACCCCTTAGTGGCCGGCGCCCCCTCTCCCAAACCCTAGCGGCCCTCTCTCCTCCACCACATCCCGCACGCTTAGCGAAGCTCCGCCGGTTTTCTCCACCACCACCGACACCACGCCGTCGTGCTGCCGGATTCAAGAGGAGCTACTACTTCCGCTGCCCGCTGGAACGGGGAGGTGGACGTCGTCTTCATCAACAACCGAACGTGTGACCGAGTACGGAGGTGCTGCCCGTTCGTGGCGCCGTGATCAAGATCTTCTATGCGCTTTTGCAAGCGGCAAGTGAACGTCTACCGCAGCAACAAGAGCCTCATCTTGTAGGCTTTGGAATCTCTTCAAGGGTGAGACTCGATAATCCTCTCGTTGCTACCGTCTTCTAGATTGCATCTTGGTTTGGATTGCGTGTTCACGGTAGGAATTTTTTTGTTTTCTATGCAACGAATCCGCCTTAAAATACGCACTTATTAATTCAATAGATCTTCTAAAAATCGGTTCAAGAGCTTGAAACCTTGTGTTGTGGCCAACTACCAGGAGAAACATGGCTACTTGTTCCTCAATGGAAGTATGAATACTATCTTTCAATAATTCTCTGTCTCTAAACAAATTGCACAAGCGAAAAAAGGGAGCTCTTTTCATTCTAAGCTGATTTGAGCAATTTATGTCAGTAGAATGATAGATATATCTCAAGTTTGATTCCCTAGCTATATCCATATCAATCCTACGACCTAATAACATTGGAGTTTGGTTTCTAGCTCTCCTTGAGATAAAAATAATGTAATCTCCCAATGCAGCTGCAAGGCCGGCTGCTTGCATGATTAGTTGACGTTGTTTTCTGGCCAAATCATCCATCTAAAGAAACAAAAACAACTCATTTTCACATACTAGAATGAAACAAACAGGACATACCAAGTATTCATCATCCATACAATTGCATAGAACCTTACCCCTACTGTCCACAACATTAAAATCTGAAGATGTCAGATGTAACTCACAGTTTTTTGCAAAGAAATAGAGGGAGAGAACTACCTCAGATGCCTCGGTTGGAGAAGGGGACGGGGTGGTGCCGGCGGTAGAAGAGAACGGCGTGCTGGCCGTGCAGATCGGGTCATGGCGGTGTGATGTCTACGGGTGCTTCTATTCTTGTAGACAGTGTTGGGCCTCCAAGAGCAGAGGTTTGTAGAACAGCAGCAAGTTTCCCTTAAGTGGATCACCCAAGGTTTATCGAACTCAGGGAGGAAGAGGTCAAAGATATCCCTCTCATGCAACCCTGCAACCACAAAGCAAGAAGTCTCTTGTGTCCCCAACACACCTAATAGGTGCACTAGTTCGGCGAAGAGATAGTGAAATACATATGGTATGAATGTATATGAGCGGTAATAACGGCACCAGAAAAGTGCTTTGCTGTCCAGGACTGGCGTGTGGTTGATGGTGGTAATATTGCGGACAATACAGATGCAGTAGAACAGTAAACAAGCAGCGATAACAGTATTTAGGAACAAGGCCTAGGGATTATACTTTCACTAGTGGACACTCTCAACTTTGATCACATAACAGAATAAATAGATAAATGCTAGACTCTACACTCTCTTGTTGGATGATGAACACCACTAACTGTGTAGGATTACACGAACCCTCAATGCCGGAGTTAACAAGCTCCACAATATTCGATGTTCATATTTAAATAACCTTAGAGTGCACGACAGATCAACGCAACCAAACCAAGTACTAACATAGCATGCACACTGTCACATTCACGCTACGAAAGGAGGCATAGATGACATCAATACTATCATAGCAATAGTTAACTTCATAATCTACAAGAGATCACAATCATAATCTACGCCAAGTACTAACACGATGCACACACTGTCACCATTACACCGTGCAGGAGGAATAAACTACTTTAATAACATCACTAGAGTAGCACCCAGATAAATTGTGATACAAAACACATTGCAATCATAAAGAGATATAAATAAGCACTTCACTATACCATTCATAACAGTGAATAAGTATTCTGTGAAATATAGCCTAAGAGACCCACACGGTGCACACACTGTCACCTTTACACACGTGGGACAAGGAGTCTCCGGAGATCACATAAGTAAAATCCACTTGACTAGCATAATGACATCTAGATTACAAGCATCATCATATGAATCTCAATCATGTAAGGCAGCTCATGAGATTATTGTATTGAAGTACATAGAGAAAGATTAACCACATAGCTACCGGTACAGCCCCGAGCCTCGATGGAGAACTACTCCCTCCTCATGGGAGACAGCAGCGGTGATGAAGATGGCGGTGGCGTCGATGGAGAAGCCTTCCGGGGGCACTTCCCCGTCCCGGCGGCGTGCTGGAACAGAGAGTCCTGTCCCCCAGATCTTGGCTTCGCGATGGCGGCGGCTCTGGATGGTTTCTCGTACCGTGGTTTTTCCGTCCCGAAGTTTTAGGTCGAGGGGCTTCTTATAGGCGAAGAGGCGGCGTCAGAAGGTCAATGAGGCGGTGACACAATAGGGCCGCGCGGCCAGGGGGTGGGCCACGCCGGCCTATCATCTGGTGGACCTGTGGCCCCCTCTGGCCTCTCTCGGGTGTTCTGGATGCTTCCGGGGATTCTAAGATGTTGGGCGTTGATTTCGTCCGATTCCGAGAATATTTCCTTACTAGGATTTCTGAAACAAAAAACAGCAGAAAACAGCAACTGGCCCTTCGGCATCTCGTCAATAGGTTAGTTCCGGAAAACGCATAAATATGACATAAAGTATGCATAAAACATGTAGATATCATCAATAATTTGGCATGGAACATAAGAAATTATCGATACGTCGGAGACGTATCAGCATCCCCAAGCTTAGTTTTCGTCATTCCAGCGGTAAACGATAACAAAGATAATTTCTGGAGTGACATGCCATCATAACCTTGATCATACTATTGTAAGCACATGTAATGAATGCAGCGATCAAAATAATGGTAAATGACATAAGTAAACAAATGAATCATATAGCAAAGACTTTTCATGAATAGTACTTTCAAGACAAGCATCAATAAGTCTTGCATAAGAGTTAACTCATAAAGCAATAATTCAAAGTAAAGGCATTGAAGCAACACAAAGGAAGATTAAGTTTCAGCGGTTGCTTTCAACTTATAACATGTATATCTCATGGATATTGTCAATGTAAAGTAATATAACAACCGCAATATGCAAGTATGTAGGAATCAATGCACAGTTCACACAAGTGTTTGCTTCTTGAGGTGGAGAGAAATAGGTGAACTGACTCAACAATAAAAGTAAAAGAAAGGCCCTTCGCAGAGGGAAGCATTGATTGCTATATTTGTGCTAGAGCTCTGGTTTTGAAAACAAGAAACAATTTTGTCAACGGTAGTAATAAAGCATATGTGTTATATAAATTATATCTTACAAGTTGCAAGCCTCATGCATAGTATACTAATAGTGCCCGCACCTTGTCCTAATTAGTTCGGATTACCTAGATTATCATCGCAATGCACATGTTTTAACCAAGTGTCACAAAGGGGTACCTCTATGCCGCCTGTACAAATGTCTAAGGAGAAAGCTCGCATCGGATTTCTCGCTATTGATTATTCTCAACTTAGACATCCATACCGGGACAACATAGACAACAGATAATGGACTCCTCTTTAATGCATAAGCATGTAGCAACAATTATTAATTTTCTCATATGAGATTGAGGATATTTGTCCAAAACTGAAACTTCCACCATGGATCATGGCTTTAGTTAGCGGCCCAATGTTCTTCTCTAACATTATGCAATGCTCTAACCATTTGGGTGGTAAGTCTCCCTTACTTCAGACAAGACGAACATGCATAGCAACTCACATGATATTCAACAAAGAGTAGTTGATGGCATCCCCAGGAACATGGTTATCGCACAACAAGCAACTTAATAAGAGATAAAGTGCATAAGTACATATTCAATACCACAATAGTTTTTAGGCTATTTGTCCCATGAGCTATATATTGCAAAGGTAGAGGATAGAAATTTAAAGGTAGCACTCAAGCAATTTACTTTGGAATGACGGAGAAATACCATGTAGTAGGTAGGTATGGTGGACACAAATGGCATAGTGGTTGGCTCAAGGATTTTGGATGCATGAGAAGTATTCCCTCTCGATACAAGGCTAGGCTAGCAAGGTTATTTGAAACAAACACAAGGATGAACCGGTGCAGCAAAACTCACATAAAAGACATATTGTAAACATTATAAGACTCTACACCGTCTTCCTTGTTGTTCAAACTCAATACTAGAAATTATCTAGACCTTAGAGAGACCAAATATGCAAACCAAATTTTAGCATGCTCTATGTATTTCTTCATTAATAGGTGCAAAGTATATGATGCAAGAGCTTAAACATGAGCACAACAATTGCCAAGTATCACATTATCCAAGACATTATAGCAATTACTACATGTATCATTTTTCCAATTCCAACCATATAACAATTAACGAAGAAGAAACGTGGTGGCGCTCCTACCAGTTGCCGGCGTGGTGGCGCTGCCGAACGACGCAGAGGATGGCTTGCTGTCGGTGGGACCGGCGGTGGTCGTCCTGGTCCAGTGGGGCGGCTGGCCGTCGGCGGCGTCAACGAGGAGCGGCGGGGCGGCGGGGCTGCTGCCCGTCGGTGGCGTCGAACAAGGAGCGGAGAGGCGGTTGCTGCTCACGACCACGCGCGTGCCCCCCATGCTTGCCGGCTGCGGGATTGGGGAACAGAGGACTGGCGGCTCGGGAGGCGCATGTGGGAGGAAAGGGGGAGGAAAAGAACGAGGGGTGGGAGTTGCCCTAACGCGGGGCCGAGCAGGAGGTCTTTCGCGGACGCGCGCGACACAATTTTTCGGGTCAACTCGGCCAGGCTCACGTGCGAAGCTTGTTTTCTGCTTCTCAACCTGGCCAGGCCCAGAGCCCTTTTCCGCATGAAGTGAGCTTAGCCCTATGAGTCCATCCGACCTAACGAACACTATCTCTGGTGGGAAAAGTGGGATGAGGACAGATTTTCTGAGTTGGCTCAGGCTAACAAACACACCCTACTGAAGCCCAGTTATCGGACATTGTGAGAGCCACTTCTCAATTTCAGGCTGGCTCAATTCATGCATAAGAGTTGTTAGGACAATTGATGAATATATTGTGGATATGTTCTCAGGACAAGTGATGAATACTTGTTGTTAGCAATTTAAAATATTAATTTTTTTGCACCTTTGAAATAAACTGAGGGGTGATACAAGTAAGCAGTGATAAGATTGAGATTTTGATAGGTTAAATGAGAAAATTAAGATTAGGGTCTATCACAGTAGGAGGAGTGATAGAACCCTTAGACTATAGAGTAAGATTGCTAGGTGTTATAGCATTTTACTTTTACGCTGTACTTTTTTTTTTCAAATTCATTTTACTTCTATAGTGTGCAATGAGATGCTTGAAAAATACGAAGCATATGAGAGGTTGAAGTGAAGCATTTTTTGAAAAATCTAACCCCTACGTAAAACTGATTTCTTCTTTGATCACCTTGAAGAAACTACTCTCTCTATTCTTACGTATAAGCCATATAGCTTTTTTTGCGAAAAATTCTAGAATATAGGATGTATTGTGTTACATCACTTGTCTGGACAACTTTTTTATGGATTAGTTTACATTTTCTTATCTTACACAAAGTTCTCTATTTTCTCACGTCAATTATCCTGTGGTAATCCTGCTAAAATTTGGTGTAATTATTCCGAATTGTACATTCTTTAATTTCCGTGGCAAAAAACCCACATGGCTTATAACAAGGAATGGAAGGAGTATTAGGGAATCTAACACATGTGGTTCAATGTCACAGTGAATAAATTTAAAATAGTGTAGGTCGGCGCCAACAGAAAATAACACAGAATCACCCTCGGCGCCATTGCCCTTGGTGCCGACCTCACTTCGGCGCCATTTGGCTTGGCGTCGACCTGATTCAACGTCATTTTTCGTTGGCGCCGGTCTGGACAATTTTCCGCTCATTTTCGATAGTGCCGAATTCAGGGATCAGATTTCGAAATAGTTTCACCAAGTCAGTCTGATAAAAAAATAGTTTTTCCTATAGATCAGATTTGTAAAAGAAGAAAAAAAAACCGAAGTGACTGGCCGTGCCCTGTCCGTGCGTGGCGCACCCGAGCGAACACCTCGCCGCGGTAACCAGGCCACTCGTTCTTGCCCCCACTCTTGCGATCCCCGAAGCTTCCCGCCGAAGGAATGTGCTGGTGCACGGCTCTCGCCGCCGCGCCCATCACCAGCGGCCGGTGGCCTCCGCCCTCCTCCGTCCGCCTCCACCGCCGCCGACAAAGCTCCATCCGGGCAGACGCGCCTCCCGGGGGCGAGCCGCGGCGGAAGAAGGTCGCCGTCGCCGGCGCCGGGTGGGCGGGCCTCGCCGCTGCGCACCACCTCGTCAAACAGGTTTCACTCCTCGTGCCTGTGCCCGATTGTTCATGCCATGCCGCCTTCCCGCCTTCGATTCGTAGCGCAGCGCACGCTCTCGTGCTCATCGTCAGCTTGTGCGACAACGAGCGGCTGCTTACTGCTTCTGTTCGTCGTCACCAGGGATACGATGTTACGCTTTTCGCGGCGGACAGCGGCCCAAGGGAGGAGGTCGGTCTCAGAGGTACTTCAGCTGACAGCTCCCATTTTGCACACCGTCGGTATCTGTTTACTTGGTCTGCCATTATTGTTCAAGTAATATACTTTCACCGTGACGTTGCTTGCACCTAGGGTTCTGGTATCCATACCGAAACATTTTCTCACTAGTCGATGAGCTGGGGATCTCCCCTTTCACGGGGTGGACTAAAGCGGCGTACTATTCTCCACAAGGACTTGCCGTAATATCTCTATCTCTTGTTTTGTTCAGTGAATTCTGTGCACTTGAACACACTGAAATTGTGATGTACATGGATTTTCCTAATTTCCAGGGCATCCTTTACTTCTTTGGAAAAAAAGGACCTTTTTGTTTATCTGCATTTGTTATCTTTAGATGGCTCACTGTCTATTTTTAGTAGCTTGCTGGTAAGGCTGTAAAAATGGTAAACTAGAAATGAGATTTTCTTCTAGAGTTAGCCACGTTTGACATGAACAGAAGGCCCCAAACTACACTTAAGGACATTGTAGTGATTTTTAACAAAGCTCCTGATCATTCTGACAAGTCCTTGTGGTTTTGGTAATTCAGATTCAAGTCCTTTTTTCGCAAAAAAAAATATTGAAGTCTTTTATTGTCCGATTTATTTCTTACAATGGACGCTAGTGTAAAATTTTCCAGAAAATCATGTCTAGAATATAGCATGTATCACGTCATTTACATTGACTGTAATACTGATTTGAATGATTTTTGTGCTGATATCTGTCCTGAATCCTGAAACATCTTCTGTTGTTCTGATCTACCTGTAGGCCGAATTCCCCGTGTTCCATGACCAGCCTCGATTGCCAGCTCCCTTTGGAATCTTTGCGTATCCTGAAGTATGGTTGCCGCATTAAATATCTGTGCTGCTGACCAATTTCTCCAGTTCTAAATACCTCACAGTATCATGAATTTCCTCTGTTACAGTTCCCCAGTCTTCCTCTGATTGATAGATTGACATCAATTCCTGTCCTATCTGCAGGTATAGTTGTACATATGTCCAGCTCTACTGTTAACAAGCTCACTTCTGACCACTTTTCCCTTGTTTTTATCTAGTCATTGACTTCGACAATACAGACACTGCCTGGAGGAAGTACGATACAAGTGAGGAAATTTGATTTCCTAAGCAATGTTCACTTTTCTAAGCTGCTAGTTGGTTCATAGTAAATCACTTCTGCCTCATGTTCCTGTGAAAGTCTTGACATTCTCAAATATGAGTGATCTTCCCTGCAGTAACTGCAAGAGAGCTTTTCAAAATGTTCGGGTGCTCTCAAAGACTCTACAAGGAAATTTTTGAACCAGCTATTCAGGCTGCCCTGTTTGCTCCTGGTGAGCAATGTAGTGCAGCTGCAACATTGGGGATGTTGTACTATTATATGCTCTCCCACCAGGTTCCCTCTTTTTCTTACCCTTGTTTCTTGTGACTGCTTTCATAAAATGTTTAACCATTTTTTCCTAATGATCCCTCAAGTCATAATGTAAATTCTTTTAGCAGTTTTTAACTGTCTCAGATATAATTCGTTTCAATTTTGGAGGCACTTTTGTTCCTGCCTTTGATTAATTTCAGGCAAATGAGTTCTTAAGCCTGTTCCATTCCCTTTTCAAATGGAGCCAACATAACTTTAATTAAACTGGTCGATTTCTATTCCCAGATATCTTCTTTTTAATCTTGTTTTTGGCACCAATGTTCTGTCATGTCTATGTCCACTTGGTCTTAGGGATGGTGTGTACTTCCATACTGTAAATGGAAATGTACTAGGACACCTGGAATTGTATACTGATAAGGAAAAAATAAAGTGCTTCAATTTCACAAAATTTCACCTTTGAACACAGATGAGTCATAAATATATGGTCATATTATTTTGCAACTTCCTGTCGTATTAATCTGTACCTAATTGTTCTTTTAATTTACATTAAGAATGCTAGCGTTTAAGCATTGCACTGACTACCAAAATTCTTAAGATATGTAGTGCTCAATTGCTTTATTTTACTTTTTACATAAACATAAGAACAAGTATTTTCCAGTGAACTTTGAAGCCACAAGACATAAAAATGAACGAAATCCTACCAAATAATACTGGAGAGCAAACAACAAACATATTTTACTAAACTAAATAACTCAGTATTAATCAAAGATCCAAGTTACGATCTGAATAACTCACCAAAAGACCATTTTGAGGGACTTAATAAAATATCGTAACGTTTTGTTAACATTGCTAGAATGACACTTTAGGTGGATTCTTCGAGAAGGATATCACCTTCGCCATATTATATATCTCTACTCAAATTGAATTAGTAAACATTGTCTGCTCATCATCCATGCCATTGCCATCACTGTGTACAATGCACTGCGGAGGCACCTAGCACTCCCTACTTTAACTGGACTACGTCACTATCCTTTCAGTGATCCGCGATCCTTTAAAGAGTTATAAGAACTTAAACTGTTGTCTCACAACTACTAGGGAGTATGTCTCCGCTTTGTTATTTCTCATGAATTTCCTCTTTTCCAGGAAAACTCTGATTTTGTGTTGTGCCGTGGGGAAGTAGAAGATGCCATTTTCTCTCCTTGGCTAAAATCACTAGAACTAAAAGGCATAAAATTCATTGCAAATAGAGTTCCTACAAGTTTGACGATAAATGAGGACACCGAATGTGTCTCTGAAGTTGTCTGTGGTGAGGAGGTATATGACGCAGATGCATTTGTTTTGGCCACTGGACTCTCACCTCTACAATCTATCATTCGGAACAGGTAACAAATCCTGAGGTGGTCATTCCATGCCTACTGGGCCAGTATTGCCCTAGATGCCTATATTTAGTTACTTTGAGATATAAGATTGCTTTGGAAATATATATTATTTGTTGAGCTATAGGTTTCTCAAATTCCAACATGTATATTTAAAAAATATTTATGAGCGTTTATGACCACCACATTTTATGTAGTCCGTTTCTACAGTCAAGACAAGAATTCACTGATCTTCTGCATCTGTCAACAGTTGACGTGATCACCGTAAAATTATGGTTTGATAAAAAGGTAAGCACACAATATACTTCATCGACTAAGGATATTGTTCATGATATGATCATGATACAGTTCTGTGATATGTGAATGACAGGTCACAGTTCCAAAGGTCGCTAACATTTGTTCCAGCTATGATGATTTATCTGGCTGGACATTCTTTGACCTAACCTCTGTATACGATGATTACAGTGACAAACCAGGAACAGTTGTGGAGGCTGAATTTGTATGTTCAACTCATTATTGACCAACTCTACAAAGAGCATTTTCTGAAAGCATGTATCTTAATCATGGAAATATCATTTTTTTGCAGTATAATGGTAGCCATCTTTTCCCACTGAATGATAAACAGATTGTTTCTGAAGCTTCATCACGACTTATTAAATGTATAGGCGATTTTGAGGGGGCCACTGTGATCCAGCAATTTGTCAGAAGATCTCCTGGATCCGCAATGCATTTTCTTCCAGGTAGAATTAAGTTTTATCGTACTGTAATATATGTTTGGGGGGCGCCCCCAGCCCATGGGCTTTTAACAAAGTAGTAATAAAAGGGACATTTGCCCCCCCCCCCCCCCCAGATTTGGACAAAATAGGGTTGTGTTGGCCTTTTTAGCCCATTTGCTGGGGATAACCAAGTTATCAGTAACCACGACAATTATTCGTGATGCGTAGATTGGCAGTATTCCATTACCAATTAAATCGACAGTTTGCTGTACACTGATGCTTTGAACTGTTACATAACCAAGTATCCGATGCTCGATCCCGTTTAGTGCATGTGATATTATATGTGGGTTCCAGAAACATCCTGCTGGTTGACACCTGTAGTGCATATGTATGTGCTTTCGAGGTTAAATTACCTCTGATAAATATCTACTTGAGTCTTTGGACTAAAATATTGCCTGCAGGTTCTTACAAGCACACAGTGCGGGGAACAACATCCGTTCCAAATTTGTTTATTGCCGGTGATTGGATAGTCAACCGACATGGGTCCTTCTCAAAGGTGAGGGGATTGTAGGTCAGAAATTGATTCATAGTCACTGGAAATTGTATTTATGGATATATTTTTGTGTGGTAGGAAAAAGCGTATGTGACTGGACTTGAAGCCGCTAATATGACGGTGGACTATTTTGGCGATGGAGACTTCGCTAAAATCATTGCAGTTGAAGGAGATGAGCCTCATATAGAGACAGTGCGTGATCTCAACAGAAGAACCAATGAGCTGAAGACTCAGATTCCTTTCTCAGAGTTTTTTCTCCCATGAAATGATTGCAATTTTCCTAGGCCATCATCATACAACTCATTCATAAAAGGTGAACCAACTCTCACTCCCTTTGCCCTTTTCTTTCTTTTATCTTTTCCCGATGACATAATTGTATTTTTTTACACTATGACCAGTGCCGTTATCATGCAACTTATATATAAAAGGTTAGCCAGTTCTAATTTTATTTTATTTTTCCATTTGTTTTCATTTCTGTGACTTTGTTGAAGTGCAGGTCTTTGTGGAAGGTAATGTATTACTAATGCATACTAAAACTTATGACAGGAAAAAGTGTTCTGAAATATGGCAGCATTGCTTGTCTATATAAAATTATACATACACATTAGCAAAGCAACTTGCTCCTGAGTTGTAATTTACAGTTTGCTTCTTTGTGGTATACATTAAAATATCTCTATACAACTCCATTCATCAAGAGGCCCTAGTTTCCTCAGGTATATATTCCTTTCCTCATCATTTCCACAAACTCTTCATAGTCGATATTCCCGTCCTGTGAATTTAACAACAACAGTGGTCAAATATGTTAGATGGCACTAAGCTGGGAAAAAAAGCTCACCTTATCTTTGTCAACTTCATCCAGTACTTCTTTAATATTTGCTTCATCACCCATTCCATACTCTGTCATGGCTTGTTCAAGTTCTTCTCTTGATATGTACCTACAGTTATTATTATGCACGCAGAGTTAACCACCATCACACACCCTCCCTTGAGTTGTTATGTCCAAGCAGAAAATAATGCAAGAACGGCATGCATTATCGCATTTTTTTTATAACATTGAATAAAAGAGCTGGTACATAAATTGACTCCAGAAGTTTAGCATTGGTTAACTTTGTAACTCTTAATATATGGTGATGCGTGTAAGATAAAATATATTTGGTAGTTAGCAGAATTAGTATTACCCGCTGTTGTCTTTGTCAAAGTGTTGAAATGCAAGGAGCAAATCCTCCTCCTTTTCCAGCTTATGTTTATTCATCATAGCAGTGAGGAATTCCGTGTAATCTATGCTGCCACTCTTGTCTACATCCACCTGAATCACAGTATGGTCAGTGAAATCTTGATACACTTAACGTATGGTGAAAGAGTCAAACAAACTAGAAGTTATCTTACTGCTTCCATAAGCTTCTGAACCTCTGCTTCACTAATCTTTGATCCTAACTTTGTCAAACCAATCTTCAGTTCTTCAACTGTGATTGTCCCACTCTTGTCTGTATCCATGTTATTGAACATCTGTTTTAGTCCCTTGATTTCCTCTGGTGATAGGTTCTCTGCAATTACCTTGAGATGCAATGAAAAGGGCAGTGCTGTCAGCTTTTAATTATACGAAGACAAAGTAGCAGTCATCTTTGTCAAGGAGGATTCACCTTGAGCGCTAGTTGTTTTAGCTTGTTCATCGCCTTGAATTGCTTCATCCTTAATAGGACTGCGCTATCGATAGGTCTGTCAGATGCACCACCCTTTAGCCATGGATGTTCTGCACAGGGAGACGTTGATTTATCGGGGTGACATATAAATTATACAAATGCAGAAAGAGATCTACATGCATAACCCCAGGCTGTGTACTACCTAGGGCCTGTACTGCAGTAATACGCTTCTGGGGATCTCTGTTTAGCATTTGCCTGATAAGATCTTTCGCGCTTTCAGATATCGTCGGCCACGGGCTGCTGCTGAAATCAAGTTGGCCCACCAGTATAGCATCAAATATGCCCTTCTCCGTTTCTGCTCAGATTTGCAACATTTAGTCCGGGATGTATACAGTACAGTATGTTAAGCTGAAGATGTATGGAAATGTACCTCCCCAGAAAGGCGGCGACCCACATAAGAGAATATACAAGATCACTCCAGCGCTCCAGACGTCGATCTCTTTCCCATAATTTCTATGTAAAACTTCTGGTGCCACATAGTATGCACTTCCTACAATGTCCTTGTACACCTTTCCTGCATTTATCGAGGAAAAGATGGCATATGTAGTATGGAATGCTGAGCTTAATTGTTAATGTGAATTCTTCTTCCTCGAATTATGCTCAACTCATTGAGACTCCGGTGTAAATAGTGTGATACATGGTGCTGACCTTCTTCGATGAAGACGGAGAGGCCGAAGTCGATGGCCTTGAGCGGCGCGTCGTCGGCGGGGCTGGCGAGCAGGAAGTTCTCCGGCTTGAGGTCCCGGTGCATGACCCCCATGAAGTGGCAGACGTGGACGACGGTGAGCACGTCGCGGCACACGGCGGCCGCCTGTCGCTCGGAGTAGTTCCCCTTGGCGGTGATGCGGTCGAAGAGCTCCCCGCCGGAGCAGAACTCCATGACGAGGTGCACGCTGTCGGTGTCCTCGAAGGCGCCCCTGAACTCGGCGATGTTGGGCTGGCCGCTGAGGTGCTGCAGGATGGTGACCTCCCGGCGCATGTCCTCCACGTCGGCGCGCCGCACCAGCTTGCGCTTGGACACCGACTTGCAGGCGAACTTGAGCCCCGTGGCGCGCTCCGTGCACAGGTACGTCGTCCCGAACTGCCCGCTGCCCAGCTTCCGCTCCAGGTTGTACTGCGACCGCACGTCCGCCATGGGCCGCTGCAGCACGGGGCCGATCGCCGCGCGGGACGGCCTCCGGGACATGGACCCCGGCAGGAGGCTCGGCAGCGGCGGACGGCCGGACGACGGCTTCGGGAATGTCGGCGGCCGCGATGTCGACGGCGGCGGCCTTGGCGGCTTACCGTGATTGGCGGTTGCCGTTGTCGGCTGTTGAGTGAAAGTCGGCGGCCGCTCGATCGTCCCCGACGTGATGGGTATCTCGTACGACTTGGTGAAGCAGTTCCCCATTGTTAACTTCCTTCTTCGATCGCCTCGCCTTTCTTTGAGGGGAACGAAGATGGAGGTTCTGAAGCTCGCGGGGTTTTTGGGCGAGGGGGAAGGAAGACGACGGCCGGAGCTGCTTGACGTGATGGATGAGGCTGATATGCTATGCCTGTCCCCTTCGCGCGTTCACTGTTTGCTTTTGGTCCTGGGTTTGAGCTTTATGCGCTGTTTGGTTCTCGTGGGAGGGAAAAGAAAGATTCAAAGGGGAACTAATCAGGCCTCGGGATCACGCTATCTTGGGCCCTGATTTTATTCCGCGTCGGTGTAATGCAGAAACAACGGAGCACAGCCGCACATCGAGTTTCTTTTCTGAAAGTGCCGCACAGACATGCTATATTTCCCGTCACTCTCACTTTTGATTTTACTATGAAAGTAGAACTTCAATGTTACGTGAGTCTGAACTCGGCATCTTCTTATGCTTCGTTGCAAACCGTGCCTATGTTGAAAATATTCCAGTAGATGCCACATACACACCCAACTAATACTGGGCCTGGCCCTGGCCCAATAGCCTAACGGTTCATGTGGGCTTGAGCCGAAACCTAGCCCAAGAAAAGCCCACAACATGTTAAATATGGTACTCCCTCAAAAGTTAAGAAAAGTTTCATAGGATGGAGGGAGTATTATATTTTGAAACAAATGAAATAATCGAATTATTATCTAAAAGAATTGAATTAATAATTTCTAACGCTGAAGTAATGACATTTTTAGGTCATGCTTTGCAAAGCCAAGCCCGGAGCCTGGCCAGCTCATAGACCAAATAGATTAGATGCATTTGCTTGTACAATGGTAGTTTTCTGATTTCCGATATGAAATGATGAACCTCCGCGTACCCCGCTTGAGATATCTAAGACCGAAGCCTGGCCAACCCATAGACCCAATAGATTAGATGCATTTGCTTATACAATGGTAGTTTTCCGATTTCCGATATGAAATTAGGATCCTCCTCATACCCCTCTTGGGGAATGTATCTAGTGTGCATCTGGTACAGATGTTGTCGAAAACACTAGTTAAAGTCGCGAGAAAATAGGTATACAAAATGAGTATTGGGCATCTACCCTGCAAGCTCGCCATAATCTCCATCCTTTCTTAATTTAGGGCAAGGATAGAGTTCGGATCTAGTTCCCGTACAATGCAAGGGTTGTTGCTCGAGATGCAGCAAGAGGAAAGAAGGTTACCATCGAGACTCAAGCTAGAAAAAGGAACCATCAAAAGACCACCATGTATGAAGGTGCTCCTAACCAAATAAAAAAGGTGGGAAGAAGCCTAGGGTCGAGAGAGCACAAACGATGCACTCCCGTCAAATGTGAGAAATGTCAAGGGAAGATTGGATAAAGGTTAGGATGGATGTTAATATCTATCTTGAGTAAAAGATATGAGGAGGAGATAGGACGTTTTGGAATAAAATGCAATTATGTGTTTGTGAAGATGTCACTAAATAAAATGCAATTAGGTATATCCAAATTTCTCCCACAACTTGAGAACAAAAAAAACATATTATGTTACGACTATAAGACAATACAAATTGGGAGAACTAGGCTTCAATATCACATCATACTTTCTTATTTTAACTTATGGATTTGTATTATATATTTGGATTAAAAAAGTTCCATGATATATACCTGTAGTCTCAATGTTGTAAAAACACGAAGATTTGCATACATTTTGGATGTATGAATCCAATCTTGGGCACCGGTTGCACCATAAGCTTGGGCAGAGAAGTACACTTTGTACCCCTCCACATACTTCTAGATTCGTCTATTTTTTCATGGCTTTTTAATTTTCTATTTTCCGTGCCATGTTTATTTATTATTTCTTTTTGTATATTTTTATGTGTTCCAACAATAGATACTTTCTAGCATATTTTGTAGAAAGTTTCAAATAATATGTTTATTCACCAATAGATATGACTTATGCTCCAATAGCGATTTGTTGTTGTTTTGAGACAAATAAAATATATTAAAAAACCTATCATGTTTGTATTTATAATTACGAGCAACTCACGAGTTAGGTGAACGTTTTCTTAAAATGCATCAACATTCTTAGCGAATCTTGGAACAAATTTCATCTTTTTTTTTTTACATATGAAGCTTTCTAGGATATGTTGGAATAATCCTTTTTTTTTACATATGTAGTGCATGTTTTGCTTAAACTTTTTAAGGCACCTTTGTGATGCTAACAACCGTGACATGCCATATGTTCTTTTAGTGCATGTTTATTTCTTTAGTATTTTCTTCTTGAGTTTAATACGTGTTCCACCAATATATAACTTTGAGCTTCTGTTCTTAAAACTTGCAAACATTATGGTTTTCAACCAATAACTAAGCCATATATTCCAATAGAAATTTCTCATTGTTTTTACATAAATATAAAATATTCAAAGAAGTAAATCTAGTATGATTGTCTTCAGAACTATGAGCAACTCATAGATTAGGTGAACATTTTCTTTAAATGCATCAACATTTTTTTTTTTGCAAATTTGGAACAAATTTTATCATTTTTTTACATATGGAGCTTTCTAGGAGATGTTCAAACAATCCTTTTTAGATATATTTTCTAGTGGATGTCTTTTAAATGGGTTTTACAACTTATTTAGTTCTATTTTAAAAAGATTAGAAGTAATATTTGAGCAGCCCACAAATGTTGATGTGGCCGATGATTCCTTTTCCAGCTAAAGACGGTGAAAGGACACAGATGCCGCCTAGAGGGGGGTGAATAGGCGGTTTAAAACTTTTACGAATATGGCTTAACAAATGCGGAATAAAACTAGTGTTTAATTTGTCAAGCACAAAACCTATATACCTAGGGTTCACCTATGTGCACCAAGAACTTATGCTAAGCAATATAAGTAACTATGTGATAGGAAGATATATAACTTCAAGCACGAAGGCTATCACAATGTAAAGTGCATAAGTAAAGAGTTTGGGTATATAAATAACCGAAGTGATGCGGAGACAACGATGTATCCCGAAGTTCACACTTTTGTGAGTGCTACTCTCCGTTGGAGCGGTGTGGAGGATAAGTCATTCTAAATGCACGGAGGCCAGCATATTCTCCTCTAGAATTCCCACCAAAAGGTATGTCCTCGATCCACTATGGAACCTTAGGGTGGTCACCGAACCCGCACAAAGCTTGGGGCTATCTCCAAAACTTAATTGGAGACCCCAAGAACACCACTAATCCACAAAGCACAAAGCTTGAGGTAATCTCCACAACTTAATTGGAGGCCCCAAGAACACCACAAAGACCACTAAGCCGTCTAGAATCAAAAGACCCAAGAGGAACAAGCTCCCGAAGTGTATGTCTCACGAACTTTCACCTCCACGTATCACCGCGGAGAAGTCAAACTGATGCACCAAATGCAATGGCAAGAACACCACAAAGATGCTCAAGTTATTCTCTCAAATTCCAACAAACCTACAAAAGCTATTGGGGAAATAAGAGAGGAAGAACAAATAGGAGGAGGAACACCAAATTTCTCCAAGATCTAGATCTAGTGGATTTCCCTCACAAACAGAGGAATTTGTTTGGTCAAGATGTAGATCTAGATCTCCTCTATCTTTTCCACAAATATGAGCAAGAATCATGGATGAATTAGAGGGAGAGGAAGCTTCTCAAGGTCAAAAATGGAGTAGAGAGAGTAAGAGAAGCAACCGCTCAATGGGGAAGAAGACCCCTTTTTATATGGGAGGATGAGCACTAGATGTTTGGAGAAAAGGGCTCCATTTTCGCACCCGGTCGGACCTTTCGGGACTGGCCGAACCATTCTGGTCAGCCGAACTTGTCCGACCGGCTCCAGCCCCATCCAGCGACTAATCTGAGAGCTGGGACCGTTTCGCCGGACCAGGGGCCGGACTAGTCCGACCCAGCCAGACCACTTCGGCTGGCAGCGCACCGCACACCAAAAACATCGCCATTTTCACATCGGAACTCCGAATTTGATGATCTTGCGCTCGTTGGAATCACAACGAAAAGCTATACAAGATCATGTAGGGAAACATCATAGTCCAACCACAGAGTATAAGATCAAAAGGGGAATGTTTTACCCTATCTATAAGAGCTAAACCGGTTACACCTCAAATAAGGAAATTGCAACAACTTAAGTTAGAAAACTCGGATTTAGGTAAAACCAATTTAGTTGTAAATAGGATGACAAGAGCTACCCCACAAAGAGTGAAAATATAAAGAATAAGTGGGGTAGATTTTTCCATGCATTTAGAGGTGAGACCTCTCAAAACGAAGAACCAGGAAAAACTCCAATATCGAAAACACAACAAGTATTTCATGTGGAATCCGTTTTTCGATGAACTAGAGATTGTCATGAGAATAAATACAAGCTCTAAAACACCATATGGATAAGATACAAATATCAATGAAGAAAGATGATGCAAGGATGCAAAGGTTTGAACTCTCTCCGAACGATACGATCAAGTTACTCACTCGAGAGCCCCTTGATAGTGCGGCAACTAACCTATAACCCGGTCTCCCGACTAAATCACGAGACCGGTTAGAAAGAAACCCTATAAAGATAAACACATTAACCATGCACATTCCACTTGAGCTCGATGGTATGACAATCTTTACCGCAACAAGATGAAACGTCATTCTTGATTGTGCTTGCTTGATCAAGATGAGGTCTTGCGGATTGCTCCCCCAAACTCCACTATGGATGAGCTTCTTATTCGGTGCAATTTCACATATCCATGAACAAATATGAATGGAAAGCTTCAAGCATGTGAGCTCTCCGAGTTGACTCATCTTGAACTTGCACCTCATTTCTTCGTATTGCAACCTTGAAGCCAACTCACGGTTTAAGCATTGCCTATGGACAACTCCTACACATATGACTCAATGCAAACATTGGTCCATAGGGATTGTCATTAATTACCAAAACCACACATGGGGGATCTATGCACTTTCAATCTCTCCATTTTGGTAATTGATGACAATCTCTTTGAGAGGGTTTATATAATGAATTTGAGTAACAAACAAGTTGAAGATATAGAGCAAACTCCCCCATAATATATGCACGTGCGAATGAACTTGAATTTCAAAGCAATATATTGGCAATCAAAACCTAGTGGAGTTTCTGTAGGATAACGTTGCATAGAAAACAAAAAATTTCCTACCGCGAACACGCAATCCAAGCCAAGATGCAATCTAGAAGACGGTAGCAATGAGGGGGTATCGAGTCTCACCCTTGAAGAGATTCCAAAGCCTACAAGATGAGGCTCTTGTTGCTGCGGTAGACGATCACTTGCCGCTTGCAAAAGCGCGTAGAAGATCTTGATCACGATCGGTTCCGGCGCCACGAACGGGCAGCACCTCCGTACTCGGTCACACGTTCGGTTGTTGATGAAGACGACGTCCACCTCCCCGTTCCAGCGGGCAGCGGAAGTAGTAGCTCCTCTTGAATCCGACAGCACGACGGCGTGGTGTCGGTGGTGGTGGAGAAGTCCGGCGGAGCTTCGCTAAAGCTACGCGGGAGTTATGGAGGAGAGGGGGGCGGCTAGGGTTTGGGAGGGGGTGGCCGGCCACTCAAAGGGGGGCGGCCAGCTTGTGGTCTTGGGGTGGCCGGCCCCCTCCCTTGGCCCCTCATTATATAGGTGGATCCCCAAGTGTTGGTGTCCAAGTCTTCGAATAAGACCCGAACCAAAAACCTTCCATAAGAGGGGAAACCTAGCCCAACTAGGACTCCCACCAAAAGGTGGGATTTCCACCTCCCATGTGGGGGGTGGCCGGCCCCCTAAGGGGGAGTCCACTTGGGACTCCTCCCCACCTAGGGTTGGCCGGCCATGGAGGTGGAGTCCCATGTGGACTCCACCTTCCTTGGTGGTTTCTTCCGGACTTTTCTAGAACCTTCTAGAACCTTCCATAGAACCTTCCGCAACATTTTATTTCACATAAAATGACATCCTATATATGAATCTTATTCTCCGGACCATTCCGGAACTCCTCGTGATGTCCGGGATCTCATCCGGAACTCCAAACAAATATTCGAACTCCATTCCATATTCAAGTACTACCATTTCAACATCCAACTTTAAGTGTGTCACCCTACGGTTCGTGAACTATGCGGACATGGTTGAGTACTCACTCCGACCAATAACCAATAGCGGGATCTGGAGATCCATAATGGCTCCCACATATTCAACGATGACTTTAGTGATCGAATGAACCATTCACATACATTACTAATTCCCTTTGTCTTGCGATATTTTACTTGTCCGAGATTTGATCTTCGGTATCACTCTATACCTTGTTCAACCTCGTCTCCTGACAAGTACTCTTTACTCGTATCGTGGTATGTGGTCTCTTATGAACTCATTCATATGCTTGCAAGACATTAGACGACATTCCACCGAGAGGGCCCAGAGTATATCTATCCGTCATCAGGATGGACAAATCCCACTGTTGATCCATATGCCTCAACTCATACTTTCCAGATACTTAATCCCACCTTTATAGCCACCCATTTACGCAGTGGTGTTTGGTGTAATCAAAGTACCTTTCCGGTATAAGTGATTTACATGATCTCATGGTCATAAGGACTAGGTAACTATGTATTGAAAGCTTATAGCAAATAACTTAATGACGAGATCTTATGCTACGCTTAATTGGGTGTGTCCATTACATCATTCATACAATGACATAACCTTGTTATTAATAACATCCAATGTTCATGATTATGAAACTAATCATCCATTAATCAACAAGCTAGTTTAAGAGGCATACTAGGGACTTCTTGTTTGTCTACATATCACACATGTACTAATGTTTCGGTTAATACAATTCTAGCATGATATATAAACATTTATCATAAACATAAAGATATAAATAATAACCACTTTATTATTGCCTCTAGGGCATATCTCCTTCAGTCTCCCACTTGCACTAGAGTCAATAATCTAGATTACATTGTAATATACCTAACACCCATGGCATTCTGGTGTTGGTCATGCTTTGCCCTAGGGAGAGCTTTAGTCAACGGATCTGCTACATTCAGATCAGTGTACTTTGCAAATCTTTACTTCTCCATCTTCGATGTACTCGCGAATCGAGTGGTAACGCAGCTTGATATGCTTCAGCCTCTTGTGTGACCTTGGCTCTTGTGCATTGGCGATGGCACCCATGTTATCACAGTAAATGATTAATGGGTCCAATGCACTAGGAACCACACCGAGCTCTACAATGAACCTCTTCATCCATACCGCTTCTGATGAAGCCTCTGAATCCGCTATGTACTCTGATTCTGTTGAAGACTTCGCCACCGTGCACTGCTTCGAGCTTGCCCAGCTTACTGCAGCACCATTCAATATAAACACGTACCCAGATTGTGACTTAGAGTCATCGTGATCGTTGTTCCAACTTGCATCGGTGTAACCGTTTACAACGAGCTCTTGGTCACCTCCATAACAAAGAAACATATCCTTAGTTCTTTTCAAGTACTTCAGGATATTCTTGACCGTTGTCCAGTGTTCCATTCCTGGATCACTTTGATATCTGCTAGTCAAACTAACAGCATGTGCTATATCCGGTCTAGTACATAGCATGGCATACATGATAGATCCTACTGCCGAGGCATAGGGGATGTTACTCATCCTTTCTCTTTCTTCTGCCGTAGCCGGTCCTTGAGTCTTACTCAATACCTTGCCTGGTAACATAGGTAAGAACCCTTTCTTACTTTCGTCCATTCTAAACTTCTTTAGAATCTGGTCCAGATATGTACTCTGTGATAGCCCTATTAGGCGTCTTGATCTATCTCTATAGATCTTGATGCCTAATATATATGATGCTTCACCAAGGTCTTTCATTGAAAAACTATTATTCAAATAACCTTTAACACTGCGTAATAGTTCTATATCATTCCCGATCAATAATATGTCATCTACATATAATATCAGGAATGCTACAGAGCTCCCACTCACTTTCTTGTAAATACAGGCCTCTCCATGACACTGTATAAACCCGAAGTCTTTGATCACCTTATCAAAACATCGGTTCCAACTTCTTGATGCTTGCTTCAGTCCATAGATTGAACACTGAAGTTTGCATACTTTGTCAGCATTTTTAGGATCGACAAAACCTTTGGGTTGTACCATATACAACTCTTCCTCAATGTCTCCATTAAGGAACGCCGTTTTGACATCCATCTGCCAAATCTCATAATCGAAAAATGCAGCTATTGCTAACAAAATCCTCACAGATTTTAGCTTCGCTACAGGTGAGAAAGTCTCATCGTAGTCAACTCCTTGAATTTGTCGGAAACCCTTTGCGACAAGTCGAGCTTTATAGACAGTAATATTACCATCAAAGCATCCTGCTTTTTCTCTTGAAGATCCATTTATTCTCAACAGCCTTTCGGCTATCGTAAGTCTACCAAAGTCCATACTTTGTTATCATACATGGATCCCATTTCGGATTTCATGGCTTCTTGCCATTTGTTGGAATCTGGGCTCATCATCGCTTCTTCATACGTCGCAGGGTCCTCATCATTGTTATCCACAATCATGACATTTAGACAAGGATCATACCAATCAGGAGTGGCACGTTCCCTTGTCGATCTCATGAGGTTCAGTAGTTTCCTCGTTCAAGTTTCATGATCATTATCATTAGCTTCCTCTGTTGCCGGTGTAGGCGGTACAGGTACAACTTCGATCGCGCTACTCTGATCAACGAGTATAGATTCATCAATCTCATCGAGTTCTACTTTTCTTCCAGTCACTTCTTTAGTGAGAAATTCTTTCTCAAGAAAGGTTCCGTTCTTAGCAACAAAGATTTTGCCTTCGGATCTGTGATAGAAAGTGTACCCTATAGTTTCCTTAGGGTATCCTATGAAGACGCATTTCTCCGCTTTGGGTTCTAGCTTGTCCGGTTGTAACTTCTTTACATAGGCTTTGCAACCCCAAACTTTCAGGAACGACAGCTTAGGTTTCTTATTAAACCATAATTCATACGGTGTCGTTTCCACGGATTTTGATGGTGCTCTATTTAAAGTGAATGCGGCTGTCTCTAATGCATAACTCCAAAATGATAACGGCAAATCAGTAAGAGACATCATAGAACGAACCATATCTAAGAGAGTTCGATTACGACGTTCGGACACACCGTTACGTTGAGGTGTTCCCGGCGGTGTCAATTGTGAAAGTATTCCGTATTTCTTTAAATGCATGCCAAACTCATAACTCAGATATTCACCTCCACGATCAGATCGTAGAAACTTAATCTTCTTGTTACGTTGATTTTCTACTTCACTTTGAAATTCCTTAAACTTCTCGAAAGTTTCGGATTTATGTTTCATGAAATAGATATACCCATATCTACTCAGATCATCTGTGAAGGTTAGAACATAATGATAACCACCGCGCGATGCTACACTCATTGGTCCGCAGACATCGGTATGTATGATTTCCAATAAGTCAGTAGCTCGCTCCATCATACCAGAAAATGGAGTCTTTGTCATTTTTCCCATTAGACATGCTTCGCATCTATCAAGTGACTCAAAGTCAAGTGATTCAAGTAATCCATCAGTATGGAGTTTCTTCATGCGTTTCACTCCAATATGACCAAGACGACAGTGCCACATATAAGTAGAATTATCATTCAATTTAATTCGCTTAGCATCAATGTTATGTATATGCGTATCACTACTATCGAGATCTAACAGAAATAAGCCATTCTTTTGTGGTGCTCGACCATAAAAGATATTATTCATAAAAATAGAACAACCATTATTCTCAGACTTGAATGAATAACCGTCTTGCATTTAAACAAGATCCAGATATAATGTTCATGCTCAACGCAGGTACATAATAACAATTATTTAGGCTTAAAACTAATCCCGAAGGTAGATGTAGAGGAAGTGTGCCGACTGCGATCACATTGACCTTGGATCCGTTTCCAACGCGCATCGTCACTTCATCTTTCAGCAGTTGTCGTTTATTTTTTAGTTCCTGTTTCGAGTTACAAATATGAGCAACCGAACCAGTATCAAATACCCAGGTACTAGAACGAGAACCAGTGAAATGAACATCTATAACATGTATATCAGATATACCTTCTTTCTTCTTCTTGACAAGGCCGCTCTTCAGATCAGCCAGATACTTGGAGCAATTACGCTTCCAGTGTCCCTTCTCCTTGCAGTAATAGCACTCAGCATCAGGCTTAGGGCCGTTCTTAGGTTTCATAGGAGGCGTGGCAGCTTTCTTGCCACCCTTCTTGAATTTTCCCTTAGACTTGCCCTGTTTCTTGAAACTGGTGGTCTTGTTGACCATCAACACTTGGTGCTCTTTCTTGATCTCAATCTCAGCAGCTTTTAGCATGCCAAAGAGTTCATGTAACTCCTTGTTCATGTTCTGCATATTGTAGTTCATCACAAAGTTCTTGTAACTTGGTGGCAGTGATTGAAGGACACGATTAATCCCCAGTCTGTTAGGAATCACTATTCCCAAGTCACTGAGTTTCTTCGCATGCCCGGTCATGGCGAGCATGTGCTCACTAACGGAGCTGCCTTCTTCCATCATACAGCTGAAGAAATGTTTCGATGCTTCATAGCATTCCACGGCCGCATGAGTCTCGAATATAGCTTTCAGCTCATTCATCAACTCATGAGGATCGTGGTGCTCAAAACGTTTTTGAAGATCGGATTCCAGACTGCACAGGATGGCACACTGAACTTGAGAGTACCGAGTTTTCCGAGTTGCGTAAACAGCTTTTACTTCATCGGTTTCATCTTCTGCAGGAGGGTCACCTAGCGGTGCATCAAGCACAAATTGCAGATTTCCGCCAGAGAGGAAGATCCTCACATGACGGAACCAGTCGGTGAAGTTGCTACCGTTGCTCTTAAGTTTCTCTTTCTCTAGGAACTGATTAAAATTGATTGGGGACGCCATCTCTACAACATATATTTACAATAGTTTAGACTAAGTTTATGACAAATTGAGTTCAAATTTTAATTCAACTTAATTAAAAACCTAAGTGAACTCCCACTCAAAACAATATCCCTCGCATTGTCTTAGTGATCACACGAACCAAATCCACCGCACCTAAACCCGATCATCACGAGAAAAGGTGTGATTTCAATGGCGAACACTCAAAGTGTTCATCATATCAACCATATGATTCATGCTCTACCTTTCGGTATCACGTGTTCCGAGACCATGTCTGTACATGCTAGGCTCGTCAAGGCCACCTTAGTATCCGCATGTGCAAAACTGTCTTGCACCCGTTGTATGTACTTATTGAATCTATCACACCCGATCATCACGAGGTGCTTCGAAACGACAAGACTTGGTAACGGTGCTACTAAGGATGAACACTTTATTATCTTGAGATTTTAGTGAGGGATCATCTTATAATGCTACCGTCGCGATCTAAGCAAAATAAGATGCATAAAAGGATTAACATCACATGCAGTTCATATGTGTGATATGATATGGCCCTTTTGTCTTTGCGCCTTTGATCTTCATCTCCAAAGCACGGATATGATCTCCATCATCTTCGGGCATGATCTCCATCATCGTCGGCGTAGCGTCAAGGTCAATGGCGCCGTCTTCATGATTGTTCTCCATGTAGCAACTATTACAACTACTTTGAAATACTACTCAACATGAAATTTAAAGACAACCATAAGGCTCCTGCCGGTTGCCACAATACAATAATGATCATCTCATACATATTCATCATCATATTATGGCCATATCACATCACCAAACCCTGCAAAAACAAGTTAGACGTCTCTAATTTGTTTGCATATTTTACGTGGTTTAGGGTTTTCGAGAGAGATCTAATCTACCTACGAACATGAACCACAACGTTGATACTAATGTTTTTAATAGAAGAGTAAATTGAATCTTTACTATAGTAGGAGAGACAGACACCCGCAAAGCCTCTTATGCAATACAAGTTGCATGTCGAACGAGGAACAAGTCTCATGAACGCGGTCATGTAAAGTTAGTCCGAGCCGCTTCATCCCACTATGCCATAAAGATGCAAAGTACTCAAACTAAAGATAACAAGAGCATCAACGCCCACAAACCATTGTGTTCTACTCGTGCAACCATCTATGCATAGACACGGCTCTGATACCACTGTAGGATAACGTTGCATAGAAAACAAAAATTTTCCTACCGCGAACACGCAATCCAAGCCAAGATGCAATCTAGAAGACGGTAGCAACGAGGGGGTATCGAGTCTCACCCTTGAAGAGATTCCAAAGCCTACAAGATGAGGCTCTTGTTGCTGTGGTAGACGATCACTTGCCGCTTGCAAAAGCGCGTAGAAGATCTTGATCACGATCGGTTCCGGCGCCACGAACGGGCAGCACCTCCGTACTCGGTCACACGTTCGGTTGTTGATGAAGACGATGTCCACCTCCCCGTTCCAGCGGGCAGCGGAAGTAGTAGCTCCTCTTGAATCCGACAGCACGACGGCGTGGTGTCGGTGGTGGTGGAGAAGTCCGGCGGAGCTTCGCTAAAGCTACGCGGGAGTTATGGAGGAGAGGGGGGCGGCTAGGGTTTGGGAGGGGGTGGCCGGCCACTCAAAGGGGGCGGCCAGCTTGTGGTCTTGGGGTGGCCGGCCCCCTCCCTTGGCCCCTCATTATATAGGTGGATCCCCAAGTGTTGGTGTCCAAGTCTTCGAATAAGACCCGAACCAAAAACCTTCCATAAGAGGGGAAACCTAGCCCAACTAGGACTCCCACCAAAAGGTGGGATTTCCACCTCCCATGTGGGGGGTGGCCGGCCCCCTAAGGGGGAGTCCACTTGGGACTCCTCCCCACCTAGGGTTGGCCGGCCATGGAGGTGGAGTCCCATGTGGACTCCACCTTCCTTGGTGGTTTCTTCCGGACTTTTCTAGAACCTTCTAGAACCTTCCATAGAACCTTCCGCAACATTTTATTTCACATAAAATGACATCCTATATATGAATCTTATTCTCCGGACCATTCCGGAACTCCTCGTGATGTCCGGGATCTCATCCGGAACTCCAAACAAATATTCGAACTCCATTCCATATTCAAGTACTACCATTTCAACATCCAACTTTAAGTGTGTCACCCTACGGTTCGTGAACTATGCGGACATGGTTGAGTACTCACTCCGACCAATAACCAATAGCGGGATCTGGAGATCCATAATGGCTCCCACATATTCAACGATGACTTTAGTGATCGAATGAACCATTCACATACATTACTAATTCCCTTTGTCTTGCGATATTTTACTTGTCCGAGATTTGATCTTCGGTATCACTCTATACCTTGTTCAACCTCGTCTCCTGACAAGTACTCTTTACTCGTATCGTGGTATGTGGTCTCTTATGAACTCATTCATATGCTTGCAAGACATTAGACGACATTCCACCGAGAGGGCCCAGAGTATATCTATCCGTCATCGGGATGGACAAATCCCACTGTTGATCCATATGCCTCAACTCATACTTTCCGGATACTTAATCCCACCTTTATAGCCACCCATTTACGCAGTGGTGTTTGGTGTAATCAAAGTACCTTTCCGGTATAAGTGATTTACATGATCTCATGGTCATAAGGACTAGGTAACTATGTATTGAAAGCTTATAGCAAATAACTTAATGACGAGATCTTATGCTACGCTTAATTGGGTGTGTCCATTACATCATTCATACAATGACATAACCTTGTTATTAATAACATCCAATGTTCATGATTATGAAACTAATCATCCATTAATCAACAAGCTAGTTTAAGAGGCATACTAGGGACTTCTTGTTTGTCTACATATCACACATGTACTAATGTTTCGGTTAATACAATTCTAGCATGATATATAAACATTTATCATAAACATAAAGATATAAATAATAACCACTTTATTATGCCTCTAGGGCATATCTCCTTCAGTTTCCTCTAAATATTCAACCAAGAAAGGCAATTACTTTGGCACAAAGAAAGAATCATAAAACCCAATTCCCTTAAAACCTCAAAACTTCTCCCCCATGGGCATCCATTGCCGAAATGGGCGAAAAATCTAGAGAGGTCAATATAGTTAGAATTCGTCCATAAGGTGTGCATTTCTCATATTGGGAGTGGAATCAACTACACGTATCCAATGATGAATAATCGGAGGGATCCAAACCATATCCAGGGTCAAAGATTGCAAAAAAGATAACAAAGTCAAGAAGCTTCAACACATGAAGCAACCAATCAAATGAAACAAAAATAAGAAATCAAATAAAAGATAAATATTATGATAAGATCAAGTAGAGTGCTCTAAATAACATAAGGAAGCTCCCCAAGGTTTGTGCACAAAGATATACAATTTGTATTGGAATATAGGTGCACAAACATGGTATCATCACTCCCATAATATCATTCAAAGAAAAAGATACCAAGTGAAATAAAGTCTTATGATCGCCGCAAGATAGTGCTTTAAATAAAATGAGGAAGCTCCCCAAGGTACATGCATAAATTAGATTGTTGCATTTGAATACAATATGCACAACATGGAATCCTCACTCCCTAATTACCTTTTAAACCAAAAACAGACCATACATAAGAAATTAAGCTTAACACTTGGAGCAAATTAATGGTTGAGCAACAAGTTAGAGACACCATAATAAAGTGCTCAACCAAAAGTATATGTGAGAGGCATGACCAAGCATATTATAAGACTAGTACAAGGATGAGAAAATAGCATCATCATAGTCTTCAAAGAGTGATTTTTCTTAGCATGACCAACAACACATAACAATTAAATAAGATATCAAGTGGAGAATTATCATCTCTTATGTGTATAAGTTTCTCTAAGTAGACAATATCACAAAGATATTTATCCATAAAGAAACATGTACACACAAAATAGATACAAAATAATTGAAACATGATATCCAAAACAAAGTCCTGCAATATACAAATAAGATCTTTGCTTAATAGCATGCCCAAAGGCTCAATTTTATCTTGTTGTACATTAACAAACTCCAAACACAAACACATCACAAATATCAACAAGGGAAAGAAGATAGTTGGGATGCTTTGAGAAAAGCAACAAGTATGACAACTAAAAGATACCAAAAGAAAGAACTCAATTTGAAATAAGGAGGTTTCATTAAGACATTTGAAAATAGAGAGATTCACGCTAAGATGCAACCACAAGGTTGGATACAAGAAAACTATGCATGAGAAGATACTTGTTACCAAGATAGCATTGGTGTGGATGTAGTAGATATGAGTTCGTTGATCATCCTAGCTTTCCTAAAATAATCATTTAGTAACCACTTCTTCCTTATGAATTTGGCAAGCATCCAATGCATCTTCATGTACCTGAAACAAATTTAAGTACAAAGTGGTCCCCAAACTAAGTGGGTACAAAGTAGTTAGACACTACAACATATAGGACAAACTCCACATAAATTTGTGCATATTGATATGAAATTGAATTTCATACACATCTTAGCCCATTTAGGATTTGTTGGAGTTTACCCTATATATTGGAACAAAAAAGCAAAGAATGCCGTAGAATATGCATATAGTAAATATGCATGCATGAGACTCTCAAGAACCAAACAGAAATACAATTTGGATGAGACACCAATTAAATCAAGAACAATAGTTGTCCAAATTATATCAAAAAATCAAATCAACACAATATCGATTCCAAAGACTCATCTCATTACAAGAAGCTAATAAACCCAAAACAAGCAATGAGATGACCAACTCCCAAGAGAGCAAGGTTCCAACAAATAAACCAAACCCTCACACTTTTCATGATGGCACAAACACCGAAAAGAAAAGGTTTGTCTTCCAACATCAAATACTTGATGAAGATCAATCAATGAAAAGATAGGATCATAAAAGTAGCATTCTAACACAAATAGGAGAGCTCCACCAAGATTAGTGCATTATTTAGAATTTTGTATTTAAATATAAAATTCACAAAAGTGGGATCATCACTCTACCCTTATTTAATAAAACTCTAAGAAAGTTTAAGTACACAAATTATATCCATAAGATGCAAGTAAAACACATGGGAGTCAAATGAAAAACCATTTCATGGCAAGAAATGAAGCAATTAAACACAAGAGCCAATGTAAAGATGATCAGTAAATATCTACCTCATAATAGATTACCAATTGTACGTCCTAGGACAAGAGGTATTTGGGAAATATTTCCCGGTGGTAGTTTCCAAGTATCCAAGATCATCTTCACCCCAAAGAGAGCATATCGTGAAAGGTAAGATTTAAACATCATGCAAAGAGAGTTTCTTAATAGCTTCAATTAATTACACCACCATCAAAGAAATGAATGGCATTACTTGAAGCACATGATTTTCCAAAAGGATATTGAGAAACACATTGTGGAAAACCATGCCAAGAAAATCTCTCACAAACAAGATCCATAATTATATTAGCAAATAATACATTTAAGCAAATTTGGACTTGTTTGAGGAAAACATGCCACATAGGAACGAGATAATTTACAATATCAATACTATGTGACACAACCTCAAATATACATGGCTTGTAATATGCACAAAACATAATACTCCCCCATAATGTGATATAGCATTTATTTTCACAAGAGGAAACAAAGAACAAACAAGAGATAATTGATGGATATTATAGAATTTGAATTTCTCATGAGGATGACATACCACATAGAGACTAGATAAACTTGCAATATCAATTCTAAGTGGTATTCATCATGTACACACATTTTTAGGGTTGTGACATTCCCAAGGGCATATTACTCCCCCAAAATGGGATAGTCCATTAATCACTCACAAGAGCCATATAAGATACAACAAGATGCAAATAGGCCCCAACACAAAAACAAATACATGGTGCACAACCTAACATACATGGACTTGATTTCTCAAGATAAGTCAAGTAGGAAGCACAACATATACAAGCATATGCAAGGTACAAAACCAACACGTGCGAAAGGGGCGAGTAACACTCAATGTAAATAAGTTGAGTACATGTTACCGCAAGGAGGAACATTGGATATATGATAGAAATGAGATAATCCAAATGAGTTGGCTTGAGAGAATATAAATTATGAAGGTCCCTTAATTCTTCATGTTGTAGCAAAGTCTCCAATGCCCTCCAACAACACCTATTGATCAAGTTTTAGCTTGATGGTCCTCAACCAAGTTGGATCCTAAGAGGT
This sequence comes from Lolium perenne, assembly GCF_019359855.2. NCBI lineage: Eukaryota > Viridiplantae > Streptophyta > Magnoliopsida > Poales > Poaceae > Lolium > Lolium perenne. Next base: position 269,130,852 of record NC_067245.2, read on the forward strand.
TAGTCACAATAGGTTTGGCAACTGATACGCATACAGCACGCGTCCATTGGGAACCCCAAGAGGAAGGTGTGATGCGTACAGCAGCAAGTTTTCCCTCAGTAAGAAACCAAGGTTATCGAACCAGTAGGAGTCAAGAAGCACGTGAAGGTTGATGGTGGCGGAGTGTAGTGCGGCGCAACACCAGGGATTCCGGGGCCAACGTGGAACCTGCACAACACAATCAAAGTACTTTGCCCCAACATAACAGTGAGGTTGTCAATCTCACCGGCTTGCTGTAACAAAGGATTAGATGTATAGTGTGGAAGATGATGTTTGCAAAGAACAGTAAGAACAAGTATTGCAGTAGATTGTATTCGATGTAAAAGAATGGACCGGGGTCCACAGTTCACTAGTGGTGTCTCTCCAATAAGAAATAGCATGTTGGGTGAACAAATTACAGTTGGGCGATTGACAAATAAATAGGGCATAACAATGCACATACATATCATGATGAGTAGTGTGAAATTCAGTTGGGCATTACGACAAAGTACATAGACCGCTATCCAGCATGCATCTATGCCTAAAAAGTCCACCTTCGGGTTAGCATCTGCACCCCTTCCAGTATTAAGTTGCAAACAACAGACAATTGCATTAAGTATGGTGAGTAATGTAATCAACACAAATATCCTTAGACAAAGCATTGATGTTTTATCCCTAGTGGCAACAGCACATCCACAACCTTAGAACTTTCACATCGTCCTGCAGTTAAATGGAGGCATGAACCCACTATCGAGCATAAATACTCCCTCTTGGAGTTACAAGTATCAACTTGGCCAGAGCCTCTACTAGCAACGGAGAGCATGCAAGATCATAAACAACACATAGATGATAGATTGATAATCAACATAACATAGTATTCCATATTCATCGGATCCCAACAAGCGCAACATGTAGCATTACAAATAGATGATCTTGATCATGTTAGGCAGCTCACAAGATCGAACAATGATAGCACATGAGGAGAAGACAACCATATAGCTAATGCTATGGACCCATAGTCCAGGGGTGAACTACTCACACATCACTCCGGAGGCGATCATGGCAATGAAGAGTCCTCCGGGGGATGATTCCCCTCTCCGGCACGGTGCCGGAGGCGATCTCCTGAATCCCCCGAGATGGGATTGGCGGCGGCAGCGTCTCTGGAAGGTTTTCCGTATCTTGGCTCTCGGTACTGGGGTTTTCTCGACGAGGTCTTCTTATAGGCGGAAGGGTAGAGTCGGGGGGCTGACGAGGGGGCCACACACTAGGGTGGCGCAGGCCCCCCCTAGGCCGCGCGGCCCTAGTGTGGCGGCGCCTCGTCGCCCCACTTCGTATCCCCCTCGATCTTCTGGAAGCTTCGTGGAAAAATAAGACCCTGGACGTTGATTTCGTCCAATTCCGAGAATATTTCCTTTGTAGGATTTCTGAAACAAAAAACAGTAGAAAACAGCAATTGGCTCTTCGGCATCTTGTCAATAGGTTAGTGCCGGAAAATGCATAAATATGACATAAAGTGTGTATAAAACATGTGAGTATCATCAATAAAGTAGCATGGAACATAAGAAATTATAGATACGTTTGAGACGTATCAGCAACCCAAATGGTTCTTTTCTTGACACCACTTTGAGCACCAACATATTTGGCAAACACATTGCCAACCTCATCCTTGCGAAGAGAATAAACATCATTAATTATGATAGGGTTGGATGAGTTACAAATAGTGCAAAAGGAGGAGATGTGGCCCTTCTCACGGCATATGTAGAAAGTTCTCTTCTTCTCCTTCTTCCAACTAGATTTCTACACAATGGGAGCATTAGCTTGATTCTTCTTGGGAAGTGGCTTTTCTTCAACCCGCGGTTGGGCATTGCCTTGAACTTGAGGCCGCTTCCCTTCTTGCTTCTCACTAAGAGGATTCTTCTTCAATGGAAAAGATCTAACATGATGCCCTTTAATTTTGCACTTGAAGCAAGTAATATTAGCTGGATCTTTGACTTGAACTTGTCCCTTCTTGTTCTTGGAGCTTTTGGACTTTTTCTTGTTGTTGGAGATAAATCCAAGTCCGCTCTTGTCATTGGGGGATTGTTGCATACTCAACATCTTGTCAAGTTTGCATTCCCTTCATGACCCTTTTTCAAGTCTTTCTTCAAGGAAGTGACTTGAGCCTTGAGCTATTTGATTTCCTCTACATGGTTAGTAACAACACAAGTACTAGAGGAAGTAGAGACTTCATTGTTAGAGCAACAAGGCAAGGAAGATAATTCATCGCAAGATTTTACACTACTATGAATGGATGAATTAATAGGACTAGCACATGGCACTATAAATTTTTGAGAAATAGTGCTAGTGTCCACATGAGGCTCACAAGATGTTACATTTGGCATGATAGCCTCATGATCTAACTTTAGCTTCTCATGGGAGACTAGAAGTTCATCATGGGATCTAGAGAGTTTTCCATGACTTTCTTCCAAAATCCCGTACTTGCTAATTAGCAATTCAAGTTGAGCCCTTAGTTCAACATTCTCCGTCAAAATGGATGCTTCACAAGATGTAGAGTTAGTAGCACAAGAATTATCATTACTAGAAATAGGAGAAGACCCAACTTGGCATGCTCTTTTAGATATGAAGCTTTAAGTTGCTCATGTGACTCGGTGAGTTTGGTGAGTGCACTCTCAATGACCCTAGAGCCGTTTTTGAGTTGCTCAAAATCCTCAAGGAGTTTTGCGTTAACAAACACAAGCTTATAATTTTTTAGCTTTAGATCATTTGCCACTTCAAGATCTCTATCATGGTTTTCCTTTATTCTAGACAATTCTAGAGAAAAGGTCTCCTCAAGAGATTCTTTTGTGGTTTGTTCTTGTTCAAGTTTATCCTTTAGATAACATATTTCATCGGCATACTCGCGTTCAAGAGCACCCATTTTTAATATGGTGTTCTCATGCATCTCAATAAGTTTTCGGCTCTCAATAGCACAAACTAAGATTTCAACAAATTTAGAGCAAGCAATTTCATTTTTGCGCAAAGGACGATGAACAACCTCACCCTTGTCATGTAAAGATGCAATCAATTCATCTTCTTCTTCATGTACTTCATCTTCATCATTATGAGAAAGATTAGCTTTCGAGGTATGAGATACCGTAGAAGCCTTAAGCATAAGGCATATATGAGAAACTTGAGATGATGGAGAAGAAGAGATACTTGAAGCTCCATTCAAGATCTGGTCATTGTTAATGGATTCTTTGGTTTCCTCTACATTGTTAGCCACACAACAACTAGAGGAAATAGAAGTATTTATATCACGGCAACAAGAAATAGTAAGCATATCACCACTGAATGTAGATAATCAATTAACACATGATATGCAAGGACTATCAACACAATCATGCAAATAATTTATAGGGCTTAAAGTCCAAATATGAACCATTGCAATAAGATAGAGATGAAGGATCATCAAGACTAATTACACTATCAACATTGCAATGTTCATCACCACTCACCTTGGCTTTTCCTTTTGTCTTGCAACACTTTGGTGAAGTGGATGAAAGTTCATCACGGCCGGAAGTGGACGGAATACAATCATCCTCAATAATATTGGACACATCATATTTTTCTTGAAGCTTTGTCCATAAATCATGAGCGCTCCGAAAAGGGAAGATTGCAAGAATATCGACATTTCTCAAAGCATGAACACGCACGTTAGAAGCTTGAGCATTGAGATATAATTTTTTCTCATCCTCTAAAGATAGATCTTGGGAATCCATAGGAGGAGAAAAACCTATATCCACAATTCTCTCCATATGAGGGTCAATGTCCCGAAAATGACTAAGCATGCAAATTTTCCAAACATTATAATTTGTGCCATCGAATATAAAAGTGTGATCATGCACTAAATCTCTAGCCGACATCCTTACTCTCAAGGCGGTAAAGCCTATAGTGAGAGACCTGTATCTGATACCAATTGAAAGAACACAGATGCCGCCTACAGGGGGGTGAATAGGCGGTTTAAAACTTTTACGAATATGGCTTAACAAATGCGGAATAAAACTAGTGTTTAATTTGTCAAGCACAAAACCTATATACCTAGGGTTCACCTATGTGCACCAAGAACTTATGCTAAGCAATATAAGTAACTATGTGATAGCAAGATATATAACTTCAAGCACGAAGGCTATCACAATGTAAAGTGCATAAGTAAAGAGCTCGGGTATAGGAATAACCGAAGTGACGCGGAGACGACGATGTATCCCGAAGTTCACACTTTTGCGAGTGCTACTCTCTGTTGGAGCGGTGTGGAGGACAAGTCACTCCAAATGCACGAAGGCCACCGTATTCTCCTCGAGATTCCCACCAAAAGGGATGTCCTTGATCCACTATGGAACCTTAGGGTGCTCACCGAACCCGCACAAAGCTTGGGGCTATCTCCACAACTCTATTGGAGTCTCCCAATAAATCGCCACAAAGGCCTTTCCCTTGAGGAATCTCCACAACTTAATTGGAGGCCCCAAGAACACCACTAATCCATAAAGCACAAAGTTTGAGGTAATCTCCACAACTTAATTAGAGGCCCAAGAACACCACAAAGACCACTAAGCTGTCTAGGGTCCAAAGACCCAAGAGGAACAAGCTCCCGAAGTGTATGTCTCACGAACTTTCACCTCCACGTATCACCGCGGAGAAGTCAAACCGATGCACCAAATGCAATGGCAAGAACACCACAAAGATGCTCAAGTCATTATCTCTCAAATTCCAACAAAGCTATAAAAGCTATTGGGGAAATAAGAGAGGAAGAACAAATAGAAGGGGGAACACCAAATTTCTCCAAGATCTAGATCTAGTCGATTGATACGTCTCAAACGTATCTATAATTTCTTATGTTCCATGCTACTTTTATGATGATACTCACATGTTTTATACACACTTTACATCATTTATATGCATTTTCTGGAACTAACCTATTAACAAGATGCCGAAGTGCCAGTTCCTGTTTTCTGCTGTTTTTGGTTTCAGAAATCTTACACAGGAAATATTCTCGGAATTGGACGAAATCAACGTCCAACATCTTATTTTCCCCGGAAGCTTCCAGAGCACCGAAGAGGGGCCAGAGAGGAGCCAGGGGGGCCACACGCCAGGGCGGCGCGGCCAAGGGGTGGGGCGCGCCCCCCTATGGTGTGGCCCCACCAGGGCCCCTCCGAGGCTGCCCTTCCGCCTACTTAAGGTCTCCGTCGCGAAAACCCTAGACGAATAAGCCACGGTACGAGAAACCTTCCAGAGCCGCCGTCATCGCGAAGCCAAGATTCGGAGGACAGAAGTTTCTGTTCTGGCACGCCGCCGGGACGGGGAATTGCCCCCGGAAGGCATCTCCATCGACACCACCGCCATCTTCATCACCGCTGCTGTCTCCTATGATGAGGAGGGAGTAGTTCTCCCTCAGGGCTAAGGGCTGTACCGGTAGCTATGTGGTTAATCTCTCTCCCATGTACTTCAATACAATGATCTCATGAGCTGCCTTACATGATTGAGATCCATATGATGCTTTGTAATCTAGATGTCGTTATGCTATTCAAGTGGATTTTACTTATGTGATCTCCGGAGACTCCTTGTCCCACGTGTGTAAAGGTGACAGTGTGTGCACCGTGTGGGTCTCTTAGGCTATATTTCACAGAATACTTATTCACTGAGTTATGATTTTTTGTTGGATGTCTCTATGAAATTGTGGTGTGTTAGTACCTCCTATGAATGCTCACAGTGACAGCGTGGGGTGTTTATTAGTACTTGGGAATACATCTTTAAGGTTTGACTACATGATGAATTAGAGCTCGTTATCTTGCCAGAGAGTAATTCAGAATAGCATAGTGAAGTGCTTATTTATATTCCTTTATGATTGCAATGTTGAGAGTGTCCACTAGTGAAAGTATGATCCCTAAGCCTTGTTTCTAAGCACTGAAACATCGTTTCCAACAAGTTCTGCTACATGTTTGCTTGCTGCAATTTATATTTCAGATTGCAATTACTACTCATATACATTCGTACCACTTGTATTTCACTATCTCTTCGCCGAACTAGTGCACCTATACATCTGACAAGTGTATTGGGTGTGTTGGGGACACAAGAGACTTCTTGTATCGTGATTGCAGGGTTGCTTGAGAGGGATATCTTTGACCTCTTCCTCCCCGAGTTCGATAAACCTTGGGTGATCCACTTAAGGGAAAACTTGCTGCTGTTCTACAAACCTCTGCTCTTGGAGGCCCAACACTGTCTACAGGAAAAGAAGCGTGAGTAGACATCAAGATATTTTCTGGCGCCGTTACCGGGAAGGAAAGGTAAAAGACACTCACACTCCGGATCCCGACAACTAAGCTATTTTCTGGGTAAGTGCTCGAAGCTATTTCCTTTAGATCCTGCAATTGCATCTTTTTGTTTCTTGTTAAACACTAGTAAGGCATAATGGAAAACAACGGTGAGCTTTTTAATCCATTTCCTGAGTTAAGACATACATGGTGTGTTGCAAAAATTAAAAAACCTATGGAACCTTATTTGCATGCTAATGGCAATGTTATTAGTATGAATGCTTTGAATACCACTATTGCTAATGCTATGGAAAATTCTAAGCTTGGGGAAGCTGGCTTTGATGAGCATGATGTTTTTAGTCCCGCAAGCATTGAGGAGATTTTTTTTTTGATGATACTTTGCCTCCTATTTATGATGATTATAATGATAGTGGTATTTTGGTGCCGCCTACTATGGAGGATAAATTTGATTATGATTACAATATGCCTCCTATATTTGATGATAGCTACTTTGTTGAATTTGCTCCCACTACAATTAATAAGAATGACTATGCTTATGTTGGGAGTAGTAATAATTTTATGCATGTAGCTCATGATAAGAATGCTTCATTTGATAGTTATATTGTTGAGTTTGCTCATGATGCTACTGAAAATCTTTATGAGAGAGGAAAATATGGTTGTAGAAATTTTCATGTTACTAAAACACCTCTCCTTTTGCTGAAAATCTTGAAGTTGCGCTTGTCTAGTCTTTCTATGCTTGTTGCATTATGCTTCATGAATTTGTTTATTTACAAGATTCCTTTTCATAGGAAGTGGGTTAGACTTAAATTTGTTTCTTATTTGCTTTTTGATGCTCTCTTTTGCTTCAACTCTTATTTCTTGGGAGTGCATCATTGAAATTGCTGAGCCCATCTTAATGGCTATAAAGAAAGCACTTCTTGTGAGATAACCCATGTTTTTTAATTTTACTACAGTAATTTTGTTTTATATTTGAGTCTTGGAAGTTGTTACTACTGTAGCAACCTCTCCTTATCTTTATTTTATTGCATTGTTGTGCCAAGTAAAGTCTTTGATAGTAAGGTTGATACTAGATTTGGATTACTGCGCAGAAACAGATTTCTATCTGTCACGAATTTGAGTAGTATTCTCTGTAGATAACTCAGAAAAATCTGCCAATTTACTGAGTGATCCTCAGATATGTATGCAACTTTCATTCAATTTGAGCATTTTCATCTGAGCAAGTTAAGTGCCTCTAAAAAATTCGTCTTTACAGACTGTTCTGTTTTGACAGATTCTGCCTTTTATTTCGCATTGCCTGTTTTGCTGTGTTGGATGGATTTCTTTGTTCCATTAACTTTCAGTAGCCTTGGGCAATGTCCAGAAGTGTTAAGAATGATTGTGTCACTTCTGAACATGTGAATTTTTGATTATGCACTAACCCTCTAATGAGTTTGTTTTGAGTTTGGTGTGGAGGAAGTTTTCAAGGGTCAAGAGAGGGGGATGATATATGATTAAGAAGAGTAAAAAGTCTAAGCTTGGGGATGCCCCTGTGGTTCATCCCTGCATATTTCAAGAAGACTCAAGCGTCTAACCTTGGGGATGCCCAAGGCGGGCATCCCCTTCTTCATCAACAATTTATCAGGTTTCTTCTATTGAAACTATATTTTTATTCCATCACATCTTATGTACTTTACGTGAAGCGTCTGTGTGCTTTTATTTTCGTTTTTGTTATTTTCATTCTCTGAATAAATTCATGCTTATGTGGGAGAGAGACACGCTCCGCTTGTTCATATGAACACCGGTGTTCTTAGCTTTTAATGTTCATGGTGAAGGTTGAAACTGCTTCGTTCATTGTTATATGATTGGAAACAGAAAATGCTACATGTGGTAAATGGTATAATGTCTTGAATAATTTGATACTTGGAAATTGTTGTGCTCATGTTTAAGCTCTTGCATCATATACTTTGCACCTATTAATGAAGAACTACATAGAGCTTGTTAAAATTTGGTTTGCATGATTGGTCTCTCTAGAGTCTAGATATTTTCTGGTGAGGTGTTTGAACAACAAGGAAGACAGTGTAGAGTCTTATAATGCTTGCAATATGTTCTTATGTAAGTTTTGCTGTACCGGTTCATACTTGTGTTTGCTTCAAATAACCTTGCTAGCCTAAGCCTTGTACTACGAGGGAATACTTTTCGTGCATCCAAATCCTTGAGCCAAAAACTATGCCATTAATTTGTGTCCACTATACCTACCTACTACATGGTATTTTTCCGCCATTCAAAAGTAAATTACTTGAGTGCTACCTTTAAAATTCCATTCTTTGTCTTTGCAATATATAGCTCATGGGAAAATAGCTTAAAAACTATTGTGGTATTGAATATGTACTTATGTATCTTATTTCTTAATAAGTTGCTTGTTGAGCGGTAACCATGTTTCTGGGGACGCCATCAACTATTTAACCTTTGTTGAATATCATGTGAGTTGCTATGCATGTTCGTCTTGTCTGAAGTAAGGGTGATTTATCATGATCAATGGTTTGAGTATGCATATTGTTAGAGAAGAACATTGGGCCGCTAACTAAAGCCATGAACCATGGTGGAAGTTTCAGTTTGGACACTAATCCTCAATCTCTTATGAGAATATTATCTGTTGTTGAATGCTTATGCATTAAAGAGGAGTCCATTATCTGTTGTCTATGTTGTCCCGGTATGGATGTCTAAGTTGAGAATAATCAAAAGCGAGAAATCCAATGCGAACTTTCTCCTTAGACCTTTGTACAGGCGGCATAGAGGTACCCCTTTGTGACACTTGGTTGAAACATATGCTATGCAATGATAATCCATGTAAATCCAAGCTAATTAGGACAAGGTGCGACCACTATTGGTAATCTATGCATGAGGCTTGCAACTTATAAGATGTCTTATGCATAACACATATGCTTTATTACTACCGTTGACAAAATTGTTTCTATGTTTTCAAAATAAAATCTCTAGCACAAAAATAGTAATCCATGCTTCCCTCTGCGAAGGGTCTTTCTTCTACTTTATGTTGAGTCAGTTTACCTATTTCTTTCTATCTTAGAAGCAAACACTTGTGTCAACTGTGCATTGATTCTTACATACTTGCTCATTGCACTTATTATTCTACTTTGTGTTGACAATCATCCATGAGATATGCATGTTGAAGTTGAAAGCAACTGCTGAAACTTATATCTTCCTTTGTGTTGCTTCAAAGCTTTCTACTATGAATTTATTGCTTTATGAGTTAACTCTTATGCAAGTCTTATTGATGCTTGTCTTGAAAGTACTATTCATGAAAAGTCTTTGCTATATGATTCAGTTGTTTACTCATTGTCTTTACCATTGCTTCGAATCGCTGCATTCATCTCATATGTTTTACAATAGTATGATCAAGATTATGTTGGTAGCATGTCACTTCAGAAATTATCTTTGTTATCGTTTACCTACTCGAGGACGAGTAGGAACTAAGCTTGGGGATGCTTGATACGTCTCAAACGTATCTATAATTTCTTATGTTCCATGCTACTTTTATGATGATACTCACATATTTTATACACACTTTACATCATTTATATGCATTTTCCGGAACTAACCTATTAACAAGATGCCGAAGTGCCAGTTCCTGTTTTCTGCTGTTTTTGGTTTCAGAAATCTTACACAGGAAATATTCTCGTAATTGGACGAAATCAACGCCCAACATCTTATTTTCCCCGGAAGCTTCCAGAGCACCGAAGAGGGGCCAGAGAGGAGCCAGGGGCCCACACGCCAGGGCGGCGCGGCCAAGGGGTGGGGCGCGCCCCCCTATGGTGTGGCCCCACCAGGGCCCCTCCGAGGCTGCCCTTCCACCTACTTAAGGTCTCCGTCGCGAAAACCCTAGACGAATAAGCCACGGTACGAGAAACCTTCCAGAGCCGCCATCATCGCGAAGCCAAGATTCGGGGGACAGAAGTCTCTGTTCCGGCACGCCACCGGGACGGGGAATTGCCCCCGGAAGGCATCTCCATCGACACCACCGCCATCTTCATCACCGCTGTTGTCTCCTATGATGAGGAGGGAGTAGTTCTCCCTCGAGGCTAAGGGCTGTACCGGTAGCTATGTGGTTAATCTCTCTCACATGTACTTCAATACAATGATCTCATGAGCTGCCTTACATGATTGAGATCCATATGGTGCTTTGTAATCTAGATGTCGTTTTGCTATTCAAGTGGATTTTACTTATGTGATCTCCGGAGACTCCTTGTCCCATGTGTGTAAAGGTGACAGTGTGTGCACCGTGTGGGTCTCTTAGGCTATATTTCACAGTATACTTATTCACTGAGTTATGATTTGAGTTGGATGTCTCTATGAAATTGTGGTGTGTTAGTACCTCCTATGAATGCTCACAGTGACAGCGTGGGGTGTTTATTAGTACTTGGGAATACATCTTTAAGGTTTGCCTACATGATGAATTAGAGTTCGTTATCTTGCCAGAGAGTAATTCAGAATAGCATAGTGAAGTGCTTATTTATATTCCTTTATGATTGCAATGTTGAGAGTGTCCACTAGTGAAAGTATGATCCCTAAGCCTTGTTTCTAAGCATTGAAACACCGTTTCCAACAAGTTCTGCTACATGTTCGCTTGCTGCAATTTATATTTCAGATTGCAATTACTACTCATATACATTCATACCACTTGTATTTCACTATCTCTTCGCCGAACTAGTGCACCTATACATCTGACAAGTGTATTGGGTGTGTTGGGGACACAAGAGACTTTTTGTATCGTGATTGCAGGGTTGCTTGAGAGGGATATCTTTGACCTCTTCCTCCCTGAGTTCGATAAACCTTGGGTGATCCACTTAAGGGAAAACTTGCTGCTGTTCTACAAACCTCTGCTCTTGGAGGCCCAACACTGTCTACAGGAAAAGAAGCGTGAGTAGACATCATGGATTTCCCTCACAAACAGAGGAATTTGTTTGGTCAAGATGTAGATCTAGATCTACTCTATCTTTTCCTCAAATATGAGCAAGAATCATGGAGGGATTAGAGGAAGCTTCTCAAGGTCAACAATGGAGTAGAGATAGTAGGAGAAGCAGCCTCTCAATGGGGAAGAAGACCCCTTTTTGTATGGGAGGAGGAGCACTAGCCGTTTGGAGAAAAGGGCTCCATTTTCGCACCCGGTCGGACCTTCCGGCCTAGCCAGACCATTCTGGTCAGCCGAACTTGTCCGGCCGACCCCAGCCCCATTCCGACGACTAATCTGAGAGCCGGGACCGTTTTGTCGGACCGGGGGCCGGACCTCTTCGGCTGGCAGCGCAGCGCACACCAAAAACGTCGCCATTTTCACATCGGGACTCCGAATTTGATGATCTTGTGCTCGTTGGAATCACAACAAAAATCTCTACACGACCATGTAGGGAAACATCATAGTACAACCACGGAGTATAAGATCAAAAGGGGCAAATTTTAACCTATCTACAAGAGGTAAACCGGTAACACCTCCAATAAGGAAATTGCAACAACTTAAGTTAGAAAACTCGGATTTAGGTAAAACTAATTTAGTTGTAAATAGGATGAAAAGATCTACCCCACAAAGAGTGAAAATATAAAGAATAAGTGGGGTAGATTTTTCCATGAATTTAGAGGTGAAACCTCTCACAACGAAGAACCGGGAAAACTCCAATATTGAAAACACAACAAGTATTTCATGTCGAATCCGTTTTCGATAAACTAGAGATTTTCATGAGAATAAGTACAAGCTCTAAAACACCATATGGATAAGATCCAAATAAGAACAAAGAAAGGTGATGCAAGGATGCAAAGGTTTGAACTCTCTCCGAACAATACAATCAAGTTACTCACTCGAGAGCCCTTTGATAGTGCGGCAACTAACCTATAACCCGTTGTCCCAACTAAACCACGAGACTGGTAACAAAGAAAACCTATAAAGATAAAATCTTAACCTTGCACATTCCACTTGAGCTCGATGATGACGATCTTGACCGCAACAAGATGAAACACCGTTCTTGATTGTGCTTGCTCGATCAAGATGAGGTCTTGCGGATTGCTCCCCCAAACTCCACTATGTATGAGCTTCTTTTTCGGTGCAATTTCACATATCCATGAACATATATGAATGACAAGCTTCAAGCATGTGAGCTCTCCGAGTTGACTCATCTTGAACGTGCATCCCATTTCTTCGTATTGCAACCTTGAAGCCAACTCATGGTTCAAGCATTGCCTATGGTCAACTCCTACACATATGACTCAATGCAAACATTAGTTCATAGGAATTGTCATTAATTACCAAAACCACACATGGGGAATCTATGCACTTTCAGACGGGAGATATGAGGTCATGTAAAATGTTTATGTCTTCTTTTCTCTCACAACTCCCTGCTAGTGGGTATATATTATTTCAACGAAATTTTATTTGGCAACAAATGATTTTTTTAAATGATTTCCTGGTTAAGATCGTTTGGATTCTACCAACTCATATTTTTACAATAGTACAAATAGTGATAGATAGCCACTCATTCTTTGAAAACAATCAAGTGGCAGACAAATTTTTATCATTATCATTTTTCTGTTCAATACCCAGGCAAGCCACATGCACCACCAAACGCCCCAAACTCCTCTTTTCAGCAAAGAAAAGAAAATAAAAGGGACATGTGAGGTGGTTAACTGCTGTCAAAGCTAAGGTAGGAGTAGGACCCTATGTCACTAGTACTATTTTTTTTTTGTCAGATTGACAGCTCTGATTCACCGACTAGAAATATACTCCGTATGCAAGGTTCAGTGAGGGAGATCGACTTGCTTGTTGACGCAGCCTCGGTCTTATTCTTTACCCCCTAAACTCCAAAGTACCTTTATCTTCCTTACGTTGGCCGTATTAGGTTACAAGGCATTGACTCGACCAACTACACATAAACAAACACAAGCTCTGCACAATCGATGGGCGATCGACGGTTGAGAAGATTAGACTGAAAGTTAACTTGACCAAACTCCCAACCTATCGTTCTCACAGCTACTGTAGCTCCTATGACTTCCTGATAGGTTCGTTCGGTAAGGTGATGCAAGATCCAACACCTGAAAGGTGTATATATGAGGCGGCTCTGCGTGTCCCTGTTATACCTCAGTCGTCCCAACCTAGGAAGAAAAGCTCCAAGGAAGACCGCCAAATTGCAGCCACCACCAAATCAGCGCCCAGGGAAAGATGGCGTCTCCGGCTTACAGCATCACCAGGAAAGAGATCGATGGGTTCTGGAGGAGGAAGGAGACGGAAGAGGAGGAGCGGCGCTTTGCCGCTGAGAAGGATGCTGCGAGAACCAAGGCCAAGACGCTTAAGGTTAGGCCCTGCTAGTGATCAGCTGTATTTCTTCTCTCTTTCGAAAGAGGCTCAGAATCATTATCATCGAAATAGACAACAAAAGATCTGTTATATTTTTTTGTTATAATCATGAAACTTCTAAATTTTATTTCTTAATAAAGCATGTACTACCTTCATCCCAAAATACGTCTAGACATCTGTATCGACAAAATCGAGTCACTTATTTTGAGACGGAGGGAGTAATGAAGATGGGTTTGGAGTAATTAACTTTCTTGGGAAGCAGGTGGAAGATTATATGCTGTTCGAGCAAATGATAAAGGAGATTCTTGAGGAGGGAAACGAAGGAGACAAGGCAATGAAGATGGAGAGAGGAATCAAGAAGAACAGATGGACAGAGGCACGGGTCGGCATCAAGCACTGGTAACCTCTTCTAACAACTTCTCTGTAGTAATTCTGGCATCATGAATGCGTCCCTTTCCAAGCACTATGTTTCAGCATCATTTTGGAAATCGGATACTGGTAACCGGTGCGATGTGGGAAACAATCTGTACCCCACTTCATCCACATCCATAGTTGGATGTCCTGTCACAACCCACAGAGCCATCTGCATAGTATAACCTACGGTGAAGAAGTACACGGCATAGGCAATGGAAATAAAAATGCAATGTTGATCATACTGCAAACGTACACGTTGTTTGTTTTTCGTGATACATCATAGGGTATCTTATATGCTTAACGTACGTCCTTGGGAATCTTTCTTAGTTATTTAGGCACTACTGTACTTATGGATGTATGACAGACCACCATGTTCTCCCACTGGGTGCAGGTGGAAAAGAAGCACTTATGCTTATCTAAACGAGCCAGCAGTGACGACATCAATGGATGAGAACGGCAGAAGCAAGCACGCCACCGCGTATACTCCACAAGAGAGATGCGTGAAAGTTTGCTCATTGATTCCTGCTACGTTTGCCATATTCTAATAAGTATTCATTCCAAGGATAAACATATGACCAAATCAGAAAATGTGTACTGGTATATGCATCCGTTGTTATGATAAGGGTGTAATAAATTATGATGTGTATAAGTTTGACCGAGTGTTACTTATGTAATTAAGTGGATAACCTGTTGTTGCTCCGCACTGTACAGAATGCAGACCATTTTCACTTCCGAGTAGTTTGTCAAAACAATTATGCTTGGTACATTTCATTAAAAAATAGCAGGACGAAAAATGAGACTATCATTGTGACCAAAGTTTTAAATCACAAGCTATAGCTGCGCTATATAGCACCGATAGAGCGCTTGGAGGAGGTCTTACCCTCAAAAAAAAAAAAAAACTGGGTTTTTAGCACCGCTAAAACAAGATCTGTTGTCTAGCTAACTTTTGAGAGCTTCTCAAATCAGTGGCTAGATTTTCTTCACCGTATCCATTCCCCAGAATCTTAACGGTCCCTGGACACCTCGAGACCTAGACATGTATTTGTGTCCATCAAACTTTATTATCGTTACCATGTTTTTATGCATAATCTATTTGTTTTTGTGGTTTCTGCAAAACCGTTAAAGGCCTTAGTACCGCTATAGTTATGGTTGATCGATTCTTCGGAATCACAGAACGCACACTTCTTACAACCATTTCAATTTCTTTTAGCGAGGTTGTCTTTGTGAATATGATTTTTTTTTATAGAAACCACATAAAGATCTTGATCTTTAGTGGCACTTTCAGTTTCCAAATGTATTTCCGTAAAAAACGGTATGCCCATTCATAAGATTAGAGTACATAGATTTTAATGTAAAGGCACCTGACGTATTTAAATTTTCAAACGAACACATCTGGGTTCACCATTAAATTAACCATCATAAGCCTCCAAACTAAGAGTAGCCAAGCATCCCATTTATTTCCGGTTGGGGCCCTTCTAAATTCGATATTTAGTGGTCTAGCTGACAGTACACCAGCAACCAAAACATGTTTTCGGCGCATTATATTATACAAGGAGGGGTAGTGTTGTGCTAATGAAGTCTCTTCTAACCAGGTGTCCTCCCAAAAGCGAGTACTCTTCCCATTACCAATGGTGAAGGATCCGCTCGTATAGAAATCATCTTTGACTCCCATCAATCCTTTCTAGAAGGGCGAATTCGTAGGTTTTATGGTCACTTGTGACATCATTTTGTTTTGGAGGTATTTATTGTGTAAGAACTCTTGTCACACACCCTGCTCTATCAGAAGCTTAAAAGCCATTTCAGAACGGCGAAAATTTTATGTTTTATTCCGAAAAGCTATGTCTATCAATCTTCACGGCGTTCCTTTCCTGCCGCGTTCGTAGTTCCTTCCCAGAACAGAGAGTGACAAGACACAATTCATTATACTCTACGGAGATGCGTTATTTTTCCCATAAGAGATGCTTATCGTTGATACCAACCAGGTGTATTTTTGCGTGCACACTTTCCTACCCTTTTGTATTGCTAGGTCCTCTGTTGCTTACCAATCTTGACGCTTCACCCTCGACCATTAATACAATCCATCATAGACCTTATGGCACATGTCTTCCACCTGACACCGGAGAGCTTACGGTCTCTCAACCTACTGCGGGCCAGTAGTACCCATAGTCTCGCAAATAGGCATCCGTTGATATGCGAAAGAAAAAAAAGTACAACTGACTTCTCCACCCCATTGAAGATCTTATGGTTAACATGCAATATATGACACAATAATCACTAGACGATATTTGTTGTTAACCCTAGGTGAACATACATCCACTTGCAATGGAACCTCGACCATCAACACCAACCATGGTTCCATTGCGGACCATAAGATCAGGTTATACTTACGAAACTAGGATTTTGATCTTCATTGTAGAGGTGATAAGTATAATAGTTTGCAAACATTTGATATAAAATAACCAACGACATGCACAAGCATTGAACTTGCCTGGAAACTGTGATGTACTGCAGTTCAATGCTTCGGACTAACCCAGGACCTCAAGTTCTGAAAAGCTAACATCATTGTCTCGTAGGACAATGTTTAAAGATCCAAATGATTCTATTATGCATAATAATGGCATGGATTGGTCTTCTTTGCGAGTTTGCAATAATTAATACCATGTTTTTATATTTAGATAATGATTTCTAGAATAGTTAATAAGCTTTATTTAATTTAAATGAATCATTTTGTCATTCCTTTCGAGTTTGAATTCAAATAATTATTTTGGTATTTAAAGTTTTTTTTTGAAATATAAAATCCATTTTTGAAAGATGTTTTATTTTCAAATAATTGAAATAATCAACTGATTTTTACCAAAAAATAACTAAATATTTTTTATGAAAAATATATTCTCTTGGTTTATAATTTTATTTCATTAGAATAATTTTCTAGGTATTTTAGGAGTTTTCTCTAATGTATCTAAGTGGGAATGATTTTTAAATAATTTTGAGAGTTTTTCTGGATTTCTTTCATTAAAAGAAAATAAAAACATGGACCCCACTGGTCAGACCCACCCCAATAGGGTTAGGTCGACCCAGCCGGCTCGGATAATCATTGACCCGAGCCACCTGCGTCACTCCTCTCCCTACTCGCTCCTCTTGTCTCTCGCCATGACGACCGCGCTGCCTCTACGCTTTCCACGCCGCTCTGACCAACTCTAGATGTCCACGCCGCCGTTGTTGGTCACGGTCGACGTGCTCCTTGACGCCCGTCAATCCTATCCGTGTCGATTTGTTTGCCCCTTCTTTCCTCATCCTTGCGTACCCAACCCCGAAACCTAGAGTTTCGGTTTTGTGGATCCTTCAGTTCCGCCATGCCTCCATTGTGACTGCTACGATAGCCTCCTGGTGATCCATGACCTCTTCTCTTACCTGGTGTCGCTGGAGTTACATCAACACCTCCCTTGGTTCTTCGTAATGGTCATGGCCGCGTGAGCCCTGCCTCACCATGTCTTGGTTGCTGCCCTCAAGCGCTGGTAAGTTTTTTTTGGCCTCCTCTCTTCTCTCTGCTCTGCTCGCTTGTCCAACTCAGTGAGCTTGGTGTTGCTAGGGTTAGGGTTTCAATTAGGTTTGTTCTTTGATTTTTTAAGATAATCCTTCTGTACTAATTGTATCCATACTATTGGATTTAGTGCCGTTGGTGTTTGTCTGTGATTTAATAAATCTCTATTTGTTGATGTATTTGATCTACTACTTCCTTTTGCTCATCATATTCTGTCAGTTTCGACAATTGTCAAAGGTGCAGCATCGAATACTTTCTCTTAGATGATTAATTATTGTAAATAGCTTGTATTTGGAATACCTGACTCCTATGCATCAATAGTATTTCTCTATGTTGTATTCATGAACTTGAGTTATTGTTTCCCCTAGATGATCTGTCATGGATCGAACCCTGGTTTGCACTAGTATTGCCTTAGTTCATTGTTGCTAATTGATACGCGTGAAGCACACGTCCGTTGGGAACCCCAAGAGGAAGGTGTGATGCGTACAGCAGCAAGTTTTCCCTCAGTAAGAAACCAAGGTTATCGAACCAGTAGGAGTCAAGGATCACGTGAAGGTTGTTGGTGGCGGAGTGTAGTGCGGCGCAACACCAGAGATTCCGGCGCCAACGTGGAACCTGCACAACACAATCAAAATACTTTGCCCCAACTTAACAGTGAGGTTGTCAATCTCACCGGCTTGCTGTAAACAAAGGATTAAATGTATAGTGTGGAAGATGATGTTTGTTTGCGAAGAACAGTAAAGAACAAGTATTGCAGTAGATTGTATTTCAGATGTAAAAGAATGGACCGGGGTCCATAGTTCACTAGTGGTGTCTCTCCAATAAGATAAATAGCATGTTGGGTGAACAAATTACAGTTGGGCAATTGACAAATAAAGAGGGCATAACAATGCACATACATATCATGATGACTACTATGAGATTTAATCAGGGCATTACGACAAAGTACATAGACCGCTATCCAGCATGCATCTATGCCTAAAAAGTCCACCTTCGGGTTAGCATCCGCACCCCTTCCAGTATTAAGTTGCAAACAACAGACAATTGCATTAAGTATGGTGCGTAATGTAATCAACACAAATATCCTTAGACAAAGCATTGATGTTTTATCCCTAGTGGCAACAGCACATCCACAACCTTAGAACTTTCTGTCACTGTCCCAGATTCAATGGAGGCATGAACCCACTATCGAGCATAAATACTCCCTCTTGGAGTTACAAGTATCAACTTGGCCAGAGCCTCTACTAGCAACGGAGAGCATGCAAGAACATAAACAACACATATATGATAGATTGATAATCAACTTGACATAGTATTCCATATTCATCGGATCCCAACAAACACAACATGTAGCATTACAAATAGATGATCTTGATCATGATAGGCAGCTCACAAGATCTAACATAATAGCACAATTAGGAGAAGACAACCATCTAGCTACTGCTATGGATCCATAGTCCAAGGATGAACTACTCACACATCAATCCAGAGGCGATCATGGTGATGAAGAGTCCTCCGGGAGATGATTCCCCTCTCCGGCAGGGTGCCGGAGGCGATCTCCTGAATCCCCCGAGATTGGATTGGCGGCGGCTGCGTCTCTGGAAGTATTTCCATATCGTGGCTCTCGGTAATAGGGTTTTCGCGACGGAGGCTATAAGTAGGCGGAAGGGCGGAGTCGGAGGGCTGATGAGGGGCCCACACCATAGGGCGGCGTGGGCCCCTCCCTGGCCGCGCGGCCCTATGGTGGCGGCGCCTCGTCGCCCCACTTCGTAACCCCTTCGGTCTTCTGAAAGCTCCGTGGAAAAATAAGACCCTGGGCGTTGATTTCGTCCAATTCCGAGAATATTTCCTTTGTAGGATTTCTGAAACCAAAAACAGCAGAAAACAACAACTGGCTCTTCGGCATCTCGTCAATAGGTTAGTGCCGGAAAATGCATATAAATGATGTAAAGTATGTATAAAATATGTGAGTATCATCATAAAAGTAGCATGGAACATAAGAAATTATAGATACGTTTGAGACGTATCAAGCATCCCCAAGCTTAGTTCCTACTCGCCCTCGAGTAGGTAAACGATAACAAAGATAATTTCTGAAGTGACATGCTATCATAATCTTGATCAATACTATTGTAAAGAATATGAGATGAATGCAGTGATTCGAAGCAATGGTAAAGACAATGATTAAACAACTGAATCATATAACAAAGACTTTTCATGAATAGTACTTTCAAGACAAGCATCAATAAGACTTGCATAGGAGTTAACTCATAAAGCAATAGATTCTTAGTAGAAAGTTTTGAAGCAATGATGCTGTCCAGGACTGGCGCGTGGTTGACGAGGGAGGAAATGGTGTAGCTTTCCTTCGTTCCCCGGCAACGGCGCCAGAAAATAGCTTGATGTCTACGCACACTCCTTTTCCCGTAGACAGTGTTGGGCCTCCAGGAGCAGAGGTTTGTAGAACAGCAGCAAGTTTTCCCTTAAGTGGATCACCCAAGGTTTATCGAACTCAGGGAGGAAGAGGTCAAAGATATCCCTCTCAAGCAACCCTACGATCACAATGCAAGAAGTCTCTTGTGTCCCCAACACACCTAATACACTTGTCAGATGTATAGGTGCACTAGTTCGGCGAAGAGATAGTGAAATACAAGTGGTATGAATGAATATGAGCAGTAGTAATGGCACCAGAAAATAGCTTGCTGCTACAACTGGCGTGTGGTTGATGGTGGGAATATTGCAGGCAGTACAGATGCAGTAGAACAGTAAACAAGCGATGATTGCAGTATCTGGGAACAAGGCCTAGGGATAATACTTTCACTAGTGTACACTCTCAACATTGATCACATAATAAAACCACTCTACACTCTCTTGTTGGATGATGAACACCACTAATTGTGTAGGGCTACAAGAGCACCTCAATGCCGGAGTTAACAAGCTCCATAATATTCAATGTTCATGTTTAATAACCTTAGAGTGCATGATAGACCAACGCAATTATACCGAGTACTAACATAGCATGCACACTGTCACCATCATACTATGAAAGGAGGAATAGATCACATCAATACCATCATAGTAATAGTTAACTTCATAATCTACAAGAGATCACAATCATAAACTACGCCAAGTACTACATGATGCACACACTGTCACCATTACATCATGGAGGAGGAATAGAGTTGTTATCACCAGAATTTGACCAGATCAGAGGTGTGCCGCGATCAAGATTGGGCTTGAAGAATATACATGGAAGAAATACGTGAAC
This sequence comes from Lolium perenne, assembly GCF_019359855.2. Taxonomy (NCBI): domain Eukaryota; kingdom Viridiplantae; phylum Streptophyta; class Magnoliopsida; order Poales; family Poaceae; genus Lolium; species Lolium perenne. Next base: position 269,151,725 of record NC_067245.2, read on the forward strand.
CGGCCTTGTACACGAAGTTTGGGCAGTTTGCCCTTGTATCTGTAAATATAGTAGGATACGTGTCGGTTAGTTAGAGTTTGGCTCATGCACGGTTGGGATTATTCCCACGTTAGAAAGTCCACGGACTATAAATATGTATCTAGGGTTATCGAGAAAAACAACAATCACGTTCATCACAAACCAATCTTGGCGCATCGCCGACCCCTTGTTTCGAGGGTTTCTTCCGGGTAAGCATCATGCTGCCTAGATGGCATCTTGCAATCTAGGCAGTATACGTTTATTCGTCGTTCATGCGTTGCTCGTACTGAAGCCTTTTTGATGGCGAGCAACGTGATTATAATAGATGTGTTAGGGTTAGCATTGTTCTACCGTGCTACATGCTTCCGTCCATGCAACCCTTAGACGTCTAGCCGTCCTTACACCTTTCTTAGATGTAAGTGTAGGATAACGTTGCATAGAAAACAAAAAATTTCCTACCGCGAACACGCAATCCAAGCCAAGATACAATCTAGAAGACGGTAGCAACGAGGGGGTATCGAGTCTCACCCTTAAAGAGATTCCAAAGCCTACAAGAGGAGGCTCTTGTTGCTGCGGTAGACGTTCACTTGCCGCTTGCAAAAGCGCGTAGAAGATCTTGATCACGATCGGTTCCGGCGCCACGAACGGGCAGCACCTCCGTACTCGGTCACACGTTCGGTTGTTGATGAAGACGACGTCCACCTCCCCGTTCCAGCGGGCAGCGGAAGTAGTAGCTCCTCTTGAATCCGACAGCACGACGGCGTGGTGTCGGTGGTGGTGGAGAAGTCCGGTGGAGCTTCGCTAAAGCTACGCGGGAGTTATGGAGGAGAGGGGGGCGGCTAGGGTTTGGGAGGGAGTGGCCGGCCTCAAGGGGGTGCGGCCAACTTGTGGCTTTGTGGTGGCCAGCCCCCTCCCCTATGCCCCTCATTATATAGGTGGATCCCCAAGTGTTGGTGTCCAAGTCTTCGAATAAGACCCGAACCAAAAACCTTCCATATGGAGGGGAAACCTAGCCAAGCTAGGACTCCCACTAGAGGTGGGAGTTCCACCTCCCATATGGGGGGGTGGCCGGCCCCCTAAGGGGGAGTCCACTTGGGACTCCTCCCCCACCAGGGTTGGCCGGCCATGGAGGTGGAGTCCCATGTGGACTCCACCTTCCTTGGTGGTTTCTTCCGGACTTTTCTAGAACCTTCTAGAACCTTCCATAGAACCTTCCGCGACATTTTAATTCACATAAAATGACATCCTATATATGAATCTTATTCTTCGGACCATTCCGGAACTCCTCGTGATGTCCGGGATCTCATCCGGGACTCCGAACAAATATTCGAACTCCATTCCATATTCAAGTACTACCATTTCAACATCCAACTTTAAGTGTGTCACCCTACGGTTCGTGAACTATGCGGACATGGTTGAGTACTCTCTCCGACCAATAACCAATAGCGGGATCTGGAGATCCATAATGGCTCCCACATATTCAACGATGACTTTAGTGATCGAATGAACCATTCACATACGATACCAATTCCCTTTGTCACGCGATATTTTACTTGTCCGAGGTTTGATCTTCGGTATCACTCTATACCTTGTTCAACCTCGTCTACGACAAGTACTCTTTACTCGTACCGTGGTATGTGGTCTCTTATGAACTCATTCATATGCTTGCAAGACATTAGACGACATTCCACCGAGAGGGCCCAGAGTATATCTATCCGTCATCGGGATGGACAAATCCCACTGTTGATCCATATGCCTCAACTCATACTTTCCGGATACTTAATCCCACCTTTATAGCCACCCATTTACGCAGTGGTGTTTGGTGTAATCAAAGTACCTTTCCGGTATAAGTGATTTACATGATCTCATGGTCATAAGGACTAGGTAACTATGTATCGAAAGCTTATAGCAAATAACTTAATGACGAGATCTTATGCTACGCTTAATTGGGTGTGTCCATTACATCATTCATACAATGACATAACCTTGTTATTAATAACATCCAATGTTCATGATTATGAAACTAATCATCCATTAATCAACAAGCTAGTTTAAGAGGCATACTAGGGACTTCTTGTTGTCTACATATCACACATGTACTAATGTTTCAGTTAATACAATTATAGCATGATATATAAACATTTATCATAAACATAAAGATATAAATAATAACCACTTTATTATTGCTTCTAGGGCATATCTCCTTCAGTCTCCCACTTGCACTAGAGTCAATAATCTAGATTACATTGTAATATACCTAACACCCATGGCATTCTGGTGTTGGTCATGCTTTGCCCTAGGGAGAGCTTTAGTCAACGGATCTGCTACATTCAGATCAGTGTGTACTTTGCAAATCTTTACTTCTCCATCTTCGATGTACTCGCGAATCGAGTGGTAACGCAGCTTGATATGCTTCAGCCTCTTGTGTGACCTTGGCTCTTGTGCATTGGCGATGGCACCCATGTTATCACAGTAAATGATTAATGGGTCCAATGCACTAGGAACCACACCGAGCTCTACAATGAACCTCTTCATCCATACCACTTCTGATGAAGCCTCTGAAGCCGCTATGTACTCTGATTCTGTTGAAGACTTCGCCACCGTGCACTTTGCTTGAGCTTGCCCAGCTTCTGCAGCACCATTCAATATAAACACGTACCCAGATTGTGACTTAGAGTCATCAGGATCAGTGTTCCAACTTGCATCGGTGTAACCACTTACAACGAGCTCTTGGTCACCTCCATAACAAAGAAAACATATCCTTAGTTCTTTTCAAGTACTTCAGGATATTCTTGACCGCTGTCCAGTGTTCCATTCCTGGATCACTTTGATATCTGCTAGTCAAACTAACAGCATGTGCTATATCCGGTCTAGTACATAGCATGGCATACATGATAGATCCTCTTGCCGAGGCATAGGGGATTTTACTCATCCTTTCTCTTTCTTCTGCCGTAGCCGGTCCTTGAGTCTTACTCAAGACTTTGCACAGTAACATAGGTAAGAACCCTTTCTTACTTTCGTCCATTCTAAACTTCTTTAGAATCTTGTCCAGATATGTACTCTGTGATAGCCCTATTAGGCGTCTTGAACTATCTCTATAAATCTTGATGCCTAATATATACGATGCTTCACCAAGGTCTTTCATTGAAAAACTATTATTCAAATAACCTTTAACAACTTGCTTAATAGTTCTATATCATTCCCGATCAACAATATGTCATCTACATATAATATCAGGAATGCTACTGAGCTCCCACTCACTTTCTTGTAAATACGAGGCCTCTCCATGACCTTTGTATAAACCCGAAGTCTTTGATCACCTTATCAAAGCGTCGGTTCCAACTTCTTGATGCTTGCTTCAGTCCATAGATTGAACGCTGAAGTTTGCATACTTTGTCAGCATTTTTAGGATCGACAAAACCTTTGGGTTGTACCATATACAACTCTTCCTCAATGTCTCCATTAAGGAACGCCGTTTTGACATCCATCTGCCAAATCTCATAATCGAAAAATGCAGCTATTGCTAACAAAATCCTCACAGATTTTAGCTTCGCTACAGGTGAGAAAGTCTCATCGTAGTCAACTCCTTGAATTTGTCGGAAACCCTTTGCGACAAGTCGAGCTTTATAGACGATAATATTACCATCAGCATCTGTTTTTCTCTTGAAGATCCATTTATTTTCGACAGCCTTTCGGCTATCAGGTAAGTCTACCAAAGTCCATACTTTGTTATCATACATGGATCCCATTTCGGATTTCATGGCTTCTTGCCATTTATTGGAATCTGGGCTCATCATCGCTTCTTCATACGTCGCAGGGTCCTCATCATTGTTATCCACAATCATGACATTTAGACAAGGATCATACCAATCAGGAGTGGCACGTTCCCTTGTCGATCTGCGAGGTTCAGTAGTTTCCTCGTTCGAAGTTTCATGATCATTATCATTAGCTTCCTCTGTTGCCGGTGTAGGTGGTACAGGTACAACTTCCGATCTTTGCGCTACTACGATCAACGAGTATAGATTCATCAATCTCATCGAGTTCTACTTTTCTTCCAGTCACTTCTTTAGTGAGAAATTCTTTCTCAAGAAAGGTTCCGTTCTTAGCAACAAAGATTTTGCCTTCGGATCTGTGATAGAAAGTGTACCCTATAGTTTCCTTAGGGTATCCTATGAAGACGCATTTCTCCGCTTTGGGTTCTAGCTTGTCCGGTTGTAACTTCTTTACATAGGCTTCGCAACCCCAAACTTTCAGGAACGACAGCTTAGGTTTCTTATTAAACCATAGTTCATACGGTGTCGTTTCTACGGATTTTGATGGTGCTCTATTTAAAATGAATGCGGCTGTCTCTAATGCATAACTCCAAAATGATAACGGCAAATCAGTAAGAGACATCATAGAACGAACCATATCTAAGAGAGTTCGATTACGACGTTCGAACACACCGTTACGTTGAGGTGTTCCCGGCGGTGTCAATTGTGAAAGTATTCCGCATTTCTTTAAATGCATGCCAAACTCATAACTCAGATATTCACCTCCACGATCAGATCGTAGAAATTTAATCTTCTTGTTACGTTGATTTTCTACTTCACTTTGAAATTCCTTAAACTTCTCGAAAGTTTCGGATTTATGTTTCATGAAATAGATATACCCATATCTACTCAGATCATCTGTGAAGGTTAGAACATAACGATAACCACCGCGCGATGCTACGCTCATTGGTCCGCACACATCGGTATGTATGATTTCCAATAAGTCAGTAGCTCGCTCCATCATACCAGAAAATGGAGTCTTAGTCATTTTACCCATTAGACATGCTTCGCATCTATCAAGTGACTCAAAGTCAAGTGATTCAAGTAATCCATCAGTATGGAGTTTCTTCATGCGTTTCACTCCAATATGACCAAGACGACAGTGCCACATATAAGTAGAATTATCATTCAATTTAATTCGCTTAGCATCAATGTTATGTATATGCGTATCACTACTATCGAGATCTAACAGAAATAAGCCATTCTTTTGTGGTGCTCGACCATAAAAGATATTATTCATAAAAATAGAACAACCATTATTCTCAGACTTGAATGAATAACCGTCTTGCATTAAACAAGATCCAGATATAATGTTCATGCTCAACGCAGGTACATAATAGCAATTATTTAGGCTTAAAACTAATCCCGAAGGTAGATGTAGAGGAAGTGTGCCGACTGCGATCACATTGACCTTGGATCCGTTTCCAACGCGCATCGTCACTTCATCTTTCAGCAGTTGTCGTTTATTCTTTAGTTCCTGTTTCGAGTTACAAATATGAGCAACCGAACCAGTATCAAATACCCAGGTACTAGAACGAGAACCAGTGAAATGAACATCTATAACATGTATATCAGATATACCTTCTTTCTTCTTCTTGACAAGGCCGCTCTTTAGATCAGCCAGATACTTGGAGCAATTACGCTTCCAGTGTCCCTTCTCCTTGCAGTAATAACACTCAGCATCAGGCTTAGGCCTGTTCTTAGGTTTCACGGGAGGCGTGGCAGCTTTCTTGCCACCCTTCTTGAATTTTCCCTTAGACTTGCCCTGTTTCTTGAAACTGGTGGTCTTGTTGACCATCAACACTTGGTGCTCTTTCTTGATCTCAATCTCAGCAGCTTTTAGCATGCCAAAGAGTTCAGGTAACTCCTTGTTCATGTTCTGCATATTGTAGTTCATCACAAAGTTCTTGTAACTTGGTGGCAGTGATTGAAGGACACGATTAATCCCCAGTCTGTTAGGAATCACTATTCCCAAGTCACTGAGTTTCTTCGCATGCCCGGTCATGGCGAGCATGTGCTCACTAACGGAGCTGCCTTCTTCCATCATGCAGCTGAAGAATTGTTTCGATGCTTCATAGCATTCCACGGCCGCATGAGTCTCAAAAATAGCTTTCAGCTCTTTCATCAACTCATGAGGATCGTGGTGCTCAAAACGTTTTTGAAGATCGGATTCCAGACTGCACAGGATGGCACACTGAACTTGAGAGTACCGAATTTTCCGAGTCTCGTAAACAGCTTTTACTTCATCGGTTTCAGTTTCTGCAGGAGGGTCACCTAGCGGTGCATCAAGCACATATTGCAGATTTCCGCCAGAGAGGAAGATCCTCACATGACGGAACCAGTCGGTGAAGTTGCTACCATTGCTCTTAAGTTTCTCTTTCTCTAGGAACTGATTAAAATTGATTGGGGACGCCATCTCTACAACATATATTTGCAAAAGTTTAGACTAAGTTTATGACAAATTGAGTTCAAATTTTAATTCAACATAATTAAAAATCTAGGTGAACTCCCACTCAAAACAATATCCCTCGCATTGTCTTAGTGATCACACAAACCAAATCCATCACACCTAAACCCGATCATCACGAGAAAAAGTGTGATTTCAATGGCGAACACTCAAAGTGTTCATCATATCAACCATATGATTCATGCTCTACCTTTCGGTATCACGTGTTCCGAGACCATGTCTGTACATGCTAGGCTCGTCAAGGCCACCTTAGTATCCGCATGTGCAAAACTGTCTTGCACCCGTTGTATGTACTTATTGAATCTATCACACCCGATCATCACGAGATGCTTCGAAACGACAAGACTTGGTAACGGTGCTACTAAGGATGAACACTTTATTATCTTGAGATTTTAGTGAGGGATCATCTTATAATGCTACCGTCGCGATCTAAGCAAAATAAGATGCATAAAAGGATTAACATCACATGTAGTTCATATGTGATATGATATGGCCCTTTTGTCTTTGCGCCTTTGATCTTCATCTCCAAAGCACGGACATGATCTCCATCATCTTCGGGCATGATCTCCATCATCATCGGCGTAGCGTCAAGGTCAATGGCGCCGTCTTCATGATTGTCCTCCATGTAGCAACTATTACAACTACTTTGAAATACTACTCAACATGAAATTTAAAGACAACCATAAGGCTCCTGCCGGTTGCCACAATACAATAATGATCATCTCATACATATTCATCATCACATTATGGCCATATCACATCACCAAACCCTGCAAAAACAAGTTAGACGTCTCTAATTTGGTTTGCATATTTTACGTGGTTTAGGGTTTTCGAGAGAGATCTAATCTACCTACGAACATGAACCACAACGTTGATACTAATGTTTTCAATAGAAGAGTAAATTGAATCTTCACTATAGTAGGAGAGACAGACACCCGCAAAGGCTCTTATGCAATACAAGTTGCATGTCGAACGAGGAACAAGTCTCATGAACGCGGTCATGTAAAGTTAGTCTGAGCCGCTTCATCCCACTATGCCACAAAGATGCAAAGTACTCAAACTAAAGATAACAAGAGCATCAACGCCCACAAAACCATTGTGTTCTACTCGTGCAACCATCTATGCATAGACACGGCTCTGATACCACTGTAGGATAACGTTGCATAGAAAACAAAAAAATTTCCTACCGCGAACACGCAATCCAAGCCAAGACGCAATCTAGAAGACGGTAGCAACGAGGGGGTATCGAGTCTCACCCTTGAAGAGATTCCAAAGCCTACAAGAGGAGGCTCTTGTTGCTGCGGTAGACGTTGACTTGCCGCTTGCAAAAGCGCGTAGAAGATCTTGATCACGATCGGTTCCGGTGCCACGAACGGGCAGCACCTCCGTACTCGGTCACACGTTCGGTTGTTGATGAAGACGACGTCCACCTCCCCGTTCCAGCGGGCAGCGGAAGTAGTAGCTCCTCTTGAATCCGACAGCATGACGGCGTGGTGTCAGTGGTGGTGGAGAAGTCCGGCGGAGCTTCGCTAAAGCTACGCGGGAGTTATGGAGGAGAGGGGGGCGGCTAGGGTTTGGGAGGGAGTGGCCGGCCTCAAGGGGGTGCGGCCAACTAGTGGCTTTGTGGTGGCCAGCCCCCTCCCCTATGCCCCTCATTATATAGGTGGATCCCCAAGTGTTGGTGTCCAAGTCTTCGAATAAGACCCGAACCAAAAACCTTCCATATGAAGGGGAAACCTAGCCAAGCTAGGACTCCCACTAGAGGTGGGAGTTCCACCTCCCATATGGGGGGTGGCCGGCCCCCTAAGGGGGAGTCCACTTGGGACTCCTCCCCCACTAGGGTTGGCCGGCCATGGAGGTGGAGTCCCATGTGGACTCCACCTTCCTTGGTGGTTTCTTCCGGACTTTTCTAGAACCTTCCATAGAACCTTCCGCGACATTTTAATTCACATAAAATGACATCCTATATACGAATCTTATTCTCCGGACCATTTCGGAACTCCTCGTGATGTCCGGGATCTCATCCGGGACTCCGAACAAATATTCGAACTCCATTCCATATTCAAGTACTACCATTTCAACATCCAACTTTAAGTGTGTCACCCTACGGTTTGTGAACTATGCGGACATGGTTGAGTACTCTCTCCGACCAATAACCAATAGCGGGATCTGGAGATCCATAATGGCTCCCACATATTCAACTATGACTTTAGTGATCGAATGAACCATTCACATACGATACCAATTCCCTTTGTCACGCGATATTTTACTTGTCCGAGGTTTGATCTTCGGTATCACTCTATACCTTGTTCAACCTCGTCTCCTGACAAGTACTCTTTACTCGTACCGTGGTATGTGGTCTCTTATGAACTCATTCATATGCTTGCAAGACATTAGACGACATTCCACCGAGAGGGCCCAGAGTATATCTATCCGTCATCGGGATGGACAAATCCCACTGTTGATCCATATGCCTCAACTCATACTTTCCGGATACTTAATCCCACCTTTATAGCCACCCATTTACGCAGTGGTGTTTGGTGTAATCAAAGTACCTTTCCGGTATAAGTGATTTACATGATCTCATGGTCATAAGGACTAGGTAACTATGTATCGAAAGCTTATAGCAAATAACTTAATGACGAGATCTTATGCTACGCTTAATTGGGTGTGTCCATTACATCATTCATACAATGACATAACCTTGTTATTAATAACATCCAATGTTCATGATTATGAAACTAATCATACATTAATCAACAAGCTAGTTTAAGAGGCATACTAGGGACTTCTTGTTGTCTACATATCACACATGTACTAATGTTTCAGTTAATACAATTATAGCATGATATATAAACATTTATCATAAACATAAAGATATAAATAATAACCAGTTTATTATTGCTTCTAGGGCATATCTCCTTCAGTAAGGGCGGCACCTTGCTTGATTATTGTTTAGTAGATCCGATCCGTTATGATTGCTCCTTGATTCCTCAAGGATTAGTTTAATATCTACATAGTTAGGCCTTACAAACGGGTTGAATGATCCAGTAGCGCGTAGGGTGTAGTTTGCTAACCCTAGACAAGATGTTCCGAGAATCAACTTAACGTTGGTTTTTAGGCCTTGTCTAGGGTCGGTTTATTATCACCGTGTGTGGCTGCCAGGCTCAATCACGAGTAGGATGTTCCGATTATGTGGTGAAAACCCTAAATCGTCGTAGGTCGTTTTAGCTACATATTGATCAAGCAGGACCACCATGTGATCGTAGACCTTATACGAACCATGGGTGGATCGGCTCCTTGAACCGATTCACAGGACAACCTGAGAGCCGATCGAGGCTCGTATTTAATGTTTACGTGTATGCCATGCAGGAAACTTAGCGAAGCAAATCCATCACCTTCCTGATCAGGTATAGATCAGGTGGCACGCCCTTGCACCAGCATCGGGACGTGTGTACCAGGAGCTTTGCGGGCCGTCGCTCGGAGGGACCAGGGCCAGCCGCAACCCTAGGTTGTTCCCGGCTCTTCGTGTTGCCAGCCGTAGCTCGCCGGTGGTTTTCGGACGCCAACACATTCTGGCACGCCCGGTGGGACTGTCTTCGACATCAACTGCATCGCCATCTACATCTGAGATGGCGAAAGGTACTCCAGTCACGTACGAGGATCTACCCGAGGAGCTCAAGAAGAAGTATGACGATGTCAAAGCTATCCTCGAAGCCGACCTCATCGGCTCTTTCCACAGGACCCGCTCGCACGACATCAGGTGGAGAGGGTTCACACCCGAAGGCGCGCTCGATGGAGTGGACCTGTCTACCCCTTCGGAAGAACGCACCAGGTCCTTGCGTCAGGAGATCAATTTCATGGTAGCTCATTCGCTACACCACCATTCTGAGAGCCTGGTGAACACTTTGGAGCGTGTCGCCCTTCGGGTGCTCCATGAAATCTTGAGGCATCAGTACTCTCCGTCAGGACCTGCTCTAGGGACTCACCAAGGAGAGCTGCCACTCCAGAGCCGACCACCGCTGCCGTTCGCGCTGGCAGCACCAGAGGTGCCGAGTACACCGGCATTCGTTGTCTACAAGATCGGTGGCGATCCTAGCGACTACCAGTTCTTGTATGAGGCGCCTAAGGAGATCCCTCACGGATACACGTGCACATACGTGCCAGACAGCAGTAACTGGGCACTCACGAACCAGGCTGCAACAGCAGGGACTTCTGGAACGGCAGGAGGAACCTCTGGATCAGATCTTGAGAAGCAGACGTGGCTAGCTAAGTATGCCACTCCGACGAACGTCCAGGGCTCAACTCCTGCAGCTAGCTCAGATCTTGAGAAGCAAGCGTGGCTGGCTAAGTATGCCACGCCAAAGAAATCTTCGAGCTCCACTCTGCCGGCTAGCACCGCGGATCAGATCAGCACGATCTTGAGAGACCAGTTCGGCATGGTGCCGAAAAGGAGGGCAATCGGCTATTCCAAGCCGTACCCCAACGACTACGATTTGATCCCACTACCACCCAAATATCGGCTCCCTGAATTCTCCAAGTTTAGTGGGTCAGATGGCTCCAGCTCTATCGAGCATGTAAGCCGATATTTGGCGCAGTTGGGCACGATCTCAGCTGCAGACGCACTACGTGTGAGGTTCTTCGCACAGTCCCTCACAGGATCGGCTTTTGGGTGGTACACATCACTGCCACCAGACTCGATCCGGACTTGGAAGCAGTTGGAAGAACAGTTCCACATGCAGTATCACTCAGAGGCTTCCGAGGCTGGCATTGCCGATCTAGCCCAAGTACGTCAGAAGCGCGGGGAAACAGTGTCAGAGTACATCCAGCGCTTCAGGACCGTTAGGAACCGATGTTATTTGGCTCGTTTGACTGAAAAAGAAGCGGTTGAGTTGGCAGTGGTGGGTCTCGCATCACCTATCAAGGATATGGCTTCCCAAGCAGACTACCCTTCACTGGCGCACATGGTTCAGAAGCTGTCATTATATGAACAGCGCCACCCAGAGCTGTACCAGGACAAATTCAAGCGTGCAGTAGTCCTGGTTGAAACAGAGGAAGATGAAGGGTCTGCGGGAGATCAAGAGGTAGCAGTGGCTGAGTGGACTCGGGGGGCAACCCCCGTGTCCTGCAAATGGGTTAAGCCACAAGGTCCGCCCAGAGGGTTTGATTTTGACGTAACGAAAGCTGAGCAAATTTTTGACCTCTTACTTAAGGAGAAGCAGCTGAAGTTACCCGAAGGCCTCAAAATCCCCACGGTACAGGAGCTGAACGGAACGCCATACTGCAAATGGCATAACACGTTCTCCCATACCACCAACGACTGCAGGGTGTGGCGTCAGCAGATCCAAATGGAGATAGAACAAGGACGTCTAATTTTCAACCAGTACGCCATGAAAGTCGACACACACCCCTTCCCCACCGTTAACACGCTGGAATACGCTTACCCCGAAGGGTGCCAGCCAGGTTTCTCGTTAAGCATTAACATGGTCGAGCCTGGGCACTACTCTGGTAAGAACAAAGGCGAGAGCAGCCGCTCTCGTAGCAAGGACAAAGAGGAAGCCGCTCCATGCGATTGGCTCCGGCACGATGGCAAACGCTACATCACAGAGGGAGAAGTGAGGAATGTGCGATATCAATGACCTCTCTCTGATCATCTCCTCAACAAATATGTAAGTCAGTACGACCAACGCCGTCGGTACAACAGCGACGATGAAAGGGATCGTCTAGCTAGCAGGGACGCCAGGAGACATCGTCGGCATGATCGCGATGAGGAGAGATACGAGCGCCGTGCCAAGGAAAGGTCAAGAGAACAAGACGACGTGGACAAGCACTGGGACTGTCCTTTCTTCAAACACTGCTGGGATTCAGGAATGAGCCGATTGCCTACAATCGGCAACTGCCCAGAATGTAGACAGAAGAAGAAGGGTGCAACAGACGTGTCAGTGTTCAAACGTCTAGGGCCTCTCCCATCTAGGAACAAGCAAACTGAGTCCTCTCGGGAAGAAGACCTCGAGGAGTTGGGAGATGACTACGAAGAAGAAAAGGACAAGTACCACCGGCCAAGGTGGTGCCCTGATGGACTCAGCCGTTCCCAAAAGCGTAGGGTTCAGTGACTGCGTGGCTTGGAGGAAGCCGAAAGGTTATACCTGCACACGCTAAGGAAGGCGCGGCCCGATCTGGTCGCGAAAATTCAACGAACCCTGGATGAAGAGGGTCGACCACAAAAGATGGAGTGGCGCCCCAAGCAAAGGAAAGCCGATGATGAGACATCGGCTAGTACGAACATGGTGTTCATCCTTCCAGCGGAGTTTTGTGCTCCAGGATTAGACGAAGCACCTGTGGTACAACTTGACTGCGGCCCACGGCCGGTTATCTTTGAGAAGCCACGTGAAAGAAGTTCTGAGACACTGAAGGCCCTGTACTTACGAGGTTATATCAATGGGCAGCCTGTCAATAGGATGCTGGTGGACACCGGAGCGGCAGTCAACATCATGTCATACTCCATGCTACGTCGGTTGGGACGCTCTAGCTCGGATCTGATCAAGACCAACGTTACATTGAGCGATTTCAACGGCCAAGCATCTGATGCACAAGGTGTTCTGAACGTGGATCTGACCGTAGGGAGGAAAACCATCCCTACGACATTCTTCATCGTCGATAGCAAGAGCACTTACGCTGTCCTGCTAGGGAGAGATTGGATCCACGCCAACTGTTGCATTCCATCTACGATGCACCAATGCCTAATCCAGTGGGATGGAGATGAAGTAGAAGTCGTCCATGCAGACGATACAGCCGAGGTTTCAACGGCTGGCATGAACGTTTGGGAGATGGAAGGCCAAGAGCCACTCTCAGGCATCACATTGGACGACTGCGAGTACATCGACGTGTCAAAAAACGGGGTGAGGCTGGTCTTATCCACTGGCCTGACCGTGTAACAAGAACAAAGTCTATTAACGTACATGGGAAGGCCGATCCTTGTGATCGGCCCCAAAAAATAAAAAGTAATGATCTTGTCTCAAGCATGTCACGTAGTCATAGTGAAGCACGAACAAGATGTCAACCTCTTTTGAGCAATGCAATCAAGATGGGGGCCGATTCCAGCAATCGACCCATTTTATCCTTGCCATACGTTTTGCCTGTGTTCAGCGTCGATCTAACAGGTGACGGAAAGCTAGGGTATGGGTTTACATCGGCTGATGAGCTAGAAGAAGTCGACATTGGTCCTGGGGATAAGCCACGACCAACCTTCATCAGCAAGAAGTTAGATCCACATCTCAGGAGCCAGATGATAGCTCTGTTAAAAGAGTACCCAGATTGCTTTGCATGGGATTACACAGAGATGCCTGGGTTAGACAGGAGCATCATCGAGCATCGGCTCCCTCTCAAGAAAGGATTTCGGCCATTCCAACAACGAGCACGTCAGATAGAGGCCGAAATTCTTGAAGAAGTCAAGAAAGAGATCGAGAAAATGTTAGCCGCCGGGTTCATCAGGCCATGCAGGTATGCTGAATGGATCTCCAGTATTGTACCTGTGGAGAAAAAGGACGGCCGATGGCGTGTGGCTATAGATTTCCGAGATCTCAACAGAGCCACTCCAAAGGATGAATATCCAATGCCTGTAGCAGAAACATTGATCAACGCAGCTGCTGACCACAAGGTGTTGAGTTTCATGGATGGCAATGCCGGCTACAACTAGATTTTCATGGTCCCAGAAGATATACACAAGACTGCATTCCGAGTACCAGGATCAGTGGGCTTGTTCGAATATGTGGTCATGACTTTTGGTCTGAAGAATGCCGGTGCAACATACCAACGAGCCATGAATTATATTTTTCATGATCTGATCGGCAAGTTGGTGGAAATCTACATCGATGACGTGGTTGTCAAGTCCGTCTCCATGGAAGGACACTTAGATGATTTGCGACGTATCCTAGACCGAACTCGGAAGTTCGGACTCAGAATGAATCCAAAGAAGTGTGCTTTTGGTGTGACGGCCGGTCAGTTCCTAGGTTTCCTTGTTCATGAACGAGGAATTGAGATCGGCCTGAAAAGTCAGGAGGCAGTACGTACCATGCAGCCGCCTACCACGAAGAAGGAGCTCCAACGTCTGATCGGCAAGATCAATTTCGTCCGGCGATTCATCTCTAATCTCTCAGGACGAATTGAGCCATTCATGGCGTTGGTCAAAATTAAATCTGATGACGAGTTTCACTGGGGGGCAGAACAGCAGCAGGCGTTTGATGAGATTAAGCGGTATCTAACAACACCGCCTGTGCTAGTTCCGCCTCAGCAGGACAGGCCGTTCTACATCTACCTATCAGTAGCTGAAACGTCCATTGCTTCAGTGGTGGTGCAACTCTACGAGGGTGATGTCTACGCCCCCTTCCTTTTCCTGTAGACAGTGTTGGGCCTCCAAGAGCAGAGGTTTGTAGAACAGCAGCAAGTTTTCCCTTAAGTGGATCACCCAAGGTTTATCGAACTCAGGGAGGAAGAGGTCAAAGATATCCCTCTCATGCAACCCTGCAACCACAAAGCAAGAAGTCTCTTGTGTCCCCAACACACCTAATAGGTGCACTAGTTCGGCGAAGAGATAGTGAAATACAGGTGGTATAAATAAGTATAAGCAGTAGCAACGGCACCAGAAAAGTGCTTTGCCCAGGACAGTAAACAAGCAGTAGTAACGCTTATGATGTAACGCAGTAAAACAGTAAACAAGCAGCGATAGCAGTATTTGGGAACAAGGCCTAGGGATCAGACTTTCACTAGTGGACACTCTCAACTTAGATCACATAACAGAATAGATAAATGCATACTCTACACTCTCTTGTTGGATGATGAACACATTGCGTAGGATTACACGAACCCTCAATGCCGGAGTTAACAAGCTCCACAATTCAATGTTCATATTTAAATAACCTTAGAGTGTAAGATAGATCAATACGACTAAACCAAGTACTAACATAGCATGCACACTGTCACCTTCATGCTAAGAAAGGAGGCATAGATCATATCAATACTATCATAGCAATAGTTAACTTCATAATCTACAAGAGATCATAATCATAGCCTATGCCAAGTACTAACACGGATGCACACACTGTCACCATTACACCGTGCAGGAGGAATAAAACTACTTTAATAACATCACTAGAGTAGCACGTAGATAAATTGTGATACAAAAAAAATTGCAATCATAAAGAGATATAAATAAGCACTTCATTATGCCATTCATAACAGTGAATAAGTATTCTGTGAAATATAGCCTAAGAGACCCACACGGTGCACACACTGTCACCTTTACACACGTGGGACAAGGAGTCTCCGGAGATCACATAAGTAAAATTCACTTGACTAGCATAACGACATCTAGATTACACGCATCATCATATGAATCTCAATCATGTAAAGCAGCTCATGAGATTATTGTATTGAAGTACATAGGAGAGAGATGAACCACATAGCTACCGGTACAGCCCCGAGCCTCGATGGAGAACTACTCCCTCCTCATGGGAGCAGCAGCGGTGATGAAGATGGCGGTGGAGATGGCAGCGGTGTCGATGGAGAAGCCTTCCGGGGGCACTTCCCCGTTCCGGCGGCGTGCCGGAACAGAGACTCCTGTCCCCCAGATCTTGGCTTCGCGATGGCGGCAGCTCTGGAAGGTTTCTGTGGGTTTCGTCGATCGTATCAGGGTTTTCGCGACGGAGGCTTTAAATAGGCGGAAGGGCAAGGTCGGTGGACTTCTGGGGGGCCCACACTATAGGGGGGCACGGCCCCCCCTTGGCCGCGCCGGCCTAGGGTTTGGTGGCCCTGTGCCCCCTCTCAGCGGTTCTCGTGTGTTACGGATGCTTAGGAAAAATAGGAACCTGGGCGTTGATTTCGTCCGATTCCGAGAATATTTCGTTACTAGGATTTACGAAACCAAAAACAGAAAAACGAATGGCACTTCGGCATCTTGTTAATAGGTTAGTTCCAAAAAATGCATGAATATGACATAAAGTGTGCATAAAACATGTAGATATCATCAATAATGTGGCATGGAACATAAGAAATTATCGATACGTCGAAGACGTATCAGAGGGCGTTGAAAAGGTTGTGTTTTACCTCAGCAGGAGGATGTTGGATGCAGAGACAAGGTATCATGAGGTCGAGAAGTTATGCCTCTGCCTGTTCTTCACCTGCACCAAGCTCCATCACATCCTTTTGACGGCAGAAATCATCGTCATATGCAAGTCAGACGTTGTCAAGCACATGCTGTCGGCTCCTATTTTGAAAGGCCGACTTGGTAAGTGGATGTTTGCGTTATCGGAGTTTGATCTCCGGTATCAGCCTGCAAAAGCAGTCAAGGGACAAGCGTTGGCCGATCTCATAGCTGAACGGATCAATACTAATATAGCAGCACTATCTATACGTGCATGGGCTATGTTCTTCGATGGATCGGCTTGTGACGATGGTTGTGGCATCGGCATTCTGCTCGTGTCGCCTCGGGGGGCAACATACTCCTTCTCCATCAGATTATCTACCCCTTGCACAAACAATGTCGCTGAGTATGAGGCAGTACGCAAGGCTGAGTTCTTCTTTGAAGCCGAAGCGAAGCGGTGGAGCTTTTTGGAGACTCGAAGTTGGTAATTTCCCAGCTCACGGACGAATACAAGTGCGAGAGTGAGTCGCTCTTCCCATATTGGATGGAATGTCGTGAGCTGATGACACATTTTCGGTACATCAATTTCAATTGGGTCCCAAGATCTCAGAATACCGACGCCAATGATCTCGCGCAAATGGCGTCAGGGTACAAGGACATACCAGATGGGTCAGAAGTTCAGGTGCAGTTCCTGGAACAGGATGATTGGAGAGCCGATATCTTCAATTACTTGAAGGATTCGGCTCGGGGGGCACCTAAACGGATAAGATACAAGGCCATGAAATATGTCCTTATAGGAGATGACATGTTCTACAGGACGTTGGAAGGGTTACTACTCAAGTTCCTGGGACCAACTGAGTCTAATCGGCTTTTACATGAGGTGCACGAAGGCGCCTGTGGAACTCACCAATCGGCTCATAAGATGAAGTGGCTGATTAGACGATCAGGGTTTTATTGGCCCACTATGCTTGAAGATTGCTTCAAGTATTACAAGGGATGCCAAGCGTGTCAGATGTTCGGGAAAATTCAGATGGTACCTGCATCGGCAATGAATCCCATCATCAAGCCTTGGCCATTCCGAGGTTGGGGCATGGATATGATCGGCAAAATCCATCCCGCGTCAAGCAAAGGCCACGAGTGGATCCTGGCCATTACAGATTACTTCATCAAATGGGTGGAGGCCATCCCTATGAAGAAGGTAAAATCGGAAGATGTTATCAAATTTGTCAAAGAACACGTCATTCATAGGTTCGGGATTCCCCAAACAATCACGACCGATGGAGGTTCGGTCTTTATTTCTAAAGAATTCAGAAAATTCTGCGATAACATGGGGATTAAGTTGATCCGATCATCTCCATACTATGCTCAAGCCAACGGGCAAGCTGAAGCGTCCAATCAGAGCCTGATCAAGCTGATCAAGAGGAAGATTGACGAGAACCCTAGGGTTTGGCATGAGACACTGTCAGAGGCTTTGTGGGCCTACCGCATGTCATGCCATGGAGCCATAAAGACTTCGCCTTACCAGCTCGTCTATGGGCAGGAAGCCGTATTGCCTTGGGAAATTACGGCTGGATCAAGACATGTCACGTTTCAGAATGATCTAACAGCTGAAGAATATGCAGCTCTGATGAGTGACACTATTGAGGATGCAACGGAACTTAGACTTTGGTCGTTGGAAAAGATTAAAGAGAATAAAGCCAGGGTAGCTCGTGCATACAATAAGAAGGTGAGACCAAAGGAGTTCCAAGTTGGTGATCTAGTATGGGAAGCAGTGTTGCCATTAGGAACCAAGGATAAAGCATATGGCAAATGGTCTCCTAATTGGCACGGTCCATACAAAGTCGTCCAGGTTTTGAAGGGTAATGCATACATGCTGGAGCAGCTGGACGGCACTAAGTTCCCAGTAGCTGTCAATGGTGAACACCTCAAGAAATATTTCTCAAGCATGTGGGATGATGGACAGTGAAATTTGGGGGCCGATTCATGAAATCGGCCAGTAAAATTTTTTTTTTAGATATCAGTACAACCGATGCATGGACATCGACTTTAGAATAATGAAAAAGCCGATGCGTAGCCATCGACTCTAGAGGAACAGAACTCAATGGAGCGGATTAACAGATTGGTTTCATGCCAGAGTACATGGCATCTAAGATGATTCTCCCGTTGGATTTGCTGAATCTACGCGTTTGAGATCGGGAGATGGTGTGGACACGAATTGGATCTGTTGACCGTGTGAGTTGGCCACTGTTATGGCCTTAAAGCATGTTTATGGCATAAGCCGATGCCCTGCCATCGGCTCTTTGTGCAGCGACTTCATTTGACAATCGGCAAAATCGACAAAGAAGCAAAATTAATTGGGGAATATTTCTTCATTAATAAAGGATTTCTTACAAAGAAAGAGCCGATTGCTCAAGGGAGGAAGAACAAAAGAAGGGCCTATTGGCCAATCTACTACTACTACTACTAGGCCTATACTAGTAGATCCTAGTCTACGGGCCGTTGCTGCCCTCGTCGTCGTCGGAGCTCTCGTCGGCGCTGCTGCCGGCGGGCTCCTCGTCGCTGCTCCAGCGGCCTCCAGGGGGGGGCCTCGTCATCTTCATCATCGACGTCGTCGTCGTCGTCGTCATCTGACCCGGCGCGGAACCGCTTCGCCGGCGGGTAATCCTCGAGGGAGTCGGTGTCGTCGTCTTCCTCCTCCTCCTCTTCCTCGGAGAAGGTGTACCCGTCCCAGGAGAACGAGTCATCCTCGCTCTCCGATTCCAGTTCCCCATCGGCGAGGAACTGGAGCTCTTCGTCTCCGCTGGTCAAGGACTTGTCGTCCTCGGACCAAACGGAGGAGGCGTGGTCCTCCTGGTCCCACTCTTCTGGGGTGCGCTTGTTGTGCGCCGCCATCCGAGCAGCCACTGGGTCCCACTCCGGTGTCGGCTCACGAGATGAGGAAGAGTCAAAGAATACCGACGAGCTGGAGGAGGACGAGGAGGAGTAGGATTGGGAGGAGAGATCCGATGAGGCGGAGGAGGAAGAGGAGGAAGACATTGCTCTGGATTGGGGTTTTTTGGGTGCCGATGGCTAGAACAGAGGAAGGGGATGAAGTGGCGAACTGTTCAGAGCGGTTAAATAAAGGGGATATAGTGGAGATTCAATGCCACAGCAGTTTCCGAGGAGGTGGTGCCCGAAAAGAAAAAAAAATGGTCAAATCACGCGGAGAAGTTGAGAAGGCAAGGCATCATGATGAAGGATACTGCGACGGTTTTGCCCTGCCACGATGTGACCCGACGAAGAAAAAGCAGAGTGATTTTGGAATTATCAATTCCAAAACCAGGGGGGCATGTGTTATCACCAGAATTTGACCAGATCAGAGGTGGGCCGCGATCAAGATTGGGCTTGAAGAATATACATGGAAGAAATACGTGAACCGGCCTTGTACACGAAGTTTGGGCAGTTTGCCCTTGTATCTGTAAATATAGTAGGATACGTGTCGGTTAGTTAGAGTTTGGCTCGTGCACGGTTGGGATTATTCCCACGTTAGAAAGTCCACGGACTATAAATATGTATATAGGGTTATCGAGAAAAACAACAATCACGTTCATCACAAACCAATCTTGGCGCATCGCCGACCCCTTGTTTCGAGGGTTTCTTCCGGGTAAGCATCATGCTGCCTAGATCGCATCTTGCGATCTAGGCAGCATACGTTTATTCGTCGTTCATGCGTTGCTCGTACTGAAGCCTTTTTGATGGCGAGCAACGTGATTATCATAGATGTGTTAGGGTTAGCATTGTTCTACCGTGCTACATGCTTCCGTCCATGCAACCCTTAGACGTCTAGCCGTCCTTACACCTTTCTTAGATGTAAGGGCGGCACCTTGCTTGATTATTGTTTAGTAGATCCGATCCGTTATGATTGCTCCTTGATTCCTCAAGGATTAGTTTAATATCTACATAGTTAGGCCTCACAAACGGGTTGAATGATCCAGTAGCGCATAGGGTGTAGTTTGCTAACCCTAGACAAGATGTTCCGGGAATCAACTTAACGTTGGTTTTTAGGCCTTGTCTAGGGTCGGTTTATTATCACCGTGCGTGGCTGCCAGGCTCAATCACGAGTAGGATGTTCCGATTATGTGGTGAAAACCCTAAATCGTCGTAGGTCGTTTTAGCTACATATTGATCAAGCAGGACCACCATGTGATCGTAGACCTTATACGAACCATGGGTGGATCGGCTCCTTGAACCGATTCACAGGACAACCTGAGAGCCGATCGAGGCTCGTATTTAATGTTTACGTGTATGCCATGCAGGAAACTTAGCGAAGCAAATCCATCACCTTCCTGATCAGGTATAGATCAGGTGGCACGCCCTTGCACCAGCATCGGGACGTGTGTACTAGGAGCTTTGCGGGCCGTCGCTCGGAGGGACCAGGGCCAGCCGCAGCCCTAGGTTGTTCCCGGCTCTTCGTGTTGCCAGCCGTAGCTCGCCGGTGGGTTTCGGACGCCAACAAGAGTACTTTAATTACATCACTAGAGTAGCACATAGATTAATAGTGATACAAAACTCATATGAATCTCAATCATGTAAGGCAGCTCATGAGATCATTGTATTGAAGTACATAGGAGAGAGATTAACCACATAGCTACCGGTACAGCCCTTAGCCTTGATGGAGAACTACTCCCTCCTCATGGGAGACAACAGCGTTGATGGAGATGGCGGTGGTGTCGATGGAGATGCCTTCCGGGGGCACTTCCCCGTCCCGGCAGCGTGCCGGAACAGAGACTCCTGTCCCCCAGATCTTGGCTTCGCGATGGCGGCGGCTCTGGAAGGTTTCTCGTACCGTGGCTTATTCGTATCGAAGATTTAGGTCAGGGGGCTTCTTATAGGCGAAGAGGCGGAGTCGGAAGGGTTACGGAGCCGCCACACAATAGGGGGGCGCGGCCCCCCTCTTGGCCGTGCCAGCCACATGTGTGGGCCCCCTGTGGCCCTCCTCTGGTGCCTCTCGGGTGTTCTGGAAGCTTCGTGGAATTATAAGATGCTGGGCGTTGATTTCGTCCAATTCCGAGAATATTTCCTTACTAGGATTTCTGAAACCAAAAACAGCAGAAAACATGAACTGGCACTTCGGCATCTCGTCAATAGGTTAGTTCCAGAAAACGCATAAAATCATCATAAAGTGTGAACAAAACATGTAGGTATTGTCATAAAACAAGCATGGAACATCAAAAATTATAGATACGTTGGAGACGTATCAGCATCCCCAAGCTTAGTTCCTACTCGTCCTCGAGTAGGTAAACGATAAAAGAATAATTTCTGAAGTGACATGCTATCATAATCTTGATCAATACTATTGTAAGTACATGTAATGAATGCAGCGATTCGAAGCAATGGTAAAGACAATGATTAAACAACTGAATCATATAGCAAAGACTTTTCATGAATATTACTTTCAAGACAAGCATCAATAAGTCTTGCATAAGAGTTAACTCATAAAGCAATAGATTCAAAGTAAAGGCATCGAAGCAACACAAAGGAAGATATATGTTTCAGCGATTGCTTTCAACTTTCAACATGCATATCTCATGGATAATTGTCAACATAAAGTAATATGATGAATGCAAATATGCAAGCATGTGAGAATCAATGCACAGTTAACACAAGTGTTTGCTTCTAGGATAGAAGGAAGTAGGTAAACTGAATCAACATGAAAGTAGAAGAAAGGCCCTTCGAAGAGGGAAGCATTGATTGCTATATTTGTGCTAGAGCTTTTATTTTGAAAACATAGAGAGAGCATAAAAGTAAAGTTTTGAGAGGTGTTTGTTGTTGTCAATGAATGGTAATGGGCACTCTACCCCCTTGCCAGACAAACCTTCAAAGAGCGGCTCCCATGAAACATTTTTATTTTTGGGTGGCACTCCTTCCAACCTTGCTTTCACAAACCATGGCTAACCGAATCCTCGGGTGCCTGCCAACAATCTCATACCATGAAGGAGTGCCTTTTTATTTTAGTTTTATTTAGATGACACTCCTCCCCACCTTTGCTTTCTCAAGCCATGGCTAACCGAATCCTCGGGTGCCGTCCAACAATCACATACCATGGAGGAGTGTCTATTTTTGTAAACTTATGAAGGTTAATTAATTTGGGACTGGGAATCCCATTGCCAGCTCTTTTTGCAAAATTATTGGATAAGCGGATGAAGCCACTAGTCCATTGGTGAAAGTTGCCCAACAAGATTGAAAGATAAACACCACATACTTCCTCATGAGCTATAAAACATTGACACAAATCAGAGATGATAAATTTTGAAGTGTTCAAAGATAGCACTGATACGTCCAAAACGTATCTACTTTCCCGAACACTTTTGCTATTGTTTTGCCTCTAATTTGTGTATTTTGGATGCAACTAACACGGACTAATGCTGTTTTCGTGAACTGCTCACAGTGTCTCATTTTTGTGCAGAAATCCAACTTTCAGGAAAATCCTCGGAATTTATGCAGAAGGTCCTATTTTCCCAGAATATTGGCGGAGCCAGAAGGGCAAGCCAGGTGGGAGCCCGAGGGCCCCACACCATAGGGCGGCGCGGCCCAGGAGGGGCCCGCGCGGCCCTACTGTGTGGCGGCCTCGGTCAGCCCCCGACGCCCTCCTTCGGACTATTTATTGCCTTCGACCTAAAAACGCACGGGGAGAAGTCGAAGTCGCCAGAAAGCCTCCAGAACGCCGCCACATCGCGAAACTCCGTCTCGGGAGCCAGAAGTCTCCGTTCTGGCACTCCGCCGGGATGGGGAATTGGAGGAGATCATCGCCATCATCACCACCGACACCTCTTCATCAACCAGCCATGTTTCCCCCACCCATGTGTGAGTAATTCCCCCGCTGTAGGCCGAAGGGGATGGTAGGGATTGGATGAGATTGGTCATGTAATAGCATAAGATTGTTAGGGCATAGTGCCTAGTGTCCGTAATTGGTACTTTGATGATATTGTTGCAACTTGTTATGCTTAATGCTTGTCACTAGGGCCCGAGTGCCATGATCTCAGATCTGAACATGTTATTATTTCATCATGATATTCATTGTTTATGGTCTTACCTGCAAGTTGTATACACATGTCGCTGTCCGGAACCGATGGCCCCGAAGTGACAGAAATCGGGACAACCGGAGGGGATGGTAGTGATGTGAGGATCACATGTGTTCACGGAGTGTTAATGCTTTGCTCCGGTACTCTATTAAAAGGAGTACCTTAATATCCAGTAGATTCCCTTGAGGCCCGGCTGCCACCGGCTGGTAGGACAAAAGATGTTGTGCAAGTTTCTCATTGCGAGCACGTACGACTATAATTGGAACACATGCCTATTGATTGCTTTGTACTTGGACACCGTTTTACTATTATCTGCAAATGCCCTGCTATGATTGTTACATGAGTTTCTCTCATCCATGCAACGCCCGTTATCCGTCCCCGTGCCTACAGTATTTTAATCATGCTGTTTACTATAATCACTACTGCTGTCTTTGTTACTCTGCTGCTGTTATTTCACTACTGCTACTGCTATAAAACTGTTACTACTGATAAACTCTTGCGAGCAAGTCTGTTTCCAGGTGCAGCTGAATTGACAACTCCGCTGTTAAGGCTTTCAAGTATTCTTTGTCTCCCCTTGTGTCGAATCAATAAATTGGGTTATACTACAAGCGAAGACTGCTGCGATCCCCTATACTTGTGGGTCATCAAGACTGTTTTCTGGCGCCGTTGCCGGGGAGCATAGCTTTATTTGGAAGTTCACTTGGATTGATATTGTTCGCTGCAAATTCTCCATCATGGGTAAAACTCGCGATCCTAAAGTCGCCATATTACCATCCACTACAAGAAAAGGTACAACTCTGAGTACCTCTGCTGCTCTTGATTCACCATCTGTGATAAGTCAACTTGTTTCACCGCCGCAAGCTTCACTTGCTGGTACTTCTGCTGAATCTGAAAACTCTCATAATATTGATAATGTTTCTGCTGTGCTTGATGATAGTGGTTCATTGGGATCCTTTCTAGATGCTACAATTGCCAGGTCTAGACAAATTGAAAATGCTACTACACCTGTTAATTCACCTGAACTTGATTATTTTAGTGATGATCCTGATGAGGATTATGTGGAGCTTAATGATGATTTTATTAATAGATGCAATGCTACTGCTGATGCAAGAAAAATTAAAAAGTTTCTCACACAATATACTGTTAGACATAAGCTATCTCCTGATCCTAAATTTGCCACATCTCCTATATGCATTAAGGATAAAGATTATGATTTTTCTCTTGATCTATCTCATATAGCTATTGTAGAGAAAACACCCTTTTGTGGTACTGAAAAAGAAAGTGCTGTAGAACACATGATTGAACTTTCTTCTATGAGTAGCTTGTTTTCTGATGATGTCAAGATGCGTACTTACTTTGTCGCTAAAATTTTTCCTTTCTCATTAAAGGATGATGCTAAAACTTGGTATAATAATTTGCCTCCTGATTCTATTAAAAGTCCAACTGAACTGCGTGATGTTTTCTTTCGAAAGTACTTTCCCGCTAGTGCTCAACATATTGCTTTACAGAAAATTTATAGGTTTGACCAGGGAGATGAAGAGAAATTGCCTGAGGCGTGGGCAAGATTTTGTTCTCTTATCAGAGCTCGTCCTGGACATGATTTAGAAAAGAATAATCTACTTGATATATTTTATAGTGGACTAACCATTGAATCTAGAGCATATTTGGATAGTTCTGCTGGTTGTGTTTTCAGGAAAAGAACTCCAGACGAAGCTGAAGAATTATTGGCTAGAATAAGCCGGAATCATGATGATTGGAATACACCTGAACCAACTCCAACGCCAATATTGAAGAAGAGGGGTTTAATTGAATTGAATGATGAAGATATGAGGGAAGCTAAGAAGTCTCTCAAGGAGAAAGGTATTAAATCCGAAGATGTAAAGAATCTACCTCCCATAAAAGATATATGTGCGATAATTCCCCCTTCATCCATGATTGAGGTAAACTCCCTTCAACGCTTTACTAGGGAAGATATTCCGTATTCAAAACCTCCTGCGCAATGCTTAGATGAGTTTGATAATTATATTGTTAAGCAAGAAAATTTTAATATGAGAGTAGAGAATCATCTAATGGAAAATTCTCAAGCTATTAGCAATTTACATGATATTGTGGAGAGAACCTCCAATGATGTTAAGGTGCTTGTTAAACATTTTCAAATGATTCAAACTCAAATTGATCAACTCACTAAAGTGCAAAATGATTTGTTAAAAAATAATTCTAAAGAGAAACATGCTTATGAAGTAACAACTAGAGGTGGTGTCTCTACCCAGGATCCTCTATATCCTGAAGGGCATCCCAAAAGAACTGAACAAGATTCTCAACGAATTGAACCTAGTGCTCCTTCTAAGAAAAAGAAGAAGAAGAAACATAAAAATGTTGTAGAATCCTCTGAACCTGCTAATGATCCTAATAGTATTTCTATTTCCGATGCTGAAATTGAAAGTGGTAATGAACATGATAATGATAATGATAATGATAAGAATGATGCTTCTGATAAAGAAGAAGTTGAAGATGAACCTGAAAAGCATGCTAAAAATAAAAAGTATACTAAAGAAGATTTTATTGCTAAGAAACATGGTAATGAAAGAGAACCTTGGGTGCAAAAGCAAATGCCTTTTCCCGCTAAGAAACTAAAATCAAAGGAAGAAGAACATTATAATAAATTTTGCGACTGGATGAAACCTTTATTCTTGCAAATCCCTTTGACTGATGCTATTAAATTGCCTCCTTATTCAAAGTATATGAAAGATATTGTTACTAACAAAAGGAAAATCCCCAATGAGGAAATTTCCACTATGCTTGCTAATTACTCTTTCAATGGCAAAGTGCCAAAGAAGTTGGGCGACCCAGGTATACCTACTATTCCTTGTTCTATTAAGAATAATTATGTTAAAACTGCTCTATGTGACTTGGGAGCCGGTGTTAGTGTTATGCCTTTTTTCTCTTTATAAGAGACTTTATTTAGATAAGTTGATACCTACTGATATATCTTTGCAAATGGCTGATAAATCTACTGCTATTCCTGTTGGTATATGTGAGGATGTTCCTGTTCAAGTTACTAATAACTGCTTGATATTAACTGATTTTGTTGTGTTGGAAATGCCTGAAGATGATAATATGTCTATTATTCTTGGGAGACCATTTCTTAACACCGGAGGGGCTGTTATTGATTGCAATAAAGGAAAGGTTACTTTCAATGTTGATAATAAGGAGCATACCGTCTATTTCCCCAAGAAGATTGACAAAGTATGTGGAGTCAATACTATCTCTAATGTGAGAACTATCAAAATTGGAACTATTGATTGTCCTATATATGAGCCTAAAGAAGGTTATCAAAATCTTATGATTGGATCCATATCAATACAATTCAAGGTAACATGATTGATTTGAGGTCTATTTTTTCTTATGCTATGTAAAATTTATTTGGTGGCAAGACTTGATCAACCTTGTTAACAAATACTTTTTATATGCATAGAGGAGGTAAACAACATCTCTTTCTTTCTCCACTTGCTTTACTTGCTGTAGCACATTT
Source organism: Lolium perenne (assembly GCF_019359855.2). NCBI lineage: Eukaryota > Viridiplantae > Streptophyta > Magnoliopsida > Poales > Poaceae > Lolium > Lolium perenne. Next base: position 269,178,753 of record NC_067245.2, read on the forward strand.
GATTTGCAAAGTTCCTTAGTTAATTAGAGATTTCAAAAAATTTCCTGGCCAGTAATAATAAACTTAATACCCAGAAATGTGCATTTTTCAAAGTTTTCAAAAATTCACAAAAATTATACCGTTGGTCCTATTTTTCGAAAATGCACCTGGGAGCACCTGGGGATGACCTGTGGGGCACCCCAGGGTGGCACCCCACAGGCTGGCGCGGCCAGCAAGGGGGGCGCGCCACCCTGGCGTGTGGGCCCCCCTTTACCCCACTTCAGCATCTCTTCCTCCCAGACTCTTCTCTCTCCCGAAAAAATCGACACCAGCTTTCTCTCACTCGCGTTTTTGCTCAAGAGCTCAGGATTTTTCGATCTCTTTGCTCAGCCCAGATTTCTGTCTGAAATTTGGCACATTTGCTCTCCGGTATGTGACTCCTCCGATCATCCAAGTAGAATTTTGTTTGATTGAGTATATCTTGAATATTTTGCTGCTGTAGGTAACATGTTTAGTGAGCTTGCATGCTTGTTCTAAGTTGTATAAACTAGTTTTGATGCATGATTAGTACTCTAGCAAGTTCCTATAGTAGTTCCCCTTGATTATATGTCACCAAATCAAATTTTATATTGTTTGTTGAAAAATTTCAGAAAATGGAGTGGAATAGATATCAACTAAACCAACAAGAATTGGAGGTGCAACAAGTCATGAGAGTGAACCGCGAAGAGGGAGTATACCCCTCTTACTACCCGTGCACAGATTTCATGAGAAGTGCAGGAATATTGGAAGATGTTCAGAATCTAATTTCTCGTGCAGGGTTGAATGATTTTGTTGATGGAGAACCATGCCAAGATGCAAAATTGACTATGTCTGTTGTGCAGGATTTTAAGTTTAATTGGTCGCAATCTAACCCCATGGTTCAGTATAAGATCTATTATATTATTAAAACAACAAACAACCAATGGTCAAGATTAACTAAAAGTGGTCGAAAGCAAAACAATGAACAGGATTAACTCCCCAAGCTACAGACAAAGCTACGTCAAAAAAAATTCTCGGCCCCACTTTTATCTCAACAACAAACTTTATCTCTTCATATCAAAAAAAAAAGTCTCTTTGAACAACTCCGATCGATCAAATCTTAGCGGTAACAACCACCACGATTTACCAAGAAGCCTTACATATTTTTTTGCGTGAAAAGAAGCCTTACATCTTGAGTCTCCACGATCGATCCCTCTCGGTTTCCATCAATGGCAGAAGCAGGCATCGGAGGCTACATCGGAACTTCTCGACTCTACTTTTATCTGGATTTACCAAGGAGCCTTACATCTTGAGTCTCCACGGTCGATCCCCGGCAAGCTTGTGATATCAATCTGGCAAGAAGCGGGCGGATTAGATTCATTAATCATCCACATCACAAACTGCTCTTGCAATCCCGAAGACAGCATACAGGCTGGACGTACTCGCGATCTACAGTCATCAAATTATCTCAATTTCTTAGATTCATGAGAATCGTCTGTTCCAATTCATAAAGGGGGCATGTAGAAGCTCGACATGATCCTTGGCAACTTCGGCTGGTAAGATCGTTTTTGCAAAAACAATATATTTCTGGTGTGGAAAAGAATAGATAGCCAATTGTGATGCCGAGCAGTTATTGATGAGAAGGTGTTTGTGTCTCATGGAACATGCATCGTATGTGTACGGCTGACAAGGTTGCAAGGTTGTCTACAGCAGCGGCTGCTAAAATCCAAGATAGATGCATGCCGTCGTCGGCAGACCTGACGGTGCAATCGGCGGCATAGCGGAACCGGCGCGGAGAGCTGTCAATACTAGATCCATCAACCAGCTAATTCGTCCGTGCCACCATCTGCATAGGCACATGCCTGCTCGATGAGTGTAATAAGGTCAGCAAGCGCCCACATGTTTCCTTCGCTCAGTGCATGTTGTAAATTCGTGAGTTACTGACTATCGTTGATGGAGGCCTTGACAAAGCTGGCCGTGGAGTGCCTCCAACATGGTGGCATCTGCTCATAACAAGCGTCACACCCTTTTTTGCTACTCTGGCGTCACATCTTTCTCAAGTTGAATGGCGGCGGCGGCAGCGTTTATTCAGGACAAAGCAACGATAGTTACAACAATAATAGCAACTGAGAAAATAACAATGTGCCCCAAAAAAGGGTAGATGGAATTGGAAGCGCAATCGATTGCGGCAATGCCAATGCACCAAAAGATGACTCAACATGCATCAATCAGGGAAGGGTTCAGGTTTTATTCGATTGTAGCAGTTGGGAGGTTGAATCGCTCCATCGGCGCAGCAGGTAAAACAATTTCTAATGGATATCTACATGTAGGGATACGGCTGTGAGCAGATGAGCATATGTGAGTTCATTGATTCTTGATTGTATAATCTTCGTACTTTCCTTAATTATATATGTCCTTGAAGAAAACACATATAAAATCCGTTTTAATTCTTGATGCATTTTATCCTAGATTCATTCTACACCTCAGATGCAAATCCACTTTTCAAAGATATCTACATGGCCGTCTTTAACTCCATGCTGACCTGCTCCTACCTTCGAAAAAAAATGCAGCTAATCCATCATTGCAAGGAGAGTTATGTAATGTTAAGTTCTAATTAAATCGTTTATGGTATATCTGTTGGTGGGCCATTGTCGATCTTGGACAACTGGAGCACTATCGATAATTATGTGGTCATGTATTTTTTTTGAATGTAAAAATATATAATTGGGGATGTAATGTTTAGACATTTGTAGCCATATTTTTATTCCTGGAAAAAACTTTCCGTAGCTTCTTATTTTTCTTTCGATCAGTAATAATTGAATAGAAGACTCTACCTACTACTTTGGTGAGCAATAGACCAAGCTAGAGGACGAGAAGAGATTAATAGATAATTTATAATAAAATAGATCAGTAGATCAAGTAGCTAGCATGGATTTTCTTCTTATTTATGGCTACAAGAAAATTATATTAACCATATTTAGTAAGTTTCAGATTTCAACTGCTTTTTTTAAGGATCATGATGAAATTTCAAAACGGTGTTTTGTGCCCTAACTGTTTGGTTTATTTCTTCAAGATGTTCAACGTCTCCAACTATTGGTCACTTTGAAGATAGAAGGTGCTATTTCTTCATGTATCATTCAGGTAATTCATGTCGTTGTTTGCATAGTGAAATGATTTTGTAGACATACTAAGATCTCATTAGTAATAGTTGGTTGTACCTACTTCCGTTTGAAGAGATGTCTGGAATTAGTATTTTTTTCCTTTTTCTCTCTCATTCTATTAGAAAGGAATAAACGAGCAGCAATGAACAAGACTTGATACATTGCTGCAAAAAGACAAAAAATCACCATCTCCAATTCTCCATATTGGCTAGCATATCCGATACCAGTGTATGTACGGTTATGGTTGTCCTAATGGTGGATGGCTAAAGCTATTTATTCGATGTCTTATATTTATGGTGGATGACTAAACCTAATTACATGATGGATTAGGGGAAAATCACTACTCTTTTTGCGTTAATTTTTGCTGTTACGTGCACATCATTCTCCCTCTTTCACTTATGTCAGATAAATGATAATTCAGCGCAACTGTTCAGGTTTAGGTTGCCCAATCTGCGACAAAATACTCATTGTAGTTGATATTTTGGCAGATGATATCCATCCTATACCATTTACATAAATGAATTAAGTTTGTCTTTCCTATGGTATTTTATTTTTTCCCTCACATATTTGCCGCATATAATCTAGCAAACATAAATTAGAGCATGAATGAGAACAAAAAGAGTTGGAATTGCATGCAAGTATAATGCTTAAGAGATGTGGTCATGCTACCTTGAGAGATTATACTACTATTTACTTTTTATACACAAAAATAAGTATAAATCCATATCGCTACTAGATGAACATCCAAATATAAACTGTACTTTCAGTACCTAAATTGTTGAGGTATACAAACGCAGAGGAAAAAGAATCATGTTCAGTTCCTCTCCTCTGCAACACTTCCATTGGAGATGAACTTTTTGTTATCTCCCTGACCCGTAAAAGTGGTAAGTTTTGAAAATCAATTAATTTCTTTAATTATTTCTGGCTTGGTCTCCCCCTTTTATCTATTTTTTGCCTCACAAGCAACATGAAAATATAGAGGCTTATTGAGCTTTGTTAACATATTGTTCATTGTTGATTTGCACCCCCTTGATAACCGCCGGGCTTCATCGCCCCATACCCACCACGCTATCATTGTTCATATTTCTGAGTGAAGATTAGATTGCATTCTTTTTAGTTGGCCATTTTCTACAGTTGTTTGTGCCCATACTAACTATCCAACAGATATTCATGTTGTCGAAGAAGAAATAATAACTAACATGTGTTTTTTGTGTAGTGTTTCTTGATTATTGCATAACTATTGTTGCTGATGTAGGGCAACACATGATCCTTCTCAGTTCCTTACAGTTTAGTTCTTGCATTTGTATTGATGATGTGCATCATTAAATATAATTGTAGTTAATTCCAAGCATTTGTGATGATGAACTCAATCATTTCTTGCATTATTGTTCCAATTATTTTATACAAGGTGTTCAACAAGCTGGAATCAAAATTCATGTATTATGTTTTTTTTGGTTCTTTCTTCCAGAAAGTTAGGTATGGGTTAGGGTAGGTCCATTCTGTACATTATATTGTGCATAATGCTATTATAGGTACAAATTTAAATTCCGTTGTCGCGTCCACTATTGATATCTAGGTAGAATATGCATCCGATTTGCGTAATATTCTGGTGGATAAAAAATTGTGCAATGTGCCTCAACCTCCAGCCTTTGCAGGTGTATTCTCGATGAACTTCCCCCAACTTTGTTGAACAAAAAAGAAATAAAACTTCTCGGGGACATGTTGTCATCTCACTAGCAGCAGCCATCCTATTTTCCACCTCAACCTCTCAGCATTGTGCGAAATATGCACCACGGCGGCCGCAGCAACATGTTTGTACTAACAATGGTGTAATATTTTGGTTTCATTCACGGTATAACATGGTTGCCTTCATTCTATTTTTTCTTTTGGACCATTTGTAGGATTAAATGGCTCTCTTATCTTAGTGAAATAGAATATGAGGATTGGAAAGGATAGTGTTCATATTATGGATGTTACTCCCAATGTAAATGAAGACATCTCACATGAGTCTCTGTTTTTGTGCACATTGACAACTGAGTTTATTTGTAGTCTAAAGGACAAACCATGGGTCTGCTCCATCCCTGGAAAAGACATCCATATTTACTACACAAAGTACAGCCTAAAAATTTATAGAATTCGGCACTCATAATCAGCTTACCATGATTGTTATATCTTTGATAGAAATTAACCCTTTGTCTATTTTATGAAAATGCTAAATTTCCTATTTACCCTTCTTCTATAATAGTTTATAACTATTTTCACAACGTCAGAAGATACATATGAATAACTTACACTAATTTTTTAGAATATTGAAGCCCCCTAAAAATACATCGTCATTTTCATGCAGTTGCTAAATATCAATTTAGTTTAATAGTTGTGGGTTTGTAGTTATCTACTTAATTTTTAACTCATTTCACATAACACGAAAGCACGTTTCAAACTATGTAGAAAATATTTTCATAACAAAAAAGCTAGCCGCGCTAATGCGCGGGCCACCCCGCTAGTTTATAATAAAACTGTCAACTTGCCATTCAATGATTTTTGTACAGCAATTATAGTACCGCAATGGGGATCATGCGAGAAGATAAGGGGATCGCCGCGAGAGCTCTTAAGCCTCTTCGAGATGATTTGTCATGGAAGGAGTTTCTCAGAGGATGGTGGTAAAATTACTAGCATTCAACTCCCAGCTATCCGCTACTTTGCTTATTTCATTACTAAATGCGTTCTTGCTAGAAAGAATGGTGGTAAACTATCTATCCAGGATTTAGCTTTTCTAGCTGCTGCACTGCAAGGTAGTAAGACTTATAATTTGGGGGCATTGATAGCTTATAGACTTGCTACTAACCGTGAGAAAGGTGGAATTTGTGGAGGTCTCATCGCCTCTCATTTACTAGCTTTGCATGGTGTAGAACCTCATCATCTTGATATTCAACTTTCCATAGAAAAACTTGACATAGTCTCTATGATCAGACATGAATTTGTTTCTGATTCATCTAATTTGGGTAACCTGTCTTACAAGATAAAATTTTACAAGAAGACTTGGAGAATAACTAAGAAAACTGAAAAACTAGTAAGATTGCCTGCGCCTGTTCTATTTAACCTTGATTCCAGGGAGGATTGGTCAGTCACAGAAGGTGCACTGAATGCACACATAGAGGGAGGAGGCCATCATGCAAGAGGCAACACGGAGGAGGCCGAGGAACACCTCGACTCATCATCCGATGCAGCAAGTTCCTCGCATCAACATTTTGGGCATGTGGAGCCTCCACGCTTTTCTTCTGCACATGAACCTTACTATGATTACGCCATGCATTATCCACCGGCGAGGAACAGCGACCCTCGATGGGATTGAACTCCACTTAGGCCAAAAGCCTAAGCTTGGGGGGAGGTATACCGGCATCACTCATTCTTTGCATATTATGATTTCTGGATACTTGTATATACTTGTTTGGTTTGTTTGAGTGGTTTTCTAATGAGAGGGAGATGATATTTGGGGAAGTGCTACCTGAAAACAGATTCTGGACTGTTACCGAAAAAATTCCCAAAAATAGCTAGAACAGTATTTTGCGAAGCCAATTTTTGTGCATGTTCCCCAGGTTTTTATCTAACTTTCATTGGTTGAACACTTTTCGATTTGAGCAGTGGAAGAATTTCTTAAAAATCGATTACTGTACTGCTGTCAAGTTTGACGAATTCCTGCTGCTTTGTGTTTATGTGACTCTTCTAGTTTGCCATTTCTTGTTCTTGCTTTATTTCTTTCCTAAAACACAAAAAGACCAAAAATATTTCTGTTGTTTCTCTCCATCATTTGTTTACTTTGGTTTCTTGCATTTATTTTGCTTTATTTGCTATCGTTGGTTTCCTATAAGAAAATCCAAAAAGATTTTGCTTTGTTTGCTTGTTTCCTTTTGTTCTTGTTTCTAATTTGAAAACACCAAAAATATTTGCTGTTCTTCTTTGGTTTGTAAAGTTCATTATGAGTTCAATGGTCTTCGGTGGCTGGAGCGTGGTTTTCATTTCATATTATCCAAGCTACACAAGTGAAAGGCAATAATGACGATCTACGACAATTGGATTGTGGTGAGAGGCTGGTATGAACTCTATTTATTTTCATTTTTGTACATATACTCATCCATGTGAGCATGCTTAGTTGGTTCATGTGAGGTATATGTCATTTGAGAAAGTCTAGTAGTTCATGATCTCTCATGTTTAGCTCCAATTTATTAATATGAGTAGCATGTCATGGATGTTTGCTTGCATTGTTTTATTCATAAGTAGGTATGGTATTGTGGTATCCTCCTCTGAATAATTCATTTATATCGACTTGGCACATGCTCACGCATGCATATGACTGAACAAAAGTCAATTAAGCCTCTATGATTTACATTGCTTCAGAGTTCTTGTATCACTTTTATGCCTCCGTTAATTTATTTTGCCGCAAGCATGATCATGACAGTTACTGCTCTCTTGATTTGTCGCTCCCCAGTCTATTGCTAGCCTTCACTTGTACTGAGCGGGAACGCTGCTCGTGCTTCCAAACACCTGAAACCAAGTTGTTCCAAAGTGTCCACCATAAATACCTATGCATGGCATTTCAAACCATTCCAAGTAAATTCTCATGCGCTACCTTTAAAACCTTCAAAATGCTTCTCAATTTGTGTTAATGTTTCATAGCTCATGAGGAAGTATGTGGTGTTTAACTTTCAACCTTGTCATTTACTCTTGACGGACTTTCATTATGGACTAGTGGCACATCCGCTTATCCAATAATTTTGCAAAAAGAGCTGGCAATGAGATTCCCAGTCCCAGATTAATTAACCTAAATAGACACTCCTCCATGGTATGTGATTGTTGGACGGCACCCGAAGGATTCGGTTAGCCATGGCTTGTGTAAGCAAAGGTTGGGGGGAGTGTCATCATAATAAAACTAAAATAAAAAGGCACTCCTTCATGGTATGAGATTGTTGGCAGGCACCCGCGGTTAGCCATGGTTTGTGAAAGAAAGGTTGGAAGGAGTGCCACATAAACATAAAAATAATTCATGGGAGCCGCTCTTGGAAGTCCGGTTGGCAAGGTAGTTGGTGTACCCATTACCATTCGTTGACAACAACAAACACCTCTCAAAATAATTTTACTCATGTTTTAGAAATGAAAAGATCTAGCGCATGTTAATCCCTGCTTCCCTCTGCGAAGGGTCCATCTTTTACTTTTGTGTTGTGTCTCCATTCTTTCTTTGAGCACTATCTTGAGAGCACAACTATCATTCTTAGTATAATATGCTTGTCTCAAAATATGATTGATTGTGGTATAACTTTGATGCTTTTATCTTTGACAATCACTACTTCTAGTCTTTTTATGAACTTCAGAGGTGCCTGGGCATTTATGTTTTGCTAATCAAATATGGGTAAGCGAGATACCACTTTATCATACTCTCTTATGAACATTGCAATCCTGCTTATATACATGATTCATGATGCTTATTATTAATTGTTGGTACCTCTCCATGATTGACATAGCTGTTAGATGATCTTATTTGTATGCATCTCATTATGAACTGCCTAAGTGTTAGCCATAGCATGAGAATATATACATCATATGAGCAAATGTGTTCATGAAAGTTCTTTTATCGCTCAGTTGTTAACTGAATTGCTTGAGGACAAGCAATAAGCTAAGCTTGGGGGGAGTTGATACGTCCAAAACGTATCTACTTTCCCGAACACTTTTGCTATTGTTTTGCCTCTAATTTGTGTATTTTGGATTCAACTAACACGGACTAACGCTGTTTTCAGCAGAACTGCTCAGGTGTCTCGTTTTTGTGCAGAAATCCAACTTTCAGGAAAATCCTCGGAATTTATGCAGAAGGTCCTATTTTCCCAGAATATTGGCGGAGCCAGAAGGGCAAGCCAGGTGGGGGGCCGAGGGCCCCACACCATAGGGTGGCGCGGCCCAGGAGGGGCCCGCGCGGCCCTACTGTGTGGCGGCCTCGGTCAGCCCCCGACGCCCTGCTTCGGACTATTTATTGCCTTTGACCTAAAAACGCACGGGGAGAAGTCGAAGTCGCCAGAAAGCCTCCAGAACGCCGCCACATCGCGAAACTCCGTCTCGGGAGCCAGAAGTCTCCGTTCTGGCACTCCGCCGGGACGGGGAATTGGAGGAGATCATCGCCATCATCACCACCGACGCCTCTTCATCAACCAGCCATGTTTCCCCCATCCATGTGTGAGTAATTCCCCCGCTGTAGGCCGAAGGGGATGGTAGGGATTGGATGAGATTGGTCATGTAATAGCATAAGATTGTTAGGGCATAGTGCCTAGTGTCCGTAATTGGTACTTTGATGATATTGTTGCAACTTGTTATGCTTAATGCTTGTCACTAGGGCCCGAGTGCCATGATCTCAGATCTGAACATGTTATTATTTCATCATGATATTCATTGTTTATGGTCTTACCTGCAAGTTGTATACACATGTCGCTGTCCGGAACCGATGGCCCCGAAGTGACAGAAATCGGGACAACCGGAGGGGATGGTAGTGATGTGAGGATCACATGTGTTCACGGAGTGTTAATGCTTTGCTCCGGTACTCTATTAAAAGGAGTACCTTAATATCCAGTAGATTCCCTTGAGGCCCGGCTGCCACCGGCTGGTAGGACAAAAGATGTTGTGCAAGTTTCTCATTGCGAGCACGTACGACTATAATTGGAACACATGTCTATTGATTGCTTTGTACTTGGACACCGTTTTATTATTATCTGCAAATTCCCTGCTATGATTGTTACATGAGTTTCTCTCATCCATGCAACGCCCGTTATCCGTCTCCGTGCCTACAGTATTTTAATCCTGCTGTTTACTATAATCACTACTGCTGTCTTTGTTACTCTGCTGCTGTTATTTCACTACTGCTACTGCTATAAAATTGTTACTACTGATAAACTCTTGCGAGCAAGTCTGTTTCCAGGTGCAGCTGAATTGACAACTCCTCTGTTAAGGCTTTCAAGTATTCTTTGTCTCCCCTTGTGTCGAATCAATAAATTGGGTTATACTACCCGCGAAGACTGCTGCGATCCCCTATACTTGTGGGTCATCAAGCACTCAAGCAATTTACTTTGGAATGGCGGAGAAATACCATGTAGTAGGTAGGTATGGTGGACACAAATGGCATAGTTATTGGCTCAAGGATTTGGATGCACGAGAAGTAATCCCTCTCAATACAAGGCTTAGGCTAGCAAGGCTATTTGAAGCAAACACAAGTATGAACCGGTACAGCAAAACTTACATAAAAACAGATTGCAAGCATTATAAGACTCTACACTGTCCTCCTTGTTGCTCAAACCCTTTACTAGAAAATATCTAGACCTTAGAGAGATCAATCATGCAAACCAAATTTTAGCAAGCTCTATGTATTTCTTCACTAATAGGTGCAAAGTATATGATGCAAGAGCTTAAACATGATCCTTATGAGCACAACAATTGCCAGGTATCAAATTATTCAAGACATTCTACCAATTACCACATGTAGCATTTTCTGTTTCCAACGATATAATAATGAACGAAGCAGTTTCAACCTTCGCCATGAACATTAAAAGCTAAGAACACATGTGTTCATATGCAACAGCGGAGCGTGTCTCTCTCCCACACAAGCATGAACTTATTCAAACAAAACAAAAACAAGAACATACAGACGCTCCAAGTAAAGCACATAAGATGTGACGGAATAAAAATATAGTTTCACTAGAGGAACCTGATAATGTTGTCGATGAAGAAGGGGATGCCTTGGGCATCCCCAAGCTTAGATGCTTGAGTCTTCTTGAAATATGCAGGGATGAACCACCGGGGCATCCCCAAGCTTAGAGCTTTCACTCTCCTTGATCATATTGTATCATCCTCCTCTCTTGATCCTTGAAAACTTCCTCCACACCAAACTCAAAACAACTCATTAGAGGGTTAGTGCATAATCAAAATTCACATGTTCAGAGGTGACATAATCATTCTTAACACTTCTGGACATTGCACAAAGCTACTGAAAGTTAATGGCACAAAGAAATCCATTCGACACAGCAAAAGAGGCAATGCGAAATAAAAGGCAGAATCTGTCAAAACAGAATAGTCCGTAAAGACGAATTTTTAAGAGGCACCAGACTTGCTCAGATGAAAATGCTCAAATCGAATGAAAGTTGCGTACATATCTGAGGATCACTCACGTAAATTGGCAGAATTTTCTGAGTTACCTACAAAGAATTCAACCCAGATTCGTGACAGCAAGAAATCTGTTTCTGCGCAGTAATCCAAATCTAGTATGAACCTTACTATCAAAGACTTTACTTGGCACAACAATGCAATAAAGTAAGATAAGGAGAGGTTGCTACAGTAGTAACAACTTCCAAGACACAAATATAAAACAAAAGTACTGTAGTAAAATAAAAACATGGGTTATCTCCCAAGAAGTGCTTTCTGTATAGCCATTAAGATGGGCTCAGCAATTTTAATGATGCACTCGCAAGAAATAGTAGTTGAAGCAAAAGAGAGCATCAAAAACCAAATTCAAAACAAATTTAAGCCTAACCCACTTCCTATGAAAAGGAATCTTGTAAATAAACAAATTCATGAAGCATAACGCAACAAGCATAGAAAGATAAAACAAGTGCAGCTTCAAGATTTTCAGCATATAGAGAGGTGCTTTAGTAACATGAAAATTTCCACAACCATATTTTCCTCTCTCATAATAATATCCAGTAGCATCATGAGCAAACTCAACAATATAACTATCAAGTGAAACATTCTTATCATGAGTCTCATGCATAAAATAATTACTACTCCCAACATAAGCATAGTCATTCTTTTTAATTGTAGTGGGAGAAAATTCAACAAAGTAGCTATCATTATTATTCTCATCATCAAATATAGGAGTCATATTGTAATCATAATTAGATTTATCCTCCATAGTAGGTGGCACCAAAAGACCACTATCATTATAATCATCATAAATAGGAGGTAAAGTATCATCAAAGTAAATTTTCTCCTCAATGCTTGGGGGACTAAAAATATCATGCTCATCAAAACCAGCTTCCCCAAGCTTAGAATTTTCCATATCATTATCAACAATGGTGTTCAAAGCGTTCAAACTAATATGTTCCATAGGTTTTTTAATTTTCGCATCAAACCATCCATGTCTTAACTCAGGAAATAGATTAAAAAGCTCCATGTTGCTTTCCATTATGCCTAACTAGTGAAATAAAAACAAGAAACAAGGAGATGCAATTGCAGGATCTAAAGGAAATAGCTTCCAGCACTTACAACGGTGACAGAAAATAACTTAGTTACCTAGGACCGGAGTGTGAGTGCCTTTTACCTTTCCTCCCCGGCAACGGCGCCAGAAAATACTTGATGCTATCCAGGACTGGCGCGTGGTTGACGAGGGAGGAAATGGTGTAGCTTTCCTTCGTTCCCCGGCAACGGTGCCAGAAAATAGCTTGATGTCTACGCACACTCTTTTTCCTGTAGACAGTGTTGGGCCTCCAAGAGCAGAGGTTTGTAGAACAGCAGCAAGTTTTCCCTTAAGTGGATCACCCAAGGTTTATCGAACTCAGGGAGGAAGAGGTCAAAGATATCCCTCTCAAGCAACCCTGCGATCACAATGCAAGAAGTCTCTTCTGTCCCCAACACACCTAATACACTTATCAGATGTATAGGTGCACTAGTTCGGCGAAGAGATAGTGAAATACAAGTGGTATGAATGAATATGAGCAGTAGTAATGGCACCAGAAAATAGCTTGCTGCTACAACTGACGTGTGGTTGATGGTGGGAATATTGCAGGCAGTACAGATGCAGTAGAACAGTAAACAAGCGATGATTGCAGTATTTGGGAACAAGGCCTAGGGATAATACTTTCACTAGTGGACACTCTCAACATTGATCACATAATAAAACCACTCTACACTCTCTTGTTGGATGATGAACACCACTAATTGTGTAGGGCTACAAGAGCACCTCAATGCCGGAGTTAACAAGCTCCACAATATTCGATATTCATATTTAAACAACCTTAGAGTGCATGATAGATCATTGCAATTATACCAAGTACTAACATAGCATGCACACTGTCACCATCATACTATGAAAGGAGGAATAGATCACATCAATACCATAATAGTAATAGTTAACTTCATAATCTACAAGAGATCACAATCATAAACTACGCCAAGTACTACATGATGCACACACTGTCACCATTACATCATGGAGGAGGAATAGAGTACTTTAATAACATCACTAGAGTAGCACATAGATTAATAGTGATACAAAACTCATATGAATCTCAATCATGTAAGGCAGCTCATGAGATCATTGTATTGAAGTACATAGGAGAGAGATTAACCACATAGCTACCGGTACAACCCTTAGCCTCGATGGAGAACTACTCCCTCCTCATGGGAGACAGCAGCGTTGATGGAGATGGCGGTGGTGTCGATGGAGATGCCTTCCGGGGGCACTTCCCCGTCCCGGCAGCGTACCGGAACAAAGACTCATGTCCCCCAGATCTTGGCTTCGCGATGGCGGCGGCTATGGAAGGTTTCTCGTACAGTGGCTTATTCGTATCGAAGATTTAGGTCAGGGGGCTTCTTATAGGCGAAGAGGCGGGAGTCGGAAGGGTTACGGAGCCGCCACACAATAGGGGGGCGCGGCCCCCCTCTTGGCCGCGCCAGCCACATGTGTGGGCCCCCTGTGGCCCTCCTCTGGTGCCTCTCGGGTGTTCTGGAAGCTTCGTGGAATTATAAGATGCTGGGCGTTGATTTCGTCCAATTCCGAGAATATTTCCTTACTAGGATTTCTGAAACCAAAAACAGCAGAAAACAGGAAGTGGCACTTCGGCATCTCGTCAATAGGTTAGTTCCAGAAAACGCATAAAATCATCATAAAGTGTGAACAAAACATGTAGGTAGTGTTATAAAAAAAGCATGGAACATCAGAAATTATAGATACGTTGGAGACGTATCAAGCTACACAAAGGAAGATATAAGTTTCAGCGGTTGCTTTCAACTTCAACATGTATATCTCATGGATAATTGTCAACACAAAGTAATATGATGAATGCAAATAAGCAAGTATGTAGGAATCAATGCACACAGTTGACACAACTGTTTGCTTCTAAGATAGAAAGAAGTAGGTAAACTGACTCAACATAAAGTAAAAGAAAGGCCCTTCGCAGAGGGAAGCATGGATTACTATTTTTGTGCTAGAGATTTTATTTTGAAAACATAGAAACAATTTTGTCAACGGTAGTAATAAATCATATGTGTTATGCATAAGACATCCTATGAGTTGCAAGCCTCATGCATAGATTACCAATAGTGCTCGCACCTTGTCCTAATTAGCTCGGATTTACATGGATTATCATTGCATAACATATGTTTCAACCAAGTATCACAAAGGGGTACCTCTATGCCGCCTGTACAAAGGTCTAAGGAGAAGGTTCGCATTGGATTTCTCGCTTTTGATTATTCTCACCTTAGACATCCATACCGGGACAACATAGAAAACAGATAGTGGACTCCTCTTTAATGCATAAGCATTCAACAACAGATAATATTCTCATAGGAGATTGAGGATTAGTGTCCAAACTGAAACTTCCACCATGGTTCATGGCTTTAGTTAGCGGCCCAATGTTATTCTCTAACAATATGCATACTCAAACCATTTGATCATGATAAATCACCCTTACTTCAGACAAGACGAACATGCATAGCAGCTCACATGATATTCAACAAAGGTGTAATAGTTGATGGCGTCCCCAGAAACATGGTTACCGCTCAACAAGCAACTTATAAGAAATAAGATACATAAGCTACATATTCTTTACCACAATAGTTTTTAAGCTATTTTCATATGAGCTATATATTGCAAAGACAAAGAATGAAATTTTAAAGCTAGCACTCAAGTAATTTACTTTGGAATGGCAGATAAATACCATGTAGTAGGTAGGTATGGTGGACACAAATGGCACAGTTTTTGGCTCAAGGATTTTGGATGCACGAGAAGTATTCCCTCTCAATACAAGGCTTAGGCTAGCAAGGTTGTTTGAAGCAAACTCAAGTATGAACCGATCTGACAAAACTTACATAAGAACATATTGCAAGCATTATAAGACTCTACATTGTCTTCCTTGTTGTTCAAACACCTCACCAGAAAATATCTAGACTCTAGAGAGACCAATCATGCAAACCAAATTTTAACAAGCTCTATGTAGTTCTTCATTAATAGGTGCAAAGTACATGATGCAAGAGCTTAAACATGATCTATTTGAGCACAACAATTGCCAAGTATCAAATTATTCAAGACATTATACCAATTACCACATGAAGCATTTTCCGTTTCCAACCATAATAATGATGAACGAAGCAGTTTCATCCTTCGCCATGAACATTAAAAGTAATGCTAAGAACACATGTGTTCATATGCAACAGCGGAGCGTGTCTCTCTCCCAAACAAAGAATGCTAGGATCCGATTTTATTCAAAAAAAAAACAAAAAAAACATACAGACGCTCCAAGTAAAGCACATAAGATGTGACGGAATAAAAATATAGTTTCACTAGAGGTGACCTGATAAGTTGTCGATGAAGAAGGGATGCCTTGGGCATCCCCAAGCTTAGATGCTTGAGTCTTCTTAAATTATGCAGGGATGAACCACGGGGGCATCCCCAAGCTTAGACTTTTCACTCTTCTTGATCATATTGTATCATCCTCCTCTCTTGACCCTTGAAAACTTCCTCCACACCAAACTCAAAACAAACTCATTACAGGGTTAGTGCATAATAAAAAATTCTCATATTCAGAGGTGACATAATCATTCTTAACACTTATGGACATTGCACAAAGCTACTGAAAGTTAATGTAACAAATAAATCCATCAAACATAGCAAAACAGCCAATGCGAAATAAAAGGCAGAATCTGTCAAAACAGAATAGTCCGTAAAGACGAATTTTTCTTGGGCACTTAACTTGCTCAGATGAAAAAGCTCAAATTGAATGAAAGTTGCGTACATATCTGATACGCGTACAGCATGCGTCCGTTGGGAACCCCAAGAGGAAGGTGTGATGCGTACAGCGGCAAGTTTTCCCTCAGTAAGAAACCAAGGTTTATCGAACCAGTAGGAGCCAAGAAGCACGTTGAAGGTTGATGGCCGCGGAGTGTAGTGCGGCGCAACACCAGGGATTCCGGCGCCAACGTGGAACCTGCACAACACAACCAAATTACTTTGCCCCAACGTGACAGTGAGGTTTTCAATCTCACCGGCTTGCTGTAACAAAGGATTAGATGTATAGTGCGGATGATGATGTTTGCAGAAAACAGTAAGAACGAGTATTGCAGTTGATTGTATTCGATGTAAAAGAATGGACCAGGGTCCACAGTTCACTAGTGGTGTCTCTCCCATAAGAAATAGCATGTTGGGTGAACAAATTACAGTTGGGCAATTGACAAATAAAGATAGCATGACAATGCACATACATGTTATGATGAGTAGTGTGAAATTCAAATGGGCATTATGACAAAGTACATAGACCGCTATCCAGCATGCATCTATGCCTAAAAAGTCCACCTTCAGGTTATCATCCGAACCCCTTCCAGTATTAAGTTGCAAACAACAGACAATTGCATTAAGTATGGTGCATAATGTAATCAACACAAATATCCTTAGACAAAGCATTGATGCTTTATCCCTAGTGGCAACAGCACATCCACAACCTTAGAACTTTCTGTCACTGTCCCAGATTTAATGGAGGCATGAACCCACTATCGAGCATAAATACTCCCTCTTGGAGTTACAAGTAACGACTTGGCCAGAGCCTCTACTAATAACGGAGAGCATGCAAGATCATAAACAACACATAGATGATAGATTGATAATCAACATAACATAGCATTCCATATTCATCGGATCCCAACAAACGCAACATGTAGCATTACAAATAGATGATCTTGATCATGTTAGGCAGCTCACAAGATCCGACAATGATAGCACAATGAGGAGAAGACAGCCATCTAGCTACTGCTATGGACCCATAGTCCAGGGGTGAACTACTCACACATCACTCCGGAGGCGACCATGGCGGTGAAGAGTCCTCCGGGAGATGATTCCCCTCTCCGGCAGGGTGCCGGAGGCGATCTCCTGAATCCCCCGAGATGGGATTGGCGGCGGCGGCGTCTCTGGAAGGTTTTCCGTATCGTGGCTCTCGGTAATGGAGTTATTATCGACAAAGGCTTCTTATAGGCGAAGAGGTAGGTCAGGGGGCGCCACGAGGGACCCACACAGTAGGGCCGCGCGGCCAGGACCTGGGCCGCGCCGCCCTAGTGTGGCGTCGCCTCGTCGCCCCACTTCGTTTCCCTTTCGGACTTCTGGAAGCTTCGTGGAAAAATAAGATCATGGGCGTTGATTTCGTCCAATTCCGAGAATATTTCCTTACTAGGATTTCTGAAACCAAAAACAGCAGAAAACAGCAACTGGCTCTTCGGCATCTTGTTAATAGTTTAGTGCCGGAAAATGCATAAATATGACATAAAGTATGTATAAAACATGTGTGTATCATCATAAAACAAGCATGGAACATAAGAAATTATCGATACGTTGGAGACGTATCAGCATCCCCAAGCTTAGTTCCTACTCGTCCCGAGTAGGTAAACAATAACAAAGATAATTTCTGAAGTGTCATGCCATCATAATCTTGATCAATACTATTGTAAGCACATGTAATGAATGCAGCGATTCGAAGCAATGTTAAATACAATGAGTAAACAATTGAATCATATAGCAAAGACTTTTCATGAATAGTACTTTCGAGACAAGCATCAATAAGTCTTGCATAAGAGTTAACTCATAAAGCAATAAATTCAAAGTAAAGGCATTGAAGCAACACAAAGGAAGATTAAGTTTCAGCGGTTGCTTTCAACTTGTAACATGTATATCTCATGGATAGTTGTCAACATAAAGTAATATAATAAGTGCAATAAGCAAGTATGTAGGAATCAATGCACACTTAACACAAGTGTTTGATTCTAGGATAGAGAGAAGTAGGTAAACTGACTCAACATAAAAGTAGAAGAAAGGCCCTTCACAGAGGGAAGCATTGATTGCTATATTTGTGCTAGAGCTTTTATTTTGAAAACAAGAAACAATTTTGTCAACGGTAGTAATAAAGCATATGCATTATGTAAATTATATCCTACAAGTTGCAAGCCTCATGCATAGTATACCAATAGTGCCCGCACCTTGTCCTAATTAGCTTGGATTACATGGGTTATCATCGCAATACATATGTTTTAACCAAGTATCACAAAGGGGTACCTCTATGCCGCCTGTACAAAGGTCTAAGGAGAAAGCTCGCATTGGATTTCTCGCTTTTGATTATTCTCAACTTAGACATCCATACCGGGACAACATAGACAACAGATAATGGACTCCTCTTTAATGCATAAGCATTCAGCAACAAATAATATTCTCATAAGAGATTGAGGATTGTTGTCCAAAACTGAAACTTCCACCATGGATCATGGCTTTAGTTAGCGGCCCAATGTTCTTCTCTAAAAATATGCATGCTCTAACCATTCAACTCATGATAAATCTCCCTTACTTCAGACAAGACGAACATGCATAGCAACTCACATGATATTCAACAAAGTGTTGATGGCGTCCCCAGGAACATGGTTATCACTCAACAAGCAACTTAATAAGAAATAAGATACATAAGTACATATTCAATACCACAATAGTTTTTAGGCTATTTGTCCCATGAGCTATATATTGCAAAGAAAAAGAATGGAAATTTAAAGGTAGCACTCAAGCAATTTACTTTGGAATGGCGGAGAAATACCATGTAGTAGGTAGGTATGGTGGACACAAATGGCATAGTGTTTGGCTCAAGGATTTTGGATGCACAAGAAGTATTCCCTCTCAATACAAGGCTTAGGCTAGCAAGGTTATTTGAAACAAACACAAGTATGAACCGGTACAGCAAAACTCACATAAAAGACATATTGCAAGCATTATAAGACTCTACACCGTCTTTCTTGTTGTTCGACCCTTACTAGAAAATATCTAGACCTTAGAGAGAACAATCATGCAAACCAAATTTTAGCAAGCTCTATGTATTTCTTCACTAATAGGTGCAAAGTATATGATGCAAGAGCTTAAACATGAGCACAACAATTGCCAAGTATCACATTATTCAAGATATTATACCATTTACCACATGTAGCATTTCCCGTTTCCAACCATATAACAATTAACGAAGCAGTTTCAACCTTCGCCATGAACATTATGAGTAAAGCTAAGGACATATTTGTCCATATGCAACAGCGGAGCGTGTCTCTCCCCCACACAATGAATGCTAGGATCCAACTTTATTCAAACAAAACAAAAATAAAAACATACAGATGCTCCAAGTAAAGCACATAAGATGTGATGGAATAAAAATATAGTTTCACTAGAGGAACCTAATAATGTTGTCGATGAAGAAGGGGATGCCTTGGGCATCCCCAAGCTTAGATGCTTGAGTCTTCTTGAAATATGCAGGGATGAACCACCGGGGCATCCCCAAGCTTAGAGCTTTCACTCTCCTTGATCATATTGTATCATCCTCCTCTCTTGATCCTTGAAAACTTCCTCCACACCAAACTCAAAACAACTCATTAGAGGGTTAGTGCATAATCAAAATTCACATGTTCAGAGGTGACATAATCATTCTTAACACTTCTGGACATTGTACAAAGCTACTGAAAGTCAATGGAATAAAGAAATCCATCAAACATAGCAAAACAGGCAATGCGAAATAAAAGGCAGAATCTGTCAAAACAGAACAGTCCGTAAAGACGAATTTTTTAGGTGCACCAGATTTGCTCAAATGAAAATGCTCAAATTGAATGAAAGTTGCGTACATATCTGAGGATTACTCACGTAAATTGGCAGATTTTTCTGAGTTACTTACAGAGACTACTGCTCAAATTCGTGATAGCAAGAAATCTGTTTCTGCGCAGTAATCCAAATCTAGTATGAACCTTACTATCAAAGACTTTACTTGGCACAACAATGCAACAAAATTAAGATAAGGAGAGGTTGCTACAGTAGTAACAACTTCCAAGACTCAAATATAAAATAAAAGTGCAGAAGTAAAATCATGGGTTGTCTCCCATAAGTGCTTTTCTTTAACGCCTTTCAGCTAGGCGCAGAAAGTGTGTATCAAGTATTATCAAGAGATGAAGCATCAACAGCGGGGTTTGGAGTTTTCTCAACTATGCATTGTATCTTATCTATGTAAGTTTCAGAGGCTCCTTTTTCATTAGTCTTAGGCTTGCTATTCTCATCAAACAAATTTTCAGGGACAAGCCAAGCATAGTTATTTTCTAGTGCCTCGCACATTCCTAGGAGCTTGCAAGGTATTGATGTTTTAATATCCCCCTCATAATTAACTTGATTAGTGTACTTTTGTCTATCTTTTTCCATATTTTCAAGGGTACTAGCAAAGTTGGTAAATGACCCAAGCATATTATATTTAGCAAAGACTTTTCTAGCTTCTCTTGCTACACCACCAAATTCTTTAAGAAGGGTTTCTAATACAAAATCTTTCTTTTCTCCTTCTTCCATATCACTGAGTGTAACAAACATATGTTGAATCACGGGATTGAGATTAACAAATCTAGCTTCTAACGCGTATACTAAAGAAGCAACAGCAATTTCATAAGTAGGAGCAAGTTCTACCAAGTGTCTATCTTCAAAATCTTCAACCGTACTAATATGAGTGAAAAAATCTTCTATATTATCTTTCCCGATGATAGACCCTCGGCCTACCGGTACATCTTTAAGAATAAACTTAGGAGGAAACATGATGAAATAAGTAAAGTAAATGCAAGTAACTAATTTTTTGTGTTTTTAATATGGAGAACGCAAACAAGATAGTAAATGAAGTAAAGCTAGCAACTAATTTTTTTGTATTTTTTTTAGTGCAGCAAACAAAGTAGTAAATAAAATAAGCAAGACAAAAACAAAGTAAAGAGATTGGAGGTGGACACTCCACTTGCAGCGTGTGATCTCCCCGGCAACGGCGCCAAAAAAAGTGCTTGATACACGTACAACACGCGTCCGTTGGGAACCCTAAGAGGAAGGTGTGATGCGTACAGCGGCAAGTTTTCCCTCAGTAAGAAACCAAGGTTTATCGAACCAGTAGGAGCCAAGAAGCACATTGAAGGTTGATGGCGGCGGAGTGTAGTGCGGCGCAACACCAGGGATTCCGGCGCCAACGTGGAACCTGCACAACACAACCAAATTACTTTGCCCCAACGTGACAGTGTGGTTGTCAATCTCACCGGCTTGCTGTAACAAAGGATTAGATGTATAGTGTGGATGATGATGTTTGCAGAAAATAGTAAGAACGAGTATTGCAGTTGATTGTATTCGATGTAAAAGAATGGACCGGGGTCCACAGTTCACTAGTGGTGTCTCTCCCATAAGAAATAGCATGTTGGGTGAACAAATTACAGTTGGGCAATTGACAAATAAAGATAGCATGACAATGCACATACATGTTATGATGAGTAGTGTGAAATTCAATTGGGCATTACGACAAAGTACATAGACCGCTATCCAGCATGCATCTATGCCTAAAAAGTCCACCTTCAGGTTATCATCCGAACCCCTTCCAGTATTAAGTTGCAAACAACAGACAATTGCATTAAGTATGGTGCGTAATGTAATCAACACAAATATCCTTAGACAAAGCATTGCTGTTTTATCCCTAGTGGCAACAACACATCCACAACCTTAGAACTTTCTGTCACTGTCCCAGATTTAATGGAGGCATGAACCCACTATCGAGCATAAATACTCCCTCTTGGAGTTACAAGTAACTACTTGGCCAGAGCCTCTACTAATAACGGAGAGCATGCAAGATCATAAACAACACATAGATGATAGATTGATAATCAACATAACATAGCATTCCATATTCATCGAGGATCCCAACAAACACAACATGTAGCATTACAAATAGATGATCTTGATCATGTTAGGCAGCTCACAAGATCCGACAATGATAGCACAATGAGGAGAAGACAACCATCTAGCTACTGCTATGGACCCATAGTCCAGGGGTGAACTACTCACACATCACTCCGGAGGCGACCATGGCGGTGAAGAGTCCTCCGGGAGATAATTCCCCTCTCCGGCAGGGTACCGGAGACGATCTCCTGAATCCCCCGAGATGGGATTGGCGGCTGCGGCGTCTCTGGAAGGTTTTCCGTATCGAGGCTCTCGGTACTGGAGTTATTATTGACGAAGGCTTCTTATAGGCGAAGAGGTAGGTCAGGGGCGCCACGAGGGACCCACACAGTAGGGCCGCGCGGCCAGGACCTGGGCCGCGCCGCCCTAGTGTGGCGTCGCCTTGTCGCCCCACTTCGTTTCCCTTTCGGACTTCTGGAAGCTTCGTGGAAAAATAAGATCCTGGGCGTTGATTTCATCCAATTCCGAGAATATTTCCTTACTAGGATTTCTGAAACCAAAAACAGCAGAAAACAGCAACAGGCTCTTCGGCATCTTGTTAATAGGTTAGTGCCGTAAAATGCATAAATATGACATAAAGTATGTATTAAACATGTGTGTATCATCATAAAACAAGCATGGAACATAAGAAATTATCGATACGTTGGAGACGTATCAATATCTGAGGATCACGCACGTAAATTGGCAGATTTTTCTAAATTACCTATAGACGGGGCTGCTCAATTTCGTGACAGTAAGAAATATGTTTCTGCGCAGTAATCCAAATCTAGTATCAACCTTACTATCAAAGACTTTACTTGGCACAACAATGCAATAAAATAAAGATAAGGAGAGGTTGCTACAGTAGTAACAACTTCCAAGACTCAAATATAAAACAAAAGTGCAGAAGTAAAATAATGGGTTGTCTCCCATAAGCGCTTTTCTTTAACGCCTTTCAGCTAGGCGCAGAAAGTGTGAATCAAGTAACATCAAGAGATGAAGCATCAACATCATAATTTGTTCTAATAATAGAATCATAGGGTAACTTCATTCTCTTTCTAGGGAAGTGTTCCATACCTTTCTTGAGAGGAAATTGATACTTAATATTACCTTCCTTCATATCAATAATAGCACCAACAGTTCGAAGAAAAGGTCTTCCCAATATAATGGGACAAGATGCATTGCATTCAATATCCAAGACAACAAAATCAACGGGGACAAGGTTATTGTTAACCATAATGCGAAAATTATCAATCCTCCCCAAAGGTTTCTTTGTAGCATTATCAGCAAGATTAACATCCAAATAGCAATTTTTCAATGATGGCAAGTCAAGCATAGCATAGATTTTCTTAGGCATAACAGAAATACTTGCACCAAGATCACATAAAGCATTACAATTAAAATCATTGACCTTCATCTTAATGATGGGCTCCCAACCATCTTCTAATTTCCTAGGATAAGAAGTTTCAAGTTTTAATTTCTCTTCTCTAGCTTTAATGAGAGCATTTGTAATATGTTTTGTAAAGGCCAAATTTATAGCACTAGCATTAGGACTTCTAGCAAGTTGTTGTAAGAACTTTATAACTTCAGAGATGTGACAATCATCAAAATCTAAACCATTATGATCTACAACAATGGGATCATTGTCCCCAGTATTTTGAAAAATTTCAACAGTTTTATCACAAGTAGTTTTAGCAATTTCAGGCAGTTTTGCACGCTTTGCATTAGGAGTAGAAACATTGCTAACACCAATTATTTTACCATTGATAGTAGGAGGTTTAGCAACATGTGAAGCATCAACATTACTAGTGGTGGTAATAGTCCAAACTTTAGCTACATTATTCTCTTTAGCAGTTTTTTCTTCTCTTTCCCACCTAGCATGCAATTCAGCCATCAATCTAATATTCTCATTAATTCGAACTTGGTTAGCGTTTGCTGTAGCAAATTACTTAATATATTTAGTTTCATTAGGCATAATTTTCAATTTTAAAAGATCAACATCGGCAACAAGACTATCAACCTTAGAAGCAAGAATATCAATTTTACCAAGCTTTTCTTCAACGGATTTGTTAAAAGCAGTTTGTGTACTAATAAATTCTTTAAGCATGGCTTCAAGACCAGGGGGTATACTCCTATTATTGTTGTAAGAATTTCCATAAGAATTACCATAACCATTGCTATTATTAGAAGGATATGACCTATAGTTGTTACCAGAATTATTCCTATAAGCATTGTTGTTGAAATTATTATTTGTAATGAAGTTCACATCAACATGCACTTCTTGAGCAACCAATGAAGCTAAAGGAACATTATTAGGATCAACATTAGATCTACCATTCACAAGCATAGACATAATAGCATCAATCTTATCACTCAAAGAGGAGGTTTCTTCAACAGAATTGACCTTCTTACCTTGTGGAGCCCTTTCCGTGTGCCATTCAGAGTAGTTGGTCATCATATCATCAAGAAGCTTTGTTGCGGCGCCTAGAGTAATGGACATAAAAGTACCTCCAGCAGCTGAATCCAATAGGTTCCGCGAAGAAAAAATCAATCCTGCATAAAAGGTTTGGATGATCATCCAAGTAGTCAGTCCATGGGTAGGGAAATTCTTTACCAAAGATTTCATTCTTTCCCATGCTTGGGCAACATGCTCATTATCCAATTGCTTAAAATTCATTATGCTACTTCTCAAAGATATAATTTTAGCATGAGGATAATATCTACCAATGAAAGCATCCTTACATTTAGTCCATGAATCAATACTATTTTTAGGCAAAGATAGCAACCAATCTTTAGCTCTTCCTCTTAATGAGAAAGGAAACAATTTAAATTTTATAATATCACCATCTACATCCTTATACTTTTGCATTTCACAAAGTTCAACAAAATTATTAAGATGGGCAGCAGCATCATCAGAACTAACACCAGAAAATTGCTCTCTCATAACAAGATTTAGTAAAGAAGGTTTAATTTCAAAAAATTCTGCTGTAGTAGCAGGTGGAGCAATAGGTGTGCATAAGAAATCATTATTATTTGTGCTTGTGAAGTCACACAACATAGTATTCTCAGGAGTACCCATTTTGGCAATAGTAAATAAAGAAAACTAAATAAAGTAAATGCAAGTAACTAATTTTTTTGTGTTTTTAATATGGAGAACGCAAACAAGATAGTAAATAAAGTAATGCAAGTAGCTAATTTTTTTTTGTATTTTTGATATACATCAAACAAAGCAGTAAATAAAATAAAATAAAGCAAGACAAAAACAAAGTAAAGAGATTGGAAGTGGGAGACTCCCCTTGCAGCGTGTCTTGATCTCCCCGGCAACGGCGCCAGAAAACAATCTTGATACGCGTGAAGCACACGTCCGTTGGGAACCCCAAGAGGAAGGTGTGATGCGTACAGCAGCAAGTTTTTCCTCATTAAGAAACCAAGGTTATCGAACCAGTAGGAGTCAAGGATCACGTGAAGGTTAGTTGGTGGCGGAGTGTAGTGCGGCGCAACACCAGGGATTCCAGCGCCAACGTGGAACCTGCACAACACAATCAAAATACTTTGCCCCAACTTAACAGTGAGGTTGTCAATCTCACCGGCTTGCTGTAAACAAAGGATTAAATGTATAGTGTGGAAGATGATGTTTGTTTGCGAATAACAGTAAAGAACAAGTATTGCAGTAGATTGTATTTCAGATGTAAAAGAATGGACCAGGGTCCACAGTTCACTAGTGGTGTCTCTCTAATAAGATAAATAGCATGTTGGGTGAACAAATTACAGTTGGGCAATTGACAAATAAAGAGGGCATAACAATGCACATACATATCACGATGAGTAGTGTGAAATTCAATTGGGCATTACGACAAAGTACATAGACCGCTATCCAGCATGCATCTATGCCTAAAAAGTCCACCTTCGGGTTAGCATTCGCACCCCTTCCAGTATTAAGTTGCAAACAACAGACAATTGCATTAAGTATGGTGCGTAATGTAATCAACACAAATATCCTTAGACAAAGCATTGATGTTTTATCCATAGTGGCAACAACACATCCACAACCTTAGAACTTTCTGTCACTGTCACAGATTCAATGGAGGCATGAACCCACTATCAAGCATAAATACTCCCTCTTGGAGTTACAAGTATCAACTTGGCCAGAGCCTCTACTAGCAACGGAGAGCATGCAAGAACATAAACAACACATATATGATAGATTGATAATCAACTTGACATAGTATTCCATATTCATCGGATCCCAACAAACACAACATGTAGCATTACAAATAGATGATCTTGATCATGATAGGCAGCTCACAAGATCTAACATGATAGCACAATTAGGAGAAGACAACCATCTAGCTACTGCTATGGACCCATAGTCCAAGGATGAACTGCTCACACATCAATCCGGAGGTGATCATGGTGAGGAAGAGTCCTCCGGGAGATGATTCCCCTCTCCGGCAGGGTGCCGGAGGCGATCTCCTGAATCCCCCGAGATGGGATTGGCGGAGGCTGCGTCTCTGGAAGTATTTCCGTATCGTGGCTCTCGGTAATAGGGTTTTCGCGACGGAGGCTATAAGTAGGCGGAAGGGCAGAGTCGGAGGGCTGACGAGGGGCCCACACCATAGGGCAGCGCGGGCCCCTCCCTGGCCGCGCGGCCCTATGGTGGCGGCGCCTCGTCGCCCCACTTCGTAACCCCTTCGGTCTTCTGGAAGCTCCGTGGAAAAATAAGACCCTGGGCGTTGATTTCGTCCAATTCCAAGAATATTTCCTTTGTAGGATTTCTGAAACCAAAAACAGCATAAAACTGCAACTGGCTCTTCGGCATCTCGTCAATAGGTTAGTTGCGGAAAATGCATATAAATGATGTAAAGTATGTATAAAATATGTGAGTATCATCATAAAAGTAGCATGGAACATAAGAAATTATAGATACGTTTGAGACGTATCACTAATGCCTTATCCATATCATATGTAATTTATAATAAGTTGTAGTATTAACATGTTCAATACTGACTTGTGGAGTAGATATGTGTTAGTGATGGATGTTCCCTATTCATACTTGTAGATGATACGGTATTTCTTGTGAAGCAACCCCTGGGATATATTTTAGTGATGGATGTTCCCTAACCATGTCTACAAACTTGATAGGGTGCTCCACAGCCTTAAACAAGCACCACGTGTGTGGTATGAGCAACTTAGAGAGTTGTTGGAAGACCGTGGCTTTGAGGTTGGGAAAATCGACCCCATTCTTTTTTACTAAGAAGGTCCATGGGGAGATTTTTATTTTCCAATTATATGTTGATGATATTGTCTTTGTATCTTCTAACAAATCTTTCAATGATGATTTTGCAAAGATAATGACAGATACATTTGAGATGTCAATGATGAAAGTTGAAGTTATTTCCTGGATTTGAAGTCAAGCAAATGAGAGAAGGAACATTCGTTAATCAGGCAAAATATATCCAAGACATGCTCAATAGGGTCAAGATGAAGGATGTTAATGGTGTAAAGACTCCAATACCGACTTGTGGAGTAGATTCCATGACGGTATTAGGGATTTTAGTGCCAAGGAGTTGCATTATTATGTCACACACTTTTCGCATTTGACCGATCATCGATGACTCGATTGAATGCATTTGGACCGACATGGATGGTTCCAATTTCTTAAGTTCATCCATGGAGGCCACCTCCCTAGGGGTGCCATCACTTGCCTCCCCATCTTAGCCGCATGTGGTTTAATTCGATGCAAAGCGAAGAACCTTACCAGGGTTTGACATGCCGCGAATCATCTTGAAAGAGGGGGGTTCCCTTGGGAACACGGACACAGGTGGTGCATGACTTTCGTCAGCTCGTGTCATATGGTGTTGGGTTAAGTCTCGCAACGAGCGCAACCCTCATGTTTAGTTTCCATTATGAGTTTGGAACCCTGAACAAACCGCCGGTATTAAGCCAGAGGAAGGAGAGGATGAGGCAAAGTCATCATGCCCCTTATGCCGTGGGCGACACACGTGCTACAATGGGCAGGAAAGAGGGTCGCGATCTCGCGAGGGTGAGCTAACTCCAAAAACCCGTCCTTAGTTCGGATTGCAGACGGCAACTCGCCTGCATGAAGCAGGAATTGCTAGTAATCGCCGGTAAGCCATACGGCGATGAATCCGTTCCCGGGCCTTGTACACACCGCCCATCACATTATACGAGTTGGCCATGTTTGAAGTCGCTCTATTAGGTGGTAAATCCCAGATTAAGAGCCAAGGATATAATACCAATTAAAAGGATCGTATGGGCACCTATAGGGGGTGAATAGGTGCTAACAAAATTCTATTTTTTAAAAACAAATTTAGGCTTGAAAAGAATATAGATTGTCTAGATATGCAAATAGGTGGGTAATGATATACAAGTAAATGTGGTTAAGTATAGAGGTAAACGAAGGCAAAGCACACTGAGACGCGAGGGTTAATTCCCATAGTTTCTTCCTTTTGAATGGAAGTACGTCTATGTTAGAGGAATGTTGTGCCGCGAAGACCAACAAATACGACAAAGGTCTCACCCTTTTCTCTGATGAGCAAACCACAAAGGTTAGCCCACGCTCCACTAAGAGGTGACCGTCGGTGGTAATCGAAACCTTTGCACAAGGTTGGGGATCTTTGCACAACTCAATTGGAGGCTCTGAAATCAGCCAAGAAGCTTTACAACACCAAGCACAAGCTCCAAGAACAATAATCCTGGAGGCACCAGAGAGCCGCGCATATGGGACATCTCGAGCTCCTTAGCCGATTTTTGAGGGCCAAATTATTGGCAAGTTTTCGGGTGCTGAAGAATACTAGGGCCGCACTCCCCCTCCAAGCATCCCAATGCCAAAGACCACAAACTGGGTTCTCTCTCACACATGCATGGGAAAAGGGTAGTGGATGCATTTTAGTTTCGTGAATGTGATTGAATTCCCATGTCTTTCCACCGTCAAACCCCTCTTGATAGTACGGATTCCTCATAGAAAGAAAACTATAAAAACTACTGAACACCATCTTCAAGCTTTTCTTCTTTTCGCCTTTTTGAGGGGTCGATCAGCATCTTGTGCTATTCGTTAGAGACCCTACACCACTTAGCACATGGTAAAAACTCGCTAGTGTTGTTATCAAACATAGAAAACCAACTGAGGAAGGAGAATGCAGTTTCAGCATGGCTATTTAAATTTGATCGCTCGAGAGGGTCATAGGTATCTCTCCAAGTTAGAGGGGGGAAATCCTACCTTGAGTAAACATGTCTTGCATCAAGGTTCAAGGCATGCCGGAAAGTTACCTTTATCTCTACCTAGTTATGTACAAGCGTCTAGGGAATATTTCTAACACAGTATGCAGGGGGTGGCGACATGGGAAAAGCCGCGGAGGCACCGCATGGGATGTTCGAGTGGGTGGAGGAACGCGGAGCGCGTGTTGTGGTTGGGCATATGTAGTAGTTTAGATGGAAAAAAATGCACACTGACCAACAACTCCAACAAGTTTCTGCAAGTATGCAGGAAAATATGTTGGTATATACAACATCAAATATCTATACTACGAAAACATATGTTGCGATGAATCTCATACTATAATTATTTTACATTTTTGGTCCAATATAAAGAAGTTTTTTAGATGAAGTTTAAAGAAGATTAACTTAGAATGAAACTGGAACCTAAGTGATTCTGGAAATGTCCTAATATTTTTTGTTGACCTTGAAATGTCGTAATATTGGATGTGTAGATGCGCAGAACAAAAGTAAAACCAAAAGGCATGTGCGGTGCAAGTGCAACGATGCAAAATAACTGAATGCCATGAGGCCGGTTCGGCCGAGTGGCTGCCCGTCTGGGTCGCACAACAGCAGCGCAGCGCCCAAAATAACCAGCGCCAGCCCACCAAGCTTCGCCGCCACCACTAGCCCACCTGCTTAATTTGCTAATCGTCGGTTTCGGAGACCGTTTCCCTTCCCTTCAGCACCCACGTCGGCTCCGGCACATTTTGCTTCCCAATATACACGCTACAGTACGCACGAGCTTCACGGGCTCCCGTTGGCTCCCCTCCACATTTTCCCGACGACGACGCTCACGCCGCGCGCCGGGCTGAAAGCTTCTGTGTTTAGCATGGTCGGCCCCGTAGCGTGATCGATCAACATTGTTTGCCGGAGGCCGGCCGGTGCACCCCATTGGCGCCGCCGTCGCGCCGGCCGTTAGGGTTGCGTTGCATGCGCGCGCGCGCGCGCGTGCCGGCCGGTGCACGGAGACGGCCTCAGCATTCTGCGCCGCTGTTGTCTCCTCCAGACCCGGCACCGCGCGCGAGTCTCCCAGTTGGTGATCCTCGGCTGGCCGGCCACCGGACTTGCTGGTTAGCTTGCCGGGTGGTTCTCACTGCCCCGTCCGCCTGATGGATCATCAGCGGAAGGGCAGCGACACCAAGTCGTTGGGGTCGTCCAAGTCCGGTTCGTTCGATTTCGAGCAGGACCAAGCCCGCGACACCGACCGCCCCCGGGAGGTCGTCGTCAAGATCGAAGCCGACGGCACCCCCTCGACCTCGCACGCGCCAGGTTCGGGGTCGGGGTCGACCTCGCCCAATGCCCGGAGCCGCCGCATCGGCGAGGCGTTCAGCTTCAAGAACCGCCTGCCGCAGTCCGAGTCGCCCACGTCGCCGGCGCTGAGCGTCGGAGAGGAATTCAGCGATGACCCAGCAGGCCGCCTGATCGGTAACTTCCTACGGAAGCAGGCGGCGGCCGGCTGCGAGCTGTCGCTCGATCCCGACCTGGAGGTGGAGGAGACAGGACGGCCGCCGCGCGCGCCGGCGTCCATGTCTGGCTCCCGGGAGCTGCGCGTCTCGTTCCAAGACCCACACAAGCGGTTCGGCCAGTCGTCGTCGACGGCCTCTTCGTCCTCGAACGCCACCGACAGTCGAAACCAGGCTGGCAATGCTGGGGCCGACACCGCCGAGGTGCTACGCTGCACGTCGACGTCGACGGGGGCCTGCAGCCTGTTGCCGCGCAGCAAGACGCGCTCGCGGCTAATGGATCCCCCGCCGCCGTCGAATGGCCCCGCTGGCTCCGAGGGGGAGCGCAACGACCGCAAGTCATTCGTCATGAAGGGGCCGCCCAAGTCCGGGCAGCTCCGGTCGGGCCTGATCGGCAAGTCGGGGCTGATCGGCAAGACCTCCGGCCCCGTCGGCAAGTCAGGCGGCGGCATGTTCGACGACGAAGACGACGACCCGTTCATCGACGAGGGCCTCACCGCCGACCTCAAGCGCGAGCCGACGGGCTGCCTCATCATCCTAGAATGGGTTGGCCTAGTGATTATCGTGGCCTCGCTGGTGTGCAGCCTCACCATACCCAGCTTGTCAGGGAAGATGATGTCTGGGCTCCACCTCTGGAAGTGGGAGGTGCTGGTGTTTGTGCTCATCTGCGGCCGCCTCGTCTCCGGCTGGGCCGTCCGCGTGTGCGTCTTCTTCGTGGAGCGCAACTTCATGCTCCGGAAGAAGGTGCTCTACTTCGTGTACGGCGTGCGGAACGCCGTCCGCAACGTGCTGTGGCTCGGCGTGGCGCTCATCTCCTGGCACCTGCTGTTCGACAGCAACGTGAGGGAGGAGAACCCCACGACGGTGCTGCCGTACGTGACCAAGGTGCTGCTGTGCCTGCTCGTCGCCACCGTGGTCCGGCTGGTGAAGACGCTGTTGCTCAAGGTGCTGGCCTCCTCCTTCCACGTCTCCACCTACTTCGACAGGATCCAGGACGCGCTCTTCAACCAGTACGTCATCGAGACCCTCTCCGGCCCGCCGCTGATCGAGGAGAGCCACATGATCGCCGAGGTGCAGCGGCTGCGGAGCGCCGGGGCGGCCATGCCGAACGAGCTCCAGGCGGCGACCATGCCGAGGGAGACTCTGGTGCCCAAGAGCGGGCGCCTCACGGCGGCGGCGTCCAGGCGCGGGACCAGCAGCAAGCAGCTGCAGAGGCAGAAGACGGAGCGGCATAATTTCGACGATGGGATCTCGATCGACCAGCTCCACAGGCTCAGCCAGAAGAACATTTCGGCGTGGAGCATGAAGAGGCTGATGAGGATCGTTCGGTATGGGGCGCTGACCACCATGGACGACCAGATCAAGCACGCGACGGATCAGGGGGACGAGCTGGCGACGCAGATACACAGTGAGCACGAGGCCAAGGTTGCTGCCAAGAGGATCTTCCACAATGTCGCTAAACCTGGATCAAAGTGAGTACATCTCTTTACTGATCATAAAAGCTTTCGAAATGCCATGTCAAATGCTGATCCAATTCTTGCAGGCACATATACTTGCCGGATTTGATGCGGTTCATGAGGCCCGAGGAGGCTCTGAAAGCCATGAATCTGTTTGAAGGAGCGCAGGAGAACAACAGGGTCAGCAAGAGGTCGCTCAAGAACTGGGTGGTGAACGCGTTCAGGGAGCGCAAAGCTCTTGCCCTGACGCTGAATGACACGAAAACTGCAGTGAACAAGCTCCACCAGATGGCCAACGTCGTCGTCGCCCTCATCGTGCTCGCGCTCTGGCTCCTCATCCTGGAGATCGCCACCACGCGCGTCTTCGTCGTCCTCAGCTCGCAGCTCCTCGTCGCGGTCTTCATGTTCGGCAACACCCTCAAGACCATCTTCGAGGCCATCATCTTCTTGTTCGTGATGCACCCTTTCGATGTTGGCGACCGCTGTGAAGTCGATGGAATGCAGGTTTGCTGATAATATATCCTTGCCTCTGCAAGCTTTTACTGAACTGAGATATAACCCTTGAGGCTTGGATTTCAGGTGGTCGTTGAGGAAATGAACATCTTGACGACGATCTTCCTAAGATATGACAACCTCAAGGTTTACTATCCAAACAGTCAGCTCGCCGTCTTGCCGATTATGAATTACTACCGGAGTCCTGATATGGGAGACGCCATTGACTTCTCAGTTCATGTTGCTACACCGGCGGAGAAACTGGCCCTCATGAAAGAAAGACTAATGCAGTACGTGTCATTCCTCTTGCCTCGTTTTCATTCCTACACTGTCACGACCAATCACTTGATTGCATTAGTTTTTTTTTCCTAACTTGTCCTTTCAAATTTTCAGTTATCTCGACAACAAGAAAGAACATTGGTACCCTGGTTCCATGGTCGTCCTCCGTGATATCGATGATACAAACCGACTAAAGATATCCATATGGTGCCGCCACACCATCAACTTCCAGGACATGGGAATGCGATTTGAGAGGAGGGAACTGATTCTCCACGAGATGATGAAGATCTTGAGAGATCTCGACATCGAATACCGGATGCTGCCATTGGACATCAATGTTCGGAATGCACCTCCTATCCAGTCTACTAGGATGCCTACAACATGGACAACAAATTTTTGAAATTTGTTACCATGCCTCACCAACCGAGTGGTGACAGTGTGTACTCAAGATTTCAAGTCACTAGCTAGGTAGTGACGTTATAGAAGGTGTCAAACTATGAAGTATCTTGTTGCAGCCTCGCAAATCGACTGACAATTCAAATGGGTGATTTGAGTTATGACAATACTGACGAGAAGCACCAATAGATAGAAGGCGAACCGGTATGCGTCCTCCCGTCGTCCCCCAGGGCGACGCCAGGGCGAACCCTAGTGCCGCCAGCCGCGGTCTCCCCTTCATCTCCCTCCCTCCGCCGCTGCCGTCGACGCCGGCCACGGTGGCGGTGGGCCCCGGCGCCAAAGGGGGTCGGGGGGTGGTGGTGGCGACGATCTGATGTGGCGGCTGGGGCGGCTGCTGCAGGGAGGCGCGCACGGCGTCCGGGGCGGAGAACCCCTGATGTGCGGCGATGGCCGCTCCTTCCATGGCCTCCCGGCGATGGGTGGTGGTGGTGGCTGCGGGTCTAGTTCCCACATAGACCCATCGTCGGTTCAGCTGACGGCGCGAGGAGGGGGCAGCGACCTTGCGAGGTGTGGACGGTGTGGTACCGGCGTCCAAGACCGCGTGGCGTGGCAGGCCCGATCTGAGATCTGGGTCGCGTGGGTCTCGGATGGTGCGTCCATCGATTCCTTCTTCGTTTTCGCTGGCTAGCAGATGGCGGCGAGGGGGCATGTTCATCTGTTTTGCAGTTTGAAGGTGGTGATCCTAGGGTTTCTCTTGCGCGAAGATGGAGACCTTCCCGAGGTTTGCCCTTCTTGATCTTGCCGGAGTGTTGAGTTCCGGAAGGTGTCACCGGGGAATGAAACAGTGCATTTTTTGCCTGGAGTTTGCTGGATCGGGTGATATTCGGTCGTGCGCACCCATGTTTTTATTCCAGCTGTTTGGTTCTGGAGGGAGCGGCGCGAAGCTCCGTTCTGTGTTGACATCAAGTGACATTTTGGTCCATGGTGAAGTCAGAAGAAGATAATATCATGAAGGCTGGATCGGAAGTCTAGCTAATGGAGATTTAAGTCTCCGCGCCGTTGAGGGACTTGCTTGGTGTTTCGGGCTTCGCATCAGTGGTATGAAAGTGAGGGCGGCAACATAAGTGAAGTTCAGCGTCCTACCTTTCAGGGTGAAAATCCAAGGTCTAGCTTTAACTGGTTGTGTCTGGCAATGACCTTGTTGGAGGCATTGTTTTGAGAGCGGGGACTATCTTCAGGATGAAAACCTAAGATCTTTGGTCGGCCGACGACGACGCTGGTGCACTATTTCCTTCTTGGAGGCGTCGCTTTTGGAGAGTCTATATTTCAGGTGTTATCTTGGTGGTGGATGTATTGCTGTTGCTAGACCTAGAATGTTGTAGCGGGACTTTTATTTCTTAGTTTTCTTTTCCTTTTTTGGCTGTGTGCATCCGTACTATCATTAGGGTGTTGAATTGTTGCAGAGGCTGGATGTAACTGGTATCTTTTAATATTAATATATTCCCTTTATCGAAAACAATTGATAGAATGAAAACTCTCTTAAGCGGGTGATTGCGCTTGTGGTTCAATCGTCTCTTAACTTCTAACGAACATGTTCGCCTTATCGATAAGGGTAACGCGTTCAACCTTTCCCATTGTTATTTCTCCCGAGGTGAATGAAGCAACTCCAAGCTATTTAATAGCCTCTCCCTAAATTTCCCCTGATTTCGTAAAAAACTTAAGTAATCCGGAGTGGTGGTTGATCATTTAGAAATTTGGTGCATTGGGTGTTGAAATCTCATATTTTAGGCAAGATTTCAGCTCAAGCTTTGATTTTCCTCATTTTTTATTCAACAAATTTAAATTTCAAGTTCTATCAATTTTTTTATATATGTTCTATCAATTAGTTGAAAGCTTAGCTTGTTTCTTTATTTCAGATGGAATTTGGACAAAATCTAGGACCATTGGGTTAAAGGCTTGATTGGTTTAAGTGGAAAGGTGTCATTTATAGGGTTCAAATTTAGATGAAATATCGATTTCTAGCATGTTGGAAATTTGTTGTTTATAGGGTTTGAAATTTCGGAAAAAAATCCATTTAACATATACTTCTGGCATGTTGAAATGGCCGTGGCAGGTCATTAATTTTTTTCAAATTTATTCTCATGGAGAATCTGTGGAACAATACAAAATATTAGGTATTTCATTTAATCACATGACACAACATGTATGTGAAATTACAATCCGTGTATCTTTGTCATCTATTTAATTATTGGATTTGTAATTATGGCAAGTAGGCCAGGATAAGGATGGGAAGAGGTAGAAATATAACAAGGGAAGTAAGGCATGAAAGATAATAATATTAGTACGTACACTACTAGGAAAAGGCCTAGCCATAAGAATGGTATCAGTGGCGCACCACTTTACTGCTCCACTAGTATCTTATTACCAATGGCGCACTAGTATAGTGATAGACCACTACTAATTTTTTAGGCGAATTATAGATGGGTCTCAGATTAGCAGTGACACACCATATATGTGGTGCGCCATTGCCATTCGAATAGCAATGGCGCACGTATAAGTGGTGCGCCACTATGATGTAAAGAGCAATAGCGCACTATATACTGTGAGCCACTATGCTAAACAGAGGAATAGCGTGCACTCTGTCTTGTGCGCCACTGTGCTGGCAAACTACACGCACAGACACACATGACCGCAGCGCACACCTCCCCCACCACGCCACGCTCCAGGCGCCTCCCACCACTCCGCCTCTAGAGTCCGGACACACACGACAACGCACCGCACCCCACACACACCACACCGCACCCACTCATCCTCATCCTCCACCACACACACCACACCGCACCACTCATCCTCATCCTCCCACCACTCGAAGCCGGCGGAGGAGGCGTGTGGCCCCGGTGTTCACCGCGGCAGAGGAAGCCCAGCTGCGGAGGCGCGCGGCCCCGGCAGCCGCTGCGGCGGCGGATCGACCACGACCTCCCTCCTCCTCGCGTCGAAGCCGGCGACGGAGGCGCGCGGCCCCGATGGTCGCCCGCAGTCGCTGGTTTTCTGTGTCGGCGGCAGCGCCCTAGCCACAGGAGGCGACCCTATGCCAGCACGGCGGGCGGAAGGGCGGCGAGGAGGAGTGCGATGAGGCGGCGTCCGTGCAGCTCCCCATGCACTGCCTCTAACTCCCACCACTCCATCCCACCGCCTCCCACCATATCTGCTGCAAGACGATGGCGCGGGTGTGCTGCATCTCTCGACCATGCCGGATGACGTGCAGGCGGCGGCGGCACAGCTTCACCACGCCGGAGAACATGCAGGCGGCGCCGGCACCTCTTCACCACGCTAGACGTCGGGGCGGGCGCCTCCCACCATGACCTGCTGCAAGAAGACGACGGGAGCAGGTGCGCGGTGAGATATCCGACGAATCCGCCCTTGCCTGGTCCGTGAGATCCTCACCGGCGGAGGATCAGTTCGAGGATGAGCCCGTCCAGATCGAAGACCAGATCGAAGACCAGATCCAGATCCAGATCGAGGAGCGGATTGCGTTTTTTCTTCTTGTTTAGGGTTGTAGTTGCAAAGTTCAGAATCTTTGATTGTATCTTTTCATTTAGGTCTTGTAATCACTCTCAATTATAATAGAAAAAATACAGTGTTAATTCAACCCAAACACGGAGTGGTTAGTAGTGGCGCACTATCCAGTGTGCCATTGATAATATGCCCTACCAGTGGCGCACTAGTGGTGCGCCACTGCTAACAGTTAGCAGTGGCGTGATATTAGTGGCAGACCACTAGTGCGCCACTGATAGCAAAAACAGGTGTGCCACTGATATCCTGTTTTCTAGTAGTGGTATATGAATAAGCCCCTTGTTACATCTATTTAAGTTTGTATTTTTAGGTTGTTATCCTTGAATGTATTACACTAAGCTAAGCAGAGAACACCGCGGGAAGGGTTGCATCTGAAAATTGTTGATAAAGTGTGAATTTCACATGCTTGTGTTGTTTATTCTAAATGAGTAGAACAATCATGTAAGTACATTTTTCAAAATTGAATAGTGTTGGAGACAAACGTAAAAATATTTGATGTGAAGGATCCATTGTTTGCACGCTGTGAAGTTTTTCGTATATATCTTCTCTTCTTATCCGAATACATCTTAAAATCATATTCTTATTTTAGAGTAAAAGGATAAAAGTTTAGTATCATGTGATGTTCCCACTAGCACATGTATGTTCATAGTTCTTCACTTACTCAAGCTTTTTAGTTCACCAATAGTGATGTTTCCATTCCTTAATAATAACAATTATAGTATCTTAGTTCTAAAACCAGTTGCAACTTGTAGGGAATTTTTTTAGCGATACCATGTAACCACCAAGGGAACAAATGTTCCTGATACTGGTATAGTTACTACATTCGTTGTTAGTCCTAGTACACTAACATGCACTCTAGTTTTCTATAAACACAAGACTGTTACTATTGAAGTTTTTAAAGGGACATATTTTATGTTGTGTAAAACTGTTTTGCATGTATTTGATACCATGTCCTTGTTTCACAATTCATATCCCACCAATGCTACCTAAGAAAACCTTAAACTCGGGGATTCAACACACCCTGACACGAAGGGTTAAGTCAAATATTTATTCAATACTTCTACTTTGTACAAATATATGTTGGGTGGTACCTCTCTACATTTTGTTCTTCTGGTGGCCATCCTACGCTCATATGCACATGGTAGATCTTCTTAATTCTCTTCCTACATACTTATATTTAACATGTGATGGTTGAGCGCACCTATTTGTTTGCATAAGCATGCCCGACTGTTTATATTTTGTGCAATCTAAACCATATACCATAATTCAATAAAATTACTCCATTTGTTTCAAACACATTTGAGTTTACCTTTTTTAGGTCAAACTTCTCTAAGTTTGGCCGTGTTTATAGAACAAATGTGTTAAAATATACAATGTCAAATTTTGATAGTGCGTATATATTCTCCGATGAATCTAACGGGACTAAATTTGTGTTGTACATTATCAAACATAAGACATGTTTAACCAAGGACAAACCTACAACTTCAATTAATTTTGAACAATGGTAGTATATAGTAATACGAATCCTTAATATATCCCATATATGGATATTCTGGATCCAACACCTCAACTATTCATCTCTAGTTTATTTTCCATATTTTTAGAGCTCTCATAGAAAATATCCCAACTTAGATTGTGCTTGAATATCCTAGAGAATACTTCTCAAAGACCTCTTACTCTTCAAATACTCCATAATATTTGGGAACGTTCTCACTTTGCAACGAATTATCTGTATCTTACAAAGCAAGTGTATTATTGAGAATTCACAAATAATCTTAAATGTTCTCCCTCAATGCATACTTGCTTGGAGAATTATTTGCATGGTGTTCTCTTTTCAACAATCAATACCACATATGTTTATAGTAACAAATAGTACATGGTAGAGAAACACGAGCTGTCTGCTACTGTTATAAAATAAAGTCTAAAATAAACGAGCAAATGGTCGAGGTCCCGTGACACAATTTTGCACTTTTTTTTGTTCCATGACACAATTTTGTACTTTTTCGAATGCAACCAAATATAGTTACCAAACCATAGACCTAAAAATACCAATGAAGGTTCCCCATAATTTTAACTTGGGCCGCTATTGACATAGGCATGCCGAATAAGGCACCCGAATTGTCTGGCAAGGATATGAGGCCCACAAACTGAAGCTTTCAAGGTCCAGAAGCCCGGAGAATTTTCGGGTAATGAATATAGAGTTGTATTAGGAATTATATAACGATATGGGAAAGGCCCAACGCGCCTTCTCGCAGTTTGTAACTCATACGACATGAAATCCCTCGGCTCCCCTCCTATATAAAGGGGAGCCAAGGGGAGAGAAAATGATTGATTCATTGTCAACAAAACCACCGTAACTTTAGTCGAAACACCTTTGTCGGCTGAAACCTGATACGTCTCCAACGTATCCATAATTTCTTATGTTCCATGCTAGTTTTATGAAAATAGCTACATGTTTTATTCATACTTTATATCGTTTTGATGCATTTTCCGGAACTAACCTATTAACAAGATGCCGAAGTGCCAGTTCCTGTTTTCTGCTGTTTTTGGTTTCAGAAATCTTACACAGGAAATATTCTCGGAATTGGACGAAACAAAAGCCCACGGTCTTATTTTTCCACGGAGCTTCCAGAACATCGAAGAAGAGTCGGAGACGGGCAGCAGGGGGCCCACACCATAAGGCGGTGCGGGTGGTCCCATGGCCGCGCCACCTGGTGGGGGGCACCCCCTGGCTCCTCCGAGGCTGCCCTTCCGCCTATATATTCTCTCCGCCTCGAAAACCCTAAAAACATAAGCCACGGGACGAGAAAAGTTACGCAGCCGCCGTCATCGCGAAGCCAAGTTCGGGGGACAGAAGTCTCTGTTTCGGCACGCCGCCGGGACGGGGAATTGCCCCCGGAAGGCATCTCCATCGACACCACCGCCATCTTCATCGCCGTTGTTGTCTCCTATGATGAGGAGGGAGTAGTTCTCCCTCGAGGCTGAGGGCTCTACCGGTAGCTATGTGGTTAATCTCTCTCTCATGTACCTCAATACAATGATCTCATGAGCTGCCTTACATGATTGAGATCCATATGATGAGCTTTGTATCACTATTAATCTATGTGCTACTCTAGTGATGTTATTAAAGTAGTCTATTCCTCCTTCATGATGTAAAGGTGACGGTGTGTGCATCATGTAGTACTTGGCGTAGGTTATGATTGTGATCTCTTGTAGATTATGAAGTTAACTATTACTATGATAGTATTGATGCGATCTATTCCCCCTTTCATAGCTATTGGTGACGGTGTGTATGCTATGTTAGTACTCGGTCTAAATTGCAATGGTCTATTATGCTCTAGAGGTTACTTAAGTATGAACTCCGAATGTTGTGGAGCTTGTTAACTCCGGCTTGAGGGAGCTCTTGTAGCCCTACACAATGAATGGTGTTTGTTATCCAACAAGAGAGTGTATGTAGCACGAGTGAAGAAAAGTTATTTATTTGTTATGTGATCAATGTTGAGAGTGTCCACTAGTGAAAGTATGATCCCTAGGCCTTGTTTCCAAATACTGCAAACATCGCTTGTTTACTGTTTTACTGCATCTTTACTTCCTGCAATATTACCACCATCTATACCACCTGTGTTTTACTATCTCTTCGCCGAACTAGTGCACCTATACATCTGACAAGTGTATTAGGTGTGTTCGGGACACAAGAGACTTCTTGTATCGTAATTGCAGGGTTGCTTGAGAGGGATATCTTTGACCTCTACCTCCCCGAGTTCGATAAACCTTGGGTGATTCACTTAAGGGAAACTTGCTGCTGTTCTACAAACCTCTGCTCTTGGAGGCCCAACACTGTCTACAAGAATAGAAGCGTGCGTAGACATCAAGCTATTTTCTGGCGCCGTTCTTAGGGAGGTAAGGTAAAAGGTATTCACATCCTCCGACTACTAAGCTATTTCCTAGCACTGTTGCCGGTGTGTGAGTGCTCAAAGCTATTTCCTTTAGATCCTGCAATTATATCTTTTTGTTTCTTGTTTTCACTAGTTAGGCTTAATGGAAAACAACAACAAAATAAGAGATCTTTATGAACTTTATCTTGAATTAGGACATGATGTGTTTGAAGAGAGAATTAAAAAACCCATGGAACTTTATATGCATGCTAATGGGAATGCTATTAGTATGAATGCTTTGAACACCATTGTTGCTAATGCTATGGAAAATTCTAAGCTTGGGGAAGCTGGTTTTGATGAGCATGATATTTTTAGTCCCCCAAGTTTTGAGGAGAAAATTTACTTGATGATACTTTGCCTCCTATATATGATGATTATGGTGATGAGAATACTAATGATAGCTATTTTATTGAATTTGCTCCCACTACAATTAATAATAATGACTATGCTTATGTGGAGAGTAATGATACTTTTATGCATGTGAATAAGAATGCTTTATGTGATAGTTATATTGTTGAGTTTGTTCATGATGCCACTGAAAGTTATTATGAGAGAGGGAAACATGGTTATATGCATCTTAATAATATTAAGTTTCCCCTCTTTATGTTGAGAATCTTGAAGTTGCGCTTGTGTTGCCTTTCTATGCTTGTCGCATTATGCTTACATGACTTGTTTATTTACAAGATTCCTTTTCATAGGAAGTGGGTTAGGATTAAATGTGTTTTGAATTTGCTTCTTGATGCTCTCTTTTACTTCAACTCTTATTTCTTGCGTGAGCATCATTAAAATCACTGAGCCCTAATGACTATAAAGAAAAGCACTTCTTGGGAGATAACCCATGTTTTTATTTTGCTACTATTTTGTTGAGTCTTGGAAGTTGTTACTACTGTAGAAACCTCTCCTTATCTTTATTTTATTGCATTGTTGTGCCAAGTAAAGTCTTTGATAATAAAGTTGATACTAGATTTGGATTACTGCGCAGAAACAGATTTCTTACTGTCACGAAATTGAGCAGCCCCGTCTGTAGGTAACTCAGAAAAATCTGCCAATTTACGTGCGTGATCCTCAGATATGTACGCAACTTTCATTCAATTTGAGCTTTTTCATCTGAGCAAGTTAAGTGCCCCAGAAAAATTCGTCTTTACGGACTGTTCTGTTTTGACAGATTCTGCCTTTTATTTCGCATTGCCTGTTTTGCTATGTTT
This sequence comes from Lolium perenne, assembly GCF_019359855.2. Taxonomy (NCBI): domain Eukaryota; kingdom Viridiplantae; phylum Streptophyta; class Magnoliopsida; order Poales; family Poaceae; genus Lolium; species Lolium perenne. The sequence continues at coordinate 269,221,010 of NC_067245.2, forward strand.
GATGGATTTCTTTGCTCCATTAACTTTCAGTAGCTTTGTGCAATGTCCAGAAGTGTTAAGAATGATTATGTCACCTCTGAACATATGAATTTTCAATTATGCACTAACCCTCTAATGAGTTTGTTTCGAGTTTGGTGTGGAGGAAGTTTTCAAGGGTCAAGAGAGGAGGATGATACAATATGATCAAGAAGAGTGAAAAGTCTAAGCTTGGGGATGCCCCCGTGGTTCATCCCTGCATATTTCAAGAAGACTCAAGCATCTAAGCTTGGGGATGCCCAAGGCATCCCCTTCTTCATCGACAACTTATCAGGTCACCTCTAGTGAAACTATATTTTTATTCCGTCACATCTTATGTACTTTACTTGGAGCGTCTGTGTGCTTTTATTTTCGTTTTGTTATTTTCATTCTCTGAATAAATTCATGCTTGTGTGGGAGAGAGACACGCTCCGCTTTTTCATATGAACACTGGTGTTCTTAGTTCTATCTTTAATGTTCATGGCGGAGTTGAAACTGCTTCGTTAATTGCTATTTGGTTGGAAACAAAAAATACTTCATATGGTAAATGGTATATGGTCTTGAATAATTTGATACTTGGCAATTGTTGTGCTCAAATAGATCATGTTTAAGCTCTTGCATCATGTACTTTGCACCTATTAATGAAGAACTACCATAGAGCTTGTTGAAGTTTGGTTTGCATGATTGGTCTCTCTAGAGTCTAGATATTTTCTGGTGAAGTGTTTGAACAACAAGGAAGACAGTGTAGAGTCTTATAATGCTTGCAATATGTTCTTATGTAAGTTTTGTTGTACCGGTTCATACCTGTGTTTGCTTCAAACAACCTTGCTAGCCAAAGCCTTGTACTGAGAGGAAATACTTCTCGTGCATCCAAAACCTTGAGCCAAAACCTATGCCATTTGTGTCCACCATACCTACCTACCATGTGGTATTTCTCTGCCATTCCAAAGTAAATTACTTGAGTGCTACCTTTAAAATTGCATTCCTTATCTTTGCAATATATAGCTCATGGGAAAATAGCCTTAAAAACAATTGTGGTATTGAATATGTTGCTATGTATCTTATTTCTTATAAGTTGCTTGTTGAGCGGTAACCATGTTTCTGGGGACGCCATCAACTTTTACACCTTTGTTGAATATCATGTGAGTTGCTATGCATGTTCATCTTGTCTGAAGTAAGGGCGATTTATCATGATCAAATGGTTTGACTACGCATATTGTTAGAGAAGAACATTGGGCCGCTAACTAAAGCCATGAATCATGGTGGAAGTTTCAGTTTGGACATTAATCCTCAATCTCTTATGAGAATATTATCTGTTGTTGAATGCTTATGCATTAAAGAGGAGTCCATTATCTGTTTTCTATGTTGTCCCGGTATGGATGTCCTTAGTTGAGATCTATCAAAAACGAGAAATCAAATGCGATCTATCTCCTTGGACCTTTGTACAGGCGGCATAGAGGTACCCCTTTGTGACACTTGGTTGAAATATATGTTATGCAATGATAATCCATGTAAATCCAAGCTAATTAGGACAAGGTGCGAGCACTATTGGTATTCTATGCATGAGGATTGCAACTTATAGGATGTCTTATGCATAACACATATGAATTATTACTACCGTTGACAAAATTGTTTCTATGTTTTCAAAATAAAAGCTCTAGCACAAAAATAGTAATCCATGCTTCCCTCTGTGAAGGGCCATTCTTTTACTTTATGTTGAGTTAGTCTACCTACTTCTTTCTATCTTAGAAGCAAACACTTGTGTCAACAGTGTGCATTGATTCTTACATGTTTACTTATTGCACTTGTTATATTGCTTTATGTTGACTGATACGTCTCAAACGTATCCATAATTTCTTATGTTCCATGCTACTTTTATGATGATACTCACATGTTTATTACACATTATATGTCATTATTATGCATTTTCCGGCACTAACCTATTGACGAGATGCCGAAGAGCCAGTTGTTGTTTTCTGCTGTTTTTGGTTTCAGAAATCCTACAAAGGAAATATTCTCGGAATTGGACGAAATCAACGCCCAGGGTCTTATTTTTCCACGAAGCTTCCAGAAGACCGAAAGGGAAACGAAGTGGGGCGACGAGGCGCCGACACAACAGGGCGGCGCGGCCCAGGTCTTGGCCGCGCGGCCCTGGCGTGTGGGGCCCTCGTGTCGCCCCTAAACCTAACCTTCCGTCTACTTAAAGTCTTCGTCGCGAAACCCCCAGTACCGAGAACCACGATACGGAAAACCTTCCAGAGACGCCGCTGCCGCCAATCCCATCTCGAGGGATTCAGGAGATCGCCTCCGGCACCCTGCCGGAGAGGGGAATCATCTCCCGGAGGGCTCTTCATTGACATGATCGCCTCCGGATCGATGTGTGAGTAGTTCACCCCTGGACTATGGGTCCATAGCAGTAGCTAGATGGTTGTCTTCTCCTCATTGTGCTATCATGTTAGATCTTGTGAGCTGCCTATCATGATCAAGATCATCTATTTGTAATGCTACATGTTCTGTTTGTTGGGATCCGATGAATATGGAATACTATGTCAAGCTGATTATCAATCTATCATATATGTTGTTTATGTTCTTGCATGCTCTCCGTTGCTAGTAGAGGCTCTGGCCAAGTTGATACTTGTAACTCCAAGAGGGAGTATTTATGCTCGATAGTGGGTTCATGCCTCCATTGAATGCGGGACCGATGAGAAAGTTCTAAGGTTGTGGATGTGCTGTTGCCACTAGGGATAAAACATCGATGCTTTGTCTAAGGATATTTGTGTTGATTACATTACGCACCATACTTAATGCAATTGTCTGTTGTTTGCAACTTAATACCGGAAGGGGTTCGGATGATAACCTGAAAGTGGACTTTTTAGGCATAGATGCATGCTGGATAGCGGTCTATGTACTTTGTCGTAATGCCCTGATTAAATCTCATAGTACTCATCATGATATATGTATGTGCATTGTTATGCCTTCTTTATTTGTCAATTGCCCAACTGTAATTCGTTCACCCAACATGCTATTTATCTTATGGGAGAGACACCACTAGTGAACTGTGGACCCCGGTCCATTCTTTACATCTGAAATACAATCTACTGCAATTGTTCTTTACTGTTCTTCGCAAACAAACATCATCATCCACACTATACATCTAATCCTTTGTTTTCAGCAAGCCGGTGAGATTGACAACCTCACTATTACGTTGGGGCAAAGTGCTTTGATTGTGTTGTGCAGGTTCCACGTTGGCGCCGGAATCCCTGGTGTTGCGCCGCACTACACTCCGTCACCAACAAACTTCACGTGTTCCTTGACTCCTACTGGTTCGATAACCTTGGTTTCTTACTGAGGGAAAACTTGCTACTGTATGCATCACACCTTCCTCTTGGGGTTCCCAACGGACGTGTGTTAACTGCACGCATCATTGACAACTATCCATGAGATATACATGTTACAAGTTGAAAGCAATTGCTGAAACTTAATCATCCTTTGTGTTGCTTCAATGCCCTTTACTTTGAATTTATTGCTTTATGAGTTAACTCCTATGCAAGTCTTATTGATGCTTGTCTTGAAAGTACTATTCATGAAAAGTCTTTTTATAGGATTCAGTTGTTTAGTCATTGTTTTTACCATTGCTTTGAATCACTTCATTCATCTCATATGCTTTACAATAGTATTGATCTAGATCATGTTGGTAGCATGTCACTTAAGAAATTATCCTTGTTATCGTTTACCTACTCGAGGGCGAGTAGGAACTAAGCTTGGGGATGCTTGATACGTCTCCAACGTATCCATAATTTCTTATGTTCCATGCTAGTTTTATGACAATACCTACATGTTTTATTCATACTTTATATCGTTTTGATGCATTTTCCGGAACTAACCTATTAACAAGATGCCAAAGTGCATGTTCCTGTTTTCTGCTGTTTTTGGTTTCAGAAATCTTACACAGGAAATATTCTCGGAATTGGACGAAACAAAAGCCCACGATCTTATTTTTCCACGGAGCTTCCAGAACATCGAAGAAGAGTCGGAAACGGGCAGCAGGGGGCCCACACCATAAGGCGGCGCGGGTGGCCCCCTGGCCGCGCCACCTGGTGGGCGAGCCTGATACGTCTCCAACGTATCTATAATTTCTTATGTTACATGCTAGTTTTATGACAATACATACATGTTTTATTCATACTTTATATCGTTTTGATGCATTTTCCGGAACTAACCTATTAACGAGATGCCGAAGTGCCAGTTCCTGTTTTCTGCTGTTTTTGGTTTCAGAAATCTTACAAAGGAAATATTCTCGGAATTGGATGAAATCAACGCCCAGTATCTTATTTTTCCCGGAAGCTTCCAGAGCACCGAAGAGGGGCCAGAGGGGAGTCAGGGGGGCCCCACCCCACAAGGCGGCGCGGCCAAAGGGGGGGCGCGCCTGATGACGCGTAAAGCACACGCTCGTTGGGAACCCCAAGTGGAAGGTGTGATGCGTACAGCAGCAAGTTTCCCTCAGTAAGAAACCAAGGTTTATCGAACCAGTAGGAGTCAAGAAGCACGTCGAAGGTTGATGGCGGCGGGATGTAGTGCGGCGCAACACCAGGGATTCCGGCGCCAACGTGGAACCTGCACAACACAACCAAAGTACTTTGCCCCAACGAAACAGTGAGGTTGTCAATCTCACCGGCTTGCTGTAACAAAGGATTAGATGTATAGTGTGGATGATGATTGTTTGCAGAAAACAGTAAAGCAAGTATTGCAGTAGATTGTATTTAATGTAAAAGAATGGACCGGGGTCCACAGTTCACTAGAGGTGTCTCTCCCATAAGATAAATAGCATGTTGGGTGAACAAATTACAGTCGGGCAATTAACAAATAGAGAGGGCATGACAATGCACATACATGATATGATAAGTATATTGAGATTTAATTGGGCATTACGACAAAGTACATAGACCGCTATCCAGCATGCATCTATGCATAAAAAGTCCACCTTCAGGTTATCATCTGAACCCCTTCCGGTATTAAGTTGCAAACAACAGACAATTGCATTAAGTATGGTGCGTAATGTAATCAATAACTACATCCTCGGACATAGCATCAATGTTTTATCCCTAGTGGCAACATCACATCCACAACCTTAGAACTTTCTGTCACTGTCCCAGATTTAATGGAGGCATGAACCCACTATCGAGCATAAATACTCCCTCTTGGAGTTAAGAGAAAAAACTTGGCCAGAGCCTCTACTAATAACGGAGAGCATGCAAGATCATAAACAACACATAGGTAATAGATTGATAATCAACATAACATAGTATTCTCTATCCATCGGATCCCGACAAACACAACATATAGCATTACAGATAGATGATCTTGATCATGTTAGGCAGCTCACAAGATCCAACAATGAAGCACATAAGGAGAAGACAACCATCTAGCTACTGCTATGGACCCATAGTCCAGGGGTGAACTACTCACTCATCACTCCGGAGGCGACCATGGCGGTGAAGAGTCCTCCGGGAGATGATTCCCCTCTCCGGCAGGGTGCCGGAGGTGATCTCCTGAATCCCCCGAGATGGGATTGGCGGCGGCGGCGTCTCAGTAAGGTTTTCCGTATCGTGACTCTCGGTACTGGGGGTTTCGCGACGGAGGCTTTAAGTAGGCGAAAGGGTAGGTCAGGGGGAGTCACGAGGTAGCGACACAGTAGGGCCGCGCGGCCAAGACCTGGGCCGCGCCGCCCTAGCTTGTCGTCGCCTCGTGGCCCCACTTCGTTTCCTCTACGGTCTTCTGGAAGCTTCGTGGAAAAATAGGCCCTTGGGCGTTGATTTCGTCCAATTCCGAGAATATTTCCTTTGTAGGATTTCTGAAACCAAAAACAGCAGAAAACAGCAACTGGCTCTTCGGCATCTCGTTAATAGGTTAGTGCCGGAAAATGCATAAATATGACATAAAGTATGCATAAAACATGTAGATATCATCAATAATGTGGCATGGAACATAAGAAATTATCGATACGTCGGAGACGTATCAGCATCCCCAAGCTTAGTTCCTGCTCGTCCCGAGCAGGTAAACGATAACAAAGATAATTTCTGGAGTGACATGTCATCATAACCTTGATCATACTATTGTAAGCATATGTAATGAATGCAGCGATCAAAACAATGGTAATGACATGAGTAAACAAATGAATCATAAAGCAAAGACTTTTCATGAATAGTACTTCAAGACAAGCATCAATAAGTCTTGCATAAGAGTTAACTCATAAAGCAATAAATCAAAGTAAAGGTATTGAAGCAACACAAAGGAAGATTAAGTTTCAGCGGTTGCTTTCAACTTATAACATGTATATCTCATGGATATTGTCAATGTAAAGTAATATAACAAGTGCAATATGCAAGTATGTAGGAATCAATGCACAGTTCACACAAGTGTTTGCTTCTTGAGGTGGAGAGAGATATGTGAACTGACTCAACATAAAAGTAAAAGAAAGGTCCTTCAAAGAGGAAAGCATCGATTGCTATATTTGTGCTAGAGCTTTTATTTTGAAAACATGAAACAATTTTGTCAAAGATAGTAATAAAGCATATGTATCATGTAAATTATATCTTACAAGTTGCAATCCTCATGCATAGTGTACTAATAGTGCCCGCACCTTGTCCTAATTAGCTCGGATTAACACGGATTATCATTGCATGACATATGTTTCAACCAAGTGTCACAAAGGGGTACCTCTATGCCGCCTGTACAAGGGTCTAAGGAGAAAGTTTGCATTGGATTTCTCGCTTTTGATCATTCTTCAACTTAGACACCCATACCGGGAGAACATAGACAACAGATACTGGACTCCTCTTTTAATGCTTAAGCATTCAACAGTTAATATTCTCATAAGAGATTGAGGTTTTATGTCCAAACTGAAACTTCCACCATGATTCATGGCTTTAGTTAGCGGCCCAATGTTCTTCTCTAACAGTATGCATACTCAAACCATTTGATTGTGAAAACCGCCCTTACTTCAGACAAGATGAACATGCATAGCAACTCACATGATATTCAACAAAGAGTTGATGGCGTCCCCAGGAGCATGGTTATCGCACAACAAGCAACTTAATAAGAGATAAAGTGCATAAGTACATATTCAATACCACAATAGTTTTTAAGGCTATTTTGTCCCATGAGCTATATATTGCAAAGGCGAATGATGGAAATTTAAAGGTAGCACTCAAGCAATTTACTTTGGAATGGCGGAGAAATACCATGTAGTAGGTAGGTATGGTGGACACAAATGGCATAGTGGTTGGCTCAAGGATTTTGGATGCATGAGAAGTATTCCCTCTCGATACAAGGTTTAGGCTAGCAAGGTTATTTGAAACAAACACAAGGATGAACCGGTGCAGCAAAACTCACATAAAAGACATATTGTAAACATTATAAGACTCTACACCGTCTTCCTTGTTGTTCAAAACTCAATACTAGAAATTATCTAGACTTTAGAGAGACCAAATATGCAAACCAAATTTTAGCAAGCTCTATGTATTTCTTCATTAATGGGTGCAAAGTATATGATGCAAGAGCTTAAACATGAGCACAACAATTGCCAAGTATCAAATTATTCAAGACATTTTAGAATTACTACATGTAGCATTTCCCGATTCCAACCATATAACAATTTAACGAAGAAGATTCAACCTTCGCCATGAATACTATGAGTAAAGCCTAAGGACATATTTGTCCATATGCAACAGCGGAGCGTGTCTCTCTCCCACACAATGAATGCTAGGATCCATTTTATTCAAACAAAAACAAAAACAAACAGACGCTCCAAGCAAAGCACATAAGATGTGACTGAATAAAAATATAGTTTCAGGGGAGGAACCTGATGATGTTGTCGATGAAGAAGGGGATGCCTTGGGCATCCCCAAGCTTAGACGCTTGAGTCTTCTTAAAATATGCAGGGGTGAACCACCGGGGCATCCCCAAGCTTAGAGCTTTCACTCCTCTTGATCATAGTATATCATACTCCTCTCTTGACCCTTGAAAACTTCCTTCACACCAAACTTCAAGCAAACTCATTAGAGGGTTAGTGCACAATCAAAAATTCACATGTTCAGAGGTGACACAATCATTCTTAACACTTCTGGACATTGCACAAAGCTACTGGACATTAATGGATCAAAGAAATTCATCCAACATAGCAAAAGAGGCAATGCGAAATAAAAGGCAGAATCTGTTAAAAACAGAACAGTCCGTAAAGACGAACCTGGAAGGGGCACTAAACTTGCTCAAACAGAAAAACTCAAAACTAATGAAAGTTGCGTACATATCTGAGGATCACGCACGTAAATTTGCAGATTTTTTTGATTTTTTTACAGAGACTTCTGCGCGAATTCGTGACAGACAGCAATGTTGTTTCTGTGCAGCAATCCAAATCTAGCATCAACTTTACCATAGAGACTTTACTTGGTACAAAAACGCACAAAACTAAGATAAGGAGAGGTTGCTACAGTAGTAAACAACTTCCAAGACTCAAATATAAAATAAAGTACTGTAGTAAAAACATGGGTTGTCTCCCATAAGCGCTTTTCTTTAACGCCTTTCAGCTAGGCGCAGAAAGTGTGTATCAAGTATTATCGAGAGATGAAGCATCGACATTACCTTGGGCTTTACCCTTACCTTTCTTGTTCTTTTTCTTACTCTTTGAATTAGGGAATATATGTCTACCCCCGGGTGTAGAGGTGAATTTTAGGGTGCCTTCTCCCATATCTATGACGGCTCCCAATAGTTTCAGCAGGGATCTTCCGAGTGTGATTTATCCTGTTCCTGCACATTCAATAACAAGATAATCAATGGATATTGTTCTCCCAAGAACGGTTGTATGCACGCCCGCAGCTATTCCTTTAGGAATTATAACAGAGTTATAAATAAGAGTTATTCCTTCTCCCCCTTCAACGAATCCCCAAAGTTGCAAAGATTCATGAATACTCTTAGGCATTAAGCAAAATTCAGACATAATATCACAATTGGCATGAAGAGTTTGGTCACTGATAACAATTTTAATAGTAGGATCCCATAATGAAGGTTCAGAGTTCACTAAAATTTGATCAAGACGGTTATGAACATATCTATAATTTTCATTCAAGCGAGATGCACTTGTCTCAAGAGTGTTTAATCTATTATAAATGCTAATAAGGGCTGAATCAAAGTTATTAGCTGAATCATGTGATGCAACCAACTTTTTTATGGCATTAAAAGCTTGATCCCCATTGCAATGAAGGAAATCTCCTCCCACTACAGCATCCAAGGCATATCTATAGCGAATCATAAGACCAAAATAAAAATTACTAAGGAGCAAACTTAGCGTCATTTGAGGTTCAGCTTTACGATAAGAAGTAAAAATTCTCGACCAAGCATCTTTAAAACTCTCCTCATCCCCTTGTTTAAAAGTAAAAACTAATTCCTCAGGTGAAGAAGTAACAGGTGCAGAGCTAGACATGATAACAAAAGTAGACTAAATGCAGTTAACTAATTTTTTTGTGTTTTTGACATGGAGAACAAGATAGTAAATAAAGTAAAGCTAGCAACTAATTTTTTTGTGTTTTGATATAATGCAGCAAACAAAGTAGTAAATAAAATAAAGCAAGACAAAAACAAAGTAAAGAGATTGGATTGTGGAGACTCCCCTTGCAGCGTGTCTTGATCTCCCTGGCAACGGCGCCAGAAATTTAGCTTGATGACGCGTAAAGCACACGCTCGTTGGGAACCCCAAGTGGAAGGTGTGATGCGTACAGCAGCAAGTTTCCCTCAGTAAGAAACCAAGGTTTATCGAACCAGTAGGAGTCAAGAAGCACGTCGAAGGTTGATGGCGGCGGGATGTAGTGCGGCGCAACACCAGGGATTCCGGCGCCAACGTGGAACCTGCACAACACAACCAAAGTACTTTGCCCCAACGAAACAGTGAGGTTGTCAATCTCACCGGCTTGCTGTAACAAAGGATTAGATGTATAGTGTGGATGATGATTGTTTGCAGAAAACAGTAAAGCAAGTATTGCAGTAGATTGTATTTAATGTAAAAGAATGGACCGGGGTCCACAGTTCACTAGAGGTGTCTCTCCCATAAGATAAATAGCATGTTGGGTGAACAAATTATAGTCGGGCAATTAACAAATAGAGAGGGCATGACAATGCACATACATGATATGATAAGTATAGTGAGATTTAATTGGGCATTACGACAAAGTACATAGACCGCTATCCAGCATGCATCTATGCCTAAAAAGTCCACCTTCAGGTTATCATCCAAACCCCTTCCGGTATTAAGTTGCAAACAACCGACAATTGCATTAAGTATGGTGCGTAATGTAATCAATAACTACATCCTCGGACATAGCATCAATGTTTTATCCCTAGTGGCAACAGCACATCCACAACCTTAGAACTTTCTGTCACTGTCCTAGATTTAATGGAGGCATGAACCCACTATCGAGCATAAATACTCCCTCTTGGAGTTAAGAGCAAAAACTTGGCCAGAGCCTCTACTAATAACGGAGAGCATGCAAGATCATAAACAACACATAGGTAATAGATTGATAATCAACATAACATAGTATTCTCTATCCATCGGATCCCGACAAACACAACATATAGCATTACAGATAGATGATCTTGATCATGTTAGGCAGCTCACAAGATCCAACAATGAAGCACATAAAGAGAAGACAACCATCTAGCTACTGCTATGGACCCATAGTCCAGGGGTGAACTACTCACTCATCACTCCGGAGGCGACCATGGCGGTGAAGAGTCCTCCGGGAGATGATTCCCCTCTCCGGCAGGGTGCCGGAGGCGATCTCCTGAATCCCGAGATGGGATTGGCGGCGGCGGCGTCTCGAGGTTTTCCGTATCGTGGCTCTCGGTACTGGGGGTTTCGCGACGGAGGCTTTAAGTAGGCGAAAGGGTAGGTCAGGGGGCGTCACGAGGTGGCGACACAGTAGGGCCGCGCGGCCAAGACCTGGGCCGCGCCGCCCTAGCGTGTCGTCGCCTCGTGGCCCCACTTCGTTCCCTCTTCGATCTTCTGGAAGCTTCGTGGAAAAATAGGCCCCTGGGCGTTGATTTCGTCCAATTCCGAGAATATTTCCTTTGTAGGATGTCTGAAACCAAAAACAGCAGAAAACAGCAACTGGCTCTTCGGCATCTCGTTAATAGGTTTGTGCCGGAAAATGCATAAATATGACATAAAGTATGCATAAAACATGTAGATATCATCAATAATGTGGCATGGAACATAAGAAATTATCGATACGTCGGAGACGTATCAGCGCCCCCCTATGGTGTGGCCCCACAAGGACTCCTCCGAGGCTGCCCTTCCGCCTATATAAAGCCTCCGTCGTGAAAACCCTAAGGGAATAAGCCACGATACGAGAAAAGTTCCAGAGCCGCCTGATACGTCTCCGACGTATCAATAATTTCTTATGTTCCGTGCCACATTATTGATGTTATCTACATGTTTTATGCACACTTTATGTCATATTCGTGCATTTTCTGGAACTAACCTATTAACAAGATGCCGAAGTGCCGATTGTTTTTCTGCTATTTTTGGTTTCGAAATCCTAGTAACGAAATATTCTCGGAATTGGACGAAATCAACGCCCAGGGTCCTATTTTGCCACGAAGCTTCCAGAAGTCCGAAGAGGAGACGAAGTGGGGCCACGAGGTGGCCACACCCTAGGGCGGCGCGGCCCCCCTTGGCCGCGCGGCCCTGTGGTGTGGGGCCCTCGTGCCGCCTCCTGACCTGCCCTTCCGCCTACTTAAAGCCTCCGTCGCGAAAACCCCAGTACCGAGAGCCACGATACGGAAAACCTTCCAGAGACGCCGCCGCCGCCGATCCCATCTCGGGGGATCCAGGAGATCGCCTCCGGCACCCTGCCGGAGAGGGGAATCATCTCCCGGAGGACTCTACGCCGCCATGGTCACCTCCGGAGTGATGTGTGAGTAGTCTACCCCTGGACTATGGGTCCATAGCAGTAGCTAGATGGTTGTCTTCTCCCCATTGTGCTATCATTGTCGGATCTTGTGAGCTGCCTAACATGATCAAGATCATCTATCTGTAATTCTATATGTTGCGTTTGTTGGGATCCGATGAATAGAGAATACTTGTTATGTTGATTATCAAAGTTATGTCTATGTGTTGTTTATGATCTTGCATGCTCTCCGTTACTAGTAGATGCTCTGGCCAAGTAGATGCTTGTAACTCCAAGAGGGAGTATTTATGCTCGATAGTGGGTTCATGCCTCCATTGATATCTCGGGACAAGGATGTAAAGTTCTAAGGTTGTGGATGTGCTGTTGCCACTAGGGATAAAACATTAGTGCTATGTTCAAGGATGTAGTTACTAGTTACATTACGCGCAATACTTAATGCAATTGTCTGTGTTGTTAGCAACTTAATACCGAGGGGGTTCGGATGATAACCTGAAGGTGGACTTTTTAGGCATAGATGCATGCTGGATGGCGGTCTATGTACTTTGTCGTAATGCCCAATTAAATCTCACTATACTCATCATGATATGTATGTGCATGGTCATGCCCTCTCTATTTGTCAATTGCCCAACTGTAATTTGTTCACCCAACATGTTGTTTATCTTATGGGAGAGACACCTCTAGTGAACTGTGGACCCCGGTCCAATTCTTTATCAAATACAATCTACTGCAATACTTGTTCTACTGTTTTCTGCAAACAATCATCTTCCACACAATACGGTTAATCCTTTGTTACAGCAAGCCGGTGAGATTGACAACCTCACTGTTTCGTTGGGGCAAAGTACTTTGGTTGTGTTGTGCAGGTTCCACGTTGGCGCCGGAATCTCTGGTGTTGCGCCGCACTACATCCCGCCGCCATCAACCTTCAACGTGCTTCTTGACTCCTACTGGTTCGATTAAACCTTGGTTTCTTACTGAGGGAAACTTGCCGCTGTGCGCATCACACCTTCCTCTTGGGGTTCCCAACGGACGTGTCAACCACACGCATCAAGCAAATTTCTGGCGCCGTTGCCGGGGAACTGAAAAAAAGTTACACCACAGAGATCTCTAACTCCCACGTCAACTTTGCGCCAGCAGCAAATTTCTGGCGCCGTTGCCGGGGAGATCAAGACACGCTGCAAGGGGAGTCTCCACTTCTCAATCTCTTTACTTTGTTTTTGTCTTGCTTAGTTTTATTTACTGCTTTGTTTGCTGCACTAAATCAAAATACAAAAAAATTAGTTGCTAGTTTTACTTTATTTGCTATCTTGTTTGCTATATCAAAAACACACAAAAAATTAGTTACTTGCATTTACTTTATCTAGTTTGCTTTATTTACTGTCTTGCACTCTATATTAAAAATACAAAATAATTAGTTACTTTTGTTACCATGTCTAGCTCTGAACCTGTTACTTCTTCGCCTGAAGAATTAGTCTTCACTTTTAAACAAGGGGATGAAGAGAGTTTTAAGGATGCTTGGTCTAGAATTTTTACTTCTTATCGTAAAACTGAACCTCAAATGACTCTAAGTTTGCTCCTTAGTAATTTTTATTTTGGTCTTATGATTCGCTATAGATATGCTTTGGATACTTTAGTGGGAGGAGATTTCCTTCATTGCAATGGGGATCAAGCTTTTAATGCCATAAAGAAGTTGGTTGCATCACATGATTCAGCTAATAACTTTGATTCAGCCCTCACTAGCATTTATAATAGATTAAACAATCTCGAGATAAGTACATCTCGCTTGGATGATAACTATTGCCATGTTCGTAATCGTCTTGAACAAGTTTTAGTGAACTCTAAACTTTCATTGTGGGATCCTACTGTTAAAATTGTTATCGGTGATCGAACTCTTCGTGCCAATTGTGATATTATGTCTGAATTTTGCCTTATACCTGAGAGCATTTATAAATCTTTGAAACTTTGGGGAGTCGATGAAGGAGGAGAAGAAATAACTCTCATTGATAACTCTGTTATAATTCCTAAGGGAATAGCTGCAGGTGTGCATACAACCATTCTGGGAAGAACAATATCCATTGATTATCTTGTTATTGAATGCGTAGGGACAGGAAAAATCACACTCGGAAGATCCCTGCTGAAACTATTGGGAGCAGTCATTGATGTGGGAGAAGGCACCCTGGAATTCACCTCTACACCGGGAGGAAATCATATATTTCCTAAATCAAAGGGAAAGAAAAACAATAAGAAAGGTAAGGGTAAAGCCCAAGGTAAGATTGACACTTCGTCTCTTGATAATACTTGATACACACTTTCTGCGCCTAGCTGAAAGGCGTTAAAGAAAAGCGCTTATGGGAGACAACCCATGTTTTTACCTACAGTACTTTGTTTTTATTTTGTGTCTTGGAAGTTGTTTACTACTGTAGCAACCTCTCCTTATCTTAGTTTAGTGTTTTGTTGTGCCAAGTAAAGTCGTTGATAGAAAAGTTCATACTAGATTTGGATTACTGCGCAGAAACAGATTTCTTTGCTGTCACGAATCTGGGCTGTTTTCCCTGTAGGTAACTCAGAAAATTATGCCAATTTACGTGAGTGATCCTCAGATATGTATGCAACTTTCATTCAATTTGAGTATTTTCATTTGAGCAAGTCTGGTGCCTCGATAAAATTCGTCAATACGAACTGTTCTGTTTTGACAGATTCTGCCTTTTATTTCGCATTGCCTCTTTTGCTATGTTGGATGAATTTCTTTGATCCATTAATGTCCAGTAGCTTTATGCAATGTCCAGAAGTGTTAAGAATGATTGTGTCACCTCTGTACATGTTAATTTTTATTGTCGCTAACCCTCTAATGAGTTGTTCTAAGTTTGGTGTGGAGGAAGTTTTCAAGGATCAAGAGAGGAGTATGATGCAACATGATCAAGAAGAGTGAAAGCTCTAAGCTTGGGGATGCCCCGGTGGTTCACCCCTGCATATATCAAGAAGACTCAAGCGTCTAAGCTTGGGGATGCCCAAGGCATCCCCTTCTTCATCGACAACATTATCAGGTTCCTCCCCTGAAACTATATTTTTATTCCATCACATCTTATGTGCTTTGCTTGGAGCGTCGGTTTGTTTTTGTTTTTTGTTTTATTTGAATAAAATGGATCCTAGCATTCACTTTATGGGAGAGAGACACGCTCCGCTGTAGCATATGGACAAGTATGTCCTTAGTTTCTACTCATAGTATTCATGGCGAAGTTTCTTCTTCGTTAAATTGTTATATGGTTGGAATTGGAAAATGATACATGTAGTAATTGCTATAAATGTCTTGGGTAATGTGATACTTGGCAATTGTTGTGCTCATGTTTAAGCTCTTGCATCATATGCTTTGCACCCATTAATGAAGAAATACATAGAGCATGCTAAAATTTGGTTTGCATATTTGGTTTCTCTAAGGTCTAGATAATTTCTAGTATTGAGTTTGAACAACAAGGAAGACGGTGTAGAGTCTTATAATGTTTTCAATATGTCTTTTATGTGAGTTTTGCTGCACCGGTTCATCCTTGTGTTTGTTTCAAATAAGCCTTGCTAGCCTAAACCTTGTATCGAGAGGGAATACTTCTCATGCGTCCAAAATACTTGAGCCAACCACTATGCCATTTGTGTCCACCATACCTACCTACTACATGGTATTTTCCGCCATTCCAAAGTAAATTGCTTGAGTGCTACCTTTAAAATTCCATCATTCACCTTTGCAATATATAGCTCATGGGACAAATAGCTTAAAAACTATTGTGGTATTGAATATGTAATTATGCACTTTATCTCTTATTAAGTTGCTTGTTGTGCGATAACCATGTTTATCGGGGACGCCATCAACTACTCTTTGTTGAATTTCATGTGAGTTGCTATGCATGTTCGTCTTGTCTGAAGTAAGAGCGATCTACCACCTTATGGTTAAGCATGCATATTGTTAGAGAAGAACATTGGGCCGCTAACTAAAGCCATGATCCATGGTGGAAGTTTCAGTTTTGGACAAATATCCTCAATCTCATATGAGAAAATTATTAATTGTTGTTACATGCTTATGCATAAAAGAGGAGTCCATTATCTGTTGTCTATGTTGTCCCGTATGGATGTCTAAGTTGAGAATAATCAATAGCGAGAAATCCAATGCGAGCTTTCTCCTTAGACCTTTGTACAAAGTGGCATAGAGGTACCCCTTTGTGATACTTGGTTAAAACATGTGCATTGTGATGATCCGGTAGTCCAAGCTAATTAGGACAAGGTGCGGGCACTATTAGTATACTATGCATGAGGCTTGCAACTTGTAAGATATAATTTACATGATACATATGCTTTATTACTACCGTTGACAAAATTGTTTCATGTTTTCAAAATCAAAGCTCTAGCACAAATATAGCAATCGATGCTTTTCCTCTATGGAGGACAATTCTTTTACTTTCAATGTTGAGTCAGTTCACCTATTTCTCTCCACCTCAAGAAGCAAACACTTGTGTGAACTGTGCATTGATTCCTACATATTTGCTTATTGCACTTATTATATTACTCTATGTTGACAATATCCATGAGATATACATGTTATGAGTTGAAAGCAACCGCTGAAACTTAATCTTCCTTTGTGTTGCTTCAATGCCTTTACTTTGAATTATTGCTTTATGAGTTAACTCTTATGCAAGACTTATTGATGCTTGTCTTGAAGTGCTATTCATGAAAAGTCTTTGCTTTATGATTCACTTGTTTACTCATGTCATATACATTGTTTTGATCGCTGCATTCACTACATATGCTTTACAAATAGTATGATCAAGGTTATGATGGCATGTCACTCCAGAAATTATCTGTGTTATCGTTTTACCTCGCTGGGACGAGCAGAACTAAGCTAGGGATGCTGATACGTCTCCGACGTATCGATAATTTCTTATGTTCCATGCCACATTATTGATGCTATCTACATGTTTTATGCACACTTTATGTCATATTCGTGCATTTTCTGGAACTAACCTATTAACAAGATGCCGAAGTGCTAGTTGCTGTTTTCTGCTGTTTTTGGTTTCAGAAATCCTAGTAACGAAATATTCTCGGAATTGGACGAAATCAACGCCCAGGGTCCTATTTTGCCACGAAGCTTCCAGAAGTCCGAAGAGGAGACGAAGTGGGGCCACGAGGTGGCCACACCCTAGGGCGGCGCGGCCCCCCCTTTGGCCGCGCGGCCCTGTGGTGTGGGGCCCTCGTGCCGCCTCCTGACCTGCCCTTCCGCCTACTTAAAGCCTCCATCGCGAAACCCCCCGTACCGAGAGCCACGATACGGAAAACCTTCCGAGACGCCGCCGCCGATCCCATCTCGGGGGATCCAGGAGATCGCCTCCGGCACCCTGCCGGAGAGGGGAATCATCTCCCGGAGGACTCTACGCCGCCATGGTCGCCTCCGGAGTGATGTGTGAGTAGTCTACCCCTGGACTATGGGTCCATAGCAGTAGCTAGATGGTTGTCTTCTCCCCATTGTGCTATCATTGTCGGATCTTGTGAGCTGCCTAACATGATCAAGATCATCTATCTGTAATTCTATATGTTGCGTTTGTTGGGATCCGATGAATAGAGAATACTTGTTATGTTGATTATCAAAGTTATGTCTATGTGTTGTTTATGATCTTGCATGCTCTCCGTTACTAGTAGATGCTCTGGCCAAGTAGATGCTTGTAACTCCAAGAGGGAGTATTTATGCTCGATAGTGGGTTCATGCCTCCATTGATATCTGGGACAGTGATAGAAAGTTCTAAGGTTGTGGATGTGCTGTTGCCACTAGGGATAAAACATTAGTGCTATGTTCAAGGATGTAGTTACTAGTTACATTACGCGCAATACTTAATGCAATTGTCTGTTGTTAGCAACTTAATACTGGAGGGGGTTCGGATGATAACCTGAAGGTGGAATTTTTAGGCATAGATGCATGCTGGATGGCGGTCTATGTACTTTGTCGTAATGCCCAATTAAATCTCACTATACTCATCATGATATGTATGTGCATGGTCATGCCCTCTCTATTTGTCAATTGCCCAACTGTAATTTGTTCACCCAACATGCTGTTTATCTTATGGGAGAGACACCTCTAGTGAACTGTGGACCCCGGTCCAATTCTCTTTAGTGAAATACAATCTACTGCAATACTTGTTCTACTGTTTTCTGCAAACAATCATCTTCCACACAATACGGTTAATCCTTTGTTACAGCAAGCCGGTGAGATTGACAACCTCACTGTTTCGTTGGGGCAAAGTACTTTGGTTGTGTTGTGCAGGTTCCACGTTGGCGCCGGAATCTCTGGTGTTGCGCCGCACTACATCCCGCCGCCATCAACCTTCAACGTGCTTCTTGACTCCTACTGGTTCGATTAAACCTTGGTTTCTTACTGAGGGAAACTTGCCGCTGTGCGCATCACACCTTCCTCTTGGGGTTCCCAACGGACGTGTCAACCACACGCATCACCGCCGCCATCGCGAAGCCAAGATTCGGGGGACAGAAGTCTCTGTTCCGGCACGCCGTCGGGACGGGGAATTGCCCCCGGAAGGCATCTCCATCGACATCACCGCCATCTTCATCGCCGTTGCTGTCTCCCATGATGAGGAGGGAGTAGTTCTCCCTCGAGGCTAAGGGCTCTACCGGTAGCTATGTGGTTAATCTCTCTCTCATGTACCTCAATACAATGATCTCATGAACTGCCTTGCATGATTGAGATCCATATGATGAGCTTTGTATCACTATTAATCTATGTGCTACTCTAGTGATGTTATTAAAGTAGTCTATTCCTCCTTCATGATGTAAAGGTGACGGTGTGTGTGCATAAGGTAGTACTTGGTATAAGCTATGATTGTGATCTCTTGTAGATTATGAAGTTAACTATTACTATGATAGTATTGATGCGATCTATTCCCCCTTTCATAGCCTGACGGTGACAGTGTGCATGCTATGTTAGTACTCGGTATAATTGTAATGATCTATGATGCTCTAAAGGTTACTTAAATATGAATGCCGAATGTTGTGGAGCTTGTTAACTCCGGCTTGAGGGAGCTCTTGTAGCCCTACACAATGAATGGTGTTTGTCATCCAACAAAAGAGTGTATGTAGCACAAGTGAGGAGAAGTTATTTATTTATTATGTGATCAATGTTGAGAGTGTCCACTACTGAAAGTATGATCCCTAGGCCTTGTTTCTAAGCATTGAAACACCGTTTGCAACAAGTTCTGCTACATGTTTACTTGCTGCCATATTTATTTCAGATTGTTATTACCACTCATATTCATCCATATCACTTGTATTTCACTATCTCTTCGCCGAACTAGTGCACCTATACATCTGACAAGTGTATTGGGTGTGTTGGGGACACAAGAGACTTCTTGTATCTTAATTGCAGGGTTGCTTGAGAGGGATATCCTTGACCTCTACCTCCCTGAGTTCGATAAACCTTGGGTGATTCACTTAAGGGAAACTTGCTGCTGTTCTCCAAACCTCTGCTCTTGGAGGCCCAACACTGTCTACAGGAATAGAAGCGTGCGTAGACATCAAGCTATTTTCTGGCGCCGTTGTCGGGGAGGTAAGGTAAAAGGTATTCACATCCTCCGACTACTAAGCTATTTCCTAGCACTGTTTCCGGTGTGTGAGTGCTCGAAGATATTTCCTTTAGATCCTGCAATTATATCTTTTTGTTTCTTGTTTTCACTAGTTAGGCTTAATGGAAAACAACAACAAAATGAGAGATCTTTATGAACTTTATCTTGAATTAGGACATGATGTGTTTGAAGAGAGAATTAAAAAATC
Source organism: Lolium perenne (assembly GCF_019359855.2). Lineage (NCBI taxonomy): Eukaryota > Viridiplantae > Streptophyta > Magnoliopsida > Poales > Poaceae > Lolium > Lolium perenne. The sequence goes on from NC_067245.2 coordinate 269,240,797, forward strand.
CATGGAACTTTATATGCATGCTAATGGGAATGTTATTAGTATGAATGCTTTGAACACCATTGTTGCTAATGCTATGGAAAATTCTAAGCTTGGGGAAGCTGGTTTTGATGAGCATGATATTTTTAGTCCCCCCAAGTTTTGAGGAGAAAATTTTCTTTGATGATACTTTACCTCCTATTTATGATGATTATAATGATAGTGGTATTTTGGTGCCACCTACTATGGAGGATAAAGGTTATTATGATTATACCATGCCTGCAATTTATGATGATATTTTCAGTCCACCTACTATTGAGGAGAAAATTAATTATGATTACAATATGCCTCCTATATATGATGATTATGGTGATGAGAATAATAATGATAGCTATCTTATTGAATTTGCTCCCACTACAATTAATACTAATGACTATGCTTGTGTGGAGAGTAATAATTTTATGCATGTAGCTCATGATAAGAATGTTTCATGTGATAGTTATATTGTTGAATTTGTTCATGATTCTACTGAAAGTTATTATGAGAGAGGGAAACGTGGTTATATGCATCTTAATAATATTAAGTTTCCCCTCTTTATGTTGAGAATCTTGAAGTTACTCGTGTTTTATCTTCTTATGCTTGTCACTTTATTCTTCATAAATTTATTTGTGTACAAGATTCCTTTTCATAGGAAGTGGGTTAGACTTAAATGTGTTTTGAATTCTCTTCTTGGTGATCCTTTTGCTTCATTTTCTATTTTCTATGTGAGCATCATTAAAATTACTGAGCCCATCTTAATGGCTATAAAGAAAGCACTTCTTGGGAGATAACCCATGTTTTTATTTTGCTACTTTTTTGTTGTGTCTTGGAAGTTGTTACTACTGTAGGAACCTATCCTTATCTTTACTTTATTGCATTGTTGTGCCAAGTAAAGTCTTTGATAGTAAGGTTGATACTAGATTTGGATTACTGCGCAGAAACAGATTTCTTGCTGTCACGAATTTGAGTAGAATTCTCTGTAGGTAACTCAGAAAAATCTGCCAATTTACGTGCGTGATCCTCAGATATGTACGCAACTTTCATTCAATTTGAGCTTTTTCATCTGAGCAAGTTAAGTGCCCCAGCAAAATTCGTCTTTACAGACTGTTCTGTTTTGACAGATTCTGCCTTTTATTTCGCATTGCCTCTTTTGCTATGTTAAATGGATTTCTTTGTTCCATTAACTTTCAGTAGCTTTGGGCAATGTCCAGAAGTGTTAAGAATGATTATGTCACCTCTGAATATGTGAATTTTTGATTATGCACTAACCCTCTAATGAGTTTGTTTTGAGTTTAGTGTGGAGGAAGTTTTCAAGGGTCAAGAGAGGAGGATGATATAATGTGATCAAGAAGAGTGAAAAGTCTAAACTTGGGGATGCCCCCGTGGTTCATCCCTGCATATTTCAAGAAGATCCAAGCGTCTAAGCTTGGGGATGCCCAAGGCATCCCCTTCTTCATCAACAACTTATTAGGTCATCTCTAGTGAAACTATATTTTTATTTCGTCACATCTTATGTACTTTACTTGGAGCGTCTGTGTGCTTTTATTTTCATTTTGTTATTTTAATTCTCTGAATAAATTCATGCTTATGTGGGAGAGAGACACGCTCCGCTGTTTCATATGAACACTAGTGTTCTTCGCTTTTACTTTTAATGTTCATGGCGGAGTTGAAAACCGCTTCGTTAATTGCTATTTGGTTGGAAATAGAAAATGCTTCATGTGGTAAATGGTATATTGCCTTGAATAATTTGATACTTGGCAATTGTTGTGCTCATATAGATCATGTTTAAGCTCTTGCATCATGTACTTTGCACCTATTAATGAAGAACTACATAGAGCTTGTTAAAATTTGGTTTGCATGATTGGTCTCTCTGAGTCTAGATATTTTCTGGTTAAGGTGTTTGAACAACAAGGAAGACAGTGTAGAGTCTTATAATGTTTGCAATATGTTCTTATGTAAGTTTTGCTGTACCGGTTTATACTTGAGTTTGCTTCAAACAACCTTGCTAGCCTAAGCCTTGTATTGAGAGGGATTTCTTCTCGTGCATCCAAATCCTTGAGCCAAAACCTATGCCATTTGTGTCCACCATACCTACCTACCATGTGGTATTTCTCTGCCATTCCAAAGTAAATTACTTGAGTGCTACCTTTAAAATTTCATTGTTTGTCTTTGCAATACATAGCTCATGGGAAAATAGCTTAAAAACTATTGTGGTATTGAATATGTTGCTATGTATCTTATTTCTTATAAGTTGCTTGTTGAGCGGTAACCATGTTTCTGGGGACGCCATCAACTATTACACCTTTGTTGAATATCATGTGAGTTGCTATGCATGTTCGTCTTGTCTGAAGTAAGGGCAATTTATCATGATCAAATGGTTTGAGTATGCATATTGTTAGAGAAGAACATTGGGCCGCTAACTAAAGCCATGAATCATGGTGGAAGTTTCAGTATGGACACTAATCCTCAATCTCTTATGAGAATATTATCTGTTGTTGAAATGCTTATGCATTAAAGAGGAGTCCATTATCTGTTGTCTATGTTGTCCCGGTATGGATGTCCTAAGATGAGATCTATCAAAAACGAGAAATCAAATGCGATCTATCTCCTTGGACCTTTGTACAAGCGGCATAGAGGTACCCCTTTGTGACACTTGGTTGAAACATATGTTATGCAATAATAATCCGTGTTAATCCAAGCTAATTAGGACAAGGTGCGAGCACTATTGGTATTCTATGCATGAGGCTTGCTGCCATATTTATTTCAGATTGTTATTACCACTCATATTCATCCATATCACTTGTATTTCACTATCTCTTCGCCGAACTAGTGCATCTATACATCTGACAAGTGTATTGGGTGTGTTGGGGACACAAGAGACTTCTTGTATCTTAATTGCAGGGTTGCTTGAGAGGGATATCCTTGAACTCTACCTCCGTGAGTTCGATAAACCTTGGGTGATTCACTTAAGGGAAACTTGCTGCTGTTCTACAAACCTCTGCTCTTGGAGGCCCAACACTGTCTACAGGAATAGAAGCGTGCGTAGACATCAGGGCCACCCCCTGGCTCCTCCGAGGCTGCCCTTCCGCCTATATATTCTCTCCGCCTCGAAAACCCTAAAAACATAAGCCACGGGACGAGAAAAGTTATGCAGCCGCCGCCATCGCGAATCCAAGTTCGGGGGACAGAAGTCTCTGTTCCGGCACGCCGCCGGGACGGGGAATTGCCCCTGGAAGGCATCTCCATCGACACCACCGCCATCTTCATCGCCGTTGCTGTCTCCTATGATGAGGAGGGAGTAGTTCTCCCTCGAGACTGAGGGCTCTACCGGTAGCTATGTGGTTAATCTCTCTCTCATGTACCTCAATACAATGATCTCATGAGCTGCCTTACATGATTGAGATCCATATGATGAGCTTTGTATCACTATTAATCTATGTGCTACTCTAGTGATGTTATTAAAGTAGTCTATTCCTCCTTCATGATGTAAAGGTGACGGTGTGTGCATCATGTAGTACTTGGCGTAGGTTATGATTGTGATCTCTTGTAGATTATGAAGTTAACTATTATTATGATAGTATTGATGCGATCTATTCCCCTTTCATAGCTATTGGTGACGGTGTGTATGCTATGTTAGTACTCGGTTTAAATTGCAACGGTCTATTATGCTCTAGAGGTTACTTAAGTATGAACTCCGAATGTTGTGGAGCTTGTTAACTCCGGCTTGAGGGAGCTCTTGTAGCCCTACACAATGAATGGTGTTTGTTATCCAACAAGAGAGTGTATGTAGCACGAGTGAAGAAAAGTTATTTATTTGTTATGTGATCAATGTTGAGAGTGTCCACTAGTGAAAGTATGATCCCTAGGCCTTGTTTCCAAATACTGCAAACATCGCTTGTTTACTGTTTTACTGCATCTTTACTTCCTGCAATATTACCACCATCTATACCACCTGTGTTTTATTATCTCTTCGCCGAACTAGTGCACCTATACATCTGACAAGTGTATTAGGTGTGTTGGGGACACAAGAGACTTCTTGTATCGTAATTGCAGGGTTGCTTGAGAGGGATATCTTTGACCTCTACCTCCCTGAGTTCGATAAACCTTGGGTGATTCACTTAAGGGAAACTTGCTGCTGTTCTACAAACCTCTACTCTTGGAGGCCCAACACTGTCTACAAGAATAGAAGCGTGCGTAGACATCAAAACCTTCGAGATCTACTTGTCCTCTAAATCTTACGAAACCCAAGTCTATAATCTGTAGGCATTGACAAGTTAATACATTGTCAATTGACGCCGTTGATACGTCCCAAACGTATCTATAATTTCTTATGTTCCATGCTACTTTTATGATGATACTCACATGTTTTATACACATTATATGTCATTATTATGCATTTTCCGGCACTAACCTATTGACGAGATGCCGAAGAGCCAGTTGCTGTTTTCTGCTGGTTTTGGTTTCAGAAATCCTAGTAAGGAAATATTCTCGGAATTGGACGAAATCAACGCCCAGGGGCTTATTTTTCCACGAAGCTTCCAGAAGACCGAGGAAGAAACGAAGTGGGGCCACGAGGCGACGCCACACTAGGGCGGCGCGGCCCAGGCCTTGGCCGCGCGGCCCGAGCGTGTGGGTCCCCCGTGACTCTTCCGACTCCGCCCTTCCGCCTACTTAAAGCCTTCGTCGCGAAACCCTCTGTACCGAGAGCCACGATATGGAAAACCTTCCAGAGACGCCGCCACCGCCAATCCCATCTCGGTGGATTCAGGAGATCGCCTCCGGCACCCTGCCGGAGAGGGGAATCATCTCCCGGAGGGCTCTTCATCGCCATGATCGCCTCCGGATCGATGTGTGAGTAGTTCACCCCTGGACTATGGGTCCATATCAGTAGCTAGATGGTCGTCTTCTCCTCATTGTGCTATCATATTAGATCTTGTGAGCTGCCTATCATGATCAAGATCATCTATTTGTAATGCTACATGTTGTGTTTGTTGGGATCCGCTGAATATTGAATACTATGTCAAGTTGATTATCAATCTATCATATATGTTATTTATGTTCTTGCATGCTCTCCGTTGCTAGTAGAGGCTCTGGCCAAGTTGATACTTGTGACTCCAAGAGGGAGTATTTATGCTCGATAGTGGGTTCATGCCTCCATTAAATCTGGGACAGTGACAGAAAGTTCTAAGGTTGTGGATGTGCTGTTGCTACTAGGGATAAAACATCGATGCTTTTTCTAAGGATATTTGTGTTGATTACATTACACACCATACTTAACGCAATTGTCTGTTGTTTACAACTTAATACCGGAAGGGGTTCGGATGATAACCTGAAAGTGGACTTTTTAGGCATAGATGCATGCTGGATAGCGGTCTATGTACTTTGTCATAATGCCCTGATTAAATCTCATAGTACTCATCATGATATATGTATGTGCATTGTTATGCCTTCTTTATTTGTCAATTGCCCAACTGTAATTTGTTCACCCAACATCTGTTTATCTTATGGGAGAGACACCACTAGTGAACTGTGGACCCCGGTCCTATTCTTTACATCTGAAATACAATCTACTGCAATTGTTCTTTACTGTTCTTCGCAAACAATCATCTTCCACACAATATGTTTAATCCTTTGTTTACAGCAAGCCGGTGAGATTGACAACCTCACTGTTACGTTGGGGCAAAGTACTTTGATTGTGTTGTGCAGGTTCCACGTTGGCGCCGGAATCCCTGGTGTTGTGCCGCACTACATTTCGCCACCATCAACCTTCAACGTGCTTCTTGGCTCCTACTGGTTCGATAAACCTTGGTTTCTTTCTGAGGGAAAACTTGCTACTGTACGCATCACACCTTCCTCTTGGGGTTCTCAACGGACGTGTGTTAACTGCACGCATCAAGCATATTTTCTGGCGCCGTTGCCGGGGAGATCAAGACACGCTGCAAGGGGAGTCTCCCACTTCCAATCTCTTTACTTTGTTTTTGTCTTGCTTTACTTTACTTTATTTACTGCTTTGTTTGTTCTCTATATCAAAAATACAAAAAAATTAGTTGCTAGTTTTACTTTATTTTCTGTCTTGTTTGCTTCTTATATCAAAAACACACAAAAAATTAGTTACTTGTTTTACTTTAATTTATTTAGTTTGCTTTACTTATCTTTATTACTGTTAAAATGAATACTCCTGAGAACACTAAGTTGTGTAATTTCACTAGTAAGGCATAATGGAAAACAACTGTGAGCTTTTTAATCTATTTCCAGAGTTAAGACATGGATGGTTTGATGCGAAAATTAAAAAACCTATGGAATCTTATTTGCATGCTAGTAGCAATGATATTAGTATGAACGCTTTGAACACCATTGTTGCTAATGATATGGAAAATTCTAAGCTTGGGGAAGCTGGTTTTGATGAGCATGACATTTTTAGTCCCCCAAGCATTGAGGAGAAAATTTTCTTTGATGATACTTTTCCTCCTATTTATGATGATTATAATGATAGTGGTCTTTTGGTGCCTGATGTCTACGGGTGCTTCTATTCTTGTAGGCAGTGTTGGGCCTCCAAGAGCAGAGGTTTGTAGAACAGCAGCAAGTTTCCCTTAAGTGGATCACCCAAGGTTTATCGAACTCAGGGAGGAAGAGGTCAAAGATATCCCTCTCATGCAACCCTGCAACCACAAAGCAAGAAGTCTCTTGTGTCCCCAACACACCTAATAGGTGCACTAGTTCGGCGAAGAGATAGTGAAATACAAGTGGTATGAATGAATATGAGCAGTAGTACGGCGCCAGAAAAGTGCTTGCTGGCGTGCAGTTGATGGTAGTAATATTGCAGGCGGTATAAATGCAGTAAAATAGTAAACAAGCAGCGATAGCAGTATTTAGGAACAAGGCCTAGGGATCATACTTTCACTAGTGGACACTCTCAACATTGATCACATAACAGAATAAATAGATAGATGCTAGACTCTACACCCTCTTGTTGGATGATGAACACCACTAACTGTGTAGGATTACACGAACCCTCAATGCCGGAGTTAACAAGCTCCACAATATTCAATGTTCATATTTAAATAACCTTAGAGTGCATAACAGATCAACATAACCAAACCAAGTACTAACATAGCATGCACACTGTCACCTTCACACTACGAAAGGAGGAATAGATCACATCAATACTATCATAGCAATAGTTAACTTCATAATCTACAAGAGATTACAATCATAGCCTACGCCAAGTACTACACGATGCACACACTGTCACCATTACACCGTGCAGGAGAAATAAACTACTTTAATAACATCACTAGAGTAGCACATAGATAAATTGTGATACAAAACACATTGCAATCATAAAGGGATATAAATAAGCACTTCACTATGCCATTCATAACAGTGAATAAATATTCTGTGAAATATAGCCTAAGAGACCCACACAGTGCACACACTGTCACCTTTACACACGTGGGACAAGGAGTCTCCGGAGATCACATAAGTAAAATCCACTTGACTAGCATAATGACATCTAGATTACAAGCATCATCATATGAATCTCAATCATGTAAGGCAGCTCATGAGATTATTGTATTGAAGCACATAGGAGAGAGATTAACCACATAGCTACCGGTACAGCCCCGAGCCTCGATGGAGAACTACTCCCTCCTCATGGGAGACAGCAGCGGTGATGAAGATGGCGGTGGTGTTGATGGAGGAGCCTTCCGGGGGCACTTCCCCGTCCCGGCGGCGTGCCGGAACAGAGACTCATGTCCCCCAGATCTTGGCTTCGCGATGGCGGCGGCTCTGGAAGGTTTCTCGTACCGTGGCTTTTTCTGTATCGTGTTTTAGGTCAGGGACCTTTATATAGGCGAAGAGGCGGCGTCAGAAGGTCAACGAGGCGACGACACAACAGGGGGGCGCGACCCCCCCTTGGCCGCGCCGGCCTACTATTTGGTGGGCCTGTGGCTCCCCTCTGGCGGCTCTCGGTTGTTCAGGAAGCTTCATGCAATCCTAAGATGCTGGGCGTTGATTTCGTCCGATTCCGAGAATATTTCCTTACTAGGATTTCTGAAACCAAAAACAGCAGAAAACAACAACTGGCCCTTCGGCATCTCGTCAATAGGTTAGTTCCGGAAAACGCATAAATATCTTTACTATTAAATTGCAATAGGTGACTGCCTGGTGTCACACTTGGGCTTGATTTTTATGTGGGCCAAAAGTTTCACGAGGTTTTGATTATGACGAGTGGCCCGTGTGCAGGCCAAGTAAAACAAGGCAGCTGTCTACAAAATTCGTCCGTAGATCTTTCTCTTTTCCCGTCCGGTCGATTGATGTAGCTTGCAACCGAGTACAACTCGAGCGGCGTTTCGTATCTAATCGTCCAAACATAGCACGTACCGGACTGGATACATTATCGTGGGGGCAGGTTTCAGCTGGTTCATGGTGGATCCTTATCGTGCATAATATACGTTAAGGTAAGATTAGATTAGAGATCGGCAGGGGAAAAGTTGCCCGTTGTTGAGCGGAAGGCCCGATCCGATGCAGATACCGATTCCATTTGCTGACTATGCCGGTAGGAAATCAGCAACTAATTAAAGGGCCATATGTGGTACGTCGTGTGCATCGATCAGCAGCGTATCTTCACGCCTCAAATCTAGGCATCAAGCAGCCCACGGCTAGATACAGCGTGCTGGTGCTGATGAAACAGATTTCAGACTGATCAAAAAAAATTCCACTCGAAGCGTACATTGGCAGAACTACATGGAGTCCATATGTGACCAAAACCGATCGCAATTCAACATGCACTAAGATATACCTAGCACACATACGTAAAAAATGTTAGATTGACAAAAGGTTGATCCGGGTGCTTGGCTACTAAACTAAATTGAAAAACAGCGAGAATATTCTAGATACAATTAAGTTGTACGAGGTACATAATGAATAAATCATCTTATCTTTACTATTAAATTGCAATAGGTGGTGTCACACTTGGGCTTAGTTTTATTCTAATTTTATTTAGGCCCGAAGTCCTCTAAACGGCCCAATCTCCTCTCAATCTGGACCCGATCCAAAATAGTCAATACAGATCCGAAAATATGTTTTTTTTTTTGTTTCCGACTCAATTATTGATCAATCGACGATGTGCCTCTTGTCTTGGGCAACGGATTAAGTGAACATGACCTGATTGATCACGGTTCCTAATTCTATTCGTAAAGAGACCTGAGACAAGCTATTGCGCTGGATCGGACCAGCAAGCCGCAAGCACGCAGATGGGTCCGGACCAGAAAACTTTACGTTGTATGTCTCGTTGGAGTTGGTTTCTCTCTTCATAAGGAAAAGGAAGCCTACCGTCTACTCAACATCTCAAGAAAAAAAAGGAAGTTTCCCTCAAAGAAAAAAGGAAGCCTACCAAATTACGTGTGCGTATCAGGTCTTGTGTCCAGGTTGAGTGCACGTAGGTAATCGCTCTTATATATACACATCCCGACCCATATAATATCACATAGCTAGCACAATGCCTACTATGATCGACTTTCTGAGGATTTCTTCGTTGATGATCGGAACAAGATTTCTGGCAGCCTACACGGAGTTGGCCGCAGAGATGAGTTATAGACCGTCTGGACACTGCCATAACCCGCCATCGCTCCGTGACCTCCGAGTAGCAGTCCATGATGATGAGCCGTGAGTTCGCCACCGTGGTGTTGTCGACGCCAGAGCCGATCGAGGCGGCCAAAACCCCCAACAAGAATAACAACAATCCCGACAGCGATGCCTACGATGACACTAATGCCGACCAGCTTAACGCCATTGGCGAGGACGACCTTCAGGAGCACAACCTGCTGGCCGTCTATTCTCCATGCAGGAGCAGGACTCCAATTAGAACTGAAAATAAGCCCAACACTCAGTGATCGGATTGTGCTAGATGAGTGGATAGATGGTACATGAGGATGGGTGATCTTTTTCCAGTATGATTGTGACTCCCTCTCTGTGCACGAGAATTCAAGACTAGGACGCATGCTTGGATGGCATCTCGACGAGAGCACGGCGGGGCTCCACAATCCAGCGAACTAAATAGGGAGATAGGCAAAGGAGAGTATCAGGTCCTCTGGGTGGTAGCAATCGTTGTATTGACCTTAGATTCGCGGCGAGGGTCACGACGTCATCCTATATTTCTCACCGTCAAGAGAGCGAGTGTCAGCGGTCTCTGAACAAGGAGGTGTGTGCCTCCACCGCCGAGTTGACCTGGCAACGCCGTGGAGGCGGTGGCAGTGAGAACATGCAGCTCAATGGCAACTAAATTTATCTAATCAGGAGTTTTCTCTGTGGGGGATGAACTTTTGAGTGGACAGTGACAAGTAGGCAGAGCTAGGAGGCGTCGAGAAGGAGGCGCTAGCACATGGCAAGGAACGGCCAACAGGAGACACAATGGGATGCCATGGGATCGTGGGCTAGCCGGTTGTCACCTACCTCGCCTGAGTACTCTAACTTGGTCAACATGTTTCCTTTATCAATGTTTCGTTTTAATTTCATGCAATATCAGGAGCCGGTGAATATTGACCTAACTACAAAAGGAATATTTGAGTGTTAGTTTTTTTGAAGGATGCTTGTGGTGATATTTATGATACTAATTTTAGGTTCATTAATATTATATGTATTGCGAGAATTTTAAACGCTAAAGAATGATGTGTAACAGAGCATATGATTCTATGCTAGAATTGACAATGTGACATGTGCGATGACATGAAATCGTAGGGGACATGGACTTGGAGTGACGGAGAACCCGTAGCAACGCACGGGCAAATTTCCTAGTAAATCATTAAATTGCAATAGGTGACTGCCTGGTGTCACACTTGGGCTTGATTTTTATGTGGGCCAAAAGTTTCACGAGGTTTTGATTATGACGAGTGGCCCGTGTGCAGGCCAAGTAAAACAAGGCAGCTGTCTACAAAATTCGTCCGTAGATCTTTCTCTTTTCCCGTCCGGTTGATTGATGTAGCTTGCAACCGAGTACAACTCGAGCGGCGTTTCGTCCGTCCACCCTGATCTAATCGTCCAAACATAGCACGTACCGGACTGGATACATTATCGTGGGGGCAGGTTTCAGCTGGTTCATGGTGGATCCTTATCGTGCATAATATACGTTAAGGTAAGATTAGATTAGAGATCGGCAGGGGAAAAGTTGCCCGTTGTTGAGCGGAAGGCCCGATCCGATGCAGATACCGATTCCATTTGCTGACTATGCCGGTAGGAAATCAGCAACTAATTAAAGGGCCATATGTGGTACGTCGTGTGCATCGATCAGCAGCGTATCTTCACGCCTCAAATCCAGGTATCAAGCAGCCCACGGCTAGATACAGCGTGCTGGTGCTGATGAAACAGATTTCAGACTGATCAAAAAAAATTCCACTCGAAGCGTACATTGGCAGAACTACATGGAGTCCATATGTGACCAAAACCGATCGCAATTCAACATGCACTAAGATATACCTAGCACACATACGTAAAAAATGTTAGATTGACAAAAGGTTGATCCGGGTGCTTGGCTACTAAACTAAATTGAAAAACAGCGAGAATATTGTAGATACAATTAAGTTATACGAGGTACATAATGAATAAATCATCTTATAAATCATTCAAATTCAAGACAAAAAATAAAAGCATTTCCACAACATCACACAATTGCAGAAATAAATAAATTTTAGTAATGGCAAGATGTGTTTATGTGTGTGTCTTGACTTACTGGGCGTAAAAAAGCGAACAATCGTTCTACGAATACTTATAGGGTTTTGTATAGTCATAAATTTTAGTCATGTCAAAATGTTTTCGTGTTTTTCCTGACTTAATCCGCCTAAAAAACGAAAGAATCGCTCTACTGATAATTATGTATTCTTTGTTCCATAGCAACGCCTGTTTGTCTTGCCCTGATGGGCGTAAAAAAAAAGCTGGAACAATCGTTCTACGAATACTTATAGGGTTTTTGTTTTTTGTTTCGACTTACTAGGTCTAAAGATACAGAACAAACGGTCTACGAATACTTATATGGTTTTTCTTGTTCAGTTTTAGCCATAAATTTTAGTCATGACAAAGATGTTTCTATGTTTGTATTGACTTATTGGGTCTAAAAATCGAAACAATCAATTACTTATATTGATTTTTCTGTTCCATAGCAACGCACGGGTATTATGGTTGCTAATTTCCAATGCTAGCTAAAACTTTCTAGGGTAATAGATATGTATTCAAAAAATAAATTAGCATGAATGATAGTTTTTTTTCCAAAATACAAATAATTCATTCAAAAAAATTATATCCTAACAAGTTGTACTTACCGTAGCAAAGCACGGGTATTTTGCTAGTATGACATAAAGTATGCATAAAACATGTAGATATCATCAATAATGTGGCATGGAACATAAGAAATTATCGATACGTCGGAGACGTATCAGCATCCCCAAGCTTAGTTCCTGCTCGTCCCGAGCAGGTAAACGATAACAAAGATAATTTCTGGAGTGACATGCCATCATAACCTTGATCATACTATTGTAAGCATATGTAATGAATGCAGCGATCAAAACAATGGTAATGACATGAGTAAACAAATGAATCATAAAGCAAAGACGTTTCATGAATAGTACTTTCAAGACAAGCATCAATAAGTCTTGCATAAGAGTTAACTCATAAAGCAATAAATCAAAGTAAAGGTACTGAAGCAACACAAAGGAAGATTGAGTTTCAGCGGTTGCTTTCAACTTATAACATGTATATCTCATGGATATTGTCAATGTAAAGTAATATAACAGGTGCAATATGCAAGTATGTAGGAATCAATGCACAGTTCACACAAGTGTTTGCTTCTTGAGGTGGAGAGAAATAGGTGAACTGATTCAACATAAAAGTAAAAGAAAGGCCCTTCGCAGAGGGAAGCATTGATTGCTATATTTGTGCTAGAGCTTTGGTTTTGAAAACAAGAAACAATTTTGTCAACGGTAGTAATAAAGCATATGTATCATGTAAATTATATCTTACAAGTTGCAAGCCTCATGCATAGTATACTAATAGTGCCCGCACCTTGTCCTAATTAGCTTGGATTACCGGGATTGTCATCGCAATACACATGTTTTAACCAAGTGTCACAAAGGGGTACCTCTATGCCGCCTGTACAAAGGTCTAAGGAGAAAGCTCGCATTTGGATTTCTCGCTTTTGATTATTCTCAACTTAGACATCCATACCGGGACAACATAGACAACAGATAATGGACTCCTCTTTAATGCATAAGCATTTAGCAACAATTAATGTTCTCATATGAGATTGAGGTTATTTGTCCAAAACTGAAACTTTCACCATGATTCATGGCTTTAGTTAGCGGCCCAATGTTCTTCTCTAACAGTATGCATGCTCTAACCATTCAACTAGTGGTAAATCTCCCTTACTTCAGACAAGACGGACATGCATAGCAACTCACATGATATTCAACAAAGTGTTGATGGCGTCCCCAGAAACATGGTTATCGCACAACAAGCAACTTAATAAGAGATAAAGTGCATAAGTACACATTCAATACCACAATAGTTTTTAAGCTATTTGTCCCATGAGCTATATATTGCAAAGGTAAAGGATAGAAATTTTAAAGGTAGCACTCAAGCAATTTACTTTGGAATGGCGGAGAAATACCATGTAGTAGGTAGGTATGGTGGACACAAATGGCGTAGTGGTTGGCTCAAGGATTTTGGATGCATGAGAAGTATTCCCTCTCGATACAAGGTTTAGGCTAGCAAGGTTATTTGAAACAAATACAAGGATGAACCGGTGCAGCAAAACTCACATAAAAGACATATTGTAAACATTATAAGACTCTACACCGTCTTCCTTGTTGTTCAAACTCTTTACTAGAAATTATCTAGACCTTAGAGAGACCAATTATGTAAACCAAATTTTAGCAAGCTCTATGTATTTCTTCATTAATGGGTGCAAAGTATATGATGCAAGAGCTTAAACATGAGCACAACAATTGCCAAGTATCAAATTATTCAAGACATTTTATCAATTACTACATGTAGCATTTCCCGTTTCCAACCATATAACAATTAACGAAGCAGTTTCAACCTTCGCCATGAACATTAAAAGCTAAGAACACATGTGTTCATATGAACCAGCGGAGCGTGTGTCTCTCCCACACAAGCATTTATTCAAACAAAAACAAAAACAAAAACAAACAGACGCTCCAAGTAAAGTACATTAGATGTGACCGAATAAAAATATAGTTTCAAGAGAAGAAACCTGATAAGTTGTCGATGAAGAAGGGGATGCCTTGGGCATCCCCAAGCTTAGATGCTTGAGTCTTCTTGAAATATGCAGGGATGAACCACGGGGGCATCCCCAATCTTAGAGCTTTCACTCTTCTTGATCATAGTATATCATCCTCCTCTCTTAATCCTTGAAAACTTCCTCCACACCAAACTCGAAACAAACTCATCAGAGGGTTAGTGCATAATCAAAAATTTCACATGTTCAGAGGTGACACAATCATTCTTAACACTTCTGGACATTGCCCAAAGCTTCTGAAAGTTAATGGAACAAAGAAATCCATCCAACATAGCAAAAGAGGCAATGCGAAATAAAAGGCAGAATCTGTCAAAGCAGAACAGTCCGTAAAGACGAATTTTAAAGTGGCACCAGACTTGCTCAGATGAAAATGCTCAAATTGAATGAAAGTTGCGTACATATCTGAAGATCACGCACGTAAATTGGCAGATTTTTTTAATTTTTCTACAGAGAATTCTGCCCAGATTCGTGACAGACAGAAATCTGTTTCTGCGCAGTAATCCAAATCTAGTATCAACCTTGCTATCAAAGACTTTACTTGGCACAACAATGCAATAAAATAAAGATAAGGAGAGGTTGCTACAGTAGTAAACAACTTCCAAGACTCAAATATAAAACAAAAGTACTGTAGCAAAATAAACACATGGGTTATCTAACAAGAAGTTCTTTCTTTATAGCCATTAAGATGGGCTCAGCAGTTTTAATGATGCACTCGCAAGAAATAGTATTTGAAGCAAAAGAGAGCATCAAGAAGCAAATTCAAAACACATTTAAGTCTAACATGCTTCCTATGCATAGGAATCTTGTAAATAAACAAGTTCATGAAGAGCAAAGTAACAAGCATAGGAAGATAAAACCAGTGTAACTTCAAAAATTTCAGCATATAGAGAGGTGTTTTAGTAACATGAAAATTTCTACAACCATATTTTCCTCTCTCATAATAATTTTCAGAGGCATCATGAACAAACTCAACAATATAACTATCACATGAAACATTCTTATCATGAGCTACATGCATAAAATTATTACTCTCCACATAAGCATAATCAATTTTATTAGTTGTAGTGGGAGCAAATTCAACAAAGTAGCTATCATTATTATTCTCATCATCAAATATAGGAGGTATAGTATCATCATAATAAACTTTATTCTCCATAGTAGGCGGCACCCGAAGACCACTATCATTATAATCATCATATATGGGAGGCATATCATAATCAACATAAACTTTCTCCTCAATACCCGGAGGACTAAAGAGATCATTTTTATCAAAACCGACCTCCCCAAGCTTAAATTCTTCCATAGCATTAGCAACAATGGTGTTCAAAGCATTCATACTAATAACATTCCCATTAGCATGCATAAGTTCCATTGGTTTTTTAATTTTCTCTTCAAACACATCATGTCCTAATTCAAGATAAAGTTCATAAAGATCTCTCATTTTGTTGTTGTCTTCCATTAAGCCTTACTAGTGTAAAACAAGAGACAAAAAGATGCAATTGCAGGATCTAAAGGAAATAGCTTCGAGCGCACACACAACGGCAACAGAAAAGTACTTAGTTACCTGGGACCGGAGTATGAGTGCCTTTTACCTTTCCTCCCCGGCAACGGTGCCAGAAAAGTGCTTGATGTCTACGGGTGCTTCTATTCTTGTAGACAGTGTTGGGCCTCCAAGAGCAGAGGTTTGTAGAACAGCAGCAAGTTTCCCTTAAGTGGATCACCCAAGGTTTATCGAACTTAGGGAGGAAGAGGTCAAAGATATCCCTCTCATGCAACCCTGCAACCACAAAGCAAGAAGTCTCTTGTGTCCCCAACACACCTAATAGGTGCACTAGTTCGGCGAAGAGATAGTGAAATACAAGTGGTATGAATGAATATGAGCAGTAGTACGGCGCCAGAAAAGTGCTTGCTGGCGTGCAGTTGATGGTAGTAATATTGCAGGCAGTATAAATGCAGTAAAACAGTAAACAAGCAGCGATAGCAGTATTTAGGAACAAGGCCTAGGGATCATACTTTCACTAGTGGACACTCTCAACATTGATCACATAACAGAATAAATAGATAGATGCTAGACTCTACACCCTCTTGTTGGATGATGAACACCACTAACTGTGTAGGATTACACGAACCCTCAATGCTGGAGTTAACAAGCTCCACAATATTCAATGTTCATATTTAAATAACCTTAGAGTGCATAACAGATCAACATAACCAAACCAAGTACTAACATAGCATGCACACTGTCACCTTCACACTACGAAAGGAGGAATAGATCACATCAATACTATCATAGCAATAGTTAACTTCATAATCTACAAGAGATCACAATCATAGCCTACGCCAAGTACTACACGATGCACACACTATCACCATTACACCGTGCAGGAGGAATAAACTACTTTAATAACATCACTAGAGTAGCACATAGATAAATTGTGATACAAAACACATTGCAATCATAAAGGGATATAAATAAGCACTTCACTATGCCATTCATAACAGTGAATAAGTATTCTGTGAAATATAGCCTAAGAGACCCACACGGTGCACACACTGTCACCTTTACACACGTGGGACAAGGAGTCTCCGGAGATCACATAAGTAAAATCCACTTGACTAGCATAATGACATCTAGATTACAAGCATCATCATATGAATCTCAATCATGTAAGGCAGCTCATGAGATTATTGTATTGAAGCACATAGGAGAGAGATTAACCACATAGCTACCGGTACAGCCCCGAGCCTCGATGGAGAACTACTCCCTCCTCATGGGAGACAGCAGCGGTGATGAAGATGGCGGTGGTGTTGATGGAGGAGCCTTCCGGGGGCACTTCCCCGTCCCGGCGGCGTGCCGGAACAGAGACTCCTGTCCCCCAGATCTTGGCTTCGCGATGGCGGCGGCTCTGGAAGGTTTCTCGTACCGTGGCTTTTTCCGTATCGTGTTTTAGGTCAGGGACCTTTATATAGGCGAAGAGGCGGCGTCAGAAGGTCAACGAGGCGATGACACAACAGGGGGGCGCGGGCCCCCCCTTGGCCGCGCTGGCCTACTGTTTGGTGGGCCTGTGGCCCCCCTCTGGCGGCTCTCGGGTGTTCTGGAAGCTTCATGCAATCCTAAGATGCTGGGCGTTGATTTCGTCCGATTCCGAGAATATTTCCTTACTAGGATTTCTGAAACCAAAAACAGCAGACAAAGAACTGGCCCTTCGGCATCTCGTCAATAGGTTAGTTCCGGAAAACGCATAAATATGACATAAAGTATGCATAAAACATGTAGATATCATCAATAATGTGGCATGGAACATAAGAAATTATCGATACGTCGGAGACGTATCAGTGCCGCTTACTATGGAGAGTAAATTTTGTGATGATTATACTATGCCTCCTACACTTGATGAGAATAATAATGATAGCTACTTTGTTGAATTTGCTCCCACTACAACTAATTAAATTGATTATGCTTATGTGGAGAGTAATAATTTTATGCATATAGCTCATGATAAGAATGCTTCATTTGATAGTTATATTGTTGAGTTTGTTCATGATGCTACTGAAAATCTTTATGAGAGAGGAAAATATGGTTGTAGAAATTTTCATGTTACTAAAACAGCTCTCTATATGCCGAAATTTTTGAAGTTACACTTGTTTTATCTTTCTATGCTTGTTGCATTATGCTTCATGAATTTGTTTATTTACAAGATTCCTTTTCATAGGAAGTGGGTTAGGCTTAAAATTTGTTTCATACTTGCTTTTGATGCTCTCTTTTGCTTCAACTTCTATTTCTTGCGAGTGCATCATTGAAATTACTGAGCCCATCTTAATGGCTATAAATAAAGCACTTCTTGGGAGATAACCCATGTGTTTATTTTACTACAGTACTTTTTTTTTATATTTGAGTCTTGGAAGTTGTTACTACTGTAGCAACCTCTCTTATCTTATTTTATCGCATTGTTGTGCCAAGTAAAGTCTTTGACAGCAAGGTTGATACTAGATTTGGATTACTGCGCAGAAACAGATTTCTTGCTGTCACGAATTTGGGCAGGGTTCTCTCTACGTAACTCATAAAAATCTGCCATATTACGTGCGTGATCCTCAGATATGTACGCAACTTTCATTCAATTTGAGCATTTTCATCTGAGAAAGTTAAGTGCCCCTGGAAAATTCGTCTTTACGGACTGTTCTGTTTTGACAGATTCTGCCTTTTATTTCGCATTGCCTGTTTTGCTATGTTTGATGGATTTCTTTGTTCCATTAACTTTCAGTAGCTTTGTGCAATGTCCAGAAGTGTTAAGAATGATTATGTCGCCTCTGAATATATGAATTATGCACTAACCCTCTAATGAGTTTGTTTCGAGTTTGGTGTGGAGGAAGTTTTCAAGGGTCAAGAGAGGAGGATGATACAATATGATCAAGAAGAGTGAAAAGTCTAAGCTTGGTGATGCCCCCATGCTTCATCCCTGCATATTTCAAGAAGACTCAAGCATCTAAGCTTGGGGATGCCTTTGCCCAAGGCATCCCCTTCTTCATCGACAACTTATCAGGTCACCTCTAGTGAAACTATATTTTTATTCAGTCACATCTTATGCGCTTTACTTGGAGCGTCTGTTTGTTTTTGTTTTTGTTTGAATAAAATCAGATCCTAGCATTCTTTGTGTGGGAGAGAGACACGCTCCGCTGTTGCATATGAACACATGTGTTCTTAGCTTTATTCTTAATGTTCATTGCGAAGGTTGAACTACTTCGTTCATTGATATATGGTTGGAAACGGAAAATGCCGCATGTGGTAAATGGTATAATGTCTTGAATAATTTGATACTTGGCAATTTTTGTGCTCATATAGATCATGTTTAAGCTCTTGCATCATGTACTTTGCACCTATTAATGAAGAACTACATAGAGCTTGTTAAAATTTGGTTTGCATGATTGGTCTCTCTAAGTCTAGATATTTTCTGGTTGAGGTGTTTGAACAACAAGGAGACGATGTAAAGTCTTATAATACTTACAATATGTTCATATGTGAGTCTTGCTGCACCATTTTATACTTGAGTTTGCTTCAAACAACCTTGCTAGCCTAGCCTTGTATTGAGAGGGATTCTTCTCATGCATCCAAATCCTTGAGCCAAAAACTATGCCATTTGTGTCCACAATACCTACCTACCACATGGTATTTCTCTGCCATTCCAAAGTACATTACTTGAGTGCTACCTTTAAACTTCTATTCTTTGCCTTTACAATACATAGCTCATGGGAAAATAGCCTTAAAAACTATTGTGGTGAAGAATATGTACTTATGTGTCTTATTTCTTAATAAGTTGCTTGTTGAGCAGTAACCATGTTTCTGGGGACGCCATCAACTTTTACCTTTGTTGAATATCATGTGAGTTGCTATGCATGTTTGTCTTGTCTGAAGTAAGGATGATTTTCATGATCAAATGGTTTGAGTATGCATATTGTTAGAGAAGAACATTGGGCCACTAACTAAAGCCATGAATCATGGTGGAAGTTTCAGTTTGGACGCAAATCCTCAATCTCTTATGAGAATATTATCTGTTGTTAAATGCTTATGCATTAAAGAGGAGTCCATTATCTGTTGTCTATGTTGTCCCGGTATGGATGTCTAAGTTGAGAATAATCAAAAGCGATCCAATGCGAACTTTCTCCTTAGACCTCTGTACAAGCGGCATAGAGGTACCCCTTTGTGACACTTGGTTGAAACATATGTTATGCAATGATAATCCGTGTTAATCCAAGCTAATTAGGACAAGGTGCGAGCACTATTAGTATTCTATGCATGAGGCTTGCAACTTATAGGATGTCTTATACATAACACATGTGATTTATTACTACCGTTGACAAAATTGTTTCTATGTTTTCAAAATGAAAAGCTCTAGCACAAAAATAGTAATCCATGCTTCCCTCTGCGAAGGGCCATTCTTCTACTTTATTGTTGAGTCAGTCTACCTATTCTTTCTATCTTAGAAGCAAACACTTGTGTAAACTGTGTGCATTGATTCTTACATGTTTACCTATTGCACTTGTTATATTACTTTGTGTTGACAATTATCCATGAGATAAACATGTTGAAGTTGAAAGCAACCGCTGAAACTTATATCTTCCTTTGTGTTGTTTCAAAGCTTTCTACTAAGAATTTATTGCTTATGAGTTAACTGTTATGCAAGTCTTATTGATGCTTGTCTTGAAAGTATTATTCATGAAAAGTCTTTGCTATATGATTCAGTTGTTTACTCATTATCTTCATCATTGCTTCGAATCGCTGCATTCATCTCATGTGCTTACAATAGTATTGATCAAGATTATGATAGCATGTCACTTCAGAAATTATCTTTGTTATCGTTTACCTACTCGAGGGCGAGTAGGAACTAAGCTTGGGGATGCTTGATACGTCCCAAACGTATCTATAATTTCTTATGTTCCATGCTACTTTTATGATGATACTCACATGTTTTATACACACTTTATATCATTATTATGCATTTTCCGGCACTAACCTATTGACGAGATGCCAAAGAGCCAGTTGCTGTTTTCTGCTGTTTTTGGTTTCAGAAATCCTAGTAAGGTAATATTCTCGGAATTGGACGAAATCAATGCCCAGGGGCTTATTTTTCCACGAAGCTTCCAGAAGACCGAGGGAGAAACGAAGTGGGGCCACGAGGCGACGCCACACTAGGGCGGCGCGGCCCTACCGTGTGGGTCCCCTGTGACTCTTCCGACTCCGCCCTTCCGCCTACTTAAAGCCTTCGTCGTGAAACCCTCTGTACCGAGAGCCATGATACGGAAAACCTTCCAGAGACGCCGCCGCCAATCCCATCTCGGGGGATTCAGAAGATCGCCTCCGGCACCCTGCCGGAGAGGGGAATCATCTCCCGGAGGGCTCTTCATCGCCATGATCGCCTCCGGATCGATGTGTGAGTAGTTCACCCCTGGACTATGGGTCCATAGCAGTAGCTAGATGGTCGTCTTCTCCTCATTGTGCTATCATATTAGATCTTGTGAGCTGCCTATCATGATCAAGATCATCTATTTGTAATGCTACATGTTGTGTTTGTTGGGATCCGATGAATATTGAATACTATGTCAAGTTGATTATCAATCTATCATATATGTTATTTATGTTCTTGCATGCTCTCCGTTGCTAGTAGAGGCTCTGGCCAAGTTGATACTTGTGACTCCAAGAGGGAGTATTTATGCTCGATAGTGGGTTCATGCCTCCATTAAATCTGGGACAGTGATAGAAAGTTCTAAGGTTGTGGATGTGCTGTTGCTACTAGGGATAAAACATCGATGCTTTGTCTAAGGATATTTGTGTTGATTACATTACGCACCATACTTAATGCAATTGTTTGTTGTTTACAACTTAATATCGGAAGGGGTTCGGATGATAACCTGAAAGTGGATTTTTTAGGCATAGATGCATGCTGGATAGCGGTTTATGTACTTTGTCGTAATGCCCTGATTAAATCTCATAGTACTCATCATGATATATGTATGTGCATTGTTATGCCTTCTTTATTTTTCAATTGCCCAACTGTAATTTGTTCACCCAACATCTGTTTATCTTATGGGAGAGATACCACTAGTGAACTGTGGACCCCGGTCCTATTCTTTACATCTGAAATACAATCTACTGCAATTGTTCTTTACTGTTCTTCGTAAACAATCATCTTCCACACAATACGTTTAATCCTTTGTTTACAGCAAGCCGGTGAGATTGACAACCTCACTGTTACGTTGGGGCAAAGTACTTTGATTGTGTTGTGCAGGTTCCACGTTGGCGCCGGAATCCCTGGTGTTGCGCCGCACTACATTTCGCCACCATCAACCTTCAACGTGCTTCTTGGCTCCTACTGGTTCGATAAACCTTGGTTTCTTTCTGAGGGAAAACTTGCTACTGTACGCATCACACCTTCCTCTTGGGGTTCCCAACGGACGTGTGTTAACTGCACGCATCAGCCGTCTGTGGGGATTGGAGGTTGCAAGGTCGTGATTTTGATGGCATCGTCAACATCATCATCTACTGCAAGCAACGCGATTGTCGGAGGTAAACGAGTTCAACCTGATCTCGCCGATTTCGTTCCTCACCCTCTCGCTCGTTTTCATGCATATGCCGATCTGGAGGAGTCGACGGAGATGACGTTCGGGAGCTTCTGCTTCCTCGTCGGGAAAGAAGGATCGCATCGTCTTGCGGCACCGATTTTTTTTGGACCGTCAGCGGTCGATTCCAATTTCTCGGGATCATCAGCATCATCCATCGAGTCAGGCAACGAGGAATTTTCGCCGCCACGCTTCACCAAGCCAGCCGACGGCGGGGCAATCACCGATCTGTTCGGAGACATGACTTTCGGGTCGTTCACGGATTCCGATCTGGAAAGCGACTCGGAAAGCTTCAACAGCAATTTCAACAACCATGGCTTCACCAACTTCGACTTCATCGACACCTCTGCTGATAGTAGGGAGGTCTTCGCCGATCTATACGATGGTGTCACCGACCCTGAGGATGATGAAAACACAACTGCAATATATCACCAAGTCTATGCAATCGGTGGAACAAGTAGACAAGAGGATGAAGAGTCTGAGGCTTTCGATGATTTGGGAAATCCTTACATGGATCCCGCAGATCTCACGCGTGGAACCGGCAACAAGTACATCAAAACCACGCCACGAGAAAAAGTGCAGCTGCCGCAGGAAGCGTGGATAGAGCTCAGAAAGCCATGGATGGATAGGAGCTGATGACCACTACAGCTACGCTGCAGGCGTTGCAAGCTTATCAATATAAAATCGCTCGTTCTAAACGGGAGCTATAAAAACAAATGGTGATACTTGATGAAAGAAGAGCTGCATATACTGCATCAAGTGAGCGCAGGGCCAACCTGAGTCGAAAATCGAGAACTTCGGGAGATAGTCACAGGAACACCCGTTCAAAAGAAAGATCTCGACTAGCAAACGTGCCCGAGGCAAATCGGGAGAACTTGATCCAGAATCTCGACATATATTTTATGTCAATAGATACGAGAGGGAACATCATCCCGAAAACCCCGGAGGCAGGGTATATGGCGACACACGCTTACATAATGGCATCCAAACCACCTCAAGAAGATCCCGGAGAGTCATTGTACCAGATGACTATGGCAGGAGTCTGTACTATGGGGGCAGCAATAGTAGGAAGAGAAGTTGCGCCACAACCCGAAAGTGCTCCACGCAAAAATAGTCCAAGACAAAATAGTCCTCGACCCACTGCGGTGGCGGCGCGAGATCCCCAAGAGATGGTGACACAAGGAACACGGTGACCCAAGCTCGAGTCGATAGAGCACGAGAGGAGAGGAACCGCCAAACTAGAACACGAGAACGTCAGCACTCACCAGAAGTTAGTGATGAGGACTTGTGTGGACTCCTTTTCTTTACCCGACGTGTTCGCATAACTTGAGTGCCTTCTAGATTCAAGTTGCCTCACAACTACAAAAAGTTCGACGGATTGCAAGATCCTGTGGATTGGCTAGTTGATTATTTAGAGATAGTGAAGTTGATGGGTGGAACCATATTTATTTTATAAGGGTTTTGTTAAACTCGTTTTATCAACTATTTTTGGTTATATGGTTTACTAACTATTTATTTTATAAGTTGAGAATCTTTTTTAGATGGAGGAAGTATATAATACAGTAACAGCATCCGGCCCACATTTTATAGTCACACCTTATTCACCTATTGTCCAGCAAAACATGTCGACCGAAGGAGGGTGATTAAGCAGATGGCTATGATACGTCTCCAACGTATCTATAATTTCTGATGTTCCATGCTAGTTTTATGACAATACCTACATGTTTTGCTCACACTTTGTAATGATTTCATGCATTTTCCGGAACTAACCTATTAACAAGATGCCACAGTGCCAGTTCCTGTTTTCTGTTGTTTTTGGTTCCAGAAAGGCTGTTCGGGCAATATTCTCGGAATTCGACGAAACTAAGACCCAACATCTTATTTTTCCCGGAAGACCCCAGAACACCAAAGGAGAGTCAGAGGCGGGCCAGAGGGCCACCACACCATAAGGCGGCGCGGCCCCAGGCCTGGCCGCGCTAGCCTATGGTGAGGAGGCCCCAGGCACCTCCCCGCGCCGCCTCTTCGCCTATAAGACCCCTTTCGACCTAAAAACGCGATACCAATTGACGAAACTCCAGAAAGACTCCAGGGGCGCCGCCGCCATCGCGAAACTCCGTTTCGGGGGACAGAATCTCTGTTCCGGCACGCCGCCGGGACGGGGAAGTGCCCCCGGAAGCCATCTCCATTGACGCCACCGCCTCCATCATGCTCCGTGAGTAGTTCCCCCATGGACTACGGGTTCTAGCTGTAGCTAGTTGGTACTCTCTCCCCCATGTACTTCAATACAATGATCTCATGAGCTGCCTTACATGATTGAGATTCATCTGATGTAATCGGTGTTGTGTTTGTTGGGATCCGATGGATTGTTACATTATGATTAGTCTATCTATAAAGTTTGTGAAGTTATTGTTGCTGCAATCTTATTGTGTTTAATGCTTGTCACTAGGGCCCGAGTGTCATGATCTTAGATTTAAGCTCTATACTTATTGCTTAGATTGTATCTACAAGTTGTTTGCACATGTCTATGTCCGGAACCCGAGGCCCCAGAGTGACAGCAACTGGGATAACTGGAGGGGAAGGCTTAGATATGAGGATCACATGTTTTCACGGAGTGTTAATGCTTTGCTCCGGTGCTCTATTAAAAGGAGTACCTTAATTTCCAGTAGATTCCCTAGAGGCTCGGCTGCCACCGACTGGTAGGACAAAAGATGTTATGCAAGTTTCTCATTGCGAGCACGTATGACTATATATGGAAAACATGCCTACATGATTAATAATCTTGATGTTCTGTCTTAATGCTATTTCAATCCTATCAATTGCCCAACTGTAATTTGTTCACCCAACACTTGTCACTTGTTATTTGAGAGTTACCACTAGTGTAGATAGCTGGGAACCCCGGTCCATCTTTCATCATCATATACTCGTTCTATATGTCATTGGAAGTAGTATCAACTATTTTCTGGTGCCATTGCCTCTGTGTTACTATTACTCGTATTCTTGTTACTATTGCTCTCATATTACTGCTACTTTCACATCACCCCTGTTACTAGTGCTTTTTCCAGGTGCAGCTGAATTGACAACTCAGTTGTTAAGGCTTATAAGTATTCTTTACCTCCCCTTGTGTCGAATCAATAAATTTGGGTTTTACTTCCCTCGAAGACTGTGGCGATCCCCTATACTTGTGGGTTATCAAGACTATTTTCTGGCACCGTTGCTGGGGAGGCATAGCTCTACTCATAAGTTCACCTGGGGAGTACACTCTACCTCTCTCTCTCTGTTTTTATTTTATTTTGTTTTGCTTAGTTTATTTCTGTCTAGTATTATTTTGCCTAGTTTACTTTTGTTTAGCTTGTTTTTGTTTTGTTTTATTTTTCCTATATACCCGAAAATCCATAAAAATTTGAAAAACCGAAAAATTAAAATTTGTTGTTATGGAAAAACCCACAACCTATTTGGAGCTTATAGAATTATATAATAATTATAGAGAATCAAGAACGGGAAAAGTTATGAGTGCTGTGATAGAAAAATTGAATACAATTGCTAAAATCTTTCTTAAACGCCATGATATAAACTGTTGCTCTAAACAGGATACTAAACATCTTAAATTTCAATGTGGATTTAGTGAGGAAGTTTTAATTAAGAACTATAATTGGAATAGCTATATTCATCTTGGGTTCGAAGAGGTAGAACAATTTGTCTTATTTATGGGAGCTTCTGAGATCGAATCCTTCATGTCTAAAAATTATGAAACTTGTGTTGTTTGTAAGGACCTTAAAGATTATGTCTCTTCTATCCTTAATTTTTGCATAGAAAGTTACAGTGATAATCCTTATATCATTGATTATAAAGAGAGACTCATTAATGCACAAGAATGCACTCACAATTTGCAGGAACCTGTGGAACAAGAAATTGATGAACCTGAAAGCTCATTGGATGAAAAAAAGGAGGAAATTGATGAACCTGAAAGCTCATTGGATGAAAAAGAAGAGGAGAGTGATGAACAAAAGGAGGAAGAATGGATTAGCTACCCATGCCAACCTTCTAATGAGAGTAACTCTTTATTTCTTACACTATTTAATTGTCCTCCATGCTTACCAAAGGAGGATGAATGTTATGTTCCTGTGGATTCTCTTGAAATATTCCCTATGAGTAAAACTTGTGAGAATAATTATGCTACTATTATCTATGATAATCCATGCTATTTTGATAAATCTTATGATAATGCTTTGTTTATGCCTGATATCGAAATGCATGGTACTAAAGAGTTTTGCTTGGCAAATGTTAATGATAAATCTCTAGATGATGGTCCTATGTTACTTGATAATATTAATTGTACTACTAATGAAAATGGGATTGAAAAGGTCTTGACTTTATCTAGGAGTCCCATATCTCTTGAGAATGATCAATCATCTTGTTATATTATTGATAAAAGTGGATTCGAAAGTTTTGATCCCATTATTTTTGAGCTTGATAAAAATTATGTGTTGGTAGATCATGAAAAGTATGCTGCATGTGATAGTTATATTGTTGAGTTTATCCATGAAGCTACTGAAAATTATTATGAGAGAGGAAAATATGGTTGTAGAAATTTGCATGGTACTAAAACACCTCTCTATATGCTGAAACTTTTGAAGTTACTCTTGTTTTATCTTTCTATGCTTGTCACTTTGTTCTTCATGAATTTATTTGTGTATAAGATTCCTATGCATAGGAAGTGGGTTAGACTTAAATGTGTTTTGAATTTGCTTCTTGATGCTCTCTTTTGCTTCAACTCTTATTTCTTGCGAGTGCATCATTAAAATTGCTGAGCCCATCTTAATGGCTATAAAGAAAGCACTTCTTGGGAGATAACCCATGTCTTTATTTTGCTACTATTTTGTTGTGTCTTGGAAGTTGTTACTACTGTAGCAACCTCTTCTTATCTTTATTTTATTGCATTGTTGTGCCAAGTGAAGTCTCTAATAGAAGGTTGATACCAGATTTGGATTTCTGCGCAGAAACAGATTTCTATCTGTCACGAATTTGGGCAGGGCTCTCTGTAGGTAACTCATAAAAATCTGCCAATTTACGTGCGTGTTCCTCAGATATGTACGCAACTTTCATTAGTTTTGAGTTTTCTGATTTGAGCAACGGAAGTACCTCTTAAAAATTCGTGTTTACTGGCTGTTCTGTTTTGACAGATTCTGTCTCTGTTTTTTTGCATTGTCTCTTGTGGACTTTAAACAAGGCTTTCTAGACGTGGAGAGCTGTAGCTAATGTTTTATTGAGTTCTTGCAATGTTTCACTACAAGACCAAAGTGGATTAAAGTTCTTTGAGTACTAACCCCTCTAATGAACTTTATGAGAAGTTTGGTGTGGCAGAAGTTTTCAAGGGTCAAGAGAGGAGGATGATATATGATTAAGAAGAGTGAAAAGTCTAAGCTTGGGGATACATTTCAAGAAGACTCAAGCGTCTAAGCTTGGGGATGCCCAAGGCATCCCCTTCTTCATCAACAACTTATCAGGTCATTTCTAGTGAAACTATATTTTTATTCTTCCACATCTTATGTGCTTTACTTGGAGCGTCTGTGTGCTTTTATTTTTGCTTTTGAATAAATTCGGATCCTAGCAATCCTTGTGTGGGAGAGAGACACGCTCCGCTTTTCATATGAACACTTGTGTTCTTCATTTTACTTTTAATGTTCATGGCGGAGTTGAAAACCGCAACACTTATTGGTATTTGGTTGGAAACAGAAAATACTTCATATTGTCTTGAATAATTTGATACTTGGCAATTGTTTTGAGCTCTCAAGTAGATCATGTTTAAGCTCTTGCATCATGTAGTTTAAACCTATTAGTGGAGAACTATCGTAGAGCTTGTTGAAATTGGTTTGCATGATTGGTATCTCTAAGGTCTAGATATTTTCTGGTAAAAGTGTTTGAGCAACAAGGAAGACAGTGTAGAGTCTTATAATGCTTGCAATATGTTCTTATGTAAGTTTTGCTTTACTAGTTCATACTTGTGTTTGCTTCAAACAACCTTGCTAGCCAAAGCCTTGTACTGAGAGGGAATGCTTCTCGTGCATCCAAAACCTTGAGCCAAAACCTATGCCATGTGTGTCCACCATATCTACCTACTATGTGGTATTTTCTGCCATTCCAAGTAAATACTTCATGTGCTACCTTTAAACAATTCAAAACTTTATTACTCCTTATTTGTGTCAATGTTTTATAGCTCATGAGGAAGTATGTGGTGTTTTATCTTTTGATCTTGTCATTTACTTCGGACAGACTTTCACCAATGGACTAGTGGCTCATCCGCTTATCCAATAATTTTGCAAAAAGAGCTGGCAACGGGGTTCCCAGCCCCAATTAATTAACTTGCATTAATAATTCTCTTCACATGCTTTGCCCTGATCTATCAGTAAGCAACTTAATTTTGCAAATAGACACTCCTTCATGGTAAGTGAATGTTGGAAGGCACCCGAGGATTCGGTTAGCCATGGCTTGTGAAAGCAAAAGGTTGGGAGGAGTGTCAACCATAAATAAAACTAAAATACATGTGTAAATAAAAGAGAAGAGGGATGATCTACCTTGCTGGTAGAGATAACGTCCTTCATGGGAGCCGCTCTTGAGAGTCTGGTTGATGAGGTAGTTAGAGTGCCCACTACCATTCGTTGACAACAACAAACACCTCTCAAAATTTAATTTTATATTCTCTATACGATTTCAAAACTTAAAAAGCTCTAGCACATGATTTAATCCATGCTTCCCTCTGCGAAGGGCCTTTCTTTTACTTTATGTTGAGTCATTTTACCTACTCCTTTCCATCTTAGAAGCAAACACTTGTGACAACTGTGCATTGATTCTTACATACTTGCTTATTTGCATTCATCATATTACTTTGTGTTGACAATTATCCATGAGATATGCATGTTGAAAGTTGAAAGCAACTGCTGAAACTTACATCTTTCTCTGTGTTGCTACAATGTCTTTATTTTAAATTTATTGCTTTATGAGTTAACTCTTATGCAAGACTTTTTGATGCTTGTCTTGAAAGTACTATTCATGAAAAGTTTTGCTATATGTTATCTATTTGTTAGCAACTATAGATCATTGCCTTGAGTCACTTCATTCATCTCATATGCTTTACAATAGTATGATCAAGGTTATGTAAGTAGCATGTCACTACAGAAATTATTCTTTTTTATCGTTTACCTACTCGAGGGCGAGTAGGAACTAAGCTTGGGGATGCTTGATACGTCTCCAACGTATCTATAATTTCTGATGTTCCATGCTAGTTTTATGACAATACCTACATGTTTTGCTCACACTTTGTAATGATTTCATGCATTTTCCGGAACTAACCTATTAACAAGATGCCACAGTGCCAGTTCCTGTTTTCTATTGTTTTTTGTTCCAGAAAGGCTGTTCGGGCAATATTCTCGGAATTCGACGAAACGAAGACCCAACATCTTATTTTTCCCGGAAGACCCCAGAACACCGAAGGAGAGTCGGAGGCGGGCCAGAGGGCCACCACACCATAAGGCGGCGCGGCCCCAGGCCTGGCCGCGCCAGCCTATGGTGAGGAGGCCCCAGGCACCTCCCCGCGCCGCCTCTTCGCCTATAAGACCCCTTTCGACCTAAAAACGCGATACCAATTGACGAAACTCCAGAAAGACTCCAGGGGCGCCGCCGCCATCGCGAAACTCCGTTTCGGGGGACAGAATCTCTGTTCCGGCACGCCGCCGGGACGGGGAAGTGCCCCCGGAAGCCATCTCCATTGACGCCACCGCCTCCATCATGCTCCGTGAGTAGTTCCCCCATGGACTACGGGTTCTAGCTGTAGCTAGTTGGTACTCTCTCCCCCATGTACTTCAATACAATGATCTCATGAGCTGCCTTACATGATTGAGATTCATCTGATGTAATCGGTGTTGTGTTTGTTGGGATCCGATGGATTGTTACATTATGATTAGTCTATCTATAAAGTTTGTGAAGTTATTGTTGCTGCAATCTTTTTGTGTTTAATGCTTGTCACTAGGGCCCGAGTGTCATGATCTTAGATTTAAGCTCTATACTTATTGCTTAGATTGTATCTACAAGTTGTTTGCACATGTCTATGTCCGGAACCCGAGGCCCCAGAGTGACAAAGAATCGGGATAACTGGAGGGGAAGGCTTAGATATGAGGATCACATGTTTTCACGGAGTGTTAATGATTTGCTCCGGTGCTCTATTAAAAGGAGTACCTTAATTTCCAGTAGATTCCCTAGAGGCCCGGCTGCCACCGGCTGGTAGGACAAAAGATGTTATGCAAGTTTCTCATTGCGAGCACGTATGACTATATATGGAAAACATGCCTACATGATTAATAATCTTGATGTTCTGTCTTAATGCTATTTCAATCCTATCAATTGCCCAACTGTAATTTGTTCACCCAACACTTGTCACTTGTTATTTGAGAGTTACCACTAGTGTAGATAGCTGGGAACCCCGGTCCATCTTTCATCATCATATACTCGTTCTATATGTCATTGGAAGTAGTATCAACTATTTTCGGGTGCCATTGCCTACGTATTCTTTATATCTGCTGTGTTACTGTTACTATTGCTCTCATATTACTGCTACTTTCACATCACCCCTGTTACTAGTGCTTTTCCAGGTGCAGCTGAATTGACAACTCAGTTGTTAAGGCTTATAAGTATTCTTTACCTCCCCTTGTGTCGAATCAATAAATTTGGGTTTTACTTCCCTCGAAGACTGTTGCGATCCCCTATACTTGTGGGTTATCAGGCTACAACCCATCTAAATTCTTCCTTCCCACCAAATCCATCCACATTCATCCTTCGAACGGAGCTAAAGTTTTTTGCATGAGGGCATCTCCAGCGGCGCGACGCAAATGGACGCTGAGCGACCTTTTGTGTCCACCGTGACCGAAAATGCGTCTGGCACTACCTCCAGCGGCGCGACGCATAGTGATCGGGCCGTCCGTGCGGATGCTGAGCGGACGCGCAAAGTGTCTGCTCGGTCCTTGCACGGGCCCGCCTGGCAGGGACACAACTGGATCGTCTTCTGCGGCATTACTTGCGAGCGGCGCGCTGCAGCCTTTGCAGGGCCGCGTTAATGGCGCGCCTCGGCTTCCGCGAGCGTGCGCAGCGAGGCGGCGTTGTAGTGGCAGGCCATTGAAGGCGAGATGGCGTTCGAGCCTCTTAAAGGGACGCTGCCGGCGGCCATTTCCCCGACCAAACCATTGCCACATCCCACACTATCCACCCCACCGACGCCATGGGGAAGAAATGCTAGCCGTTCCGCAAGACCAAGAACGACCACGAGTCTAGCGGCTCGCGGTCCGGCAAGAAGGCACGGGTCGGCCGGTACGTCCGCGTCGACTTCGTGCGGCAGCTATGGGAGGAAAACCGGCCGGTACCATGGCTGGACGCGAACTTGACGGGAGGGGCTGGTACCTCAACTCGAGGCGCGTGCCGGTCCCCCGTGCCGCGCGAGGGCCGAGAGCGGCGGGACGAGGTGCGCCGCCGCCGAGCGATCTTGCCGCCGGATCCGCGGGAGGATCCGACTTACGCGCTGAACTCCTACAACTGGATTTCATTCGGGACGTGGGAGTTCGACGCGCGCCGCCACGCTGGCTACCTCGCCGACGTAGACTACTTCGAGCGCCACAGAAGAAGAAGAGAACGACCAGTAGGACGCGGACGAGGACGACGATGAGGACGAGGACGTGACCATGGCACAGTACGACCACGACGACGGCAGGCCAGCGTGGGATCCGGAGACCCAGCCGCCGGACATTTCCGAGGAGGAGGCCATTGCCATGGCACTGGCCAACAGCGAGCAGGACGAGCTCAACGAGCTCGCTTTGTGGGACGGGCTCGCAATCCAGCTCCGCGAGTCAGCGCTCGCGCAGGGGAGGCCGGCGACTCCTCCGGCCGCGCCGACGCGTTCCAACGAACGCGCTCCGCATGCTGCTCCAGCGTGGGATCCCTGGCCACAACCTCCTGCCCATGCGGCGGTACCTCCTCCACCGCCGGCGTACGAGCTTCCATGGCCGACGCCGGAGTTGATTGACCTCGTCAGCGACGACGACCAGTAGGCAGCACCTACTTTTAGCACGCCTTTCTGGCTTTTTTATGTTTTTTTATTAATGTAAATTATGGCTTCATGAATGAAAAAAAAAATTATGCGTCGTGCCGCTGGAGCCACCCCCGACGCAAACGGACGCCCGGACGATTTCGACCATTTGACCTGACGCAAACGGTCTGTTTGAACGAAATGCGTCGCGCCGCTGGAGATGCCTTCGCATCCAAAAATGTGTAAATGCGAAGGCAGAAGGCAGAGCTGTTTGGTCAGAGGCGTGCCTCGCGCGTGACAGGCTGACAGCGACTGGTCCTCGCCCATGGCAACATTCTTACATCTCCATGGCGACATCCAACCTCCGTTTTTTATCAACTCCCAGAAAATATCCACTTTTATGTACTCCGAAAGTGCCTAAAATTCGATTCTTTCCCTGCCCACATACTCGTATAAGTGCTCAGCATAGCTGTCACGCAATCGAACTTCGCAGGAAACTTGGTTCTAGCACTCACTTATCGAAAATAACTTTATACTACTCTGTCCTAGGTAAGTGTTTTGTCTTAATATTTATTTATGTTTGAATATAGCAAGTTGCCGAACTAATTTGCCTGTGGAGTGAGAAAAATGGTCGCCACGTGATCACATCCTGCACACACTCTCTTCCCTATGACCCCTACCTGTTTATATATATAAATGTTTTCTGAAACTATCTATTTATACCACATTGTATCGTGCTGTGTGGTCATCGTGCATTCGTGCATAGGACTTCTTTGAGCTTCCGCTTGCGATAGTTCAGTTTCATTCAATACTAGCACCACCACCAAACCTAGGTCGCTGCATTTGCTTCACCAATCGCCATGGGCTCCCTCGCCGCCGCCGACGAGCCACTGCCTCCGCTCCGGTACCCTCCGGCTCGCCGCGACGGCGACATTGTGGACGACTACCATGGAGTTCTCGTCCCGGACCCCTACAGATGGTGAGTGATTCGAATGTTTGCCGCCTGATTCTTTCGTTCTTCAGGGAATCTCGTATTGGTTTGCTCTCTTTTTTCGATGAGCACTACATAGTATATGCATGTTCGTTTCCGCATATATGTTTCCTACGGCCCACGGAAATGTTAGTTCTTCGGTTCTTTCTGCGTCCATGACCTTTGCCCAACTTGATACATGTATAGACCGGAGAGAAGCAGTCGATTAGCACATCCAAGATTCAGACTGTTTGACGTTTTCAGCTAAGGTATATCTAAAAATGCCGAATTTTGTGGAAAAAATGTATAGTTCGTTTTCATGAAAGGAGTACGGTTCTAGATCAAGGAAAAGTCACTTGGTCAGCCATTTTAGCACACAAAGTACAGCTTCTGCTATACTAGAAGACGCAATATCCTTGGGCACTACAGTAATTGCACTTGCTGATTGCATTCACCACGCCGGAAGAGGATCATTGCTCCATTCATTCATTTCACTGTGGTTGCATTGCAGCAAATACACCGAGCTCGTGGCACGCATGCGCCCCCTGTATCTATCTGTAATCTGCACTGTACGCCACGTGCTTCTCTGGATTGTGGATTGTATGCAGTAGACTGAAGAACTGCCGACACCCGCACTTTTTAATCTGCTACATAAGAACTCACACTTCTTAGGAAAAATTTGCTATAGGACACTGTTATTTTCTGGCATTTGCTGAAACACACCGCTCGATTGTGTCTTTGCTATGTACCATAACAATTTCGTGACACATTTGTTAGAACACACCACCTGGCTGAAAACAGAAAGTTTTGCCCTTTGTCTTCAAAACCAACCATCCCCGTAAAAGTGCAAAACTTTTCGTTTTTAGCCAGGTGGTGTGTTCTGGCAAAT
Organism: Lolium perenne; assembly: GCF_019359855.2. NCBI lineage: Eukaryota > Viridiplantae > Streptophyta > Magnoliopsida > Poales > Poaceae > Lolium > Lolium perenne. The sequence goes on from NC_067245.2 coordinate 269,275,154, forward strand.
GTGTCACAAAATTGTAATGGTATCTAGCAAAGACACAATTAGACGGTGTGTTTGAGCAAATGCCAAAAAATAACGGTGTCCTGTGGCAAATTTTCTCCTTCTACTTTCGTCAATATTTTGCGTAAATCCAGGGCCGGCTCTGGCCCAGGGCAAGAAGTGCGACGGCCCGGGGCCCAACCAAAACGAGGGCCCATTATTTCTGTCACAGTGTATATATAGGAAAAGATAGAAGAGAAAAATTTAAGCCCATCTAGCATGCACGCAACTTAAATTGGGTCCATTTATAGAATTTGCCCTAGGTCCCTCCAAATTCTAGAGCCGGCCCTGCGTAAATCTATGATAAGTAATTTGGGTTGGAAGGAGTATTATAAATACTGATATTTTTTATATAGAGTAGTTAGTACACACTGTAATTAAAAAACAGAGGAAGTGATAGTTTCCTTCCTAGATAGAGGCATAGAGCCAATGATATTTGTAGCGATGGCGGCACGTTGTGTAATAAATTCCGTGAGTGACGCACATCTCGCCGTTGTGTACGTGCAGGATGGAGGATCTGGAGTCGGATGAGGTGAAGGAGTTCGTGCGCGCGCAGGCGGCCGTGTCCGACGCCGTGCTGGCCACCTGCGACCACCGCGGCCGCCTGCGAGGGCAGCTGACGGCGCTCCTGGACCACCCGCGCCACCGCGCCCCGTTCAAGCGCGCCGGCAGCTACTTCTACTTCCACAACCCGGGCCTCCTCCCCCACGCCGCCCTCTACGTCCAGCACGGGCTGGGCGGCGAGCCCCAGGTGCTGCTCGACCCGAGTGCGCTCAGCGACGACGCCACGGTGTCGCTGTCCATGGTCGGCGTCAGCGACGACGCCGAGCACCTGGCCTACGGCACCAGCGCCAGCGGCAGCGACTGGGTCACCATCAGGGTCATGCGCGTCCGCGACAGGCACCTCCTGCCCGACACCCTCTCCTGGGTGAAGTTCTCCCGCGTCGCGTGGACGCGCGACGGGAAAGGGTTCTTCTACTCTCGTTTCCCTGCTCCAAAGTAAGTTGCTGTAGATTGTACTACAAGTGTGATAAAAATGGAGTATCTTGTGCTTCATGCTTGGTGTGGTTTTGATGAGCAGAGACGACGATGGGGCGTCTGATTCTGGGATCAGGACTGATGTCAACCTCAACCACGAGGTCTACTACCATCTCCTTGGAACGGAGCAGTCTGACGACGTGCTGTGTTGGAAAGACCCCGAACATCCAAAGTACATCTACACCCCTGAAGTTACAGAGGACGGCAAGGTACACTAGGCATTGAACCTTAACATTGACAGAAACAGAGAGATTATTCAGTAGCTGATATCTTTTCTTTTGCTACTCTGCTGCAGTACGTGCTCCTGTCAGTTGCAGAAACTTCAGAGCCGGTGAACAAGCTCTACTACTGCGACCTCTCATCCCTTCCCCACGGTCTGTCAGGCCTCAAGGGAACCCACGGAATGCTTCCGTTCGTGAAGCTCATCGACGAATTCGAGGCCTACTACGGAGTCATCGCCAACGACGGCACCCAATTCACCATCCTCACGAACAAAGACGCTCCCAGGTACAAGCTCTCGCGGGTCGACGTCGGTGACCCGCAGTCCTCGTGGACCGACGTTCTCCCTGAGGACGACAAGGCCGTCCTGGAATCGGCATGCGCCGTCCACGGGGACAAGCTACTGGTGAACTACCTTTCGGACGTCAAGTACGTGCTGCAGATGAGGAGCCTGGCCACCGGGGAGCTGCTGCACGACATACCCATCGACATCGGCAGCGTCAACGGGATCTCCGGCCGACGGGCCGACTCCGAGGTGTTCGTCGAGTTCGCGAGCTTCCTTACTCCGGGGATCGTCTACCGGTGTGATCTGAGCAGTGGGGTTCCTGAGATGAGCATCTACAGAGAAATCTCGGTTCCAGGCTTCGATCGCACGGACTTTGAAGCCAAGCAGGTAATACATTAGCTTAGCTGAATGAACCATGCGTAAGGTGTTTGCGGTTCAGTTAACCTTTGCTTGCTTTTTCAGGTGTTCTACCCGAGCAAGGACGGGACCAAGATCCCGATGTTCGTGGTGTCCAGGAAGGGCATCCACCTCGACGGGTCGCACCCGGCGCTGCTCTTCGGCTACGGCGGGTTCGGCATGAGCGTGACGCCGCAGTTCAGCGCCGCGCGCGTCGTCCTCATGAGGAACCTCGGCTTCGTGGCCTGCATCGCCAACATCCGGGGCGGCGGGGAGTACGGCGAAGGCTGGCACAAGGCCGGCTCGCTCGCCAACAAGCAGAACTGCTTCGACGACTTCGTCGCCGCCGGCGAGTTCCTCGTGGCCGCTGGGTACACGAGCCCGAGCCGACTCTGCGTCGAGGGCGGCAGCAACGGGGGGCTCCTGGTGGCCGCCTGCATCAACCAGGTTAGTTTTCTTGGTCTGTGCCGCGTCGTTGCAGCAACAGAAGATTGGTCGCTTATGCTGCAGCGGGGTTGTTTTGCTGTTGCAGCGGCCTGATCTCTTTGGGTGTGCTCTTGCTCACGTCGGTGTCATGGACATGCTCCGGTTCCACAAGTTCACCATAGGTTTGCTTTTGGGCCTGTCCCCTCCTGAGAATCACATCTTGTTCGTTTCCTTGTGTAAGTTTTTCATGTTATGAACTTGATTGATGCAGGTCGTGCATGGACTTGCGATTTCGGCTGCTCGGAGAAGGAGGAGGAATTCCAGTGGCTGATCAAGTATGGAACTGAACTGACGAAATAACAGTCTCTGTCTTTTCTCGGCTCGAATTAATCTTTCAGACGACCACGAACGCAGGTACTCCCCGCTGCACAACGTGAGGCGGCCGTGGGAGAAGTGCGCCGCCGGAGACCACCGCCGCCGCCAGCAGTACCCTGCGACCATGCTGCTGACGGCGGACCACGACGACCGCGTCGTGCCGTCGCACACTCTGAAATTCCTCGCGGTACGTAAAAGCTTCCTGTTTCCTTTTGACGCTTTTGAACGAGATCGGCCGTTTTCCGTATCACCAGCTGACGATCTGTTCGGTTTCATCCGTCAGACGATGCAACACGTGCTGTGCAGGAGCGTGGAGCAGAGCCCGCAGACGAACCCGATCGTCGCCCGGATCGACCGCAAGAGCGGCCACGGCTGCGGCCGCTCCACGCAGAAAATTGTACGTACGCACGCGATTTACTGATTTGCGCCGGAAAACCATCGTCTTCTTCATTCTTCTGCCTTGAAATTTGTTTTGTGACTGAATCGCTTTCTCATGCATATGGAGTATATTCGTTGCGTGGACTGCAGATCGACGAGGCTGCGGATCGTTACGCGTTCGCAGCAAAGATGATGGGGGTCTCTTGGATCGATTGAGTTGGATCTCTGCGCATACCTGATAACTGCAGCTACACGATTGTAACTGCAATTAACTATTGCAATTCGAGCTCTAATTCCATGAGGCATTACTCGATCCGCCTATATTACTAGTTGGGAAAAAATTGAAGTGGTTCATAAAGGCAGCTCTTCTCGCTTCACTAAGCGAGGGAGTAAGAGGAGATGTTCATGGGTGCTTCTCCTCCTCTCCCGCTCACATAGCCACGCGTATCACACATGTTGCATGAATCAAGTACGGGTTAGAAATGGCCTTGACAGAAGATTAATTTTTCTGCTTGGTGCACCGAGTGGGCATATACGTGTCAACACGCTTGTGCATGCTTGATTCCTACCCGACTTGCATAGTCACAAAGGGTTCCTCTTCGTCTTGCTAAGAATCATATCTTTTTTCTATTCTTACACTTACCTATCATATGAATCAAAGAAGCCCTTCGAGGAGCCTCCCCTACTGCTAGTAGACAGTAATTACAATCGACCGACTTCACTTTCCCATCCCCACTTGTATCGCCCCTCATTCGCTCTCCTTGTGCTCGACGGTCGGCCCCTCCCCTCCCCACCCCTCTTCGACGGTGCACGGTGACAAAACGGGTGAGAGACCCCTCCGTGTACATTTCTAGGCTAGATTTTTGTTCTATTTTGACTTTATGCCAGTGTCTTGTAGCTACGCGCATGAGGTCGGCTAGATCTGACGCATGTTAGGGTTCCTCTTTGTCATGTTGATTCTTTGGAGGTCTTAGTTCGATGTTATGTCAGTGTCTTGGAGCTATGCGCAGGAGGTCGGCTAGATCTAGCGCAGGTTAGGGTTCCTCTTCGTCTTGCTAATGCTTTGGAGATCGTAATTCAGCAGGACCGAGTAGAGCATTTAGGAGTCTCCTTCAATAAAGACATGGCGTGTGGAGCTCCAGCTCTAGCTAGTTATGTTCTTCCTGGTTGCTACGGTGGAGAGCAATGGAGCAGTCTAGACGGTGTAGGAGCTTCTAGGGAGGTTTGGTTGAGTGCGAGGTGGAGTTCATGCTTAGTAGTGGGGAATCCCTTTGTGGATCAGATGTTGGTGAAGCGGCCGCTCCATTTCAATCTCGGAGTAAATCCTTCAATGGACCTTTTGCCATCGACATCTCTGGCTGAAAGGTAGCTACTCCCACCTTGGATACCGGCAACAGGTAAACACGGTTGTTCAACCTCCACGTGTTTGTGCCTTGTTGGAGGCATTTGTCTCCGGGAGAGTGTGCTCCCGCCGTAGCACTCCAAGTGGTCACGGTTGTCCGTGCTCGGAAGGTTTGACAAGATCATGGTCGAGGAGCTGGAGGAAGGTCTGGACCGGATTGTTCTTTCATTTTTTTGGTTCTAGGATCTCAAGTGCAAAAGTTTATGTTCAAGTTGTAATTTTATTTCTCCCGTGAGATCCTTTATGTAAAATGTACTCCACCGCCCGATGAAATGAAAGACCCCTCCACCGCCACGAAACGGAAGACCTCTCTTCCCGTTGAATCAAAAACACTTAAAACACTTTTTTTTTGCATGACCTCAATTGACAATGGGTTACTGATGTAATATGAGAAAGAGGTGTGTCAATGGAAAAAATAATAAGATCTTCACGTCAGACTCCACGTATTTGATCCTCCACGGCCAGCGTCCACACGAGTTGTTGTACAACCAGAAGACTCTAGAAGGTGTTTCGTGCCGGAACGAACCTGAAAAGCAACACGCACGCGTACACAATAAGCGACTCGCACAGACATAACCCAAACGCGAGCCCTAGACTGACCGGGCCGGGCATCTTACCGGAATCCCAATCCAGACCTCAGCTTCCCCCAATTCCCACCGCCGATCGGCCGCCGCGATGCCGAAGAAGATGGGCGTCAACTCCAAGGCGGAGGCGGCGCGCGAGCGCCGGTCCGCCGAGGAGTCGGACCGGCGCCAGAAGGCGGAGCGGTCCAAGGAGGAGGAGTACTGGCGCGAGGCGGAGGGGTCCAAGCCCCGCGCCGCGCGCCGCCGCGAGGAGGAGGCCGAGAAGAAGGCCGAGGCGGCCGCGCGCAGGGCCGAGAACCGCCGCCTCGCCGAGGCCGAGGAGGCCGCCCTCGCCAGGGCCGCCGCCTCCAAGACCGACGCCCGCAAGGCCAACCGCGTCGCCGCCCCCGCCGCCAAGGTCACCGAGGCCGAGCTGCTGCGCCGCCGCGAGGAGGAGCGCCTCCGCCTCGAGCGCGACGCCGAGGCCGCCAAGAAGCGCGCCGCGCGGGTCAGCGAGGAGGAGGAGTACGAGCGCGTCGTCGTCGTGCCCAACACCAATAGGGACGACTCCATCGTCGAGGCGTCCTCCGTCGGCGAGGCCATCGCCCGGATGTCGCTCGTCAACTCCGAGTCACCCTTGCCTGCCGACAGGCATCCCGAGCGTCGCCTCAAGGCATCCTTCAAGGTATATTCCTATGTGCTTCTTCTTAGTCCAAAGTTTATAGTAGATGTCTACTCAACACAACTGCTGCGTAAGTTTGAAATTTGATGATATATACTATATAATCACAAAGAGAAGGTATTTCTACGCTATTAGGAGTTTAGGAACAACTAAAACACGGTAGGATTTTATCGTTCCATGGACATTTGGTTTGCTGACAGTGACAAGTATTATCTAGAGGTGAATTGTGAGGATGCGCAAAAGTAACTTCTTCTGGTACGAGCTGCACAGGTGTGCTAGATGGTGCTTGTTTGCATTTGTTTCGATGCTCCATGAACACCATTAGAGACAGTATGAAATATCAAATTTGTATAATTTCCTAAGACAGGATGACATGAGTTCATATCGGATATTGTAGTGCCAGTTGCTCCTTGAACATAATGAGTGCAGTATCTTGTATGCTACTTATTGGTTTATTTCTTGTATGCTAACAACGCATATGCTGAGGGCCAAAAAGGAGAAGTTTATCGAAAGGAGGTCTCGCATCTGATTAGCTAGCCAGCGAGGCAATAGCTTACCAATGTGATGGCCAGTAGATGGTCCGAGACGATGACCAGCTACTGTACCTTTAACTGTCAGTCATGGCTTGCATATCAAAGAAGGACATGTATTTGTGTGTGAGCAATACATTTAGTCTTATGATCTTGCTGTCACTTTAGTTCCAACTTCAACACTGACTTCTGATTGGTAGATTTTTTTTTTTCATGTCATTTACAACAGTTTTATGTATTACTATATGCCTTCATGTTACTTTGCAACATCGTACATTGAATGCTATTTAGTTTACTCATAGTGGGTCATTTAGTTTTACTGTCGTATGCTATGGTGGAATATTCATGGTCACTAGACATCTGTTTCTTATAAACACATTTGAATTATCTGTATGACAGGCATTCGAAGAGGCGGAACTTCCTAGGCTGAAGGAAGAAAAGCCAGGCCTAACACTGAAACAGTACAAAGACATGATATGGAAGCTATGGAAGAAATCGCCAGACAACCCTTTGAACAAGGTTTGCTCTTAATGTTATATGCTACTGTTTTTTCCTATTATATTTCCTATATGCGCCCCAGATTTTCTTGGTTTTGTCAAGTTATACTGCCTTTAACATTATAGCATGCAATTTGTAATTATATGTTGCATAATTATAGTCCACAAGGACCTTGTGGCGATCTATCAATGGATAAGAAAGAGAATGGGGGCAAACCTTGACAATAGGTCATGGCATCACATTAAGTTTAATGTATTTAATGAAAAAAAAATTCCATTAGTAGTATTTATCTCACAAGTGATTCTGGACATTCCATGCTTTTCAACTTGGAGAGCAGAAGTGGTGGTGTATGATATTCTAGGGTTTGTTGTCTTGCCTGAGTTCTGACTAATTATCATGTGCAGGCGGCTGAGTGAGGATGCACTCCTAGTTTCCTACTTAATGATATGATCTCTATGGTGAGTTTTCATGGGATAAATGGGCACATGTTACTGGTGTTTACTGTTTGTGGAACAATAACACGCCTTAACACGCAGGCATCCAACAGAACTGAACTGCAGCTGCCTCGATATCTTTGTTCGTGGACTGGATTGTGTGGCGGAGCTTGAACCAAACACTGGAGCTTCTTGGCTAATAATCAATGAATTGATGCAGTGTATATTGTGAGGCTTACTTCTCATTTGAGATTTTGTCCAATTTTCTCTTGTACTTAGATATGTTTGGGTATGTTAGTACTTGAATATTCAACAGTTGCCATATCGGAATTATGGATAATATGAGATAATTATGTTATTTTCTCTGCCCATGTCTTTATAATCCTTCTGAGTTATTCATCTGATCATAGTGATTGTAGAGAAAGTAGCACTGGCGTGAATATTTTTTTTTTGAGAGACCCTATCAACAATGGTGGCTCTCCACAGGTAATTATGATTCCACCAGGTCTTGCATGACTCAACTTGGAGGTGTCAATGAGGCAATACCGCGAGCGACTGTGGGTTGTGAGGTGGTTGTGGTCTTAGACAACCTCAGCCCTTTTCTTTTTTTGAAACGGAGGCAATAGCTTTGCCTCATCCATCAATTAAGAAAATTAAGAAAAGAGCAAACAGTTCTTAGGAGAAAATCGTGTGAAAACATACAACAACAGGGCAACACACACCCAAAACCAGGCCTAACATAGACCCAAACAACAAACTACCACAAGAGGACAGGCGGCACCCACTCTAGCCAACACAAATAACGACAAGACCAACACAAATAACCACAAGACGACGAACACTCCAACACCGCACTATGGCATGAGGGGTACCGCAACAACATCTCCGGGCATATTTGACTTAACAACCCCATCAACAATAGGAACCAAACGCATGCTAGAAACATGCGAGCGAGAGACTCAACAACACCAATTTTCTCAAAGCCAATTGCGTGACTCGATGGAGAAGCCACAACCGAGATCTCGTGCAAGTAGTCGAGTTGTTTACGATGAAATATGGATTTCATTAATCATGAATAGAGATTACAGCCACATTGTCCAAGTAGTCGAGTCAAGTAGAATAGCACCAATCTCAGCATGCCGTCTACTCATGAACTCGGACCATACTTTGCAAGCTCATGACTTGCAACGGTTTGCTGCGATGAATCTCACTAATTTTTACATCCTTGTCACCATGAACCAGCAGTTTGATGTGATCGTCCAACTTGTACAACAATAAAAATCACACACGTATACAAATACCACATCCATCAACTTCACACTATGGTATCGGATATTGGTTATTTCAGAATACAATCATAGTTCATCTGTAGCTGTTTTCCTCATATGTTGGCGGCTTCGGCCCTAGTAGGCTGGTCATCATCCTGCGCACACAAGGAAGCTTTCAAAGATCAGTATGCATGCATGATGTATAATCTAGCACTCATCGTCGTGCTGTTTCGCAGCTAGTTTCATTGCTGGAAGGAAGAACCGAACACTAACCTTTGGACCCTGCCCTGCGGCTTTCTGCAGCACCCAAATCCCAAACAACAAACATGTCAGTCAGTTGTTGCTTCCCCGGTCTTTCTTCAGTAAATTTCGTAAGAGTGGGCACACTTGCCTTTCTTTCGGCCTTGCTACGATCTCGTTACGGCGTGCCACCACACCTGTTGACGTTGAGGGTGCGATTCTTGGAGGCTGCTCGCCTACTCTGGGGACGGTCTTCACCTGAAAGAAAAGATGACATGATCAATGATCAGACCTTTTTTTATCGTCTTGTTTACATTGTGCATTGGCCATGGCACAAGATAAATCACAGCATAAACTCACCAGATTCCTGAACTGAAGATTGTAGAACATCTGCAGGTAGCATTGTTTGGCCACTCTCTCTTGCTTGTTCAGCGTCCTCCAGAAGCCATACATTGATCCCATGTTCAGCACTTTAGTTGCATAAATCTTCCATGTGTAGCTGCCATCATGTATAACACGTGGTTAATATTTTCTTACCAGGTGATAGGAAGATTGGTGCCTACCATTCATGAAGCAGCATGAGAGTTGGTGCCTACCATTCATAGATGCGCTGAAGTCCAGCAGTGGACACCTTGTTCCAGTAGCTTGGGTCTTCCTTGCACGTCTGGAAAAAGTTTGCAATCTTGGTGCCTGCCTCCCTGCCATTCATTGGGTTTATGTGGAAACCCGAGACCCCGTCGACAATGATCTCGGCTGGCCCTCCTTGGTTTGTTGCGAAGGTTGGCAGCCCGCAGTTCATTGCCTCGATGACTGTTAGCCCAAATGCTTCATAGAGAGCAGGCTGAAACCAGATACAAGAGGATTATGAGCCTAGATTTGAGGTTTCATTGCAAGAAATAAAGAAAATTCTAGAGTTGAGGTATTATGCACTGGTTAGTTACCCCATAGCATACATTTCAGAGGACGGAGGCATATGCTGTTTAAACCGAGCAGCTAGTTTTGTAGGTTATTGCATACCTGAACAAATGCACCCTTCGTATCTGCGATGTAACGGTACAGCTCGCCATTACGGACACGGTCAGTCTGTGCCTTAATCCATCGGATCTGTCCTTTCAGTTGGTATTTGTCAATCAAACTGTGCATCTTGTTGATCTCCTCTATCTCTTCTCGGTCCTTGGACTGTGCAGCATTCAGGAGGCCTGCCACGACGACAAGGTTCACAAGGTCCCTGAGCTTCTTGTCCTGGCCATACAACTCGACTAGTCCAGTGATGTTCTTCACCTTGTCCAGTCTTGCCATCGAGAAGATGACTGGCTTATTTCTGTCTGCCAGATAGCCTCTGATTTGGTAGCATCACAACAGTTAGTAACTTGGTCTGATCAAATAAAAGTATGTGGTTTACCAAGGGACTCACATGTGTTCATCGGTGTCCTCCTTACTGTACAGTAACTCTTCAATCTGTGGATGTAAAGCTGTCAGGCGCTTCTGCTTCTGCGTGAAGGGGAAGTAGACGGACTGATCGGCACCAGGTGCAGCAATGTTGAACTTTGGATCAAAGACATTGATGCCCGTGGCGAAGCGGCAAAGCCCGGGCATTGTGAATGCATAGTGGTGTTCATATTGACCAGGCTTCTCTTTGCTGCATCATATATTCATGTTAAAAAAAATCTAGGAGCAAGTACTCAAGCATTCTTAGAGCACTGAAGTTACAGTATGGTTCAGTATACAGACCTTCCAGCTATTTCTTGGTATGTGCTAGTTATGATGAAGTCAGTAGTGTTCATGGCGATCATATCAGCAGTGAATTGGCAGGAGAAGTGGTACTTCTGGTCGAGTTCTCTCCACTTGACATCTGAGTCCTGATACTTAGTCTTCTCCAGAGCATGTGCAATTGTTCCCTGTTAGGAAGACCATTTAGGGATGTCATATCAACTGTGATTGTTAACAAGAGAAATCCTGAGTAATCCTATTTGATTAAAAAAACATCACCTGTGTGACTCCTAGTTTGCTCGACATGAGGGATGCCACCAAGTTGCCATCGGTGTAGTTGCCAATGATGAGGTCTGGCTTGCCCTCCATAATGTCAAGAATTTTGGCAGAGGCATCCTGAAATTATGCCGGGACAAAATTTTACTCAAGACAACATCACTAACAGAAGAGTGCTGATAATCAACAACTCGTAGCTGGCAAACCTGAGCATATCTCTCTAGGTAAGGGTAAATGTCAAACCGGGAAACCCACTGGCGCAAATCCTTCCCATCTTCGGTCTTGAATGGCACGCGGAGTATGTGTGAATATTTTGTATTCTCAACTGGTTCGAGCTCCACATTGCATTTTGTGCCTTTGGAATCTGGTATCAGTCTTGTTAGCTGCAGCACAATAGTAGCCATTAGTCCACCGGTTCGACAAATGACATAGCAATAAGATCACAGTGTAATATGCTTTACCACAAGAATCTTTGGTGTTATATGCAAACCCTGCTGCTTGATTCTTTGCAGCAGCTCCTCTTCCATGGACCTGACTTGGTCTAGGATGTAGACGACCTGTTACATAGTAACCATGCCTTCAGAGTATGATAACCTGACCAGAGTACCATTTTCCTAATATTTGATGATATTGATACCTGACCACCAGTGTCTGGCAAGCCTAGAACCTTCTCTTGGCCAAAGTAACCATGGATAGAGAAGACAACAATGTTAAATATGGATGGAACCCTGCTGAAGAACTTCTCCATCTTGATAGGATCCGGTGCCTGGAGCACTTCAGATAGGAAATTCAGCGTCTCCTTGCACCTTTCGGCAGTGTCACCCCATCCTTTCTCCAATCCCCACTCCTGAAATCTGCAAGACCAATGTAAAGAAACCTTAGGCATGGTTGCACATTGTTGGCGCCATGAATTTTATAGCTACATAATGTGATGGCACATTACCTTTGTTCAAATTTCAAATATGGTGTGTATCTTGGCAGCCCACTAACAAAAACTTCTGCAAGGAGCAGTGCTGTCTGAAGCTTTTCCACCGTGTCAATTGTGTCGTTAACCATCAGCTTCTGCATGTTTATAAGGATATATAAGTCCAACCAGTATCTTATTCTTGATACTTTGATAATCTCTGTGGTATGAATGACTGACATCCTTACCTCACCGCGGTAATTCAGGGCAAGTAAGTAGTCTAGCAATGGCTTCATGCTTTCAGGCTTGCCACTCAACTTTGAAGACATGAATTTAGAGACGAATTGCATCCCATTCCCTATGGATGAGGGAAGTGTGAGATGAGGCGTTGAGAGGTCAAGAGCGCCGAAATCAACTTCCAGTGAATTGTCATCCTTGGCCCTGAAATTCACATGAACATACATCTTTTTCAGTTTCACACTTATACTCATGACATAGAATCAAATATCATTTCTCATCCTTGTGACGCTTATATTATATTAGAAAATTAATACCATTTCTCATCATATAATGTCTCTTTGAACTTCAGATATTCCGATGGTGTGATTCCTTCGACCGACAGATCATCGGCATGAACTTTGACGTATTCCCAGATGCCAGGGTTCATTCTAACAGCGAATGCAACAAATGGTGGTAACACTACCGCTTCCTGCAAACATAAGGATACACAATTTAATACTCTCCATCGTTCAAACATTATTCAAGATGCAGAAGGAAATTGGTTAATTTTGAAGTGAACTAACCTGGGTCGAACAAATAATGTAACCGAGAAACCCTTCAGCGAGCTTTTCCTTCTCGGCTTTGTCATCGAGTGATTTTTCCAGCTCCTCCATGAGCTGCTGATTCTTCAGGAGCCTCCTACCTTTCGATATGTACCTGAAATATTTTTGCTCAGATTTCAGGATGGAAGCTTACACAGCAGCAACATCACATGAAGAATAAGCTTTTACATGCAATACAACACAAATAATTTTGATCCAGCTAATGCAACATCCAAAGTTTGGATTTTAATACCTCTGGAAGCATCTCTTCATCTGGTACCGGCTTTGCCGCAGTGCATCGGGCATGCTCTCGGCAACACTATCCATTCTTTTGAAGCTAAGCTTGGAGGCCATGGTGAGAGGCTACCAGGCTTGTTAAGGTTGGTGGAGAAGGTCCACGAACTCTATTGGGAAGGCAACTGAGAAAGTATGTTGTGTGATTGTCTGGGTGTTGATGCACGATAATTTATAGAAGAGGAGCACCCATACGTTCCTCCCTGGAGAAAGATTTCTTTAACGTGGACGTAGCTGGAGATTGCAATTTGCAAGACATATGAGGCTAAGCTCAGAGGAGAAAGCACATTGCCTGGGAGAAGTTATTCCAACGAAACACACAAAGCAAGAAAGGCACTTCATCATAGGATGTCTTGTGCTTCCGATCGAGGGTTTGAGCTTTCCTTTCTAGAACCACTGTTATATTAGCCACTTTTAGAATAGAAAGATGCTGTGGGTCACGGCAGTTGGATAATGGTCTACACATAGCAGTTGAAATAATTCAACACTTTAAGAAAAAGAAAAAAAATTGTCAAACGAAACTAGAAGAAATGGAAAACCAAACTACAACCGAGTCCGGCTATCACCCTCACTCAGTAAATTCTCAAATTTAAATTTATTCGCCGTTAATCCGACTTTACGCAAGCTTACAAGCTTCCCATGTGATGTTCGTACTTTCTCTTGCGGGGCAGGTGATTTTTAGTACAACTGCACAAGGTGACATACAAGGTAAACAATGGAGACGAATGGGGGTCAGTTCCTCAACTTTCTCAAAATTGTTGCTGGGGAAAGCATAGGAGCCAAATGGGGTCACAGTCCTCAATTTTCTCAAAACTGTTGCTGGTTCCCTGCCTGGTTGGTGTAGATTTTCCAAATGATGAAAAGAATCAGTCTGTCATTCCTTGCGCACTGGCCATCGGCCACTTGTCTTTTCCACAGGAATCTTGGCACATGAGTACGTCTCCTCTACCAATAGCATATTATTGCAGCAAGTCCATTTTGACATCAGTGACATCGAGTTGCAGTATCTCGGCCCTGCAACCTACTATGGCACCAATACTGCAATAGCAGACATGCGCAAAGAAGCTGATCAGAAATTAATAAAACCGTATACTGATATTGTAAGCTCAATATTTTTATTTATACACAGATAAATGGAGCTTGACAGGAGGCATGCACTGTTGAGCATGCATTGCATGTTTCTCTGAGTACAATAGGGTGCCACATGCCTGATAAATAGCAAGGAACCTAAATATAGAGAAGAAATATGGGTACACCTTGGATTTGTGCGCCCAAGATCACCGTGCACAAACTCCTTAATGTATGTTCCAGCCTGTAAACACACCAACAGTTAATCAAGCAGGAGAGAGAAACTATCGAACCTGCATTTTGCATTGGATGGTAACACACGTATCCAGAAAATGGTGCATTTTCCTACCAGTTACGACTTACGACATGCAAAATCAGAATGTATAGAGCAGGTAAAATATAACCAAAACATACAAAGACAAATAACCCCACTAAAATCGGTAAGATGGTACCTGAGTGCACAAATGCAGCAAGTAATAGTTTGAGCTGCCCTCAACTTTCTCAATCTCCATCCTGATTGACAGATAAATGAAATACGAAGTTGATTTTTGCAACAAATAAAAAAAATATGAAACGGATTACATAAAGCTGGAATCTGCCTGAACTCTCACCAATGTATAATCCGTTTCCGCTCTAATGGGCTTCTTCGATGAAGAACCCTTATTGGGGTATTTTGTACAATTTCCTACAAGGCAGATAAGAAAAAGATGTTATCATGTGTATTTCACATAGTGTTGGCTTAGTCCATGAGTAGCAAGACATGAACAAAAAATAGCTGAATAAACTCAGGTACAGTCGCAAGTCAGTCAATTTGTCACATATATATATCCATGACAAACAAATGCATAGATGCATCAAGAATACTGATCCCGACACACAAAAAATAAAATGAAATCATGGCAAAGTTCATCTCATATTTCAGCACACTTATTCCCAGCTACCTGCTTCGACCCTATCTGGTTAAATCAAAGTAACCCAAAGCTTACTGTGACGCATGGTCACATGCAAAACACAAACTTGTCGACAAAACAGCAAAAGAATAGAATCAACATTGCTCTACATTTACTAGTAAGCAAATATGTACCATATCCTTAACAACAGAAATCTTCTGCAGGTCATTATCCGTCAGAGGCCTAGAAGTCCATATGAGGGCAGCGTACTGCTTCTGTACACATAAAGTAAGAGTAAGCCTTGGTAATCAGGAAAGGATAGCATAATTTTGCAAGACAAGGCAACGTATTGGCTTCAGGCAATAATGTAATGTGACAACAGATGTTAAAGATAAGAACTGACAATATCATTTCAGCAAAATGACACTTGCCACGGATTAATAGAGCACCTGTTTCTCCGCTTCTCCTTCACGCATCATGGACCATATTTCACTGTTTACCAACTTGAGATTTCTAACTCTGACCTATAAAATGTCAAGTCATGAGCACATCATATGCAACGTGTGTGCAACTATGACCTACAATGTCAATCTAGCATCCGTTTGATTCCTTACATATTTCTTTTCGGAGCTATTAATCTTCTCAGCAATTTGTTGAACTTCATTCGCAGATGGGATAGACCGCACATTCAAGACTTCAATTAGAAATGGACGACCAGATCCAAGCATCCGTACCTGTGTATGTGAGACATTTAGCATAGTAAATACTGATGGATACAGTTCCAATCTACAACATTACATCGATATCTTCTCTTCCAGCAGCATGGAACTTGCAGCCATCACCTCTGCAGATGGCACGGACATTCTCTCCAATTATCTCCTACAAAAAGGTGAATGCTGTTCAGATGTATTTCTCTTTGTTGGGTTGGGACTTGACTCTCGGACAGTGTGTTTCACCTCAACTGATGCTTCACCCATTCTTTCATCATCAATTATCCAACATGACTGACTCACATTTCTTGAAAGCTGAGAATGGGGAACAGTATCACGAGGGATTCAGAACCTATTTTGAATACCAACAGGTTCAACTGAAGAGCAACATATATGCAAATTTTTTTCTCTACTGAGAATAGTGAAACACATACGAAGTGGTATAAAATTGATATTATGGTGGAAAAGGAAACCATTCCCTCTTTACAAGAAAGATGTTTGATTTTGAAATGATTAAAACATTTTGCATTACTCATAACAACAAAGAGTTGAATCTTTTGCATCACCTTTAATAAGGCTGGACGGTTAATTTACAGAACTGCATAACTCTTGATGAAGTAACTCTTCGATAAAGCAGTGAGATTGATTATTTAAGAAGGCCATAAGTTCATAATTAGGGAATTAGTCCTTAGCTCCTTGCTACAAAAGGTTCTTTCTGCTTTGATTGGCATTCGCGTAATGAATTTCAGAGGTTAAAACCAAGGATAACTTGAAGATACCTTCAAGTATCTTCCACCAATATATATGGGTGACCTTAGGCAGGATATCACAAGATTGCATGGTTTGACCAGCTGGGGGGAAATCAAGTAAATTGATCTAAGAAGCAGTACAATATATGGCCAATTTCTTGGATAAAGCAATAATGTAATAGAACATGGCACCTTCTCAGGAGGCAACTGAAATAAACTACAGAACTCTTGATCTTGAATACCGTCAAGGGTCTTATGGATGAATGAATCTGTCTCGCTTAATATCTGTTTATCATCATATGTTGAATTCCGTCTAGTGTCAGTTCCTCCTCTTGACTCTGTTAGGACATTAGTCAAATCATCATATGAATGAAAATAAAATTTCGGATGAATCCAAGAGGATGATATTACTTGTTGGAACTAACCAGTTATAAGAAATTTATTGTATTTTGGCAGTAAGTACTTACCAGTTTTTCTTTTATGACTACGGTCATTTGGCAATAAACTATGAAGCTTCAGCGAAGCATCATCATGAGTATATGTTAAGCGGATTCGAAATGAATTGTTACTATGCTTAACACCCTGCATGTATTTATTTAGTCAAGAAATTATTGATTGTAGAAGATATTTTCATCATCAGTCCAAGCAAAAGACAGTCACAGAAGCACTTACCAGTTGTTTCTCAAGTGATGGCACTATCAAAAATCTCAGGGCCTCCTTCACTGGCATGGTTTGTTGAGAAAATATTTCGTCCTTGAACCAATTTTCATTGCCATATTTTTGTTTCATGTATAACCTATTAAGAGGCAAAAAGCAAACTACATTATGAAAACAACAGTTCAGAATCATCAGATATTTATTATAAGAACATAAAGGTTAGAATGAAACGCACAAAAAAGTCCATGTATATTAAGAGCAGGTAAGACATGGTCTTACATTGTAACTACCCGGTATCATACTATGTGATGTCATTTCCTTGAATTGCCATTGTCAGTTTGTCACATATGAATTAAAGGTGGTAAGAAAAAACTGAGGCAGGGATTCTCAAGTAAAGATGGTTTACCTGATGGCACGTTCATTAGCTGCTACAACTGCAGGCAGTGAAATTTCTAAAGAGAACTCATCGATTTGATAGCCCTCTCTCTGGACTGCTTGAGATACCATTGAAGTGATGATGTCAATACAAGAAGTGTCATCAAATGGTGTTACACCATCATCCTGATGGCAGGTGGGTAGCAATATTCCAAAGCAAACAGAGCAACATGTTTCATCAGTCGACAAACACGAGCAAGACCCACTCTTCACGGAATCATCATGCTCTTCAAGAAATGAATGTAAGACTGACACCGTAAGAGAGGTGCATGAGCAGGCATGGCTAAAGGATCCAAACATGCGAAATATGCATCGGACACAGACCTGCAACATGATATAATGTTGATGATTTTTTCTCCAGTTGTGACTATATGTATTAACAGGCAGATCACACTGAACAATGCAACGAACAGACAAGCCACTGGACAGAAATACTCCATACAAATCAACCTATCAAGCATGCTTTTGAACAAGCTAAGAAAAAAATGGTTATATCTCCTTCACTCTATCTGAACACAATCAAAATTTCCTCCAACGTTTCTATATCCGTCCTTACATCTAGAAACAATTAACACACAGAGAGAAAATCATGGGGGGACACAATTCTCGGAGTTCAATCCCCACCCATCAACATGAGGCCAAAATATCCGTGAAAAACTGCTCAAAGAATTGACCCCTTCCCTAGGAAATGCTCATTGGATCAAATAATACACACACATATGCATTAATCTAACTTTGACAATAAGTACTGCACAAATACAAAAGGTTTGTGCATACTCCCTCCAAATCGGTTTATTAGTCCTACGCATGGTCCTAGGTTGTCAATTTGACCAACATAATATGGGTATATATTGCAAAAAACATATCACTACAAACTTTAGAAGTTATATTTTCTAATGGTATAATTTTTGAGTTATATAGGTCAAATTGATGATCTAGGTACACAAGCAGGACTAATAAACCGATATGGATGGAGTAGATAAAATTGATATTGGGGGAGATAAACGAAGTACCAAACATTAAATATAACAACAGTGACAATTCAACAGCATAGCTCGGGCAGCAGGGAAGTAGCAGGTTTGTTTAGACAAGATATCTACCAATGAAAATCGAGTGCTGACGCACCACACCAAATGAGAGCCCCCCAGAAACGATCTGAATTTGGGGATTTCTTCTACTCTGCTTCAAGCAGCTAAGTTTCATCGCAGAGAAAAAATAGTACTCCTACCTAAGACGTACTCCGAATGCTGTTCCATAAGCATAGCATTTATCTATGGAACTGCTGAGACTTGGTATTCCTTCTAATCGAGAAAGGCGGCACTCCTGGCATAATTTCGAGAATTAAAAAAACAAGATGGGCGAGGAGCCGAACCCCGACGGAGAGGAGGTGGTGGACGGCGGGGAGCGGCGGTAAGGAGGACGCCGCGGCCCGCTCGAGGATGCTCCTGGTCTCCGCGTCCACCTCCGCCGCCGCCGATGTGGCCGTCATGGTGCTCGGCGCGGCTCGTTAAACCCTAGCTAATCCCTCGGTGCAGCGGAGTAATGATAGTCTATTTTTTTTCCTTGCGAGGAGCAGAATACTGATAGAGTGATAGTCTGATGCTGGGCCCTACCGTGCCGAACCGAGCCTGTTACGCAGGAGGGTGTTCAGACAAAATAAGCATATTTCCTCAGGAAAAAAACATGTAAACAACTAGATTCAATTGTGTGAAACTAATACTCGCTTCAATCCAAATTAATTAACTTAACTTTGTCTAGATATAGACGCGTTTATTGACTAAGTACATCTATATATAGACAAAATTGAGTCAATTAATATGAATCGGAGGGAGTACTCAAATTGCTTTTTTATTCGCCAGGTACTATCCTCTCAGAAACCCTAGCCAATGCAACTCAGTCTCCTCCATCAATTGGTTCCCCATGTGGGAATTTGCACATTTCACCATATTCTCTTCATAGCTTTGCACGGATCACCATATAGATGAAAATTTTGCATATTTTACGAGGCTTTTCTCTAATTAATTGCAAGCAAGTCTAATTCCCTATTAACAGTACAAGACGGTTGTTTTAATCAAGTGCATGCTAAATATTTTTTGCACATTCCACCGCATTTTGCTTTAATTAGTTGCAACCAAGTATAATTTCCTTATGAACGGTACAATGCCAGGTTGTTTTAGCCAAGTCATGATATATTGGCAACATAACCGTATGATATGAAAATATTTTTGTATGATACTATATAAAAGAGAAGATGAACACGGAAACCATAAGTGTATCGTGGGCTTGGCCCCTTTTTCTTTTGAAACTTTAAAACTTTTGATTTAAAACTTCCAAAAAATTCCAAAAAAGCTTGGTGTGGAAAATGTTGCATTCTATCAATCCGTAATTTTCAGAGCGAAATAAATTTTATTTGTCCCTCGGTAAAATGGAAAATCAAGATATAAGTGTACTATTCATTAATGTTCATCAACCGCAAAATCTTGGTTTAACATTTTTCTGATAATAAAATACAATAAATTTCATTCTAAAAATTTGCATGCTTGTAGATTGTGATATTGTCAACATCTTGGTATTTTTTATCTCTTTTAAAATGTTTGAATTCAATTTTGGAATGTTTAAAAAATAGCCTCTATGTAGCCTGAGCTAAAAACAACCAATTCTCGAACGAAAATAATAATTTGTTAGAAGGCTAAACCTAGAAGTTGGTTCGACTTGATCAGAGATGGTTTGTTGTCAATGGAGGTAAACACAAGAATTAGGCTTGTTGCAACCGATTATAACAAAATTTGGTAGAATGTGCAAAGAAAATGAATGTGGTGATCTAGGCAACGTGATGAACATGATATGGTGAAATATGCAATTACCTCTCTCCCCTCCCTCCCCCTTTGGCCGGTCTTTCCCGACGTCGAGAGGGGTGGGGAACTTGATCTACGATGGAGCTTTTAATATAAAAAATTAGCAGATTGGTTTTGGGTTTTGCGGTTGTCTTTATCTAGGCCATCGTGTCGATGGAGACGACAACTTCTTCAATAATTGTTCTTCGGCCCTCCTTCGACGACGATAGTTCCTTCCTGACATCAATGGTGGTGTTGGAAGATCAAATTTTTCTAGGTATGATCTTTCATACTCCGTATCTTACTTTATCAGATCGATTTTGGATGGTTTCTGATGGTTGCCGTGGGGAGGTTTGTCATTGCAAATTTGTTCTCGACTGCTACGTCCTCGTCAATGTTGTTTCGTGCTCTTGGAACCCATTAATACCAACCATGTTGTTAAAGTTCGTCTTTCCTGGAATTCTGGTGGTGATACTCTTGTTGATGTTGGTTGATTGTTTTATTGGGTACGTCGCGCGCGAAACCTTGATATTGCAGCTCAAAATCAAAATTATGGGAAAACCCTCGTGGTATTTATAAGTCCGGGGCTATGTCATGGAAGAAGAAAGGAGTTTTAAAAGGTCAGTGATTTTCTAGTTTCTTTTAAACTTCCCAAGACCCCTCATATAATCTCCAGTGGGGATCAGTCGGAGCACGTAAGAATGCCACTTATAATTCTGAAAACAGCTCATGTGTTTTTATCATATACTATTCGCTACTATAAATATAGGGATTTGCTAGTTCTCAGCTAACTTAGTGCTCAGTCAAGTCTTACACCTTTTGATTTGCATCTTAATTCGTGCTAGTCATGTGTTGCAAAATGAGAATGAAATTTAGTTCTCGGTCCACTGAAATAGTCACACCCATAAATATACTATGGTATTGATTCTTTATAAAAGTGTAGGAGTCCTCGGACGCAACTTGCATATTTTGAAATGGTTAGTACAAATTGTGTGTATACCCGAATATTTGTTTTCAAAAGGAAAAAAAAAAAACCAAAGTCACGCGAAACTGTAGAAGATACCCACGCTCATCTCGAACACAACGAGCGATACACGACATTTGTCGAGGCCACCTCAACTCCTCATCTACAGTATAACCCATCTCCCAATCCCGACACTCTGTAGTCCCACACCAGACACCACTACTTATTTCACCGGCACCAACAAGACACGGCGTCGCAGGTGGCCGGCCAGACCGTTTTGCAGCTATTTCTCCACGGCTACAGGCTACAGCGCCGCCAGCCTGGTGATGTTGATGGGGTGGACGTACCGCCCCGAGTCGGCGAAGAGCGCCAGCGCGGCCACCGCCGACGCCGTCTCCGTCGGGTGGAAGCCGTCCCAGAAGAGGTAGGCGGCGCGGTCCGGGCACAGCGTCGCCGACTTGTCGCACTTGGCCAGTCCCAAGATCCCCGCGCCGCCGCAGCACCCCGTGTCCACCACATCTGCCAAAATTGACGCCGTCAGAAAGACGATCGATCCCGACACAGCGACAGACATATGTGAGCGCGCGTGTTACAGCCGGTCGACTTACTCATAGCATTAGATGATGAGCCGGTGCTGTTGAAGACGGAGTCGGCCATGGCGGCGGAGTCGCAGATGGAGAAGTTCATGCCGGCGAGGCCGGCGCTCAGGTCCTGAAGCATCGAGAGCAGCATGCGGTAGAGCTGCCTGGAGAGTCTGTTGGCCGTGCCGAAGCAGTAGTACCCGTCCAGGTCGTCCTTCAGCCACCCGGCGGACCTCTGCGACGGGCAGCACCCCACCAGCGACGGGCTCACGATGCTGAACTTCCTCGCCCCGGCTGCGTACAGCTCCTGCAGGTAGCTCCGGTAAGCGGCGACGAGGCCTTGCAGGAAGGCGGTGTCGTTGCGGTTAGGGCACGAGGTGGCGTTGCCGCCGACGTACTCGAACAGGTCGTTGCTGCCGACGCTGATGAAGACGAGCGACCTGGAGACGAGGTCTGACGAGCAGTTCCCCAGCATCTGGACGACCGACGCGAAACTGTCGAGCTGGTCGCTCATGCTGTGCACTTGCCCACACTGCGCAAAGAAAGACGATAAAGTGGTATATTACGGGCGTGTATCGAGAGAAATTAGCCTAGAGCAAAGTGTTGGTGTTGCGTACGTACAAGTGCTTTGCCCGTTACATCCTGCAGTCCTGAGCCTCCTGACGCGAAGTTGATTCCGCTCCTCATCTGTTCAATGATTCCCTCGGGCGGCAGGGATCCGTATGCTGGTGGGCTCTCGGCGAATCCAAGAAATCGAGCTGTTCACCAAAAGCAACAAAATGGTCACCCTCTAGCTTTCGCTTTATGGTCTGGGAAATTACGAATGGTACTCCCCATCAGTTCAATGAATAAGACTTTTTTGAAAAGAAAGTAGAAGTTTGATCAAACTTCTAGAAAGAAGTATCAACAACTATAATACTACATTGATATATATATCACATGGAAATACACTTCATGATGCATCTAATGATATTAATTTAGTATTGTACATCTTAATGATTTTTTCTAAAAACATGGTAAAACTTAACATAGTTTGACTTTTTCACAAAACAAATTACACCTTACTCATTGCAACGAAGGTAGTATTATTTCGGGAAACTGAATCGAAAGAAAACTTTAAACTGCTTTGCTATTTCGTAGAAGAATAACTATGGAAAAATATAAGGACCGGGTGTTTAGACTTTAGAACATATATAGTGATCGAGATGCCAGCCGTTCGATTTTAGAAGGGATGAGCCACCAAATCAAATTGCCACATGGCAACTTTCCATTGGTCCGCTCCGTATATTGTCGGGGCGATATTGACGTTCATATCTATTTATAAGTCGATGTTGAAAACCATTTTATCTAAACATCTAGATTTGTGTAAGTACTAACATGTGAGAAGATCTCCATCTAACGGCTAGGAATATAGAGTGGGAAATGAATATTGCAAAGAAACTGAGAAATATTTACTCCCTAGCTAAAATATGTCTAAAATCATGCACATCATGTAAATTTAGAAAAATAAATCACAAGCTCAAGAAATTCTGAGCATGGATGCCTTGGCCACATGGACCATTGCATTAGGATTAAATTCTAGTCGTACCCAACAAAATACTAGCGTTGTACAAAATTGGACGAAGTGATATATCTAAAATTGGACTAATGAACATCTATCAAAATTAATCATATTGAGCATACATGATCGAGTAGTTCTATCGATCTAACATCAATGTCCTAATTTGTTTTGTCACTTAATTTTTTTATTGATTAGAATCGCTCAAGATATCAACTGAGTTTAACTAAACTTATTCTAGAAAGTTCTTATTATAAGTTGAGTAGAAAATTCAGATTTCCAAGTTGATCATCATGCGCGATGTTTCGTTTCCTAACATAAACAATTTAGTTGGTATTTACTTCATAATTGTTTTAGATGCAATTTGCAAATAACAAACATTGGTAACTTTGAGTTTGTTTGAACACCACTTAAAAACATGACCAATTAGCTATTTTTTTGAATCACATATATATATAGGTGCATTATAGTGTCTCTTCAGTCATTTCAATTGGTTTGTAGTTAGTTTACATTAAAATATTCAAAATATATGTCAGCAAAGCACTCCCTAATTTTCCTTTTACGCCTATATTGAGTGAATATTTGCGTAGTATAATAGCCACATGGCAACAATAGATCCTGGCGGTTACCTTGCGCCCTCACTTCCAAAATCCAATGACTAGCAACTCGTTCGCTCCACGTTCCAAAATCCAAACGTTGATTCTTTACAAATTCCCATTTCTTCTCTATTTTCTCAAAGGTAGGCTAAACAATTTGACCTCAAAGGTTTACCTCCACCAATTCCAAATCGTACACACAATACCGGTCCCAGATTTCCGACGTTTCACTATTCTGTCTGCGCTGTGCTTTCAGTCATGTTGGGAGGCTTTGGCCCCCAGCGCCTAGATCGTCACCCCGTGACCGAAAGGACACAGCAGCTTTCAGCAAGAAAGTTGTTATCATCTCTCGAAGAAGAAAAAAAATTCCTGTCCTTTGTTGCATTTTAACTGTAAACCATATGCTATTCTAGCAAGGTCTCTTTGACAGAAACTAATTCGACTAAAACCATACGCTATTCAGGCCAGTAAGCTCCCTAGCTTCAATGGAAGCTAAGTGGCATCGTATTCATAATACACGATAACATAGAATTTTCAGTGTTCGGCGAGTGCGTTTTGTTCAGAACTGGTATTGAACTCCTCTAACATATAGCAAAAGAATTATAGCCTCTGTATATAAGACCTGAACTGAAATACCTATGTGGTCAGCAAGGTTGTAGCCGTTGCTGAAGCGGCCGGTGGGCGCGTGGGAGGGGTAGTCGACGCCGTAGCGCGCGTAGTTGGCCCTGCAGTCGTCCGAGCAGCCCGGCAAAAAGTTGTTGTTGCCGACGTCCACCGTGGAGTCCCCGAACACGAACATGGCCGGCACGAGCGGCTCCCCGTCCCCGGCGCCGGCGCCTAGCAGCGCGAGCTCCAGCAAGCACAGCGCAACGAGGGCGAATGCCCCGCCGTGCCTCGCCGCCATTGGAGCCCTCTTCTACGTACGTATCCGGTGTTCTGCCGCTCTGGTTCTAGCTTGACCGCGCGTTTGAAGGTGTCACTGGCGTGCGTATATATACACTCTGCCCGAGCAACAAGACTACATGTATCGTACATACTATCATGCACTTCCTGCCATTATAATATGACGAGAGAAATCATAATAATCTCATAGGTAGATAATCGTACCATTGTACCTAGAATTTGAAAGTTACTGATAAATAGATGTTATACACTAATCAAATACTCCTACATGATATCACAGAGAAAGTATCATCTATTAGTGTGTCACTGCAATTAATGATGAGATAGATCATAGTGGTATCATAGTTATATGTAGATACTGCATCATAGCATAAATAATTTTAAAAATAATGACAAATAAGTCGTGTACACTATTTTACATTGAGATTCTATAAATAAATAAATTTAATAAGACTATGATACTGGTACTCCCTCCATACCACAAAGGATGTCTCAACATTGTCTAAATTTAGACGTATCTAAACACAACTTAATATATAAATACATTTAAATTTAGACAAAATTAAAATATCTTTTTGTGGGAGAGAGAGACGTACATCAACATGAAATCGTGAATTATAAAGATAGTATCATCTAGTAGTATAATACGATGATATTACTATATCATACTGCTCACTATAACAGGTGAGCCCATATATAGTAAAGTAAAATATGCATTGCCCAGTCATCTTTTACATGATTACATCGGTAGCATGATTATATCTGAACAACGACATGGGCTTAGCCTAGTGGTTGGGGCCGTAGTGGCGCACCCCAATGACTAGAGTTCAATTCCTGTTATGGATGAATTTTGGAATTGTCACGCAAAATTCCTCCTAGACACGGTTTCTTTTTTTTTTTTTTTTTGATTACATCGGTACATTGTTCGATTTTAAGAAATCCTTCACCGTAGTAATTGTCTACAAAAACAGTATCGTCGAATCCCTCGCCGCGGTAAACGACGCAGGTGATATGCTTCTTGTTCTGTAATGCAGAAGCGGTTAACCATTCTGCATGTGTATCTCAGTCAAGCTAACATAGTACTGTAATTACTGTAAACGTCCTGACAAGAGCAAATCCGCAATGCATGGCGACTTGCCATTGGACTGAAGCGTATACGTTTTCTTATGCCAGAGTATGTAAGGCAGTGACTGGTGAATAACTCTAGCTACAATGCGTAGTATAGTAGTGGAAAAGGAAGTTCAAGCTTGGATTTTCAGTCAGTGCGCGGTTGCGAGCCGGTTGGCGTATTATGGTTCAGAATACGAGTGCGTACATGCGTACAAAAAGCGATATCGAGACGCGACGTCTCCACGGGGTCGCGAAGCTGGCACTGTGATTGTGAAGTGCATAGAACGGGACGTGGTCGGCATGACCTCGCTGGTCGCCTTGTAGTTTAACCGCTAGCGTGTTTCTATGTAAAATTATGAGGTGCTCAGGTACGTGACTGCTTTCGTCAGTTTTTTTTTTTAAATCGAGGCAAAATAATCCTTGCCATATTCATTAATACAGGGATACAACAGACACACAGAGATTGGCTGATTTATTAGCAGGAAATCAGCCAAAAACCTAAACAAGTACCCCGCGGAGGCGCCCACCGTCATGGAGGACCACCGTCACGGGGCAAACAGAGCCACCCTCACAACCCACACAAGACACACAAAGCACCGAAGCGAAAAGTCGCTGCGGTTGACCGTCAACGTCATCATCATCACTCTGCAGCGACAACGACTTTACTGAAGAAACAACCACCAAGACCTCGCTGAAGCGGCACCGTGTAGCTCAAGCCGGCCTATGCCAAACAAGTGACTCAAGCTCCGACTCTGATGAAGAGCTCCGAAGAGGAGAAGCACAACACCGAGGAAGATCATCGCCACACAGGTCACCCATGCATGTCATCGTACGCTGCTCAAATGAAGACTCTCGACAAACCATAGTCGTTGCGACTTCATAGAAAGCGGAGGCCAAGACGAAGAAACTCGGACGATGTGGTGACCTAGCGTACCACTGCATGGTGTAGTACACAAGTCGTTGACGTAACACAAGTGAAACACCGTTCCACTCATATTACATCCCTCAGAGTGGTACAACAGAAACATATGCGAGTCCAAGGTATGTCTATAGAAGGATACACGAACTGTTTATAAAAGATCAACACAGCCTCCTACTTTACAGTGAGGTAAAAATTCAAATAAAGCTCCAGAAGAACGACTCTTAGTCTAACTTATTGCTAACTCAAGTTAAAGAGCTACTTGGCTTGCTATAGAAATCTAGCTACTTAGGTGCTAGGATTAGGGAAAGGTTCCCTTTTATTACTAGCCTAGGTTTCTATTATAGCTGATGCAGAAGTTGACTCCATTGACTTCTTTGACTGGATTCTTCATCTTGTTGCAGTTGACTCCTTTTTCTTCGAGTTCCACGGTAGTTTCTCCTTCGGTGCCTTGATCTAAGAAGGGGGTTCAAATAGGAGGGAATGAGTACGAGCGTACTCAGCAAGTTCATATTAGGAAATAGGTGTATCATGCACTAGCTACAACCATAGACCAGAAAGTCATGGGCCAATGCAAGTTTTCATAAATATTTCTTCAAAAGGTTTATTTTATTCTGAAAACTATGTCCGTCAGTCTTCACAGGTTGAACAGAACTTCATGGAGTTCCTTTCCTGCCGCGTTCGCAGTTCCCTTCCCGGAACAGGGAGTGACTACCACAATTTGATAGGTGCGTTACTTTTCCCATAAGAGAACTAATCCTTGATACCAACCGGGTGTACTTTCCCGTCCACACTTCCTTGGTGTGGGGCCATGTGTAAGATCCAAGCCAATCACTGCCTTCTCCGCGACCCTGCAAACCCACCCTTTTGTCCACCCATACATCCCCGGTAGACATCTCCCGATCATACGGCTTTACCCCCGATGTACGTCGGACAATCCTTCATAGACGGTAGAGCCTCTCATCCACACGGATGGGGATTTTAAAGGATTTCCGAACCTACTGCAGTGTTATCCCAACACTCAGCCATGCTCTATCAAGTCCGTTGGCGTGCAGGAGGGAAAAGATCCAGCTGACTTCCCCAGAGCCATTATAGATCTTATGGTTAACGCGATATGTACGGCGCTAGAATCACTGGACGGCATTGGTACTTAGTCCTAGATGAGTAGCACCCTTGCAATGAAACCTCCACAAATCAACACATACCATGGTTCCATTGCCCAGCACATAGTCATATTCATAATTGTAAAATAATACTTTGTTTTTCAATGCAAGAGTGATAAATATAGTACTTTGCATATAGTTTGATAAAAATAATCAAATAACATGAGCAAGCGATGAACTTGCCTTTCTTGACTACAAGATTATGCAGGCAAAAGCTTCGATACGTGAGAACTCCAAATTCTGAAATACCATCATTGTCCAGTGAGGACAATGTTTAAAGAACTGGTAGAGATGCTATAATGCATAGTATGAGATGCAATCGTCCCGAGTGTCACCTAACCCCGATGATTTAGGATGGATGAGTTGTAAAGATTTCTTTGGGCGTGTTGCACTTTTAGGATGGTTCTCAAACAAGGTTCTTATTAGTGTTTGGTTATATTAGCATCATAAACAAGTGATATAAGACATCATAACAAGTATACACATAAAGGACTTGTAGTTGAACCATATGTAAAGAGAAGTTGTCAATTTTAAGTTCTACGGGACATTGTTGATGATTACTTATATTATACTTCAAAAGAATAACTTTTGAAGAACATATTGATTAAGAGATAGTAAGTATTTCAAATAAGAACTATGGCTTCAATGGGTTGCTTGATACCTACTTCAAAAGAATAACTTTTGAAGAACATGTTTAATTAAGAATAAGAGCTATTATAAATTGGAGCTATGGCTTCTATGGTTTGATTGACATTTGTACTTCAAAAGAATAACTTTTGAAGAACAGGTTAACAAGAAATACTATAGATAGGATCTATGGACTTCTAGGGTTTACTAATGGATTCATTTAGTTTTGTTATAGAGACTAGTTGCTTCTTAGTTGGAATGGGTCTATATGCAGCAAGTATGGGCAGGTTTATTACCATGGTTTATCCTAGACATCATATCAAAAGATGGTTCAAGGTGATGCTATGAGTTAGGGTTTACTATGGATTCACATTTTCTTTACTAAGCAATCAATAATAGGTTTCTAAACTAGGTGGTTTATTATCCCCAAGTAGGTTTTAGTTGGATAGGAACATATGATGTGAATTACTACACAAGTGTGTATTATGGTTGATCACCATGGTTCTATTAAGTAATGATGGTTGATTGATTCAAATGGTGTGGTATTAAGAATGGTGATCAATAGTGCTAACTTAAAGGTAGCAAGCTAGGGTTTTCCCCTAAGTGACTCTAGTGGTTCATATAGGTATTGTTCAAAAGTAAAGATATGAAATGATGATCACATGTAAAGTCATGTTGTTTTATTTTAGTAGATCATGATCATGCATGCATTTGTTTCTAACTAGGGTTCTATAGGTATAGATGAAGCATATATAATCATATGGGCTAAACCCCTAGGGTTTTAGGGTTGCAACTATTAAGGATGAACACATAAAATAATGGAATCAAGATCTTACTTAAATTAAAACTAGGATTTCTAAATTATGGTACAACTCTTGAACTAATACTTAACAAAAGAGGTGTGGTCACTAATTACCTTGAAACACAATTAATAATGATATTAGCATTTTATTAATTTTAAAAGATTCACTAATTCAGATAATCACTATTTAGGGTTTAATTAAGAACTAGTGTTTAACAATTGTTATTAGGTTTTAAAATAATTAACTTGTTAACTAAATATGTTTAAGTAAACAAATTTTTAATTACCAAACTAATATTAGTTTTAGTATTTTCTTGTTTGATTATTAATTAATAAAATGAGAAATAGTAATTTGCAAATTAGGGTTCATAAATTACCACTAATATTTAAGTTAATGAAAACATGATAAAGAATATTAATCTTAACATTTTACTTAGTTAGTGTATAGCAAAGTTAATTTTTAAACTTAACCAATTATTGGATTCAGATTGTATTTTAAATAAATGGAAAAGCATAATTAATTAGGTTTAAAATGATTGAATTTTCATTTTGACACACATTTTTATTTTATATTTTATTTGAATAGAGTTTATTTTTGTGAGCATTTTGATATATTATTTATATTTTTTGAGCAACAATGAATTTTATTTATTTTGGCCAAGTTTCCCTAATTTACTAGTTTTTAAATTAAACAGAAAAAAACTAAATGTACCGGTCTGGAGCTAGGCTTAGCCACAGACAGGTGGGCCTAGTCCACGTGGAAGGCCACGCGGACGAAGACTGGTCAACAACCACGAGAGGGGCCTACTGGACACGTCGATCTCGGTGGCGGCTTGATGCCGGTGGCCAGATGGATACGGCGCCGCCGATTTAGGGTTATCCCGAGTCGGCTGCTACGTGTTTCTGGACCTCCTCGACATTCGAAACTCGATGGTGATGTTGCTTTTCAGAAAGGACCACCGGAGCTAGCTCCGGCGAGCACTACCGCGGTGGCGATGCTGGCGAAGAATCGAATCAGAGGCTAGGGTTGATGCTAAAGCGAGAGAAAGCGTCCCTAAGATGCGCACGCTCACCCTGAGGCTTGTAGACTGCTCGATGGAGGCGTTGATGGTTGGAGACGACGGCAAGGCCATGGATTCCGGCGAAACCGAGCGGAAGGGATCGAGTCGATTTCGCTGATAGGAAGCTCCCCTCTTCGATTCCTTCTGCCAGGAGGCTCTCTGAGACACGGCGGTGCTGCTCAGCCACCTCCTAGATCCTGGGGTGGCCTCTATTGCCGACTTCATGATCAACTCCGGCGAGATGCTGTGGACTGATACGTCTCAAACGTATCTATAATTTCTGATGTTCCATGCTAGTTTTATGACAATACCTACATGTTTTGTTCACACTTTATATCGTTTTGATGCATTTTCCGGAACTAACCTATTAACAAGATGCCGAAGAGCCAGTTGCTGTTTTCTGCTGTTTTTGGTTCCAGAAATCTTACACAGGAAATATTCTCGAAATTGGACGAAATCAACACCCAGGGTCCTATTTTCCACGGAAGGTTCCAGAGCACCGAAGAGGGACCAGAGGGGAGCCAAGGGGGCCCCACCCCACATGGCGGCGCGGCCAAAGGGGGGGCGCCCCCTAGTGTGTGGGTCCCCCAGGGCCCCTCCGACTCCGCCTCTTCGCCTATAAGACCCCTCGTGACCTAAAACTTCGAGACGGATTAGCGAAACTCCAAAAAGACTCCAGGGACGTCGCCGCCATCGCGAAACTCCAATTCGGGGGACAGAAGTCTCTGTTCTGGCACCCTGCCGGGATGGGGAATTGCCCCCGGAGCCATCTCCATCGACTCCACCGCCATCGCTGTCTCCCATGATGAGGAGGGAGTAGTTCTCCCCCGAGGCTGAGGGCTCTACCGGTAGCTATGTGGTTCATCTCTCTCCCATGTACTTCAATACAATGATCTCATGAGCTGCCTTACATGATTGAGATCCATATGATGAGCTTTGTATCACTATTAATCTATGTGCTACTCTAGTGATGTTATTAAAGTACTCTATTCCTCCTCCATGATGTAATGTTGACAGTGTGTGCATCATGTAGTACTTGGTGACATAGGCATCCCAAATGGGCCTGCCGAAGATAGTACCCGGGGTTTACTGAAGGCCCACTACCCGAAGAATAAGAAGATTCGGGAGCCCAAGATATATTAAGGAAAGTTAAGAGTTGTAATAGGAAGTGTTATTTGTAATCTGGCGGGATGAGTTAGAAACCGTCCCGGACTCTGTAACTTGTATAGCACGAATCCCTCGGCTCCACCTCCTATATAAAGGGGGAGTCGAGGGACGAAGAGATAATCGAATCATTGTCTACAAACCCTAGTTTTCACAATCGTCGAGTACTTTTCGGCTGAAACCTTCGAGATCTACTTACCCTCTACTTCCAACTAAACCCTAGCCTACAATCCATAGGCATTGACAAGTTGATACCTTGTCAATTGGCGCCGTCTGTGGGAACTAGAGGTGTAAGGATCTGATCTCGATGGCACGTTCAAGATCTTCGACATCGTCAACCGCAAGCAACACAATGGATCGAGGTAAACAGATCGCTGCTGGTCTTGTTGATTTTGTTCCTCACCCACCCTCCCGTTTGGATGCATATGCGTATCTGGCGGAGCCCATGGAGATGACGTTCGGAAGGTTTCACTTTCGCGTCGAGAAGGAGGGATCGTATCGTGTCAAAATTCCGAATTCATCGGGATCGTCGGCGGTCGATTCCGATTTTTCAAGCTATGCATCGTCAACCGAGTCAGGAGAAGAAGAAACTTCGGCGACACGCTACGTCAGCACCAGAGCAAGAGAGAAACTCGCCAAGATCTTCAACGACATGTCGTTTGAGTCATCTGCGGACTCATATATAAGCGATGGCTCAAGCGATGTCGATAGTTATGACTTCATCGACAAATCTATCACAGTGGGCAAGGTCTTCATCAATCTCAACGATGATGTCACCAAACCCAACATAGATCTGAGCACAAAGTATCATCAGATTTATGCCATTGAAGATCAAGAGGAAACATCTGAGGCTTTCGACGATCTGGGAAATCCATACGTCGATCCCTCCAATCTGCGACAAGGCCTGGGCAACAAATACGTCGGGTCAGAGCCGCGAGATAGAGTTCAACTTTCACAAGCAGCGTGGGACAGAGGCCGCGAGAGCTATGAACGGTACAGAACCAATGGCTACCACGGCCACACCAGAGGAATTACAAGCATATCAATATAGGCTCGCACGAGCTGCCAGGGAATTGGAAAAACAGACAGCTGAGTTGAACAGGAGAAAGGAAGCAGCTTCTGCATCCAGCAGGAGAAGGGCAGATCTAAGTCGACAATCTAGAACTTCGGGTGATAGCCACAGGGAGGCGCGGAACAGAGCAAGATCAAGGCTGCAACACATACCTGAAGCAGAAAGAGAACACTTGGTCCAAAACCTCGACATGTCCTTCATGTCGATAGATACAAGAGGAAACATCATCCCTAAGACACCAGAAGCTGGGTATATTGCGACACATGCTTTTATCCTTGCATCTAAACCACCTCCAGGTGATCCAAGGGAAACATTGTACAATATGGCGGTAGCAGGAGTTGGAGCTATGGGGACAGCGTTTGTATCAACGCTTCCCGAAGGAGCGGCAAGGCAAAATAGTCCACGACCTGCAGCAGCAACAGGCGGCGGCTTTGAAAGACCAAGTGGAGCAAGAGACACAGCAGCACAAGCAAGGGTCGACAGAGCGCGGCAAAGCAGAAGGGATCATCGGCAATCTCCAGAGCTTAACGACGAAGATATGTGCGGCTTACCATGCTTCACGAGGAGAGTCCGAAAAACTCGAGTCCCCTCAGGATTCAAGTTACCCGATAATTTCAAAAAGTTCGACGGCCTTCAAGATCCAGAGGATTGGCTAGTCGACTATCTGGAGACGGTGAAGCTCACAGGAGGAACCAGGGCAACAGCTATGCAAAGCATCCAGGTGCATTTGAGTGGGGCCGCACGACTTGGATAAAGAAACTCACTCCAGGATCCATCGACAGCTGGGAAAGTTTCGAGGATGTGTTCGTCAAGAACTTCAGATCCACGTGCAAAAAACCTGCGTCGTTAGAGGAGTTGAGAGCATGTCGACAAAAGCCAGACGAGCCAATGAGAAAGTATATCCAAAGGTGGAATATCATCAAAAACTCGGCAGAAAATATATCTGACGAGAGAGCAATAGATGCGTTTGTCGCAGGAATTAGGCGTGGAGATTTTGTCGAGGACTTGGGAAGGACCAATCCAAAGACAGTATCCACGTTAATGGAGATAGCAAACAGATGGGCAGATGGAGAAGATGCTGTCCACAACAAACGGCACAGGTCACCAGAGGAGGACCGCGGTCGAAACTATCAACCAAGGCGACGATTTCCTCGGCAGTATCCGAACTATGACGCTCCAGGGCAAATTTCGGCAGGCTTTCGGGCAAACACAGGAGGAAGCAACAGAGATGATTATCAGAGAAGCAATGAGCAGCGAGGTGATAACAGGGATGATTCACGCAACAGGCAAAATAGCGGGCCTAGATTCCCAAGGCCTTTTGTGTCCCCTGAAGAGATGATGAATGGACCGTGTCAGATGCACTTTTTCCTCGATAGCAACGGTAAAAGACAGTCAGGGCACCTGCAGAAAGACTGTCGAAATTTTCAGGCAATGTTACGGTATGCAGAAAACGCTAACGCGCGAGCAACACAGAGAAATCCTCGGGAACCTAGAAGCGAGATTCACTTGCCGCCTCCTCCCGCGATTACAGACGACAATCGGCATCAGCTCAGAATAGCGGCAGCACCTCCACCACCACCTTATGTTGACCCTAACTCCAACGGAGCGGTGTCAATGATTCAGAAGGGAAGGCCGTCCAATAGAGCTCAGAAAGTAATCTCACGACAGGTGTTTATGGCAGAAAAAATGCCTCCACCAACAGTTGAGTACCTTAATTGGTCAGGACAAGATATTGGCTTCACAATAGCAGATCACCCGCAGCAAGTCCCTCGACCAGGGCAGTCAACACTTATTCTGCCAGTAGTTATCGCAGGATTTGATGTCTCCCGAGTGTTTATAGACGGCGGCAAAGAGCTAAACCTTATGTATGCAGATACATTGAGGAAGATGAACATATCCTTAGCAAACTTGAAACCAACAGACACAAGGTTCCACGGCATCACACCGGAGAAACCAAGTTATCCATTGGGGAAGATCAATCTCGACGTTCAGTTTGGGACCCGAGAAAATTACAGAATCGAGAGGCTGGAATTTGAAGTCGTGGATTTTCCGTCGCAATACCACGCTCTGTTGGGACGACCAGCATATGCTAGGTTTATGGCGGTACCACACTATACATACCTGCTGTGGAGGTTGCCTGGACCAAAGGGACCAATCACAGTCAAAGGAAGCTTTGCCTTAGCCGATAAGTGCGATAAGGACTTTCACCGGCTGTCAGAAACTTTCGGGATGCAAGCTGAGTACTTGGCGTCAAAAAGCATGACTGATTACGACGTACTGCCAGACGTTGGAAGGCCAAACAAAGAATCAACTTTCAATACCGAGAAAAATTCAAAAGATGTGCAGATTCACCCGACAGACCCAAAAAAGACGACATCTATCGCAAACGACATGGATATCGCATAGGAAAGCGCGCTCGTCAAGTTCCTCCGTGAGAACTGGAAAATCTTCGCATGGTGTCCAGCTGACATACCAGGAGTACCCAGGGAACTTGCCGAGCACCACCTAAACTTGGATCCAAAGAGCGAGACCAATCAAACAACCTTTGCGGCGTTTTTGAACCAAACCGCAAAGCCATGCTATCGAAATAAATCGACTTGAGGAGGCTGGTTTTATCAAAGAGATATCTACAGAAGCCACATGGGTAGCTAACCCAGTGATGGTGCCGAAGAAACACACAACAGTCCTTCGCATGTGCGTCGACTTTACGTGTCTCAATAAACATTGTCCTAAGGATCACTTTCCCCTCCCAAGGATCGATCAAATCATCGACTCCACGACAGGCTGTGAACGTCTTTCCTTTTTGGATGCATACTCTGGTTATAACCAGAACAGATTAAAAGAAGATGATGAAGCCAAAACAGCATTTATTACACCTTACGGCGTGTTCTGCTACAAGACAATGCCCTTTGGTCTAAAAAATGCGGGAGCAACATATCAGAGGATGATGCAGAAGTGTTTAGCGACACAGATCGGGAAAAACGTGCAAGTATACATCGATGATGTCGTCATAACATCAAAAAAGGGGGCAACGCTAATCGAGGACCTCAAAGAAACTTTTGACAACCTCGACAAATTCTGCCTGAAGTTGAACCCGACGAAGTGTTCTTTTGGCGTCCCAAATAGGAGAACTTCGGGGTTCCTAGTTTCAGCAAGAGGGATTGAAGCAAATCCCGACAAAATACAAGCTATAGTAACAATGAGGAAGCCAACAAAGTTGAAAGAGATACAGCAGCTAACTGGGCGAGTCGCAGCTTTGAGCAGATTCGTCGCGATCGGGAGAAAAAGCGTTACCATTTTACGCTCTGATAAAGCAAGGAGATAAATTCCAATGGAACGAAGAGGCCGACAGAGCTTTCGAGGATTTGAAGCGCACAATTTCGACACCACCAATTTTGGTAGCGCCAAAGGAAAAGGAACCTCTCCTGCTGTATATTGCAGCCACACCCCAAGTGGTTATCACGGTGTTAGTTGTTGAAAGAGAAGAAGAAGGGAAAATCCATGGAGTGCAGAGGCCAGTATACTTCGTGAGCGAAGTTTTGTCGCCCTCAAAACAAAGGTACCCTCAGTACCAAAAGCTAGCATATGGAGTGTTCACAACAGCACGAAAATTGCGCCACTATTTTTCGGCACACCCGATCATAGTGGTCAATGAAGCTCCCTTGTCAAATATACTAAACAATCCAGAAGCTACGGGTCGTGTCTCCCTTTGGGGAATAGAACTTTCCCCTCGGGACATCACGTATGAAAAAAGAAAAGCAATCAAGTCGCAAGTTTTGCCAGACTTCATCGCAGAGTGGATGGAGTTGCAAAACACAGGACCTCCAGACTTGTCGAGAACCTGGACCATGAACTTTGATGGGTCCAAAAGACTAGAAGGGGCTGGCGCAGGAGTAGTACTCATATCACCTGAAGGCGACAAGTTGAAGTACATCCTTCGGATGACGTTCCCTAACGCATCTAACAATGAAGCAGAATATGAGGCTCTCATACACGGGATGAAGATGGCGAAAGCCTACGGTGCAACTCGACTAAAAATCTTTGGCGACTCACAATTGGTGGCTCAGCAAGTTATGAACCAATGTGATGCAGTCAATGATAGCATGATGGCATACAAGGAGGTGTACAACGAGCTCGAGAAGTTGTTCGATGGATGCGAAGTAAATCATATTAGTAGATTGAGCAACGACGAAGCCGACGTCCTTGCAAACATCGGGTCGCAATGCCTTGCAGTTCCGCCAGGTGTATTTTGGGAAGAGATAACAGAGAGATCTACAAAATCGATAAAATCAAAAAAGAAGGAGAAGAAACCCTCGGGGGCTACCAAGGAAAAGCAAGAGGAAGAAGAAGAAGAAGATCAGGACCTGGTCATGGTGATACAGATACCATGGATGCAGACGTACATATCGTACATCCTCAGGAAAGAAATACCCGATGATCCAGTTGAGGCAAGACGAGTAATTCGACGCTCCAAAGCTTTCACGGTGGTCAAAGGAGAATTGTACAAGCGAAGTATTTCAGGCGTCCTGCAGAGATGTGTCACACCCGAAGAAGGAAGGATAATTTTGAAAGATGTACACGAAGGAATATGTGGCCACCACGCAAGTAGTCGAGCTATCGCAGCCAAGGTTTTTCGGGCAGGATTCTACTGGTTGACAGCAATCGAGGACGCCAAGGAAATAGTAAGAACTTGCGACGCGTGTCAAAGGTTTGCCGCAAAACCCCACTCTCCAGCAGCAGAACTAACACCAATACCATTGTCATGGCCCTTTGCCCAATGGGGACTTGATATGGTGGGCAAGTTACACAAATCCTGGCCAGGAGGAAAGGAGTACATGCTAGTAGCTGTCGACAAATTTACAAAGTGGATAGAAGCGAAGCCGATAAATTCACCAGATGGAGCATCCGCAGTAAAATTCATAAAAGGACTCGTCTTCAGATTTGGAGTGCCCCACAGCATCGTCACAGACAATGGTAGTAACTTCACATCCCACGAATTCAAAGATTATTGCAAAGAAGTGGGTATCAAGTTGCACTTCGCGTCAGTTGCACATCCTCAAACCAATGGGCAAGTCGAGAAAGCCAACGGCATCATATGCAATGGCATCAAGAAACGCTGTTAGGACCACTGGAAAAAGCTCGACATACCTGGCCAGAAGAACTACCAAGTGTGTTGTGGAGCATCCGAACAACACCAAATACAGCGACACAGGAGACACCGTTTTTCCTGGTCCATGGAGCAGAGGCAGTACTACCAATAGAAATAGAGCACGACTCCCCCAGAGTCACAAAGTATAATGAAGAAACTTCCAAGATAGCATTGGAAGACGACGTCGACGCACTCGACGAAGCTCGAGACGAGGTACTATCAAGGGTAACTAAATACCAACAGGACTTGAAGAATTACCACAGTCGACGTTTGCGGCCAAGATCTTTTCAGGTGGGAGACCTAGTTCTTCGGCTCACGCAAAAAAGTCATGAAAAACTCGAGTCACCATGGCTTGGACCTTACATTGTCACGGAAGTAATCGGAGGAGGAGCATACAGGATAAAGGACAAGAAGACAGGGGTGGAGGAGCAAAACCCCTGGAACGTGGCGCAACTCAGGCGGTTCTACGCCTAGAGTCGAAATATAGTCCTTGTAAAACTTCAATGTACTTGAAAACGCCCGCGAGTTTTCAGACGCACTCTTTTCCTTTCTTGGGGCACCGAGTGGGACCGAGAAAGGTTTTTAATGAGGCGGGCTCGCGGTGCTGCAATATAATAAAGATAGTGTCAATATAACTTTTCTTTATCGACATGCTCAAAGTCTCTGACCCGACGAATTTCAATATAGTTCATCGACAAAGAAAAGCCTTGCCTTGGTACTAAAGTACCTCGTGAGTCAACGAAAATACAAAATAGTACTCAATAAAGAAGCTCGGGGGCTGATATTCGCCATCAATACATATTAAATAAATGCCTTGGTTCAAAACCTCGCAATATATAAATACATTAAATAGCCACGAAACACTCGGGAGCTAGACAAATATAGAAATATAATGATTGCTTCACAATATAATCACAATCATGGGTTACAAAGAAGAGTTATCTACAAAGGAAGATAATTAGTCTTGATTCAGTATGTCATCAAAGGGTAATTCTGTTTTCTCAGGAGCAGCGCCAAGAAAATCAGCATAATGACCATCGGCAAAAAAGTCGGCATCCATCCGAAGAAGATCTTCAATCATTTCTTCGGCTACAGGCGAAACCTTCGTGTTAATTCGGTCGACACCAACTCTTCGGCGCTTTACTTTCTGATGAACTTTCGCAACAACTTGGGTAAGGTCAAGATTTGAGTGGCAGATCTGAAGCATGATAAGAGCAAATGCGCGCCGGCTACCAATTGAGCTTTGACGAAGTCATGGATCCTGTGAGCTTCTTTGAATTTCTCCATTAACTCAGGAAGAGTTTTTGGTTGAATGTTCCGAGGAAACATGGAGTTATAAACCATAGACAAGGTCTTGGTACAGAAGTCAAGGAAGTCGCGAGTTTGAGAGGTGCGATCCTGAAACCTGACGATTTGGCAGGTCCTCTCCGGAGTAGCCCAAAACAGAGAACCATGGTCAAGGGAAAGGTTAACAAGGAGGTTCGTCCTAGTATTTACCCTCTCTTCCTCGGCAGCAGCATCAATAAAGGAACCTATCAAAACAACGAAGTAGAAACCTTTAAGAGACATAGCATGAAGATGAAAGATATCGGAGGATGAAACAAGCATACCCGACATATCTGCACTGGCTTCATTCATTAACTCGAGCATGAAATTTTCTCGAGTAGTCGCCTTTTCAGCCTCGGAAGCAGCAATTTCCTTAGCAGCCACGGCCTCGCGAGCTTGCTGAAGTGCAATTTTTTCAGCTTCAGATGACTTATGAGACTTCTCCATCATCACAAGTGTTTGCTTCTTCGCATACTGAAGTTGTTGTCGAAGTTCATCCAGTTCTTGCGACAAGGTATCTTCGACAGGTGCAGTATCAGCAAAAGCTCTCCTCGAGCGAGAAGAAGAAGGCGAAATATTGGAAGGAGCGGAAGACGGAGTATAGTTATCAAATATCAAC
This sequence comes from Lolium perenne, assembly GCF_019359855.2. NCBI lineage: Eukaryota > Viridiplantae > Streptophyta > Magnoliopsida > Poales > Poaceae > Lolium > Lolium perenne. The sequence goes on from NC_067245.2 coordinate 269,314,887, forward strand.
TGAAATTTAGACAAGACAACATCAAACAACAAGCAAAAATAGAGTTTTCATTAATCTCTCGGAATAATTACAAAAGCATTACAGTGGAGCTAAGGAAGTACATGTCGCCAAATGACTACTTTGGCGACAAGAGCAAAAGAAACATAGAAAGAAAAATAAAGAGGCATGCAACTAGACCTCCGGCCTTGATGAGCTAGGAGTCGACGCTGGTTTGATCCCGAGATAGGCCAAGATCTTCTTCGTGTTGGGCTTGGCTGCCTTAATCAGCGACCTCCATTTTGATTGCTCTATCTGCTCGGTGTCGCCAACTTTCGTCCAATCAATAGCCTGTTGACTGTCAGCAACCAAAGCAACAGTGCTTTCGACGGCAATTTTCATATTTTCTTGGCGCATCTTCAGTCCAAGGTCTTCTGGTGAATTGAACATCTTGGCAAGGTTAAGGAAAGTCGAGGGCTCCTCTTTCTTCGGGAAGAAGTAGGGGAGGAAAGTGCGTCAAGGAGAGGGTCATCGACAGGATTCTCCAGATCAAAATCTTGGTTTGTTTGATCTGCCAAGAAAACAAAACGTTGGTCAAACAACAAGAAATAGCGACTCTCACAAAAATAGAAGGGATCAATAATATTACTGTAAGTGCGTCGACTTTGTGATTTCAGGCGCTTGAGGATCCCCTGTTCACGAGAAGCTTGTGCAGCTTTGTGCTCGTTTAAGGCAGATGCAGCATCCTCAAGTTTTTTCTGCAGTTCCTCGACACTAGCAGCTTTTGCTTTGGCTTCATCAGCCTCGGCTTTGGCTTCGCTAGCAACAAGTTCGGCTTTCTTGCGAGCCGCTTCACTTTGCTCAAGTTTCTGAGCAAGTGCGTCGGCACGTTCGTTGGCCTCTGCAAGTTTCTCTGTCGAGATAAAAAAAAGAGAGAAGAAAGATCAAAAATCACGACAAGCAACAGGCGCAAAAAGTCAAGGAAAAACGGCAAGCATAAAAATTGTTACCTTCGGCTCTGCTAGCATATTCACGATACCCAATAAATTGGGATCCGATGCGGAGAAGCTCTTTGATCATGGGCTGTTAAAGAAGAACACAGCAAGAGACACATCGGCATGAAAAAGAGAGTGAAGGCATGAAAAAGCAAAATAGGGGAAATATAGATATCGACAAACTTACATCATCTAAGAGCAGAGTCGACGAGCTGCCCAATTGAGGGGCAGGTTCAACAAACGTTTCAATCCTTGCCCTTTTTGGTGAAGGAGCAAGGAGGCTTGACGGCGGAGTTGTGGTGACGACGTTTTGTTGAGGAGGCGAGGATTCTTCTCCTTCAACTAGCGTGTCTGAGGCAAGTACAGTATGTGACGTGCTTGTCCGAGGAGCCACGTCAACAGTTGGTACTTCTTCCTCGTCATCACTGTCGATCAAAAATCGGTAGCATAAAAAGTAAGACAAGATAAACACATCAAGTACAGAAAAAGGGAGAAATAAAGGTGACTTACGAGCTGACGAGGGATTCAATATAAGGATCATAAGCTGCCTTCGGATGAGAAGGAACAACTTTTTCAGCCTTAGAAGTGCCAGAATCCTCGACATCATTCCTTTTCCTTTTGTTCCTTGGGGAAACAGCAGGAGGAAGGGATTGCGTCGACTCGCTGGCTTCAGATTCAATTTCTTTTTCATGGGAAGCCGCAGATTTGTGAGAACCCGCGACTTCACTTTCAGGAATAGAAGAACCTTGGGTGTCTTCGGCAACGATAGCCTGTTCTTCGACTTCTCCATCCTCAGGAAGAGGAGGAAGGGAAGCCATAGTAGGATGGTTCTGCAAGAAAATAGCGATAAAAGAAAAAATTAGTGAGATTTCAATACAATAAGATGCAAGGAAAGTTCGGAACAAGACAGAAACTCGAGAAGACAAAATACCTCGGGGAGAGGATTGGCGGCGCTGTATGGTTCCACGCGACAAGAGGAGGGAATAGGATCCTTCTTCGCCAAGCGGGAAACTCTTCGAATCAACTTCTCCAAATCCTTTGCAGAAAGATCACTGGAGATTCTATTGGCATCGTTTTCTCCGGAATACGTCCAAAGGGGATTTTTGCGAGCCTGAAGAGGCTGCACTCTAATCCTAAGGAAGTAGGCAGTGATTTGAACACCAGATAGTTCTTTGCCTCGAGTATTTTGAAGCTGATGAATACGAGACATAAGTGCTTCTGTCGTCTTTTTCTCTTCTTCGGAAGCTTCAGCGTCCTAGGAACGGCGGCGCTGAATTTTGGCACTTCCGTCAAAAGGGATTATGTTGTGTTCCACAGAGTTGGCACTTTCTTCGTGAATGTAGAGCCATCTTTTGCGCCATCCTTGCACAGAATCAGGAAACTTGACGTCGAAATAATCAACGTCAGTTCGGACACAGATAACAACGCCGCCTATGTTATAAGTGGCGTTGTGGGAGCCATTGCGGCGGAGGCAGAAAATGCGTTTCCACAGAGCCCAATTAGGAGGGATTCCGAGGAAGCATTCGCAAAGTGTGATAAAAATGGAAATGTGAAGGATGGAATTGGGGGTCAACTGGTGCAGTTGAATCCCGTAAACAAAAAGAAGGCCGCGGAGGAAATCGTGAATTGGGGCCGAAAGGCCGCGGATGAGGTGATCAACGAAACTAACCCGGTACTCCATTGGAGGGTTGGGGTAGCTTTCTTCGCTGGGAAAGCGGATGGCGTCTTCCTTCTTCATAAGGCCAAGCCTCTTCAGAGTGTTGACGTCCTGGTTGGAGATTTTAGATCTCTCCCACTCAAGATCTTCGGCGGCCATCTTGGATTAGGAGTCTTTGTGGCGAGTGAGTCGCGTACGCGGTGGCATCAACGGCAATGGGCAAAGCAATGTTCGTGAGTGCGGAAGATCAGAGAGAGTTGGGCGCAGGGGAAGCTTTTGCGAAGAGGAACAGATGTGCGACGCAAGCGAGGGAGTGAACGGAGGTTGAAGAAAGGTTTATATAAGAATCGGGTGAAGCAATGCACCGTTGGATGAAGAAATCGTGTGGTGACAACAAATCTTCTAAATAAAAGGGTAAAAAGGTATTTTTACTGAGATAAGCGTTACCGTACGTGCGCCAGGAAAAGCGGAGGACGTGTGTCCCCCACTTGCACGACGTGTCAACGTGGTAGAAGCAATGGACCCACAGGGCAGAAAAATCACGACTATTAAATAGAGATGAAGTAAATTTGATTAAGGGAAGCATGCCGACAAGAAAATAAAAGAAGATTGGCGACAGGAGGAGTTATTTGAATACTTCGGGAGCCTTTGATCAAATACAAGTTTTTGCCCAAATGCTCGGGGGCTACTTCGACTAAAAGTAAACTTTCGAGTATGGCAGTATAGAAATTGCGGGAGCCTACAACCAAGCACAAGTCCTTGGCTGTAGCCTCGGGGGCTACTCCCATCGGGAGCGCTGTTCGCGCACCCGAGAGATAAAAAGAAGATCATATTGGAACATAATGACAATATAGTGACAAGGTGGACTAAAATGTTGAGCCTACAACCAAGCACAAGTTCTTGGCTGTAGCCTCGGGGGCTACTCCCATCGGGAACGCTGTTCGCGTACCCGATGAAGTTCAAAAATAAAAGATAGAAAAGCAAGAGAGTATATTTCGAGTTATAATTAACTCTACATATACTCCCATCGGGAGAGCAATATAAGTCATATTTGACTCGATAAAATGTGCCATTCCAACAGCCGGAAAAGCACTCGACAATATATTCTCAGAACGCCAAAGTTGCGATCAATTTCTGAATGCCGCAAATTTGCGAAGGTAAGACCCCAGATCCGTTCTGCTGGGCGTGGCATCGCCAAAGACTGCGCTCTGCTACTTTTATCCGTATCAACAGATACGAAGAAAAATCCTAACGGACGCGTTAGGTACCCGATAAATTTGACTGGGACTCGACAGAATGGTAAGACCTTAAGCGGCACCTGTCGAAGTTTACACCAGTATCCCGAGATCATGTCCAGGGACGTGATCTTGAAGTAGGTTTTTGCGGATTGCCACTAGAGCAGTTAACTAGTACCTGATCCGTCAGATGAACTAGCCCCAACTACCATTATCCCTGTACAATATACAATTTTTTGTGAATAATTATAAAAAGGTTAAAGCTTTCTAAATAAAAATAATCAGTGGAGATGTTCCTTGACTCTACGATTCAAGCAAAATCTCGGGGGCTACTGACATAGGCATCCCAAATGGGCCTGCCGAAGATAGTACCCGGGTTTATCAAGGCCCACTACCCGAAGAATAAGAAGATTCGGGAGCCCAAGATATATTAAGGAAAGTTAAGAGTTGTAATAGGAAGTGTTATTTGTAATCTGGCGGGATGAGTTAGAAACCGTCCCGGACTCTGTAACTTGTATAGCACGAATCCCTCGGCTCCACCTCCTATATAAAGGGGGAGTCGAGGGACGAAGAGATAATCGAATCATTGTCTACAAACCCTAGTTTTCACAATCGTCGAGTACTTTTCGGCTGAAACCTTCGAGATCTACTTACCCTCTACTTCCAACTAAACCCTAGCCTACAATCCATAGGCATTGACAAGTTGATACCTTGTCACTTGGCATAGGTTATGATTGTAATCTCTTGTAGATTATGGAGTTAACTATTACTATGATAGTATTGATGCGATCTATTCCCCCTTTCATAGCTATTGTTGACAGTGTGTATGCTATGTTAGTACTCGGTCTAAATTGCAACGGTCTATTATGCACTCTAGAGGTTACTTTAATATGAACTCCGGATGTTGTGGAGCTTGTTTACTCCGGCTTGAGGTGTGCCCTTGTAGCCCTACACAATGAATGGTGTTTGTTATCCAACAAGAGAGTGTAGAAAGTAGCATTTATTTATTCAGTTATGTGATCAATGTTGAGAGTGTCCACTAGTGAAAGTATGATCCCTAGGCCTTATTTCTAAGCATTGAAACACCGTTTCCAACAAGTTCTGCTCCATGTTTGCTTGCTGCCATCTTTATTTCAGATTGCAATTACTACTTACAATCATCCATATTACTTGTATTTTACTATCTCTTCGCCGAACTAGTGCACCTATACATCTGACAAGTGTATTAGGTGTGTTGGGGACACAAGAGACTTCTTGTATCTTAATTGCAGGGTTGCTTGAGAGGGATATCTTTAACCTCTACCTCCCTGAGTTCGATAAACCTTGGGTGATTCACTTAAGGGAAACTTGCTGCTGTTCTACAAACCTCTGCTCTTGGAGGCCCAACACTGTCTACAAAAATAGAAGCGTGCGTAGACATCAAGCTATTTTCTGGCGCCGTTGCCGGGGAAGTAAGGTAAAAGGTATTCACATCCTCCGACTACTAAGCTATTTCCTAGCACTGTTGCCGGTGTGTGAGTGCTCGAAGCTATTTCCTTTAGATCCTGCAATTGCATCTTTTTGTTTCTTGTTTTTATTTTTCACTAGTTAGGCATAATGGAAAACAACAGTGAGCTTTTTAATCTATTTCCTGAAATAAGACATGAATTGTGTGATGCGAAAATTAAAAAACCTATGGAACCTTATTTACATGCTAGTAGCAATGTTATTAGTATGGACGCAATCACTGCTAATGCTATGGAGAAGTCTAAGCTTGGGGAAGCTAGTTTTTATGATCTTTTTAGCTTCCCACCTTTATGGGAGAAAACTTTCTTTGATAATACTTTATCTCCCATATGCGATAACTCCAATGATGCTTGTGATATTTTAAATCCACCTACTGAAAGTACTTCTTTCAAGATATCCATGAAAATTATTGAACGTGTTATGGATAACCGCTATGAAGGGGATGGAACTATCCATCCTGGAGATCATTTATTGTTTTTGCATGAATTATGCGGGTTATTCAAGTGTGCAGGTATCTCTATGGATGAAGTGAGGAAGAAACTATTCTCTATATCGCTGTCCGGTAAAGCGGCGCATTGGTATAAATTGCTGAAGAATGGGGGATTCTCTTGATTGGAAGGATATTGTGCCTCTATTTTATTCTAAATTCTATCCTCCAAGCGAAATTCACAAAGACCGAAACCACATATACAATTTCTGGCCTTATGATGGAGAGAGTATTGCCCAAGCATGGGGAAGGTTGAAGTCTTTAATGCTCAAATGCCCCATTCATGAGCTTCCTGGTAATATCATCATTGATAATTTCTATGCAAGACTTTCTTTTCAAGATAAAACCTTGCTGGATACTACTTGTTCTGGATCATTCACGCGCAACAAAGAAGATTTTAAAAGGGACCTTCTTGATCGGATTGAGGAGAACGCTGAAGATTGGGAGAACGACAAAGGTAGAGAGTCAGGTATGAATTATGATTATGAATGCATTGAAACTTTTATGGATACTGATAAAATTCGAAATATGAGTGCTACTTATGGTCTTGATTCTCAAGTTGTTGCAAATCTTTATAAAGCTTTTGCCTCTCATTTTGAATTGCCTAGGAAGAATTTTGATAAGTATCATGAACCTTTTAAAGATGCTTGCATGAAGGATGAAATTGTTGTTAATGATTGCAATAAACATGCCCAAACTTCTGAAAATGCTATTTCTTATAAGCATGTTAATTTTTGTGAAATGCATAGACCTTGTGGAATTAATCAAATCAAAGATGAATATTGTATCCATCATAGGAATGAAAAAAACTAGAAAGTGGTCTAGGGCTCTAGATGATCTTGGTGAAAATTTTTGTGCCCTCTATCCTTTTATTTGTGAACTTTGCCATAGAGTGGGTCATTTTAATTTTCAATGCTCCTCCAATGATAATTTGAACCCCATGAGTGCTGCAAATTTGTATTGTGATGATGAAATTACTCCTAATCAGCATGATGAACTTACTTTATTTTTGAAGTGTGAAGAGTTATCAAGAAAAATTTCTTTGTTAGATATTAATGATCTTGATATTGATGATGTCCTGCATGGGTGTCTTTCTTATTGCATTGATAATTGACATACAAATACTTACATACAAAATATTTTAGAAGATGACACTTTGCCAAAATATGATAGGACCGCTATGTGTTTTAAACTTATTAATGAAAAGGAGGAATCCTCCCAAGTTTCTTCTATTGTTTCTGGAAATAAAACAGGTTATGTGGAGGTGCCTCCCATCAAGCCTCTCCCTCCTAAAGAAGGGAACGAGGAGAATGAGAAGAAGAAGGGAACAAAGAATAAGAAGAAGAAGAGGGGAAATAAAAAGAAAGAGGTAACAGCATATCCCCGCGTGTATGAGATAACGATAGGTAACCGTAAGTATGTTGCTCCTAATGATTATTATGATAATGAATCTGAATACAATGATCTTCCTATGACTTTTACATACATTAGTGATCATGATTTAGAAGAGCACACTACTTTTGATATTGAAAATCTCTGGAAAACTAATTCTGAAAATGATGATGTTAATAATTGCCATAGTATTAGTACTATCCATGCTTCTTCCCATAATGATATAAAAAGCTCTAAGCTTGAGGATGATGTGTTTGAAAATCCTTTTGCTACTGATGATTATATGTTTGATACATCTCCCTCTAGTAACAATGATGGTATGGTTACAGATGAAGATACTGTGAAAGATAACTATCCTATTTCTTATGATGACACTATGCCTCCAATCTTTGATAATTATTATAAAGAATGCTATGACATAGGTTATAATTATCCTTATGAAACTTGTCATAGTTATGATTGGATTGCCAAAAACAATTCCCTTAGTATGCGACTTGTTTACCATGTTCAAATTCTTGATAATGATCCTGCTCCAATTACTATTAATGAGAAGAATTCTTCTTATGCCAAAATTAATGATACTTTTATGCATATGAACCATGATAAGAATGTTTTAAGTGATGGTTATATTGTGGATTTCATCAATGATGCTACTGAAAGTTATTATGAGAGAGAGAAACATAGTTATATGCATCTTAATAATATTAAGTTTCCCCTCTTTATGTTGAGAATCTTGAAGTTACTCGTGTTTTATCTTCCTATGCTTGTCACTTTTCTCTTCATCAATTTGTTTATTTACAAGATTCCTTTTCATAGGAAGTGGGTTAGGCTTAAATTTGTTCCATACTTGCTTTTTGATGCTCTCTTTTGCTTCAACTCTTATTTCTTGCGAGTGCATCATTAAAATTACTGAGCCCATCTTAATGGCTATAAAGAAAGCACTTCTTGGGAGATAACCCATGTTTTCATTTTGCTACTGTTTTGTTGTGTCTTGGAAGTTGTTAATACTGTAGCAACCTCTCCTTGTCTTATTTTATTGCATTGTTGTGCCAAGTAAAGTCTTTGATAGTAAGGTTGATACTAGATTTGGATTTCTGCGCAGAAACAGATTTCTTGCTGTCACGAATTTGAGTAGGATTCTCTGTAGGTAACTCGGAAAAATCTGCCAATTTACGTGCGTGATCCTCAGATATGTACGCAACTTTCATTCAATTTGATCTTTTTCATCTGAGCAAGTTAAGTGCCCCAGAAAAATTCGTATTTACGGGCTGTTCTGTTTTGACAGATTCTGCCTTTTATTTCGCATTGCCTGTTTTGCTATGTTTGATGGATTTCTTTGTTCCATTAACTTTCAGTAGCTTTGAGCAATGTCCAGAAGTGTTAAGAATGATTGTGTCACCTCTAAATATGTGAATTTTTGATTATGCACTAACCCTCTAATGAGTTTGTTTTGAGTTTGGTGTGGAGGAAGTTTTCAAGGATCAAGAGAGGAGGATGATACAATATGATCAAGAAGAGTGAAAAGTCTAAGCTTGGGGATGCCCCCGTGGTTCATCCCTGCATATTTCAAGAAGACTCAAGCGTCTAAGCTTGGGGATGCCCAAGGCATCCCCTTCTTCATCGACAACTTATCAGGTCACCTCTAGTGAAACTATATTTTTATTCTGTCACATCTTATGTACTTTACTTGGAGCGTCTGTGTGCTTTTATTTTCGTTTTTGTTATTTTAATTCTCTGAATAAATCTATGCTTATGTGGGAGAAAGACACGCTCCGCTCTTTCATATGAACACTGGTGTTCTTAGCTTTTAATGTTCATGGCGAAGGTTGAAAACTGCTTCGTTCATTGTTATTTGGTTGGAAACAGAAAATGCCTCATATTGTCTTGAATAATTTGATACTTGGCAACTGTTTTGAGCTCTCAAGTAGATCATGTTTAATTTCATGCACCATGTAGTTTAACCTATTAGTGAAGAACTACCGTAGAGCTTGTTGAAATTGGTTTGCATGATTGGTCTCTCTAGAGTCTAGATATTTTCTGGTGAAGTGTTTGAGCAACAAGGAAGACAGTGTAGAGTCTTATAATGCTTGCAATATGTTCTTATGTGAGTTTTGTTGTACCGGTTCATACCTGTGTTTACTTCAAACGACCTTGCTAGCCAAAGCCTTGTACTGAGAGGGAATTCTTCTCGTGCATCCAAATCCTTGAGCCAAAAACTATGCCATTTGTGTCCACCATACCTACCTACTACATGGTATTTTTCTGCCATTCCAAGTAAATACTTCATGTGCTACCTTTAAACAATTCAAAAGTTATTATCTCTTATTTGTGTCAATGTTTTATAGCTCATGAGGAAGTATGTGGTGTTTTATCTTTCAATCTTGTTGGGCAGACTTTCACCAATGGACTAGTGGCTTCATCCGCTTATCCAATAATTTTGCAAAAAGAGCTGGCAACGGGGTACCCAGCTGATACGTCTCCGACGTATCGATAATTTCTTGTGTTCCATGCCACATTATTGATGATATCTACATGTTTTATGCACACTTTATGTCATATTCGTGCATTTTCTGGAACTAACCTATTAACAAGATGCCGAAGTGCCAGTTGCTGTTTTCTGCTGTTTTTGATTTCAGAAATCCTAGTAACGAAATATTCTCGGAATTGGACGAAATCAACGCCCAGGGTCCTATTTTGCCACGAAGCTTCCAGAAGACCGAAGAGGAGACGAAGTGGGGCGACGAGGCGCCCAAACCCTAGGGCGGCACGGCCTGCCCCTTGGCCGCGCCGACCTGTGGTGTGGGGCCCTCGTGCCGCCTCTTGACCTTCCCTTCCGCCTACTTAAAGCCTCCGTCGCGAAACCCCCAGTACCGAGAGCCACGATACGGAAAATCTTACTGAGACGCCGCCGCCGCCAATCCCATCTCGGGGGATTCAGGAGATCGCCTCCGGCACCCTGCCGGAGAGGGGAATCATCTCCCGGAGGACTCTACGCCGCCATGGTCGCCTCCGGAGTGATGTGTGAGTAGTCTACCCCTGGACTATGGGTCCATAGCAGTAGCTAGATGGTTGTCTTCTCCCCATTGTGCTTAATTGTCGGATCTTGTGAGCTGCCTAACATGATCAAGATCATCTATCTGTAATTCTATATGTTGCGTTTGTTGGGATCCGATAAATAGAGAATACTTGTTATGTTGATTATCAAAGTTATGTCTATGTGTTGTTTATGATCTTGCATGCTCTCCGTTACTAGTAGATGCTCTGGCCAAGTAGATGCTTGTAACTCCAAGAGGGAGTATTTATGCTCGATAGTGGGTTCATGTCTCCGTGAATCTGGGGAAGTGACAGAAATCTCTAAGATTATGGATGTGCTATTGCCACTAGGGATAAAACATTGGTGCTATGTTCAAGGATGTAGTTACTGATTACATTACGCGCAATACTTAATGCAATTGTCTGTTGTTAGCAACTTAATACTGGAGGGGGTTCGGATGATAACCTGAAGGTGGACTTTTTAGGCATAGATGCATGCTGGATAGCGGTCTATGTACTTTGTCGTAATGCCCAATTAAATCTCACTATACTCATCATAATATGTATGTGCATGGTCATGCCCTCTTTATTTGTCGATTGCCCAACTGTAATTTGTTCACCCAACATGCTGTTTATCTTATGGGAGAGACACCTCTAGTGAAATGTGGACCCCGGTCCAATTCTCTATACTAAAATAAATCTACTGCAATACTGTTCTACTGTTTTTCTGCAAACAATCATCATCCACACTATACATCTAATCCTTTGTTACAGCAAGCCGGTGAGATTGACAACCTCGCTGTTTCGTTGGGGCAAAGTACTTTGGTTGTGTTGTGCAGGTTCCACGTTGGCGCCGGAATCTCTGGTGTTGCGCCGCACTACATCCCGCCGCCATCAACCTTCAACGTGCTTCTTGGCTCCTACTGGTTCGATAAACCTTGGTTTCATACTGAGGGAAAACTTGCCGCTGTACGCATCACACCTTCCTCTTGGGGTTCCCAACGGACGCGTGCTGTACGCGTATCAAGCTCTTTTTCTGGCACCGTTGCCGGGGAGATCAAGACACGCTGCAAGGGGAGTCTTCACTTCCCAATCTCTTTACTTTGTTTTTGTCTTGCTTAGTTTTATTTACTACTTTGTTTGCTGCACTAAATCAAAATACAAAAAAAATTTAGTTGCTAGTTTTACTTTATTTACTATCTTGCACTCTATATCAAAAACACAAAAAAAATTAGTTACTTGCATTTACTTTATCTAGTTTGCTTTATTTACTATTGCTAAAATGAGTAATCCTGAAGTTGAAGTTCGTACGTTTAAGCAACAAGGGGGAGAATGTTTAAGAGATGCTTGGTATAGAATTAGTAATGCCCATAATAGGTGCACTAAGAAACACTCCACCACTATTTTACTCAGGAATTTTTATGTTGGTATCTCTAGCTGGAATAGGTATGTTCTTGATTGTCTCGCGGGAGGTAACTTCCTAAGTACTCCTGCATTAGAAGCTAGTTGCATTATTGAGAGTCTATTTGGAATACCCCCTGTTGATGAAGTTAAAACTGAAATCTCTCTTGAAGATGTTATGAAAAAATTGGAAACCATAGAGAAAATTTTTCCAAGTATTGAAACTAAATTCGAAATGTTACTTGATAAAACTGATGAACTTGATAAATCCTTAGGAGGAATTGATGAAAGAATTAGTGTCCTAGGAACTTGTGTTGTCCATGATAATCAAACCAATAGGATTGACGAACTTGAAAAAGCTATGGGAACCCTGAGTTCAACTTTTTCTTCTCTTAAATATAAGGAGAAAGCTTATGTGGGTAAGGAGCAAAAGTTTATGTATGTCTCTAAAGTGCCTAAACCAAAGAAGTATTATTATAGGCCTAAAATTGACAAAGCCCTTAGTACCACTACGGATGGGGGAGCTTATGATAACGATGCTCCATCTCTTGATAATACTTGATACACACTTTCTGCGCCTAGCTGAAAGGCGTTAAAGAAAAACGCTTATGGGAGACAACCCATGGTTTTTACTATAGTACTTTGTTTTTATTTTGTGTCTTGGAAGTTGTTTACTACTGTAGCAACCTCTCCTTATCTTAGTTTAGTGTTTTGTTGTGCCAAGTAAAGTCGTTGATAGTAAAGTTCATACTAGATTTGGATTACTGCGCAGAAACAGATTTCTTTGCTGTCACGAATCTGGGATGTTTTCTCTGTAGGTAACTCAGAAAATTATGCCAATTTACGTGAGTGATCCTCAGATACGTACGCAACTTTCATTCAATTTGAGCATTTTCATTTGAGCAAGTCTGGTGCCTCGATAAAATTCGTCAATACGAACTGTTCTGTTTTGACAGATTCTGCCTTTTATTTCGCATTGCCTCTTTTGCTATGTCGGATGAATTTCTTTGATCCATGAATGTCCAGTAGCTTTATGCAATGTCCAGAAGTGTTAAGAATGATTGTGTCACCTCTGAACATGTTAATTTTTATTGTCCACTAATCCTCTAATGAGTTGTTCTAAGTTTGGTGTGGAGGAAGTTTTCAAGGATCAAGAGAGGACTATGATGCAATATGATCAAGGAGAGTGAAAGCTCTAAGCTTGGGGATGCCCCGGTGGTTCACCCCTGCATATTCTAAGAAGACTCAAGCGTCTAAGCTTGGGGATGCCCAAGGCATCCCCTTCTTCATCGACAACATTATCAGGTTCCTCCCCTGAAACTATATTTTTATTCCATCACATCTTATGTACGTGCTTTTCTTGGAGCGTCGGTTTGTTTTTGTTTTTTGTTTTGTTTGAATAAAATGGATCCTAGCATTCACTTTATGGGAGAGAGACACGCTCTGCTGTAGCATATGGACAAGTATGTCCTTAGGCTCTACTCATAGTATTCATGGCGAAGTTTCTTCTTCGTTAAATTGTTATATGGTTGGAATTGGAAAATGATACATGTAGTAATTTGCTAAAATGTCTTGGGTAATGTGATACTTGGCAATTGTTGTGCTCATGTTTAAGCTCTTGCATCATATACTTTGCACCCATTAATGAAGAAATACATAGAGCATGCTAAAATTTGGTTTGCATATTTGGTCTCTCTAAGGTCTAGATAATTTCTAGTATTGAGTTTGAACAACAAGGAAGACGGTGTAGAGTCTTATAATGTTTTCAATATGTCTTTTATGTGAGTTTTGCTGCACCGGTTCATCCTTGTGTTTGTTTCAAATAGCCTTGCTAGCCTAAACCTTGTATCGAGAGGGAATACTTCTCATGCATCCAAAATCCTTGAGCCAACCACTATGCCATTTGTGTCCACCATACCTACCTACTACATGATATTTCTCCGCCATTCCAAAGTAAATTGCTTGAGTGCTACCTTTAAAATTCCATCATTCACCTTTGCAATATATAGCTCATGGGACAAATAGCTTAAAAACTATTGTGGTATTGAATATGTACTTATGCACTTTATCTCTTATTAAGTTGCTTGTTGTGCGATAACCATGTTCACTGGGGACGCCATCAACTATTCTTTGTTGAATTTCATGTGAGTTGCTATGCATGTTCGTCTTGTCTGAAGTAAGAGAGATCTACCACCTTATGGTTAAGCATGCATATTGTTAGAGAAGAACATTGGGCCGCTAACTAAAGCCATGATCCATGGTGGAAGTTTCAGTTTTGGACATATATCCTCAATCTCATATGAGAAAAATTAATTGTTGCCACATGCTTATGCATAAAAGAGGAGTCCATTATCTGTTGTCTATGTTGTCCCGGTATGGATGTCTAAGTTGAGAATAATCAATAGCGAGAAATCCAATGCGAGCTTTCTCCTTAGACCTTTGTACAGGCGGCATAGAGGTACCCCTTTGTGACACTTGGTTAAAACATGTGCATTGCGATGATCCGGTAGTCCAAGCTAATTAGGACAAGGTGCGGGCACTATTAGTATACTATGCATGAGGCTTGCAACTTGTAAGATATAATTTACATGATACATATGCTTTATTACTACCGTTGACAAAATTGTTTCATGTTTTCAAAATCAAAGCTCTAGCACAAATATAGCAATCGATGCTTTTCCTCTATGGAGGACCATTCTTTTACTTTCATTGTTGAGTCAGTTCACCTATTTCTCTCCACCTCAAGAAGCAAACACTTGTGTGAACTGTGCATTGATTCCTACATACTTGCATATTGCACTTATTATATTACTCTATGTTGACAATATCCATGAGATATACATGTTACAAGTTGAAAGCAACCGCTGAAACTTAATCTTCCTTTGTGTTGCTTCAATGCTTTTACTATGAATTATTGCTTTATGAGTTAACTCTTATGCAAGACTTATTGATGCTTGTCTTGAAGTACTATTCATGAAAAGTCTTTGCTTTATGATTCACTTGTTTACTCATGTCATATACATTGTTTTGATCGCTGCATTCACTACATATGCTTTACAAATAGTATGATCAAGGTTATGATGGCATGTCACTCCAGAAATTATCTTTGTTATCGTTTTACCTGCTCGGGACGAGCAGAACTAAGCTTGGGGATGCTGATACGTCTCCGACGTATCGATAATTTCTTGTGTTCCATGCCACATTATTGATGATATCTACATGTTTTATGCACACTTTATGTCATATTCGTGCATTTTACGGAACTAACCTATTAACAAGATGCCGAAGTGCCGATTCTGTTTTCTGCTGTTTTTGGTTTCAGAAATCCTAGTAACGAAATATTCTCGGAATTGGACGAAATCAACGCCCAGGGTCCTATTTTGCCACGAAGCTTCCAGAAGACCGAAGAGGAGACGAAGTGGGGCGACGAGGCGCCCAAACCCTAGGGCGGCGCGGCCTGCCCCTTGGCCGCGCCGACCTGTGGTGTGGGGCCCTCGTGCCGCCTCTTGACCTGCCCTTCCGCCTACTTAAAGCCTCCGTCGCGAAACCCCCAGTACCGAGAGCCACGATACGGAAAACCTTACTGAGACGCCGCCGCCGCCAATCCCATCTCGGGGGATTCAGGAGATCGCCTCCGGCACCCTGCCGGAGAGGGGAATCATCTCCCGGAGGACTCTACGCCGCCATGGTCGCCTCCGGAGTGATGTGTGAGTAGTCTACCCCTGGACTATGGGTCCATAGCAGTAGCTAGATGGTTGTCTTCTCCCCATTGTGCTTAATTGTCGGATCTTGTGAGCTGCCTAACATGATCAAGATCATCTATCTGTAATTCTATATGTTGCGTTTGTTGGGATCCGATGAATAGAGAATACTTGTTATGTTGATTATCAAAGTTATGTCTATGTATTGTTTATGATCTTGCATGCTCTCCGTTACTAGTAGATGCTCTGGCCAAGTAGATGCTTGTAACTCCAAGAGGGAGTATTTATGCTCGATAGTGGGTTCATGTCTCCGTGAATCTGGGGAAGTGACAGAAATCTCTAAGATTATGGATGTGCTGTTGCCACTAGGGATAAAACATTGGTGCTATTTTCAAGGATGTAGTTACTGATTACATTACGCGCAATACTTAATGCAATTGTCTGTTGTTAGCAACTTAATACTGGAGGGGGTTCGGATGATAACCTGAAGGTGGACTTTTTAGGCATAGATGCATGCTGGATAGCGGTCTATGTACTTTGTCGTAATGCCCAATTAAATCTCACTATACTCATCATAATATGTATGTGCATGGTCATGCCCTCTTTATTTGTCAATTGCCCAACTGTAATTTGTTCATCCAACATGCTGTTTATCTTATGGGAGAGACACCTCTAGTGAACTGTGGACCCCGGTCCAATTCTCTATACTAAAATACAATCTCTTGTAATCTTTGTTCTCTTGTTTTTTCTGCAAACAATCATCATCCACACTATACATCTAATCCTTTGTTACAGCAAGCCGGTGAGATTGACAACCTCGCTGTTTCGTTGGGGCAAAGTACTTTGGTTGTGTTGTGCAGGTTCCACGTTGGTGCCGGAATCTCTGGTGTTGCGCCGCACTACATCCCGCCGCCATCAACTTTCAACGTGCTTCTTGGCTCCTACTGGTTCGATAAACCTTGGTTTCATACTGAGGGAAAACTTGCCGCTGTACGCATCACACCTTCCTCTTGGGGTTCCCAACGGACGCGTGCTGTACGCGTATCACCAGCCCCAATTAATTAACTTTCATTAATAATTCTCTTCACATGTTTTGCTCTGATTCATCAGTAAGCAACTTAATTTTGCAAATAGACACTCTTCCATGGTATGTGAAATGTTGGAAGGCACCCGAGGATTCGGTTAGCTATGGCTTGAGAAAGCAAAGGTTGGGAGGAGTGTCATCTCTAAATAAAACTAATAGAAACTCCTTCATGGTATGTGAATGATTAGAAGACACCCGAGGATTCGGTTAGCCATGGCTTGTGAAAGCAAAAGGTTGGAAGGAGTGTCATCCAAAAATAAAATAAAACTAAACTAAAGTACATGTGTAAACAAAAGAGAAGAGGGATGATCTACCTTGCTGGTAGAGATAACGTCCTTCATGGGAGCCGCTCTTTGAAAGTCAGTTTGGCAAGGGGGTTAGAGTGCCCACTACCATTCGTTGACAACAACAAACACCTCTCAAAACTTTACTTGTATGCTCTCTATATGATTTCAAAACTTAAAAAGCTCTAGCACATGATTTAATCCCTGCTTCCCTCTGCGAAGGGCCTTTCTTTTACTTTTATGTTGAGTCAGTTTACCTACTTCTTTCTATCTTAGAAGCAAACACCTGTGTTAACTATGCATTGATTCTTACATACTTGCTTATTTGCACTCATCATATTACTTTGCGTTGACAGTTATCCATGAGATATGCATGTTGAAAGTTGAAAGCAATTGCTGAAACTTATATCTTCCTTTGTGTTTCTTTGATGCTTTTACTTTGAAATTATTGCTTTATGGGTTAACTCTTATGCAAGACCTTTTGATGCTTGTCTTGAAAGTACTATTCATGAAAAGTTTTGCTATATGTTATCTATTTGTTAGCAACTATAGATCATTGCCTTGAGTCACTGCATTCATCTCATGTGCTTTACAATAGTATGATCAAGATTATGTAAGTAGCATGTCACTACAGAAATTATCCTTTTTATCGTTTACCTACTCGAGGGCGAGTAGGAACTAAACTTGGGGATGCTTGATACGTCTCAAACGTATCTATAATTTCTGATGTTCCATGCTAGTTTTATGACAATACCTACATGTTTTGTTCACACTTTATATCGTTTTGATGCATTTTCCGAAACTAACCTATTAACAAGATCCCGAAGAGACAGTTGCTGTTTTATGCTGTTTTTGGTTCCAGAAATCTTACACAGGAAATATTCTCGGAATTGGACGAAATCAACGCCCATGGTCCTATTTTCCACGGAAGGTTCCAGAGCACCGAAGAGGGACCAAAGGGGAGCCAAGGGGGCCCCACCCCACATGGCGGCGCGGCCAAGGGGGGCCCCTAGTGTGTGGGTCCCCCAGGGCCCCTCCGACTCCGCCTCTTCGCCTATAAGACCCCTTGTGACCTGAAACTTCGAGACGGATTGACGAAACTCCAGAAAGACTCCAGGGATGCCGCCGCCATCGCGAAACTCCAATTCGGGGGACAGAAGTCTCTGTTCTGGCACCCTGCCGGGACGGGGAATTGCCCCCGGAGCCATCTCCATCGACTCCACCGCCATCGCTGTCTCCCATGATGAGGAGGGAGTAGTTCTCCCCCGAGGCTGAGGGCTCTACCGGTAGCTATGTGGTTCATCTCTCTCCCATGTACTTCAATACAATGATCTCATGAGCTGCCTTACATGATTGAGATCCATATGATGAGCTTTGTATCACTATTAATCTATGTGCTACTCTAGTGATGTTATTAAAGTACTCTATTCCTCCTCCATGATGTAATGTTGACAGTGTGTGCATCATGTAGTACTTGGCATAGGTTATGATTGTAATCTCTTGTAGATTATGGAGTTAACTATTACTATGATAGTATTGATGCGATCTATTCCCCCTTTCATAGCTATTGTTGACAGTGTGTATGCTATGTTAGTACTCGGTCTAAATTATTGCAACATTCTATTATGCACTCTAGAGGTTACTTTAATATGAACTCCGGATGTTGTGGAGCTTGTTTACTCCGGCTTGAGGTGTGCTCTTGTAGCCCTACACAATGAATGGTGTTTGTTATCCAACAAGAGAGTGTAGAAAGTAGCATTTATTTATTCAGTTATGTGATCAATGTTGAGAGTGTCCACTAGTGAAAGTAGATTCCCTAGGCCTTATTTCTAAGCATTGAAACACCGTTTCCAACAAGTTCTGCTCCATGTTTGCTTGCTGCCATCTTTATTTCAGATTGCAATTACTACTTACAATCATCCATATTACTTGTATTTTACTATCTCTTCGCCGAACTAGTGCACCTATACATCTGACAAGTGTATTAGGTGTGTTGGGGACACAAGAGACTTCTTGTATCTGAAGGAGATATGCCCTAGAGGCAATAATAAAGTGGTTATTATTTATATCTTTATGTTTATGATAAATGTTTATATATCATGCTAGAATTGTATTAACCGAAACATTAGTACATGTGTGATATGTAGACAAACAAGAAGTCCCTAGTATGCCTCTTAAACTAGCTTGTTGATTAATAGATGATTAGTTTCATAATCATGAACATTGGATGTTATTAATAACAAGGTTATATCATTGTGTGAATGATGTAATGGACACACCCAATTAAGCGTAGCATAAGATCTCGTCATTAAGTTATTTGCTATAAGCTTTCGATACATAGTTACCTAGTCCTTATGACCATGAGATCATGTAAATCACTTATACCGGAAAGGTACTTTGATTACACCAAACACCACTGCGTAAATGGGTGGCTATAAAGGTGGGATTAAGTATCCGGAAAGTATGAGTTGAGGCATATGGATCAACAGTGGGATTTGTCAATCCCGATGACGGATAGATATACTCTGGGCCCTCTCGGTGGAATGTCGTCTAATGTCTTGCAAGCATATGAATGAGTTCATAAGAGACCACATACCACGGTACGAGTAAAGAGTACTTGTCAGGAGACGAGGTTGAACAAGGTATAGAGTGATACCGAAGATCAAACCTCGGACAAGTAAAATATCGCGAGACAAAGGGAATTGGTAATATATGTGTATGGTTCATTCGATCACTAAAGTCATCGTTGAATATGTGGGAGCCATTATGGATCTCCAGATCCCGCTATTGGTTATTGGTCGGAGTGAGTACTCAACCATGTCCGCATAGTTCTCGAACCGTAGGGTGACACACTTAAAGTTGGATGTTGAAATGGTAGCACTTGAATTATGGAATGGAGTTCGAATATTTGTTCGGAGTCCCGGATGAGATCCCGGACATCACGAGGAGTTCCGGAATGGTCCGGAGAATAAGATTCATATATAGGATGTCATTTTATGTGAAATAAAATGTCGCGGAAGGTTCTATGGAAGGTTCTAGAAGGTTCTAGAAAAGTCCGGAAGAAACCACCAAGGAAGGTGGAGTCCACAAGGGACTCCACCTCCATGGCCGGCCAGCCCTAGTGGGGGTGGAGTCCCAAGTGGACTCCACCATAGGGGGCCGGCCACCCCCACATGGGAGGTGGGAATCCCACCTTTGGGTGGGAGTCCTAGTTGGGCTAGGTTTCCCCCTCCTATGGAAGGTTTTGGTTTCGGGTCTTATTCGAAGACTTGGACACCAACACTTGGGATCCACCTATATAATGAGGGGCCAAGGGAGGGGGCCGGCCACCCCAAGACCATAAGCTGGCCGCCCCCCTTGAGTGGCCGGCCACCCCCTCCCAAACCCTAGCTTTGCTCCTCCACTTCATATTGCCCGCGTAGCTTAGCGAAGCTCCGCCGGACTTCTACACCGCCACCGACACCACGCCGTCGTGCTGTCGGATTCAAGAGGAGCTACTACTTCCGCTGCCCGCTGGAACGGGGAGGTGGACGTCGTCTTCATCAACAACCGAACGTGTGACCGAGTACGGAGGTGCTGCCCGTTCGTGGCGCCGGAACCGATCGTGATCAAGATCTTCTACGCGCTTTTGCAAGCGGCAAGTGATCGTCTACCGCAGCAACAAGAGCCTCCTCTTGTAGGCTTTGGAATCTCTTCAAGGGTGAGACTCGATACCCCCTCGTTGCTACCGTCTTCTAGATTGCATCTTGGCTTGGATTGCGTGTTCGCGGTAGGAAAATTTTTGTTTTCTATGCAACGTTATCCTACAGTGGTATCAGAGCCGTGTCTATGCATAGATGGTTGCACGAGTAGAACACAATGGTTTGTGGGTGTTGATGCTCTTGTTATCTTTAGTTTGAGTACTTTGCATCTTTATGGCATAGTGGGATGAAGCGGCTCGGACTAACTTTACATGACCGCGTTCATGAGACTTGTTCCTCGTTCGACATGCAACTTGTATTGCATAAGAGGCTTTGCGGGTGTCTGTCTCTCCTACTATAGTAAAGATTCAATTTACTCTTCTATTGAAAACATTAGTATCAACGTTGTGGTTCATGTTCGTAGGTAGATTAGATCTCTCTCGAAAACCCTAAACCACGTAAAATATGCAAACCAAATTAGAGACGTCTAACTTGTTTTTGCAGGGTTTGGTGATGTGATATGGCCATAATGTGATGATGAATATGTATGAGATGATCATTATTGTATTGTGGCAACCGGCAGGAGCCTTATGGTTGTCTTTAAATTTCATGTTGAGTAGTATTTCAAAGTAGTTGTAATAGTTGCTACATGGAGGACAATCATGAAGACGGCGCCATTGACCTTGACGCTACGCCGACGATGATGGAGATCATGCCCGAAGATGATGGAGATCATATCCGTGCTTTGGAGATGAAGATCAAAGGCGCAAGAACAAAAGGGCCATATCATATCACATATGAGCGCATGTGATGTTAATCCTTTTTATGCATCTTATTTTGCTTAGATCGCGACGGTAGCATTATAAGATGATCCCTCACTAAAATCTCAAGATAATAAAGTGTTCATCCTTAGTAGCACCGTTGCCAAGTCTTGTCGTTTGAAGCACCTCGTGATGATCGGGTGTGATAGATTCAATAAGTACATATGACGGGTGCAAGACAGTTTTGCACATGCGGATACTAAGGTGGCCTTGACGAGCCTAGCATGTACAGACATGGTCTCGGAACACGTGATACCGAAAGGTAGAGCATGAATCATATGGTTGATATGATGAACACTTTGAGTGTTCGCCATTGAAATCACACCTTTTCTCGTGATGATCGGGTTTAGGTGCGGTGGATTTGGTTCGTGTGATCACTAAGACAATGCGAGGGATATTGTTTTGAGTGGGAGTTCACTTAGGTTTTTAATTATGTTGAATTAAAATTTGAACTCAATTTGTCATAAACTTAGTCTAAACTATTGCAAATATATGTTGTAGAGATGGCGTCCCCAATCAATTTTAATCAGTTCCTAGAGAAAGAGAAACTTAAGAGCAACGGTAGCAACTTCACCGACTGGTTCCGTCATGTGAGGATCTTCCTCTCTGGCGGAAATCTGCAATTTGTGCTTGATGCACCGCTAGGTGACCCTCCTGTAGAAGATGAATCCGATGAAGTAAAAGCTGTTTACGCGACTCGTAAAACTCGGTACTCTGTTGTTCAGGGTGCCATCCTGTGCAGTCTGGAATCCGATCTTCAAAAACGTTTTGAGCACCATGATCCTCATGAGTTGATGAATGAGCTGAAAGCTATATTCGAGACTCATGCGGCCGTGGAATGCTATGAAGCATCGAAACATTTCTTCAGCTGTATGATGGAAGAAGGCAGCTCCGTTAGTGAGCACATGCTCGCCATGACCGGGCATGCGAAGAAACTCAGTGACTTGGGAATAGTGATTCCTAACAGACTGGGGATTAATCGTGTCCTTCAATCACTGCCACCAAGTTACAAGAACTTTGTGATGAACTACAATATGCAGAACATGAACAAGGAGTTACCTGAACTTTTTGGCATGCTAAAAGCTACTGAGATTGAGATCAAGAAAGAGCACCAAGTGTTGATGGTCAACAAGACCACCAGTTTCAAGAAACAGGGCAAGTCTAAGGGAAAATTCAAGAAGGGTGGCAAGAAAGCTGCCACGCCTCCTATGAAACCTAAGAACGGCCCTAAGCACGATGCTGAGTGCTATTACGCAAGGAAAAGGGACACCGGAAGCGTAATTGCTCCAAGTATCCGGCTGATCTGAAGAGCGGCCTTGTCAAGAAGAAGAAAGAAGGTATATTTGATATACATGTTATAGATGTTCATTTCATCGGTTCTCGTTCTAGTACCTGGTATTTGATACTGGTTCGGTTGCTCATATTTGTAACTCGAAACAGGAACTAAAGAATAAACGACAACTGCTGAAAGATGAAGTGACGATGCGCGTTGGAAACGGATCCAAGGTCAATGTGATCGCAGTCGGCACACTTCCTCTACATCTACCTTCGGGATTAGTTTTAAGCCTAAATAATTGCTATTATGTACCTGCGTTGAGCATGAACATTATATCCGGATCTTGTTTAATGCAAGACGGTTATTCATTCAAGTCTGAGAATAATGGTTGTTCTATTTTTATGAATAATATCTTTTATGGTCGAGCACCACAAAAGAATGGCTTATTTCTGTTAGATCTCGATAGTAGTGATACGCACATACATAACATTGATGCTAAGCGAATTAAACTTAATGATAATTCTACTTATATGTGGCACTGTCGTCTTGGTCATATTGGAGTGAAACGCATGACGAAACTCCATACTGATGGATTACTTGAATCACTTGACTTTGAGTCACTTGATAGATGCGAAGCATGTCTAATGGGAAAAATGACAAAGACTCCATTTTCTGGTATGATGGAGCGAGCCATCGACTTATTGGAAATCATACATACCGATGTATGTGGACCAATGAGCGTAGCATCGCGCGGTGGTTATCGTTATGTTCTAACCTTCACAGATGATCTGAGTAGATATGGGTATATCTATTTCATGAAACATAAATCCGAAACTTTCGAGAAGTTTAAGGAATTTCAAAGTGAAGTAGAAAATCAACGTAACAAGAAAATCAAATTTCTACGATCTGATCGTGGAGGTGAATATCTGAGTTATGAGTTTGGCATGCATTTAAAGAAATGCGGAATACTTTCACAATTGATACCGCCGGGAACACCTCAACGAAATGGTGTGTCCGAACGTCGTAATCGAACTCTCTTAGATATGGTTCGTAGTATGATGTCTCTTACTGATTTGCCGTTATCATTTTGGAGTTATGCATTAGAGACAGCCGCATTCACTTTAAATAAGAGCACCATCAAAATCCGTAGAAACGACACCGTATGAATTATGGTTTAATAAGAAACCTAAGTCTGTCGTTCTGAAAGTTTGGGGTTGCGAAGCCTATGTAAAGAAGTTACAACCGGACAAGCTAGAACCCAAAGCGGAGAAATGCGTCTTCATAGGTTACCCTAAGGAAACTATAGGGTACACTTTCTATCACAGATCCGAAGGCAAAATCTTTGTTGCTAAGAACGGAACCTTTCTTGAGAAAGAATTTCTCACTAAAGAAGTGACTGGAAGAAAAGTAGAACTCGATGAGATTGATGAATCTATACTCGTTGATCAGAGTAGCGCGATGCGGAAGTTGTACTGCATCGCCTACACCGCAACAGAGGAAGCTAATGATAATGATCATGAAACTTCGAACGAGGAAACTACTGAACCTCGCAGATCGACAAGGGAACGTGCCACTCCTGATTGGTATGATCCTTGTCTAAATTTCATGATTGTAGATAACAATGATGAGGACCCTGCGACGTATGAAGAAGCGATGATGAGCCCAGATTCCAACAAATGGCAAGAAGCCATGAAATCCGAAATGGGATCCATGTATGATAACAAAGTATGGACTTTGGTAGACTTACCTGATAGCCGAAAGGCTGTCGAGAATAAATGGATCTTCAAGAGAAAAACAGATGCTGATGGTAATATTACTGTCTATAAAGCTCGACTTGTCGCAAAGGGTTTCCGACAAATTCAAGGAGTTGACTACGATGAGACTTTCTCACCCGTAGCGAAGCTAAAATGCTGTGAGGATTTTGTTAGCAATAGCTGCATTTTTCGATTATGAGATTTGGCAGATGGATGTCAAAACGGCGTTCCTTAATGGAGACATTGAGGAAGAGTTGTATATGGTACAACCCAAAGGTTTTGTCGATCCTAAAAATGCTGACAAAGTATGCAAACTTCAGCGTTCAATCTATGGACTGAAGCAAGCATCAAGAAGTTGGAACCGACGCTTTGATAAGGTGATCAAAGACTTCGGGTTTATACAGTGTCATGGAGAGGCCTGTATTTACAAGAAAGTGAGTGGGAGCTCTGTAGCATTCCTGATATTATATGTAGATGACATATTATTGATCGGAAATGATATAGAACTATTAAGCGATGTTAAGGGTTATTTGAATAATAGTTTTTCAATGAAAGACCTTGGTGAAGCATCGTATATATTAGGCATCAAGATTTATAGAGATAGATCAAGACGCCTAATAGGGCTATCACAGAGTACATATCTGGACAAGATTCTAAAGAAGTTTAGAATGGACGAAAGTAAGAAAGGGTTCTTACCTATGTTACCAGGCAAGGTTTTGAGTAAAACTCAAGGACCGGCTACGGCAGAAGAAAGAGAAAGGATGTGTAACATCCCCTATGCTTCGGCAGTAGGCTCTATTATGTATGCCATGCTATGTACAAGACCGGATATAGCACATGCTGTTAGTTTGACTAGCAGATATCAAAGTGATCCAGGAATGGAACATCGGACAGCGGTCAAGAATATCTGAAGTACTTGAAAAGAACTAAGGATATGTTTCTTTGTTATGGAGGTGACCAAGAGCTCGTTGTAACAAGTTACACCGATGCAAGTTGGAACACTGATCCTGATGACTCTAAGTCACAGTCTGGGTACGTGTTTATATTGAATGGTGCTGCAGTAAGCTGGGCAAGCTCGAAGCAGTGCACGGTGGCGAAGTCTTCAACAGAATCAGAGTACATAGCGGCTTGGAGGCTTCATCGAAGCGGTATGGATGAAGAGGTTCATTGTAGAGCTCGGTGTGGTTCCTAGTGCATTGGACCCATTAATCATTTACTGTGATAACATGGGTGCCATCGCCAATGCACAAGAGCCAAGGTCACACAAGAGGCTGAAGCATATCAAGCTGCGTTACCACTCGATTCGCGAGTACATCGAAGATGGAGAAGTAAAGATTTGCAAAGTACACACTGATCTGAATGTAGCAGATCCGTTGACTAAAGCTCTCCCTAGGGCAAAGCATGACCAACACCAGAATACCATGGGTGTTAGGTATATTACAATGTAATCTAGATTATTGACTCTAGTGCAAGTGGGAGATCAAGGAGATATGCCCTAGAGGCAATAATAAAGTGGTTATTATTTATATCTTTATGTTTATGATAAATGTTTATATATCATGCTAGAATTGTATTAACCGAAACATTAGTACATGTGTGATATGTAGACAAACAAGAAGTCCCTAGTATGCCTCTTAAACTAGCTTGTTGATTAATAGATGATTAGTTTCATAATCATGAACATTGGATGTTATTAATAACAAGGTTATATCATTGTGTGAATGATGTAATGGACACACCCAATTAAGCGTAGCATAAGATCTCGTCATTAAGTTATTTGCTATAAGCTTTCGATACATAGTTACCTAGTCCTTATGACCATGAGATCATGTAAATCACTTATACCGGAAAGGTACTTTGATTACACCAAACACCACTGCGTAAATGGGTGGCTATAAAGGTGGGATTAAGTATCCGGAAAGTATGAGTTGAGGCATATGGATCAACAGTGGGATTTGTCAATCCCGATGACGGATAGATATACTCCGGGCCCTCTCGGTGGAATGTCGTCTAATGTCTTGCAAGCATATGAATGAGTTCATAAGAGACCACATACCACGGTACGAGTAAAGAGTACTTGTCAGGAGACGAGGTTGAACAAGGTATAGAGTGATACCGAAGATCAAACCTCGGACAAGTAAAATATCGCGAGACAAAGGGAATTGGTAATATATGTGTATGGTTCATTCGATCACTAAAGTCATCGTTGAATATGTGGGAGCCATTATGGATCTCCAGATCCCGCTATTGGTTATTGGTCGGAGTGAGTACTCAACCATGTCCGCATAGTTCTCGAACCGTAGGGTGACACACTTAAAGTTGGATGTTGAAATGGTAGCACTTGAATTATGGAATGGAGTTCGAATATTTGTTCGGAGTCCCGGATGAGATCCCGGACATCACGAGGAGTTCCGGAATGGTCCGGAGAATAAGATTCATATATAGGATGTCATTTTATGTGAAATAAAATGTCGCGGAAGGTTCTATGGAAGGTTCTAGAAGGTTCTAGAAAAGTCCGGAAGAAACCACCAAGGAAGGTGGAGTCCACAAGGGACTCCACCTCCATGGCCGGCCAGCCCTAGTGGGGGTGGAGTCCCAAGTGGACTCCACCATAGGGGGCCGGCCACCCCCCACATGGGAGGTGGGAATCCCACCTTTGGGTGGGAGTCCTAGTTGGGCTAGGTTTCCCCCCTCCTATGGAAGGTTTTGGTTTCGGGTCTTATTCGAAGACTTGGACACCAACACTTGGGATCCACCTATATAATGAGGGGCCAAGGGAGGGGGCCGGCCACCCCAAGACCATAAGCTGGCCGCCCCCCTTGAGTGGCCGGCCACCCCCTCCCAAACCCTAGCTTTGCTCCTCCACTTCATATTGCCCGCGTAGCTTAGCGAAGCTCCGCCGGACTTCTACACCGCCACCGACACCACGCCGTCGTGCTGTCGGATTCAAGAGGAGCTACTACTTCCGCTGCCCGCTGGAACGGGGAGGTGGACGTCGTCTTCATCAACAACCGAACGTGTGACCGAGTACGGAGGTGCTGCCCGTTCGTGGCGCCGGAACCGATCGTGATCAAGATCTTCTACGCGCTTTTGCAAGCGGCAAGTGATCGTCTACCGCAGCAACAAGAGCCTCCTCTTGTAGGCTTTGGAATCTCTTCAAGGGTGAGACTCGATACCCCCTCGTTGCTACCGTCTTCTAGATTGCATCTTGGCTTGGATTGCGTGTTCGCGGTAGGAAAATTTTTGTTTTCTATGCAACGTTATCCTACAGTATCGTAATTGCAGGGTTGCTTGAGAGGGATATCTTTGACCTCTACCTCCCTGAGTTCGATAAACCTTGGGTGATTCACTTAAGGGAAACTTGCTGCTGTTCTACAAACCTCTGCTCTTGGAGGCCCAACACTGTCTACAGGAATAGAAGCGTGCGTAGACATCATGGACGAGATCGGGAGATAGAGAGAAAATGAGAGGAATTGAAGTGGCGGAGGTGAACAAGAAGAGCACGACGATCCTCCTGATGGCTTTATAGGGCTTGAGATGGTCGGAAACGACGACGAGCGTCAGCGACGAGCGGCCAGGATACATCGGTGTACTAGGTTAGGGTTTCCGTGCGGGAATCTTGATGCTCCGACTAGCAGCGGATGCAGATGAAATTCTCCTCGGCTCAGGAGTGGTGAGTGGCATCCGGCGGCGTTCTTATGCTCGTCGAGGACGTGGCGGAGCTGCGCTGGCTCGCTGTCGAGCGTGGAGAAGAGGAGGAAGACGACGCCTTCGTTTGTATTTTGACAGCGACGAAACGGTAAGTGGTGATGGTGGGCTGAGTTATTGCGTGGGCTGGGCTAGCACCTGGGCTACAGATGGGTTGTGGTGGCCTGCTAGGTAACCTTCTCCTTTTCTCTATTTTCCTTTTTTATTTTCTGTTTATATTTTCTATTTTCTATTTTGTGATTTGAATTCAAACTGAATTCTGTTTTATTTTGCAGGTTCTAACTTATTTGAATATCAATACAATTTGATAATCATGGTCACTGCCTAATGTTGTTGTTTAAACAAGTATTGCAATTTTGATTAGATTATGTTTTGTGAGATTTGAGTAAAGTAGAAATGGATTTAAGTGTTTACCTCAATTCTCTTCTTAATTTAGGAACCAATTCTGCTTAAATGATTTAAAAATTTATACAAGTTCATGGTGACACATCATTAGGTTTAACAATATGGATTGTTCACATATAATATAGTTATGGTTGAAGTTTAAATTAAATGGTATTGAGAATGGGGTTGGTTCATGATTTTATTTAGATTATTATTTCTAAGGGTTTAATAAGATGGTGGAATAAACTCTATAATTACTAATCTTGCTTAGCCACTTCTAGCTAAGGTTTATACTTGTGATCCTTGATACACAAGTTAGGACATATTATTTTATGTGGAGTGAATCCTATGTGAAAGGTTTAGGGTTTTGGTGATGCTTCACTATTTGAAGTATAAAAATAGGCATGAGGCATGGCAGGGTTCTACTTATCCCTCCAAGTGGTACTTGGATTGAAATTCACATGTGGCCTAAGGTTTTAGTAGT
Organism: Lolium perenne; assembly: GCF_019359855.2. Lineage (NCBI taxonomy): Eukaryota > Viridiplantae > Streptophyta > Magnoliopsida > Poales > Poaceae > Lolium > Lolium perenne. The sequence continues at coordinate 269,343,745 of NC_067245.2, forward strand.
GATCACCAATTTGATACACAACTTAGGATTAGGATATGAGCAAAAGCTAGGGTTATGCTAAATTGGCTAGTCTTACTCCTCCTCACTTAGTTGGAATTCTTGTATCAAGGCAATGCTAGGGCTGTCTCTAATGTTTGGATAAACAAGGTTTAGGTTTAATGCCCTTACTCCTCCATACAAGGCACGAGGATTGGTTTGGGGTTAACTACTAGTGATATACTTATTATTTTATGTGATAGATTAGATCTATTAATCATATGTGTTTAAGTTATCATCTATATCTACAAGGTATAATCATGCATTAGACAAGATCCACTCATTCCTCACTAATCCCTATTTAATATTCCTCTCATCACACTCATCCTAGATTCTTAGGGTTTATAATTAATACCAAGTTGTGATGATCATGGAATTGGTTTCCTAAGGTATTGCTATTGGAATAGGATTCTCACCTCCAAGATCAAATATTGACTTGAACAACTAGGATTAGTACTTCTCTAATATTCTTGTATGAACATGGCTATGGTTAGTATTATAACTTCTCTCACTTCTCAATGTCTTGGATTATCCTAAGGTCCTACTCAATAGATGATGATATGATTCTCTAAATATATGGTTTGCCTAGGAATTCTACCTTGGTATCTTCTGTAGCTTGTACTTCAGGAAATCTGATAAACCTGCATCTTGTGGTATGCCTCCACCTCTTAGCTTCTTCATCTTGATCCTAGCTAATGTATGGAGTGGCTCTATGTGTGTGTTTCTTTGTATCATTCTACAAGATGATCAAATGGATGAAGGGTGTGGCTCTATTTATAGGCTTGGGCAAGCTCTAGTATCATGACACATAGGTGGTGACTCTTGTGTTGGTTAGATGAGTAAGGTGCTTGGTTGTCATGCCCTCATCCATAGCAATCCTTTGAGCATGAGGTGGCATAGCTTGTAAAGCAAGTCATGTAGATATTTTTATCCTATGTGGCATGATCATTATCCTCTCATATGATTTATTTTCGGGTAGCCAAGTGGCATTTGTTACTAAATATCTTGTGGAGGGTTTTATTATTGTGGATGATTCACTATATCATATTTGATTGGAGTTATATTATAATATTGATCAAAAGGTCAAAGTTGAAGGTTATTCCTCAAATTTGGATAGTTTGTGTTTGATTTCACCAAGGCATGATCATATGAGTTTCAAAATACTCATAGTTAGTTTTATTCAAATTGTTTGAATTATAATTCGTAATGTAAATGGATTTAGTTTTATGATATTCCATATACTTAATAAGTTATGATTTAAATAAGAATGTGTGGCTTTTATGCACTTTAGACCTTGTGGTTTACCTTATTTGGTAATAAGTTTAGAAGTGAATTATATTACATACAAAGATAGTTGCTAACTTTTAGGTGTTAATAAGTTAGGGTTTGATTCTTAAAGAATGTGTTGTTGTAAATCTAATTCCGTTTGATCTAACCCATAGATCAAATCATCTCTACCCAAAACAGGATTTTAGCAAAGATCACAGTGAAGTTTATAGCGCTTGACTTGATGATCTACTTCAATTCCAGCAAGTCAAGTGAAACTTCAGTTACTGTGGTAAGTTTTATTTGAAAGCGCGAAAATTCCCCGGATTTTCTATGCATGAATGCAATGCACACTTTGGTGTTTTCTCATTTTGTAGCCTCTAAACCTGGGATATTACAGACGCACTAGAGCCAAGGTCTTGACGCTACCATACCATCGCTAAACACCGCCATCGTTACCACACAAGCCACCACACACACCTCTGGCATCGCCGGCCACCCGCCGCGTGCCTTGCAAGTCCATCCTAAAAAAAGCACGGTTGGGAAACATAGTTAAGACGACAACCTCAAGAGGGAAGCTACGTGGATCGACGCTGTCGTCTGTCCCTCCGATGCAAGGTCTAGGATTTCACCCGAAAATTTTGCCCCACAAGCCGAGGAGATCGAGGGCTCGGCGACACTCCAAAGAGGATAGCGACATCCGCAGCTACCGTGCCGTAAGCTTTCGCTCGGAGCAGCTGAACCTACGCACTCCCACGTTGCCGGACGAAGATGAGGGAGACCCACAATGTCACCGGCTTGCGAACCCATTGGCCCAAACACCTCCCGTGCGGCCATGACGCCAAACCATGCAGGACCACCGACCTCACCGCCGACAGGAGCCGAAGGGCCATATCTAGTCGAGCCCGCCACAACCAGATCTGGCACCTCGGGATGCTGCCGCGTCAAAGCAACCACCATCCGCCGGTAGACCACCACACGTGAAGGGGGTGGAAGCAAGGGAGAGGGGCCGTCACCACGTAATACCTCGCCAGGCAGCAACAGGGAGCCACCGTCATCGCCGTCACATCAGGGAGGAGCCGAAGCTCCGCCCGCCTCTGTGCTGCTTTGACCACCATGATGCGGATGAGGGTACCGAGCTAGGAAGCCGCCACGCCGGTCGGAGATGCCGATGACGAGCCTCCCACCATCACGAGCTCAGACCGCCAGCTGAGGCCATCGCTCGTGAGAAGAATTTTCCAGTTTGCATTTATGCAACAAGAGTAGGTTACACTTTGTGGAGAAATAGGCGCTCGGTAACATGTAACATGCAACTGGTGAATAATTCCATGGAAAAAATTAAGGCGCTATTTCGGCGCTAATAGCGTGCTATATCATATCTGAACAGCATGCTATAGCACATTATAGCATATTTTAAGGCTGACCCTAGTTTCTCATAGGGCACTACTTTTTCTTTGGAATAATTACACCCAGTGTGTAACTGAAATAAAAGTAGATACACACGGTCTAACATTACGCAATCTTCCTCTCTTACTTTTCTTTCGATTTTCAGATGCGATACTAGCAAAACCACAAACGCCCTTTAGGTCTTCCGCGTCTCCCAGGCGGCTGATACGTCCAAAACGTATCTACTTTCCCGAACACTTTTGCTATTGTTTTGCCTCTAATTTGTGTATTTTGGATACAACTAACACGGACTAACGCTGTTTTCAGCAGAATTGCTCTGGTGTCTTGTTTTTGTTCAGAAATTCAACTTTCGGGAAAATCCTCGGAATTTATACCAAAGGGCCTATTTTACCAGAAGACTCAGGGAGCCAGAAGGGCAAGCCAGGTGGAGGCCCGAGGGCCCCACACACCAGGCCGGCGCGGCCCAGGAGGGGGGCGCGCCGCCCTAGTGTGTGGCCCCCTCGGCCGGCCTCCGACGCCCCCCTCTGGACTACTTAAAGGGTTCGATCTAAAAAACGCGAGGAAGAAGTCGAAGTCGCCAGAAACCCTCCAGTACGCCGCCACATCGCGAAACTCCATCTCGGGGACCAGAAACTCCGTTCTAGCACTCCGCCGGGACGGGGAATTGGAGGAGATCATCGCCATCATCATCACCGACGCCTCTCCATCGACCAGCAATGCTTCCCCCATCCATGTGTGAGTAATTCCCCCGCTGTAGGCTGAAGGGGATGGTAGGGATTGGATGAGATTGGTCATGTAATAGCATAAGATTGTTAGGGCATAGTGCCTAGTGTCCGTAATTGGTACTTTGATGATATTGTTGCAACTTGTTATGCTTAATGCTTGTCACTAGGGCCCGAGTGCCATGATCTCAGATCTGAACATGTTATTATTTCATCATGATGTGCATTGTTTTATGATCTTACCTGCAAGTTGTATACACATATCGCTGTCCGGAAGCAAAGGCCCCGAAGTGACAGAAATCGGGACAACCGGAGGGGATGGCGGTGATGTGAGGATCACATGTGTTCACGGAGTGTTAATGCTTTGCTCCGGTACTCTATTAAAAGGAGTACCTTAATATCCAGTAGATTCCCTAGAGGCCCGGCTGTCACCGGCTGGTAGGAAAAAAGATGTTGTGCAAGTTTCTCATTGCGAGCACGTACGACTATATACGGAACACATGCCTATGGATTGCTTTGTACTTGGACACCGTTTTATTATTATCTTCAAATGCCCTGCTTTAATTGTTACATGAGTTTCTCTCATCCATGCAACGCCCGTCATCCATCCCTGTGCCTATAGTATTTTAATCCTGCTGTTTACTATAATCACTACTGCTGTCTCTGTTCCACTGCTGCTGTTATTTCACTACTGCTACTGCTATAAACTGTTACTACTGATAAACTCTTGCGAGCAAGTCTGTTTCCAGGTGCAGCTGAATTGACAACTCCGCTGTTAAGGCTTTCAAGTATTCTTTGTCTCCCCTTGTGTCGAATCAATAAATTGGGTTTTACTTCCCGCGAAGACTGTTGCGATCCCCTATACTTGTGGGTCATCAAGACTATTTTCTGGCACCGTTGCCGGGGAGCATAGCTTTATTTGGAGGTTCACTTGGATTGATATTGTTCGCTGCAAATTCTCCATCATGGGTAAATCTCGTGATCCTAAAGTCGCCATATTACCATCCACCACAAGAAAAGGTACAACTCTGAGTACCTCTGCTACTCTTGATTCACCATCTGTGATAAGTCAACTTGTTTCACCGCCGCAAGCTTCATTTGCTGGTACTTCTGCTGAATCTAAAAACTCTCATAATATTGATAATGTTTCTGCTGTGCTTGATGATAGTGGTTCATTGGGATCTTTTCTAGATGCTACAATTGCTAGGTCTAGACAAATTGAAAATACTGAAACTCCTAATGAAAATGCTGCTACACCTGTTAATTCACCTGAACTTGATTATTCTAGTGATGATCCTGATGAAGATTATGTGGAGCTTACTGATGATTTTATTAATAGATGCAATGCTATTACTGATGCAAGAAAAATTAAAAAATTTCTCGCACAATATACTGTTAGACATAAGCTATTGTTGCCTGCCAAAACCCACCGGCGAGCAGCGACGAGCAACACGAAGAGCCGGGAGGCTCCCAGAACTGCTGGTGGGCCCTAGTCCCTCGGGCGACGGCCCGCAAAACTCCGGCACACGTCCTAGCTGGTGCGAGGGCGTGCCACCTGATCTATACCTGGTCAGGAAGGTGATGGATTGCTTCGATTAATTTCCTGCATGGCAGACACGTAAACATTAAATTCGAGCCTCGATCAGCTCTCAGGTTATCCTGTGAATTGGCTCAAGGAGCCGATCCATCCATGATTCGTATTGGATCTACGATAACATGGTGGTCCTGCTTGATCAATACTAAGTTAACACGATCTACGATGATCTAGGGTTTTCACCACATAACCGGAACATCCTACACGTAGTTGAGCCTGACAGATACGAAAGATAACAGAAAACCAGCCCTAGCAAAGGCCTAAAAACCAACATAGAGTTGATTCCCAGAACATCTCCTCTAGGATCAGCAAACCGTACCTTACGCACTACTAGATCATTCAACCCGTTTGCAAGGCCTAACCATGTGGATATCAAACTAATCCTTGAAGAACAAGGAACAACCATAACAGATCGAATCTACTAAATAAAGACTAAGCAAGATGCTGCCCTTACACCTAAGATAGGTGCAAGGGCAGCTAGATATCCAGGGGCAGCATAACTAAGCAAATATACTAGAAAAGTATCGATGCTAGCCCTAACATATCTATGATAATGGTGTTACTCGCCATCAACAAGGCTTCAGTACGAGCAACACAACCAACGAATAAACAAGATGCTGCTCAGATCGCTAGATGCGATCTGGGCAGCATGGCGCTTACCCGGAAGAAACCCTCGAAACAAGGGGTGGCGATGTGCCTAGATTGGTTTGTTGTGAACGTGATCGTCCTCCTTTCTCAATAACCCTAGGTACATATTTATAGTTCGTGGACTTTCTACTTTCGGAATAAACCTAACTCCGTACGAACTAAACTCTATCTCTTAATTCTAAATCTACCATAATGTACAGATACACGGGTAATCTAGCCCAAACTCTCGTAAAAGGCCGATTCAGAAATATTTTACGTGCATATCCTCTAAGCCCATCTCAATCGCGGCACACCTCCTGACTTGGTAACATGATTGGATATGAGCCTAAAGAAGGATATCAAAATCTTATGATTGGATCCGTATCAATACAATTCAAGGTAACATGATTGATTTGAGGTTTATTTCTTCTTATGCTATGTAAAATTTATTTGATGGCAAGACTTGATCAACCTTGTTAACAAACACTTTTTATATGCATAGAGGAGGTAAATAACATCTCTTTCTTCCTCCACTTGTTTTACTTGCTGTAGCACTTTTGATTTGCAAAGTTCCTTAGTTGTATAGAAATTTCAAAATCTTTTTCTGCCCAGTAATAATAAACTTAATACCCAGAAATGTGCATTTTTCAAAGTTTTCAAAAATTCACAAAAATTATACCGTTGGTCCTATTTTTTGAAGACGCACCTGGGAGCACCTGGGGATGACCAGTGGGGCACCCCAGGGTGGCACCCCACAGGCCGGCGCGGCCTGGAAGGGGGGCGCGCCACCCTGGTGTGTGGGCTCCCCCTTGCCCCACTTCTTTATCTCTTCCTCCCACTCTCTTCTCTCTCCCGAAAAAACCAGCACCAGTTTCCTCTCACTCGCGTTTCTGCTCAAGAGCTCAAGATTTCTCGATCTCTTTGCTCAGCCAGATTTTTGTCTGAAATTTGGCACATTTGCTCTCCGGTATGTGACTCCTCCGATTATCCAAGTAGAATTTTTTTTGGTTGAGTATATCTTGAATATTTTGCTACTGTAGGTAACATGTTTAGTGAGCTTGCATGCTTGTTCTAAGATGTAGAAACTAGTTTTGATGCATGATTAGTACTCTAGCAAGTTCCTATAGTAGTTCCCCTCAATTATATGTCACCAAATCAAATTTTATAATGTTTGTTGAAAAATTTCAGAAAATGGAGTGGAATAGACATCAACTAAACCAACAAGAATTGGAGGTGCATCAAGTCATGAGAGTGAACCGCGAAGAGGGAGTATACCCCTCTTACTACCCGTGCACAGATTTCATGAGAAGTGCAGGAATCTTGGGAGATGTTCAGAATCTAATTTCTCGTGCAGGGTTGAATGATTTTGTTGGCGGAGAACCATGCCAATATGCAAAATTGACTATGTCTGTCGTGTAGGATTTTAAGTTCAATTGGTCGCAATCTAACCCCATGGTTCAATACAAAATTTATAATAAAACTGTCAACTTGCCATTCGATGATTTTTGTACAGCAATTGGAGTGCCGCAATGGGGATCATGCGAGAAGATAAGGGGATCGCCACGAGAGCTCTTGAACCTCTTCGAGATGATTTGTCATGGAAGGAGCTTCTCGGAGGATGGTGGTAAAATCAGTAGCATTCAACACCCAGCTATTCGATACTTTGCTTATTTCGTTACTAAGTGCGTTCTTGCTAGAAAGTATGCAAGTAAATTATCTATCCAGGATTTAGCTTTTCTAGCTGCTGCATTGCAAGGTAATAAGGCTTATAATTTGGGTGCATGCGTTGATAGCTTATAGACTTGCTACTAACCGTGAGAAGGGCGGAATTTGTGGAGGTCTCGTCGCCTCTCGTTTACTAGCTTTGCATGGTGTAGAACCTCACCATCTTGATATTCAACTTCCCATAGAAAAACTTGACATAGTCTCCATGATTAAACATGAATTTGTTTCTGATTCATCTAATTTGGGTAACCTGTTTTACAAGATGACATTTTATAAGAAAGCTTGGAGAATAACTAAGAAAACTGAAAAACTAGTAAGATTGCCTGCGCCTGTTCTATTTAACCTTGATTCCAGGGAGGATTGGTCAGTCACAGAAGGTGCACTGAATGCACACATAGAGGGAGGAGGCCATCATGCAAGAGACAACACGGAGGAAGCCGAGGAACACCTCGACTCGTCATCCGATGCAGCAAGTTCATCGCATCAACATTTTGGGCATGTGGAGCCTCCACGCTTTTCTTCTGCACAGGGACCTCACTATGACTACGCCATGTATAATCCACCGGCGTGGAACAGCGACCCTCGCTGGGGTTGAACTCCACTTAGGCCAAAAGCCTAAGCTTGGGAGGAGGTATACCGGCATCACTCATTGTTTGCATATTATGGTTGCTAGATACTTGTATATACTTGTTTAGTTCCTTTAAGTGGTTTTCTAATAAGAGGGAGATGATATTTGGGAAAGTGCTGCCTGAAAACAGATTCTGGACTGTTACTAAAAAAATTCTCAAAAATAGCCAGAACTTTATTTTGGAAAGCCAATTTTTGTGCATGTTCCCCAGGTTGTTATCTAACTTTCATTAGTTGAACACTTTTTGATTTGAGCAGCGGAAGAATTTCTTAAAAATTGATTATTGTACTGCTGTCAAGTTTGACGGATTCCTGCTGCTTTGTGTTTATGTGACTCTTCTAGTTTCCATTTTCTTGTTTTTGCTTTGTTTCTTTCCTAAAACACAAAATGACCAAAAATATTTCTGTTGTTTCTCTTCACCATTTGGTTTATTTTGGTTTCTTGCTTTTACTTTGCTTTATTTGCTATCGTTGGTTTGCTATAAGAAAATCCAAAAAGATTTTGATCTGTTTGCTTGTTTCTTTTTGTTCTTGTTTCCAATTCGAAAACACCAAAAATATTTGCTGTTCTTCTTTGGTTTTGTAAAGTTCATTTTGAGTTCAATGGTCTTCGGTGGCTGGAGCGTGGTTTTCATTTCATATTATCCAAGCTACACAAGTGAAAGGCAATAATGACGATCTACGCCAATTCGACTGTGGTGAGAGGCTGGTATGAACTCTATTTGTTTTCATTTTTGTACATATACTCATCCATGTGAGCATGCTTAGTTGGTTCATGTGAGGTATATGTCATTTAAGAAAGTCTAGTAGTTCATGATCTCTCATGTTTAGCTCCAATTTATTAATATGAGTAGCATGTCATGGATGTTTGCTTGCATTGTTTTATTCATAAATAGGTATGACATTGTGGTATCCTCCTCTGAATAATTCATTTGAATCGACTTTGCACATGCTCATGCATGCATATGACTGAACAAAAGTCAATTAAGCCTCTATGATTTACATTGCTTCAGAGTTCTTGTATCACTTTTATGCCTCCGTTAATTTATTTTGCCGCAAGCATGATTATGACAGTGACTGCTCTCTTGATTTGTCGCTCCCCAGTCTATTGCTAGCCTTCACTTGTACTGAGCGGGAACGCTGATCGTGCTTCCAAACACCTGAAAACCAAGTTGTTCCAAAGTGTCCACCATAAATACCTATGCATGGCATTTGAAACCATTCCAAGTAAATTCTCATGCGCTACCTTTAAACCTTCAAAATGCTTCTCAATTTGTGTTAATGTTTTATAGCTCATGAGGAAGTATGTGGTGTTTATCTTTCGACCTTGTCATTTACTTTTGACGGACTTTCATAAAAAGAGCTGGCAACGGGGTGCCCAGCCCCAACTAATAACTTCATTAATAATTCTCTTCACATGTTTTGCTCTGATTCGTCAGTAAGCAACTTAATTTTGCAAATAGACACTCCTCCATGGTATGAGATTGATGGTAGGCACCCGAGGATTTGGTTAGCCATGGCTTGTGTAAGCAAAGGTTGGGGGAGTGTCACTCATAATAAAACTAAAATACGTGTGTAAACAAAAGAGAAGAGGGATGATCTACCTTGCTGGTAGAAATAACGTCCTTCATGGGAGCCGCTCTTGAAAGTCTGGTTGGCGAGGTTGATGTACCCATTACCATTCGTTGACAACAACAAACACCTCTCAAAGTGATTTTACTCCTGTTTTAAAAATGAAAAGCTCTAGCGCATGTTAATCCCTGCTTTCCTCTGCGAAGGGTCAATCTTTTACTTTTATGTTGTGTCTCCATCCTTTCTTTGAGCACTTTCTTGAGAGCACAACTGTCATTCTTAGTATAATATGCTTGTCCCAAAATATGATTGATTGTGGTATAATTTTGATGCTTTTATCTTTGACAATCTCTATTTCTAGTCTTTCTATGAACCTCAGAGGTGCCTGGGCACTTATGTTTTGCTGTTCAAATTCGGGCAAGCGAGATACCACTTTATCATACCCTTTTATGAACATTGCAATCCTGCTTATAGACATGATTCATGATGCTTATTATTAATTGTTGGTACCTTTCCATGATTGGCATATCTATTAGATGATATTATTTGTATGTACCTTATTATGAACTGCCTAAGTGTTAGCCATATCATGAGAATATTTATATCATATGAGCAAATGTGTTCGTGAAAGTTCTTTTATCGCACTCAGTTGTTAACTGAATTGCTTGAGGACAAGCAATAAGCTAAGCTTGGGGGGAGTTGATACGTCCAAAACGTATCTATTTTCCTGAACAATTTTGCTATTGTTTTGCCTCTAATTTGTGTATTTTGGATACAACTAACACGGACTAACGCTGTTTTCAGCAGAATTGCTCAGGTGTCTTGGTTTTGTGCAGAAATTCAACTTTCGGGAAAATCCTCGGAATTTATACCAAAGGGCCTATTTTGCCAGAAGACTCAGGGAGCCAGAAGGGCAAGCCAGGTGGAGGCCCGAGGGCCCCACACACCAGGCCTGCGTGACCCAGGAGGGGGGCGCGCCGCCCTAGTGTGTGGCCCCCTCGGCCGGCCTCCGACGCCCCCCTCTGGACTACTTAAAGGGTTCGATCTAAAAAAACGCGAGGAAGAAGTCAAAGTCGCCAGCAACCCTCCAGTACGCCGCCACATCGCGAAACTCCGTCTCGGGGACCAGAAACTCCGTTCTGGCACTCCGCCGGGACGGGGAATTGGAGGAGATCATCGCCATCATCATCACCGACGCCTCTCCATCGACCAGCAATGCTTCCCCATCCATGTGTGAGTAATTCCCCCGCTGTAGGCTGAAGGGGATGGTAGGGATTGGATGAGATTGGTCATGTAATAGCATAAGATTGTTAGGGCATAGTGCCTAGTGTCCGTAATTGGTACTTTGATGATATTGTTGCAACTTGTTATGCTTAATGCTTGTCACTAGGGCCCGAGTGCCATGATCTCAGATCTGAACATGTTATTATTTCATCATGATATGCATTGTTTTATGATCTTACCTGCAAGTTGTATACACATGTCGCTGTCCGGAACCAAAGGCCCCGAAGTGACAGAAATCGGGACAACCGGAGGGGATGGCGGTGATGTGAGGATCACATGTGTTCACGGAGTGTTAATGCTTTGCTCCGGTACTCTATTAAAAGGAGTACCTTAATATCCAGTAGATTCCCTAGAGGCCCGGCTGCCACCGGCTGGTAGGACAAAAGATGTTGTGCAAGTTTCTCATTGCGAACACGTACGACTATATACGGAACACACGCCTCTGGATTTCTTTGTACTTGGACACCGTTTTATTATTATCTGCAAATGCCCTGCTTTAATTGTTACATGAGTTTCTCTCATCCATGCAACGCCCGTCATCCATCCCTGTGCCTACAGTATTTTAATCCTGCTGTTTACTATAATCACTACTGCTGTCTCTGTTCCACTGCTGCTGTTATTTCACTACTGCTACTGCTATAAATCACATTACTACTGATAAACTCTTGCGAGCAAGTCTGTTTCCAGGTGCAGCTGAATTGACAACTCCGCTGTTAAGGCTTTCAAGTATTCTTTGTATCCCCTTGTGTCGAATCAATAAATTGGGTTTTACTTCCCGCGAAGACTGTTGCGATCCCCTATACTTGTGGGTCATCAGCGGCGGCGGCGGAAAAATTTCCTGCTCCAATCTCCGGCGTCTGCGTTGGGCCCCTCTCCTTCCGCTTGCCGCTCCGGCGGTAGGAGGGAGGGGGACCCCGTTTTTTGCATGGTACTTAGGGCTAGTAGTTCTCTGGCATGGCGCGCCGTTGGGGTGGTGGGAACAGCGCCCGGGCAAATAAATCTGCCTCAACTCTTCTCCCACACCGGCGCTGTCCTTCATGGCGGCGTCTCGAAGTTGGTGGCACTGTGTGCTTGCTGATCTTTCAGATCGGTGGCTTTAGGGTTCATGGATGGTGTCGGTGAGGCGGCAGCGACGACTCCATCAGATGATTTTTTCCTCCCGCTCTGTCCCTGTTGCTGCGGCGTTGTCTCCGGCGCCAAGGTGGAGCAGAGAGGATTCGTCCAGGAGTACGTGCAGACGGAAGATGGTGCACCTTGTGGTGGGTTCGTGGTTGAAGGCTGATGGTTCTGGTTCCCTACTCCGACATCGTCATGCGTGGGTGCCAGAGCTGAAGTTCGATGGTGTGTCCAGGGACATACTGCCCTGGTCTGATTCTTTCAACGTTGTCCTATGGCAAACTACATTGGATGTCCGAAAAGCTGATGATCAGCGATGGAGCCGCGTCGAGCTCAGGTGAAGAGGTGATCTGTCCATTTTTTTTTCCTTGGTGGCTGCTACGGTGGTGCCGAAGAAGATGGATAGGCGCTGGTTTGTCACATAGGTTTATTCTATCTTTCCAGATCTGTAAGATCGGTGTATACGTATTTTGTATCTCGTCTTTTATTTATCAATGAGAATCGTATTACCATGAAAAAAAAGATAGGATACTAGCATAGACTTCACACGATTTTTTAAAGAAAAAAACACGCTGAGCTGTTATTTCTTATTGATTTTTGCTTATTTGAGGGCCTGGTGTATGGTTCGAAGCCCAAGCTAACCAAATCGGGACAGCCCGGAACCAAAACACGAGGACATGCACACATGCGAACATGCCAACTTCACACTGAAAAATCAAACGGAGAACAGGATCGCACGCAAAAATTGGCAAAGATAAACACACCCTTTCAGATCAGCCGACTGAGATTTTACTTATTTTACCGGTGCCAACAAGACACGACGTCGCCGGATGTAGCACACGACGGCCGCCCAGATCGTTTGGAGCTAGTTTTCGACGGCTAGAGCGCCGCCAGCCTCGTGATGTTGATGGGGTGGACGTAGAGCCCTTGGTCGGCGACGAGCGCAAACGCGGCCTCCGCCGATGCCGCTTGCGTTGGGTGGAAGCCGTCCCAGAAGAGGTAGTTGTCGCGGTTCGGGCACACCGAAGCGAACTTGGTGCACTTGCCATCCCCGGACAGCCCGGCGCCGCCGCAGCACCCCGTGTCCAGCACCGTCAGGTCTGCCCAAAAATACGACACATTAGCAATTTAGCATACGACTTAGGTGGGGGGCGTTGCAGCTAGCTGACTTACTCAATGTAGGCGAGGCGGCGTGTTTGAGGACACTCTCGGCCATGGCGGCCGAGTCGCAGATGGAGTAGTTCATGCCGGCGAGATCGACGCTCAGGTCCTGAAGCATCGAGTGTAGCTTGGTGTACAGCTGCCTGGAGAGGTCGTTGGCCGTGCCGAAGCAGCGGTACCCGTCTAGGTCCTTCTTTGTCGCCCCGGCGTACCTCTGCGTTGGGCAGCAACCCACCATTGATGGGCTCACGATGCTGAACTTCCTCGCCCCGACCGCATACAGCTCCTGCAACAACAACATGCCCATTATTTCCTAGCACAACACAACTCTGACTGATATACACAATTCGTGTTCATGTTACTAGAACAATTAGAATTTTAGATATATATATAGGCACCTGCAGGTAGCACTTGTAAGTGCCGACGAGGCCTTCCAGGAACGCGGTGTCGTTGCGGCTAGGGGACAGGGTGGCGTTGCCGTCGACGTACTCGAACAGGTCGTTGCTGCCGACGCTGATGAAGACGAGGGACCTGGAGATGAGGTCGTACGAGCTGTTCCCCATCATCTGAACGGCAGACGTGAACTCCTCCAGCTGGTCCGTCATCGTGTACACTCTCCCGCACTGCAATAAAGCAGAGCCAATGTTACAATTCTACCTATTCGATCAGAGAAGTCAGGCAGTGTGTGCGCGTACGTGTTTGCCCGTCTGATCCTGGAGTCCTGACCCTCCTGATGCGAAGTTGATGCCGGTCTTCATCTGCCCAAGGATTCTCTCCGGTGGCAGGGATCCATAGGCTGGTGGGCTCTCGGTGAATCCAAGAAACTGAGCTGTTCGCGCAAACAAACAAAACTGGTCAACCTTAAGGTTTTTCATACTTCCTCCGTCTCATGAAGGTTGTCTGAATTTTTTCATCACCTCAGACAACTTTCATGGGATGGAGGGAGTACTTCCTTATGGCAAATATCTATACTTTGGAAAACCGCATTGACAGATGATATGAACAATTTTGCTATTTCTCCGATTTATAATAAACTGCATGAGAACTTGGTGAAGAGAAATGTCAAACATATGTAGAAAGCTAGAATTCCACCTAAAATTTGGTTGTGCTTGATTTGGTATAATGCTACTGCTACTAAAAACAATATGCAAAAAGGTTTGGCAGGGGGATTTTAAATGGAGATTCTATGATGAGTTTGAAACAATTCACCATCTCTTCTTTTACTTACCTAAATATATAAGTGGAGCGTAGTGAGCAAGTCTATTGGTGCCTTGAATATGCCTGGCAATTTTTTTCAGTATTTTAGTTGGATTGCAAGATCTTTTCCTAGGAAAACAAACTTACATGTTCTTGGAGTTGGAGCTTCGTGTTGGAATTTAAGAGATCAAGCATGTTTTGAATTGAAATTAATAAAGTCAGAGATTGTTTGATATGCATGCTCATTTTTTGGACACTAATGTTTTAGCAGGTGTAGATGCTATCAAGTCAATGACACTTTCCCTCCACACCTCTACTTACACTAGTAGGAAAACTCTTATAGACGGAGCTTAATTCTGTGGCGCACCACTAAAAATGCGCCACAGAAAATTATTTTGTGGCGCACCACGCACGGTGCGCCACAGAAATAGCTTAATTTTGTGGCGCACCAACAATCCATGCGCCACAGAAATAAGGTGGGGCCAGCCCCAATCATTGGTTTCACTATTTCTGTGGCGCACGTGACCACGTGCACCACAGAAATAAGACATTCTGTGGCGCACTGGTCCTGGTGCGCCACTGAATTAAGACTTTCTGTGGCGCACGTGGGATGGTGCGCCACAGAAACAACACATTTTTGTGGCGCACATGAGTTCCGTGCGCCACAGAAGTTTTTTTGGCGCCTGGCGGCAACTCCACCTCCCCCCCCCTGTGGATCGCCTTTTTTACCTCTGTAAAAAATAAAAGAAATAGATAGAAATTTCAAAAAATAAAATCCTTCGAGATTCCCATGTATTATGTCATCTAGCACCACTGAAATTTAACAAACATGAATTTTGATTTTTTTTGCAAAATTGTGTGGGAAAATCATCAAACTGGATTTCTGGTTGCATACGAACTCAAAAAAAGACGCATAATATATCAAAATGATCCCACGAAAATTCTACATCCGAATTCACCTGGGCTTGCCCGGTTGGACAATTTTTAGAATAGCCAAATTCAAAAAGAGTAAAAAGTTACGGCCAGTTAAAGTTTTTTTGCTGCAAAATACAAAAAAAAAGAAAAAAATTCTGTGGCGCACCTAGTGCCCACGCGCCACGGAATTAACGTCCAAAATTTGAATTTTCTGCCGCCCTCCTCCACTTCTCCTCACTACTCCTCCACTTCTCCTCACTTCTCTTTGGATGCAAACTTCTCCTCCACTTCTCCTCCTCCTCCTCCTCCACCGGCCACCACCACCACCACCACCTCCTCCGGCCTCCTCCTCCTCCTCCTCCACCACCACCACCACCACCAACACCACCACCAACACCACCTCCTCCGGCCTCCTCCTCCTCCACCACCACCACCACCTCCTCCGGGGCTGGCCTCCTACTCCAGCGACCTCCTCCTCCTCCTCCTCCGGCGACGACGACCTTCTCCTCCCCCTCCTCCTACTCCGGCGACCTACTCCGGCGACGACGACCTTCTCCTCCTCCTCCGGCGACCACCTCCTCCGGCGACCACCTCCTCCGGCGACCACCTCCTCTTCCTCCACCACCAACTTCTCTTCCTCCACCACCACCTCCTCTTCCTCCACCACCTCCTCCACCACCACCACCTCCATCACCACCACCACCACCACCACCACCACCTCCTCCTCCTCCTTCACCCACCCACCTCCGGCTACCTTCCAGCGAAATTTTTAAAAAAATTTAAAAAAATTTGGTGGCCCCAGATCTAGATCTAGATCTAGATTTGGCCGCCATTTTTTTTAAATTTCAAAAAAAAAATTCTGTGGCGCACCACCGCCGGTGCGCCACAGAAATAAGACTTTCTGTGGCGCATGGGCCGGTGCGCCACAGAAACCTTATTTTTGTGGCGAGAATTCTGTGGCGCACCGCCCATGCGTCACAGAATTGATTTTTGGTGCGCCACTGATGAGCCTTTTCCTACTAGTGTTAAAGGAAGAGGAGCCTTTATATTTCTAATCACCAGAGTTCATTGGAGGAAGAGGACCAGCCAGAATAATGCAAGCACGACAGTTTCTTTATTTTGGTTTGCTTAATTAATATACAACCTATTAAAACTAACTCTCTCCTCAGTACTGGGTCTATTACATTATTTTTTATCATTTAACATTTATATAATTATATCCGCCTTTACTTTTATGTTTGGATCAAAAGTCTTTCTTATATTTTGATTTTTTTAGACATCTTTCATTATATTTTTATTGTTTATATTTTCCACTTCCTTAATTCTCATTTTGTTCAGTCTTTTCTATTTTGTTTTTATATGACAATATACCAATTTTAATTTTTTCATGATTTTACTGTTTTATTCTACTTTTAAAATAATACATATTTTCTGACTTATATGAATAATCTTATTGCCACCAGAAATACTTAGCTTGTTTGGTATTTTCTTCTTGTTCCTTTTTTCATGTTACTTTTTAGATACATTTGAAGTAAAGGAGGATTTCTTTTACGTACATTGACATATTTTTATTACGAACATGAACATGTATTTATGCACATGAATATTAATTTACGAGATGAACATTATTCCTTTATGGATATGAGCATTAACTAGGAATAAACTATGTGAACAAAAATGTATAAAATATTTTTTCCTTGAGTTAGATATATTCGAAATAGGTATAAATATATACGTACTCTATTCTGAAAGAAGTGATTTAACTTTTTCTAGATACAGATATATTTTGACGCATTTCAGTGTGTAGATACGTGTGTATCTAGATAAAGTTGAGTCACTTCTTTTTGAATAGAGGTTGTATATATTTATTAAAAGAATTTCTTTGTTTTTAAAATTAATATATATATGTAAATACTGAAATTATTATAAACATAAAAATATACATGTGTTAATTGTCCACACCCAATGTGGTCCACAAAGAAAGCTTCACACCTCACAAACTGTATTTGATTCTTAAAGACTCAAGTACAACCCTAGGATAACAAGAGGAGCAAGTATGTGAACATTTTTTAAATTAAACCTTTTAAAATTTAAACATTTTTAAAATTAGAATATTTTAAAAATTTAAACCTTTTCAAATTTGAACATTTTTCAAAATCTAAATATATTTCATATTTGAACTTTTAGATAATTGGCTAGGACGAGATGTCGTGTGTATGTGCGGTTGCGAGGGATTGACACACGTTAGGCACTGTATAGGAATCCTGAGGAAATTGTGATCTAGGGTGGCATTGTTTTGTTCGGGAGATCACAATAGTAATTTGAAGTCCTCTTAGGTTTTATGGTCTTTTATAGCATGAAAAGGGTTCAAGCCTGTTGAGAAAATTTCAAGACAATTAGAGAAACCACCACTCTGGTTCTTCTTTTGCAGATAGGACCAACTATATAAATTTGCTGCAGAAACCAGGAAGTCGACACGGCTAAATTGGGATTTGGACCTCTCTATAACATATTGCACCAAAGGCTGGTGGTTTCTTCAGCAAACTATGTATTTAGTGCATTACACAAAACAACATCGAAGATTGGTGGTTTCTTAATTTTAGGTCACAAAGTTCGCAAAGCACACTGCTTGCCTAAAATATGTTCTTCAAAAGCGGATGGCCCGTTGGCTCAACCTCACCCCTTCCCTAAAATTTCTTAGTTCTCCTAAACTGTCCAGTAATAGCGTAAGCATTTTTTTAAATAACATTGCCCAAAGCAATTCGACGTCCACCGATTCCACGTCGTACAAACAATACTGGTCCCACACTTCCGATGTTTCGCCTTTTTGTCTGCGCTCTGCTTGCAACCATGTTATCTCTGTTGAGAGGCTTTGGCCCCCAGCGCCTAGAATCTAGATTACCACCTTCGTGATCGAAAGGACATCAACTTTCACTTGTTCAGCAGGGGAAAAGATGTTGGCATCTCTCAAAGAAGAGAAGAAACGCTGCCTTCTATAGTTCTTTGTTGCATTTTAACTTTAAACCATATGCCATTATACTCTCTTCGGTAGAAGCGTAGCACATGCATCACGTACCTATCTGGTCAGCAAGGTTGTAGCCGTTGCTGAAACGGCCGGTGGGCTTGTGGGTGGGGAAGTCGACGCCGTAGCGCTGGTAGTTAGCCCTGCAGTCGGGCGAGCAGCCCGGCAGGAGGTTGTTATTGCCGACGTCCACCGTGGAGTCCCCGAGCACGTACATGGCCGGCATGAGCGGCTCCCCGGCGCCTGCGACTCGCAGCGCGAGCCCGGACACGCACAGCGCAACGAGCACGAACGCCCCGCCGTTTCTGGTCGCCATTGGAGCCCTCTTCTCCGCCGCCCTACTCACTTCTTCAGTGGTTAACGGGCTAGCTAGCGCTCATCTCTGAAGGTGGCACCGGCATGTCTTTATATACACTTGTTGACCCAATGTTGTCCGTGGAACGAACAAAGGCGGCCGAGGCTGTATAATAATGCAGTGCGTGGGTATCTTCGAACCCCTCGCCGCAGTAAGCTAGCGATCCGAGGGATATGCAGCGTATATCATGTTTGTTCTGTAATGCAGAAGCGGTTAACGGATCTTCATGTGTAACTCAGTCAAGCTAATTGTTATTGTAACAAGTGCCAATTTCCAGTGGCAACTTACCATTGGATGTTCAGCTAGGGACATTGCACTCAAACGGCTTATGCCAGCGTACATACGGTACTGACTAATGAACGGCTAGTACTAGCTAGTGGAAAATGAAGTTCAGGCTTGGATTATCAGTCAGTTCGCCGGTGCCCAATTAGGGTTCAGAAGATGAGTATACAAAGCTAGAACGAGACCGAGACGCGACGTCCCGGCGGCATCGCTCCTAGCTAGCTGGCGCTGTGATTGCGAAGTTCATAGAATACATCAGCGCTGAACGGGACGTGGTCGGCGCGCCCTCGCCATTCGCTACGTCAAAGCCATACATATATACGCCTTGTTGTTTAATCAGTAGCGTATGCTATGTCAAAAAAAAGACGTACTTAATGAGATACGTACGTGTCTGCATTCGTCAGGCATTTCGATGACCATTGCTCGCGTATAAATGTGAAAAAAAAAGATTGTTCAGGTATTTAAAAGTTCACTACCGGAATCAGTCACAATGCCGGTGCATTTATCGGGCACTGGGCAAACATGTGACTTTCCCTAGTGCCGCGATAAAACACTCACAGTTCACCAGTCCTTGCACTCGGCAACTTTTCTGGATGGAGGATAATTTTTTTGCCCTAATTAATCTACTAATTAAGAAGAGAAAGTGTTCAATTAATTAAAGGAAAGTGGACAAAGAAACTGTTACACAACACTCTACAAGAGAACAACACCAAAAACATGCAATCTCCAACCCAACTAGCTAGAACCGACGACCCAAGGAGGTAAGGAACACCGCAAAAAATACACTGAAAGGACATGCCAACTTTCCTGAACAAGTGTCCATTTTAATTGAAGTTAACGGTAAACATGCGGTGGGATCAGCTTTTGCTGGGCAAAAGAGTAAAATATAACATAATGCACATACGTATTTGGATTTCAAGGAGTGACCTAATGCGCCCATTTTTAATCTTCTAAGCGCTATAAATAGTTTATTACGAAGCAAACGCAAAGAATATGGTGCAAATTGACACCTCTTCAATCTTCGCACAATGTATACACATTGGATGACCAATTTTGAAGTGTTAATTTTTTTCACAATTTCTCGCTACATTCACCCATTTAAATGATTTTTTTGCAAATTTTCTGAAAGTAACTCAAATTTGAACTATGTATTTTAATTTGCTCCTAAAGATTGTCAATAATAATTTAGAGGTATCCAAGTATGATTCTTACAAACAAACATGGGTGTTGGGAATTTTAGGACCTACGAATGAATAGTTTCACAGGTGATTTTGACTCATTTTGAAAAAAAATGTCAAAAATCAAAATCCTTTGGCATGGAGACTTTTATAATCTTCATAAAATGAACTTAATTTATCTCGAATATTTCTTCGTGGGGCCTCTTTCTTAATTTGTCTCTTATCTCTTATCTCGGTCCGGTGGAATTTGTTGTAGTTCGTTAGATGTATGACACCATGCATTAATCATAGTTTATGATTTAATAGTAAAGATGGTAAAGGTGTCCTACCTTTCGATTAGATGAAGATAACTTTGATTTGTTGATGCCCCTCAAATTTTTTTTTTGATTTGTTGGTGGTGTTCGTGCTTGACGATGCGACTACACGTGCAAAGCTCGTGCTCCAATGCAATCGCTAGGACAATCTCTGGGAGTTACTGATCTTGCGGTTGCACGATCAGCCTGACCAGCATGGATCTTAATTCCTACCTGAAATCGAGAATAAGTAAGAACTAATAATGCAATCAGAATATTACGGATAAATATGAAGCTTTATTGAAAAAAAGGTGGGATTCTGAATAGTCAGTCTTGTTCTGGGCGTTGGCCTCAAAAGAAGTACATGAGAGTTGCAGGAACGACTAAATTTTAATCTAATAAAAATCCTAATCTAAACGTGACGGCTAGTGAGGTATTTAAGGAGGAAAATGAGAGGGTTTCAGCCAACCCTAGGTATGGTGGCCAAACCAACCTCTATGGGTCATTTTCTCCTTCAATACGGCCTCTAAAAAGTGGCTGAATTAATTCCTGCGAAAATGATATTTGTCTGACCCAAAACTAAAGGTGACGCGACACAATATTATGCTATGGACAAAATTATGAAGTATAATCTTGTATATTTCGCACAACTCTTCATTCATCATTATGGTGGCTTCAAAGTTCTGAAATCTTCACTTGTTGCCCCCTCTTGAATCCTCACATGATTGTTTCCATCTCCATGCACGGTCATGCTTCAATGCTTGTTCTTCTCATCCATGCTAGTTCCATCATTCGCAAGAGTAACAAACAAATCTGATTTAGCAGTATCATATTCTCATGCATGTGAGTAATAGTTCTAAGAAACGAAAGTACCTGATAATTAAGTTGTTTGGCACGAGCTCGAGTGATAGGTCCTTGTATTTGTGTGGTTGTAGGTACAACGGTTGTATCAATATATGGGATGTCCTCATCATGCTCCCCTTCTTGAATTAAAGTTTTCCTTGACACAATCTCATCTTCCTCACCAAATTAAGCCTTCAAATCTGCAATGTTAAATGTAGTACTAACCGTACTAAATTTTGCAGGCAACTCAATTTTATATGCATTATCATTTATTTTCTGTAACATCTTAAAAGGACCAGCAGCGCGTGGCATTAACTTAGACTTACGCAGGAGAACGATCTTTGCGAAAATGCAACCAAACTACAAGATTACGAACATAAAAAACAACGTGCTTTCTTCCTCTATCAACAACAATTTTATACTTAGCATTCATGTGTTTTATGTTGTCTTTAGTAGTCTCACGCAATTGTAATATCATTTCAGCACGTTGTGTAACATCTAAATTATTTTGCACCGAAGATGGTAATGGCAATAAATTAATAGGTGCACGAGGAATAAAACCATACACAATCTCAAATGGGCACATCTTAGTGGTAGAATGCAGCGAACAATTGTAAGCAAATTCAATATGAGGTAACCATTCTTTCCACAACTTTAAGTTCTTCAAAGCAGCCCGAATCATAGTAGACAATGTTCTATTTACTACTTCAGTTTGTCCATC
Source organism: Lolium perenne (assembly GCF_019359855.2). NCBI lineage: Eukaryota > Viridiplantae > Streptophyta > Magnoliopsida > Poales > Poaceae > Lolium > Lolium perenne. The sequence continues at coordinate 269,365,688 of NC_067245.2, forward strand.
AGTTTGAGGATGACATGTAGTAATAAACAACAATTTAGTCCCCAACTTAGTCCATAAACATCTCCAAAAGTGGCTAAAAAATTTAGTATCACGATGAGAAACAATAGTATTTGGCGCACCATGTAAACGAATAATTTCACGAAAGAACAGTTCAGCAACATGCGTAGCATCATCAGTCTTGTGACAAGGAATAAAATGTGCCATCTTAGAAAACCGATCCACAATAACAAAAATGACATCCCTCCCCTTCTGTGTACGAGGCAATCCTAAAATGAAATCCATAGAAATATCCTCCCAAGGTACACTAGGAACAGGAAGAGGCATATATAAACCATGTGAATTAAGTCGAGACTTAACTTTTTGACATGTAGTGTAGCATGCCATGAATATCTCAACATCTCGACGCATGCGTAGCCAAAAGAAGTGTGCAACAAGTACATTCTCCGGCTTCTTCACACCAAAGTGACCCATCAATCCTCCTCCATGCGCCTCCTGCAACAACAAAAGACAAACGAAATTATCTGGGATGCATAGCTTGTTAGCACGGAACACAAATTCATCATTGAGGACGAATTTGTTCCATGTTCTACCATCTCTATAATTCAGTAACACATCTTTAAAATCAGCATCATGCAAGTATTGTTCCTTTATAGTTTTTAATCCAAAAGTTTTGAAGTCAAGTTGAGATAGCATAGGATAACGGGACAACGAAGTATCAACAATAACATTATCTTTACCCTTTTGTGTTTGATAACATAAGGAAAAGATTCAATAAATTCAAACCACTTTGCATGGCGGCGATTCAACTTAGCTTGACTACGAATATGCTTCAAATATTTATGATCAGAATATATAACAAATTTTTTAGGCCATAAATAATGTTGCCAAGTTTCTAATGTCCGAACCAGCGCATATAACTCTTTATCATAAGTAGAATAGTTCAGAATAGGCCGACTAATTTTTTTACTAAAATATGCAACAAGTTTACCCTCTTGTAATAACACACCTCCCAAACGAATCCCACTAGCATCACATTCAAACTCAAAAGTTTTATTAAAATCAGTAAGTTGGAGTAATGGAGCATGTGTTAACTTATCTTTCAGTATCATATGAAGACTTCTTGTTGTGCATCACCCCAAACAAAGGCGCATCCTTCTTTGTAAGCTCATTCATTGGTGTAGCAATGGATCCAAAATCTTTAACAAAGTGCCTATAGAAACCAGTTCTCAATTGTGTGACCGTCTTGGGCTGCGTCCGATTCTCAATTGTCTCATTCTTGGCTGGATCAAGTTCAATATCCCGTGCTATAACAACATAGCCAAGAAATGCAAATTGATTGATGCAAAAGATGCACTTTTCAAAATTACCATATAAACATGCATCACGTAAAGCATTGAAAACAACACGTAAATGATCCAAATGGTTCACGTAAAGCATTGAAAACAACACATAAATTATCCAAATGGTCCTCGAAAGATTTGCTATATATAAGAATATCATCAAAGTATACCACCACAAAACATCCAATAAAATCACGTAAAACTTCGTTCATCAGTCTCATGAAAGTACTAGGATCATTAGTTAATCCAAAATGCATTACTAACCATTCATATAAATCGAACTTAGTTTTAAACGATGTTTTCCATTCATCTACTAATTGCAATTCATCTCCTAATTGCGTACGAATCTGGTGGTAACCACTACGCAAATCAACTTTAGAGAACATAATAGAACCACTCAACTCATCAAGCATATCATCCAAATGTGGTATAGAGTGACAATATCGAATAATATTATTATAACTCTACAATAAGTACACATGCGCAAAGAACCATCTTTTTTAGGTACCAAAATAATAGGAACATCACATGGACTAAGAGACTCACGAATGTAACCTTTAACTTGTAGAATCTGAATTTGTTTTTGAATCTCTTTGGTCTCTTTAGGATTGGTGTGATATGGTGCACTGTTAGGTAAAGAACTGCTGGAATCAAGTAAATTTGGTGTTCTATCCCACGAATAGGTGGTAGTCCAGGTGGAACATCTTGTGGGAACACGTCAATGAATTTCTGCAAAAGGTTAGCAACTGCAAGTGGCAAAGAAGGAGGCATATCCTCAAATGAAAACGAAACTTATTTGCAAATAATTGCATAACATTGAGTAATGTTCACATCAATTTCAGAAATATCAGATTTGCTAGCAAGAAAAGAAGGATTTTTCAAACGAATTTCAGTAGCATGGTAGAATCAGATTTAGTATTAGTCTTATGTGGTACAAAATCTGCAGCAACAATCTAATTTTCACTCTTATATTTCTCCTTATTTTTTACTCTACTAGCTCTAGCAATATCATCTTTTAAAACTTGTTCAGGAGTCATAGGTTTGAGACCAATTTTCTTTCTATCATGCATAAGAGAATAGTAATTATTTTTACCATTATGAATAGATTCTCTATCAAAATTTCAAGATCTACCAAGTAACAAAGAACAAACTTGCATAGGTACAACATCACAATCAACAAAGTCAGAATATGTAATAATGGTAAAATACACATGTGTAGTTCTTGTTACCTTGAGCTTCAGAGAGCTCTCAAACTATTGAATATAGTATGGATGGGTGTGTTGTCTTGTAGGTAGAGCAAGCTTATCTACCATGTCAATGCTAGCTAGATTATTAGAACTCCCTCCATCAATGATGATTCGTATTTCTCGATCTTTTACACTACCTCATGTTTGAAACAGATTGTGGCGTTGATCATGTTCAGATTTGCTCAATTGCACACTCAGCACACGTTGTGCAACTAAAATCTTGTACTCATCAATAGTTTCAGCTCCCATTACCTCCATCTCTTTCTCAGTATCAGTATTTGCTCCTTCACTTGCAGGAATAAAGGCCAATGTATCATCATCAAACTCACTTGTAGAATCATATTCACCATCTTCAAGTACCATCATCACATTTTGGGGTCTGCATTCTTTTTCTATGTGACCATATACCCAACATTTGTGACATTGAACGCCGCGTGTCTTCCCCGTGGAGGCCATAGAATATGAACTCTGAGAAGGACTAGTAGATGGTGGTGCAGGCTTAGGTGGTGCTCTTGATGCCGGCGCGGTGTACTTTGAGGTAGTAGGTGCTGGAGCAGCCCCACGAGTGGGTGGCGCCGATTGTCGCGAAGACCATGACGAAGTACGACCTGCAGTAATATTAGCTCTTCTTCATGGTGATTGACGATCCTGCACTTCACATTTAGCTTTGCAAGCAAGATGAAATAAACGAGTAATGGTGTTGTACTCCTTATAGTCTAAAATATGTTGAATCTCTTTATCCAAACCACCAAAGAAACGTGCAAGCATAGCTTTATTATACTCTACAATACCACAACGAATCATGCCCATTTGTAATTCTTGATAATAGTCTTCTACATAATTTTTATCTTGTTCTAAAAGAGACAACTTTTTAAGAAAATCACGTTGATAATGTGGAAGAACATGCATAGCAAGTTTGAGAACAATCCAAGTAGTAGGAACATTAGCATGATGTACTCTACAATATTCAGACCACCAAATATAAGCAAAATATGTGAACTCACAAGTAGCAGCACTAACACGCAAATGATCAGGATATTTTAAACGTGCAGAGCGTTGTTCTACTTCCAATTCCCAAGTAAGTTATGCATCAAGATTATATCGACCCTCAAATGACGGAATATTGAATTTAAGTTTTGCAACATAATCATCATCAAGTACCGTCCGTAGAGGTGGACGAGCCTTGCAGTTGTATTGTCGTGGACGACCGGGTGGAGGTTGTTGTACCTCCTCGCCATCAAGCACGTTCTCGTCTGCCATATCGTCCTCCCATTCATAATCCTCGTATCCTTCATCAGAGGCTGCTTCAGGCGCGGATGGTGCAACAGCAATACCTGCAGGCAAATCCACACGAGGAACGCGGCTTGCGCGTCGTGCATTGTCACGAGGCTGTGGTAACCTGGCCAAGATCTCCTAGAACTTGGCATCGAGCTTGGTGTTGAAGGCTTCCTCTAGGCCATCTATCTTCTCCAGCGCATCAGTGACTTGGAATGCATGCCCGTCCAAAAGGTGGGTGAAGTGAGCATGCAACTCCGCACTCGTCATCTTATCCGGGTCAACACTTTTCGATAAAGTTCCTATCATGATTAGTATGCAACAAGCATAAATGTATGTAGGGATACGTTGCATAGAAAACAAAAAATTTCCTACCGCGAGAACGCAATCCAAGCCAAGATGCAATCTAGAAGATGGGAGCAACGAGGGGATGAACAAGACTAACCCTTGAAGATTTCCAAAGCCTATAAGAGTAGGCTCTTATTGCTGCGGTAGACGATCACTTGCCGCTTGCAAAAGCGTGTAGAAGATCTTGATCACGGTGCCACGATCGGGCAGCACCTCCGTACTCGGTCACACGTTCGGTGTTGATGACGACGTCCTTCTCCCCGTTCCAGCGGGCAGCGGAAGTAGTAGATCCTCCTCGGAATCCCGGCATCATGATGGCGTGGTGGCAGTGTCGATGGAGATCTCCGGCGGAGCTTCGCTAAGCATATGCGGGAGAAGTAGTGGAGGAGGGGTGCTAGGGTTTGGGGAGAGGGGGTGCCATGGGCGCCGGCCTCAAGGAGGCAGGGGTGGTGCGGCCAAGTCATGGGCTGCCCCCTCCCTCTCCTCCTCATTATATAGGTGGAACCCCAAGGGTTTGCCCAAAGTCTTCGAATAAGACCCCAACAGAAAAACTGCCTTATGGACGAAACCTAGAGGGACAGGGACTCTCCCCTTCCCCCTTTTCTTTGGCCGGCCAAGGAGGTGGAGTCCACCATGGACTCCACCCTCCCACTTGGTTGGCTGGTTAGGGTTTGTGGAGTCCCTCCGGGACTCCTCCTTCCATAGTAATTTATTTCCGGATAATTCTAGAAACCACCTTCCATAAATTCACCGGATCATTTCCAAACTTGGAAAGTGACTTCCTATATATGAATCTTATTCTCCGGACTATTCCGGAACTCCTCGTGATGTCCTGGATCCCATCCGAGAATCCGAACAAAACTTCAAACTCCATTCCATATTCCATATCTACTTAAACGACATCAAACCTTAAGTGTGTCACCCTACGGTTCGCGAACTATGTAGACATGGTTGAGACTTCTCTCCGACCAATAACCAATAGCGGGCTCTGGAGATCCATAATGGCTCCCACATATTCAACGATGACTTTAGTGATCGAATGAACCATTCACATACGATACCAATTCCCTTTGTCACGCGATATTTTACTTGTCCGAGGTTTGATCATCGGTACCACTCTATACCTTGTTCAACCTCGTCTCCTGACAAGTACTCTTTACTCGTACCGTAGTATGTGGTCTCTTATGAACTTATTCATATGCTTGCAAGACATTAGACGACATTCCACCGAGAGGGCCCAGAGTATATCTATCCGTCATCGGGATGGACAAATCCCACTGTTGATCCATATGCCTCAACTCATACTTTCCGGATACTTAATCCCACCTTTATAACCACCCATTTACGCAGTGGCGTTTGATGTAATCAAAGTACCTTTCCGGTATAAGTGATTTATATGATCTCATGGTCATAAGGACTAGGTAACTATGTATCGAAAGCTTATAGCAAATAACTTAATGACGTGATCTTATGCTACGCTTAATTGGGTGTGTCCATTATATCATTCACATAATGACATAACCTTTTTATTAATAACATCCAATGTTCAGGATCATGAAACGATGATCATCTATTAATCAACAAGCTAGTTATACAAGAGGCTTACTAGGGACTCCTTGTTGTTCACATAACACACATGTATCAATGTTTCGGTTAATACAATTATAGCATGGTATGTAAACATTATCATAAACTTAAAGATATTATAATAACCATTTTATTATTGCCTCTTGGGCATATCTCCAACAGTCTCCCACTTGCACTAGAGTCAATAATCTAGTTTACATTTGTAAAGATATAACACCTTGGCCTTCCGGTGCTTTATCATGTTTTGCTCACGGGAGAGGTTTTAGTCAACGGATCTGACATGCTCAGAACCGTATGTATTTTGTAATTCATTTGCGTCTCAACGCATCACTCATTTCCAAATGAGTCGGTATTAAATATGTTTGGTCTTCTGGTGGAACCTTAATTCCGTGGTCTGAAATATGTCACTAATATTGTCACACACAATATAGCTTCAAAGTTCTGACTCTGTCGGAACTACACCAAGTTCGACTTAACATCCTTTGTCATTGTCAAAACAATGACATATTCTGCCTTCTTTTGTAGAATCCGTCACAATATTTAGAACTCTTCTAAATCTAGCATAGACAACTTCTAGCTCATTGTGCTACCTTTTAAACAACACTTAGTCTAATTTGAAATTGAAATTTTATTTTCATATGTGACAAAACAAATATCGGTGCAACACTTTACATCGATTTGTTTGTCATTTCTTCATACAAAAACTATATATATATATATTCTTGGTTCTTCTTAAGTACTCAAGAATATTCTTACTATTTTTCAATGATCATCACATGAATCATTCTGGTATATGCTCCTAACCTTTTAGAGCACAAGATATCTGATTATGTACATATTATTCATGATCTAAAATCACTCATGTGTTTTTACTCATCGAGTGTCAGATACACTCAAGTCTTGTTAAACCTTCATATGACAAGAACATTTTCTTAATATTTCTATATTGAACTACTTCAATATCCATTCTATGTACTTTGACTTAAACTTATTATGTGTTTCAATATATCTTCATAGATTTTGACACTAAATTTGTTTCAGTCCATATCCTTTCATTGAAGTTAATTTCTCAATGAAACCTTTTTAATCAAGTATATAATTACATCATTTATAACCAACTATATGTCATGTACATAAAGTATTATAAATATGTCTCAGCGCTCCCACTTAATTTCTTGCAAATGCAAGCCTCTTCATCATTTCTGATGAAATCAAAAACTCTTTGACTATTTCATCTGGTGAAGATTCCAACTCCGTGATACTCACTTCATCCAATTGAAGTTTTGTATACCTATCTAGTATTCCACGGACTAGCAAAACAATTGGTTGTATCTTGTATACACCTTTAATACACACGTCTGATAAGTAATGTATTTTGCCATCCTACTAGCATATCTCATAAAAGAAATATGTAGTGATTACTAGAATAATCCACATAGACTATAAGCATTGCTACGGAAGATCTAATCTTATCGTAGTCAACTCTTTGAACTTTGTCGTAAACAACTTTTCGACAAGTCGAGCTTCTTCAAGGATATTTCATCCAAGTCCATCAATTTTATAGATCTATTTACTTTCAAAAAGTATTTATCTATCTTGGATTTCATGGCGTATAGCCATTTTAACGGAGTCAGGGCCCATCATAACTTCTTTGTTTGTAGTTGGTTTATCATTGTTCAAAATCAATCCTTTGTCCACAAATCATTTATTTGATCACAAAGTAAACCATACCTACAAGGTTCAATATGTACTTCGATCTCCATGGCTAAAACACTTTGTAGTCATGGGAGCCATGATCGTCGTGGCCGCTTCCGAAACCAATTCCGATGCTGCGCTACTCTGATCATTATGCTCAGGTTCATAAACCTTATCAAATCCTATTGTCCTCCCACTCAAATACTTCGCTAGAAACAATTTTTTGGAAATAAATAAGAAACATCGACAAACACTTTTGTCTTTGTATCCATAGTGGAAAGAATTCCCAATCAATACTTTGGGATAACAAAGACACTCATCCGATTTTGGTTGTAAACTTATTTACTTATGCTATGCATACCAAAATTTAAGAAAAGACTATTAGGGTTCATAACCATGTCATAACTCGTATGATGTCATTTCAACGGATCATGATGATGCTCTATTCAGTGTAAAGCGGTAGTCTCTAAAGCATAATTCACAAAAATATAATGGTATCAATATTTTATCTCATCATTGATCCAACAAGATTTGGATACATCTCTCGGATACTCCATTATCACTATGATACTCCAAGAAACGTGAGTTGTAGAACAATTTCATAACTCTCTTAGATGTTCGCTAAAACTCGTAATTCAAATATTTCCACCATGATCCAATCATAGATATTTGATTTTTCTATTACGATGATTTCCACTTCATGCTGAAATTTATTTGAATCCATTCAAATGTTTCAAACTTCTTCCTTATTGAATATATCCACACGTATATACTCAATTCATTGTTGGAAGTTTTTCATGAAGTAGAAGAATCTCCCGCAAACAACTATGCCCTAGTGAACCACATACATCATCATGTATTTTTCACTAAGTTAGTTGCCCGTTCAACTCTTGGCCTATGAACGGTATTTTAGTCATTCTCTTTAGAAAAGATTTGCAAGCGCCAAGCGATTCAAAAATCAAATGACTCCAAAAATCCATTTGCATGGAGTTCCTTCATGCGTTCCTTTCTAACATGACCTAAATGGCGGTTCCACAAATAAGTGGAATTCAAATCATTTGCCTTATGGCATTTTAGCGTCAGTGTTATGTATGTGTGCTTCACCATTAAGATTTATAATAACTTATCCATTGTACATGGAGTAATGTCATAATTTGAACAACTTATTGTTTTCATTTGACCAAAGCAAAATAACAATTATTAAGTTCTTTATTATAAATTCTAAGGGCTAGATAGAATGCCAACGACGAACATAATAACACTTTATTTTGTTCCAGACGTGCATTCCTATCATATTCCTTGTCAGTCACTTAGGCCATTGTATTCTTGTATTGTGTTGTTTTGTATGACACTTCATACCAACCAATATGATACTAATACCCAAGAATTTCATTGTGTGACCTAACTAGGAATACAACCATAACATGTATATCATTTATATACACCTGAGCTAGACTTTCTAGTCTTTTCTTTTCTCTCTGCCAAAATATCTTTTGTAATTTCTCTTTTAGCTTTCCTCATTATTCAGAAAACACTTCATCTTCAATAACTTCTAGGTTTGTTGGTCAAATACCAATAACCTTGAGGTTCTTACTTTGAATTTGATCATCATATGACAAGTGTTCTAGATTTCACTATTAGTAACTTTGTAATACGATGAACAATTTCACTCATAATTTTTATCCATCAATTCATGACGACTTTCTGAGACCATGTCTGTACATGCTAGGCTCATAAAGTTTAACCTTAGTATTCGCATGTGCAAATCTGGCTTGCACCCGTTGTATGCACACGTAGAATCTATAACACCCGATCATCACGTGATGCTTCGAAACGACGAGTCTTAGCAACGGTGCATACTAAGGACGATTACTTCATGGATATGCGAATATCGTTAGTGCCCCAATAGTTGGAGGATTGGGACGCCTTGCGTCTTCAACCTTCGTACATTCCCATACAACTTATGAGTTTATGTAGTCCCACCAAATTATATTCTATCATCTTGCAATAAGGTCTTAGATATCACATATATCTCATACCTTGATTATTTCTGAAAACTAAATTTGCAGCTCTTTACTTTTCAAACAGATTTGAACTTCAAGTTTCACGGAGACAAGATAACTTTAGGTACTAATTGAAACCATAGCTCTTTGAATCAACAATGTGAGGTTTACTAAAAGTTTGCAATAACACTTAATCAATTCTTGATTCTTTAACAATACGGTACCAATCCGTAAAGTTTCTTGTCAGATTTTAACAGTATTTCAATCTCAATTACAAGACTAGCGCATGGTAGAAAACGGATGCCAATACTACAAAATTAATTCAAAATACTACTCAGACTATGTTTATGATAATTAGTTCATGTTTTAATCTAATTACTAATGAACTCACACTTAATACAACATCCCTCATAGTTGTTAAGTGGTACATGATGTCTACTTCCCCCTCCTTTTCCTGTAGACAGTGTTGGGCCTCCAAGAGCAGAGGTTTGTAGAACAGCAGCAAGTTTTCCCTTAAGTGGATCACCCAAGGTTTATCGAACTCAGGGAGGAAGAGGTCAAAGATATCCCTCTCATGCAACCCTGCAACCACAAAGCAAGAAGTCTCTTGTGTCCCCAACACACCTAATAGGTGCACTAGTTCGGCGAAGAGATAGTGAAATACATGTGGTATGAATATATATGAGCAGTAGCAACGGTGCCAGAAAATAGCTTGCTGGCGTGTAGTTGATGGTGGTAGTATTGCAGCAGTAGTAACGCAGTAAAACAGTAAACAAGCAGTAGTAACTCAACAGTATTTAGGAACAAGGCCTAGGGATTATACTTTCACTAGTGGACACTCTCAACATTGATCACATAACAGAATAGATAAATGCATACTCTACACTCTTGTTGGATGATGAACGCATTGCGTAGGATTACACGAACCCTCAATGCCGGAGTTAACAAGCTCCACAATTTGTTCATATTTAAGTAACCTTATAGTGTAAGATAGATCAACATAACCAGATAGATCACATCAATACCATCATAATGATAATTAACTCCACAATCTACAAGAGATCATGATCATAGCCTACGACAAGAACCACACGGTGCACACACTAGTCACCTTTACACACGTGCAGGAGGAATAGAACTACTTTAATAACATCACTAGAGTAGCACATAGATGAATTGTGATACAAAACTCATATGAATCTCAATCATGTAAAGCAGCTCATGAGATCATTGTATTGAAGTACATGGAGAGAGATTAACCACATAGCTACCGGTACAGCCCCGAGCCTCGATGGAGAACTACTCCCTCCTCATGGGAGTAGCAGCGGTGATGAAGATGGCGGTGGAGATGGCAGCGGTGTCGATGGAGAAGCCTTCCGGGGGCACTTCCCCGTTCCGGCAGCGTGCCGGAACAGAGACTCCTGTCCCCCAGATCTTGGCCTCGCGATGGCGGCGGCTCTGGAAGGTTTCTGTGGTTTTCGTCGAACGTATCAGGGTTTTCAATCCAGGGGCTTTATATAGGCGAAGAGGCGGCGCAGGAGGGTCGAAGGGGCGACAACACCATAGGCTGGTGCGGCCAGGGCCCAGGCCGCGCCACCCTATCATCTGGGGCCCACAGGGCCCCCCTCTGGCGGCTCTCGGGTGTTCTGGATGCTTCCGGTGAAAATAGGAACCTGGGTCTTGATTTCGTCTGATTCCGAGAATATTTCGTTACTAGGATTTCTGAAACCAAAAACAGCAGAAAACAGGAACTGGCACTTCGGCATCTTGTTAATAGGTTAGTTCCAGAAAATGCACGAATATGACATAAAGTGTGCATAAAACATGTAGATAACATCAATAATGTGGCATGGAACATAAGAAATTATCGATACGTCGGAGACGTATCAGCATCCCCAAGCTTAGTTCTGCTCGTCCCGAGCAGGTAAAACGATAACACAGATAATTTCTGGAGTGACATGCCATCATAAACTTGATCATACTATTTGTAAAGCATATGTAGTGAATGCAGCGATCAAAACAATGGTAATGACATGAGTAAACAACTGAATCATAAAGCAAAGACTTTTCATGAATAGCACTTCAAGACAAGCATCAATAAGTCTTGCATAAGAGTTAACTCATAAAGCAATAATTCAAAGTAAAGGCATTGAAGCAACACAAAAGAAGATTAAGTTTCAGCGGTTGCTTTCAACTTGTAACATGTATATCTCATGGATATTGTCAACATAGAGTAATATAATAAGTGCAATAAGCAAATATGTAGGAATCAATGCACAGTTCACACAAGTGTTTGCTTCTTGAGGTGGAGAGAGATAGGTGAACTGACTCAACATTGAAAGTAAAAGAATAGTCCTCCATAGAGGAAAGCATCGATTGCTATATTTGTGCTAGAGCTTTGGTTTTGAAAACATATAGAGAGCATAAAAAAGTAAAGTTTTGAGAGGTGTTTGTTGTTGTCAACGAATGGTAATGGGTACACTAACTACCTCGCCAACCGGACTTCCAAGAGCGGCTCCCATGAATTATTTTATTTTTGGGTGGCACTCCTTCCAACCTTTCTTTCACAAACCATGGCTAACCGAATCCTCGGGTGCCTGCCAACAATCTCATACCATGAAGGAGTGCCTTTTTATTTTAGTTTTATTATGATGACACTCCTCCCAACCTTTGCTTACACAAGCCATGGCTAACCGAATCCTTCGGGTGCCGTCCAACAATCACATACCATGGAGGAGTGTCTATTTTTGTTAATTAATTTGGGACTGGGAATCCCATTGCCATCTCTTTTTTGCAAAATTATTGGATAAGCGGATGTGCCACTAGTCCATATGAGAGTCCGTCAAAAGTAAATGACAAGGTTGAAAGCTAAACACCACATACTTCCTCATGAGCTATAAAACATTGACACAAATCAGAGGTGATAAATTTTGAATTGTTTAAAGGTAGCACTCAAGCAATTTACTTTGGAATGGCAGGAAATACCACATAGTAGGTAGGTATGGTGGACACAAATGGCATAGTGTTGTTTGGCTCAGGATTTGGATGCATGAGAAGTATTCCCTCTCGATACAAGGTTTAGGCTAGCAAGGTTGTTTGAAGCAAACACAAGCACGAACTAGTACAGCAAAACTCACATAAAAGACATATTACAAGCATTATAAGACTATACATCGTCTTCCTTGTTGTTCAAACACCTCACTAGAAAATATCTAGACTCTAGAGAAACCACTCATGCAAACCAAATTTTAGCATGCTCTATGTATTTCTTCATTAATGGGTGCAAAGCATATGATGCAAGAGCTTAATCATGAGCACAACAATTGCCAAGTATCACATTACCCAAGACATTATAGCAATTACTACATGTAGCATTTTCCAATTCCAACCATATAACAATTTAACGAAGAGGAAACTTCGCCATGAATATCATGAGCTAAGAACACATGTGTTCATATGCAACAGCGGAGCGTGTCTCTCTCCCACACGAGCATGATGTAATCCAATTTATTCAAACAAAAACAAAAACAAAAGCACACAGACGCTCCAAGTAAAGCACATAAGATGTGACCGAATAAAAATATAGTTTCAAGAGAAGGAACCTGATAATTTATCGATGAAGAAGGGGATGCCTTGGGCATCCCCAAGCTTAGACGCTTGAGTCTTCTTGATATATGCAGGGGTGAACCACCGGGGCATCCCCAAGCTTAGAGCTTTCACTCTTCTTGATCATAGTATATCATCCTCCTCTCTTGACCCTTGAAAACTTCCTTCACACCAAACTTCTCATAAACTTCATTAGAGGGGTTAGTACATAATCAAAAACTCACATGTTCAGAGGTGACACAATCATTCTTAACACTTCTGGACATTGCTCAAAGCTACTGGAGTTTAATGGAACAAAGAAATCCATCCCACATAGCAAAAGAGGCAATGCGAAATAAAAGGCAGAATCTGTCAAAACAGAACAGTCCGTAAAGACGAATTTCTAATAAATACTTCCGTTGCTCAAATAAGAAAACTCAAAACTAATGAAAGTTGCGTACATATCTGAGGAACACGCACGTAAATTGGCATATTTTTCTGATTTTTCTACAGAGAGAAAATCCCAGATTCGTGACAGATAGAAATCTGTTTCTGTGCAGAAATCCAAATCTAGTATCAACCTTCGATTAGAGGCTTCACTTGGCACAACAAAACACAAAACTAAGATAAGGAGAGGTTGCTACAGTAGTAAACAACTTCCAAGACATAAATATAAAACAAAGTACTGTAGCAAAATAACACATGGGTTATCTCCCAAGAAGTTCTTTTCTTTATAGCCATTAAGATGGGCTCAGCAGTTTTAATGATGCACCCGCAAGAAATAGTATTTGAAGCAAAAGAGAGCATCTAGAGGGAAATTCAAAACACATTTAAGTCTAACATGCTTCCTATGCATAGGAATCTTGTAAATAAACAAGTTCATGAAAAGCAAAGTAACAAGCATAGGAAGATAAAACAAGTATAGTTTCAAAAATTTCAGCACATAGAGAGGTGTTTTAGTAACATGAAAATTTCTACAACCATATTTTCCTCTCTCATAATAACTTTCAGTAACAACATGAGCAAACTCAACAATATAACTATCACATAAAGCATTCTTATCATGAGTCTCATGCATAAAATTATTACTCTCCACATAGGCATAATCAATTTTATTAGTTGTAGTGGGAGCAAATTCAACAAAGTAGCTATCATTATTATTCTCATCATCAAATATAGGAGGCATAATATAATCATAATCAAATTTATCCTCCATAACAGGCGGTACTAAAAGACCAATATCATTATAATCATCATAAATAGGAGGCAAAGTATCATCAAAGTAAATTTTCTCCTCAATGCTTGGGGGACTAAAAATATCATGCTCATCAAAGCCAGCTTCCCCAAGCTTAGAATTTTCCATATCATTAGCAACAATGGTGTTCAAAGTATTCATGCTAACATGTTCCATGGGTTTTTTAATTTTCGCATTAAACCATTCATGTCTTGACTCAGGAAATAGTACAAAGAGCTCACAGATGTTTTCCATTATGCCTAACTAGTGTAAACAAGAAACAAAAAGTTGCAATTGCAGGATCTAAAGGAAATAGCTTCGAGCACAAACACAATGGCGCCAGAAAAGTACTTTACCTGGAACCGAAGTATGAGTGCCTTTTACCTTTCCTCCCCGGCAACGGCGCCAGAAAAGTGCTTGATGTCTACTTCCCCCTCCTTTTCCTCAGAGATGTGTTGGGCCTCCAAGAGCAGAGGTTTGTAGAACAGCAGCAAGTTTTCCCTTAAGTGGATCACCCAAGGTTTATCGAACTCGGGAGGAAGAGGTCAAAGATATCCCTCTCATGCAACCCCGCAACCACAAAGCAAGAAGTCTCTTGTGTCCCCAACACACCTAATAGGTGCACTAGTTCGGCGAAGAGATAGTGAAATACAGTGGTATGAATATATATGAGCAAGAGCAACGGTGCGTAAAATAGCTTGCTGGCGTGTAGTTGATGGTGGTAGTATTGCAGCAGTAGTAACGCAAAGAAACAAGAAACAAGCAGTAGTAACTCAACAGTATTTAGGAACAAGGCCTAGGGATTATACTTTCACTAGTGGACACTCTCAACATTGATCACATAACAGAATAGATAAATGCATACTCTACACTCTTGTTGGATGATGAACGCATTGCGTAGGATTACACGAACCCTCAATGCCGGAGTTAACAAGCTCCACAATTTGTTCATATTTAAGTAACCTTATAGTGTAAGATAGATCAACATAACCAGATAGATCACATCAATACCATCATAATGATAATTAACTCCACAATCTACAAGAGATCATGATCATAGCCTACGACAAGAACCACACGGTGCACACACTAGTCACCTTTACACACGTGCAGGAGGAATAGAACTACTTTAATAACATCACTAGAGTAGCACATAGATGAATTGTGATACAAAACTCATATGAATCTCAATCATGTAAAGCAGCTCATGAGATCATTGTATTGAAGTACATGGAGAGAGATTAACCACATAGCTACCGGTACAGCCCCGAGCCTCGATGGAGAACTACTCCCTCCTCATGGGAGTAGCAGCGGTGATGAAGTTGGCGGTGGAGATGGCCGCGGTGTCGATGGAGAAGCCTTCCGGGGGCACTTCCCCGTTCCGGCAGCGTGCCGGAACAGAGACTCCTGTCCCCCAGATCTTGGCCTCGCGATGGCGGCGGCTCTGGAAGGTTTCTGTGGTTTTCGTCGAACGTATCAGGGTTTTCGATCCAGGGGCTTTATATAGGCGAAGAGGCGGCGCAGGAGGGTCGAAGGGGCGACGACACCATAGGCTGGCGCGGCCAGGGCCCAGGCCGCGCCACCCTATCATCTGGGGCCCACAGGGCCCCCCTCTGGCGGCTCTCGGGTGTTCTGGATGCTTCCGGTGAAAATAGGAACCTGGGTCTTGATTTCGTCCGATTCCGAGAATATTTCGTTACTAGGATTTCTGAAACCAAAAACAGCAGAAAACAGGAACTAGCACTTCGGCATCTTGTTAATAGGTTAGTTCCAGAAAATGCACGAATATGACATAAAGTGTGCATAAAACATGTAGATAACATCAATAATGTGGCATGGAACATAAGAAATTATCGATACGTCGGAGACGTATCAGTACACGATCCACATCCACTACACCAAAACCGATCATCACGTGAGATGATGTAGCTTCAATGGTGAACATCAACATGTTGATCATATCATCCATATGACTCGTGTTCAACCTTTCGGTTTCCGTTGTCCCGAGGCCATGTCTGTACATGCTATACTCGTCAAGCAAACCCAAGTATTCCGCGTGTACAACATGGCTTACACCCGTTGTATGTGAACGTTGAGTCTATCACATCCGATCATCACGAGATGCTTCGAAACGACGAACTGTACAACGGTGCATACGAGGGGAGAACACTTTATTATCTTGATATTAATGTGAGGGATCATCTTATAATGCTACCGTCGCGTTCTAAGCAAAATAAGATGCATAAAGGATTAACATCACATGCAGTTCATATGTGATATGATATGGCCCTTTTGTCTTTGCGCCTTTGATCTTCATCTCCAAACCACGGAATGATCTCCATCATCAACGGGCATGATCTCCATCATCGTCGGCGTAGCGTCAAGGTTCATGGCTCCGTCTTCATGGTTGTTCACCTCATGTAGCAACTATTACAACTACTTTGAAATACTACTCAACATGAAAATTAAAGACAACCATAAGGCTCCTGCCGGTTGCCACAATACAATAATGATCATCTCATACATATTCATCATCACATTATGGCCATATCACATCACCAAGCCCTGCAAAAACAAGTTAGACCTCTCTAATTTGGTTTGCATATTTTACGTGGTTTAGGGTTTTCGAGAGAGATCTAATCTACCTACGAACATGAACCACAACGGTGATACTAATGTTGTCAATAGAAGAGTAAATTGAATCTTTACTATAGTAGGAGAGACAGACACCCGCAAAGCCTCTTATGCAATACAAGTTGCATGTCGAACGAGGAACAAGTCTCATGAACGCGGTCATGTAAAGTTAGTCCGAGCCGCTTCATCCCACTATGCCACAAAGATGCAAAGTACTCAAACTAAAGATAACAAGAGCATCAACGCCCACAAAACCATTGTGTTCTACTCGTGCAACCATCTATGCATAGACACGGCTCTGATACCACTGTAGGGATACGTTGCATAGAAAACAAAAAATTTCCTACCGCGAGAACGCAATCCAAGCCAAGATGCAATCTAGAAGATGGGAGCAACGAGGGGATGAACAAGACTAACCCTTGAAGATTTCCATAGCCTATAAGAGTAGGCTCTTATTGCTGCGGTAGACGATCACTTGCCGCTTGCAAAAGCGCGTAGAAGATCTTGATCACGGTGCCACGATCGGGCAGCACCTCCGTACTCGGTCACACATTCGGTGTTGATGACGACGTCCTTCTCCCCGTTCCAGCGGGCAGCGGAAGTAGTAGATCCTCCTCGGAATCCCGGCAGCACGACGGCGTGGTGGCGGTGTCGATGGAGATCTCCGGCGGAGCTTCGCTAAGCATATGCGGGAGAAGTAGTGGAGGAGGGGTGCTAGGGTTTGGGGAGAGGGGGTGCCATGGGTGCCGGCCTCAAGGGGGCAGGGGTGGTGCGGCCAAGCCATGGGCTGCCCCCTCCCTCTCCTCCTCATTATATAGGTGGAACCCCAAGGGTTTGCCCAAAGTCTTCGAATAAGACCCCAACAGAAAAACTGCCTTATGGACGAAACCTAGAGGGACAGGGACTCTCCCCTTCCCCCTTTTCTTTGGCCGGCCAAGGAGGTGGAGTCCACCATGGACTCCACCCTCCCACTTGGTTGGCTGGTTAGGGTTTGTGGAGTCCCTCCGGGACTCCTCCTTCCATAGTAATTTATTGCCGGATAATTCTAGAAACCACCTTCCATAAATTCACCGGATCATTTCCAAACTTGGAAAGTGACTTCCTATATATGAATCTTATTCTCCGGACCATTCCGGAACTCCTCGTGATGTCCTGGATCCCATCCGAGACTCCGAACAAAACTTCAAACTCCATTCCATATTCCATATCTACTTAAACGACATCAAACCTTAAGTGTGTCACCCTACGGTTCGCGAACTATGTAGACATGGTTGAGACTTCTCTCCGACCAATAACCAATAGCGGGATCTGGAGATCCATAATGGCTCCCACATATTCAACGATGACTTTAGTGATCGAATGAACCATTCACATACGATACCAATTCCCTTTGTCACGCGATATTTTACTTGTCCGAGGTTTGATCATCGGTATCACTCTATACCTTGTTCAACCTCGTCTCCTGACAAGTACTCTTTACTCGTACCGTAGTATGTGGTCTCTTATGAACTTATTCATATGCTTGCAAGACATTAGACGACATTCCACCGAGAGGGCCCAAAGTATATCTATCCGTCATCGGGATGGACAAATCCCACTTTTGATCCATATGCCTCAACTCATACTTTCCGGATACTTAATCCCACCTTTATAACCACCCATTTACGCAGTGGCGTTTGATGTAATCAAAGTACCTTTCTGGTATAAGTGATTTATATGATCTCATGGTCATAAGGACTAGGTAACTATGTATCGAAAGCTTATAGCAAATAACTTAATGGCGTGATCTTATGCTACGCTTAATTGGGTGTGTCCATTATATCATTCACATAATGACATAACCTTGGTATTAATAACATCCAATGTTCATGATCATGAAACGATGATCATCTATTAATCAACAAGCTAGTTATACAAGAGGCTTACTAGAGACTCCTTGTTGTTCACATAACACACATGTATCAATGTTTCGGTTAATACAATTATAGCATGGTATGTAAACATTATCATAAACTTAAAGATATTATAATAACCATTTTATTATTGCCTCTTGGGCATATCTCCAACAATGTATTGCCTACAAACTAAGATGGTGGTTCACGCGTAGCCCGTCAAGAAAAATAAAGCTCTTACAAGTTCTTACCAAACAGGAGGAAGGCGATATGGCAACCAGCAAGGATCAGCATTGCCCAAAAGATTTAACAAAGCGATTACCAGGTGTTGACAGAATGCACATGGAGACAATATGTGAAGCTGTAGGAAGGCTTATATGTAGTAGAAAAAACAACAATTGCTAAAACAGCGATGCGATATTGAAAGAATGCTCAACAACGGTATTGTGCTGGTCCTAGGCTAGACCGTTCTAGAGACGCGAGCCTAGAACACTAACAAGGTCACGACGCGGCACACAAGCAACGAGCAGCGATGAGGTGGCAACCGAGATGCGAAAAAACACTATGATGGCGAGTGTCTCAAA
The DNA here is from genome assembly GCF_019359855.2 of Lolium perenne. Taxonomy (NCBI): domain Eukaryota; kingdom Viridiplantae; phylum Streptophyta; class Magnoliopsida; order Poales; family Poaceae; genus Lolium; species Lolium perenne. The sequence goes on from NC_067245.2 coordinate 269,385,112, forward strand.
CTTATATATTCATGAGGTCTAAAAATAGTATATCCTTGAAAAAAATTATCGAAATTTCTGAAAAATGCTCCGGAAAGCGCGCTGGCGCAATTTTTTTCCGCTATAACGAACAATGGAGAAAAGTGATCTCCAAGGTCGAAAACTAGTGTAGCCAAAGGTTTTTTTCTCTCCTTACTATTGCCAACGATCGAAACTTAACTCACGGAGATTTGGATCACAACACGGACGAAAATAGAAGGAAACAACTAATAAGGAAATAGGGAAAACCTAATTCTACTCGAACTCATGCCGCGGTAGTAAACATGGTATATGTCGGAAGTGGATGGCGGCGGTTTTAGGGTATATGCGTGGAGCAGCGTATGGTGGTGATAGGCGGCGGTGGCGGAAGTGTATGGTGGTGATATGCGGTGGTGGCGGAAGTGTATGGTGGTGATGATATGCGAGCGGTGGAAGCGGGTGGCGGTGGCGTGACTAATATGACAAGAACTTGAAACTCTAAGGGAACTAGACACTAATTAAGACCACAACTCGACACGAAGATTCAGACACAAATTCAACGATGCAAAACTGAAAAGACAATGCAAATACTCGGGGTGGTTTATAGGACGATATGATCTAAACCCCTAAATGTATTTTTGCCTTTTTCTTGTTTTATAGGTATAAAGGCAGGCACAATCTACACTAGGAAAACAGTAAATCTCACCGAGCAACCTGGAATATGATACCACTGGATAGGGCAAAGGTGTCCGATCTTTCGATGAGATGAAGATAACTTCGATTTGTTGGTGTAGTTTGTGCTTGATGATTCGACTACACATGCAAAGCTCTTGCGCCAATGCAATCGCTAGAACAATCTCCGGGAGTTATTGAACTTGATGTTGCACGATCAGCCTAACCAACATGGGTCTTAATTCCTACCTGAAATCGAGAACAAGTAATAACTAATAATGCAATCAAAATATTACAGATAAATATGAAAACTTTAGTAAAAAAAGGTGGGATTCCGAATAGTCGGCCTTGTTTTGGTCGTTGGCCTCAAAAGAAGTACACGAGTGTTGCAACAATGACTAAATTTTAATCTAATAAAAATCCAAGTCTAAACGTGATGGTTAGGGAGGTATTTAAGGAGGAAAAGGAAAGGGTCTCGGCCAACCCTAGGTATGGTGGACCAACCAACCTCCATGGGTCGTTTTCTCCTTCAATACGGACTCTAATAAGTGGCTGAATTAATTCCTGCGAAAATGACATGGGCCTGACCAACAACTAAAGGTGACGCAACACCATATTATGCTATGGGAGAAATTATGAAGTATTATCTTGTATATTTTGCCAAGTCTTCATTCATTATTATGATGGCTTAAAAGTTTTGAAATCTCTACTTGTGGTCTCCTCTTCAATCCTCACATGCTTGCTGCCATCTCCATGTCCGGTCATACTCCAATGATTGTCCCTCTCATCCATGCTAGGTTAATCATTCCTAAGAGTAACAAACACTTTCAAGAAACCAAAGTACCCGATAATTAATTTGTTTGGCGCGAGCTCGAGTTATAGGTCGTTGTATTTGTGTGGCTGTAGGTACAATGATTGTATCAATAAAGATGGATGTACTCATCATGGACAGGTGTTGAAAGATTCATGCCCTACCTTTGCATAGTTTCGTATGTGATTTTGACCCTATTTTTAAAAAACCAAACAAAATGAAGAAAATGTCAAAATATGGAATCCGTTGGCATGTAGTCCTTTCTAGGAAAACTGATATAGGTGGATTCTGACGTATTTTGTAAAAAAAAACTTGCACAAAAATGTTGTCATTTATGAAACATGCATGCCTTTGGATCCAAATGATCAAGGTCATGGACATATCCCTGGAATAGTTCATGATAATGTGACTATATTTAGCGCAAAGGTGCATACTAGAATGCTAAACAACATATTTTCCAACATTCATTTATGATTGTTTTTTCATTTTCTAACTGCCAAAATTTGATTTTCTATGATGCATGTGCAGAAAAATGGTGCAAAACACCTCCTCATATTTCACACAAAATATGCCACACTGGATGACCAACTTCACAATATTAAGAATTTTCCCAATATCTAGCTACTTTCACCCATCTAAATGAATTTCGGTTGTTTTTTTTTGAAAGAAATTCAAATTTGAACTACAAGTGTTTGTAGTTTGCTCCTAAAAATCACCATAATCTTTCTTCTGACTATTATACTATGTAATAAACAGTGAGGGTGTTTATTTCATTAAGGCCCAATCGATGAATAGATCAATATGGGATTTTCACCTCGTTTTGAAACAAATCCTAGAAAGTGAACAAATGTTAAAAAAATGAAATCCTTTTGCATGCATCCCTTTCATACATATATTTTGAAAAAAGCATTGTAAAAAAACCACCTTCACAAATGGTACTATCATGTATGACCAAGCATGGCTTTCAAGCAAAATTCTCAAGGCCATGGTCATATACATGAAATATTCCCTGACAATGTGACCATATTTGGAGAAAAGGTGCATATTTGAATGCCAAACAATAGTACCAAAAGGAGTTTCCAAATTTTATCTACAGAAAATAGTTTTCATTTTCTAAGTGCCAAAAATGGTTGTTTTGAAGAAAGTGCAAAAATATGTTCCAAAATGGCACCTCTGAATTATTCACACAAAACAAACCTTATAGAGGAAATTCTAAAATTTTAGGAATTTTCTAAATTTAGCTAATTTCTCCAATTCAAATGAATTTCAATATATGTCCCAAAAGTAAATCAAATTTTAAGTACATGTGTGTATTATTTTCATCCCAAGAATTGCCAATTCTTTATTTGAAGGTACCTAAGTATAATTTTATTTAATATCCCTAGATATATTTGAAAGATTTAGGATCTAGCTATGAATAGTTTCGTAGGTATTTTTTAAGGGTTAAACAGTGGGAAAATCCCACTGCAATATTTTTATTATATAATAATCAGTACAACACAATACATGTTTTGTCTATATACCAGTGGTATACAGAACAGAAAAGAAGATTACAATTCTGGAGATATACCATTATAATCACACATTTGTTTGTATCCATTCTCTAAAAGCTTCTGCATGCTTCTTCTTTATTCTGAACTGAATCATTCTAAGCTCATTTTTGTAAATTGCCTTCCAACTCTGGAAGTTTGGAACTTGGTTCTTGAAAATTTTGTTGTTTCTTATTATCCAGATGCCCCAGCCAGCTGAGATAATAATTTCCATTGCAAAAGGGACATTAAGTTTTGTCTTGATATTATAAAAAGCATCCATAACTGACAACAATCGAGTTCTTTGTGGGCAAATGGAATCTTAGCATAGCTCAACAAATGGGCAAGTCCAGAATAGATGCACTAAAGTTTCTTCCTCATTGCATTGGAGAGTTGTGCAAGAATAAGAAGGTAAAGTGAAATTCTTTATTGTAAGGAGGTTTCTTGTGTTAAGTCTATCCAGAAGAAGAAGCCAGAAAAAGAATTTGTTCTTTGCTTGACATGAAGACTTCCAGATCCAAGAGAAAATTTCAGGTGTATGTCTCACCTCTATCATAATATTGTATGCCTTCTTTGTTGAAAATTGACCAGTACCCCAGATGTAACTCCAAGATTCCTTGTCTCCTCCTTGCACAATGTTCGTTGCATTGGTGCAAATTTGTTCAAATACTTCAAACTCTTGAAATGCCTGTTGAGATACTGGTAGATGAAACAAATCTTCCAAAAATTCTTGGGAGATGACATCATAAACTGAGACATATGTTCTCTTTGCAAAAGAGACTAAATGTGGCAATTGATGATGTAGACAAGAATCTTCCCACATGTCAGTCCAGAACAAAATTGTTTTCCCATAGCCTCGGTTACACTTGGCCATGGATTTGTATGTATCCAGCAATTTTAAATGAGATTTCCACCAGAAGGATCCTTCCATTGTATTGGTTATTCTTCCAGTATTATAATAAGTTAATCTGATAAGTTTAACCCAAGGAATGTCCAAGTTATTATGAAATTTGTGCAGATTTTTAAGCAGAAGGGCTTTGTTTTGTATTTCAAGATTCAACACTCCTAGATCTTCTTGATCTTTTGGTCTACATATTTTATTCCATGATACTAGAGCCTTCCCCTGAGCTTTTACATTATTATTATTTTTTCTACATAATTAATGTCTCATATATTTGATCACCTGATCTTTGATAGTCACTAGGATGTCAAGGGAACACATGTAGAACATGGGAAGAGATGATAACACAGATTTTACCATTTCCAATTTCTCTCCATAGTTAAGAAAATCTGAGATACCACATAATCTTCCTTGAAATCTTTGAACCATTGGGATGAAGTACTCAAGAGAGGGATTTGTGATACCGAAAGGTAACCCCAGGTATGTGAAGGGTAAGCTGCCCTTTTTACAGTTTTGTGGGTATTCGATCCCTTTTTGAACAAAATCAAAGAAAATATGAAAAATAATATATTTTGTCATGGAGTCCATTTTATGCATACCTATTGTTATAAAATAAACGTGGATTTTGAAGTATTTGAAAACAAAACATCACAAGACGAACTATCTTGTATGAAAATGCATGGCGTTCGACCTAGATAATCAAGATCATGGCGATATACATGGCATATATCATGATAATGTGACAATATTATGCACAAAGGTTCATCTTGGCATTTCATAAAACAGTGCCAAAAGAAGTTTCCAATTTTTACTCACATTTTTTAACATTTTTCTAAGCACAAAAATGGGTTCTTCGTGAAGCAAGTGCGAAGAATAAGGTCCAAAATTGCACCTCTCAAGATTTCACACAAAGTGGACCACAGTCGATGCACAATTTACAAGTACTAAGGGTTTTTCAATTTCAAGTTATTTTCTCCATTTTCATGATTTTTTGTTGGTTTTCCAAAAGTAATTCAAATCCGAACTACAGGTGTGTTCTAATTTACTCCTAAAAATTGCCAAAAACTATTTTAAGTTATTAAACTATGATTCTATGCAATAAACATAAAGGATTTTGAAGGATTCAAACCCTAGGTGTGCATACTTCCATAGATGATTTTGACCGACATTTAAAAAAAAAGAGACCGTGAAGAAAATGTCATAAAATTAAATTCGTTGGCACATGTTCCTTTTATACATACTAGTTGATAGGAAATGTGATAAACATGATTTTAATATTTTAAATAAACTTCACGAAATGGACTATTAGGTCTGAAGTATTTTTCGTACCTTTCTAGAACATTTGGTTTGTAAAAATCTCGCGGTTATGTTCCTACCAGAAAATACCGAAAAATCCAGAATTTTTTCGAAAACCCTGAAACCACTTTCCGATATATGAATATTATTCTCCAGACCATTATGAACCTCCTAATGATGTCCTTTATCCCATCTGAGACTCCGAATAATTTTCGGTCTCACGATTATTAATATCTCATCATTACCCTAGCTACATCGAACGTTAAGGGTGTGACCCTACAGGTTGGAGAATCTGTGGACATAATCAAGAAAATCTTCGATCAAAAATAATTAATAGCAGGGTCTGGATGCACATAATGATTCCCACACATTGATAACCCCCAAGTGCAGGGGGATCACCGTAGTACAATTCGATAAGTATTTGAGTGTCGACCCACGAGGAGCTGAAGGTAAACTATGTATTCATTAAAGCCCTATAACCCACTCATATGGACTTCTATGCAAAGATAGGAATTATAATATGTGTGTGTGGTGGTTTCTACTAGGAACTACGGATAATGCAAATCGAAGCTATTTTATGTTTGACTCAGGCCTATATGACCGATCGATCGAAATATTCCAAGACTCCACCTTTGTCATATATTCCATATATCACATTAGACAGATATCATATTCATGGAATATGATTCACTTTCGAGATGCCTTGATGGTGAAATGGTAGACACGCGAGACTCAAAATCTCGTGCTGAAGAGCGTGGAGGTTCGAGTCCTCTTCAAGGCATAATATGGAGAATGCTCATTCAATCAGCATTCCCCGTAGAAGTATTCCGAAAATCTGAGCCTGGCGCTCTCCTCTATCTTCTGAGGTCCTTAACCATCTCCCTGAGAAAAGTACTAAAAATAATTGTAGGAAGTAAAATTAGTGAAGTAAAGTAAATGCTGTGAGGTGAAGTGAAGTAAAGTGGAGTAACTCTAGGGAGTAAGTGTTCATGCAAATTGTTATTTCATTTGTGTGGTTGTCACGATTAGTAAAGCTCGGTATAGTATTTTTTAGTGTTTCTTCTAGAGAGGAGTCATAGATATGTGTAGCCATATACATGAGAAAATACACCACTAGTAATTGATCCCGAGGAAAATTAAGAGCAAACAAGGGAATTATTAAGACATAAAGTTCAACCACCGCTGTAAGTTTAAATGTCCCCATAGTTATACCCCGCTGATTAACCATGAATTAATATAACATGAATATATAAGAATTGGGACATGGTTTCTGTCAATCTCCATCTGACCCTCTCCCTACCATCATGCAACAGTGACAACATCATGTATTCTCCCAACATATGTCTATGCTTATGTATCAGTACAAGAGATCATCATAGAAGATAGAAAATATTTATATGCAACCATCAACAAATTATCTCACAATTGCCAAGAACAAGTCACTACTCAAACAAAGACATAAAGATGCAATATATCATGAGAAAACGATAGATTGCCTCACACATCATGTTTGCCAAGATATTACAAAGGGTAGATGAAGATGGTGTTGAGGGTGTTGATGAAGATCATGATGATGACCACACCGAGGGGGGTGGAGTCCACCGGAGGCGATTCCGGCAGCGGTTCCCCCTTCTGATCTCCATCGACAGCAGCCTGCTCACTCTCTGTTCATGTGTTTTTGATCTCCGCCTCCAACTATTTGCGGTACGCGTGGGGGGCTTTATATAAGAGTTTTTAGGCCAAAACAAGTTTGTGCCCGAAAGATTGAGGCAAATCGGACAATCGGGGGGGGGGGGGGAGGGAGACACCAGGTGACGCGCACAGGGTACTGGGGCGTGCCACTGGTCCTATTTCCCAGACCATTTACCTCATAGTGTCACATTTTAGCTCATTTTGTTCGTCTAAAAAATACCGAAACGGGGCCTCTGACCTTGGCCTTTTTCGAGTCTCGTAACTCCTAGAAAGTCAAAAGTACTAACAAAAGGTGTTTTCTGTCAGACAAAGTGAAAACAAGAGAAGAGGTGATTGTTTCAAAAATGTCCAAAAACAATATAAAACATGGATATAACATTATATGAAATGCAAATATGTGGAAATATATGTCAATAAACTACAAAGTTCATGCATGAATTTTACATGCATCACACATTCAGCGAAGATCTTTATCGGTTGAACCATAGTGTCAAGGATTCAATCAATCCTATATTTTGTTCCTTTTGTTTCGTGATATTTTACTTACCCGAGATTAATTTGATCGTCGATGTCACCTTACCTAGTTCAATCTCGTTACCAGGCTAGTACTCTTTACTCGTACCGTAATACAACATTCTCTTGTGGTTAGCTCATTAGTCACGTGCTTGCAAGCTATATAGAGTGTCCATTACCTGAGTGGAGCCCTGAGTAGATCTATCCATTACGTAGATGGGAAAATTCCACTCTTGATACATACTACTCAACAAGTACTTTCTGAGACACCGAAGAAGACTTTTATGATCATCCAATTAAGAAGTGAGGGTTTATGCCCTCAAAGTATTCTTCTAGTACTAGAAAGTAGCATAATCTTATGGTCTAAGGATTGGTATATTTGACATTGAAAGCTACTACAATTTAAACATTGATTCGATCTAATTGTTTTGCTTAGTTAGGTCTTATCCTTCATGTCATTCTCCTAATGACATTACCCCGTTGTTAGTTGAAAACGCATGTCTATGGTTAGGTATCCTTAATAATAATCAACCAAGGGACTCGTCTAGTAGAGGCTTATTAGGGACACAATATTGTTTACGAGCAATACAAGTATTAATATTTCCGCTTAATATAATTCTAGCATGGAGTATAAACATTTATCATGAACAATAAAATAGGATACTAAATCTATTATTACTGTCTCTAGGGCATATTTCCAATATTATCATGTGTGAACGTGCATGACTTTGGAGCAAAATGATTAATGTCATGGCCTATCGACGTAATAGTTCATGATAATGTGACCATATACGACACAAAGATGCATATTTTCATGCCAAATAATTGCGCCAAAGGAGTTTCCAACTTTTTTTTTGTTAGTGCCAAACGATTTGTTTTATGTAAAATGCAAATAATATGGTGAAAACTGGCACCTGTACAATTCCCACACATAGTAAACCACATTTAGAGACCAATTTCCAACTATTTAGATTTTCTCAATTTCTAGCTAGTTGTGCCAATAGAAATGAATTTCGAACGAGGTTTGAAACTAATTCAAATTTGACATACAAGTGAGTTCTAGTTTTCTCATAAAATTTACAAAAATCATTCTAATATAACCAATTATGATTATGTTCAATAAAAAGAAAGTGTTGAAAGATTCAAGACCAAGTTATGAATATAATATTTTCACACACAATTTTTACCTTGTATTAAAAAATCAAATAAAATGTCAAAAAATGAAATACTTTGTCATGGAGTCCTTTTATGCTTACTAGTTGTTAGGAAAAACAATAAACGTGGATTTCGATGAATTTGGATGGACTATCGTGTATGAAACGTATGGCGTTCGAGTTGAATTATCAATGTAATGGCCATATGCATGTCATAGGTCAGGATAATGTTACAAAATTAGGTGCAACGTTTGATGTTAGCATGTCATCTTACAACAAATATATTTACATTTGCTATGTGCCAACAATGGTTTTTTTAATGAAGCAACTCCAAAGAATAAGGTGCAACATGACACCTCTAATTTTCACAAAAGGACACCACATTTAATGATTTATTTACACGTGTTAGGATTTTTGTCAATTTCAAGATATATTCCCCGTTTTAATGGTTATTTTGCTAGTTTTCCAAAAGTAATTCTAATTTCACCAACAAGTGTGATCTAGTTTGCTCCTAAAAAATTCCATCAATCATTTCAAGGTACCCAAGTATGATTCTAGCCAATAAAAATAGAGGGTGCTGAAATATTCAGGCCATAGGTATGCTTAGTCCCGTAAGAGATTTTGACCCAATTTTGAAAAAATGGAGAAAAATCATAAAGCTAAATCAGTTGGCATGGATTAGTGGAAGGACATCTTTGCCCTCCCAGTGGATTTTGGGTGATAAAAATGCTGCATATTTGGGGACTGAATTTTCAATCTAGTGTTGCAGGCACTCAGTCTCAACATGGTTAGATGTTCCTTTCAAAACATACAACTAGGTTCAATGTACCCTCCAATAACACCCTGGCAAGGGACTGAAGCAACTATATGCCCAGTCATAGCCTCATAGGCGTTCTTGTGGGTCAAACCCTTGTTTGGTTAATCATTGATGCAACACTTGAAGAACTCAAAAAACTCAATTCCTTTCCTCGAAGTATTCTTGGTGGCGTGGCGCAACAGGGCCATGGCAGCGGACGTGTGATGATGGACACACGCAGGGTGGTTGCACTGTTTGGCGATGTTGCAGCATGCCTGACAAGGACTATATGTATCTTTGTCCTAAAGATGGATCAACAACTGTGGATGGTGGTGACGAATTCTGTAGCGTGTACATGAGATGCTCGCTAAGAGTTTACTAGACCGGATGAGTGCTCCCGTTTCGCTTAGTGGGTGTCTCAGGGTATGCGATGTTTATGATCCCTAGTTGGTGGGAGTTTTTATTTTCTTTCCAGGAAATAAGTTCCCATTGACATGATATTCACCCGTTGTCGGCTATGTATGTGTTGTGTGGTGGCTTCGGTTTTTTTTTTTATGTATGATCTTTATCAGACCTTTGTTGAATAATTGAATAAATCAATAAAAACGTTGTAGAGGCTGGAGTCCTCCACTCCTCCCTCATTTTTTTTTAAAAAAGAACGTGAATACAACACGTCACTAGTATAACAAGATTGGCATGTTGCCTGTCGCGTGCTATCTAGATTTAGAATCAAAAATCTCACCTGCATTTTGTAATGAACTTGTTCTCACATTTCATAAGACTAAATAAGCAAATACTATATGTAAAAACGAAGTTAGTGTACAGGCTAACTACACATAGCAATTTCATGTAAATTAAGATGTTTATGGATGCACATGACGACAGAAGCAAGTGAGTCTTTTAAACACAGGCTAGAAAGATGGAGCAGTGATAAATCAGGAATCTCACTAACAGTGAAGGCGCTAGTAAGCTCCAACTCCAAGACGTACAACCACTTCTTCGGATGTTGATCTAAAAAAGTTGGGGAAAAAACTTAAATTCAATCTTGTTTAGAAACAAAAACCCCACTTCTACTCCACGACACACAATTGGTTATGACGAATAAATCCACCTAAATAATCGACATAACAAATTGACATATACTATCAAATATCACACTTGTTTATAATGAGGCCATTCAGGCCTCAAACCTGAAACGATTCGAGATGAGAGGTTCAAACCCAGACCAAGACCTGATGAGCCAAACAGTCTTTGACAGTTTGACTTGTTTTTTTAACAAACTACTAAAAAATAACTTTGATACAATTAGTATAGAGAGAAGGGGAGGCCGCTGGTGTTGGTTGCCTGGCCACAAAGGAGAGCATTGTCCGGGATGGGGAGCTCATCACGGAAGGAATGTGTTGGCGTGTACACCCGGAGGTAGAACTGTTGGCCTAGGTACCTCCTTGTCCAATCCTCTGATCTCAGGTTCCACATGCCCACGTTGTCCAGTGCGATGAAGATGGCCGTCCATGCTCTAGGATACACCTTCGCAAAGTAAAAACAACAAAAAAGTTACGAACATAAATAAGCTGCAGTTGCAGGATCTTCTCTAGATCGTGAAAACGGGAAGAAAATCTTACTTGCACCGTGCAGCGCGCAACTGCATCCACAAGATTGTAGGTTGTCCTGCTCTGCTCACTCCACACTCCTTTGTCCATCCTACCATAACCAATGGGACATGTTTACCGTTCGAAAAAATGGAAAATGTTCATACCAAACAAGTAATTAAAGATTGTGTAAGCAACATAGTGGATGGCTCTCATGATGTTGGATATGCACTTACCCGACTACGAAGACGCTATACCCATCGAGGTGCCAGCTCTGGACGGTGTCCTCATTGTTCTCGAACACCACTTCGACAAAGGAGCGGTGGTCGGAGTCCATGACGGCCGTCACATTCTGCAACTCTGTGCCGGTGTTGGTCTCATTCGGACCCGTCCCGTTGGTTGTCGCGGGCGCATCTGCGATACCGCCCATCTTGAACACACCGGTGAGGTTGTAGTAGTCGGCCAACTTGAGGGGCGTGGCAGCGTCCACGTACGACACGCCATTCACGCCATACCTCAGCTTACCGTCGACCTGCCCAGCCGAGTTGGCCAGCCTGATGGTGCGGGTCACATTGATGGACCCGTAGTGGTACGACCCCTGTGGGTTTGGCCTTGGCCCGCTCGCCGTTAGGTTCGTCCTGCACGCCAGCCATAGTTAACAAGTTCAGTAACACGCGAATATATAGCCATTTGACAATTTAAGTTGATGGTTGAGATGATGTGATCGGTACCTGATGGAGCGAGCCTGCTCAAGCGAAAAATCAACGTCGCTGGTGTTCACAACAGGTGGCCGCCCCCAAGCGGGGAAGCTCGAGCCGGCGTAGTGCAGCACGGCGGTGGAGTTAAGGGTTTGGTTGGTGAAGCGGGTGGAGACGACGATGTGGTAGTCCCTGGGCAGGCGGTCAGCGGTGACGAGCACGGACAGCGACTGCCCGACATGGACGTCGATGGAGGTGTAGGTGTTCTGCACCGTGTGTGTGCCCTCCACCTCCACGAGCGTCACGTTGTGGTCTTGGATCATGAAGTTCAGAGTGTTCTGCAGGCCAACGTTGGAGATGCGCAGCCTGTACGTGTTCCCTTGCTGGACGGTGAAGTTTGCGCCGCCGTGCGGCCCCTTGCCATTGATCAGGATGGCGTCCGGGAAAGGCAGCTGCGTTCCGTTGTCCATCGTGGTTTGCAGAGCCTGACAAGCAAAAAACAAACCCATAAGTTATGAGATACGTGCATTTCGTACAAGCAAACGCAACCAGATGTTCAGGTGCAAAGGCCGCAATACCTTGTGGGTGGCGTTGTACCAATCACCGATGAGCACGGTGTACTCGTCGGCCGGCGGGGGAAACGGGACCGGGACGCGGGGGCGGCTGTTGATGCGGATGGCGCCGAAGCCGCCGGCAGCCTTGTGGAAGGCGAGTGAGGGGTAGTAGAAGAAGCTGCCAATCTGATCCTTCGCCTGCATACGGTAAGTGTAGTTCTGGCCAGGAGGAATCGGGCAGTTGGTGCCGGACACGCCATCCTGCCACGAGTTCTTTCTTTGCTGGATCCCATTCCTGTTGTATTTGCAAGTGATAAGTGAATAGATGTGCATCGATGCTATACATAGGTAACTTGCTTGTAGTAGGCGAGATATCCGGAAGGTGATATTATCTACATCTGTTTTAGGAATCACAGTTTCCATCAAACAACCACTGGTAGACGTCATGATCAGGTACCAGAATTATCCATGGTGTCGTGTCGTGTGTGTTTGCAATTGCCACTTTGCCAGTAAGGGAATTAGATGTATATATTTGATGTACGTGGAATATGCATGCATCTAATTTTGTTTAGTGACTTTCAAGATTGGATGCCAAGCGTAAACCAGACTCGTCACACTGATACTACTATACGCAAACAAACTTCCACTTTTACGACCACTTTGTTTGATCCGGACGACATCATAAACAAGTGCAGATTAAAGTGGTACAACGTCACCAAAGATTTGAGTAAGCCAAACTCATTAAAGAGAGATAAAAATGCAGTCTGAAAGACTGAATTGGTGTAACAGCGTACTAATACATCTAACATCTTGATAAGCAGGTTCCACGTAAGGTAAGCTAGTTACACATTCACGCAGATTGAACTGGTGCAACAAATCAGAAGATATGATCGAGTAAGGAAAACAACTTGCCATGAAAGTAGGAACGGCTCCGGCAAGCTGTTGTGCACGTTGACGATGAGATTGGCGTTGGTCTCGCAGTCGATCTCCGGCCCCGGAAACTGCCCGTTGATCAGAATACCCTGGAGAGGAAAGCAAACAACACATCACCAACATGCATCAAAATCATCGCGTGTAAGCACGTCCCCATATCAGATCAAACCAGCGTAGCTTCGCTCGGCATAGATGATAGATGGTACCTGCTGCGGAGCTCCAAGCGGGTTGATATCGCCATAGCTGACATTCCAGTCGAAGAACTTGTACGGCGCCTCTCCGTGCGCGGAGAGGACGAGCGAGCAGACGCACGCGAGCGTAACCAGCGCCGCCGCCGCCGCCGCCATCTGGACCTGGAGCTAGGGAGATGAGATGAGTTGGGATGGGATGTTTGCAGCGAAGATAAATGGCTCCGCGGGAGATGAGGTTAAGGTGGGCATTTATAGATGGCTTTCTCGCGCGCGCGCGCGCCGTATAGGCGGAAGTCTGTTGGGATCTCGGAAAAATTTCAGTCGTCTGTTACGACGATGGCCAGGTTGTTACAATGTGATGGGCTGGTTTGGGTCCAGATTCTTGGCCCATCTAGAAAAGGGCCCGTGGAGCGTTCGTTCACTGCCAGATGGGCTTCCCCACCGTAGACAGCACGGACCGACCGGCTGGTCCTCCCGCGAAAGTACCGAGCACCGCCTCCCTCCTCCTCCTCTCGTCGGCGCGGCGGCGAGGATGCCCTGCTGCGGGGCAAGCGATCCCGACGAGTCCGCCAGAGTCCCGTCCCAGCCGCAGCGTCATGGCTCCCACGGTTCGTCGTTTGTTCGATTTGGTCACAATGAGGGTGGTTCCGTCTCCTGGGTCTGAATGGTTGAAGAACTGATCGGCGTCTGGGGATTTGAGTGCAGGGAGGAAGCCGTGGAGGTATGTCCGGGTAGTCGTGCTACTTCTTCATGTGTTCTTCATTGGCGCCATCTTGCTGCTCGATCCCACCCTCCGGAGCCAAATCCGTCAGGGCAACTGGTACAACCACTACTCTCTTTTCCCCTGAATTTGCCGCTTTTCAGATTACATGTGTTAATTTAGTGCTAGATTGTATGGACTCGATTTGCTCATAGCTCTTGGCTATCATTTAGTACTAATAATGCAAATTCAACATATTATCTACTTCTCTGTTTCTCACTAGACACTGGCGAAGTTTTAATCTTGAACAACCCTTACTTGCCTCATCTATCTTCAGTCTTCCCACTGTCAGTTTTTCATGGCAGGTATATGATGTTATATGGAGTGATGGTGCTGCTTACCTTACTGCAGTACTTGTATACAGCTAAATCGTCTCCAGGGTAATTGACCCTTCTCTTGTCAGTGTTACTTTTGTCCATCCAAACATTAATACATTGATCCAGGGTTACCTTATACTTTTGTCCATCCTTTTGCTGTTGTTAGGTATGTGGCTGATATGTTGAGAGCTGGATCAGGGATGCATGCAACCTTCGTCAATACAGCGACTCTCTCAAAGTAATGTCGTAAGATCTTTTGTGTTTCCTTATGGCATGCATATTTGAAGTCATGGAACCTACAGATTGCGCGGGCTTGCTTCAAGCTAAATTGATAGTGGTCCCTTTTTATGATTAAGAAAAGACAGGCCACTACCAAAGGATGGAAGATTAAATTCTGCCATGAGTCGCAGCAAAATAGAGGAACAAAACCAGCAATCAGCTACGCCTTCGTTGCTTCTGCAAATGATGGATCTATATCCTCCTGGATCTAACAGCAGGTACACTTGTCTGGATTTGACATTAAGTGTTTTTTCCCTCTTCGGAGGTGTTGTTTTTATCTACTTTTTTAAATGTGATATGCTTATATTGCTTCCATTTTATTTAGGGATTTGACTTGCTCGTCCTGCCATCTCATTCAGGTAATCTCTATTTTTTCTAAGGTTGCACTCTAGTGTAATGTGCTCTTTAGTCAACGAAATGACAAAATAACCAGGCAGCAGTATACCTGCTTGGAATCTTGATTTTAGTGCTTTTAGCAGAACAAATAAAATGCTTTGAGAAAAAAATAGAAAGAGAAGATCAGTTGATTATTCTCTAATATGTATATGTCACAGCATATGCGCGATCCATCGCCATATCCTTAATTAGCTCACACAAGGTTCAAAAAAGCGCTAAGCGCTAAGCGAGCGGTGAGGCTCTGCCTAGAGGAACTACTGCTTAAGCGAGCTTAAGCACCGCTTAAGCGTGCATGGCAAAACAGACATATGTAAGCCTAAAATAGGAAATATTGAATAACCTCATGTAGTTCTGTGTTATTTCTGGTCCAACAAAACAACACGATGCCTCTTGCTTCTCAGGTCGTAGCGAAACACATGACCCCCTCCAAAAGGCCCAATAACCTCACGCACTGCAAATAAATCGATCCCCTTGTGCTTTCCAGCCTCCCAGATCCCTGGTCGTAGCCGCCACTCACGCCCACCCGCCTCTCTCACTTTGATCCCCTCCATCTGGACGGGAAGGGGACGAGGGGAACGAGCTGCTAGAGGAAGGGGACCCTGTCTAGGCGGCCTTGAGGAAGATCTAGAGGGCGGCACGAAAGAGGAGCTTGACCAGCGGTGCGGAGGAGCTTCAGTGGTGTTGCCTCTTGCTTCTGCCTCGACACGGGAGTGGAATTGGGATGAGTACGGAATTCCTAACCCTAACCCTCTTGCTTCTGCCTCGACACCGCGTGAGAGCCCGCCTCCACAGCTCCTCCTCGCTTTTCCTCTCGCTCAGGCCAAAAGCTGAGCGGAAGGGCTCCGCTTAGCTCTAATCTACGCTTAAGCGTACACTCAGGAACGCTTTTTTGAACCATGAGCTCACATTTCTGTTATGCTGGCTTTCTAAAGCTCACCTTTTGCTGATCAACTCCCTTTTACAGCCACCACGCACCAAGCATTGTCATGATTGTGATAAATGTGTTCTCAAATTTGATCATCACTGTACATGGCTTGGAACATGCATTGGCAAACGGAATCATTGTCGTTTTTGGTGAGTTTTCGATTTACATGTTGTGCAGCATATCTTGAACATATTTGCATCTCAGATGCACGGTAAATGTGCAATTATGTCTAAATACAACAACGTTCTTACGTTTTCCAGCTGTACTCCGTGGTCCCTGTCGCCGAACAACATATCCAGAACCTCACTATATAGAAGTTGCCTCGTAATGAAGGACTGACCTTCTACCTAATAATTAGACCATCCATCATACTTTCTTTGCAATAAGTATTAACAACTAATTCCTTGGATGCAATTGGAACTGCATATTGATGTGATGTCCATTCCCACCCTTTCCCCTAGTACTGATCGAGTGAAATTGGAAGGACTTTATTTGTTTTTGCCAAAGAACTCCATCAAGCTTTACCTAATATAGTCATATCTATCACAATCTTGACATTCAGCGCTTGACGTGATGTCATGTCTCATGTGAATATGCTTTGGAGGATAAATGCTGACAGGCTTGGTTCGCATTTTCATGCTCGTTATGTCCTAGACCCCTGGTTGTTTTGTAGGATGGAAGAAAATATTAATGGGAAGAAAATTAATGATTATTGGACTTAAGGAATCTGCCTGATATAACGAAAATTGCAGCCCTCCTCCAATTTTTTAGGGATGTCCTCTTAGTATGCATTAGTTTATTGTAGATGTATTGCACTTACATGCTTCGATTCTGGTAATACATTTGAATATGCATATGTAATTCTATTTTATGACCCCTCAAAAGTCCATACAGCTTTCATCTTTGCATTATTGACGTTTTTTAGGTGGTACCTATTTGAAGAAACAACTTTAATTGTTTGGACTGTTGCTCTCTACATTCAGTTCTTACATTTAGACATGAAGGAGTCCTGGTATGTATTTATAACTTTTAGATCTAGTTTCACGACTCATAATACTTTTGTGGATTTAGTCCTGAATTTGGTTCACCACACATTTTATTTGTCTTTTAATGGACAGGTTGAAGGGTTTGACTGGTTTGATATTGTTGGTGCTGTTGATATTAATCCTCGTAATTTTGATGATCTTACTGATGTTGCATACGTAAGGTTTTATTCTTCAATATTCACAATAGTATGAGTTATGTTGGCCATCACATTTACTTTGCAGAAGATGAAGAAAAATAATTAAAATATCTACTGGTCTTAAGTTTTCTACTGGGTTTTTTTCTGACAAGTAATTGGAAGGTAAAACTACAATGCCAACTTAAGCTGGTTAGAACTACCACTCTAAAAGTTAAACCAAGATAGTTGAAGCTTAGATGTTGTAATGTCACATGTACCGGGGCTCTCTTTCAGTGGTGATTGTTGTATTCACAAGCTTGTGTATATCTGCAGTTACCTTGCTCTTACGAACCAAACAACGTATGAAATTGCCAGAAGGAGGCGAATCACTTACCTGAGGTATTAAATGGCTGAAGGGTAGCATTTTTCTTGTTATATTTTCTTGCCGTTAGATCATCAGTAACGAATCATTCAAACGCCACTTTCAGGGGAGTCCCTAGCAAGGTTTACCCGTTCAGCAACGGTATCTGCAGGAACCTCTATGACCTCTGCCTCTCTAGAGAGAAGGGATATGTCCTGGAAGCAGTGCCTCCAATGGAAGAACTAGAAGCCCGAGCTAGACCGTACACATGCCGAGATGTAATCTGCTGCCGGTGCTGTTAGTTTGTGCTATATGCGGAATAGTGTCATTAGTTTATCATTAGTTCAGGTTCATGCATATAATAATATGATAGAGATACTTGTGGTTCGCTAATCATGTAGAATGTAGTGTAGGTTTTTTTCTCTCCTAGAGAATGCATCCGGGCTAAACAATTACATTAGATTTATCTGTATCCATCTGGATTTGCGTTACACTCCTTGTAGCTTCAGAAAATTTGAGAACTGCCATATAAATTTGTGTCTGGGAGAAGCAGCTATAATGTTCAAATGCACCCTTAAAACCTGTTCGTTTTGTATCTGGTTATTCCTTTTGTTCCTATATATGTGCTGTTCTCGGCTGTTATGCTTCAAAGTATTCATTACCCTATATATGCACGCTGATCTGAATGTTTTGGAACAGAAAACAACATAGCCCCACAAGCATGCTATATTAACAGCTGATCTTTAGTAATAGTATGTTGAAACGTAAATTCAGCTTTGCTTCCAAAGAAAATCGTTTCAGGTTTCAGGTTTCAGTACACGACACCGTATATTTCTCAGAAAGAAAGGGGGGAAAACGAGACAGCACTGCATCGCATTTTGTCTTCTGTTGCTTCTTGATTGGCACTACTCGGGCTTGAAGAAGTGCACATGAAGGCCTCTGGCAACGAGCCCCCACAGGTTCCCGACGATGAGGGCGAAGCTGAGGACCATGCCGAGGCTTCCGAGCGCCCAGTTGAGGCACCACATCGCCGAGCCTCTCGGCGGCTTCATGATCGCCACCCACATGAAGCACGGGTAGGCAAGCGTCACCGGCAGCGAGATGCCGCCAAGGAGCCCCGCGAGCTCCGAGAGGAATGGCATCGCGACGGCGATGAGGAGGTTGACGGCGCCGAAGAAGGTGCGGAACCCCGCGCGCAGCCACCAGGGGCACGGCCGGTGCTTCTTGTGCACGTAGCCGGCCTCCATGTTGTCGAACACCGGCATGGCGTAGAGCTGGAAGGTGGTGAGGCAGTTGACGACCACCAGCAGCGTGGCCAGCCCCACCACCAGCCGCGACACGTCCCGGCTGTGGAACTTGTAGAGCGCGCTCAGGACCCCGTTGGGCGGCATCTGGTCGCCGTAGGCCCAGAAGCCGCCGACGGCGACGGGGTAGAGGCAGAGGGCGACGACGAGGTAGGCGAACTTGACGCCCTTCCACATGGGCACGTGAGAGGGGTGCTTCAGAGTCGACGGCATTGTTCCCTGCGATCGATGAGCAAAGTGAAACACACTCACTCAGTGACTTTTCTACTTCACTGGCTCAGTGGGGTGGAGACTAGGATAACATAGGAATTGATTTCCATGGCTGCTGACGCTTTTACCTGAATCTCGAGGACAAGATTGTGCCCCCTGAAAGCGAACGCGATGATGCCGAGGCCATTGAGGACCGCGATGGTCCTGTCCACGTCGCCGGCGGCCTTGACCGGGTCGTGGGACGCGCCGGCCACCCTCCCCTTGGCCACGGACACGGCCCAGATCATGGTGCAGTACCCGACCGCCGCGGTGCCGGCGACCAGGGAGACGCCGGCGATGGAGTTGAGGTTGGGGAGCTGGGAGAGCACCACGGCGACGCAGATGAAGACGACGTACCACTCCACGGTGGTGAGCGGCCGCGCCACGCACGCCGGCCCGCACGCGATGCTGAAGAGGATCTTCATGCTGCCGCCGCCCACGATGATGAGCGCCGTGCAGGTGCCCGCCGACAGGTACATCGTCGGGAGCAGCGCCAGGATCTTCCCCCATTTCTCGCCTGAGAGAACGCATGCGTGCGATGAGCGTGGAAGAGAAAGACAGAAACGTTGTTTGGCACATGATGATGTCGTTCTAAGACTGAAAAAGGAAGCGCGCGCGGGAATTGAGGAAAGGGTGTGTACCGAAAACGGTCGTGGCGAGGTGCATGTACCGGCTGTACCGCGTGCCGCCGGCGACGGGCTCGTGGAGGTTTACGAGCAGCCGTAGCGTGTAGAGCTGCCACGCGAACGCCGCGGTCAGGCAGACGATCGCCCACGTCCTGCAGGAACCAAATCGAATTCACCGGACAAGTTAAGTAAGTATGTTCATGTTTATATGCCCAGTGCTCGATCGAATAACACTACAACAGTACTAGCTAAGTAGCTAGCTCGGTGAGTAGAGTAGGAAGGTATATACCATCCGAGGGAGGCGAAGGCGGCGGGGAGCACGAGCGCCTGGAAGCCGATGCCGGAGCTGAGGCTGTGGAAGGCGGCGTAGTAGGAGTTGCCGCTCTGGGACGCGGTGATGGGGAGCCAGGCGTCGTGCGGGTCGGCGAGCCGCGTGATGTGGCCAACGTCCTCCAGGTAGCCCTTCACGCTCGCCACCGCCTTCCTTACGGGGCTGGCGAGCGGCGTCACCATCGCGCGCAGCGGCGACCGGCTGGGCGCCGGGGAGTGCATCTGCGACGGCGGGGTGGACACCGGCCGCGGCGTCGGTGGCGCCGAGTGCACCTCGCTGGACATGGCGGCCGCGCGCTACGGTGTATGTACTGTACGTGCTAGCTAGCTAGCTGTGCCGGACCGGTGACCGTACCCACACGGCGGCGCGGCTGTATTATATACCGGCCGGGGGCGACTCTGTGCCTAGGAAGCTCGGTTGTTTACTGGTTCCGGCGATGCTCAAGCTCAACGTCAGGGGGAGATTTATAGGTGGTTTCTTCTCAGTTCTCGCGGACCGCCACCCGCGCGCGCGGTTGGTGAACGTTGAGTGGTTAAGCAAGTCATAACATGCAGCTAGCTTTAGGTGCGCGCGGGCAGTGGAGACACCGTGAAAGCTTTGCAGGCAGGCTCGTCTGACTCGGATCGATAGCATGTTCCGGGACGCTGCGGTGACACGATCATACGACATCGAGTATTCGAGTGCATGCTGGTCATAATTAATGTTTGTGTATGTACTGTTGCTCCTGCCTTTTTTTTTTTTTTTTTTGAACACAAAATATTTTATTAAATTAAGTGCATTTTACAGATAGAAGCGTGAAAGGGTTGCTCCTGCCTTGCGCTAGCAGCTCTCGAATAGAGAGCATGCATGCCGGCGTTGTGTTGCGTGGTCAGTCTTTCGGCTGGCCGGACCGGACGGTCTGGCCTTCGTTTGTGCATGGTTTAGATACATTCATTGTCAAGAGGATAGGTTTGGCGTAATCCTACCTCTTTTTTTTTTAGAACACAGTACAACGCAGACGCTCACAAACAACTGCCCTATCTTTTCATAGCCGAGTACATACTCTAACATCACCGAAATTGTAGCGTCGTGAACAGCATAAGCGTCGGTAAAATAAGATTGATGCACTAACCAGATTTTCAAATGTTCGAAGTGATGGAAGGAGGCTATGTAGTATGTTTATATTCAACAGGTAGAAACCATTTGGCTGACATCCCATGTAGTATAGCGGGAACGCCGTACGGTGTCGCGGTGCAGAAGCTTGGGTTGTAGAGCAAGATGATGAGGTGCTCCGGCCGGGCGATAGCCCTTTGTGCCGGCGTGGAAATAGCTGAGAGCATTGGGCAGTGCAAGCTTCGTCAAGGTATCCATGCAAGGCGTCACCATGGTCGATGTCGTGGTAGGGCCGGGTTGCCGGTGTCGAGGTAGCTGCACATGAAGCCGCGGGGCGATAGTGATGAGGAGAATGACGGAGACACACCGAGGATGTCAATGCCTAATTCGGTCCGTCGGAGCCGTCGAGAACGATATGCGAATAGTGTTTTGTCGAACCAGGCGCACATGTGGGACGAAGGCATGAAGTAGTTACATTTTGGGATTAATTTATAATATTTACTTAACTTTATAATTGATGCCATTTTTGTTAAAAATTAAGTAACTTCAGTATTTATATGAACCATCCGCACTTGTAATATTGATACTTAAATTATATTTCTTTTACAAAATCATATTCTGATTTTTTTTTGCTTTGAATAATTATATATTTAACATTCAGTTTTCATGATATTGTAGGGCACCTTTACAAAATTTTCCTCAAATTAATCAAAATCAGATTCTAGTATGTTTGTCCAGGTTATATCAACATTGATTAGATTCTTTTCATGAAGACACAAATTGAGTTATTATTTATTGTCAAAGATAAATGGAAAAAATTAAAAGTGGAGTTCCACTAGAGTTTGAGGGTACATAACTAGTGTCGGGGGAGCCGCATCCCGGTTCGGTGTGCTTTTCTTACAAACCATCAGAGATACTTGTACGACACTCCTCTCTACGTATGCGATGATGTATCCTCTAGAACTCTTGAGACAAAACATTGTTGGGTTCCTTCACGACATGTTTTTGAGTTCCTTGACGACACCCTCTCAAACTTTAGCTATGCTACATCGTCAAGACTCTTGTCATGCTAGAGAAGATTCCAAGAATATTCCTTCCCCCTAGAGGGTGGGGGTGGGGGAAAGGGAGTATTCCCCTTAGGGCATCACCAACGCAGGCGCTTAGGCCAGACGCTAGGGTGAATATCCCAACCGTTATCAGCAATTCCTGGTTGAGACGGGGATTAACACATGTGTCGACGCAACTTTCCGCGTCGGGCGCTTAGCCCAGCTTTTCCCGCATGGGCCGTTGGAGAGTGGGCGCTATAGTTGATTCTGATGTTTTTTCAATTAGATTAGCGGCAACTTAAGCGCTCCGCGTTGCCGGACACGGCGCTTATATGATAATCTGAATTTTAAGTATTCTTTTCGCTCGCATAAGCGTCTATCTAAGCGCTGAGCGATGTACATGCTCTTAGATGCCCTGGGAGAGGGGAAGATAACCGGTGTATCTTGATATAAATCCACAAAAGAGGAGAACAAATTTATAATGTACATACTCTCTCTTCCTCCTCTCCTCCACCCTATAAATAGGCCAAGGCAAATAGGTACATATGAGGGAAGAGATCCACTCGTAACCCTAATTCTCAAGAAACAAAGATGAACATGTTTCCATTTGGCAGTCTCTTACCACCATCCGAAGATTCGAGTCGAACGTCGGCATCCGCTAAGTCCGCATGCGCCCAACATATATCCTCGCAATCGAGCAGTAGTGCCTCATTTTCACTATCCGGTCTTATATTTGACGTCAACTACTCTTAGAGAGGAAAAATATCTATCTCTACTTATACTCGTTAGTCATAAGTGTGAGAGTCCGGATTTGACACAACTAATGATGTCCATCTCTTTTCAAAAAAACTAATGATGTCCATCCAATCGTATATATGTGATAACAAAATTAATTATTTTGCTGAATGTTAACCCCTTAGTGGGAGAAATAATGCCTGCACTATATCACCCATAATTTCTCTAGCATCCTTCATCTACCATGTTCTGTTGATCCGTTCACAGGACTGCACCTACACTTGCGGTCTGGTCCCTACTCTTAGTTAGTGAGAACAAACTTTATGCGATATACCGTGGAAAATTTGCATTACATAATTATGTAGTTTATATGGTGAATTGTGTAAAACATGTATTTCACCGTCACAATTGCAAATATATTTTACATAAAACAGCCACACATACAAACAGAATAAAATAAGCTAACAACATTGTATTCTTGATGAAATTGTTGGGGATTCCTCTGACTTGACGACACTTGAAACGAGAGCGATAGTCAGCATAGAGAAATTCAGATGAATCGACCACTTTGTCATGTCCTACTCAATTACAATAACGGTCTTAAAAGTCAACATATGCATGTTTGGCAAAATCATATAATTGCAACCGCGAACTTGAACCCGTATCATTCCTCTAAGCTGTAAACCCAGCTAGTTGTGAGCCTTCTCGAAAAGATAGCATGCTGGCATTATGAAGTGGGCGCTAGGATACATGCCAAATCTTTGTTGCTAACGAGTCGAGTATAAAAACATATATCACTTTTGACTCTATGTGCTTTGAGACATTTGGAAATAGAGGAATCTCAATCATTTGTATCCACATGAGGTGAAGCTAGATGATTTAGCATGTCAAAAAATTTCCATGCTAGCATCCCTTTGGGAGTGGATCCCACCTAACATTAGTTGTTGTCCAACCTAGCTAGTTGCCCTCTTGCCATTCCCAAATTTTACATTATTACTTTTTAATGTAAAAGATGGTTTAGATCAATCTAAGAAACTACATATTCAAAATAATAAAACTATGTATGGTAGAATTTGAGGGTACATAACTAGTATTTGTGAGGATAAATATCTACTACTATGTAGTACTCTTGCCTCCAAAATCCATGACATATAATTTTAGTCAAAAATCAAAGCTTACTAATTTTGAACAAATTTTTTTAGAAGAAAATATCAAAAACTACAATATTAAATAAATATATTATGAAAGTATATCTTTGGGGGGGGGGGGGCACATGACCCTACTTTAGGAAAGGTACAAAATAAGAGGAAACTAGGAAAACTAAGAAAAAGAAAGGGCTAAATCAGAGAAACTTGTGCACCCAAGGTCCAACAGTGATAAACTTCTTTCTGTCCATGAGAGTAACCTAGCCTAGGTCCTGTTTAAACTTCTCATCAATAAAAAATGTTTGGAGACATAATGAATATCTCCTTGAAAAAGGCGTTGTTTAAGGAATACTTTAAGGGAGTGATGGATAACATGAACATCATCTGAATTAACCCAGCCATACACCAAGGATGACCAATACCAAGATGCAAAGGTGCAACGGAAAAATACTTCATCTCTAGATTATATTTGAGTTAAACCCCACATTATGCAAGTAAAACCTGGAAGAAAGAAATTATTTCTTTGCAGGAGCTCTAGTGCTTAGCCTATTATGAAGAAAGTACCAGCAAATGGTCTTGTGCTTCTTCTATAGCATCATTAATGAATTAGACATTTGAAAGAAGGGGCGTATGAACAGGCCCTCGAAAGGTTTCATACGCTTTATAGAAAAATTCACCCGGTGCATATTTCCAAACATCGTTAAGAATCTTTAGCCTCAATATTTTGGACACCTTGCTGTTGTTCAGATGGTTCATTGAAAGCCTCAAATGAATCTGGTAATTGAAAAATATGCTTCTCAATATGATCATTTGCCATTCGTTGTACTAAAAACAATTCATCTAGTACAAGAGAGGACTAGTGATTGGGGATTAACATCTTCCCATGCACCTTTCCATAATAAAAACTGTGTTACCTTGCTTGATCTGACACAAGTGCTAGACTTTTTGATACAGAGGCAAAAGTTTAAGCGGTCTCTCCACCAGAAATAGATTTCACTTGCTTTGAATGGCGGGATACAGAGATGCTAATATGATAACCATATTAACCTAAACGAAGTAGGATTGTGGTGATTCCAAAATTTACGGAGACCTTGGGCTTTTTGCAGACAAGATCCCAAGCTGCCACAGAGGAGATTTATTTTTGGGAAATATCATTATCCGCTGAAATACAATGCCCCATATACTTATCCACTTGCTCAATTACACTTGTAAATGAGAAAAGAACTGAAGTAGTTTTTTTTTTTTTTTTGAATCTTAGCAGGAGAGCTGCTGGTTTCATTTATAGAAGGAGGAAAAAAACTGTACAAACAAGTCCGGTGGTTAAAACCACCAAGGTACAAAGCCTACTCTCGCCTCACAAGGTGCCGCGCACCGGCAAGCACCCAACTATTAGCCTCGTCCGAGATGAGGTGGACAAGGCCGGACACACTCAACTCCTTATCACAGAAAACACGTCTGTTTCTCTCACGCCAAATTTCCCACGCTACCAGGGTGGTGATTGAGGCAGCACGCCTGTCCGCACCTGCGAGCTTGGACACCACCCAAGAGAGGGCGAGACCGTCGCCGTCCGGTTCCCTAATTGACAAGGTATCAACTTGTCAATGCCTACAGATTGTAGACTAGGGTTTCGTTAGATGTAGAGGGCAAGTAGATCTCGAAGGTTTCAGCCGAAAAGTACTCGACGATGTAAAGACTAGGGTTTTAGAGACAATGATTTGATCCTTTCTGCGTCCCTCGACTCCCCCTTATATAGGAGGTGGAGCCGAGGGTTTCGTATTGTACAAGTTTACAGAGTCCGGGTAGGCTTCTAACTCCTCCCGCAAGATTACAAATAATGCTTCCTATTACAACTCTAGCTTTCCTTAACAATATCTTGGGCTTCCAAACCTTTTTATTCTTCGGGTAGTGGGCCTTCAGTAAACCCCGGGTACCATTATCGGCAGGCCCATTGGGGATGCCTATGTCAGTAGCCCCCGAGATTTTACTTGAATCGTAGAGTCAGGGAAAATCTCCATTGTTTATTTTTACTCGACAATTCAAAAACCTTTCTATATTTCTTCACATAAGTTTCTATATTGTGCAGGGATAATGGTATTTGGGGCTAGTTCATCTGACGGATCAGGTACTAGTTAACTGCTCTAGTGGCAATCCGCAAAAACCTACTTCAAAATCACGTCCCTGGACATGATCTCGGGATACTGGTGTAAACTTCGACAGGTGCCGCTTAAGGTCTTACCATTCTGTCGAGTCCCAGTTATATTTATCGGGTACCTAACGCGTCCGTTAGGATTTTTCTTCGTATCTGTTGATACGGATAAAAGTAGCAAACCGACGTCAGAGACGGCGCCACGCCTCACAGAACGGATCTGGGGTCTTACCTTCGCAAAGTTTTGCGGCATTCAGAAATTAATCGCAACTTTGACGTTCTGAGAATATATTGTCGAGTGCTTATTCGGCTGTTGGAATGGCACATTTTATTGAGTCAAAGATGACTTATATTTTTCTCCCGATGGGAGTATATGCAGAGTTATTTTATAACTCGAAATATACTCTGTTGCTCTTTTGTCTTTCTTCTTTTTGATTTCATCGGGCACGCGAACAGCGTTCCCGATGGGAGTAGCCCCCGAGCCTACAGCCAAGGACTTGTGCTTGGTTGTAGGCTCTACACCTTATGCCGCTATATTTTCTTTCTCTCCCGAAGTTTTATAATTTCTCGGGTGCGCGAACAGCGCTCCCGATGGGAGTAGCCCCCGAGGCTATGAACAAATATTTGTATTTGGTCATAGGCTCACGCCATTTCTATCTTGTCTTTCTGGATCTTTTTCTTCTTTCCAAAGTAGCCCCCGAGCATTTGATCAAAAACTTGTATTTGATCAAAAGCTCAGCATTATTTTTCCATGTCGCCTTTTATGAAGCTGTTGAGTCGAACTTTTCCTTCTGCCAAGGTGACGTTATTGCTGACGATAGCCACGATTACTAGTCAAAAAATTTCGAGAAGTCTTCTCTCGCTGCCTTACGGGCCCAATTGATCCACTATCTTGACACGTCGTGCAAGTGGGGGACACACGTCCTCCGCTTTTTCTGGCGCACGTACCGTAATTTCTTTAATGTTGAATTACTTTTTTACCCTTGTGTCCATGTGGCTACCATCTGCCACACATTTTTCTTATCCAACGGTCCGCCGCTTGACCGTACCTGTATATAAGATCTTCTTCTTCCTCCTCGAGCACTTCCGCTCGCGCCGTTCTTCTGTTCTCATCTGCAAATTTGCTCCTGCGACTCACAGCCACCTAAGCTCCTCGTTTCCAAGCTGCAAACCCTGCGCCATTGTCAATGCCTCCGCGTCGATTGACAAGGCACAACACGCCGAAGTCCTCCATGGCTGCCGTGGATCTGGGGACGGTGGAGTGGGAAAGATCGAAGATTTCCTCCCAAGACATCAACATGCTGAAGAAACTGGGGATCAGCAAGAAGCCCAAAGCTCTGTGCTTCCCCAGTGAGGAGAGCTACCCAACCCCTCCAATGGGGTACCGGGTAAGTTTTGTCGACCACCTCATCCGCGGTCTTTCCGCCCCCATTCATCCTTTTCTCCGCGGACTGCTTTTTATCTACGGTCTGCAACTCCACCACCTCACGCCAAACTCGATTCTTCATATCTCCATCTTTATCACTCTTTGCGAGGCCTTCCTTGGCGTCCAACCTAACTGGGCGCTATGGAAGCGCATTTTTTCTGTCGCCGCAATGGCTCTCCCAATGTCGCCTATAATATAGGCGGCGTTGTAATTTCTGTTCGTCCCACTGTCGACTACTTCGACGTCAAACTCCCTGACTCAGTTCAAGGATGGCGCAAGAAGTGGCTGTACATTCAGGAAGAAAACCATGGATGTGCTGAGGACAACATCCCTCCTTTTGATGGCGCCGAAAAAATCCTTCGCCGCCGCTCCTGGGACGCAGAGGCTACCGAAGAAGAAAAGGCGTCGACAGAAACCTTGATGGCTCGTATCCACGAGTTGCAAAATACTCGTGGCAAAGAGTTATCGGGTATCCAAATCACGGCTTATTTTCTTAGGACTAGAGTGCAGCCGCTTCAGGCTCGTAAAAATCCTCTCTGGAAGTATGCTGGTGACGAGGACGTAGATCGGCTGTCGGTGGATTTGGAGGTCAAGGATTTAGAAAAACTTGTCCGAAAAATCTCTTCTCTCAGCAAAAAAGATTCTGTCCCTTCGTCCTGTCGTGTAAAACCGTACAGCGCCACCAATGTGCTTCCCGAGGTAATTTTTGTCGGTTGATTTGTTATTGCCTTGCTATTTGCTTGTAACTCTTTTTTATTGACATCTTCCCCTGTTTTATATAGAACCATCCAAATCTTGTCTCGCTTCCTCCCCTTCCTGAAGATGGAGAAGTCGAGGAAAGGGCCGTTGTTACTGACGACAACCAAGAGGCCCCCTCTTTTATGAATGAACCCGCAGATTCTCGGAAATCTGCGGGATCTGTTGAAAAGGAAGCTGCCTCTGAAGGCACTGCATCGGCACAATCTCCTCCTCCTGCTGTTTCTCCAAGGAACAAAAGGAAGAGGAATGATATCGAAGATTCCGGCACCTCCAAAGCCGAAGAAGTTGATCCTTCACGTCAGAAGGCAACTTATGATCCATATCTCGAATCCCTCGTCAGCTCGTGAGTCACTTTTATTTCCCCTTATTTCTGTACTTGAAGTTTTTTGTCTTATCTCGTTTTTTTTATACTATCGATTTTTAATCACAGTGATGATGAGGAAGAAACACCAATTGTTGACGTGGCTCCTCGAACGAGCACGTCACATACTTTAACTGTTTCGGAGACGCCAGTTGAGGGAGAAGAATCCTCGCCTCCTCAACAAAACGTCGTCACCACCACTCCTCCTTCAAGCCCTCTTGCTCCTTCACCCAAAAGGACAAGGGTTGAAACGATGGTGGAGCCTGCCCCTCAATTGGACAGCTCTTCTAATCCGCTCTTAGATGATGTAAGTTTTTTGATTTTCTTACCAGTACCTATATTTCCTCTGTTTGCTTTTTTATGCCTTCATATTTTTCTCGTACCGATATTTTCTTTCTTTGTGCTTCTTTGACAGCCCATGATCAAAGAGCTTGTTCGTATCGGATCCCAATTTATTGGGTACCGTGAATATGCCAGCAGAACTGAAGGTAATAACTCTTTTGCTGTCGCTGTTTCTGACTTCTTGCTCCTGTTTTTTGTCGCAATTTTGACCTTTCTTTTCTATTTCGACAGAGAAACTTGCAGAGGCCAACAAGCTTGCCGACACTCTTGCTCAAAAATTGGAGCAAAGTGAAGCGGCCCGCAAGAAAGCCGAATCAGATGCTGTTCAAGCTAGAGCAGAGGCTGACAAAGCCAAGACTGATGCCGCTGGTGTCGAAGATCTTAGGAAGAGACTTCATGATGCCGAGACTTCGCTGAGTGAGCATATAGCTGCACAATCTGCTCACGAGGAAGCGGTCCTTAAGCGCATAAGGACGCAAAATCGTCGCTTTGTCAGTAAGTATCTGAACCACTTCATATCCTTTGAACTTTCTTTCTTTCGCTCGTTTATTGATCATTAAGTTTTTATCTTGACAGATAAAACATGTCAAGAATTTGAACTTGAAGACCCCGACAATGATCCTCTTCTTGACGTCGTTTCGTTCCTTGAATTTCATGGAACAGAAGCACGCGAGGGCATTGACCAAGCTAAAGCAGGGTTGTCGCGACTCTTCCCCTACTTCTTCCCGAAGAAAGAGGAACCCGCAACCTTCCTTGCTCTGGCTAAGTGCTTTAATCCACCAGAAGATCTTGGACTGAAGATGCGCCAGGAAAATATGAAGGTCGCTGTTGAAAACACTGTTGCCTTGGTTGCTGATAGTCAGCAGACTATCGACTGGGCGAAAGTAGGCGACACGGAGCAGATAGAACAGCCAAGATGGCGATCGCTGATCAAGGCAGCGAAGCCCAATACGAAGAAAATTCTGGCCAATCTCGGGATCAAGCCATCTTCAACTCCTAGCTCATCGAGGCCGGAGGTCTAGTTGCATGCCTCTTTGTTTTTTGCTTTCTCTGTCTCTTTTGCCCTTGTCGCCAATTTAGCTGTGGCGACAATTATCCTGGTAGTCCTTTTGGAGAAACTTCTTTTGTAATGTCTATGTAAATTTTTCTAGAAATTAATGAAATTCCTTCTGACACTATCATTGATCCTGGCGCTTTCTTTTCCAGTTAATATTTGATAACTATTCGACCAATCCTTGCTCTGCCGATGCTTCACCTGCTTCTTCCTTCTCGAAGAAAATGCTAGTTGATGACGACCCTCTTGAAGGTTCTTCGAGCAAACATTTCTCGGAAGATTTGCAAGAACTTCGATAACAACTTCAATCCATGAAGAAACAAACTCTGGCAATGATGGAACAGTCTCGGAAAGCATCTGAACAAGAAAAACTTGCTCTCCAACAAGCCAAAGAGGCTAAGGCTGCCAAGGATACTGCTGTATTGGAAGCAAAGGAAGCCACTACCCGAGAAAATAGCATGCTCGAGCTAATGTTGGAAGCTAGCACAGATATGTTAGGTGTGTTTTTCCAACTTCACAATGCCTCCTCTTTATTTTGCTGTACCCCCCTTCAAATTTCTTGCCTTGTCGCTTCATAGGCTCGGTTCTTGATGCTGCCGCCGAAGATCGAAGAGTAAACGAGAGAACAAATCTTCTTGTCAATCTTTCCCTTAACCATGGCTGTTTATTCTGGGCCACCCCTGAACGAACCCAGCAAATTGTCAGGTTCCAAGATCGTGCTTGCCAAGTGCGCGAATTTCTCAATTTTTGCACGACAACATTAACCCTTGTTTACAAGACTTTGTTTCCTCGAAATGAAGTTCCCAAAACTCTTCCTGAATTGCTGGAAATATTCAGAGATGCTCCCCGCATTCATAATTTTGTGCGAGCTCAATTGACTGCTGGAGCAAGGTTCGCCATGATTATGATAAATATTTGCCATCCAAAATTAGACCTGACGAAGATTGTTGCTGATTGCCTGGCTAAGAAATCGCGGCGAAAAAATGATATTGACACAATCAATGAGATGGTAACTCCTGTGGCCGATTCGATGATAGATGAGTTTCTTCGGATGGACTCAGAATTCTTCGTCAAGGGGTCCTATGCTGAACATAAAACAACCAGAGGCTTGTCCATAGATAGTATTTTAGGCTTTGACTGATTTGTACCATATTGGAAAACATTATGTCTGTATCTTTTTTGATTTCTTTTTTATTTCCGAAGAAATTTGTTGTATATTGTAAAGTGCTCTATATTGTTGGAGCCCCCGAGCCTTCTGGCTAGAGTTTGTACTGTTTTTTCCATCTCGAAGATTTTTCCTCTTGCCGTAAGAAGATATCTTTATTTGTTCACCAAATAGGTTGCAAGCCTCCGAGTATCTTAATGTCGAAGTTCTATATTTTTGTTGCGAGGTTCTTAGACCAAAGCAATAAGATTTTTGACGTGTAGACTATATTTATAATTGTTAGCTTCCGATTTTTATTTTTGGCGAGGTATAAGTGTACCAAGGCGAAATATTTCGGTAAGTCTAGTTTGTCTATATTGTACGTATTTTGAGACTTGAAGGCGTTGAGCCCCCGAGCGTGTCGAAGAATGAGAAGTATATCTCCACTATCTTTATTATATTTGCAGCATCGCGAGCCCGCCTCATTAAAAACCTTTCCCGGCCCCACTCGGTGCCCCGAAAAAGAAAAAGAGTGCGTATGAAAACTCGCGAGCGTTTCAGTACATTGTATGTTTACAAAGGAGACTATATTTCGGCATCTAGGCGTAGAAGCGCCTGAGCTGTGCCACGTTCCAAGGATTTGGCTCAGCAATCCCCGTCTTCTTGTCCTTGAGTCTGTATGCTCCTCCTTCAATTACCTCTGTGACTATGTAAGGTCCAAGCCATGGTGGCTCGAGTTTTTCATGACTTTTTTGATTTAGTCGCAAAATCAAATCGCCAACTTGGAAAGACCTCGGTCGCAGTCGTCGACTATGGTAATTTTTCAGGTCCTGTTGATACTTGGCAACTCGTGACAGGACTTCATCTCGAGCTTCATCAAGTGCGTCGACATCATCTTCTAAGGCTTTTCTCGAAGTTTCTTCATCGTATTCTGTAACTCTTGGAGCATCATGTTCTATTTCTATCGGCAATACTGCTTCAGCTCCGTGGACCAGGAAAAATGGCGTCTCCTGCGTCGCCGTGTTTGGTGTTGTTCGAATACTCCACAACACACTTGGAAGCTCCTCTGGCCAAGTATGTCGAGCTTTTTCCAATGGTCCCAACAAGCGCTTCTTGATACCATTGCAGATAATGCCGTTGGCCTTCTCGACTTGACCATTGGTCCGTGGATGTGCGACAGACGCGAAACTCAGTTTGATGCCTACTTCTGCACAATATGCTTTGAACTCCTTGGAAGTAAAGTTACTGCCGTTGTCTGTGACGATGCTGTGAGGTACTCCAAATCGAAAGAGGATGCTTTTCACAAACTTGATTGCTGACGCACCGTCCGGTGAATTTATCGGCTTTGCTTCTATCCATTTAGTAAATTTGTCGACGGCAACGAGCATATACTCATATCCGCCTAGCGAAGCTTTGTGTAGTTTTCCCACCATGTCGAGACCCCACTGAGCAAAGGGCCAAGACAATGGGATTGGCATCAGTTCTGCTGCCGGAGAATGAGGTTTGGCGGCGAATCTTTGACACGCGTCACAAGTTCGTACTATTTCCTTCGCGTCCTCGATTGCAGTTAACCAATAAAATCCCGCTCTGAAGACTTTAGCTGCGATAGCGCGGCTGCTTGCGTGATGCCCACATATTCCTTCGTGTACATCTTTCAGGATGATCCGTCCTTCTTCGGGTGTGACACATCTCTGTAGTACGCCCGAGATACTTCGTTTATACAACTCCCCTTTTACCACAGTAAAAGCTTTAGATCGCCTAATGATTTGCCTTGCTTCAACTGGATCGTCGGGTATTGTTTTTCTTAGGATGTATGATATGTATGCCTGCATCCATGGAATTTGTACCATCATGACTAGCTCCTGTTCCTCTTCTTCTTCTTCCAGTGATTTTTTAGTGACTTCCGAAGGTTTCTCTTCCTTCTCCTTCTTCTTTGTTTTCATTGGCTTTGTTGATCTCTCACTTATTTCTTCCCAAAACACGCCTGCAGGGATCGCGAGACATTGTGACCCGATGTTTGCAAGGACGTCGGCTTCATCATTGCTCAATCTGCTGATGTGGTTGACCTCGCATCCATCAAACAATTTTTCCAACTCATTATACATCTCCTTGTATGCTATCATGCTCTCATTGACTGCATCACATTGGTTCATAACTTGCTGTGCTACCAACTGCGAGTCGCCGAAAATTTTCAGTCGGGTTGCACCGCAAGCATTTGCCATCTTCATCCCGTGTATGAGAGCTTCATATTCTGCTTCATTGTTAGATGCGTTTGGGAACGTCATCCGCAAGACATACTTCAGCTTGTCGCCTTCAGGTGATACCAATATCACACCTGCTCCGGCGCCTTCTAACCTTTTAGACCTGTCGAAGTTCATAGTCCAGGTTCTCGATAAATCTGGAGGTCCCGTATTTTGTAGCTCCATCCACTCTGCGATAAAGTCCGGTAGGACCTGCGATTTTATTGCCTTTCTTTTTTCATACGTGATGTCCCGAGGAGAAAGTTCTATTCCCCAAAGGGAGACACGACCCGTAGCTTCTGGGTTGTTCAATATATTTGACAGAGGAGCTTCATTGACCACTATTATCGGGTGCGCCGAAAAATAGTGTCGCAATTTTCTTGCTGTCGTAAATACTCCATATGCCAGTTTCTGGTACTGAGGGTACCGCTGTTTTGACGGCGACAGTACTTCACTGATGAAATATACTGGCCTCTGAACTCCATGGAGCTTTCCTTCTTCCTCTCTCTCGACTACCAAAACCGTGCTGACCACTTGGGGTGTGGCTGCAATGTATAGTAGGAGAGGTTCTTTCTCTTTAGGCGCTACCAAAATTGGTGGTGTCGAAATTGTGCGCTTGAGGTTCTCGAAGGCCCTATCTGCTTCCTCGTTCCATTGAAATTTCTCCCCTTGTTTGATCAATGCGTAGAATGGCAGCGCCTTTTCTCCTAGCCTGGCGACGAATGTGCTTAAAGCTGCGACTCGCCCCGTCAGCTGTTGTATTTCTTTCAACTTTGTTGGCTTCCTCATAGTTACGATGGCCTGCATTTTTTCGGGATTAGCTTCGATCCCTCTTGCTGATACTAAAAATCCAAGAAGTTCTCCCGCAGGAACGCCAAAGGAGCACTTTGTCGGGTTCAACTTGAGGCAAAACTTGTCTAGATTGTCGAAGGTTTACTTCAAATCTTCGATCAGTGTTGACCCCTTCTTTGATGTTATCACGACATCGTCGATGTAGACTTGTACATTTTTCCCAATCTGTGTTGCAAGGCACTTCTGCATCATCCGCTGATATGTTGCTCCCGCGTTTTTCAAACCAAAGGCCATTGTTTTGTAGCAAAACACGCCGTAAGGTGTTATGAACGCTGTTTTGGCCTCATCGTCTTCTTTTAGTCTGATCTGGTTATAACCAGAGTATGCATCCAAGAAGGAAAGGCGTTCACATCCTGCCGTGGAGTCGATGATTTGATCGATCCTTGGGAGGGGAAAGTGATCCTTAGGACAATGTTTATTGAGACACGTAAAGTCGACGCACATGCGAAGGACTTTCGTGTGTTTCTTCGGCACCATCACTGGGTTAGCTACCCATGTGGCTTCTGTAGATATCTCTTTGATAAAACCAGCATCCTTAAGTCGATCTATTTCTGATAGCATAGCTTTGCGGTTTGGTTCCGAAAAACGCCGCAAGGGTTGTTTGATTGGTCTCGCGAGAGGATCCAAGTTGAGGTGGTGCTCGGCAAGTTCCCTGGGTACTCCTGGCATGTCAGCTGGACACCATGCGAAGATTTTCCAGTGCTCACGGAGGAACTTGACGAGCGCGCTTTCCTATGCAAGATCCATATTTGTTGCAATGGATGTCGTTTTCTTCGGGTCCGTCGGGTGGATTTGCACTTCTTTTGAGTCCTTCGCTGTGTTAAAGATTGGTTCCCTGAGCGGCCTCCCTGTGTCTGGCAAAACATCATAATCAGTTTGCCTTGGCGCCATATATTCTGCTTGCATCCCGAAGGTTTCTGACAGTTGATGAAAATCTCTGTCGCATTTGTCGGCTAATGCAAAGCTTCCTTTGACTGTGATTGGTCCTTTGGGTCCAGGTAACCTCCACAGTAAATACGTATAATGAGGTACCGCCATAAACCTAGCATACGCTGGTCGTCCCAGCAAAGCATGATATTGCGACGGGAAATCCACAACTTCAAACTCCAATTTCTCTATCCTGTAATTTTCTCGGGTCCCAAACTGAACGTCGAGATTAATCTTGCCCAACGGATAACTTGGTTTCTCTGGCGTGATCCCGTGAAAACGTGTGTCAGTTGGTGCTAGGTTTGCTAGGGATATGTTCATCTTCCTTAGTGTATCTGCGTACATAAGGTTTAAGCTGCTGCCGCCATCTATGAAAACTCTCGACACGTCGAAGCCAGCAATTACTGCGGGTAAAATAAGTGCGGATTGCCCAGGTCGAGGAACCTGCTGCGGGTGATCCGCAATTGTGAAGCCGATATCCTGTCCTGACCAATTTAGGTAGTCGACTGTTGGTGGAGGCATCTTTTCTGCCATGAATACTTGCCGCGAAATTACTTTTTGCGCCCTGTTAGATGGCCTAGCTTTCTGAATCATCAAGACTGTGCCATTAGAATTGGGATCAACATATGGAGGTGGTTGTGGTGCTGCCGCTATTCTGAGCTGGTGCCGATTCTCGTCTGTAATCGCGGGAGGAGGTGGGAGATGTATCTCGCTCCTTGGTCCCTGGTGATTTCTATTCATTGCTTGGGTATTTGCAATTCCTGCGGCTCGCAACATTGCCTGAAAGTTGCGGCAGTCTTTTTGGAGATGTCCTGATTGTCTCTTTCCGTTGCTATCGAGAAAAAAGTGCATCTGACACGGTCCGTTCATCATTTCCTCGGGGGACACATAGGGTCTTTGAAACCTTGGTCCACTATTTTGCCTGTGACCGCGAGAATCACCTCTATTGTCGCCTTGTTGTTCATTACTTCTTTGGTAGTCATCTCGACTATTTCCTCGGAAGCCAGCCGATATGTGGCCGGGAGCGTCGTTATTGTAGAACTGGCGAGAAAATCGCCTTCTATTTTGAAAATTTCGACCGCGATCCTCTTCTGGCGACCTGTGTCGCTTGTTATATATTGCGTCTTCTCCATCTGCCCACTTGTTGGCTATCTCCATCAGTGCTGATATTGTCTTGGGGTTGGTTCTCCCTAAGTCCTCGACGAAATCTCCCCGTCGGATTCCTGCCACGAACGCGTCTATTGCTCTCTCGTCAGATATATCTTCTGCCGAGTTTTTAATAATGTTCCACCTCTGTATATATTTTCTCATCGACTCATCGTGTTTCTGTCGGCACGCCCTCAACTCTTCCAATGACGCAGGTTTCTTGCAGGTGGATCGGAAGTTTCTCACAAAAATATCTTCAAAACTATCCCAGCTGTCGATGGAACCTGGGGAAAGTTTCTTTATCCAAGATCTCGCGGCACCACTCAGGTGGACTTGGATACTTTGCATGGCTGTTGCTCTGGTTCCTCCTACCAGCTTCACCATCTCGAGATAATCAACGAGCCAATCCTCGGGATCCTGCAGACCGTCGAATTTTTTGAAATTTTCGGGTAACTTAAACCCTTTTGGTACTCGAGTTTTTCGGACTCCTCTCGTAAAGCACGGAAGCCCGCACAGATCTTCATCGGCGACTTCTGGTGAATGCCGATGTTCTCTTCTTTCTTGCCGCGCTCTGTCTACCCTTACTTGAGCCACCGTATCTCTTGCCCCACTTGTTCTTGGTGGATCTTGCACTGCAGCAGTAGGTCGTGGACTATTTTGCCTTGCAGTTCCTTCGGGAGGTGTAGCTGTGAATGCTGTTCCCATGACTCCAACTCCAGCCATTGCCATATTGAACAATGCTTCTCTCGGGTCTCCGGGGGGTGGTCTGGACGCGAGGATGTAAGCTTGCGTTGCCATGTATCCTGCTTCTGGCGTTTTCGGGATGATATTTCCCCTTGTATCAATCGACATGAAAGACATGTCGAGATTTTGAATTATGTTGCCTCTCTCTGCTTCAGGTATATTTTGCAGCCGAGATATTGCCCTCCTCCGAGCTTCTCTGTGACTATCTCCTGAAGTTCCTGATTGTCGACTGAGCTCTGCTCGACGCCTGCTTGACGCGGATGCTGCCTCTTTTCTTCTATTCAGGGATGCTGTTTGTTTTTCCAACTCCCTACTCACACGAGCAAGTCTATATTGATAGGCTTGTAATTCCTCGGCAGTAGCTGTGGTGGTCATTGGTTCTGAACCATCCATGGCTCTTGCAGCCCTATCCCACGCTGCTTGCGGGAGTTGGACTCTTTCGCGAGGTGAGGTCCCGACATATTTGGTGCCTAAGCCTCTTCTGAGATCAGCAGGATCGACGTATGGATTTCCCAAATCATCGAAAGCCTCTGACGTCTCTGGTTCTGCTCAGCTTGTCTCTTCAATTGCATACACTTGATGATATTTTGAGTATTGGTTTTTGTCGGGATTGGTGACACCATCATAAAGATTGGTGAAGACCTTTCCGATGGCGGCAGATTTGTCGATGAAGCTGTTGACGCTGTTGGAGTCGCTGCTTATAAAGGAGTCCGCAGTCGACCCGAAGGATGTGTCGCTGAAGATCTTGACGAATTTTTTGCTTGCCTTGGTGTCGATGAAACATGGCGACGAAAACTCTTCATCACTTGTCGAAAAGTTAGAATCGATCGCTGAAAATTTCGACGAGATCGGAACTTCGAGACGATAAGATCCTTCCTTGTTGACGCTGAATCGGAATTCTCCGAACTTCATAACAATGGGATCCTCCAGATACGCACATGCATCCAAACGGGAGGGCGGGTGAGGAATAAAATCGACTAGATCAGTTTTTTCCTGTTTACCTCGATCCATCGCATTGCTTGCTACCGACGAAGTCAACGATTCTGGACGTGCCATCGAGATCAGCTCCTTGCAACCTCTAGATCCCATAGACGGCGCCAATTGACAAGGTATCAACTTGTCAATGCCTACAGATTGTAGACTAGGGTTTCGTTAGATGTAGAGGGCAAGTAGATCTCGAAGGTTTCAGCCGAAAAGTACTCGACGATGTAAAGACTAGGGTTTTAGAGACAATGATTCGATCCTTTCTGCGTCCCTCGACTCCCCCTTATATAGGAGGTGGAGCCGAGGGTTTCGTATTGTACAAGTTTACAGAGTCCGGGTAGGCTTCTAACTCCTCCCGCAAGATTACAAATAATGTTTCCTATTACAACTCTAGCTTTCCTTAACAATATCTTGGGCTTCCGAACCTTTTTATTCTTCGGGTAGTGGGCCTTCAGTAAACCCCGGGTACCATTATCGGCAGGCCCCATTGGGGATGCCTATGTCACTAATGGCTGGGCAACGAAACAACGAGGCTGAACGCTCCCACACTTGCCTAACCCAGGGACACTCTGCGAAGAGGTGCGCCGGAGTCTCAAGGTTTCGCCGGCACAAGGGGCAGAAGTATTGGTTGGGCATCCGACAACGTAGCAGCCTATCTGCTGTGAAGATCCGTCGCTGCATAAGGAGCCACATGAAGAATTTTCATTTTGGCGGTGCCCAGACCGGCCAGATGTGGCGAAGGGGGGACTGCTGGGTCCCGACAAACTGTAGCGCATATGCGGAGGACGCGGAGTATCCACCAGAGGAAGACTTCCACCGGAACGTGTCGTCGGAATCTGGGTCAATGTTGCAGCTTCGCACGACCTGACGAAGTGCAACAAAGTCTGGCAGCAGGGCTAGATTGATCCTTCCTCGCAGATCCATGAGCCAATGGTCATCCTCAAGAGCGTCCGCCACCGTTCTGTTTTTGCGCCTAGACACCTCAAAGAGCATGGGCCATCGCTTCCTTAGCGGCTCCCCAGCCCAGCTGTCAGACCAGAAGCTCGTCGCTAGTCCATTCCCAATGGCAACCTCCGTCATCGAGGCGAACAAGGCCTGGTCAGAGGGAGAAGGCGGCTCCAACAATCCTTTCCATGGCTTGTTCGCCCCTGTTTTTGCTTGCCAGATCCATCTCATGCGAAGGTCGTTATTGAAATGATGCAGGTCCAAAACCCCTAGGCCGCCGAATTTCGGCGGACGGCAGACCAGCTTCCAGGCTACCCTGCACTGGCCAGGGTTGCAGACGTCCTTCGCGGCCCAGAGCCAGGCCCGCCGCATCCTATCAATCTGCTCCACCGCCCAAGTAGGCAGGGGGTGTGCCGTCATGAAAGTGGAGACTGAGTCGAAGGCCTTGGAGATGTCAAGCTTCAAGAGCAGCGAAGGTGTCTTTGAGCGGTGCAGACGTCGAAGGAGAGCACGAACATAGATGAAGTTAACCTGAATGCAGCGGCCTTTGATGAAGGCGCTCTGCTCGATGCCAACGAGGTCGTCGATCCGGGAGGCCAGCCTGGTGGCGAGGACCTTCATGAACAGCTTAGCGAAGCTGTGCATGAGGCTAATGGGGCGGTAGTCCTTGACGGCGGAGGCATCAGCATGCTTAGGCAGCAAAACCATGTGAGAAACGTTGAGCTGGTGCAACCCCGCATAATTGCCGTCCGCAATCTGTTGGAAGGCTAGCAGAATGTCAGGCCCAACCAAATCCCACGAGGCCTTGAAGAAGTTGGAGATGAAGCCATCGGGGCCAGGCGCCTTGTCCGCAGGCAAAGACTTGACGGCGTCATGGATCTCATCAAGCGTGAAATCGGCGTCGAGCGCGAAGAGGTCAAGGGTAGGCAACCCAAGCGATTCCCAGTCAAAGGTCACGGCCGCAGCCGGAGCCGTGCCCAGGATTGCATGGAAGTGTCCATCGACAACCTCCCGCTTCTCCTCCTGCGAAATGGCGTCCCTGCCACCCTCATGACTGAGCGAGTGAATGAAGTTCTTACGTCTTCTACCATTGGCCTTGACGTGGAAGAAGCGTGTGTTGGCGTCACCGGCACGCAGCCAACACACCCTAGATCGCTGACGATAACGGATGCGTTCAAGCACCGATAACCCCAGAATGCGGGATTTCAGCTGGTGTCGAAGGGCGGCCTGCTCCGCAGTAAGGGCTCTCAAGTCCTGTGCCACGTCCAGCAGCCTTACCGTCTCCTCAGCCCGCAACAGCTGCTCCTTGATGTCACCGATGCGTTTCTTGTGCCAAACTCGAAGGGCAGACGCCGTCCGGGAGAGCTTTCGGTGTAGACGGATAAGGGCGTTGAAATGATTGCAAGGTTGGACCCAAGCCTCAGCGACAGTCTGTGCATAGCCCTCGACGTGCAGCCAAAACGCCTCAAAGCGGAAGCCACTGTAACGCTTAATCTTCCCTGCACAGGACAGCACAAGGGGGCAGTGGTCCGAGATGGAGGACGAGATGGCCGTGAGCTGGGCGGTGGGGAAGGAGGTGTCCCAGTCCACGTTGCAGATTGCCCGATCAAGGAGGACGAGGGTGGGTGGGTCTTGCTCGTTACTCCAGGTGTATCGATGGCCCACCAACTTGATGTCCTTCATCTCCGTGATGTTGAGCATGGCCCGAAACTTGGCCATGAGACGTCTGTTGAGCCGGTGGTTGCTCTTGTCCGTAGCAGACAGGATGACGTTGAAGTCCCCTACGATGAGCCAGGGACCGGTGCCTGAGTGTCGCAGCTCCGCTAAATCTTGGAGGAAAGTTTCCTTTGCCGCATCAGCATCGGAGGGCCCGTAGACATTGGTGAGGGTCCATGCTGTCCCTCCAGCCCGGCTCATGAAGGTAGCGGTGATGGAGTGGCGTACGGAGCTAATGAGCTGGGCGTCGTATTTGTCCGGGTCCCAAGCGACCAACAGACCACCCCTAGTCCCCTCAGCCGGAGAGGCGAAAGTCGAGGGGCAGCGGTTGCCCACCGAATCCCTTCGAACATCATCAGAAAGATCAGCTAACTTCGTTTCTTGGAGGCAAACAATGTCGCAAGCCGATCGCTCGACGACGCCACGGATCGCAGCCCTCCTCGAAGGGTTGTTAAGTCCCCGCGGGTTCCAATCGAGAAGCTTAAGGCCTAAATCCATCGGAGACCAAGCAGACAACAAGCATGAAGACACGGGGAGGTTGCACGTTTCACATGAACGACCACACAGGTTCGGAAACGGGAACAGGCATCCGGAGCTAATCTCGACGGGAATTTGAAGGCACAGCACATGCGAGGTCCGTCAAGCTCGCGACACACACAAACAGGACGGCAACAGCAGTAGGGGTCCGGCACAGGGGAGGCCCTCTGCGACACATAGTGAAGACGATCTAACATGGAGAACGGAAGGCATCGGCTGGCACGATACACTGGGCCTAAGCCTCCATGTCCAGGATGGACAGGAGCTCGGCATCAGGCAGTGCAACCCGCGCGCCCTGGAGCAGGCCGGTGTCCTGGCGAATGCGGGCGATCGCCTCCGCGTCGAGCGGCGCAGGGCAAGGCAGCGCCGCAGCCCCCTCCTCTGCATCGGATCCCAGCTCGAGCGGCGCGGCCTCCTCGAGGACGCACGGCAGTCGCACACCCGTCTTCTTGGAGCTGCAGAGACGCGAGGAACGCCGCGATGGCAGCAGCTCGCCCTTGATCTTCCTGCGACGTCCAACCCTGGGCCTAGGTGCGTCGAGCGGCGGGATGGCACCCATCACGGACGGAGGCAGCATGCTCAGCACCTTGGCGAGGAAGGTGGTGGCGCCATCAACCTCCAGCGTGCCAAACTTGGCCGCCAGCAGGTCGGCGTGTTTGCCACGCTCCCCGCGATCACCGTGGTCACCGCCAGACGCTGGCAACAGCGTAGCCACCGCGTCAGGCAGCTGCACCCCAGGCCCGAAGAGGACCTCAGAGTCGAGAACACCTGGGTCGCTTGGCAGCTCCATGACGTCCATCAGCTGGTCGCTGTGAAGCTGCTCATCCAGCGCCGGCCACGCCATGGACACCGGGGTCGACCACCCCTGAGCCGCATCGATCTCGATGGCCACCGGGTCTGCGCGCGCATGTCCACCTCAGCGGGCAGCACACCATCATGCAGCAACTCCCGCTCGGGCTGGCGCAGGTCAGCGCGCGAGGACGCCAGGATAGCGCCCAGCGACGGGTCCAACACAGACAGTCCTGCAGGCTCGGCGACATCGGCGGCGTGGAGGCCGTCAACCTACTGGGCGGCTCCGTCTTCAGCCCGGCGGCGCCCGCCACCACCTTGACGCTGCTGCTGGCGGCGGTTATTGATGTTACCGCCGCCGTTCCTCTGCTGCCCGCCGCGGCCAGCGCGGCCAAGCAGAGCATCACGCCAGGGCCGGCGAGGACGGCAGCCACCGCGGCCAGGAAGCTCGTCATCATCGTCATCACGATCCTCACGGCGTCGAGGGCCGAGGCGGGCGTGCATGTCCGGCGCGTCGCGGCGCGCCCTCGGGTTGGCGTCCTCGACCTCCAGCTTCCAATCAAAACGCTCCGTGGGGACGTGCGCGTCGAGCAGCGCCACCTCCGGTGAAGGGATGCCGGAGGCACGGCTGCTGGGCGTGCGCCGCTCCGCCGGCGCGAAATCCTTTGTCTTGTCGAGGTGTATGAGCAGCGGCTCCCTCGTGTCCTCGAAGCCCTCCTCCCGGGGCGTGCCGTCGGGGAGGGAGCAGCGCATTGGCGGCGCCGCGCCCATGCGCATGAGGAAGGAAGCGTCACATGCGCGCGGGATGTCATCTGGGCTGCACGCCCAGCACCAGACGTAGCAGACTTGGGCGTCGTCGAGCGCCTCCGAGCGATACTCCAGAACGTCTACCTTGACGGAGGATCCCAGCACCTGTTGCATGACGTCCTTGGTCCAGAAGTTGAGGGCGACGCCCTCCACCGCGACA
This sequence comes from Lolium perenne, assembly GCF_019359855.2. Classification (NCBI taxonomy): domain Eukaryota; kingdom Viridiplantae; phylum Streptophyta; class Magnoliopsida; order Poales; family Poaceae; genus Lolium; species Lolium perenne. The sequence continues at coordinate 269,428,245 of NC_067245.2, forward strand.
CGGCAGTAGTAGCGCCAGACGCGATGCGACGCGCGGATGGAGGCTTGCTGCCACGGGGCCATGGTGAGGGCGATACTCCGTCAGGAGACCACGCCGGCGTCCATGGCTATGGAAAATGATAGTTCTCCATTATAGGAATGATGTGTATTTCCTAGATGTTTCCAATATGTTCATATATAATGCAATATAAATAGTTGATCTATGGAAAATAATACCTGGATTGGGGAAACAAACATCATTCCTATATGTTTCAAATATGTTCTCCATTTTGCTCACAAGATAGGACTAGATAAAATGGTCTTTGGGGCCGTCCTTCTTCTCGGCTACTCAGCACATATTTTACATAGCGTATTGTAAAGGTTCCTGATATACTTCACCATATAAATTAAACTTGATATATATAAATGCAATAAATAAACAACATTGTACTATTACAGATAAAATCATTGGGAGTCACGTGACTCGACGGCACCGGAAGCAAGTGACAGTCAGCAGTGTAAATATCTGGTCGATAGATCACACTGCCGTGGCCTACTCGATTACGGTAAAGGACTAGAAAAATCAACGAATGTTTGTGGTAAGAAGCCATTTATAATTGGGAGCACCACGTACTGATATCATATGACTGACCCGTGGTCGTGAACGTGGTGTTCAAACTGCCCATATCAACGCGCGAACGGTTGGAGGATATCTATGTGCCAGCTGATATGCGTCCATATCGACCCCTCATTGGCGATCATAATTTATTGGGCGAGCCCAAAGTTCAGCAGTGTTGGTGCAGCGATTTCCGATGCCATTGACAAAATCTTGTCCAAGATTGAAGATTCAACGATGAGCAACAGAAAGCATCACACGGCACTATACACCACCTTTGGCGTCTCCGTCTCAAGTAGGATGCTATTTGCCAAAAACGTTGAGCCCTCACGTCCCAATGATAGGACCGACGTGACCTCGGCCGGCCGTTGTCAAGAGGATAGCAGATTTGTGTCCATCCTCTATCTCGAATTACATGTCATACAGTTCAGTTTTATCTAGATCTTTACGTATTTATACACTAAAAAGCGTCTTTGCAAACAGATAAACGTTGCCCCATTAATCCATGGACATGGAATGTTGCAAACCTGCAAGCATTGCTCGTTTGGTGATAGTACGGCAACTTCAAGCTATATAATCCCCCCATTTTAAAATAAGTGGTGCAACTTTTTCTAGATATGAGTGTATCTATACACTAGAATGCGTCTAGATAGATCAAATCTATATAAAATTTGGACACTTATTCTGAAACAAATAGTACATCCTAGTACTAGTACCTGCCACTAATCTGCACACGCGACGCGGTCATCGCATGGAGCAAAATCCTTTTTTAGTGGTTAATAATGGAGCAAAATCATGGCTCTTGTCAGTCCAGTTCCCTCAGCTGGAGTCGTTATCGATCGAATCGGCAAACCGAACGAGGACAGAATGCGACACACGTTGTCTCCCGCATTCACAAAAGATAGATGAAAAGAGCTTGGCCACGGTTCGCGATGACTATTCTACCTAGTGTGCTAACATCATGCACTTCAAGAAAGGGAGGAATCTGAATGATGCAAATAGCCAGAGGAGTGTTTCTTTCAGGAAAACTCCGTCAACAAAGAGATTTCACTTGCTATGAATGAGGACAGCGATAATAAAAGTATGTGCAATGGTTATATATTAAAATGCTACGTAGAATAAACACTGAGATGGAGAAAAGGGAAAAAAATTGTCTTCTCTTGATTAAGAGATGATTTCTTACCAACAATCTCTCTCACCACATATTTAGCATGTACAAATACAATAAATTCATATTGTACATCATGTAAAACTAAAAAATAAAAAACCAATACATACAAATAAAATAAATAGAACATCACTGTAGTTTTTATATAAAAATGCACAAAAGCACTGTATTTCAGATCAAATGGGTGTCACTTGACTGGACCGCACTGGTAACAAACTAACAAGTAACAGCCTGCTCAATCACGGTAACGGATTTAAAAAATCAACTGAATGTTTGTGGTAACAAGGCATATAATTGGGAGCTCTACCTACTGATATCATATGACTGATTGACTGACCCCTGGTCGTTACAGAACTGATATCAACGACTCACAAATGGTTGCAGGATATCCATGTGCCGGCCGATGCGTTCATATCAACTCCTCGCGGCGAGGATGATTTATTGGGCGATCCCAAAGTTCAGCACCGTAGGTGCAGCGATTTTCCGACGCCATTGACAAAATCTCGTGCAAGATTCAACCGATGAGCCACAGAAAGCATCACCCGGTAGACGGCACTGTGCACCACCTTTAGCGTCTCCATCGCAAGTAGGATAGCGTTTCACTACGGGAGAGGCGGCGTGTGCCGACGGCCAGCCTATGTGCCGACGGCCAAATGTCGGGGCCGTCGCCCTGCGCCGACGGTCATCTCCGTCGCCGGTCAACGAGTTCCTATGTGCCGACGGCCAAATGGACCTCGTCGACCGGCGACGGAGATGACCGTCGGCGCAGGTCGGCCGTCGGCACACCGCTGGCTACACCGACGGTCACCGTCGGCGCAAACAGGACCGTCGGCACAGGTAGTTGGCGGCCGAAGGTCACCGTCGGCACAGCGTCGACCGTCGGTACACGCGCTAACAGGCGGGTCCAGCCGTTAGACTGTCACGGCGCCGTCTACACTGTGCCGACGGTAGCCCACGGCACAACGGCGGCCGTCGGCACAGGGACTGACTTCTGGGTCCCCCTTCTGATGTGCCGACGGTGACCCACGGCACAACCACGGCCGTCGGCACCTACAATTATGCACATTTTTTATTTTTACATTTTTTTTGCATCAAAGAGATAATTATTACCCATATAATTATTAATCCCAATCATATTTTTGTTTATTTCTTTCTCACTGCTATTTTGGCAAACCCCTTTGCGAGAAACCTATATATATGTATAAGGCCGGTATAGATCCCCCGCCGGGACCCCGGTCTAGGGTTTTCTCAGAAATCGAGGATCGGAGAGTGATTTGAGATGGTTTTATATCCAATGCTACCCCCCAAGTGTGTCCGGCTTCTCGGACATGGGGTTCTACACTTAGGCAGATTCTGGATCTATAGGGGGAACTCCCTCGGAGGTGAACCGGAGAGAACCTTGAGATCATATGGGACGATCCTTGTTATCACATGTACCTATGACCTAACCAGACTCAAATGGAGGCATATGCCCACCGGGGGACCCCCGATGGGATGCAGTCAAAGGGGTAGACCGAGCGGTCAACAGAACTAAGGTTTCGTCAGTAATCGAGCATCGGATCTACGGAATGGCCCTAAAACTTGTGTGTGTCCACAGAGAATGCACAAAAGTGATTTGAGAAGGTTTTGTATCCAATACTACCCCCAGGTGTGTCCGGCTTCTCGGACATGGGGTTCTACACTTAGGCAGATTCTGGATGTATAGGGGGGAACTCCCTCGGAGGTGAACCGGAGAGAAACTTGAGATCATATGGGATGATCCTTGTTACCACATGTACCTATGACCTAACCAAGCTCAAATGGAGGCATATGCCCACCTGGGGACCCCCGATGGGATGCAGTCAAAGGGGTAGACCGCGCGGTCAATAGAACTAGGGTTTCGCCAAAAATCGAGCCTCGGAGGGGGTGAATGGCCCCAAAACTTGTGTGTGTCCACGGAGAATGCATAAAAGTGATACATTTAAGAACTTAAGACCCAGACACGATACAAAACACTTAAATAACTAGACCCACACACATACCAAAGCGCTTAAAGAACTAGACCCACACACGAACCGAAACACTTAAAGAACTACACCCACACAGGAACCAAAACACTTAAAGAACTAGACCCACACACAAACCAAAACATTTAAAGAACTACACCCACACACAGACCAAAGCACTTAACACTGGGTCGACACATGACCCGCTAGACACACGGACTCGACACACACACATATTAATCAGAAGTCGAAATCTTCGTCCTCGCTAGGGGTGTCCTCTGAAGCGGTACTTGAGAGGTGCCACAACCACCGTTCATCATTCTCCCCCCATGTCGACGCCTCTCCTTTGGCGTACTCTGCTTCATATTCGGCCCTCCTCTGCCGCTTTCCCGCCCTCCTCTCCCTCCTGTACGTCTGCTTCTCCTTCCAGAATGCGCGCTCTGCCTCGACGGCTCCGGGATGGTCTCTGCGCCACTGTGCCATGAACTGCTCGTCCGCCTCGGTGGTATTAATCCGCCGCTGGCCAGACCTGTACCGACGCGCTTCACCCTGTGAGCGAAGTAGCGGCTCAGTAGAGAGACTCTGAGCTTCCGTCAGAGACCTGACCTCCGGGAAGTTCATTTCGTGGCGTGGCCGGCCAAACCTCCAAGCCGCAACGTCGTATGCGCGGGCAGCAGCCTCCTTCATGTAGAAGGTGCCGAGCCACACACGCGTACCACCGGCGGTAATTTCAGCCGCGAAATGTCCCGCAGGCCGCAGGCGAACGCCGATGAAGCCCGTGTTGCTACGGCGACGAGGAGCCATCTCAGCGGCAGCTCAGCTCAGAGGATTTTGTGGTTCTGTTGGATGAGAGAAGCGATGAAGGGAGAAATGCTGCTGGTGCTGTTAGTGGAGAAGACATGGCTATATATAGGCCGGCAAGGGGCTGAAACGGCGGGAAAACTTGGCGGGAGGGAATGGGCGGGAAAACTTGGCGGGAAATCATGGCGGGAAAAAAGGCGGGAGAGAAGGAGCGGGAAAGGGTGGGCGGGAAAAAGGGCGGGAGAGAAGCAGCGTGAAAGGGGGACCCCCGATGGGATGCAGTCAAAGGGGTAGACGGCGCGGTCAACAGAACTAGGGTTTCTTCAGAAATCGAGCATCGGATCTAGGGAATGGCCCCAAAACTTGTGTGTGTCCACATGGCATGCACAAAAGTGATTTGTGATGGTTCTACATCCAATGCTACCCCCCCGGGTCTGTCCGGCTTCTCGGACAGGGGGTTCCTACACTTATGCAGATTCTGCATGTATAGGGGGGAACTCCCTCGGAGGTGAACCGGAGAGAACCTTGGGATCATATGGGATGATCCTTGTTTCCACATGTACCTATGACCTAACCAAGCTCAAATGGAGGCACACGCCCACCGAGGGACCCCCGATGGGATGCAGTCAAAGGGGTAGACGGCGCGGTCAACAGAACTAGGGTTTCGTCAGAAATCGAGCATCGGATCTAGGGAATGGCCCCAAAACTTGTGTGTGTCCACATGGCATGCACAAAAGTGATTTGTGATGGTTCTACATCCAATGCTACCCCACCGGGTGTGTCCGGCTTCTCGGACAGGGGGTTCCTACACTTAGGCAGATTCTGCATGTATAGGGGAACTCCCTGAGGTGAACCGGAGAGAACCTTGGGATCATATGGGATGATCCTTGTTTCCACATGTACCTATGACCTAACCAAGCTCAAATGGAGGCACACGCCCACCGAGGGACCCCGATGGGATGCAATCAAAGGGGTAGACGGCTGGTCAATGTAACTAGGGTTTCGTCAGAAATCGAGCATCGGATCTAGGGAATGGCCCCAAAACTTGTGTGTGTCCACATGGCATGCACAAAAGTGATTTTTGATGGTTCTACATCCAATGCTACCCCACCGGGTGTGTCCGGCTTCTCGGACAGGGGGCTCCTACACTTAGGCAGATTCTGCATGTATAGGGGGGAACTCCCTCGGAGGTGAACCGGAGAGAACCTTGGGATCATATGGGATGATCCTTGTTTCCACATGTACCTATGACCTAACCAAGCTCAAATGGAGGCACACGCACACCGGGGGACCCCCGATGGGATGCAGTCAAAGGGGTAGACGGCGCGGTCAACAGAACTAGGGTTTCTTCAGAAATCAAGCATCGGATCTAGGGAATGGCCCCAAAACTTGTGTGTGTCCACATGGCATGCACGAAAGTCATTTGTGATGGTTCTACATCCAATGCTACCCCACCGGGTGTGTCCGGCTTCTCGGACAGGGGGTTCCTACACTTAGGCAGATTCTGCGTGTATAGGGTGGAACTCCCTCGGAGGTGAACCGGAGAGAACCTTGGGATCATATGGGATGATCCCTATTTCCACATGTACCTATGACCTAAACAAGCTCAAATAGAGGCACACGCCCACCGGGGGACCCCCCGATGGGATGCAGTCAAAGGGGTAGACGGCGCGGTCAACAGAACTAGGGTTTCGTCAGAAATCGAGCATCGGATCTAGGGAATGGCCCCAAAACTTGTGTGTGTCCACATGGCATGCACAAAAGTGATTTGTGATGGTTCTACATCCAATGCTACCCCACCGGGTGTGTCCGGCTTCTCGGACAGGGGGTTCCTACACTTAGGCAGATTCTGCATGTATAGGGGGAACTCCCTGAGGTGAACCGGAGAGAACCTTGGGATCATATGGGATGATCCTTGTTTCCACATGTACCTATGACCTAACCAAGCTCAAATGGAGGCACACGCCCACCGGGGGACCCCCGATGGGATGCAGTCAAAGGGGTAGACGGCGCGGTCAACAGAACTAGGGTTTCGTCAGAAATCGAGCATCGGATCTAGGGAATGGCCCCAAAACTTGTGTGTGTCCACATGGCATGCACAAAAGTGATTTGTGATGGTTCTACATCCAATGCTACCCCCCGGGTGTGTCCGGCTTCTCGGACAGGGGGTTCCTACACTTAGGCAGATTCTGCATGTATAGGGGGGAACTCCCTCGGAGGTGAACCGGAGAGAACCTTGGGATCATATGGGATGATCCTTGTTTCCACATGTACCTATGACCTAACCAAGCTCAAATGGAGGCACACGCCCACCGGGGGACCCCCGATGGGATGCAGTCAAAGGGGTAGACGACGCGGTCAACAGAACTAGGGTTTCTTCAGAAATCGAGCATCGGATCTAGGGAATGGCCCCAAAACTTGTGTGTGTCCACATGGCATGCACAAAAGTGATTTTTGATGGTTCTACATCCAATGCTACCCCACCGGGTGTGTCCGGCTTCTCGGACAGGGGGTTCCTACACTTAGGCAGATTCTGCATGTATAGGGGGGAACTCCCTCGGAGGTGAACCGGAGAGAACCTTGGGATCATATGGGATGATCCTTGTTTCCACATGTACCTATGACCTAACCAAGCTCAAATGGAGGCACACGCCACCGAGGGACCACCGATGGGATGCAGTCAAAGGGGTAGACGGCGCGGTCAACAGAACTAGGGTTTCGTCAGAAATCGAGCATCGGATCTAGGGAATGGCCCCAAAACTTGTGTGTGTCCACATGGCATGCACAAAAGTGATTTGTGATGGTTCTACATCCAATGCTACCCCACCGGGTGTGTCCGGCTTCTCGGAAGGCGGTTTCCTACACTTAGGCGGATTCCCGCATGTATAGGGGGAACTCCCTCTGAGGTGAACCGGAGCGAACCTTGGGATCATATGGGATGATCCTTGTTTCCACATGTACCTATGACCTAACCAAGCTCAAATGGAGGCACACGCCCACCGAGGGACCCCTGATGGGATGCAGTCAAAGGGGTAGACGGCGCGGTCAATAGAACTAGGGTTTCGTCAGAAATCGAGCATCGGATCTAGGGAATGGCCCCAAAACTTGTGTGTGTCCACATGGCATGCACAAAAGTGATTTGTGATGGTTCTACATCCAATGCTACCTCGGTGTGTCCGGCTTCTCGGACAGGGGTTCCTACACTTAGGCAGATTCTGCATGTATAGGGGGGAACTCCCTCGGAGGTGAACCGGAGAGAACCTTGGGATCATATGGGATGATCCTTGTTTCCACATGTACCTATGACCTAACCAAGCTCAAATGGAGGCACACGCCCACCGGGGGACCCCCGATGGGATGCAGTCAAAGGGGTAGACGGCGCGGTCAACAGAACTAGGGTTTCTTCAGAAATCGAGCATCGGATCTAGGGAATGGCCCCAAAACTTGTGTGTGTCCACATGGCATGCACAAAAGTGATTTTTGATGGTTCTACATCCAATGCTACCCCACCGGGTGTGTCCGGCTTCTCGGACAGGGGGTTCCTACACTTAGGCAGATTCTACATGTATAGGGGGGAACTCCCTCGGAGTTGAACCGGAGAGAACCTTGGGATCATATGGGATGATCCTTGTTTCCACATGTACCTATGACCTAACCAAGCTCAAATGGAGGCACACGCCCACCGAGGGACCCCCGATGGGATGCGATCAAAGGGGTAGACTACGCGGACAATGTAACTAGGGTTTCGTCAGAAATCGAGCATCGGATCTAGGGAATGGCCCCAAAACTTGTGTGTGTCCACATGGCATGCACAAAAGTGATTTTTGATGGTTCTACATCCAATGCTACCCTACCAGGTGTGTCCGGCTTCTCGGACAGGGGGTTCCTACACTTAGGCAGATTCTGCATGTATAGGGGGGAACTCCCTCGGAGGTGAACCGGAGAGAACCTTGGGATCATATGGGATGATCCTTGTTTCCACATGTACCTATGACCTAACCAAGCTCAAATGGAGGCACACGTCCACCGGGGGACCCCCGATGGGATGCAGTCAAAGGGGTAGACAGCGCGGTCAACAGAACTAGGGTTTCTTTATAAATCGAGCATCGGATCTAGGGAATGGCCCCAAAATTTGTGTGTGTCCACATGGCATGCACAAAAGTGATTTGTGATGGTTCTACATCCAATGCTACCCCACCGAGTGTGTCCGGCTTCTCGGACAGGGGGTTCCTACACTTAGGCAGATTCTGCATGTATAGGGGGGAACTCCCTCGGAGGTGAACCGGAGAGAACCTTGGGATCATATGGGATGATCCTTGTTTCCACATGTACCTATGACCTAACCAAGCTCAAATGGAGGCACACGCCCACCGGGGGACCGCCGATGGGATGCAGTCAAAGGGGTAGACGACGCGGTCAACAGAACTAGGGTTTCTTCAGAAATCGAGCATCGGATCTAGGGAATGGCCCCAAAACTTGTGTGTGTCCACATGGCATGCACAAAAGTGATTTGTGATGGTTCTACATCCAATGCTACCCCACCGGGTGTGTCCGGCTTCTCGGACAGGGGGTTCCTACACTTAGGCAGATTCTGCATGTATAGGGGGAACTCCCTCGGAGGTGAACCGGAGAGAACCTTGGGATCATATGGGATGATCCTTGTTTCCACATGTACCTATGACCTAACCAAGCTCAAATGGAGGCACACGCCCACCGAGGGACCCCCGATGGGATGCAGTCAAAGGGGTAGACGGCGCGGTCAACAGAACTAGGGTTTCGTCAGAAATCGAGCATCGGATCTAGGGAATGGCCCCAAAAACTTGTGTGTGTCCACATGGCATGCACAAAAGTGATTTGTGATGGTTCTACATCCAATGCTACCCCACCGGGTGTGTCCGGCTTCTCGGACAGGGGGTTCCTACACTTAGGCAGATTCTGCATGTATAGGGGGGAACTCCCTGAGGTGAACCGGAGAGAACCTTGGGATCATATGGGATGATCCTTGTTTCCACATGTACCTATGACCTAACCAAGCTCAAATGGAGGCACACGCCCACCGAGGGACCCCCGATGGGATGCAGTCAAAGGGGTAGACGGCGCGGTCAACAGAACTAGGGTTTCGTCAGAAATCGAGCATCGGATCTAGGGAATGGCCCCAAAACTTGTGTGTGTCCACATGGCATGCACAAAAGTGATTTGTGATGGTTCTACATCCAATGCTATCCCCCCGGGTGTGTCCGGCTTCTCGGACAGGGGGTTCCTACACTTAGGCAGATTCTGCATGTATAGGGGGAACTCCCGTGAGGTGAACCGGAGAGAACCTTGGGATCATATGGGATGATCCTTGTTTCCACATGTACCTATGACCTAACCAAGCTCAAATGGAGGCACACGCCCACCGGGGGACCCCCGATGGGATGCAGTCAAAGGGGTAGACGGCGCGGTCAACAGAACTAGGGTTTCTTCAGAAATCGAGCATCGGATCTAGGGAATGGCCCCAAAACTTGTGTGTGTCCACATGGCATGCACAAAAGTGATTTTTGATGGTTCTACATCCAATGCTACCCCACCGGGTGTGTCCGGCTTCTCGGACAGGGGGTTCCTACACTTAGGCAGATTCTGCATGTATAGGGGGGAACTCCCTCGGAGTTGAACCGGAGAGAACCTTGGGATCATATGGGATGATCCTTGTTTCCACATGTACCTATGACCTAACCAAGCTCAAATGGAGGCACACGCCCACCGAGGGACCCCCGATGGGATGCAGTCAAAGGGGTAGACGGCGCGGACAACAGAACTAGGGTTTCGTCAGAAATCGAGCATCGGATCTAGGGAATGGCCCCAAAACTTGTGTGTGTCCACATGGCATGCACAAAAGTGATTTTTGATGGTTCTACATCCAATGCTACCCTACCGGGTGTGTCCGGCTTCTCGGACAGGGGGTTCCTACACTTAGGCAGATTCTGCATGTATAGGGGGGAACTCCCTCGGAGGTGAACCGGAGAGAACCTTGGGATCATATGGGATGATCCTTGTTTCCACATGTACCTATGACCTAACCAAGCTCAAATGGAGGCACACGTCCACCGGGGGACCCCCGATGGGATGCAGTCAAAGGGGTAGACAGCGGTCAACAGAACTAGGGTTTCTTTATAAATCGAGCATCGGATCTAGGGAATGGCCCCAAAACTTGTGTGTGTCCACATGGCATGCACAAAAGTGATTTGTGATGGTTCTACATCCAATGCTACCCCACGGGTGTGTCCGGCTTCTCGGACGGGGGTTCCTACACTTAGGCGTATTCCCGCATGTATAGGGGAACTCCCACGGAGGTGAACCGGAGAGAACCTTGGGATCATATGGGATGATCCTTGTTTCCACATGTACCTATGACCTAACCAAGCTCAAATGGAGGCACACGCCCACCGGGGGACCCCCGATGGGATGCAGTCAAAGGGGTAGACGACGCGGTCACCGTAACTAGGGTTTCGTCAGAAATCGAGCATCGGATCTAGGGAATGGCCCCAAAACTTGTGTGTGTCCACATGGCATGCACAAAAGTGATTTGTGATGGTTCTACATCCAATGCTACCCCACCGGGTGTGTCCGGCTTCTCGGACAGGGGGTTCCTACACTTAGGCAGATTCCCGCATGTATAGGGGGAACTCCCTGAGGTGAACCGGAGAGAACCTTGGGATCATATGGGATGATCCTTGTTTCCACATGTACCTATGACCTAACCAAGCTCAAATGGAGGCACACGCCCACCGAGGGACCCCGATGGGATGCAACAAAGGGGTAGACGGCGCGGTCAACTGAACTAGGGTTTCGTCAGAAATCGAGCATCGGATCTAGGGAATGGCCCCAAAAACTTGTGTGTGTCCACATGGCATGCACAAAAGTGATTGGTGATGGTTCTACATCCAATGCTACCCCACCGGGTGTGCCGGCTTCTCGGACAGGGGGTTCCTACACTTAGGCAGATTCTGCATGTATAGGGGGGAACTCCCTCGGAGGTGAACCGGAGAGAACCTTGGGATCATATGGGATGATCCTTATTTCCACATGTACCTATGACCTAACCAATCTCAAATGGAGGCACACGCCCACCGAGGGACCCCGATGGGATGCAACAAAGGGGTAGACGGCGCGGTCAACAGAACTAGGGTTTCGTCAGAAATCGAGCATCGGATCTAGGGAATGGCCCCAAAACTTGTGTGTGTCCACATGGCATGCACAAAAGTGATTTGTGATGGTTCTACATCCAATGCTATCCCCCCGGCTGTCCGGCTTCTCGGACAGGGGGTTCCTACACTTAGGCGTATTACGCATGTATAGGGGGAACTCCCTGAGGTGAACCGGAGAGAACCTTGGGATCATATGGGATGGTCCTTGTTTCCACATGTACCTATGACCTAACCAAGCTCAAATGGAGGCACACGCCCACCGGGGACCCCGATGGGATGCAACAAAGGGGTAGACGGCGCGGTCAACAGAACTAGGGTTTCTTCAGAAATCGAGCATCGGATCTAGGGAATGGCCCCAAAACTTGTGTGTGTCCACATGGCATGCACAAAAGTGATTTTTGATGGTTCTACATCCAATGCTACCCCACCGGTGTGTGTCCGGCTTCTCGGACAGGGGGTTCCTACACTTAGGCAGATTCTGCATGTATAGGGGGGAACTCCCTCGGAGTTGAACCGGAGAGAACCTTGGGATCATATGGGATGGTCCTTGTTTCCACATGTACCTATGACCTAACCAAGCTCAAATGGAGGCACACGCCCACCGAGGGACCCCCGATGGGATGCAGTCAAAGGGGTAGACGGCGCGGACAACAGAACTAGGGTTTCGTCAGAAATCGAGCATCGGATCTAGGGAATGGCCCCAAAACTTGTGTGTGTCCACATGGCATGCACAAAAGTGATTTTTGATGGTTCTACATCCAATGCTACCCTACCGGGTGTGTCCGGCTTCTCGGACAGGGGGTTCCTACACTTAGGCAGATTCTGCATGTATAGGGGGGAACTCCCTGGAGGTGAACCGGAGAGAACCTTGGGATCATATGGGATGATCCTTGTTTCCACATGTACCTATGACCTAACCAAGCTCAAATGGAGGCACACGTCCACCGGGGGACCCCCGATGGGATGCAGTCAAAGGGGTAGACAGCGCGGTCAACAGAACTAGGGTTTCTTTATAAATCGAGCATCGGATCTAGGGAATGGCCCCAAAACTTGTGTGTGTCCACATGGCATGCACAAAAGTGATTTGTGATGGTTCTACATCCAATGCTACCCCACCGGGTGTGTCCGGCTTCTCGGACAGGGGGTTCCTACACTTAGGCAGATTCTGCATGTATAGGGGGAACTCCCTCGGAGGTGAACCGGAGAGAACCTTGGGATCATATGGGATGATCCTTGTTTCCACATGTACCTATGACCTAACCAAGCTCAAATGGAGGCACACGCCCACCGGGGACCCCGATGGGATGCAGTCAAAGGGGTAGACGACGCGGTCAACAGAACTAGGGTTTCTTCAGAAATCGAGCATCGGATCTAGGGAATGGCCCCAAAACTTGTGTGTGTCCACATGGCATGCACAAAAGTGATTTGTGATGGTTCTACATCCAATGCTACCCCACCGGGTGTGTCCGGCTTCTCGGACAGGGGGTTCCTACACTTAGGCGCATTCTCGCATGTATAGGGGGAACTCCCACGGAGGTGAACCGGAGAGAACCTTGGGATCATATGGGATGATCCTTGTTTCCACATGTACCTATGACCTAACCAAGCTCAAATGGAGGCACACGCCCACCGAGGGACCCCCGATGGGATGCGATCAAAGGGGTAGACGGCGCGGTCAACGTAACTAGGGTTTCGTCGTAAATCGAGCATCTGGATCTAGGGAATGGCCCCAAAACTTGTGTGTGTCCACATGGCATGCACAAAAGTGATTTGTGATGGTTCTACATCCAATGCTACCCCACCGGGTGTGTCCGGCTTCTCGGACAGGGGGTTCCTACACTTAGGCAGATTCTGCATGTATAGGGGGGAACTCCCTCGGAGGTGAACCGGAGAGAACCTTGGGATCATATGGGATGATCCTTGTTTCCACATGTACCTATGACCTAACCAAGCTCAAATGGAGGCACACGCCCACCGAGGGACCCCCGATGGGATGCGATCAAAGGGGTAGACTACGCGGTCAACGTAACTAGGGTTTCGTCAGAAATCGAGCATCGGATCTAGGGAATGGCCCCAAAACTTGTGTGTGTCCACATGGCATGCACAAAAGTGATTTGTGATGGTTCTACATCCAATGCTATCCCCCCGGGTGTGTCCGGCTTCTCGGACAGGGGGTTCCTACACTTAGGCAGATTCTGCATGTATAGGGGGGAACTCCCTCGGAGGTGAACCGGAGAGAACCTTGGGATCATATGGGATGATCCTTGTTTCCACATGTACCTATGACCTAACCAAGCTCAAATGGAGGCACACGCCCACCGGGGGACCCCCGATGGGATGCAGTCAAAGGGGTAGACGGCGCGGTCAACAGAACTAGGGTTTCTTCAGAAATCGAGCATCGGATCTAGGGAATGGCCCCAAAACTTGTGTGTGTCCACATGGCATGCACAAAAGTGATTTTTGATGGTTCTACATCCAATGCTACCCCACCGGGTGTGTCCGGCTTCTCGGACAGGGGGTTCCTACACTTAGGCAGATTCTGCATGTATAGGGGGGAACTCCCTCGGAGTTGAACCGGAGAGAACCTTGGGATCATATGGGATGATCCTTGTTTCCACATGTACCTATGACCTAACCAAGCTCAAATGGAGGCACACGCCCACCGAGGGACCCCCGATGGGATGCAGTCAAAGGGGTAGACGGCGCGGACAACAGAACTAGGGTTTCGTCAGAAATCGAGCATCGGATCTAGGGAATGGCCCCAAAACTTGTGTGTGTCCACATGGCATGCACAAAAGTGATTTTTGATGGTTCTACATCCAATGCTACCCTACCGGGTGTGTCCGGCTTCTCGGACAGGGGGTTCCTACACTTAGGCGGTCTCGCATGTATAGGGGAACTCCCCTGAGGTGAACCGGAGAGAACCTTGGGATCATATGGGATGATCCTTGTTTCCACATGTACCTATGACCTAACCAAGCTCAAATGGAGGCACACGTCCACCGGGGGACCCCCGATGGGATGCAGTCAAAGGGGTAGACAGCGCGGTCAACAGAACTAGGGTTTCTTTATAAATCGAGCATCGGATCTAGGGAATGGCCCCAAAACTTGTGTGTGTCCACATGGCATGCACAAAAGTGATTTGTGATGGTTCTACATCCAATGCTACCCCACCGGGTGTGTCCGGCTTCTCGGACAGGGGGTTCCTACACTTAGGCAGATTCTGCATGTATAGGGGGGAACTCCCTCGGAGGTGAACCGGAGAGAACCTTGGGATCATATGGGATGATCCTTGTTTCCACATGTACCTATGACCTAACCAAGCTCAAATGGAGGCACACGCCCACCGGGGGACCCCCGATGGGATGCAGTCAAAGGGGTAGACGACGCGGTCAACAGAACTAGGGTTTCTTCAGAAATCGAGCATCGGATCTAGGGAATGGCCCCAAAACTTGTGTGTGTCCACATGGCATGCACAAAAGTGATTTGTGATGGTTCTACATCCAATGCTACCCCACCGGGTGTGTCCGGCTTCTCGGACAGGGGGTTCCTACACTTAGGCAGATTCTGCATGTATAGGGGGAACTCCCTCGGAGGTGAACCGGAGAGAACCTTGGGATCATATGGGATGATCCTTGTTTCCACATGTACCTATGACCTAACCAAGCTCAAATGGAGGCACACGCCCACCGAGGGACCCCCGATGGGATGCAGTCAAAGGGGTAGACGGCGCGGTCAACAGAACTAGGGTTTCGTCAGAAATCGAGCATCGGATCTAGGGAATGGCCCCAAAAACTTGTGTGTGTCCACATGGCATGCACAAAAGTGATTGGTGATGGTTCTACATCCAATGCTACCCCACCGGGTGTGTCCGGCTTCTCGGACAGGGGGTTCCTACACTTAGGCAGATTCTGCATGTATAGGGGGGAACTCCCTCGGAGGTGAACCGGAGAGAACCTTGGGATCATATGGGATGATCCTTATTTCCACATGTACCTATGACCTAACCAATCTCAAATGGAGGCACACGCCCACCGAGGGACCCCCGATGGGATGCAGTCAAAGGGGTAGACGGCGCGGTCAACAGAACTAGGGTTTCGTCAGAAATCGAGCATCGGATCTAGGGAATGGCCCCAAAACTTGTGTGTGTCCACATGGCATGCACAAAAGTGATTTGTGATGGTTCTACATCCAATGCTATCCCCCCGGGTGTGTCCGGCTTCTCGGACAGGGGGTTCCTACACTTAGGCAGATTCTGCATGTATAGGGGGGAACTCCCTCGGAGGTGAACCGGAGAGAACCTTGGGATCATATGGGATGATCCTTGTTTCCACATGTACCTATGACCTAACCAAGCTCAAATGGAGGCACACGCCCACCGGGGGACCCCCGATGGGATGCAGTCAAAGGGGTAGACGGCGCGGTCAACAGAACTAGGGTTTCTTCAGAAATCGAGCATCGGATCTAGGGAATGGCCCCAAAACTTGTGTGTGTCCACATGGCATGCACAAAAGTGATTTTTGATGGTTCTACATCCAATGCTACCCCACCGGGTGTGTCCGGCTTCTCGGACAGGGGGTTCCTACACTTAGGCAGATTCTGCATGTATAGGGGGGAACTCCCTCGGAGTTGAACCGGAGAGAACCTTGGGATCATATGGGATGGTCCTTGTTTCCACATGTACCTATGACCTAACCAAGCTCAAATGGAGGCACACGCCCACCGAGGGACCCCCGATGGGATGCAGTCAAAGGGGTAGACGGCGCGGACAACAGAACTAGGGTTTCGTCAGAAATCGAGCATCGGATCTAGGGAATGGCCCCAAAACTTGTGTGTGTCCACATGGCATGCACAAAAGTGATTTTTGATGGTTCTACATCCAATGCTACCCTACCGGGTGTGTCCGGCTTCTCGGACAGGGGTCTCCTACACTTAGGCAGATTCTGCATGTATAGGGGGGAACTCCCTCGGAGGTGAACCGGAGAGAACCTTGGGATCATATGGGATGATCCTTGTTTCCACATGTACCTATGACCTAACCAAGCTCAAATGGAGGCACACGTCCACCGGGGGACCCCCGATGGGATGCAGTCAAAGGGGTAGACAGCGCGGTCAACAGAACTAGGGTTTCTTTATAAATCGAGCATCGGATCTAGGGAATGGCCCCAAAACTTGTGTGTGTCCACATGGCATGCACAAAAGTGATTTGTGATGGTTCTACATCCAATGCTACCCCACCGGGTGTGTCCGGCTTCTCGGACAGGGGGTTCCTACACTTAGGCAGATTCTGCATGTATAGGGGGAACTCCCTCGGAGGTGAACCGGAGAGAACCTTGGGATCATATGGGATGATCCTTGTTTCCACATGTACCTATGACCTAACCAAGCTCAAATGGAGGCACACGCCCACCGGGGGACCCCCGATGGGATGCAGTCAAAGGGGTAGACGACGCGGTCAACAGAACTAGGGTTTCTTCAGAAATCGAGCATCGGATCTAGGGAATGGCCCCAAAACTTGTGTGTGTCCACATGGCATGCACAAAAGTGATTTGTGATGGTTCTACATCCAATGCTACCCCACCGGGTGTGTCTGGCTTCTCGGACAGGGGGTTCCTACACTTAGGCGCATTCTCGCATGTATAGGGGGAACTCCCTCGGAGGTGAACCGGAGAGAACCTTGGGATCATATGGGATGATCCTTGTTTCCACATGTACCTATGACCTAACCAAGCTCAAATGGAGGCACACGCCCACCGAGGGACCCCCGATGGGATGCAGTCAAAGGGGTAGACGGCGCGGTCAACAGAACTAGGGTTTCGTCAGAAATCGAGCATCGGATCTAGGGAATGGCCCCAAAAACTTGTGTGTGTCCACATGGCATGCACAAAAGTGATTTGTGATGGTTCTACATCCAATGCTACCCCACCGGGTGTGTCCGCTTCTCGGACAGGGGTTCCTACACTTAGGCGGTCTCGCATGTATCGGGGGACCTCCCTCGGAGGTGAACCGGAGAGAACCTTGGGATCATATGGGATGATCCTTGTTTCCACATGTACCTATGACCTAACCAAGCTCAAATGGAGGCACACGCCCACCGAGGGACCCCCGATGGGATGCAGTCAAAGGGGTAGACGGCGCGGTCAACGTAACTAGGGTTTCGTCGTAAATCGAGCATCGGATCTAGGAATGGCCCCAAAACTTGTGTGTGTCCACATGGAATGCACAAAAGTGATTTGTGATGGTTCTACATCCAATGCTATCCCCCGGGTGTGTCCGGCTTCTCGGACAGGGGTTCCTACACTTAGGCGGTCTCGCATGTATAGGGGGAACTCCCTGAGGTGAACCTGAGAGAACCTTGGGATCATATGGGATGATCCTTGTTTCCACATGTACCTATGACCTAACCAAGCTCAAATGGAGGCACACGCCCACCGGGGACCCCGATGGGATGCAATCAAAGGGGTAGACGGCGCGGTCAACAGAACTAGGGTTTCTTCAGAAATCGAGCATCGGATCTAGGGAATGGCCCCAAAACTTGTGTGTGTCCACATGGCATGCACAAAAGTGATTTTTGATGGTTCTACATCCAATGCTACCCCACCGGGTGTGTCCGGCTTCTCGGACAGGGGGTTCCTACACTTAGGCAGATTCTGCATGTATAGGGGGGAACTCCCTGAGTTGACCCGGAGAGAACCTTGGGATCATATGGGATGATCCTTGTTTCCACATGTACCTATGACCTAACCAAGCTCAAATGGAGGCACACGCCCACCGAGGGACCCCCGATGGGATGCAGTCAAAGGGGTAGACGGCGCGGACAACAGAACTAGGGTTTCGTCAGAAATCGAGCATCGGATCTAGGGAATGGCCCCAAAACTTGTGTGTGTCCACATGGCATGCACAAAAGTGATTTTTGATGGTTCTACATCCAATGCTACCCTACCGGGTGTGTCCGGCTTCTCGGACAGGGGGTTCCTACACTTAGGCAGATTCTGCATGTATAGGGGGGAACTCCCTCGGAGGTGAACCGGAGAGAACCTTGGGATCATATGGGATGATCCTTGTTTCCACATGTACCTATGACCTAACCAAGCTCAAATGGAGGCACACGTCCACCGGGGGACCCCCGATGGGATGCAGTCAAAGGGGTAGACAGCGCGGTCAACAGAACTAGGGTTTCTTTATAAATCGAGCATCGGATCTAGGGAATGGCCCCAAAACTTGTGTGTGTCCACATGGCATGCACAAAAGTGATTTGTGATGGTTCTACATCCAATGCTACCCCACCGGGTGTGTCCGGCTTCTCGGACAGGGGGTTCCTACACTTAGGCAGATTCTGCATGTATAGGGGGGAACTCCCACGGAGGTGAACCGGAGAGAACCTTGGGATCATATGGGATGATCCTTGTTTCCACATGTACATATGACCTAACCAAGCTCAAATGGAGGCACACGCCCACCGGGGGACCCCCGATGGGATGCAGTCAAAGGGGTAGACGACGCGGTCAACAGAACTAGGGTTTCTTCAGAAATCGAGCATCGGATCTAGGGAATGGCCCCAAAACTTGTGTGTGTCCACATGGCATGCACAAAAGTGATTTGTGATGGTTCTACATCCAATGCTACCCCACCGGGTGTGTCCGGCTTCTCGGACAGGGGGTTCCTACACTTAGGCGCATTCGCATGTATAGGGGAACTCCCTCGGAGGTGAACCGGAGAGAACCTTGGGATCATATGGGATGATCCTTGTTTCCACATGTACCTATGACCTAACCAAGCTCAAATGGAGGCACACGCCCACCGCGGGACCCCCGATGGGATGCAGTCAAAGGGGTAGACGGCGCGGTCAACAGAACTAGGGTTTCGTCAGAAATCGAGCATCGGATCTAGGGAATGGCCCCAAAAACTTGTGTGTGTCCACATGGCATGCACAAAAGTGATTTGTGATGGTTCTACATCCAATGCTACCCCACCGGGTGTGTCCGGCTTCTCGGACGGGGTTCCTACACTTAGGCGGATTCTCGCATGTATAGGGGGAACTCCCTGAGGTGAACCGGAGAGAACCTTGGGATCATATGGGATGATCCTTGTTTCCACATGTACCTATGACCTAACCAAGCTCAAATGGAGGCACACGCCCACCGAGGGACCCCCGATGGGATGCAGTCAAAGGGGTAGACGGCGCGGTCAACAGAACTAGGGTTTCGTCAGAAATCGAGCATCGGATCTAGGGAATGGCCCCAAAACTTGTGTGTGTCCACATGGCATGCACAAAAGTGATTTGTGATGGTTCTACATCCAATGCTATCCCCCCGGGTGTGTCCGGCTTCTCGGACAGGGGGTTCCTACACTTAGGCAGATTCTGCATGTATAGGGGGGAACTCCTCGGAGGTGAACCTGAGAGAACCTTGGGATCATATGGGATGATCCTTGTTTCCACATGTACCTATGACCTAACCAAGCTCAAATGGAGGCACACGCCCACCGGGGACCCCGATGGGATGCAGTCAAAGGGGTAGACGACGCGGTCAACAGAACTAGGGTTTCTTCAGAAATCGAGCATCGGATCTAGGGAATGGCCCCAAAACTTGTGTGTGTCCACATGGCATGCACAAAAGTGATTTTTGATGGTTCTACATCCAATGCTACCCCACCGGGTGTGTCCGGCTTCTCGGACAGGGGGTTCCTACACTTAGGCAGATTCTGCATGTATAGGGGGGAACTCCCTCGGAGGTGAACCGGAGAGAACCTTGGGATCATATGGGATGATCCTTGTTTCCACATGTACCTATGACCTAACCAAGCTCAAATGGAGGCACACGCCCACCGGGGGACCCCCGATGGGATGCAGTCAAAGGGGTAGACGGCGCGGTCAACAGAACTAGGGTTTCGTCAGAAATCGAGCATCGGATCTAGGGAATGGCCCCAAAACTTGTGTGTGTCCACATGGCATGCACAAAAGTGATTTGTGATGGTTCTACATCCAATGCTATCCCCCCGGGTGTGTCGGGCTTCTCGGACGGGGGTTCCTACACTTAGGCGGATTCTGCATGTATAGGGGGAACTCCTGAGGTGAACCGGAGAGAACCTTGGGATCATATGGGATGATCCTTGTTTCCACATGTACCTATGACCTAACCAAGCTCAAATGGAGGCACACGCCCACCGGGGGACCCCCGATGGGATGCAGTCAAAGGGGTAGACGGCGCGGTCAACAGGACCAGGGTTTCTTCAGAAATCGAGCATCGGATCTAGGGAATGGCCCCAAAACTTGTGTGTGTCCACATGGCATGCACAAAAGTGATTTTTGATGGTTCTACATCCAATGCTACCCCACCGGGTGTGTCCGGCTTCTCGGACGGGGGTTCCTACACTTAGGCGGTCTGCATGTATAGGGGGGAACTCCCGGAGTTGAACCGGAGAGAACCTTGGGATCATATGGGATGATCCTTGTTTCCACATGTACCTATGACCTAACCAAGCTCAAATGGAGGCACACGCCCACCGAGGGACCCCCGATGGGATGCAGTCAAAGGGGTAGACGGCGCGGTCAACAGAACTAGGGTTTCGTCAGAAATCGAGCATCGGATCTAGGGAATGGCCCCAAAACTTGTGTGTGTCCACATGGCATGCACAAAAGTGATTTGTGATGGTTCTACATCCAATGCTACCCCACCGGGTGTGTCCGGCTTCTCGGACAGGGGGTTCCTACACTTAGGCAGATTCTGCATGTATAGGGGGGAACTCCCTCGGAGGTGAACCGGAGAGAACCTTGGGATCATATGGGATGATCCTTGTTTCCACATGTACCTATGACCTAACCAAGCTCAAATGGAGGCACACGCCCACCGGGACCCCGATGGGATGCGATCAAAGGGGTAGACGGCGCGGTCAACAGAACTAGGGTTTCTTCAGAAATCGAGCATCGGATCTAGGGAATGGCCCCAAAACTTGTGTGTGTCCACATGGCATGCACAAAAGTGATTTTTGATGGTTCTACATCCAATGCTACCCCACCGGGTGTGTCCGGCTTCTCGGACAGGGGGTTCCTACACTTAGGCAGATTCTGCATGTATAGGGGGGAACTCCCTCGGAGTTGAACCGGAGAGAACCTTGGGATCATATGGGATGATCCTTGTTTCCACATGTACCTATGACCTAACCAAGCTCAAATGGAGGCACACGCCCACCGAGGGACCCCCGATGGGATGCAGTCAAAGGGGTAGACGGCGCGGACAAATGTAACTAGGGTTTCGTCAGAAATCGAGCATCGGATCTAGGGAATGGCCCCAAAACTTGTGTGTGTCCACATGGCATGCACAAAAGTGATTTTTGATGGTTCTACATCCAATGCTACCCTACCGGGTGTGTCCGGCTTCTCGGACAGGGGGTTCCTACACTTAGGCAGATTCTGCATGTATAGGGGGAACTCCCTGAGGTGAACCGGAGAGAACCTTGGGATCATATGGGATGATCCTTGTTTCCACATGTACCTATGACCTAACCAAGCTCAAATGGAGGCACACGTCCACCGGGGGACCCCCGATGGGATGCAGTCAAAGGGGTAGACAGCGCGGTCAACAGAACTAGGGTTTCTTTATAAATCGAGCATCGGATCTAGGGAATGGCCCCAAAACTTGTGTGTGTCCACATGGCATGCACAAAAGTGATTTGTGATGGTTCTACATCCAATGCTACCCCACCGGGTGTGTCCGGCTTCTCGGACAGGGGGTTCCTACACTTAGGCAGATTCTGCATGTATAGGGGGGAACTCCCACGGAGGTGAACCGGAGAGAACCTTGGGATCATATGGGATGATCCTTGTTTCCACATGTACATATGACCTAACCAAGCTCAAATGGAGGCACACGCCCACCGGGGGACCCCCGATGGGATGCAGTCAAAGGGGTAGACGACGCGGTCAACAGAACTAGGGTTTCTTCAGAAATCGAGCATCGGATCTAGGGAATGGCCCCAAAACTTGTGTGTGTCCACATGGCATGCACAAAAGTGATTTGTGATGGTTCTACATCCAATGCTACCCCACCGGGTGTGTCCGGCTTCTCGGACAGGGGGTTCCTACACTTAGGCAGATTCGCATGTATAGGGGGAACTCCCTGAGGTGAACCGGAGAGAACCTTGGGATCATATGGGATGATCCTTGTTTCCACATGTACCTATGACCTAACCAAGCTCAAATGGAGGCACACGCCCACCGAGGGACCCCGATGGGATGCGATCAAAGGGGTAGACGGCGCGGTCAACAGAACTAGGGTTTCGTCAGAAATCGAGCATCGGATCTAGGGAATGGCCCCAAAAACTTGTGTGTGTCCACATGGCATGCACAAAAGTGATTTGTGATGGTTCTACATCCAATGCTACCCCACCGGGTGTGTCCGGCTTCTCGGACAGGGGGTTCCTACACTTAGGCAGATTCTGCATGTATAGGGGGGAACTCCCTCGGAGGTGAACCGGAGAGAACCTTGGGATCATATGGGATGATCCTTGTTTCCACATGTACCTATGACCTAACCAAGCTCAAATGGAGGCACACGCCCACCGAGGGACCCCCGATGGGATGCAGTCAAAGGGGTAGACGGCGCGGTCAACAGAACTAGGGTTTCGTCAGAAATCGAGCATCGGATCTAGGGAATGGCCCCAAAACTTGTGTGTGTCCACATGGCATGCACAAAAGTGATTTGTGATGGTTCTACATCCAATGCTATCCCCCCGGGTGTGTCCGGCTTCTCGGACAGGGGGTTCCTACACTTAGGCAGCATTCCCGCATGTATAGGGGGAACTCCCTGAGGTGAACCGGAGAGAACCTTGGGATCATATGGGATGATCCTTGTTTCCACATGTACCTATGACCTAACCAAGCTCAAATGGAGGCACACGCCCACCGGGGGACCCCCGATGGGATGCAGTCAAAGGGGTAGACGACGCGGTCAACAGAACTAGGGTTTCTTCAGAAATCGAGCATCGGATCTAGGGAATGGCCCCAAAACTTGTGTGTGTCCACATGGCATGCACAAAAGTGATTTTTGATGGTTCTACATCCAATGCTACCCCACCGGGTGTGTCCGGCTTCTCGGACAGGGGGTTCCTACACTTAGGCAGATTCTGCATGTATAGGGGGGAACTCCCTCGGAGGTGAACCGGAGAGAACCTTGGGATCATATGGGATGATCCTTGTTTCCACATGTACCTATGACCTAACCAAGCTCAAATGGAGGCACACGCCCACCGAGGGACCCCCGATGGGATGCAGTCAAAGGGGTAGACGGCGCGGTCAACAGAACTAGGGTTTCGTCAGAAATCGAGCATCGGATCTAGGGAATGGCCCCAAAACTTGTGTGTGTCCACATGGCATGCACAAAAGTGATTTGTGATGGTTCTACATCCAATGCTACCCCCCGGTGTGTCGGTTTCTCGGACAGGGGTTCCTACACTTAGGCAGATTCTGCATGTATAGGGGGGAACTCCCTCGGAGGTGAACCGGAGAGAACCTTGGGATCATATGGGATGATCCTTGTTTCCACATGTACCTATGACCTAACCAAGCTCAAATGGAGGCACACGCCCACCGGGGGACCCCCGATGGGATGCAGTCAAAGGGGTAGACGGCGCGGTCAACAGGACCAGGGTTTCTTCAGAAATCGAGCATCGGATCTAGGGAATGGCCCCAAAACTTGTGTGTGTCCACATGGCATGCACAAAAGTGATTTTTGATGGTTCTACATCCAATGCTACCCCACCGGGTGTGTCCGGCTTCTCGGACAGGGGGTTCCTACACTTAGGCAGATTCTGCATGTATAGGGGGGAACTCCCTCGGAGTTGAACCGGAGAGAACCTTGGGATCATATGGGATGATCCTTGTTTCCACATGTACCTATGACCTAACCAAGCTCAAATGGAGGCACACGCCCACCGAGGGACCCCCGATTGGATGCAGTCAAAGGGGTAGACGGCGCGGACAATGTAACTAGACTAGGGTTTCGTCAGAAATCGAGCATCGGATCTAGGGAATGGCCCCAAAACTTGTGTGTGTCCACATGGCATGCACAAAAGTGATTTGTGATGGTTCTACATCCAATGCTACCCCCCCGGGTGTGTCCGGCTTCTCGGACAGGGGGTTCCTACACTTAGGCAGATTCTGCATGTATAGGGGGGAACTCCCTCGGAGGTGAACCGGAGAGAACCTTGGGATCATATGGGATGATCCTTGTTTCCACATGTACCTATGACCTAACCAAGCTCAAATGGAGGCACACGCCCACCGGGGGACCCCCGATGGGATGCAGTCAAAGGGGTAGACGACGCGGTCAACAGAACTAGGGTTTCTTCAGAAATCGAGCATCGGATCTAGGGAATGGCCCCAAAACTTGTGTGTGTCCACATGGCATGCACAAAAGTGATTTTTGATGGTTCTACATCCAATGCTACCCCACCGGGTGTGTCCGGCTTCTCGGACAGGGGGTTCCTACACTTAGGCAGATTCTGCATGTATAGGGGGAACTCCCTCGGAGGTGAACCGGAGAGAACCTTGGGATCATATGGGATGATCCTTGTTTCCACATGTACCTATGACCTAACCAAGCTCAAATGGAGGCACACGCCCACCGAGGGACCCCCGATGGGATGCAGTCAAAGGGGTAGACGGCGCGGTCAACAGAACTAGGGTTTCGTCAGAAATCGAGCATCGGATCTAGGGAATGGCCCCAAAACTTGTGTGTGTCCACATGGCATGCACAAAAGTGATTTGTGATGGTTCTACATCCAATGCTACCCCACCGGGTGTGTCCGGCTTCTCGGACAGGGGGTTCCTACACTTAGGCAGATTCTGCATGTATAGGGGGGAACTCCCTCGGAGGTGAACCGGAGAGAACCTTGGGATCATATGGGATGATCCTTGTTTCCACATGTACCTATGACCTAACCAAGCTCAAATGGAGGCACACGCCCACCGAGGGACCCCCGATGGGATGCAGTCAAAGGGGTAGACGGCGCGGTCAACAGAACTAGGGTTTCGTCAGAAATCGAGCATCGGATCTAGGGAATGGCCCCAAAACTTGTGTGTGTCCACATGGCATGCACAAAAGTGATTTGTGATGGTTCTACATCCAATGCTACCCCCCCCCCGGGTGTGTCCGGTTTCTCGGACAGGGGGTTCCTACACTTAGGCAGATTCTGCATGTATAGGGGGGAACTCCCTCGGAGGTGAACCGGAGAGAACCTTGGGATCATATGGGATGATCCTTGTTTCCACATGTACCTATGACCTAACCAAGCTCAAATGGAGGCACACGCCCACCGCGGGACCCCGATGGGATGCGATCAAAGGGGTAGACGGCGCGGTCAACGGGACTGTGGTTTCTTCGTAAATCGAGCATCGGATCTAGGGAATGGCCCCAAAACTTGTGTGTGTCCACATGGCATGCACAAAAGTGATTTTTGATGGTTCTACATCCAATGCTACCCCACCGGTGTGTCCTGGCTTCTCGGACAGGGGGTTCCTACACTTAGGCGGTCTATGTATGTATAGGGGGGAACTCCCTCGGAGGTGAACCGGAGAGAACCTTGGGATCATATGGGATGATCCTTGTTTCCACATGTACCTATGACCTAACCAAGCTCAAATGGAGGCACACGCCCACCGAGGGACCCCCGATGGGATGCAGTCAAAGGGGTAGACGGCGCGGTCAACAGAACTAGGGTTTCGTCAGAAATCGAGCATCGGATCTAGGGAATGGCCCCAAAACTTGTGTGTGTCCACATGGCATGCACAAAAGTGATTTGTGATGGTTCTACATCCAATGCTATCCCCCCGGGTGTGTCCGGCTTCTCGGACAGGGGGTTCCTACACTTAGGCAGATTCTGCATGTATAGGGGGGAACTCCCTCGGAGGTGAACCGGAGAGAACCTTGGGATCATATGGGATGATCCTTGTTTCCACATGTACCTATGACCTAACCAAGCTCAAATGGAGGCACACGCCCACCGTGGGACCCCCGATGGGATGCAGTCAAAGGGGTAGACGACGCGGTCAACAGAACTAGGGTTTCTTCAGAAATCGAGCATCGGATCTAGGGAATGGCCCCAAAACTTGTGTGTGTCCACATGGCATGCACAAAAGTGATTTTTGATGGTTCTACATCCAATGCTACCCCACCGGGTGTGTCCGGCTTCTCGGACAGGGGGTTCCTACACTTAGGCAGATTCTGCATGTATAGGGGGGAACTCCCTCGGAGGTGAACCGGAGAGAACCTTGGGATCATATGGGATGATCCTTGTTTCCACATGTACCTATGACCTAACCAAGCTCAAATGGAGGCACACGCCCACCGGGGGACCCCCGATGGGATGCAGTCAAAGGGGTAGACGGCGCGGTCAACAGAACTAGGGTTTCGTCAGAAATCGAGCATCGGATCTAGGGAATGGCCCCAAAACTTGTGTGTGTCCACATGGCATGCACAAAAGTGATTTGTGATGGTTCTACATCCAATGCTACCCCCCCGGGTGTGTCCGGCTTCTCGGACAGGGGGTTCCTACACTTAGGCGGGTCTGCATGTATAGGGGGAACTCCTCGGAGGTGAACCGGAGAGAACCTTGGGATCATATGGGATGATCCTTGTTTCCACATGTACCTATGACCTAACCAAGCTCAAATGGAGGCACACGCCCACCGGGGACCCCGATGGGATGCGATCAAAGGGGGTAGACGGCGCGGTCAACGGGACTGTGGTTTCTTCGTAAATCGAGCATCGGATCTAGGGAATGGCCCCAAAACTTGTGTGTGTCCACATGGCATGCACAAAAGTGATTTTTGATGGTTCTACATCCAATGCTACCCCACCGGGTGTGTCCGGCTTCTCGGACAGGGGGTTCCTACACTTAGGCAGATTCTGCATGTATAGGGGGGAACTCCCTCGGAGTTGAACCGGAGAGAACCTTGGGATCATATGGGATGATCCTTGTTTCCACATGTACCTATGACCTAACCAAGCTCAAATGGAGGCACACGCCCACCGAGGGACCCCCGATTGGATGCAGTCAAAGGGGTAGACGGCGCGGACAACAGAACTAGGGTTTCGTCAGAAATCGAGCATCGGATCTAGGGAATGGCCCCAAAACTTGTGTGTGTCCACATGGCATGCACAAAAGTGATTTGTGATGGTTCTACATCCAATGCTATCCCCCCGGGTGTGTCCGGCTTCTCGGACAGGGGTTCCTACACTTAGGCGGATTCTGCATGTATAGGGGGAACTCCCTCGGAGGTGAACCGGAGAGAACCTTGGGATCATATGGGATGATCCTTGTTTCCACATGTACCTATGACCTAACCAAGCTCAAATGGAGGCACACGCCCACCGGGGGACCCCCGATGGGATGCAGTCAAAGGGGTAGACGACGCGGTCAACAGAACTAGGGTTTCTTCAGAAATCGAGCATCGGATCTAGGGAATGGCCCCAAAACTTGTGTGTGTCCACATGGCATGCACAAAAGTGATTTTTGATGGTTCTACATCCAATGCTACCCCACCGGGTGTGTCCGGCTTCTCGGACAGGGGGTTCCTACACTTAGGCAGATTCTGCATGTATAGGGGGATAGACCTCTGATGTGAACTGTAGAGAACCTTGGTATCATATGGGATGATCCTTGTTTCCACATGTACCTATGACCTAACCAAGCTCAAATGGAGGCACACGCCCACCGAGGGACCCCGATGGGATGCGGTCAAAGGGGTAGACGGCGCGGTCAACAGAACTAGGGTTTCGTCAGAAATCGAGCATCGGATCTAGGGAATGGCCCCAAAACTTGTGTGTGTCCACATGGCATGCACAAAAGTGATTTGTGATGGTTCTACATCCAATGCTACCCCACCGGGTGTGTCCGGCTTCTCGGACGGGGGTTCCTACACTTAGGCGGTCTGCATGTATAGGGGGGAACTCCCTCGGAGGTGAACCGGAGAGAACCTTGGGATCATATGGGATGATCCTTGTTTCCACATGTACCTATGACCTAACCAAGCTCAAATGGAGGCACACGCCCACCGAGGGACCCCCGATGGGATGCAGTCAAAGGGGTAGACGGCGCGGTCAACAGAACTAGGGTTTCGTCAGAAATCGAGCATCGGATCTAGGGAATGGCCCCAAAACTTGTGTGTGTCCACATGGCATGCACAAAAGTGATTTGTGATGGTTCTACATCCAATGCTACCCCCGGGTGTGTCCGGTTTCTCGGACAGGGGTTCCTACACTTAGGCGGTCTGCATGTATAGGGGGGAACTCCCTCGGAGGTGAACCGGAGAGAACCTTGGGATCATATGGGATGATCCTTGTTTCCACATGTACCTATGACCTAACCAAGCTCAAATGGAGGCACACGCCCACCGGGGGACCCCCGATGGGATGCAGTCAAAGGGGTAGACGGCGCGGTCAACAGGACCAGGGTTTCTTCAGAAATCGAGCATCGGATCTAGGGAATGGCCCCAAAACTTGTGTGTGTCCACATGGCATGCACAAAAGTGATTTTTGATGGTTCTACATCCAATGCTACCCCACCGGGTGTGTCCGGCTTCTCGGACAGGGGGTTCCTACACTTAGGCAGATTCTGCATGTATAGGGGGGAACTCCCTCGGAGTTGAACCGGAGAGAACCTTGGGATCATATGGGATGATCCTTGTTTCCACATGTACCTATGACCTAACCAAGCTCAAATGGAGGCACACGCCCACCGAGGGACCCCCGATGGGATGCAGTCAAAGGGGTAGACGGCGCGGACAACAGAACTAGGGTTTCGTCAGAAATCGAGCATCGGATCTAGGGAATGGCCCCAAAACTTGTGTGTGTCCACATGGCATGCACAAAAGTGATTTGTGATGGTTCTACATCCAATGCTACCCTACCGGGTGTGTCCGGCTTCTCGGACAGGGGGTTCCTACACTTAGGCAGATTCTGCATGTATAGGGGGGAACTCCCTCGGAGGTGAACCGGAGAGAACCTTGGGATCATATGGGATGATCCTTGTTTCCACATGTACCTATGACCTAACCAAGCTCAAATGGAGGCACACGTCCACCGGGGGACCCCAGATGGGATGCAGTCAAAGGGGTAGACGGCGCGGTCAACAGAACTAGGGTTTCTTCAGAAATCGAGCATCGGATCTAGGGAATGGCCCCAAAACTTGTGTATGTCCACATGGCATGCACAAAAGTGATTTGTGATGGTTCTACATCCAATGCTACCCCACCGGGTGTGTCCGGCTTCTCGGACAGGGGGTTCCTACACTTAGGCAGATTCTGCATGTATAGGGGGGAACTCCCTCGGAGGTGAACCGGAGAGAACCTTGGGATCATATGGGATGATCCTTGTTTCCACATGTACCTATGACCTAACCAAGCTCAAATGGAGGCACACGCCCACCGGGGGACCCCCGATGGGATGCACTCAAAGGGGTAGACGACGCGGTCAACAGAACTAGGGTTTCTTCAGAAATCGAGCATCGGATCTAGGGAATGGCCCCAAAACTTGTGTGTGTCCACATGGCATGCACAAAAGTGATTTGTGATGGTTCTACATCCAATGCTACCCCACCGGGTGTGTCCGGCTTCTCAGACAGGGGGTTCCTACACTTAGGCAGATTCTGCATGTATAGGGGGAACTCCCTCGGAGGTGAACCGGAGAGAACCTTGGGATCATATGGGATGATACTTGTTTCCACATGTACCTATGACCTAACCAAGCTCAAATGGAGGCACATGCCCACCGAGGGACCCCCGATGGGATGCAGTCAAAGGGGTAGACGGCGCGGTCAACAGAACTAGGGTTTCGTCAGAAATCGAGCATCGGATCTAGGGAATGGCCCCAAAAACTTGTGTGTGTCCACATGGCATGCACAAAAGTGATTTGTGATGGTTCTACATCCAATTCTACCCCACCGGGTGTGTCCGGCTTCTCGGACAGGGGGTTCCTACACTTAGGCAGATTCTGCATGTATAGGGGGGAACTCCCTCGGAGGTGAACCGGAGAGAACCTTGGGATCATATGGGATGATCCTTGTTTCCACATGTACCTATGACCTAACCAAGCTCAAATGGAGGCACACGCCCACCGAGGGACCCCCGATGGGATGCAGTCAAAGGGGTAGACGGCGCGGTCAACAGAACTAGGGTTTCGTCAGAAATCGAGCATCGGATCTAGGGAATGGCCCCAAAACTTGTGTGTGTCCACATGGCATGCACAAAAGTGATTTGTGATGGTTCTACATCCAATGCTACCCCACCGGGTGTGTCCGGCTTCTCGGACAGGGGGTTCCTACACTTAGGCAGATTCTGCATGTATAGGGGGGAACTCCCTCGGAGGTGAACCGGAGAGAACCTTGGGATCATATGGGATGATCCTTGTTTCCACATGTACCTATGACCTAACCAAGCTCAAATGGAGGCACACGCCCACCGGGGGACCCCCGATGGGATGCAGTCAAAGGGGTAGACGGCGCGGTCAACAGAACTTGGGTTTCTTCAGAAATCGAGCATCGGATCTAGGGAATGGCCCCAAAACTTGTGTGTGTCCACATGGCATGCACACAAGTGATTTGTGATGGTTCTACATCCAATGCTACCCCACCGGGTGTGTCTGGCTTCTCGGACAGGGGGTTCCTACACTTAGGCAGATTCTGCATGTATAGGGGGGGACTCCCTCGGAGGTGAACCGGAGAGAACCTTGGGATCATATGGGATGATCCTTGTTTCCACATGTACCTATGACCTAACCAAGCTCAAATGGAGGCACACGCCCACCGGGGACCCCGATGGGATGCGATCAAAGGGGTAGACGACGCGGTCAACAGAACTAGGGTTTCTTCAGAAATCGAGCATCGGATCTAGGGAATGGCCCCAAAACTTGTGTGTGTCCACATGGCATGCACAAAAGTGATTTGTGATGGTTCTACATCCAATGCTACCCCACCGGGTGTGTTCGGCTTCTCGGACAGGGGGTTCCTACACTTAGGCAGATTCTGCATGTATAGGGGGGAACTCCCTCGGAGGTGAACCGGAGAGAACCTTGGGATCATATGGGATGATCCTTGTTTCCACATGTACCTATGACCTAACCAAGCTCAAATGGAGGCACACGCCCACTGGGGGACCCCCGATGGGATGCAGTCAAAGGGGTAGACGACGCGGTCAACAGAACTAGGGTTTCGTCAGAAATCGAGCATCGGATCTAGGGAATGGCCCCAAAACTTGTGTGTGTCCACATGGCATGCACAAAAGTGATTTGTGATGGTTCTACATCCAATGCTACCCCCCGGGTGTGTCCGGCTTCTCGGACAGGGGGTTCCTACACTTAGGCAGATTCTGCATGTATAGGGTGGAACTCCCTCGGAGGTGAACCGGAGAGAACCTTGGGATCATATGGGATGATCCTTGTTTCCACATGTACCTATGACCTAACCAAGCTCAAATGGAGGCACACATCCACCGGGGGACCCCCGATGGGATGCAGTCAAAGGGGTAGACGACGCGGTCAACAGAACTAGGGTTTCTTCAGAAATCGAGCATCGGATCTAGGGAATGGCCCCAAAACTTGTGTGTGTCCACATGGCATGCACAAAAGTGATTTGTGATGGTTCTACATCCAATGCTACCCCCCCCCCCCGGGTGTGTCCGACTTCTCGGACAGGCGAGAGAGATGGAGCGGGAAAGGGTGGGCGAGAGAGAAGTAGCGGGAAAGGTTGAGCGGGAAAGGTCGGAAATATAAAACTTAAAAAAAATATTTCCATGTGTGATAATCTGTTCTTATTATTAGACTTCGTCAATCTCAAGACCCGCCGGATCAGTTATTCAACGCAGTCTCTTAGAGGTGCTCATAGGGGTAGGGTGTGCGTGTGTGCGTTCATAGGGGTGAGTGTGTACGCGTATGTATGAGTGTCTTTGATTGTACTGTGTTTCACCAGAAGAACCGGCCTAATGCAAAAACAATAAATACTGGGGTCTACACCCGCGGAGCCGATGATCTTGATTACCATGGAAGGTTACAAAAGGTATACGAGTTGACGTTCAACAACGCAAACATAGAACTCAAGCTCTTTGTGTTCAAATGCCACTGGTTTGACCCACACGGTGGAATGAGAAGCACCCCCTCCATTGGTTTAGTTGAAGTTAGGCCTACAACCACCTACAACGGATCCGACGTCTATGTTGTGGCTCACCAAACCAAGCAAGTTTATTATTTGTCCTACCCATGTCAGAATGAGGAACTCATGGGCTGGGAAGTCGTGTTCCAGGTATCGCCACATGGTAAGCTACCCATCCCCTCCGAGGACGATTACAACAACATTGACCCGGTAACATATGAGGGAATTTTCTATCAAGAGGAAGAGCAGTTCGGGGACCTTCAAATAGACATAGGTCTTCAGGAGCTCCACAACGATGTACAAATGCGTGGTGAGACCGTGGTGGACCTGAAGGACATAGCTATGCTCACCAAGCGCAATGCGAACAAAGACAACATTGTCGAGACTCAACCGGAACCCAATGCCGACCATGAATACTCATATGATACTGATTTTGATAGTGAGGCTGAGAACCCAATGCCTAGAGATGAGAGTGGTGATGAATGGTGAGGGTCTTTTATGCTTAGTACCTACATTATCATTATGATTAATACATACATTTGTCATTATGCTTAGTACCTACATTATCATTATGCTTAATACATACATTTGTCATTATGCTTAGTACCTACATTGTCATTATGCTTAATACCTACATTTTTCATTATGCTTAGTACCTACATTTGTCATTATGCTTAGTGTTTACTCATTTTCAACATGCTTATTAATTATTTTCTCTTTTCTTATGCAGGTAATTGCCCAATATGAGCGGACGGAAGGCATCATCGAGCTCCTTGCTTGATCAGATGCATCAGCGGAAGCCAGGGCCGGGTGCTTCCAGACGGAGTGGAGACCCATTGTTCCCACCCGGCGTTACGAAGACGCAGACGGAAGACGGGGAGGACGAGGGGGTGGACGAGCTGGAGGACGAGGGGGAGGACGAGCTGGAGGACGAGGGGGAGGACGAGCTGGAGGACGAGGGGGGGATGCACAGCTCCTTCTAGCTGACATTCCCTCTGCTTCTGGCTCAGTGGCTTCACAGTATATGGACGAGGAGGAGGACACTAGGGAGGAGGAGGAGGAGGACACTAGGGAGGAGGAGGAGTGTAGGGACGAGGAGGCTTCGACGGAGATGGCTCCGAAGAAGTTGCGGATTCGTGGGGAAGCGCAGGTTCCCGATGAGAGTAAGGAACCTGCTACGGAGGATGACAAGTGGCTCCTTGTCCCAGGAAAGATAGAGTAAGTAGTAAGGTGATTTCATTTTCGTTATGACACTTAGCATTTTCTAATGTTTGATAATTGTGCAGAAATTTCACATATACGGGGAAGAATGTCCGCGTGCCAGGGAGTCTGATTGGAGCTGCTATTAGGAAGTACTGGCCGGGGATGTACACTCCGGTCCTTGGAGGCGAGTCCAAGCTAGCCTACACTTGGGAAGACTTTGAGATAGCGCCTTACCCTGGCTTTACTTCCGCCGCCGACGCCGTGATCAAGAAGTTTTGGGTACGTAATGCATACTCTTTGGGTTTCGTTCATATGTAGTTGATAACCCCACCGTGATAACTCATGCCTCTCACACTTTCTGTTATGCTTGATTGCAGCGCAATTATAGGGTGGCGACTGAGCATAAGGAGAGGGCGGACGTGATCCTCCGTAACATGTGTCGGAAGTTGACACGGCAGCAGTGGTACAACCAGAGGATCACGTGCATCGGCCACTTCTATGCTGAGCAGGGCATAAGGTACACAAAGCCTGAGATTGTGCAGGGACTCGCCCCGGCTATGACGATAGAGGACTTCATGTTGGTAAGTAATTGTCAATGCGATTCTATGTACTGCAGCTAACTTGCAACTATATTGTTTGTTCTTCAAATGAGTTTTGATTTTGCAGGTTGTACCACATTGGGCTGATAATAAGAGGGCCGCCTTCATGGAGTTGGTCAAGAATTGGGTCGGCGAAAACCCCGATTTCAAGGCCGTGAGCGACCGGAACAAGGCCAACCGTGGGCATCAGGGAACACACAGTGCGGGGAGCAGCAGCACCGATCGCTATCGGGACCGTCTGGTACATATAAAAATGGAACAAGCTGCATTTTTTGATTTTCGATGATATGCATAACATTTGTTTTGTGATGCAGGGGAAGAAGCTCGGGAGGGAAGTTGGTCAGATGGAAGCGTGGACGCACATGAAGCTGGTGACGCCCGGTCCGAACGAGCCTCGGCCCGCGCCTGAGATGTACTACGGCAAGGCCAAAGAGAGCAAGGAAAAATACTGCGAGGAGTACGCCAAGCTCCATCCAGAGGTGGAGGACCCTATGACCGAGCCATTCGATGAGGTGGCGATGATGCTGGCGGGGTCCGGCCAGCCGCATGGACGTCCTGCCTGCCTTGCTGGGGGTTTCAAGCCTCAGAGGAACTTCACGCAGATCAAGGCTACCCTCCCCTCCGGCAGCTACGCTACCTCCTCGCGGACTACATGCCGTTCTCGGGTAGAGGTAGATGTAAGTCATCCACACTTTCATCCTCTGTTTTGACTCTTGTTCCTGAATGGCTATGTTGATGAGACGCATTATTTCTGAAATTGTAGACTCAGCTCGAGGAGGCCTATGCAGTAGCTTACGAGGAGTATCTCGAGAAGAATAAGGAGCATGACCTTGTGAAAGATGCCTATGTCCAGTGGACGAGCAACCAGATGGCGGTAAGTTTCAATCTCTATGGTTGCAAAACATCATAAGTCCCCATGTTTGAATCTGAGCTATCTCTCCCGTTTCTTGCAGAGTTTCACTCGGTTCATGATGACTGGAGTGTGAGAGGAACCACTCCCAGAGCCACCTCATCCGGGGCCGACGCCAGTGTTCCCGTCCAAGGAGGAGTTCTATTGCATGTACAAGCGTCAGCGTCAGTTGACCCCGGTAAGTTGCTAACTTGGCTAAGTTGCTAACTTGGTGTGACATGGCTAAGTTGCTAACTCCCTCCAACATGTAGGGATTGGGAGAATCCGGGAACGACGCTCCTGATGGTACACCGATGCACCCCGGTCGCTGTTCTCCTGGTGCTTCTGCCGAACCTCGGCATGGTTCTGCTTCTGGTGGCTCTCGTCGTGGTTCTACCTCCCCGAGCACCGTCGAAGTAGTGCGGCCTCGCTTCACCCACTCGGAGCTAGATCAGTACTCGGGTCCGGGTGGTGCACCACCATAGTTTCTACATTGTACAAGCACATGATGACACGCTGCATCTTTGTAGTGGATCCCGTGTATGTACCATGGTCTTGTATGCTATATTTGTGCTATTTGTGAGATTTGATGCTATATTTGTGAGATTTGGTGCTATACGGTGATATCTTTGTGCTCTATGGTGCTATATATGTTACTGGATATTTAATGTTATAATATGTGCATTTTGTGCGATTTTCTGAGCTAATTGAGCCAAAATGGCAAAAAGCTGAAAAAACTGGGAACAGCTGTGCCGACGGTGTCACCGTCGGCACAGGCCCGTAGCTGTGCCAAATGGCAGGGTCTGTGCCGACGGTGTCACCGTCGGCACAGCTGTGCCGTTTCGCGCGTTTTTTTCCAGATCAAATCGTCACGGTTTCCCGCCGGTTCTAGGAAAAAAAAAGGTGAAACTGTGCCGACGGTGAAACCGTCGGCACAGGTGGGCACGTTGACGGCAGCCGGCGTGACGGCGAGCTGGGTGTGCCGACGATGGTGCGGCCGACGGCCACCGTCTAGCCGTCGGCGTACGCCTGTGCCGACGGTGTCCTGCTACGCCGACGGTGCCCGCGCGAACCCCGACGCCATCTGTGCCGACGACGGTACGCCGACGGTCACCGTCGGCAGAGACGGTGCCGACGGTGGACTTACCTGTGCCGACGGTGCGGGGCCGTCGGCCCACGGCGTCTCTCCCGTAGTGTTTGCCAAAAACGCCGAGTCCGCACGTACGTCTAAAAGATGACGGACCGATGTGACGTCGATCGCCCTGAGTCAAGAAGATAGAAGATTTGTCTTGCACTATTCGCATGCTACAAATCTCCATATATTTCTCCATGAAGCGATATGATAAATTAACATGACTCCAAAATACGAGCGACAGGGCGCAAATAAAGTGATACATAGTCCCTCTATGTCACAAAACCAACATTTCTTACAAACTTTATCAATTTCATTTTACAAAATTATTCCTTTTGAGTAACACCTTATTTTCCAGCAACATCATGTATTTTTTTTCTATTTTTAGCAGGATTTTCTACTTTCAGAAGTATGCATGTAGAGATCTAGCATGGCCATGCATCATGTCCAAATGCATAGACTTAAGAGTAAACTGTCGTTGTACGCTTCCATGTAAAACTATCAGGTTCATCAGTTAAATGGACAGCTATTATCATCTAGTTAAATTGACCGCTACTAATCTCTGGCATAAGTTCATCCATGTGCACTTATTACCAGTTGAACTTCTCCTAAAGCCAATATTTAGAGGAGTTTGTGATAAATCTGCAACCAAGACGTCTTGTGGTGTGCAATGTTATATAGCGAGAGTGGACAAACGGAGGCCAAGCTACATGTAGCTTTTACTTTAAAAAAATTGAAAATCATAGTTTTAAGTTTCAAAAAATTCTGAAAATAATTCCTAGATGTAGCCAATGATGGAATCTACAAACATGAAAAATCTCAATGTGAAATTCTAAGTAATTTAGGCTACACAAAAATAATAAATGTGTGGATCTGAGAATAGTGAACATTGCACATTTCAAAACTATAAAACCTATCAGATTTTTTTCATTTTTGTGTAGTCTACAATAGAAAGAATTTCACATTGAGATTTTGCACGTTTGTAGATTTCATTATTGTCTACATCCAGGATTTTTTTAAGATTTTTTTAAAACTTAAAACTATGATTTCTGAATTTTTGAAAATAAAGGACTACATGTAGCTCGGCCTCCGTTTGCAGTTTTCGTGGATATTACTAGCTAGAGGTGTTTCTCCCATCCACGTTGATGACCCACAAGTATAGGGGGTGTATCGTAGTATCTTCGATAAGTAAGAATGTCGATCCCAACGAGAAGCAGAAGGTGTTGACAAGCAGTTTCGATGAGGGATTCACTGTAAATGCTCACAGACAAGTATTCAGGGGGTTTTGATGTAACAGATGAATAAAGTACGAGTAAGTAAAATGCGAGGGAAATAATTGCAGCGAGTGGCCCAATCCTTTTTAGCACAAAGGACAAACCGGTTTGTTTACTTATAATGACCAAACATTCTTGAGGACACACGGGATTTTAGTCTAGTGCTTTCGCTTCATACAGCTGATTAATCTTCATTGTTTTGATAAGTGTTGTGTGGGTGAACCTATGCTAATGTACTGCCCTTCCTAGGACTAATACATACTTGTGATTATACCCCTTGCAAGCATCCGCAAATACAAGAAAGTAATTAAGATAAATCTAACCACAGCCTTAAACTCTGAGATCCTGCGATCCCTCCTGCATCGATATACCAACGGGGGCTCAGGTTTCTGTCACTCCGGCAACCCCGCAATTGGCAAACGAGTACAAGATGCATTCCCCTAGGCCCATAAATGGTGAAGTGTCGTGTAGTCGATGTTCACACGACACCACTAGAAGAATAACACCACAACTTAAATATCATAACATTGAATACTACTCAACCATGATTCACTACTAACATTTAGACTTCACCCATGTCCTCAAGAACTAAACGAACTACTCACGAGACATCATATGGAACATGATCAGAGGTGATATGATGATGAATAACAATCTGAACATAAACCTTGGTTCAACGGTTTCACTCAATAGCATCAATAACAAGTAGAAATCAACACCGGGAGAGTTTCCCCTATCAAACAATCAAGATCCAACCCGAATCGTTACAGCGGTGACGAGGTGCAGCGGTGGAGATGGCGGTGATGATGATGGAGATGATGACGATGGTGATGGAGATGATGTCCAGCTCGATGACGGTGACGATGGCGTCGATTTCCCCCTCCGGGAGGGAATTTCCCCGGCGGATTCCTGCCCGACGGAGAGCTCTTTTCTCTCTGGTGTTCTCCGCCCCACAGAGGCGGCTGTGACTCTTCGCGACTATCCTCTGGGGTTTAGGTTTTCGGGACGAAGGCGTACGCGAAGAAAAGGAGGCGAGAGGGGGCTGTGGGCCCCCTCCTCACAGGGCGGCGCGGCCAGGCCTTGGGCCGCGCCGGCCTATGAGGTGGGCCCACCTCGGGTCCCCTCGGCTCCCCCTTCTGGCTCCCTTCGTCATCTGGAAAAATAGGATTTTTCATATAATTTCTGTCAACTGTTGATCTTCCGAAATATTGCATTCTGACGGTGCTTTTTCCAGCAGAATCCTGGCTCCGGTGCGCGATCCTCCAATAATCATGAAACATGCAAAATAAATGAAATAACATAAGTATTATCTCCAAATATGAAATATATCAATGAATAACAGCAAATTATGATATAAAATAGTGATGCAAACTGGACGTATCAACTCCCCCCAAGCTTAGACTTCGCTTGTCCCCAAGCGAAACTGAACTCGGTAAACAGGACCACATGTTTATGGAGTGAAGAGTCGATAAATCAAATACGGACAAGAAGCATCATATTCATTCACACAAGACATTCTAGTGGACAACTTCCTCATATAACTCAACTTGAAACAAGTATAAGGTAATCACAAATAAAGGTGCATAAGAAATCATAGTTGGTGATGGCAAACTTTATTCTTGGTCAGAGAACAGTTAACAGATTATACTTATCTATTGAGCAGCGCTCTCATGTTAAAGTTTATATGGCTCATTTTGCATACTCAATCATAATGATCATTGATAACTTCCAAAGCTATATTTATTTAGATAAAACTTGTACTAAACAAGAAAGAATAAAAGACATGATGAAATAAATCACAATATAATAGTTTGATCGCAACAATTCAAATGCTTGCTTGAGATGGAGGGAAATAGGTTTACTGACTCGACATAAAGTAAAAGATAGGCCCTTCGCAGAGGGAAGCAGGGATTAAATCATGTGCTAGAGCTTTTCAAGTTTTGAAATCATATAGAGAGCATAAAAGTAAAGTTTTGAGAGGTGTTTGTTGTTGTCAACGACTGGTAGCGGGTACTCTAACCCCCTTGCCTGACAAACTCTCAAAGAGCGGCTCCCATAAAGTTTTATTTTTGGTTGACACTCCTTCCAACCTTTGCTTTCACAAACCATGGCTAACCGAATCCTCGGGTGCCTGCCAACAATCTCATACCATGAAGGAGTGTCTTTTTATTTTAGTTTTATTTAGATGACACTCCTCCCCACCTTTGCTTTCTCAAGCCATGGCTAACCGAATCCTCGGGTGCCGTCCAACAATCACATACCATGGAGGAGTGTCTATTTGTAAAATTACGAAAGTTAATTAATTTGGGACTGGGAACCCCATTGCCAGCTCTTTTTGCAAAGTTATTGGATAAGTGGATGAAGCCACTAGTCCATTGGTGAAAGTTGCCCAACAAGATTGAAAGATAAAACACCACATACTTCCTCATGAGCTATAAAACAGTGACACAAATAAGGGATGATAACTTTTGAATTGTTTAAAGGTAGCACATGAAGTATTTACTTGGAGTGGCGCAAAATACCACATAGTAGGTAGTTATGGTGGACACAAATGGCATAGGTTTGGGTTCAGGTTTGGACGCACGAGAAACATTCCCTCTCAGTACAGGTCTTTGGCTAGCAAGGTTAATTAGCAAGCATAAGAGTTGAGGGAAACAAACGAATATACATGTGATAGAAGCAATCATGCATCTTTCTTGCAAGCACAAACAATTTTAACTTCAGAATAATAAGCTATGAGCTAACAAGAAAGGAAGACAATGAAACAACTATATGTATTTCTCTTTTCTACTTAAACCTCAAGGTGTTGTTGCTATTGACCAATGCTAAGTTTGCCAAAACCAAATAGATTTACTCAATGCTCCCAAAGTGGTACCAATACTAAAATCAAGATCAATCATATAATAGAAATTACAAACTAAAATAAGGTGTGCAATATGTAAATGATAAGACTTCTCATTAATATTTCATAACGATAACTCACCCCAAGGGATACATAGACAAACTAAAGGAGAGATACTTCCACACTGCAACACATCTTATATGATAACTTCCCTACTCATGATATGACACTACTTGATAATAAAAAGTAAAAGATAGTGATGATGTGATACCGCGGCACTTCCCCAAGCTTGGAACAAACCAAGGGGATGCCAATACCGATGATGAATTACTCCTTCGGTGGTGATGGTGAATTCTTGACAAGCTTCTCAACAAGCTCCTGAAGCTCATCAATCTTGTACATGAGGTTGCGGATCATCTCCGAGTTATGCTCGACGCGGTTAAGACGTATGTCCGACGGCGAGTCCCAACTCTTGGAGTTGTTTCCCCACTCTTCAGTTTCAGGCTTCATCCTTCCTGCAGTGTTAGAACGATCTATATCCCAATTGCTAGGCAATGCTGCCTTGGGAGTCCCTTCAATTTGATTATTGAAAATTAGATTGCGGAAGGGGTGATGAGTGCCTGGAGAAGATGTCTTTGGAGCTAGGTAGTGACGTGGAAGTCTTCCTCCGGTGCGAATTCTTGCGCTCTTCTTTGCATTAAAAGGGTTCTCCACCACCTCGATGCTTGCAATGGTAGCACGCGGGTACGCGCGCGAGTCTTCCTCCACTTCTTCTTCATCTTCTTCCTTGACGCTCTCGTCCACCTCTTTCCACTCGGGATCTTGAATATTTTCCTCCATAGGCTCCTTGTCTTTGTTGTTGGAGACCATGGCGCTTCTAGATCAAAAATAGATCCTGGCAGAAACAGCTCGAAACAAAACACGTCGAGAAAACGATATACAGACCTCCAGGGGTCCGGGGGATTATATAGCAGTAATTTTTATGACAAACGGAAAGTACCAGGTCGAACCAGAGTCGGAGGGGGACAACGAGGCGGTGTCCTCATAGGGCGGCGCGGCCAGGATGGGGCCTGCGCCGGCCTATGGGGGCACGCCCTCGTGCGTCTCCTCCACTCCGTTTCGATCTCGTAATTTTTCATATTTTCCAAAAACAGCAAAAACATTGTTCGAAAAAGTAAATCACGGACTTTTTATTACCAGTACTGTTACCTATTCAAAGTCGAACTCTGCAGGACTGTCAACTTGACCTTTGATGTAAGCTTCCGGAGTTACCACTTGGATAATATCAACATCTTCATTATAAGAATCTCCAGAGATATAATGCTTGAGTCTCTGCCCATTCACTACTTGTGTGGCATTACCTTGAAGAGAGCTAATTTTAATTGCTCCTGACCGATAAACCTCATCAATGACATATGGTCCTTCCCATTTTGAGAGTAATTTCCCTGCAAAGAATCTGAGACGAGACCGATACAATAGGACTTTATCCCCAACATTAAATTCTCTTTTGATAATTCTTCTATCATGCCATTTCTTAACTTTCTCCTTAAAGAGTTTAGCATTTTCATATGCTTCACTTCTCCATTCATCTAGAGAACTTAATTGCAACAACCTCTTATCACCGGCTAGTTTAGGATCTTTGTTTAGTTCTCTAACAGCCCAATAAGCTTTGTGCTCTAATTCTAAAGGTAAATGACAAGCTTTTCCATAAACCATTTTATAGGGCGACATACCCATAGGATTTTTATAAGCAGTTCTATAAGCCCATAGTGCGTCCTTCAATTTGATAGCCCAGTTCTTTCTAGTTTTATTAACAGTCTTTTGCAAGATAGATTTAATCTCTCTATTTGATAATTCTACTTGCCCACTAGTTTGAGGATGATAAGCGGAAGCAATTCTATGATTAATACCATACTTAGCAAGAGTTTTTCTAAAACCTCCATGAATAAAATGAGAACCTCCATCAGTCATAATATATCTAGGTACTCCAAATCTAGGAAAAATAATATCTAAAAGCATTTTTAAAGAAGTCTCACCATCAGCACTTTTTGTGGGTATAGCTTCTACCCATTTAGTAACATAATCAACAGCGACAAGTATATGAGTGTTACCTTCTGAAGAAGGGAAAGGACCCATGAAGTCGAATCCCCAACAATCGAATGGTTCAATAACAAGAGTATAATTCATAGGCATTTCATTGCGTCTGGAGATATTACCAACCCTTTGACATTCATCACAAGATAAAATAAACTTCCTTGCATTTTTGAAGAGAGTTGGCCAATAAAAACCTGATTGTAGAACCTTTTGTGCGGTTCTATATCCGGCGTGATGTCCTCCATAAGCACTACCATGACATTTACTCAATATCTCTTGTTGTTCATATTCAGG
Organism: Lolium perenne; assembly: GCF_019359855.2. Classification (NCBI taxonomy): domain Eukaryota; kingdom Viridiplantae; phylum Streptophyta; class Magnoliopsida; order Poales; family Poaceae; genus Lolium; species Lolium perenne. The sequence goes on from NC_067245.2 coordinate 269,471,448, forward strand.
AACACATCTTCGCATAATACCATCCACTCCTTCTTTATATAAGTGTGGGTCATCCCAAAAATAATGCCTCAAGTCATAAAAGAATTTCCTCCTTTGCTGAGCTGAAAAGGTTGGAGGCAAGTACTTGGATACAATAAAGTTAGCATAATTAGCGTACCCAGGGCTATCTCGCGAATTCACCTTTATTACAGCCAATTGTTCATTTGGAAAACTATCATTAACAGGAACAGGATCATAAGCAATATTTTCCAATCTAGACAAATTATCAGCAACAGGATTATCAGCACATTTCCTATCTATAATATGTAAATCAAATTCTTGCAATAGAAGTACCCATCTAATAAGCCTTGGCTTAGCATCTTTCTTTGTCATAAGGTATCTGATTGCAGCATGATCAGTATGAATTGTAACTTTTGAATCAACAATATAGGATCTAAACTTATCACAAGCAAAGACTACAGCTAATAATTCTTTTTCAGTTGTAGCATAATTTCTTTGAGCAGCATCCAGAGTCTTGCTAGCATAATGAATAACATTTAATTTTTTATCTACTCGCTGTCCAAGAACAGCACCTATAGCAAAATCACTAGCATCACACATAATTTCAAATGGTAAGTTCCAGTCAGGAGGTTCAACTATAGGGGCAGTTGTTAAGGCTTTCTTTAGAGTTTCAAAAGCTTCCTTACAATCATCATCAAAAACAAAAGGTACATCTTTTTGAAGAAGATTAGTAAGAGGCTTTGAAATCTTGGAGAAATCTTTAATAAATCTCCTATAAAACCCAGCATGACCAAGAACACTACGAATACCTTTAACATCCCTCGGATAGGGCATCTTCTCAATTGCTTCAACTTTAGCTCTATCAACTTCAATACCTCTCTCGGAAATTTTATGTCCCAATACAATTCCTTCATTAACCATAAAGTGGCATTTCTCCCAATTAAGAACAAGGTTAGTTTCTTCACATCTCTGCAAAACTTTATCGAGGTTTTGCAAGCAATTATCAAAAGAATTCCCATAGACAGAAAAATCATCCATGAATACCTCTACAATACTCTCGCAAAAGCCATGAAAAATAGCAGACATGCATCTTTGAAAAGTAGCAGGAGCATTACATAAACCAAAAGGCATACGCCTATAAGCATAAGTTCCATAGGGACAAGTGAAAGTGGTTTTCTCTTGATCTTTAGTTTTAACAGCAATTTGTGAAAATCCAGAATAACCATCAAGAAAGCAAAAATGAGTATTTTTAGACAACCTTTCTAGCATTTGATCAATAAAGGGTAAAGGGTAATGATCTTTCTTAGTAACCTTATTAACTTTTCGAAAATCAATGCACATTCTATACCCTACAACTACTCTTTGAGGGATGAGCTCATCATTCTCATTAGGTACAACAGTCATTCCTCCTTTCTTAGGAACACAATGCACAGGACTAACCCATCTACTATCAGCAATAGGATATATAATACCAGCTTCAAGAAGTTTTAATACCTCATTCCTTACCACCTCCTTCATCTTCGGAATTAGACGACGTTGATGTTCAACAACTGGCTTTGCATCATCTTCCATATTGATAGCATGTTGGCAAATAGAGGGAGAAATCCCCTTTGAATCATCAAGAGTGTAGCCAATAGCTCCTCGGTGTTTCTTCAATATTTCCAGTAACCTTTCTTCCTCAATATCTGAAAGCTTAGAACTAATAATAACAGGATATATTTTCTTATCATCAATATGAGCATACTTAAGATTATCAGGCAATGGTTTTAAATCGAAAACAGGATCTTCCTTTGGTGGTGGTGTTGTACCTAGATCTTCAACCGGCAAGTCATGTTTAAGAATAGGTTGACGAAGGAAAATTTCATCAAGCTCATTTCTTTCTTCCCTAAAGACTTCACTCTCACTATTCTCCAAATGTTGCTGCAAAGGATTACTAGGAGCAAGAGCAATAGATGCACACTGTTCAACTTTAAAATCATTATTAGGCAAATCAGCTTTATAAGGAGTTTTGGAAAATTTAGAGAAGTTAAACTCATAAGATTCACCAGCAAATTTAGTCAAAATTTTCTCTTTCTTGCAATCTATAATAGCTCCACAAGTATTTAGAAAAGGTCTACCAAAAATGATAGGACAATACTTACTAGCAGCAGAACCAAGTACCAAAAAGTCAGCAGGATATTTAATCTTACCACATAGAACTTCCACATCTCGAACAATACCAATTAGAGAGATAGTTTCTCTATTAGCTAGCCGAATAACCACATCAATATCTTCAAGTTCACAAGAACCAATTTCGTGCATAATCTCCGTGTAAAGCTCATAAGGAATAGCACTAATACTTGCACCAATATCACATAAAACATAATAACAATGATCACCAATTCTAACAGATAGCATAGGAACACGCTTGCTTGGACTTATTAGGATGTGAAACAATATTAGAGGCATCTTCACAGAAAATAATATGACCATCCTCCACATTTTCAGTCACAAGATCTTTAATTATTGCAACAGCAGGTTCAACTTTTATTTATTCTTCAGGTTCTATAGGTTTCTTTTCACTTTTATGAATCGCACTATTTATAACAGAGTACTCCTTCATTTTAGCAGGAAAAGGAGTTTTTTCAATATAAGCTTCAGGAATAACATGATCAACAGTTTCAACTACAACACATTTATTTATAGATGAATCAATTTTATCTTTATACGGTTCATGATACTTATCAAAATTCTTCTTAGGCAATTCATAATGAGAGGCAAAAGCTTTATAAAGATTTGCAACGACTTGAGAATCAAGACCATAAGTAGCACTAATATTACGAAATTTATCAGTATCCATAAAAACCTCAATGCATTTATAATCAAAGTTTATACCTGACTCTCTATCTTTGTCGTTCTCCCATCTTTCAGTATTCTCCTGGATCCGATCAAGAATGTCCCTTTTAAACTCTTCTTTGTTGCGTGTAAATGATCCAGAACAAGAAGTATCCAGCAAAGTCTTGTCTTGAAAAGACAATCTTGCATAGAAATTATCAATAATAATATTACCAGGAAGCTCATGAATGGGGCATTTGAGCATTAAAGACTTCAATCTCCCCCAAGCTTGGGCAATACTCTCTCCATCATGAGGCCAGAAATTATATATGCGGTTCCGATCTTTGTGAATTTCACTTGGAGGATAGAATTTGGAATAAAATAAAGGCACAATGTCCTCCCAATCAAGAGAATCCCTATTCTTCAGCAATTTATACCGGTCTTGTTGCTTTACCAGACAGCGATATAGAGAATAGTTTCTTTCTAACTTCATCCATAGCAATACCTGCACATTTGAATAACCCACATAATTCATGTAAAAACAGTAAACGATCACCAGGATGGACAGTTCCATCCCCTTCATAGCGGTTATCCATAACACGTTCAATAATTTTCATAGGTATTTTATATGGTATTACTTCCTTACCTGGCGCCTCATCCAATACCGTTGCAGTAGTAGTAGATTTCCCAAATAGAAATTGAAGAGAAGATCTCTCCATAATGACTTATAGCAGCAGGCAGAAATAAAATCAGCACAACAGTAAAGGTTTTCCTTACCAATTCCACTTACCAATAGCGCTTCACTCCCCGGCAACGGCGCCAGAAAATATTCTTGATGACCCACAAGTATAGGGGGTGTATCGTAGTATCTTCGATAAGTAAGAATGTCGATCCCAACGAGGAGCAGAAGGTGTTGATAAGCAGTTTCGATGATGGATTCACTGTAAATGCTCACAGACAAGTATTCAGGGGGTTTTGATGTAACAGATGAATAAAGTACGAGTAAGTAAAATGCGAGAGAAATAATTGCAGCGAGTGGCCCAATCCTTTTTAGCACAAAGGACAAGCCGGTTTGTTTACTTATAATGACCAAACGTTCTTGAGGACACACGGGATTTTAGTCTAGTGCTTTCGCTTCATACAGCTGATTAATCTTCATTGTTTTGATAAGTGTTGTGTGGGTGAACCTATGCTAATGTACTGCCCTTCCTAGGACTAATACATACTTGTGATTATACCCCTTGCAAGCATCCGCAAATACAAGAAAGTAATTAAGATAAATCTAACCACAGCCTTAAACTCTGAGATCCTGCGATCCCTCCTGCATCGATATACCAACGGGGGCTCAGGTTTCTGTCACTCCGGCAACCCCGCAATTGGCAAACGAGTACAAGATGCATTCCCCTAGGCCCATAAATGGTGAAGTGTCGTGTAGTCGACGTTCACACGACACCACTAGAAGAATAACACCACAACTTAAATATCATAACATTGAATACTACTCAACCATGATTCACTACTAACATTTAGACTTCACCCATGTCCTCAAGAACTAAATGAACTACTCACGAGACATCATATGGAACATGATCAGAGGTGATATGATGATGAATAACAATCTGAACATAAACCTTGGTTCAACGGCTTCACTCAATAGCATCAATAACAAGTAGAAATCAACACCGGGAGAGTTTCCCCTATCAAACAATTAAGATCCAACCCGAATCGTTACAGCGGTGACGAGGTGCAGCGGTGGAGATGGCGGTGATGATGATGGAGATGATGACGATGGTGATGGAGATGATGTCCAGCTCGATGACGGTGACGATGGCGTCGATTTCCCCCTCCGGGAGGGAATTTCCCCGGCGGATTCCTGCCCGACGGAGAGCTCTTTTCTCTCTGGTGTTCTCCGCCCCGCAGAGGCGGCTGTGACTCTTCGCGACTATCCTCTGGGGCTTAGGTTTTCGGGACGAAGGCGTACGCGAAGAAAAAGAGGCGAGAGGGGGCTATGGGCCCCCTCCTCACAGGGCGGCGCGGCCAGGCCTTGGGCCGTGCCGGCCTATGAGGTGGGCCCACCTCGGGTCCCCTCGGCTCCCCCTTCTGGCTCCCTTCGTCATCTGGAAAAATAGGATTTTTCATATAATTTCCGTCAACTGTTGATCTTCCGAAATATTGCATTCTGACGGTGCTTTTTCCAGCAGAATCCTGGCTCCGGTGCGCGATCCTCCAATAATCATGAAACATGCAAAATAAATGAAATAACATAAGTATTATCTCCAAATATGAAATATATTAATGAATAACAGCAAATTATGATATAAAATAGTGATGCAAATTGGACGTATCACACGTATCTTCCTAGAACTTAGTACTCCCCGTTCAAAATTAAGTGTTTCATGTCTACATTCGAACGTATGTAGACACTAAAATGCGTCTAGGTACATGAAATATAGATAAATCCGAGTCATTTAATTTTGGATGGAGGAAGTACCTTTTTCATCCCCAATTCTTTAAAAAAACCTCTTCTAGAAAAAAATCTTACATGTATCATCCCTTTCCAAAAAAGGATTCAATTGGTTTAGCATGTTTTCTGGATAGGGTTTTATTTTTAAATATATGTTATGACGCAAGTCCTCCAAACTTTTCCTTGTTTAAAATTTAGAAAGTTATTTACTCAATAAAAAAATAGTTCTAGTACTTTAATACCAAACCCCCCCCCCCCCCCCCCCCCCCGATCTTTTGATTCGCAAATTATATTTCACTTGGTAAGGTGATATTTCTTTTCAGTATGATCTTTATGTAAAAAAAACGTGATCTAAAAAGAATCTAGTCTTTTCTTGCCCCTTTGGATATCTGAAGAAAAGAAAACTAACCTGAGAATCAACCTATTGTTTGGTTATGAGGGCAACGGCACCTCCAGTCCACCATGGATCAAACCCCTGATTTGACACTCTGATGTCTTATAAAAGGCAAAATATTCTCTAGCGGGAGTCAATGGTCCGACCGATAGTGAAGCGTCTATGTGACTTTTCATCAATTTTAAAGACCCACCGGATCATTTTTTAAACTTGGTCTCTTGAAAGTACTCATAGGGTTAAGGTGAACATACGTGCGTTTATAGATATGAGTGTATGTCGTATTGTGAAGGTATGTACATGTACAATGTTTCGTAAGAAAAAACTAAACATTGGCATGCTTATCAGAACAGAGTTTATCCAAACAAGTCTATCGATATATGAGAGTAACTTGCTCCATTCTCGGCTAGTATTTGCCACTACTAGGTACCCCGATCGAGTGAGATGATGGCTTCCAGTCTGCTCAGTTCCCTCTACTGGAGTCGCAATCGAATCGGCAAACGAGGACAGACGAATGTGACGCACGCTAATTGTCTGCCGCATTCACAAAAGATACTGATAAAAAGAAGTTGGTCGCGGCCGGTTCGCGACGACTATTCTTCTCGGGCTGATATCATCGTGCACGTCAAGAAAGGTGAGGGATCCAAATGATGCTAGTAGCTAGAGTAGTGTTTCTTTGCAGGAAAACTTGGTCCAAAGGTACGTACGATCTATACCAAGGTGGTGGTGGTGGTGGTGGCGACTGGTGAGTGTGGGTGGGGTTGACAAGAGAATGTTCACAATGCTTTTTTTTGGTCGCATGTATTGGTGTAACTGAGGACAAAAATCTAGTTGTGCAACAACCGTTCGTCGTGTTAGGTGACCAGGGTCGCATGTATGGGTCTCGCAGCCTTACTTAATGAATTGCTTGAAAACGGAAGTGAACTTTGAGGTTGAAGCACAACAGCCATAAGCGTCTCTACCCCCAAAAAGAGAATGACCACGTACGGTATGGTAGACAAGCGAAGAAATAAATCTAGGTGTGGAATCGTCAAAAGAGTTTTGGAATTTCTCGTTCAGGAATCAGTTCGTCGGCTGGTGCAAGACACCGAGTGCTGGTCATGGTCGCCGAGAAAGAAACGGGAGTGCTGGTCACTTGCCTGGCCAAAAAGGAGAAAGAGGTGGAAAAAGATGGCAGGGGAACGGAGGTTGGGAAACCGTAGGACAATATGAGGAGACGGTATCAGTTTTCACGAGATTCAGTATGATTCCTAGGGTACCTTCTAAAGCACGGGCTGGATCTACGGAATTTTCTTATGGGCGCTAGGTGGTTCAGCACGATTGGAGGAGGTGCTGCAGTTGTTCCGAATAATCCTCACACAGATGCATGGTTGAGCACCACGTCACCCCGTAAGTATTGCCGTAAGAAATCCCCCGTAAGTCTAGCATTATTGAGAACTAGTAAGTAGTACGTGCACGACATATATTATTTTTAAGTATATTTTCATATTATATTTATTTGGTATGCAAATGTTTGATACTTTCTTTTGCCATTTTTTTAGATAGACGACATAAGAGATAGGTGGATTTTTGCACTATTTACATGAGAGCCGATATGATTCGTTGACTTGGTTCTGGCTAACTTTGGCTGACTTGGGTCACTGACATGTAGACCCTATGTTATATAGGCCCCACATGTCAGTGACACAAAGTCAGCTAACTTTGAGTCCCACAAAGTCAGCCCATCCATACCCGTGTGAGAGATGTTAGTCGTTGTTGACTGGCGATTCGAGAGGTCTGTAGTATGATGATAGAGATGAGAGGTGAAGCCCGGTTGTGGAGTACCTTGTTTAATCGGGGCTACTTGCTATCTAAAATTACTTCACCTGCCCGTATGTGTGGTTTTTTGCATATAAATCAACATTATATGTTGAAGATTATGGTTTAGGGAAGTAAATTAATATATTACGTATTTTTCTTTAAGAAATATTTGATGAAGAGCAAAATATGTGTGTTCAGAGAGATCATATTTTTTACGCATTTGTTGAAACAACATAATGAAGAATGTTTATGTTCCTCGTGTTTCGAAAATATACGGCTATATCATAGTTAAGATCTCGGACTTACTAACTAATCCAAGTTTACAAAATAAGATAAAAAAACTTAAGAGTAATTGTAATATGTATAAAATACACCATAACATGGCACGAATCCTGAGAAATAAATGGACGGTGACGGAAACACCCACACCCATGCATGGGTGTACAAAAGTATTTCCGTAACATAATCGAACAATATAAAAGTTAAAAAATATATACACTCATCTATTATGGGAAAAAATACTTGAATCATTAGTTTGCATGATATGATTAGTATATAGGCATTAACTTAAAGACTATGAACAACCACTTTATTTGTCATCAATTTAAAAAATCCAATTTCACCGTTCTAGTTAAATATAGATCGATGATGAATATCCATATCGAAAGATGTCGATGAAAATAATTATGAGCATATGTATTCAAAAAATGTCACAAAGATGAACAATGTTGATAAGCATACTAGGAAGCATAGGCGCGGCGGCACGCCGCGCCCGTGGTATTATTATTGTTTTAGCATACATAGTTACTCTTAGCTCCTTCTAAGATATATATAGTAAACCAAGTTTTATTTTACTTGTAATTGTATCGGATGGCTAGTACGTTGATGGATGGAGTTAGTTACATTCAGTCATATATTGGCCCGCGGAGCACCGCTGCAATGCGGGATGCGATGCGGGATGGATTTTCAACTACCGTACCCAGCCACAGTGTGTTTTCCTGAGCCGAAACTATCGATCAGATCAGCTGTACGTTGGCTTAATTCCGTTTTTTTGCGGGACTATGCGGGGGATGCCGCGCTGCAACCCTAAATGGATCTTTTCTGCGCTGGAACTCTGACTGTAATCCGAATCTGAAACTGAAACTATATGTTTTGATAATTGTTCTGACACTAACTATTGTACCATTAATACCATTGTATCCATCCAGGGAACAAAGAATTAAAGCAAGCAGGACAAAGTAGCTGCAATGTTCTGAATTTTGATTGTGATCTGCTTAACTCACTGAATTGACAATAAATTCAGTAACAAATACTACTTAACTGACAGAAACTGCCGTGGCTAACTGGAATACTGAATTTCAAACACTTCGGCAGCATTTACAAAGACAAAACGCGTAGTTACAACATACTTCAGCGAAAACCGCGGATAGTGCTTGCACATCAGCACCAGCCATTTCAAATTTTATGGCTTGGTAAGTGTGCAAGAGGAAAAAAAGGAAAATCGCACATGCAAATTAACACACCTACACCTCACCAAGCACTGTATATGTTTCAGCAAATATCAAACTCTAAGATATATGAACTTAAGAGAGCTCAGTGAGGATGACCAGCGGTATGTGAACTTCAGTATCAGCTACCATAAGCCTAGTGATGCGAGGAACTCCAACGGAAGAATGGTGCTTCTAGTAGAAAGCTAAATCTGAAAGAAAGAACAACGAAAAACGACATCAGTTAATCTCGCTAATGCTTCTCCTCTGTCTTCCTCAGCATTTTTCCACGCATCAGCAAAGATGAACGTTTCTAAGGTTTAAACCGAACCTCTTTTTAGCTGTGGCTTGAATTGGTCTATACAATTAGCTGGCACACATCCTTCCATTCTGTTCCCCTAGGATAGAAGTAAGATTCAATGTTTATTGGACTAAAATAATCTGCTGCAAAAAATATATTAAGAGAGGTATACAACGTAAACTAAATTTTCGAGTCTAGTACAGAGGGATGTCTGAAAACATTATTACCTTGCCGACACCAATCAGTTTCAACATGTGACTCAGAAGAATGAAAATATTACTGAAATGGAAATGGTACTTGTGATAATCATTGCATGCATCTCAACCTAAAGTTATTCTAGTACTGAGATATCTAGACAACGTGTAATTCAGAAAAATAGAACAGTGTAAACTGAACCTTCTTTTAGCGGTGGCTTGAATTGGACTATACAATTAGCTGGCGCGCATCCTTCTATTCTGTTCCCCTAGGATAGAAGTAAGATTTCAATGCTTCTTGGACTAAAAAAATCTGCAATAATTATTAGAAGAGAGGTACATAACGAAAACAAAATTTTCGAGTCTAGTACTAAGGGATGTCCGAAAGCATTATTACCGACACCAATTAGTTAGAAACCTAGTCAACACGACTTAGAAGAACGAAAATACTACAGAAATGGTAAGCATGCAGCTGAACATAAAGTTACTCTAGTGATATCTAGCCAACGCGTAACTCAGAAAAATGGAAGAGTGTATGTCTGAAACAATGCGCCAACAAAAATTGCTCCAGCCATTAAATTTAGCAGCTTGCTCTCCCAGTAAGTCAAGAGAGGCACACAATAGTCATACAAAGTTATCTAACCACATACTTAAATATATATATACTCACCTAATGTTTATGGAGGAAAAAGCTAGGGAATCCGTAAACGTATACCGCAGAGTAATCTAGAATCCACCATGTGAAAATTTGGAAACTCGCCAGTGAAACAACATGCTTCGTAGCTCAGTGCAACACCTCAGGTTTACTGACGATGCCACAGCCCACGCTATTTCAAATATAATGCCTCTTCTCGTTTTATATATCCATCACATATGTTTTTTACATGACATTTTTTCTCACTGACCTTTCTTATCCATGAATCCAAGAATATGGTATAGTGCGTCCTCATCACCTTGGCATGAAACTAAAAATAGAACACCATGGGTGATGAGTGTGACAAATAGAACAATGGCACAATGTGGGTGGAGTATTTCATAGAAGCGATATAAAATACCATGTTGTCCAAATATTATAAATGAACATTATTGGCAGAGAAATCACTCAACAATCTCCTCTAGACGTTTAAGGACTCATGTGGCATGCAGCTGAAATCAACATGTGTACCTTAGCAACAAAACTCTCTACCCATGGTACTGTTAGTTCCCCCTGTACTATCTGCACTCACCTAGTATTGAAAATCTTTGACCAATTTAGCCACGGGAGTGGAGATGCTGAAACACTTTTACTGGGAAAATCAGAACTGTAGTTATGGATTGCATAATAAATGCTAAATAAAAGAAAGAATGTGTATTGACAAACTGCAAACCTGAAACGGGATAGTATTGCTGGGTTTTCATAACTAAGCCTGTTGAATTAGGAAATCTGAAATTTAAAGTACACTAATCGAGAAGAACCAAAACCAAATCACTAAATTAAGTAGAGCTTCATTTTGTTTCTTCCATGAACAACCTGTTGAATACAATCTTTTCACTGGTTGCTACATAAGGAGGGCTTATGCTCACACTTATGAAGCGTTCACTGTTGGTGCTAGCACTAGCTAGCTCTTCTCTCACTCACCTCACGGACAGAGGTAGAAGAAAGGCAATGGACACAGAATTTTCTCCTCGTTGCTGCACGAACAGCCGAGCTCTTTTTTTCTTTCCTACACACGCATCGCAACTAACACAGAGATTACATCCGGTTTTATAGTCTGGGCCATACAGCGCCCACGCAAGCCACGCTAACCACGCGCATGCTCTGGCGCACGATCACGCTCACATCGCGCACGCCCCTAGCGACCCAGTCTCCTCCAACGTGAGCCACTGCTCATCCGCGCAAGATTTGGGCGTCTTCCGCTGCGCCCGCTGCGCCCATCTCCGTCGCGCATACGATCGGAGAACCCAAACTAAACCTGACTAGCATGGTGTGTTGGCCCATAAACTATGACCGGGCTGCACCGCTAAGAACGGCAGCATCGCATGGCGCTAGCACTACGACACTGAGAGCGAGTCATATAAAGTTACAACGCTGGATACTCCGATGAAGGGCGCCGTCGAGCGCTCTTCATGGCATAACCAATATGGACAGTCCCTGGACGACGTGAAGAAAGTACAACACACATGTGTGAGTTCGCAGTTCAGCGTCGGCAATCTACCTCGATGGTTCCACCTAAAAGACATGGCGCACGCGCCGCAGCTCTTCACCAACCTGACAATCTGTTCTCCCATAAGAGGCGCGAAGGAGACACCATGGAATCCGTGATAACGCTTCAGCCCTACGCCTCAACCGGACGAACAAGTAACAGGATGGTGACCCCATGCCGGGCCGCACATACAGGTACATGTAAAAGTTTCCATGGCTTACATTCCCCTAAACATCACATGTCATGCATTTATCGGTGATTATTTATCTACTACATGTTCAGGCCTGCATGATAATGCTGAATTCAATATAGGCTAGCTACTGCCGTTCACTTCATGGCAGCAAAGTTCCTCATGGCATCAACACTCTGTAGCAGATGAACCAAACGGTGAGGCCACTGAGCAGACTGCTGCTGCTTAATTATTTTCCAATTCTCTGTTGATGCCTTTTCTTGAGACACTACATAAACCAAGTCACACTTCCTCCATTAGCACATAACCTTACTAGGAATTTGGAATTAACAAAGTCTTCGGTCCAATAATACTGAGTGGATTTCCTTGAATTCTAATTACCAATCTAGAATAAACATATGCTTCTGCTCTTCCTTATCCGACATCAACAATATGTTTAACAAGTTTTTGTTAAGTACTTTTAATTTGAAATGCATTGCTCCAATACTTTATGCTATTTATGTTTCGAAATGCAGATGAACAAATCATAAATGTACTTATTGTGTTTCAAGGGAGAACTGGTATTTAGCCCACATGCCCGGTTATCATATCATTTACATGTAGACCACAGATCTATCTACGTGCTTAAGATATTTGATTTTCTCCATTGCTGCTCTTTAAGATGTAGAGAACAAATATGTACAACTAAACTTCAATCAACTAGGTTACAAGAGATTTTAACATATATGTTATACTCACCTTCTCTTTGCCATCAAAAAGTTTATTTCATTTAACCAGTTTTTACCCTTTCTTACTAATTAAGATCCCTGTGACCGTTGTAACTGTTGAATGCAGGAATATTTTGTGGTAGCGGAGTATTTAAGAGTTTTCACCCTTTCTTAATAGGTAACATATTAGGTTGGTTGTTTCTGATGTAACTGATTTATTTTGTACTGATGGGAGTTGACCAGATAAAACTAATGTTTTTTAAAAATTCCTAGCTTTGTTTTACCGCTACATGGCTCCTTGGTTAGAAAATTGCTAAAGTAAAGTCAAATTGTAGGCTGGTAGAGTGCTACGCAAAATCACCGAAGAGAAGATTGCGTGAACCTGAAGTCCCAAACAATTCCGAGATTATAGTCAACTAAGCTGATGGTAGGCTGAAACGTAGTCCCATTATCTTTTATTAATTGTACAAGTTATATATATATATCCCCAAGCACTAGAACTTTGCTTAAAGAGACTCAAGTTTACTCTTTAGAGAATCCAGTTTGTTTGAAAAGTATTAAGAGGTGGTAGACTCTATCAGCTTTTCTTCTCGGACAGATATGTTATGTGCATATAGGAGAAAAATATGTCTACTATTGTATAAATTTGTACCACCAACACAGGAGAATATATCTGATATGTTAAAAACGTTATAGATATCCCATTATTATATCTCCGAGGATTCAACCATATCACTGTTTAAGAATACACTACCCAACTTCAAACATTTCGTGTTAAGCCGATTAAGCCTTGAAGTGAAGGTATGCATCTCGACGACTGCCCCAGTCACACTATTGAGTACAGTTAGATTAAGCTCACTTCCATAAAAAAATTTTTTTATTAATCAACACACTTTGTCATCCATGATACCTGATCCATTAGAATCTCATATATGCTAAAGACCAATTTTGTCAAGGTAACATCTGAAATAAATTTCTTAGTTTAAAAATTAATAAAACTACAAATATTTGAACATGACATCCTAGAATTTAGATAAATTCCAGCTTTTTATTAAGTTGTCGAGTAATATTTTTCGTATACGGATCACAAAGAATATTTTAGAGACCATCAAGTAATCGCCACATGCGCGGGCAACTTTGCTAGTTTGATTAAAAAATGAATTATCTCAACTCAATAACATGTAGTTGAGTACATCACAATTAATAAAATATAGAAATCACCATTCTCATATTCTACTCATAATTCAACAAAACTAGACGTGTCACGTAAGAAATTGACGATAAATGGGTAGGGTATGGGTATACTCGCGGGTACAAGGTTATACCCGTGCCCTACCCATGACCCAGTGGGCAGGATATATGTAGTACCATGGACATAAAAGTGTACCTGACGTGGGCATTACCCTTCGGGTAACCGTTATTTCTCTATCCTGTACGGCCCAACAGGAGGCCCATGAAGACACTCGATAGCAATATGGGCCACTACGTCGGTGTCGAAGAGGATTCCTTGAAGAACAAGACGAAGAGACGGAGAATACAAGGAAAGTTTAGAACTAGGACCCTTTGTAACCTAGTCGTACCCGGACATATATCTCGAGACCTGGCTCCCTATATAAGGGCCAGGAGAGGGGCTGCCGAGGGACACACCCAATCTTAGCAATCTTACCCACCATAAGTCCAGAGCTAGGTCCCCTAGAACTTAGCTTCTCGACGAGATCACAGCCGAAACCTTCGGTACCCCATTGTAACCCGATATTTTCATAATCAAGATCAGACAGGCAGGACGTAAGTGTTTTACCTCATCGAGGGTCCCGAACCTGGGTAAATCGCTTTCTCCCCCCCCTCCCCCCCGCTTGTTTGATAACCGATGTCTCGTGTCAGCCTACAGGATTCCATCTACCATAATCCCCAAACGGAGGGCATTCCCCCCGCTTGTTTGATAACCGATGTCTCGTGTCAGCCTTCAGGATTCCATCTACCCTAAGCCCCAAACAGAGGGCATTCCCCCGCTTGTTTGATAACCGATGTCTCGTGTCAGCCTACAGGATTCCATCTACCCTAAGCCCCAAACGGAGGGCATTCCCCCCGCTTGTTTGATAACTGATGTCTCGTGTCAGCCTACAGGATTCCATCTACCCTAAGCCCCAAACGGAGGGCATTTCCCCCGCTTGTTTGATAACTGATGTCTCGTGTCAGCCTACAGGATTCCACCTACCCTAAGCCCCAAACGGAGGGCATTGCTGAGGAGTACCCTCGACAGTACCCATACCCTGTCCATGCGGGTACGATACCCGCGGGTACCCGTACCCATGGGTAAAATTGCCGTCCTTATTGGCTGGCACACACCCTTCCATTGTTTTGCCCTGAAACATCTGTTAAGTCTGAGTCTATTTCGTGCATAGAACAATCAATTTTACTAGCAACTAACTTCACAAAAGATGGACATCTAGCATTTGTTGGCCACAAATATGTAGGCATGCTTGTCGGCAAAAAAACTTAAGTTTTATGTATTGTTCGTTGATAATGTAGTGGGCATTGACAGAGAATAAGATGAATTTTTTGAGTAAATTGTATGCATTGTATTTATAAGTGTGATAATAACTGAATAGCGTGTTTAAATATTTAGAAGGTCGGCGGCAAAACTTTAAGCCCACAAACAAATAGGTCCACTGCCCATTTAGCCAGAAACCCGAACATCCGATATGTTTCTTTCTTTTCCGTCGCTCACATGTGGACACCAAACAACATCAGCACGACTTCATCACCTTCAATTCCATATGGGGAGCTTCCGAAACCGTCGCTTTTCTTCTTGCCTTAATTCGAGTGTTTCTAAATGTTAATCGATGCCCTAAAAGCGCCTTTTAATTCCCCAGACCCCTCTCCATGCCTCCAAATTTTATCGCCAGAGTCCACCATGGTCGTGGCCGTCCCTTGTAGATTTTGGTATGTGCGAGCAATCTCATGCCTTTTCGTGAACCTCTTTATCCTCGCCCACGCTCGCGCACATCTCACGGACCTCTCATATGAATTTTTCCGCAGCGGAAACGTGGAACCCGTGCTCGACCCGAGAACCGCCGCCGCTCGTCGAAGACCATTCGCCTCTTCCCACTGCAATAGGAAGCAATCGACGACGCAGAGGCTACCATCGAGCTCCCCTCGACAGGAAGCAACTGTCAACCAATTCGTCCATCTCAGGAACCACTAGAACCATGTCACAGTTGATCTCACGAGCGTAGTGCCGCCGCGCCACTCTATTCCGGCGAGCCCCCAAACTTAGGCGAGGCCATCAAATCTCACCGATTGATTTGTACAACCGACGCCACAGCCTCCCCAAACTCACCATCCCTCTCTCCACCGCCACCCCAGTGGCTCGCTTCCACCGTCGGTTCTCCGTCGAGTTGCCGTGCCCTCCATTGATGCCCGTGTGTGGAGGAGGCGGGTGAACTCGACCTCAAGCGTAGGAGCAGGCGGCCGCCGGGGCTGGTTCCTTGCCCCAAGGCACGCTTCGTACTATTTCCTATCCAAACTACATAAGTATTGATTTTTTTTCTCTACACATAATTTTAAAAAATCACGATGAAAGTCAGCTGAACAAGAAAATTGTTGTTTTAATGTTGGGTCTGCTAGCTGGTTTATGTAATAATCTTTAGTGATTACCTTTCTAACTGGTCCTTTATGCGTCGGAACGCCACACGCATTTCAAGCTCCACTTCGGTAGCCTGCAGATCCGTCCCGACCTTCCTCTTCCGATCTCGCAGCTCGACGATGTGGCCGCTCGACCACCGCCTGGTCGGTCTCATCCCCACGCCTACTCCTCCTCTGGCCTGCACTGCCTCTGCCCGACGACCTCCAGCGTCCCGCTCGCCCTCCGCGTATGTTCAGCGGCATCTGTCTCCTCCAGTGTACGTCCATGCCGCCACTGCCGCATCTGGAGAAGATGACGAACGCCGGTCATTTGGTCTAGATGGTCATCTGATTAGTTCTAGCGGGTCTCCGTTCTGGCTGATTGGTGGTCGGCGAGGTGGAATTGGACGTAATGGTGTCTCCATTGGTACTGGTGGAAGTTAATTTGTTGGAGATTTTTTTAACGTTACAATGGTACCATGTTTTGATACATGTATGCATACATTTGTTGTATAAATATGAGCGAAGTGATACAATAAATTTTCTATGCACGGTATAGAAAAATTGCACCAATGTTCATGCGATTTTTTATATTGTTGGATAAGCTAGGCAAAAATGTTAGATGTGTTGAAGAGAAATGATACAAAACTGTCGCATTTTTGAAAATGTTACCCACGTAGAAGGTTACATTCGAGATTATTATGTACCATCGGTGAATTTCTTTTGCACCATAATTTCATGGCTTGACAGATTATAGGAAAAAAATATTAGAGACAAATGTTACATGTCCTGAGAAAAATTTATACAAGCGAACCGTTTTTGTACCATGAGCAAACGTGTGGGAATAAGAAAAAATGTTGGAGACAAATGTTACATACACTGACAAAATTGATACATATGAACCATTTTTCTACTGTGATCGGACGCGCGAGAAACACCCACTTAATTGCATCCAACCTTTTTTTTAATTGAAGGCAAGAGAACATAGAAAATAGAAGATCGTCTTCTCTTAGCTAAGGGGTAATCTATTAGAAAATAAGAAAAGACGATTTTCACACTTGTGATGGCTTCCCTTTGCAACATAATTTTTTACCAAAATTAAATTAATTATCATTAATTATAAGGGGCGATAATAAGGCCAGTTATAGCGGGGTAGATTAGTAACTGTTATCACCAGATTTTAACCAAGTCGGAGGTGGGCCGTGATTGAGATGAGCTTAGAGAATATGCACGGAAAATATTCCTGAACCGGCCTTGTATAAGAGTTTGGGCTAGATGGCCCGTGTATCTGTAAATTATGGTAGGTTACGTGTCGGTTAGAATTAAGAGATAGAGTTTAGCTCGTACGCAGTTGGGTTTATTCCCAAGTTAGAAAGTCTACGGACTATAAATATGTATCTAGGGTTATTGAGAAAGGGGGACGATCACGTTCGCAACAAACCAATCTAGGCGCATCGCCACCCCTTGTTTCGAGGGTTTCTTCCGGGTAAACGCCATGCTGCCTAGATCGCATCTTGCGATCTAGGCAGTATCAAGTTTATTTGTTGTTCATGCGTTGCTCGTACTGAAGCCTTGTTGATGGCGAGCAACGCCGTTATCATAGATATATTAGGGATAGCATCGATATTATCTTGATGTATCCACTTAGTTATGCTATCCCTAGATATCTAGCTGCCTTTACACCTATTTTAGGTGTAAGGGCAGCACCTCGCTTAGTCTTTATTTAGTAGATTCGATCTGTTATGGTTGTTCCTTGTTCTTCAAGGATTACTTTGATATCCATATGGTTAGGCCTTGCAAACGGGTTGAATGATCCAGTAGTGCGTAAGGTGTAGTTTGCTGGTCTTAGAGGGGATGTTCCGGGAATCAACTCTACGTTGGTTTTTAGGCCTTGTCTAGGGCTGGTTTTCTATTATCTTTCGTGTCTGCCAGGCTCAACTACGTGTAGGATGTTCCGGTTGTGTGGTGAAAACCCTAAATCGTCGTAGATCGTTTTAACTTAGTATTGATCAAGCAGGACCACCATGTTATCGTAGATCCAATACGAATCATGGGTGGATCGGCTCCTTGAGCCGATTCACAGGATACCTGAGAGCCGATCGAGGCTCGTATTTAATGTTTACGTGTATGCCATGCAGGAAATTAATCGAAGCAATCCATCACCTCCCTGACCAGGTATAGGTCAGGTGGCACGCCCTTGCACCAGCTTGGACGCGTGCCGGAGCATTGCGGGCCGTCGCCCGAGGGACCAGGGCCCACCAGCAGTCCTGGGAGCCTCCCGGCTCTCCGTGTTGCCCGTCGCTGCTCGCCGGTGGGTTTTGGCAGGCAACACATTCTGGCACGCCCGGTGGGACACTCTACATCAACTGCGTCAACATCTGCACCAGAGATGGCGGAAGACCCAGTCACGTACGAAGATCTGACTGAGGAGCATAAGAAGAAGTATAACGAGCTTAAAGCTCTCTTCGAAGCCGACCTCATCGGCTCTTTCGAGAGGACCCGCACACATGGCATTAGGTGGAAAGGGTTCTCAGCTGAAGGCGCTCTCGATGAAGTGGATCTGTCTACTTCTTCAGAAGAACGCACCAGAGCTCTGCGCCAGGAAATTAATTACATGGTAGCTCATTCGCTACACCGTCATTCTGAGAGCCTGGTGAACGCTTTCGAGCGCGTTGCGGTTCGCGTTGTCCAGGAAATCATGAAGCATCAGTACTCTCCGTCAGGACCTACCCTAGGCACTCATCAAGGAGAAATACCGTTCCAGACCAGACCGCAGCTGCCGTTCTCGCTAGCAGCTCCAGAACCGCTGGGTTCACCGGCGTACGTCGTCTACAAGATTGGAGGCGATCCTGGTGATTACCAGTTCCTGCATGAACAGCCTAAGGAAATCCCACATGGATACGTGTGCACGTACGTGCCGGACTGCAATAACTTGGCGCGCACGAACCAGATAGCAGCAGGAGGGATTTCTGGAGCAGCAGGAGGGATTTCTGGAGTGGACGCCGATAAACAGGCGTGGCTGGCTAAATATGCCACCGCAACGAATCAGCAAAGCTCGGCCCCTGCAGCTAACACCGTGGACCAGATCAGTGCAATCTTGAGAGACCAGTTCGGCATGGTGCCAAAGAGGAGGGCAATCGGCTATTCCAAGCCGTACCCCAACGAGTATGATTTGATTCCACTGCCGCCCAAGTATCGGCTCCCTGAGTTCTCAAAGTTTAGTGGCTCAGAAGGCTCTAGTTCAATTGAGCATGTGAGCCGATATTTGGCACAGTTAGGCATGATCTCAGCATCAGACCAGTTACGCGTAAGGTTTTTTGCGCAATCTCTCACAGGATCGGCTTTTGGGTGGTACACCTCGCTGCCACCAGATTCAATCCGGACGTGGAAGCAGATGGAAGAGCAGTTCCACATGCAATATCACTCAGAAGCTTCCGAGGCTGGCATTGCCGATCTGGCACAAGTACGACAGAAGCGTGGAGAGACGGTATCGGAATACATTCAGCGCTTCAGGACCGTCAGGAACCGATGTTATTCGGCTCGTTTGAATGAGAAAGAAGCAGTCGATCTGGCAGTGTTGGGTCTCGCGTCGCCGATCAAGGACATGGCTTTCCAAGCGGAATACACTTCACTGGCGCATATGGTTCAGAAACTATCATTATATGAGCAGCGCCACCCAGAATTGTACCAGGACAAATTCAAACGTCTGGTAAGCCTGGTTGAGACAGAAGAGGATGAAGACTCTGCAGGAGACCAGGAAGTAGCCGTGGCTGAATGGGCTCGGGGGGCAAACCCCGTGTCCTGCAAATGGGTTAAACCACAAGGTCCTGCAAAAGGGTTTGACTTCGACATGAGCAAAGCTGAGCAGATTTTCGATCTTTTGCTTAAGGAGAAGCAGCTGAAGTTACCCGAAGGCCATAAAATTCCTACGGCGCAAGAGAAGAACGGAAGGCCATACTGCAAGTAGCATCACTCGTTCACCCATATCACCAGCGACTGCAAAGTGTTGCGTCAGCAGATCCAAATGGCGATAGAACAAGGCCGTCTGATTTTTTAGCCAGTATGCCATGAAAGTGGACACGCAACCGTTTCCTGCCGTTAACATGGTGGAGTGCAATCACCCCGTGAGACGCCGGCCAAATTTCTCGTTCGATATTAACATGGCAGGGCCTGTATACCACCCTGGCAAGGACAAAGAAGAGAGCAGTCGTTCTCGTGGTAAGGAAAAGGAGGAGGCCGGTCCACGTGACCGGCCCCGATATGATGACAGACGGTACGTCACCGAGGAACAAGTGAGAAACGTGCGGTACCAACGACCACTCTCTGAGCATCTCCTTAACAAGTATGAGCGTCAGTACGACCGACACCGGCGATACGACGAAGACGACGAAAGAGATCATCGGTCTAGTGTAGACAACAAAGGATATCGTCGGTATGATAGAGACGACGAAAGATATGAGCGCCGCACCAAGGGAAAAGTCAAGAGAGCAGGAGGACATGGACAGACACTGGGATTGTCCTTTCTTTAAGCATTGCTGGGACTCAGGAATGAGCCGATTGCCTACAATCGACAACTGCCCAGAATGTAGACAGAAGAAGAAGGACGCAGGAGACGTGTCAATGTTCAAACGTCTAGGGCCTCTCCCATCTCGGAACAAGCAAGCTGAGTCCTCTCGGGTGGAAGATCTCGAGGAGTTAGAAGATGAAGAAGAAGAAGATAGATAGATACCACCGGCCAAGGTGGTGCCCTGATGGACTCAGTCACTCTCAAAAGCGTAGGGTTCAGCGACTACGTGGCTTGGAGGAAGCCGAGAGGTTATACCTGCACACGTTGAGGAAGGCGCGGCCCGATCTGGCCGCGAAAATTCAGCAAACTTTGGACGAGGAGGGTCGTCTACAGAAGAAAGAATGGCGCCCCAAACAAAAGAAAGCCGATGATAAGGCATCGGCTGGCACACACATGGTGTTCATACTTCCGTCGGAGTTTTGTGCTCCAAGAACAGAAGAGGCACCTGTAGCACAGCTTGACTGTGGCCCACGGCCAGTTATCTTTGAAAAGCCACGAGAAAAGAGCTACAGACATCTGAAGGCCCTGTACTTAAGAGGTTATATCAACGGGCAGCCTGTCAACAAGATGTTGGTTGACACGGGAGCGGCAGTCAATATAATGCCATACTCCATGCTACGTCGCCTGGGACGCTCTAGCGCGGATCTGATCAAAACCAATCTCACATTGAGCGACTTCAACGGCCAAGCATCAGAAGCGCAAGGCATTCTGAGCGTGGATCTAACTGTAGGCCGAAAAACCATCCCCACGTCATTCTTCATCGTCGACAGCAAAAGCACCTACGCTGTCCTGCTAGGGAGGGATTGGATTCACGCCAACTGCTGCATTCCATCCACAATGCACCAATGCTTGATACAGTGGGATGGAGATGTAGTGGAGGTCGTCCATGCAGATGACTTAGCCGAAATCTCAACAGCTGGCATGAACATTTGGGAAGCGGAAGACCAAGAGCCACTCTCTGGAGTCAGTTTGGACGGCTGTGAGCGCATCGAAGTGACAAAAAACGGGGTGAGGATGGTCTTATCCACCGGCCTGACAGTGTAGCAAGAGCAAAGTCTATGGACGTACGTGGCAAGGCCGATCCCTGCGATCGGCCCCAAAAAATAAGAAGTAATGATCTTAACTCAAACATGTCACGTAGTCGTAGTAACGGGACTCCTTCCCGTAGTAGAGCACGAACAAGATGTAAACCTTCATTGAGCAATGCAATCAAAATGGGGGCCGATTCCAGCAATCGGCCCATATTATCCTCGCCATACGTTTTGCCTGTGTTGAGCATCGATCTAGCAGGTGACGGAAAGCTAGGGTATGGGTTTACATCGGCTGATGAGCTAGAAGAGGTTGACATTGGTCCTGGGGATAAGCCACGACCAACTTTTATCAGCAAAAAGTTAGATCCGCATTTGAGGAGCCTGATGATAGCTCTGTTGAAAGAATACCCAGATTGTTTTGCATGGGATTACACAGAGATGCCTGGGTTAGACAAGAGCATAATTGAGCATCGGCTCCCTCTCAAGAAAGGATTTCGGCCGTTCCAGCAATGAGCACGACAGATGAAGGCCGAAATTCTAGAAGAAGTCAAGAAAGAGATCGAGATAATGTTGGACGCCGGGTTCATCAGGCCATGCAGGTATGCTGAATGGATTTCTAGTATCGTACCTGTACAGAAAAAGGACGGCCGATAGCGTGTCGCCATAGATTGTCGAGACAGGATGACTGGAGAGCCGATATCTTCAATTAGTTGAAAGATTCGGCTCGGGGGGCACCTAAACGGATAAAGTACAAGGCCATGAAATATGTCCTTATAGGAGCATACATGCTCGAGCAGCTGGACGGTGTTAAATTCCCCAGTAGCTGTCAATGGTCAACATCTCAAGAAATATTTCCCAAGCATGTGGGATGATGGACAGTGAAATATGGGGTCCGATGCATAAAAATCGGCCAGTAAAAAAATGTACATACAAATCACAGCCGATGCACAGACATCGACTTTAGAAAATATGCAAGACAACAGGATACAAGTACAGCCGATGCACAGACATCGACTTCAGACTAAAATCCGATGCACAGCCATCGACTCTAGAGGTACAAGCTCAATTGAGAAGTTATCAGTTTACATAGAGAGGCTCTACTGAAGGAATGCCTCGAGGGCATGGAGGGCGTCAGCCCGGACACGATCCACCTCGGCGATCTCGGCCTCATCATCTTCGTCCTTGCCTGTCACCAGCTGTCTGTTCAGGGCACGTATTTCGGCCAGATCAGTCTTCAGTTCAGCTTTGAGGCCTTCTGCTTCCTCTTGAGAGCGGGCAATAAGAGCTTCCTTATCTTGGATAAGCTGTTTGGTTACCCTGACCCTCTCTTCAAGGTCCCACAGTTCCTTGTGCAGGGTCTCAAGTTCGGTGCTACTGACAGAGGTGTCAGTTTTGGCGTCCAAGGCAGCCTTTTTCTCATTGAGCCATTGACACTTGTCTGCAATATCGGCTTTCAATGGAAGCTGGGCGTGGCGTAGGTCGATTCTCTGACGAGCCAATTTCACCCTTGATCTGAAGGCTGACAGAGTCACAACTGGCCAGAGTTTCACCTGCAATGTCACCGGGAGATGGGCTGAATGTCTGATACGTCTCCGACGTATCGATAATTTCTTATGTTTCATGCCACATTATTGATGATATCTACATGTTTTATGCACACTTTATGTCATATTCGTGCATTTTCTGGAACTAACCTATTAACAAGATGCCGAAGTGCCGATTCTTTGTTTTCTGCTGTTTTTGGTTTCAGAAATCCTAGTAAGGAAATATTCTCGGAATTGGACGAAATCAACGCCCAGGGTCCTATTTTGCCACGAAGCTTCCAGAAGACCGAAGAGTCAACGAAGTGGGGCCACGAGGTGGCCAGGAGGGCAGGCGGCGCGGCCCCACCCTTGGCCGCGCCGACCTGTCTCCTGGGCCCCTCGCGACGCCCCCTGACCTACCCTTCCGCCTACAAATAGCCTTCGTCGCGAAACCCCCAGTACCGAGAGCCACGATACGGAAAACCTTCCAGAGACGCCGCTGCCGCCAATCCCATCTCGGGGGAGTCAGGAGATCGCCTCCGGCACCCTGCCGGAGAGGGGAATCATCTCCCGGAGGACTCTACGCCACCATGGTCGCCTCCGGAGTGATGTGTGAGTAGTCTACCCCTGGACTATGGGTACATAGCAGTAGCTAGATGGTTGTCTTCTCCTCATTGTGCTTAATTGTCGGGTCTTGTGAGCTGCCGAACATGATCAAGATCATTTATCTGTAATTCTATATGTTGTGTTTGTTGGGATCCGATGAATAGAGAATACCATGTTATGTTGATTATCAATTTATATCTATGTGTTGTTTATGATCTTGCATGCTCTCCGTTATTAGTAGATGCTCTGGCCAAGTTGATGCTAGTAACTCCAAGAGGGAGTATTTATGCTCGATAGTGGGTTCATGTCTCCGTGAATCTGGAGGAGTGAGAGAAACCTCTAAGATTATGGATGTGCTGTTGCCACTAGGGATAAAACATTGATGCTATGTCCGAGGATGTAGTTATTGATTACATTACGCGCAATACTTAATGTAATTGTCTGTTGTTAGCAACTTAATACTGGAGGGGGTTCGGATGATAACCTGAAGGTGGACTTTTTAGGCATAGATGCATGCTGGATAGCAGTCTATGTACTTTGTCGTAATGCCCAATTAAATCTCACTATACTCATCATAATATGTATGTGCATGGTCATGCCCTCTTTATTTGTCAATTGCCCAACTGTAATTTGTTCACCCAACATGCTGTTTATCTTATGGGAGAGACACCTCTAGTGAACTGTGGACCCCGGTCCAATTCTCTATACTGAAATACAATCTACTGCAATAATGTTCTACTATTTTCTGCAAACAATCATCTTCCACACTATACATCTAATCCTTTGTTACAGCAAGCCGGTGAGATTGACAACCTCGCTGTTTCGTTGGGGCAAAGTACTTGGTTTGTGTTGTGCAGGTTCCACGTTGGCGCCGGAATCCCTGGTGTTGCGCCGCACTACATCTCGCCGCCATCAACCTTCAACGTGCTTCTTGGCTCCTACTAGTTCGATAAACCTTGGTTTCATACTGAGGGAAAACTTGCCGCTGTACGCATCACACCTTCCTCTTGGGGTTCCCAATGGACGCGTGTTGTACGTGTATCAAGCTCTTTTTCTGGCGCTGTTGCCGGGGAGATCAAGACACGCTGCAAGGGGAGTCTCCACATCCCAATCTCTTTACTTTGTTTTTGTCTTGCTTAGTTTTATTTACTACTTTGTTTGCTGCACTAAATCAAAATACAAAAAAATTAGTTGCTAGTTTTACTTTATTTGCTATCTTGTTTGCTATATCAAAAACACAAAAAAATTAGTTACTTGCATTTACTTTATCTAGTTTGTTTTATTTACTGCTAAAATGGGTACTCCTGAAAATACTAAGTTGTGTGACTTCACAACCACAAATAATAATGATTTCTTATGCACACCTATTGCTCCACCTCCTACTACAGCAGAATTCTTTGAAATTAAACCTGCTTTACTAAATCTTGTTATGCGAGAGCAATTTTCTGGTGTTAGTTCTGATGATGCTGCTGCCCATCTCAATAATTTTGTTGAACTATGTGAAATGCAAAAGTATAAAGATGTAGATGGTGACATTATAAAATTAAAATTGTTCCCTTTCTCATTAAGAGGAAGAGCTAAAGATTGGTTGCTATCTCTGCCTAAGAATAGTATTGATTCATGGACTAAATGCAAGGATGCTTTTATTGGTAGATATTATCCCCCTGCTAAAATTATATCTTTAAGGAGTAGCATAATGAATTTTAAACAATTGGATACTGAGCATGTTGCACAAGCATGGGAAAGAATGAAATCTTTGGTTAAAAATTGCCCAACCCATGGACTGACTACTTGGATGATCATCCAAACCTTTTATGCAGGACTGAATTTTTCTTCACGGAACCTATTGGATTCAGCTGCTGGAGGTACCTTTATGTCCATCACTCTCGGTGAAGCAACAAAGCTTCTTGATAATATGATGATCAACTACTCTGAATGGCACACGGAAAGAGCTCCACAAGGTAAGAAGGTAAATTCTGTCGAAGAAACCTCTTCCTTGAGTGATAAGATTGATGCTATTATGTCTATGCTTGTGAATGATAGGACTAATGTTGATCCTAATAATGTTTCGTTAGCTTCATTAGTTGCTCAAGAAGAACATGTTGATGTAAACTTCATTAAAAATAATAATTTCAACAACAATGCTTACCGGAACAATTCTAGTAACAACTATATGCCATATCCTTATAATAATGGCAACGGCTATGGTAATTCTTATGGGAATTCTTACAATAATAATAGGAACACACCCCCTGGACTTGAAGCCATGCTTAAAGAATTTATTAGTACACAAACTGCTTTTAACAAATCTGTTGAAGCAAAGCTTGGGAAAATTGATATACTTGCTTCTAAAGTCGATAGTCTTGCTGCTGATGTTGATCTTTTGAAATCGAAAGTTATGCCTAATGAAAATCATCATAATAAAATTGTGTTGCGGTCAGAAACCCACCGGCGAGCAGCGACGGGCAACACAGTAGAGCCGGGAGGCTCCCAGGACTGCGGCTGGCCCTGGTCCCTCCGAGCGACGGCCCGCAAAGACTCGGCACGCACGTCCGATGCTGGTGCAAGGGCGTGCCACCTGACCTATACCTGGTCAGGAAGGTGATGGATGTGCCTCGCTTAGTTTCCTGCATGGCATACACGTAAACATTAAATACGAGCCTCGATCGGCTCTCAGGTTGTCCTGCGAATCGGCTCAAAGAGCCGATCCACCCATGATCCGTACGGGGTGTACGAATATATGGTGGTCCTGCTTGATCAAAACAAAGCTAAAACAACCTACTACGATTTAGGGTTTTCACCACATAATCGGAACATCCTACTCGTGATTGAGCCTGGCGGCCACGCACGGTGATCGTAAGCCGTCCCTAGACAAGGCCTAAAAACCAACACAAGGTTGATCCCCGGAACATCCTGTCTAGGGCTAGCAAACTACACCCTACGCGCCACTGGATCCTTCAACCCGTTTGTAAGGCCTAACTATGCAGATATTAAACTAATCCTTGAAGAACAAGGAGCAATCATAACGGATCGGATCTGCTAAATAATGATCAAGCGGGGTGCCGCCCTTACACCTAAGATAGGCGTAAGGGCGGCTAGACGTCTTAGGGTTGCACGACGATAGCATATGATACGATGAACAATGCTAACCCTAACACGTCTAAGATAACTACGTTGCTCGCCATCAAAAAGGCTTCAGTACGAGCAACGCATAAACAGCGAATAAACGTGTACTGCCTAGATCGCAAGATGCGATCTAGGCAGCATGATGCTTACCCGGAAGAAACCCTCGAGACAAGGGAGTTGGCGATGCGCCTAGATTGGTTTGTGGTGAACGTGATTGTTGTTTATTTCATAAATCCTAGATACATATTTATAGTCCGTAGACTTTCTAACGTGGGAATAATCCCAACCGGGCACGGGCCAAACTCTAACTAACCGACACGTATCCTATCATATTTACAGATACAAGGGCAAACTAGCCCAAACTTTGCATATAAGGCCGATTCATGTATTTCTTCCATGTATATCCTTCAAGCCCATCTTGATCGCGGCCCACCTCTGATTCGGTCAAATTCTGGTGATAACACATGCCCCCCTGGTTTTGGAATTGATAATTCCAAAATCACTCTGCTTTTTCTTCGTCGGGTCATGTCGTGGCAGAACCGTCGCAGTATCCTTCATCATGATGCCTTGCCTCTTCCACTTCCGCGTGCCCTAGCAATTTTTTTTTTGCTGGGCACCACTTCCTCGGAAACTGCTATGGCATTGAATTTTCACTATATCCCCTTTTATTTAACCGCTCCAAACAGTTTGCTTCTTCATCCCCTTCGCATTAGCACTCCCAAAAGCCCTCCTGCGCCACCATGTCTTCTTCCTCCTCTGCCTCATCGGGTCTTGTCACCCAATCCTCCTCCTCCCGCGAGCTGACGCCGGAGTTGAACCCGGAGGAGGCCCATGCGGCCAACATCCGCCGCGCCATCGAAGCCGGGGAGGAATCCAGTCACGATTTCTCTGTCTGGTCTGAGGACCACAAGTCCTCGACCGACGGGGAAAGTGACCTCCGCTTCCTCGCCGACGGGGAAACGGAGGAGGAGAGCGATGATGATCGCTTCTCCTGTGACGACTTCACCTCCCCCGAGGAGGAGGAGGAGGAGAAGGAGGAGGAGGAGGACGACACCTCCTCCGACGAACCGCCGGCCAAGCGCTTCTGCCCCTAGCCGGGGAACCTCAGCGACTTCGATAGCGACGACGATGACGCTGACGAGGAGGACGAGGACAACGAGGGCCCGGCCGGCGGCCGCTGCAGCAGCGACGACGAGCCCGCCGGGAGTAGCGCCGACAGCGGCGACGACGGCAACGACGAGGGCAGCGACGGCCCGTAGATAGGAGCCTTAGCATAGGATCAGTAGTAGTAGATGGGGCAATGTATCCCCTAGTACTTCCTTTTGAGAGCAATCAGCTCTGTATGTAAGAAATCTTGTTTATCAATGAAGAATTTCCCCCAATTTGATTTTGCCGATTTCCTTTAAGCTAGTTTAGCCGATTCCCCCTCATACTGATTCTGCCGATTTGTTCACTTAGCCAATGCTCAATGAGCCGATGGCAACGCATCGGTCCTTCACAATCTATCCTTCAACTCCTTGACTGATAACTTTGAGATCTGGTGGATAATGTGGAAGACCCTTGCCTTCAAGAGAGCCCTTAAATTCCTCCCACCAGGTCCAGTGATCCTCTTCTGCAAGAACTCACCATTTTTGAAGAAGGTTGCGACGAAGGATCAGCCGATGACACCCCAATCGGCTTCTAAAACAGAGCATCTACCAGGCCAGCTGCCCCCCGAGCCTCAGTCAAGGCGAGAATATCGGTGAGGATGCACAGATCAGACAAAGGGCTTTGAACTCAGGTAATTCTGAGACAGCCACCCCCGAGCTAGCCAAACTTGCCCCATCGATCGCCTCTTCCTCCGTTGAAAGCCGATATTGTAGATGAAACACCAACGGCTTAATGAGCAAAAGGTTGCCTTGCATGCCAAAACTGACGCTTCTGACAGTACTGCTGAACTGGCGCAAAGGGTTGGAAGTCCTCGAAGAGAAAGTTCGGGCACCAAAATCGGCTCATTGCAGCTGAGGAAGCTCTCATTGTTCACTCCCTCGAGGAAGTAGAAGGCCTCACAGCTGAACTGAAGACCATCTTGGTGAAAATCCGCGTCTTGAACATGCAGCGGGTAGATCCTGTGTAATTATACTAGAGTCGATGGCTGTGCATCGGCTTTGTTTCTTAGCTCTAAAGTCGATGTCCGTGCATCGGCTGTATACCATGAAATTTTTTTACTGGCCGATTTTTTATCGGCCCCCAATATTTCACTGCACACATGTTCATCTGCACATGTTCATCTGATTAGGTGCCCCCGAGCCGAATCTGTCAGGTAACTGCAGATATCGGCTCTGTAGTTAGCCAAGGCACTGTATTTGAGCGTCGGCTCCGTTAGGACTAATGTTGACTCTCATCAGCCTACGTAACCGCTGCCCATTAGATCGATGTTGAATACAGACAGAATGTGTGGTGAGGATAATTTTGGCCGATTGCTGGAATCGGCCTCCACGTTAATTGAATCGCTCATGAAGGTTTTTTGCAATGTTTCTTCATAGATCTTTGGGGCCGATCCAAGGATCGGCCTCGCCACGTTTGTCCATAGGCTTGTTCTTGCTATACGGTCAGGCCGGTGGATAAGACCAGCCTAACCCCATCCTTTGTCACGTCGATGCGCTCGCAGTCGTCCAAATTGATGCCTGAGAGTGGCTCTTGGCCTGCTGTCTCCCAAGCGTTCATGCCAGCCGTTGAAATCTCGGCTGAGTCATCTGCATGGACGACCTCTACCTCATCTCCATCCCACTGTATTACGCATTGGTGCATCGTGGATGGAATGCAACAGTTGGCGTGGATCCAATCTCTTCCTAGCAGGACAGCATAGGTGCTCTTGCTATCGACAATAAAGAACGTCGTAGGGATGGTTTTCCTTCCTACGGTCAGATCCACGTTCAGAACACCTTGTGCGTCAGACGCTTGGCCGTTGAAATCGCTCAATGTCACGTTGGTCTTGATCAGATCCGAGCTAGAGCGTCCCAACCGACGTAGCATGGAGTATGGCATAATGTTGACTGCCGCTCCGGTGTCCACCAGCATCTTGTTGACAGGCTGTCCATTGATATAACCTCGCAAGTACAGGGCCTTCAGATGTCTGTAGCTTCTTTCTCGTGGCTTCTCAAAGATAACTGGCCGTGGGCCGCAGTCAAGTTGTGCCACAGGTGCTTCGTCTACTCCTGGAGCACTAAACTCCGTCGGAAGGATGAACACCATGTTTGTACTAGCCGATGTCTCATCATCGGCTTTCCTTTGCTTGGGGCGCCACTCCATCTTTTGTGGCCGACCTTCTTCGTCCAGGGTTCGCTGAATTTTCGCGGCCAGATCAGGCCGCGCCTTCCTTAGCGTGTACAGGTATAACCTTTCGGCTTCCTCCAAGCCACGCAGTCGCTGAACCCTACGCTTTTGGGAACGGCTGAGTCCATCAGGGCACCACCTTGGCCGATGGTACCTGTCCTCTTCCTCTTCGTAGTCCTCTTCTAACTCCTCGAGGTCTTCTTCCCGAGAGGACTCAGCGTGCTTGTTCCGAGGCGGGAGAGGCCCTAGACGTTTGAACACGGACACGTTAGCTGCATCCTTCCTCTTCTGTCTACATTCTGGGCAGTTGCCGATTGTAGGCAATCGGCTCATTCCTGAATCCCAGCAGTGTCTGAAGAAGGGACAGTCCCAGTGCCTATCCTCGTCGTCTTGCTCCCTTGACTTTTCCTTGGCGTGGCGCTCATATCTCTCCTCGTCGCGATCATGCCGACGATGTCTCCTGGCGTCCCTAGCCAGACGATCTCTTTCATCATCGTCGTCGGCGTTGGTCATATTGACTCACATACTTGTTGAGGAGGTGACCAGAGAGAGGTCGCTGATATCTCACATTCCTCACTTCTCCCTCTGTGATGTAGCGCTTGCCATCGTGACGGAGCCGATCACGTGGAACGGCTTCCTCTGTGTCCTTGCTACGAGAGCAGCTGCCCTCGTCTCCATCCTTACCAGAGTGGTGTCCAGGTCCTACCATGTTTATACTGAACGAGAATCCTGGCTGGCACCCTCCGGGGTAAGTGCACTCCACCATGTTAACGGCGGGGAAGGGGTGAGTGTCGACTTTCATGGCGTACTGGTTTGAAAATTAGACGTCCTTGTTCTATCGCCATTTGGATCTGCTGACGCCACACCCTGCAGTCGTTGGTGGTATGGGAGAACGAGTTATGCCATTTGCAGTATGGCTTTCCGTTCAGCTCCTGTACCGTGGGGATCTTGAGGCCTTCGGGTAACTTTAGCTGCTTCTCCTTAAGTAAGAGGTCAAAAATTTGCTCAGTTTTAGTTACGTCGAAATCAAACCCTCTGGGCGGACCTGGTGGCTTAACCCATTTGCAGGATACGGGGGTTGCCCCCCGAGTCCATTCAGCCACTGCTACCTCTTGATCTCCCGCAGACCCTTCATCTTCTTCTGTCTCAACCAGGACTACTGAAAGTGCATGGAGCCCCCATGTGTGGTTTTGGTAATTAATGACAATCCCTATGGACTAATGTTTGCATTGAGTTATATTTGTAGGAGTTGTCCATAGGCAATTCTTGAACCATATGTTGGCTTCAAGGTTGCAATAAGAAGAAATTGATGAAGGATATCAAGTGTCAAGTATGTCTTGAAGATGAAGATGAAGTGAGCCCTCAAGCTACTTCAAGACATCAACATGATGAAGAATGAAGAAATGAAGTGCAAGTTCAAGATGAGCCATCTCGAAGAGATCCTTTGCTTGAGTCTTGCCATCCACATGGTGGTCATGGTTATGTGAAGATGCGCCGAAGAAGAAGCTCTCCCATGGTGGATTATGGGGGAGCAATCCACAAGACTTCGTCAAGCAAGCACAAGCAAGAAAGGCGTTCCATCTTGTTGAGGTCAAGATCGTCGTCATCGAGCTCAAGTGGAATGCGCAAGTATAAGGTTTGCTCTTGATAGGGTTTGTTTCTCACCGGTCTCATGGTGTAGTTGGAGACCGGTTTATAGTTTAGTTGCCGTACTATCAAGAGGGCTCTCGAGTGAGTAACTCGATCGTATCGTTCGGAGAGAGCTCAAACCTTTGCATCCTTGCATCATCTTTCTTGGTTGTTATTTGGACCTTATCCATGTGATGTTTTAGAGCTTGTGCTTATTCTCATGACAAGCTCTAGTTCATCGAAAACGGATTTCGCATAGATCACTTATTGCGTTTTCGAGTTTGGTTCATCATCTTTCTTGGTTTTATTTGGATCTTATCCATGTGATGTTTTAGAGCTTGTGCTTATTCTCATGACAAGCTCTAGTTCATTGAGAATGGTTTTTCCATGGGCAACTTGTTGCATTTTCAAGATTGGAGGTTTTACCGGTATGTCTTTTTGAGATAGGTCAAACCTTTCTTCATTTGTTTCTATCCTCCTTTGCTGGACTATGATGTTTCTATGCATATTGTTGTAGAGCTCGTTGTTGTGATTTCAACGAGCCCAAGATCATCGAAATCGGAGTCCGGATGCAAAAGTTATGCCCGTTTTAGTTTTGGTGTTTCTCAGTTTTCTTAGGCCGGATATTTTGGAAAT
Organism: Lolium perenne; assembly: GCF_019359855.2. Taxonomy (NCBI): domain Eukaryota; kingdom Viridiplantae; phylum Streptophyta; class Magnoliopsida; order Poales; family Poaceae; genus Lolium; species Lolium perenne. Next base: position 269,504,036 of record NC_067245.2, read on the forward strand.
ATCCGGGCCGGATTATCCGGGCCGGATATTTCGGAAATATCCGGCCCCCAAATCGTCTAAGGACCGGAAGAAAAGCAGCTCTGGATAGGGGCCGGATTTTTGGCCGGATTTTGTCCAGGTTTTGTCCCCGAGGCCGGATTATCCGGCCCCGGATAATCCGGCCCCAACTTGGGCCGGAATATCCGGCCCTGTTTTGCCCAAACGGCTCGATTTTCTTGGGGTATAAATACCCCCTTCTTCCTCCTTGGGCTGTGCTTCTCTCACTCTCTCTCCCCTCCATTGTTGAACTAGAGAAGCTTGCTCCATCTCTCAATCCCTCCATGATTCTTGCCCCCATTTGAGGGAAAAGAGAGGAGATCTAGATCTACATTTCTACCAATCAAATCCATCTCTTTGTGAGTGGAACTCTCTAGATCTTGATCTTGGTGTTCTTTGTGAATTCCTTTGTTCTTCCTCTCTTATTCCCCCAATAGCTTTTGTAGCTTTGTTGGAATTTGAGAGAGAAGGACTTGAGCATCTTTGTGGTGTTCTTGCCATTGCATTTGGTGCATCGGTTTGAGTTCTCCACGGTGATTCGTGGAGGTGAAAGCAAGGAAGTTGTTACTCTTGGGTTCTTGGAACCCTAGACGGATTCTAGGCCTTTGTGGCGATTTGTTGGGAGCCTCCAATTAAGTTGTGGATGTGTGCCCCAATCTTTGTGTAAGGCCCGGTTTCCGCCTCGAAGGAAATCCCTTAGTGGAACCGTGACCTAGGCCTTTGTGGCGAGGGTCACCGGAGATTTAGGTGAGGCGCCTTCGTGGCGTTCGGTGTGTGGTGTGAGTACCGCATCTTGGGGTGAGGCCTTTGTGGCGTTGGTGGGCATCGAGCAACCACACCTCAAGGTGAGCCTCTTGTGGCGTTCGGGAGCACTAAGCAACCGCACCTCTCCACCGGAGATTAGCACTCGCAAGAGTGTGAACTCCGGGATAAATCATCGTCTCCCGCGTGCCTCGGTTATCTCTATACCCGAGCTCTTTACTTATGCACCTTACCTTGTGATAGCCATCGTGCTTGAAGTTATATATATCTTGCTATCACATACTTGCTTGTATTGCTTAGCATAAGTTGTTGGTGCACATAGGTGAACTCTTGCTTAGAATAAGTTGTTGGTGCACATAGGTGAACCATAGTATATATGCTTTGGGCTTGACAAAGTAAACGCTAGTTTTATTCCGCATTTGTTAAGCCCATCTCGTAAAAGTTTTAAATCGCCTATTCACCCCCCTCTAGGCGACATCCGTGTCCTTTCAATTGGTATCGAGCAAGGTCTCTCATTCTTAGGCTTCACCGCCTTGAGAGTAAAGATGTCGGTTAGGGGATTAGATCACAATAACTTGTTTATATTTGATGGCACAAATTATGATCTATGGAAAATTTATGTGCTTAATATTTTGCGGGGTATTTCCCCGAACATGGAGCGATTTCTTGACATGGGTTTTTCTTCTCCTAAGGATCCCCAAAATTTATCTTATGAGGAGAAGAAAAACTCTTGTCTCGATGCTCTTGCTTCTCATGTGTTTTCCATTGTTGTGAGCAATGTAGTTACTTCTTCAATCATGCCTTTTGGGAGCGCTCATGAATTATGGACAAAGCTTCGAGATAAATATGATGTGTCCAATATCATTGAGGATGATTGTATTGCTTCCACTTCCGGCCGTGATGAGTTCTCATCTTCATCCACTTCACCAAAGTGTTTCAAGACACAAGGTAATGATATGGTGAGTGGTGATGGAAATTGCAATGTTGGTATTGAGCTTACTATTGATGATCCTTCATCTATATCTCATTGCAATGGTTCATCTTTGGACTTAAACACATCTAGCACTAGAAATGATTTACATGCTTGTGTTGATAGTCCTTGCATATCATGTGTAAGTTGCTTGAAAAATCTAATGATGATATGCTTGCATTGTCTTGTGGCCATGATAAAAATGATTCTATTTCCTCTAGTTGTTGTGTGTCTAACAATGTAGAGGAAACCAAAGATTCTATTGGTCAAGACAAGATCTTGAAAGGAGCCTCAAGTAACTCCTCATCTTTATTTCACGGTCCTCATATATGCCTTATGGCCAAGGGTTCCACGGTACCTCCTACCATGGAACCTAATATGTCTCGTGGTGATAAGAATGAGGATGAATATGAAGAAGAGGATTGGGTTGTCTCTCTACGCGATAAAGGTGAGAGTGTATTCAAGGTTCTTTACAAAGATAAAATTGCTAGCTCTCACTTCTTTGAAATCTTGACTACCGCTATTGAGAGCCAAAAACTTATTTGGATGCATGAGAACACCATTGATAAAAAGGGTGCTCTTGAACGAGAGTATGCCGATGATGTAGCATCTTTAAAGAATGATCTTGAAGAAGAACAAGAGACCGTAGCCTCTCTTGAGGAGCAACTTCAAACCCTTGAGGTGTCTCAAAATGAAATATTTGCTAAACTCACTAAAGAAAGAGACCATGCTAAAGCTAAATTAAAATTGCTTAAAAATGAAAAGTTCAAAGTTGGTGTTGGCCATGATAAACTTGTTAAGGATCTAGATGATCTAGACAAGGCCCACAAGGCCTTGGAGAGCGAACACTCTATCCTCACCAAGTCTTATGAGCAACTACAAGCTTCATATTTAAAAGAGCATGCTATGTTACCTTCTCTTCTTAATATGTCTTGTGATGATGCTTGTGCTACTAACTCTACTTCTTGTGAAGCATCTATCTTGAAGGAGAATGTTGAGCTAAGGGCTCAACTTGAATTGCTAACTAGCAATTATGGGAAATTGGAAGAAAATCATGGAAAGCTTTCTAGCTCCCATGAGGATCTTCTAGCCTCCCATGATAGGCTAAAGTTAGCTCATGAGACTATCATATCTAAGGCAACACCTTGTGAGCCTCATGTGGGTACTAGCACTACTACTCAAAATGTTATATTGCCATGTGCTAGTCCTAGTAATTCATCCACTCATAATATTGCTAAATCTTGTGATGAATTATCTTCCTTGCCTTCTTGCTCTAACAATGAAGGTTCTACTTCCTCTAGTACTTGTGTTGTTACTAACCATGTAGAGGAAATCAAAGAGCTCAAGGCTCAAGTCACTTCTTTGAAGAATGACTTGGTAAAGAGTCATGAAGGGAAATGCAAACTTGACACGATGTTAAGTGTGCAACAATCCCCCAATGACAAGAGTGGACTTGGATTCAAATCCAACAACAAGAACAAGTCCAACAACAACAACAACAACAAGAAGAAGGGCCAAGTACAAGTCAAAGACCCGGCCAAGATTGTTTGCTTCAAGTGCAAAATTGAAGGGCACCATGTTAGATCTTGCCCTTTGAAGAAGAAGCAAAAAGGGAAGCGGCCTCAAGCTCAAACTCATATTCAACCTCAAGTTGAAGAAATTCCACTTCCCAAGAAGAATCAAGCCAATGCTCCCATTGTGGAGAAATCTAGTGAGAAGAAGGAGAAGAAAAGAACTTGCTACATATGCCGTGAGAAGGGTCACATCTCCTCCTTTTGCACTATTGGTACCTCATCCAACTCTATCACCATTGATGATGTTTATTCTCTTCGTAAGGATGAGGGTGGCAATGTGTTTGCCAAATTTGTTGGTGCTCAAAGTGGTGTCAAGAAAAGAACCATTTGGGTTGCCGGGCCTATTGTGACTAACCTCTTAGGACCCAACTTAGTTGGGGACCAACAATCCAAAACTTGATCAATAGGTGCTTGTTGGAGGGCATTGGAGACTTGGCTACATCATGAAGAGTTAAGGGATCTTCATCATTTATACTATCTCAAGCCAAGTCTTTTGGTTATCTTACTTCTATCATACACCCAATGTTCCTCCTTGCGGTAACATGTGCTCAACTCATTTATATTGAAAGTTACTCGCCCCTTTGCATGTGTTAGTTTTGTTCCTAACATGTGTTTGTATATGTTGTGCATCCTACGTGTTTTTCTTGAGAAATCAAGGCTATGTATGTTAGGTTGCACACCATGTATTTGTGCTTGTGTTGGAGCCTCTTTGCATCTTGTTGTATCTTATATGGCTCTTATGAGAGATTATTGGACTATAACATTTTGGGGGAGTGATATGCCTTTAGGAATTTCACAATCCTAACAATGTGTGTACATGAGGAATATCACTTAGAATTGATATTGCAAGATTATCTAGTCTCTATGTGGTATGTCATCTTCATGAGAAATTCAAATTCTAATGTTCATTAATATCTCTAGTTGGATCTTATTTGCCTCTTGTGAAAATAAATTCCTTATCACATTATGGGGGAGTAATAAGCTTTGTGCATATTACAAGCCTAGGAAATGTGAACATTTGAGGTTGTGTCACATAGAATTGATATTGTAGATTATCTCTCCTATGTGGCATGTTTGCTCAAACAAGCTCCAATTTGCTTAAATGGCTTCATTGCTAATACCTTTGTGGATCTTATTTGTGTAAGTTTTTCTTGGCATGGTTTTTCACAACGTGTCCCTCAATACATTTTTGGAAAACCATGTGCTTCAAGTCATACTATTAATTGCTTTGCATGTTGGTATGAATACTATTAATTGCTTTGCATGTTGGTATGAATACTATTAATTGCTTTGCATGTTGGTATGAATACTATTAATTGCCTTGCATGTTGGTATGACTAAATGAAGCTATCAAGAAACTTTCTTTGCATGATGGTTAACTCTTATCTTTTACCATATGCTTTGTTCGTTGTAAATATGATCTTATGTATACTTACAAACTACCACCGAAATATTTCCTAATACCTCTTATCCTAGGACAATTGGCAATCTATTATTGGGTAGAAATTTATTGATCATATTTACATTGGCTCTTGTGTTTAAATTGTCTTATTTATTGCCATGAATGTGTTGTGCTTTGACTCCCATGTGTCTTCCTTGCATCTTATGGATCTAATTTGTCTATTCAAACTTTCTTAGCATTTTAGTAGATATAGGTAGCGTGATGATCCTAGTTTTGTGCATTTAGTATTCATATGCAAAATCCTAGATAATGCACTAATCTTGGGGGAGCTCTCCTATATTTGTTAGAATGCTTAACATCTCTTGATCATTATCAAAATTTGGTTTTGGGAGACATAAATTTTCTTTTTGGTACTTTGTGCCATCATAAAAAGTATCGAGGGTTTGGTTTATTTGTTGGAACCTTGCTCTCTTGGGAGTTGGTTATCTCATTCCTTTGTGCTTAGGTTTAATTAGCTTCTTATAATGAGATAAGTCTTTGGAGTCAATCTTGTGTTGATTTGATTCTTTGATATAATTTGGACAACCATTGTCTCTTGGTTTATTTGGTGTTTTGTCCAAATTGTATCTTCCTTTGGTTCTTGAAAGTATTGTGCATGCATATTTAATATATGTATATCTTATGGCATGTGTCACTTTCTTTGATCCAATATATAGGGTAAACTCCATCAAATCCTAATTTGACTAAGATGTGCATGAAATTCAATTTCATATCTATATGCACATAGAATTGTGGAGTTTGTCCTATATGTTGTAGTGTGTCTAACTACTTCGGACCCAATTAGTTTGGGGACCATTTTGTACTTACCTTTGTGTTAGGTACAATGGATATGCATTGGATGCTTGTCTCACTCTTGGAAAGAAGTGGTGACTCAATGGTAACGTGAGGCAAGCTAGGATGATCAATCGAACACATATCTACTACATCCACACCAATGCTATCTTGGTAACAAGTATCTTCTCATGCATACTTTTCTTGTATCCAACCTTATGGTTGCATCTTGGCATGAATCTCTTGATTTGCAAATGTTGTGCTTCTTGCAAAAGTCTTAATGAAACCTCTTTATTGTGAATGTGAGTAATTTGAGATGAGTGCATTTGTTGGGAAGTATTTTAAATCATGCTCATGATTCATCCATCCCAACTATGCCTATCTAGCAATTTTGTTGCATATCAATTCCTCAAGGCTCTCACATGTGCAATATAGATGAAAGTGCAAATTTAGTTACTTCTTTTGGTATCCCGTTTGTGATACTTGTTGCCTTTCTCAAATGCATCCCAACTATCTTCTATCCCTTGTTGATATTTGTGATGTATTTTAGTTGTTTGTGGTTGAAGTTCATGAATGTACAATAAGATAAAATTGAGCCTTTGGCCATGCTATTAAGCAAAAATTCTTATTGGTATATTGCATGACTTCGTCTTGAATATCATACTATTTTTCTTGCGTATCTATTTTGTGTGTGCATGTTTCTTTGTGGATAAATATCTTTGTGATATTGCCCACTTAGAGAAACTTATACACATAAGAGATGATACATCTCCTTTTGATATCTTTTTTATTTATTGCATGTTGATTGGTCATGCCAAGCAATATAATTCATTGAAGACTATGATGATGCTTTTTGCTCATCCTTGTAATAGTCTTATAATATGCTTTATCATGCCTTTCACATATCCTCTTGGTTGAGCCTTTTTTATTATGGTGCCTCTTACTTGTTGCTCAACTATTTGTTTGTTGCAAGTGTTAAGCTTATTGTTCTATCTATGATCTATTGCAAATGTTTGTGTTTTAAATGGTAATAAGGGAGTGAGGATTCCATGTTATGCATATTGTATTCAAATACAACATTTTAATTTATGCATGTACCTTGGGGAGCTTCCTCATTTGATTTAGAGCACTATCTTGTGGCGATCATTAGAGTTTGATTCACTTGGTATCTTTTATTTTTGAATGATATTATGGGAGTGATGATTCCATGTTTGTGCACTTTATACTCTAATGGAAATTGTCTAGTTTTGTGCACAAACCTTGGGGAGCTTCCTCATATTATTTAGAGCAATCTTCTTGATCTTATCATAATATCTATCTTTCTTTTGGTATCTTCCTTGTGGTTCATTTGGTTGCTTGCTTCATTTGTTGAAGCTTCTTGACTTTGTTATCTTTTTGCAATCTTTGATCCTATCTATAGTGTGATTCCTTCCGAATATTCGTCATTGGATATGAGCATTTGATTCCACTCAAATTATGAGAAATGCACACGCTATGGAGGAACTCTCACTATATTGGCCTTCTAAATTTTTCACCCATTTCGGCAATTGGTGCCAATGGGGGAGAAGTTTGGAGGGTTTAAGGGAATTTGGTTATGTCTTTGCTTTGTGCTTAAGCATGTGCTTTTATTGCATTGCATCTTGTTGCTTTGCATAGTTGAATATTTAGAGGAAACTCCACTAGGCTTTGAATGCCAATATATGCAATGAAAGTCAAGATCATTCACACATGCATATAGTATGGGGGAGTTTGCTCTATATATTCAACTTATTTGTTACTTCAATTCCTTATATAAACCCTCTCAAAGAGATTGTCATCAATTACCAAAATGGGGGAGATTGAAAGTGCATGGAGCCCCCATGTGTGGTTTTGGTAATTAATGACAATCCCTATGGACTAATGTTTGCATTGAGTTATATTTGTAGGAGTTGTCCATAGGCAATTCTTGAACCATATGTTGGCTTCAAGGTTGCAATAAGAAGAAATTGATGAAGGATATCAAGTGTCAAGTATGTCTTGAAGATGAAGATGAAGTGAGCCCTCAAGCTACTTCAAGACATCAACATGATGAAGAATGAAGAAATGAAGTGCAAGTTCAAGATGAGCCATCTCGAAGAGATCCTTTGCTTGAGTCTTGCCATCCACATGGTGGTCATGGTTATGTGAAGATGCGCCGAAGAAGAAGCTCTCCCATGGTGGATTATGGGGGAGCAATCCACAAGACTTCGTCAAGCAAGCACAAGCAAGAAAGGCGTTCCATCTTGTTGAGGTCAAGATCGTCGTCATCGAGCTCAAGTGGAATGCGCAAGTATAAGGTTTGCTCTTGATAGGGTTTGTTTCTCACCGGTCTCATGGTGTAGTTGGAGACCGGTTTATAGTTTAGTTGCCGTACTATCAAGAGGGCTCTCGAGTGAGTAACTCGATCGTATCGTTCGGAGAGAGCTCAAACCTTTGCATCCTTGCATCATCTTTCTTGGTTGTTATTTGGACCTTATCCATGTGATGTTTTAGAGCTTGTGCTTATTCTCATGACAAGCTCTAGTTCATCGAAAACGGATTTCGCATAGATCACTTATTGCGTTTTCGAGTTTGGTTCATCATCTTTCTTGGTTTTATTTGGATCTTATCCATGTGATGTTTTAGAGCTTGTGCTTATTCTCATGACAAGCTCTAGTTCATTGAGAATGGTTTTTCCATGGGCAACTTGTTGCATTTTCAAGATTGGAGGTTTTACCGGTATGTCTTTTTGAGATAGGTCAAACCTTTCTTCATTTGTTTCTATCCTCCTTTGCTGGACTATGATGTTTCTATGCATATTGTTGTAGAGCTCGTTGTTGTGATTTCAACGAGCCCAAGATCATCGAAATCGGAGTCCGGATGCAAAAGTTATGCCCGTTTTAGTTTTGGTGTTTCTGCAGTTTTCTTAGGCCGGATATTTTGGAAATATCCGGGCCGGATTATCCGGGCCGGATATTTCGGAAATATCCGGCCCCCCGAAATCGTCTAAGGACCGGAAGAAAATAAGCTCGGGATAGGGGGCGGATTTTTGGCCGGAGTTTGTCCAGTGTTTGTGCCTGAGGCAGGATTATCCTGCCCCTGATAATCCGGCCCCAACTTGGGCCGGAATATCCGGCCCTGTTTTTGCCCAAACGGCTCGATTTTCTTGGGGGGTATAAATACCCCCCTTCTTCCTCCTTGGGCTGTGCTTCTCTCACTCTCTCTCCCCTCCATTGTTGAACTAGAGAAGCTTGCTCCATCTCTCAATCCCTCCATGATTCTTGCCCCCATTTGAGGGAAAAGAGAGAGGAGATCTAGATCTACATTTCTACCAATCAAATCCATCTCTTTGTGAGTGGAACTCTCTAGATCTTGATCTTGGTGTTCTTTGTGAATTCCTTTGTTCTTCCTCTCTTATTCCCCCAATAGCTTTTGTAGCTTTGTTGGAATTTGAGAGAGAAGGACTTGAGCATCTTTGTGGTGTTCTTGCCATTGCATTTGGTGCATCGGTTTGAGTTCTCCACGGTGATTCGTGGAGGTGAAAGCAAGGAAGTTGTTACTCTTGGGTTCTTGGAACCCTAGACGGATTCTAGGCCTTTGTGGCGATTTGTTGGGAGCCTCCAATTAAGTTGTGGATGTGTGCCCCAATCTTTGTGTAAGGCCCGGTTTCCGCCTCGAAGGAAATCCCTTAGTGGAACCGTGACCTAGGCCTTTGTGGCGAGGGTCACCGGAGATTTAGGTGAGGCGCCTTCGTGGCGTTCGGTGTGTGGTGTGAGTACCGCATCTTGGGGTGAGGCCTTTGTGGCGTTGGTGGGCATCGAGCAACCACACCTCAAGGTGAGCCTCTTGTGGCGTTCGGGAGCACTAAGCAACCGCACCTCTCCACCGGAGATTAGCACTCGCAAGAGTGTGAACTCCGGGATAAATCATCGTCTCCCGCGTGCCTCGGTTATCTCTATACCCGAGCTCTTTACTTATGCACCTTACCTTGTGATAGCCATCGTGCTTGAAGTTATATATATCTTGCTATCACATACTTGCTTGTATTGCTTAGCATAAGTTGTTGGTGCACATAGGTGAACTCTTGCTTAGAATAAGTTGTTGGTGCACATAGGTGAACCATAGTATATATGCTTTGGGCTTGACAAAGTAAACGCTAGTTTTATTCCGCATTTGTTAAGCCCATCTCGTAAAAGTTTTAAATCGCCTATTCACCCCCCCCCCCCCTCTAGGCGACATCCGTGTCCTTTCAACTACTGCACGCTTGAATTTGTCCTGGTACAGCTCTGGGTGGCGCTGCTCATATAATGACAGTTTCTGAACCATGTGCGCCAGTGAAGGGTAGTCTGCTTGGGAAGCCATATCCTTGATCGGTGATGCGAGACCCACCACCGCCAACTCGACTGCTTCTTTTTCAGTCACTCGAGCCGAATAACATCGGTTCCTAACAGTTCTGAAGCGCTGGATGTATTCTGCCACGGTTTCTCCACGCTTCCGATGTACTTGTGCTAGATCGGCAATGCCAGACTCGAAAGCCTCTGAGTGATACTGCATGTGGAACTGTTCTTCCAACTGCTTCCAAGTCCAGATCGAGTCTGGTGGCAACGAGGTGTACCACCCGAAAGCCGATCCTGTGAGGGACTGTGCGAAGAACCTCACGCGTAGTGGATCTGATGCTGAGATCGTGCCCAGCTGTGCCAAATATCGGCTCACATGCTCGATGGAGCTGGAACCATCTGATCCATTAAATTTGGAGAAATCAGGGAGCCGATATTTGGGTGGTAGCGGGATCAACTCATACTCGTTGGGGTACGGCTTGGAATAGCCGATTGTCCTCCTTTTCGGCACCATGCCGAACTGGTCTCTCAGGATTGTACTGATTTGATCCGCGGTGCTAGCTGCAGGAGTCGAACTCTGAAGATTCACCGGAGTGGCATACTTGGCCAGCCATGCTTGCTTTTCCAGCTCTGAGCCAACTGCAGGAGCTGAGCTCTGGAGGTTTGTCGGAGTGGCATACTTAGCTAGCCACGTCTGCTTCTCAAGATCTGTTCCCGAAACTCCTCCTGTTGTTCCAGAAGTCCCTGCTATTGCAGTCTGGTTTGTGAGTGCCCAGTTACTGCAGTCTGGCACGTATGTGCACGTGTATCCGTGAGGGATCTCCTTAGGCGCCTCATGCAAGAACTGGTAGTCACTAGGGTCACCACCGATCTTGTAGACGACGTATGCCGGTGAATTCGGCACTTCTGGTGCTGCCAACGCGAATGGCAGCGGTGGACGGGACTGGAGTGGCATCTCTCCTTGGTAAGTCCCGAGAGCTGGTCCTGACGGAGAGTACTGATGCCTCATGATTTCCTGGATCACCCGAAGAACGACACGCTCCAAAGTGTTCACCAGGCTCTCAGAATGGCGGTGTAGCGAATGAGCTACCATGAAGTTAACCTCCTGACGCAGGGACCTGGTGCGTTCTTCTGACGGGGCGGACAGGTCCACTCCATCGAGCGCGCCTTCAGGTGAGAACCCTTTCCACCTGATGCCATGTGAGCGGGTTCTGTGAAAAGAGCCGATGAGGTCGGCTTCGAGGATTGCTTTGACCTCGTCATACTTCTTCTTGAGCTCCTCGGTCAGGTCCTCGTACGTGACTGGAGTGCTGTCCGCCATCTCGAATGTAGATGGCGATGTGGTTGATGTCGAAGATTGTCCCACCGGGCGTGCCAGAATGTGTTGCGGTCAGAAACCCACCGGCGAGCAGCGACGGGCAACACAGTAGAGCCGGGAGGCTCCCAGGACTGCGGCTGGCCCTGGTCCCTCCGAGCGACGGCCCGCAAAGACTCGGCACGCACGTCCGATGCTGGTGCAAGGGCGTGCCACCTGACCTATACCTGGTCAGGAAGGTGATGGATGTGCCTCGCTTAGTTTCCTGCATGGCATACACGTAAACATTAAATACGAGCCTCGATCGGCTCTCGGGTTGTCCTGCGAATCGGCTCAAAGAGCCGATCCACCCATGATCCATACGGGGTGTACGAATATATGGTGGTCCTGCTTGATCAAAACAAAGCTAAAACAACCTACTACGATTTAGGGTTTTCACCACATAATCGGAACATCCTACTCGTGATTGAGCCTGGCGGCCACGCACGGTGATCGTAAGCCGTCCCTAGACAAGGCCTAAAAACCAACACAAGGTTGATCCCCGGAACATCCTGTCTAGGGCTAGCAAACTACACCCTACGCGCCACTGGATCTTTCAACCCGTTTGTAAGGCCTAACTATGCAGATATTAAACTAATCCTTGAAGAACAAGGAGCAATCATAACGGATCGGATCTGCTAAATAATGATCAAGCGGGGTGCCGCCCTTACACCTAAGATAGGCGTAAGGGCGGCTAGACGTCTTAGGGTTGCACGACGATAGCATATGATACGATGAACAATGCTAACCCTAACACGTCTAAGATAACTATGTTGCTCGCCATCAAAAAGGCTTCAGTACGAGCAACGCATAAACAGCGAATAAACGTGTACTGCCTAGATCGCAAGATGCGATCTAGGCAGCATGATGCTTACCCGGAAGAAACCCTCGAGACAAGGGAGTTGGCGATGCGCCTAGATTGGTTTGTGGTGAACGTGATTGTTGTTTATTTCATAAACCCTAGATACATATTTATAGTCCGTAGACTTTCTAACGTGGGAATAATCCCAACCGGGCACGGGCCAAACTCTAACTAACCGACACGTATCCTATCATATTTACAGATACAAGGGCAAACTAGCCCAAACTTTGCATATAAGGCCGATTCATGTATTTCTTCCATGTATATCCTTCAAGCCCATCTTGATCGCGGCCCACCTCTGATTCGGTCAAATTCTGGTGATAACAAATTGTTACTACAGCAAATGCCATCCAAGTTAGAATTAATGAGAATATAAGATTGATGGCCGAATTGCATGCTAGGTGGGAAAGAGAAGAAAATGAAAAAGAAGATAATATAGCTAAAGTTTGGACTATTACCACCACTAGCAATGCTAATGCTACACATGTTGCTGCACCTCCTACTATTAATAATAAAAGAATTGGTGTTAGCAATGTTTCCACTTCTAATACGCGTACAGCATGCGTCCGTTGGGAACCCCAAGAGGAAGGTGTGATGCGTACAGCGGCAAGTTTTCCCTCAGTATGAAACCAAGGTTTATCGAACCAGTAGGAGCCAAGAAGCACGTTGAAGGTTGATGGCGGCGAGATGTATTGCGGCGCAACACCAGGGATTCCGGCGCCAACGTGGAACCTGCACAACACAAACCAAGTACTTTGCCCCAACGAAACAGCGAGGTTGTCAATCTCACCGGCTTGCTGTAACAAAGGATTAGATGTATAGTGTGGAAGATGATTGTTTGCAGAAAACAAGAGAACCGATTGCAGTAGATTGTATTTCAGTATAGAGAATTGGACCGGGGTCCACAGTTCACTAGAGGTGTCTCTCCCATAAGATAAACAGCATGTTGGGTGAACAAATTACAGTTGGGCAATTGACAAATAAAGAGGGCATGACCATGCACATACATATTATGATGAGTATAGTGAGATTTAATTGGGCATTACGACAAAGTACATAGACCGCTATCCAGCATGCATCTATGCCTAAAAATTCCACCTTCAGGTTATCATCCGAACCCCCTCCAGTATTAAGTTGCTAACAACAGACAATTGCATTAAGTATTGCGCGTAATGTAATCAATAACTACATCCTCGGACATAGCATCAATGTTTTATCCCTAGTGGCAACAGCACATCCACAATCTTAGAGGTTTCTCTCACTCCCCCAGATTCACGGAGACATGAACCCACTATCGAGCATAAATACTCCCTCTTGGAGTTACTAGCATCAACTTGGCCAGAGCATCTACTAATAACGGAGAGCATGCAAGATCATAAACAACACATAGATATAAATTGATAATCAACATAACATGGTATTCTCTATTCATCGGATCCCAGCAAACACAACATATAGAATTACAGATAGATGATCTTGATCATGTTCGGCAGCTCACAAGACCCGACAATTAAGCACAATGAGGAGAAGACAACCATCTAGCTACTGCTATGGACCCATAGTCCAGGGGTAGACTACTCACACATCACTCCGGAGGCGACCATGGCGGCGTAGAGTCCTCCGGGAGATGATTCCCCTCTCCGGCAGTGTGCCAGAGGCGATCTCTGAATCCCCGAGATGGGATTGGCGGCGGCGGCGTCTCTGGAAGGTTTTCCGTATCGTGGCTCTCGGTACTGGGGGTTTCGCGACGAAGGCTATTTGTAGGCGGAAGGGTAGGTCAGGGGGGCGTCGCGAGGGGCCCAGGAGACAGGTCGGCGTGGCCAAGGGTGGGGCCGCGCCGCCTGCCCTCCTGGCCACCTCGTGGCCCCACTTCGTTGACTCTTCGGTCTTCTGGAAGCTTCGTGGCAAAATAGGACCCTGGGCGTTGATTTCGTCCAATTCCGAGAATATTTCCTTACTAGGATTTACGAAACCAAAAACAGCAGAAAACAAAGAATCGGCACTTCGGCATCTTGTTAATAGGTTAGTTCCAGTAAAATGCACGAATATGACATAAAGTGTGCATAAAACATGTAGATATCATCAATAATGTGGCATGGAACATAAGAAATTATCGATACGTCGGAGACGTATCAGCATCCCCAAGCTTAGTTTACGTCATTCCGAGCAGGTAAACGATAAACAAAGATAATTTCTGGAGTGACATGCCATCATAACCTTGATCATACTATTGTAAAGCATATGAGCTGAGATCAAATCATTCAAAGCAAGTATCTATGTTGATATAAGAGATGATAATGCAAGAGTTAGACAAGCTAGAAGTTTTCATGAACTATTGCTTTAAAGACATGCAACCGTACAAAGTTCATTAAAGATGTATTAAGTATTCAGCATAGAAGTTCTATCCTTCATTCCAAGCATCAAGTAAATTTTCACAACATAAGAAGGATTCAGTCAAGTAAACATAAACATGAACGTCATGAATCAACTGTTTCGAAGTCTACTCAACCGGTGAGCGCAAGCATTTGGTATTAGCACCAGGATGTTATGGCATAAAGAACGTTAATGGGGGTTTGGAAGGCCAAATGGAAGAAAGGCTTGCAAAGCTGTAAATGACCATTAGACAAGATGAAGCCTTATGATCGATGCTATGCAAGGAGTAGTGATTGCCATGCAACGGATGCATATAGAGCTATATGTGTATGAAAGCTCTCCAATGGAACTAGTGGGGGTGCATCCAACTTGGTTGCTCACGAAGACCTAGAGCACTTTTGAGGAGGCTCATCATTGGAATATACAACCCAAGTTTTATAGTGTAAATTCCCCACATAGTTATACTAGTAAAACATGAAAACTCTCTCATATGAATGTAGGTGCTAAACATGAGCACAAATGATGACTATGAATAATGCGGGTGCTAAAACATGAGCACAAGTGTGGATAAAAGATAGTAATGCTGCCCCCTTTTTCTTTATTCTCTTTTTTTCCTTTTTTCTCTTTTTTTTCTTTTTTTTCTTTCTTTTCATTTTTTTTCTTTCTCTCTTTTTTTTTTCTTTTTGATGGCCTCCACGGCTCTTTTCATTTTTAGGGGCAACATCCTAATATGAAAACACACTTTTTGGTACAAATAACTCATAATGAATAAAACATGATGTATGAAACTGTATGCCTCTGCCAGTGTAGCAGGATGTGCAATGATCTAGCGTAACATGGGTAAACCACACATCAGCTGTATATGATCATGCAAAGCAATATATAAATAATAAATGACAACATGGCATGTAATGTAAAATGGATGTTGCATGGCAATATATCTCGGAACAGCTATGGAAATGCTGTGGTAGGTAGGTATGGTGGCTGTTTTGAGGAGATGTATGAGC
Organism: Lolium perenne; assembly: GCF_019359855.2. Lineage (NCBI taxonomy): Eukaryota > Viridiplantae > Streptophyta > Magnoliopsida > Poales > Poaceae > Lolium > Lolium perenne. Next base: position 269,519,541 of record NC_067245.2, read on the forward strand.
TTATGTGTAGGAGAACAAGAGAAAGTTCTCCCACGGGTTTGGATGTACCGGCGAAGTATGCACAATTCTCAATGTGAGCAAAAGGCAATGCACAGTACCGAAGAGGCTAGCAAATTTGGATGGTGGAAGTGCCAAAAACCGTAGCTTAACATTAGTCAAAAAGAACTCATAAGCTTATTGCAAACAACTAGCAGGTTCATCATTAAGAGCATGATTAAAATTTACTCCAAGGAGGGCCGTTCACGGTGGCACAAGTACCCCGCTAGCTCCCTCGACCTTCAGCACAACTTAGTTATTACGATGAACTCTCAGACATGGAAAGCTATCAAGTCCAACTACGCCTTCAACTATTTAAATAGAGTTTGTAGTACGGCACAAGCTTAAAGACAACAATCCACTACTAATTTTAACTTATTTATCCAGCAAGCCTTACCATCTAAATACCTCAAAACATTTGCAAAGAATCAAGTTATCAAAGCTCAATGTTCTACAAGTATTTTATTATACACTACCACATGCAACATTTCCCGTTTCCAACCATACAACAATTTAACGAAGAAGAAACTTCGCCATGAATATTATGAGTAAAGCCTAAGGACATACTTGTCCATATGCTACAGCGGAGCATGTCTCTCTCCCACACAAAGAATGCTAGGATCCATTTTATTCAAACAAAACAAAAAACAAAAACAAACCGACGCTCCAAGCAAAGCACATAAGATGTGACGGAATAAAAATATAGTTTCAGGGGAGGAACCTGATAATGTTGTCGATGAACAAGGGGATGCCTTGGGCATCCCCAAGCTTAGACGCTTGAGTCTTCTTGATATATGCAGGGGTGAACCACCGGGGCATCCCCAAGCTTAGAGCTTTCACTCTCCTTGATCATGTTGTATCATCTCCCTCTCTTGATCCTTGAAAACTTCCTCCACACCAAACTCAAAACAACTCATTAGAGGTTTAGTGCACAATCAAAATATACATGTTCAGAGGTGACATAATCATTCTTAACACTTCTGGACATTGCACAAAGCTACTGAAAGTCAATGGAATCGAAATAGCCATCGAACATATCAAAACTGGCAATGCGAAATAAAAGGCAGAATCTGTCAAAAACAGAACAATTCGTATTGACGAATTTTATTGAGGCACCAGACTTGCTCAAATGAAAATGCTAAAATTGAATGAAAGTTGCGTACATATCTGAGGATCACTCACGTAAATTGGCATAATTTTCTGAGTTACCTACAGAGAATTTTGCCCAGATTCGTGACAGCAAAGAAATCTGTTTCTGCGCAGTAATCCAAATCTAGTATGAACCTTACTATCAACGACTTTACTTGGCACAACAAAACACTAAACTAAGATAAGGAGAGGTTGCTACAGTAGTAAACAACTTCCAAGATACAAAATAAAAACAAAGTACTGTAGTAAAAACATGGGTTGTCTCCCATAAACGCTTTTCTTTAACGCCTTTCAGCTAGGCGCAGAAAGTGTGTATCAAGTATTATCAAGAGACGAAGTGTCAATATCATAATTTGTTCTAATAATAGAATCAAAAGGTAACTTCATTCTCTTTCTAGGGAAGTGTTCCATACCTTTCTTGAGAGGAAATTGATATTTAATATTACCTTCCTTCATATCAATGATAGCACCAACAGTTCGAAGAAAAGGTCTTCCCAATATAATGGGACAAGATGCATTGCATTCAATATCCAAGACAACAAAATCAACGGGGACAAGGTTATTGTTAACGGTAATGCGAACATTATCAACTTTCCCCAAAGGTTTCTTTGTAGAATGATCAGCAAGATTAACATCCAAATAACAATTTTTCAGTGGTGGCAAGTCAAGCATATTATAGATTTTCTTAGGCATAACAGAAATACTTGCACCAAGATCACATAAAGCATTACAATCAAAATCATTGACCTTCATCTTAATGATGGGCTCCCAACCATCCTCTAGCTTTCTAGGAATAGAAGCTTCGCGTTCTAATTTCTCTTCTCTAGCTTTTATGAGAGCATTTGTAATATGTTTCGTGAAAGCCAAATTTATAGCACTAGCATTAGGACTCTTAGCAAGTTTTTGTAAGAACTTTATAACTTCAGAGATGTGGCAATCATCAAAATTTAAACCATTATAATCTAAAGAAATGGGATCATCATCCCCAATGTTGGAAAAAAATTCAGCAGTTTTATCACAGGCAGTTTCAGCAGTTTTAGCAGTTTCAGGCAGTTTTTCGCGCTTTGCATTAATGTCTTCAAGAATGCCCTTCACTTCCTCGGGGTTTTCAATCAATGTCTCAATTGAGGAGGAGAGCAAAGCCTTGAGACGCTGGAGTTGTCCATGGGTAGTGCTGGGTCCTGGCTCTTCACTTGCCCTGGAAGTAGCTGGTTCGATGGATTCAGGGTCGAACGTTAGCAAGCTTGAGAGGTCACAACCCTGACAAACAAACAAGAGCAGCGTCAGTATGCAGCAAAAGAGAAGGGTAGAACCAAGGGAAAGGAGTGTACCTCTCCTAAGACCAGAGGAACAGCCGATGATGAGGTGATCGGCTCTGGTGTTTCTGCTGTGGGCTTGGCCAAGTTGGCAACCTTGTCAGCCACACTCTTAGAGGTTGCTAGGTCCAGGGTGGCGGATGGCATCTGTACCTCCTCAACTTCCCCACTAGAGGTGTCATCAGTCTACAAAGGAGGTGGTTAGCCAATGCGAGCAGCGATGGATTAGCATGAAATATGAGCCGAGAAGAGTATGGAGAGTAATTACATTTGAAGCCTCTTGATTTGATGCAGGGGCTTGCGGTTCCTTTCGAGCTCTCTTGATGCATCGGCTCTTTGTGCGCACTTTGGTTGGAGCTTGGGGGGCAACAAGTTCAGTAACTGACCTTTTCTTGGAAGCCGATGGTGGCACATCTGGCCGGCTCTGCATGGTGGTTTTCCTGGAGTTGCCCGAGCTCGAATTCCTTCGGCTGGACTGTGTCTCCTCGCTGGAGGTGTCTTCGGTGGAGGCCTATAAAAGAAGAGTTAGTCAGCACAGGCATGTTGTAGAAGCCCATAAGGGTAAATGAAATTAGTCAAGGTATGGAACAGCTTACGTGCAGACTTTTTTGAGCTGGAGTAGGGGTTTGGCGCTTCAAGGTCTTCCTGGCAGCTACTTTCCTCACTGTTGTTCTCGCCTGGGTTGAGGCTCGGGGGGCAGCTGGCCTGGAAGACACTTTGCTCTTGGAAGCCGATTCCTCACTACTGTTCTGCATCACAACCTTCTTCAAGGGTGGTGAGCTTTTGCAGAAGATGACCACCGGTGCTGGTGGGAGGAATTTGAAGGGAGAGCCATCATCATGTACAGGTTCTGGACCATCTTGTTGCTGCAAGGAGACAAAGCAAGGTTATGAAAGTCATTATAAGCTACTGCAAGGAAATTTGTGAGTAGTGGTACCTGTTCTGCAGGGATATCATATTCAGCATCAAGTTGTGTCAGCAACGGTCCCAGAGCTCTCCTGAAGGCATGAGTCTTCCACATTGACCACCAAGTCTCAAAACCATCAGTTGATGAGGTGAAACAGAGGTTGTGAGGAACTGGGATGGCTAGAGCATCAAAGAAAGAGTAACACCTCTGGCCGGTGAGGACATCAGGCAACTCAGCTCTGTTCTCTGTCAAGTGGTGGAGAAAGAAGTGCGGAGACACCTGCCCAAGACCAAACTGCCGGGCTACTACGACCGGCTGATAAGACTCATAACCAGGTTTGATGATCCTGTTTGAGGTGCTCATGCCAACTGGAAGGAAGCAAGGACGGATCATGATCGAATACAAGTGCCGAGTGCTGGGGTCATCGGCAAAGCTGTCTAGCCTGAAGGAGACTGGATTTTCAAAATTTTCAGACTCCTTGTAAGGGAAGAAAAGAGGATTGTCCAGGCCTTGGAAGAAAATCCTGAACCACTCTGATGCTTCCTTGGGGATCAGTTTGCTGCCTGGAAGGCTATATAGAGCTTGGTCGTAGCTAGTGCATCGGATCTGCTTCCCATTAGCATCTGGGAAGGTGCAAGTGGCCAAAGGTGGAAAGTTTGGGATCTGGTTTTGGAAGTACAGCTAAGCCCATAGCTGAATAAACCACCAGGGACCCCCTGTTTTGACTGTCTTTTGGGAAAACAGGTTGACAGACATCAGTTGGAGATATCGATAGACCTCTCCAAGGAACAGTTTGCCGATGCCAAGTTGGGTGCCTTTGACAAGTTCATAGGCCAAGGAAAGATAGTTCTTGGTTGGAGCAAGTGAAGGGCCACAGAATATGAAGTGTTCCAACCAGAAATTCAAGAAGGCCGTGTGTTCTTTCTCTATTACAGGGCCTTTGGTTTTCATGTGGCGTCTAAGGTAGGCACCCCAGTTTGTACACTCTGTTTTGGAGGAGAGCGTGAAAGGAACCTTTGGCAGCATAAAAGCAGAGGGGCTTGGGGATGCAATATCTAGAACAGTGATCATGGCCACGTCTAGTAGGGTTGGTGTCATGGGGCCATGGCCAAACATGAAGCAATTCAGAGCATCAGACCAAAAGTAGCCGATGGTTTTCAGAAGGTTTTCATGTTTCTCAAGGGGAGACAGTAATAAAGATAAGGCATCGGCTATTCCTGTGGTTTCCCAGGTGGCTTGGTGAGTTCTGGATACTCTATTGTACCATGAAACCCAATCTTCAGGAGGATTAGGCCAGGATCGTAAGCAGTCGGCCCAAGAAGTCAGATCTAAGTTCTGGTTCACGAAGGGAATTCTATTGGCCTCGCATGAAATCAAATGGGCAGGACTCTCGGTAGAACGAGGACCAAGACAAAGGGAATTTGGAAGAGAAGGATGCGGCAGCAGAATGTCTGATACCTAAAATTAATGATGGGATGAGACATTAAATCAGGTGTTTTGCTGTTAATTCTAACATTATGCTCGGATAGCGAGGAGCGGTTGAGGATTACCTTCAGGCCGGAGACCGTAGCGTTGGCGCTGGATGATTCTGCCATTAGACTCGCCGCGGAGTTGAATCTGCGATTGGGATCTGGGATTCGCGTGGCTGAGATTTGAATCTGTTCGATGGGCGATTTGGGGATCTAAGTTTGCTCCTTCAGACGAGGGTCGCAGGTTTACCGTTTGAACAGGCAACTAAGTTTGGCCTCACTAGCGTTTTATGGTGAAGGCCGATGCGCTGCCATCGGCTCTTTGAGCGTTGACTTACTTTGACTATCGGCAAAATCAATTGAAAATATTTCTTCATTGATAAAAAGGATTTCTTACAGAGAAGAGCCGATTGCTCGAGAACGGAAGAACAAAAGAAGAGCCGACTACTACTACTAGTCCTATACTAGTAGATGCTAATCTAAGGGCCATCGCTGCCCTCGTCGTCGCCGTCGGTGCTGCCGTCGGTGCTGCTGCCAGCGAGGTCCTCGTCGCTGCTCCCGTAGCCCTCGGCAGGGGCCTCTTCCTCGTCGTCGTCGTCGTCGTCGTCATCCGACCCGGCGCGGAAGCGCTTCGCCGGCGGGTATTCATCGGAGGAATCGTCGTCCTCCTCTTCCTCCTCCTCGTCGGAGGAGGTGAAGTCGTCCCAGGAGAAGAGGTCATCTTCGCTCTCCGCCTCCAGCTCCCCATCGGCGAGGAACTGGAAGTCATCATCTCCGTCGGTCAAGGACTTGTCATCCTCGGACCAGACGGAGGAATCATGGTCCTCCTTGTCCCACTTCTCTGGGGCGCGGAGGTCGTACGCCGCCAGCGAGTCCCACTCCGGCGTCGGCTCACGAGAGGAAGAGGATAGGGAGGAAAGACCCGATGAGGCAGAGGAGGAAGAGGAAGACATGGTTGCAGAGGAGAGGGCTTTTCGATGGCTAGTGCGGAGCAAGAGAATGAAGAGGCGAACTGCTTGATGCGGTTAAATAAAGGGGATATAGTGGAAATTTAATGCTACGGCGGTTTCCGAGGAAGTGGTGCCAAAGAACTGTCAAATCGTGCAGAGAAGTTGAGAAGGCAAGGCATCATGATGAAGGATACTGTGACGGTTCTGCTCTGCCACGACATGACCCGACGAAGAAAAAATAGAGTGGTTTTGGAATTATCATTACCAAAACCAGGGGGGCATGTGTTATCACCATATTTTAACCAAGTCGGAGGTGGGCCATGATTGAGATGAGCTTAGAGAATATGCACGGAAAATATTCCTGAACCGGCCTTGTATAAGAGTTTGGGCTAGATGGCCCGTGTATCTGTAAATTATGGTAGGTTACGTGTAGGTTAGAATTAAGAGATAGAGTTTAGCTCGTACGCAGTTGGGTTTATTCCCAAGTTAGAAAGTCTACGGACTATAAATATGTATCTAGGGTTATTGAGAAAGGAGGACGATCACGTTCGCAAAAAACCAATCTAGGCGCATCGCCACCCCTTGTTTCGAGGGTTTCTTCCGGGTAAACGCCATGCTGCCTAGATCGCATCTTGCGATCTAGGCAGTATCAAGTTTATTCGTTGTTCATGCGTTGCTCGTACTGAAGCCTTGTTGATGGCGAGCAACGCCGTTATCATAGATATATTAGGGATAGCATCGATATTATCTTGATGTATCCACTTAGTTATGCTATCCCTAGATATCTAGCTGCCTTTACACCTATTTTAGGTGTAAGGGCAGCACCTCGCTTAGTCTTTATTTAGTAGATTCGATCTGTTATGGTTGTTCCTTGTTCTTCAAGGATTACTTTGATATCCATATGGTTAGGCCTTGCAAACGGGTTGAATGATCCAGTAGTGCGTAAGGTGTAGTTTGCTGGTCTTAGAGGGGATGTTCCGGGAATCAACTCTACATTGGTTTTTAGGCCTTGTCTAGGGCTGGTTTTCTATTATCTTTCGTGTCTGCCAGGCTCAACTACGTGTAGGATGTTCCGGTTGTGTGGTGAAAACCCTAAATCGTCGTAGATCGTTTTAACTTAGTATTGATCAAGCAGGACCACCATGTTATCGTAGATCCAATACGAATCATGGGTGGATCGGCTCCTTGAGCCGATTCACAGGATACCTGAGAGCCGATCGAGGCTCGTATTTAATGTTTACGTGTATGCCATGCATGAAATTAATCGAAGCAATCCATCACCTCCCTGACCAGGTATAGGTCAGGTGGCATGCCCTTGCACCAGCTTGGACGCGTGTCGGAGCATTGCGGGCCGTCGCCCGAGGGACCAGGGCCCACCAGCAGTCCTGGGAGCCTCCCGGCTCTCCGTGTTGCCCGTCGCTGCTCGCCGGTGGGTTTTGGCAGGCAACAGTAACATATGACATATTACTAGTCTAAGTAACTACCTCTCCATAGTGGATAATAATTTACATGTGATTTCATGTATTGTGTTATTTATTATGTTGTAGACTCAACTTGTCTTTGGGTGTGTGATGTTATGGTAACATAGCTAGTTACCACCTCACTCTCTTTCTTCATTTATTGACATGCCATGTCACCGAAACGTATTAGAATATGTGATATTACTATGTGTGTTACTTTCATTATAAGTAGTCTAAGAGAAATACATTGTACACTTCTTAGCTATTGACTTCTCTAGATGATGTGGATGCTTAAGAAAAGACTTATCTTATATACAATTGCACATCTTGTATGAGCGCAGAGGTTTTTTAGGGATTTCTATTTTCGTGCCCTCGGTTGCTTAGTTGTGCTCAGTTTTCCCCAGCTCCTTAGTTTTTCTTCAGTTTTCCCCAAGACCTTGTCTGAAACCCGCAGAAGGAGCTGGGACGGAAGGAATCCGTTAAGTTGATCGTTCCGTGCTGATGACTGGGGTCGTGTCGTTTGTGGGGCCGCGTCGTGTGGGGCTGGTAGGAAGGAACCGCGTGGGACAGAACGAGACCGTGTTTGTGGGGCCGTAGCGTGTGGAGCCGTGTGGGTCCGGGACGTGGGCACGAGTGATTTCTGTCTCTTTCGCCCAGATTAGCAGTTTTCAATGTACCTTTTTCCTCTCTCGCTCGATCTCATTCATATTTGATAGCCCAAATTGGTAGCAAACCTAGAGCAGCTTCTCCTTCTGTTTTTTAACGCCATTCATTTCTTTATGCCTTCGTTTTTACCCAATCAGGTAGGAAATCTAGGGCACAAATCCAGAGAAAATATAGGATAAGCTGCATACAGCAGCCAACATAGCATAGATATATTCACGACAGATCCAACAATAGTACCGATAGAACCCTACAACATAAGCTACATTTTACATGAATTTAAGCTGCTCTACAGATAGAGCAGTCACATACAGAGAGTGCAGTAGGCATGTTCAACGCCTCCAGGTAACTCATGTGACTCGCTTGGAGGTTGCGCAGGTGAATCCCAAGTGTTTTGTGTTTGGCCATGAACGCATGCACGTTCACGGTCGTTCCAACTCTAGCGCTGCATCTGCCAATGGATTCAGCATGGTTCAGCAGGCAGTTGAAGTCGGTGGCGCGGAGCTTCCTGTTGCAAAAGGGGCACTTGTAAATGCCTCGAGCAAAGGGGCCATCGTAATGGCCGGACTGCAGCCTCCTGAGGACGTGACGAGTCTTGGTGTGGAAGGACTCGTCGTCGCTGTCGACGTCGCTGCTCTGCACCTGTCACGTAGCACCAAAGATCGTGCAAAAAACACGGAGTCAATTGCAACGATGATGGAACAGAGAGTGAACAAAGATCATGCATGATAATATGGGCTCGAAAAAAAGAGGTAGCCTCAGTTACATTGGACACACTTATATCCAGGATTTGAGTGAGTAAACCAAAGATCATGCACAACAAATTTGTAACCATCAGTTGTTTACTGACCAAACCCTGAATCAATTTGTGCCCAAATATTCATCAACATCGGCACAAATCTTAAACAAAAGCAAATCACAAACAATAATAATGCAAGATCTAATACAAAAGGATTGAACTAGGAACAGACGCACCCTAATAACGCAAGATCTAACATAAATGGATTGAACTAGGAACAGACTTACCCTAATAACGCTAGATCTAACACAAAAGGATTGAAATGGGATAAGAACAATGGAGCAAAGGGTTACCTCCGGCTCGTCGTCGACGATGCTGGTGTCGTAGGGGTTCTCCGGCGCGACGTACTGGTTCGTACGGGTTCCAAGCGACGGGGGCCTGGACGGTGGCGGCGGCCGATGCGCCAGCGGCTGATGCACCGGCTGCTACGTTGGAACCAGCGACAGGGGCCTGGACGGGGGCAGCGGCCGATGCGCCGGCTGCTACGTTGGAAGCAACGACAGGGGCCTGGACGGGGGCAGCGGCCGATGCGCCGGCTGCTACGTTGGAAGCAGCGACATGGGCCTGGACGGGGGCAGCGGCCGATGCGCCGGCGACGGATGCGCCGACAATGGGCATCTCATTCTTGTCCATCGCCGGCGGTTTTCTTCGGGGTTTTTTCTTCGGTTGTGGAGAAGATGATGGGACAGGAGAGGCGGTTGCAGTGAGAATATGCGTCGAGGGAGAGAAAAATGTCTCTATAAAGATGAAGGTGGCGTGTACCGCAACACGCGTCCGCTATGCACGGCTGCAGCATGCACCGCGACACGAGTCTAACCCTGGGACGTTTGGTGTACTCAGTTATAACCTCGGGCCTTATACAGAAATTTTATCTGCACTCAGTTTTCCCCTCGAGTACTTAGACTGGCAAGTGCAATATACTCAGTTTTACTCTCAAGTAGCTAGTCAATAGAGAGTCAACAAATGAGATGAACATATCTAATTGAGTCATTTCATGCGCAAAAAAATCCAAAAAAAAATAAAAACATACTGGCACCTACTCATGGAGTCTTCCTACCCAACCTGCCACCTAGAAAACCTTAACAAACATATATAAATCAAGTTTTACCACAAATTGCCACTTCTCAGAATCAGCAGTGTAGCTATGAAGATGCATGGTTTTTGATACGTCTCCAACGTATCGATAATTTCTTATGTTTCATGCTTGTTTTATGACAATACCTACATGTTTTGTTCACACTTTATATCGTTTTTATGCGTTTTTCGGAACTAACCTATTGACGAGATGCCGAAGTGCCAGTTCCTGTTTCTGCTGTTTTTGGTTTCAGAAATCCTATTAAGGAAATATTCTCGGAATTGGACGAAATCAACGCCCAGAGTCTTAAAATCCCACGAAGCTTCCGGAACACCCGAGAGCCACCAGACGAGGGCCCTGTGGGCCCCAGATGATAGGCCGGCGCGGCCAGGGTGTGGGCCGCGCCCCCCTAGTGTGTCACCGCCTCGTCGACCTTCCGACTCTGCCTCTTCGCCTATATAAAGGTCCCTGACCTAAATCTTCGAGACGAAAAAGCCACGGTACGAGAAACCTTCCAGAGCCGCCGCCATCGCGAAGCCAAGATTTGGGGGACAGGAGTCTCTGTTCCGGCATGCCGCCGGGACGGGGAAGTGCCCCCGGAAGGCTTCTCCATCGACACCGCTGCCATCTCCACCGCCATCTTCATCAACGCTGATGTCTCCCATGAGGAGGGAGTAGTTCTCCATCGAGGCTAAGGGCTGTACCGGTAGCTATGTGGTTAATCTCTCTCTATGTACTTCAATACAATGATCTCATGAGCTGCCTTACATGATTGAGATTCATATGAGTTTTGTATCACAATTCATCTATGTGCTACTCTAGTGATGTTATTAAAGTACTCTATTCCTCCTGCACGGTGTAATGGTGACAGTGTGTGCATCGTGTAGTACTTGGTGTAGGTTATGATTGTAATCTCTTGTAGATTATGAAGTTAACTATTGCTATGATAGTATTGATGTGATCTATTCCTCCTTTCATAGTGTGACGGTGACAGTGTGCATGCTATGTTAGTTCTCGGTGTAATTGTGTTGATCTATCTTGCACTCTAAGATTATTTAAATATGAATATCGAATATTGTGGAGCTTGTTAACTCCGGCATTGAGGGTTCGTGTAATCCTACACAATTAGTGGTGTTCATCATCCAACAGGAGGGTGTAGAGTGGTTCTATTATGTGATCATTGTTGAGAGTGTCCACTAGTGAAAGCAGGATCCCTAGGCCTTGTTTCCACACATCGAATCTCCGTTTGTTTACTGTTTTGTTGCATGTTTACTCGCTGCCATATTTTATTCAGATTGCTATTACCACTCATACTCATCCATATTACTTGCATCTCACTATCTCTTCGCAGAACTAGTGCACCTATACATCTGACAAGTGTATTAGGTGTGTTGGGGACACAAGAGACTTCTTGCTTTTGTGGTTGCAGGGTTGCTTGAGAGGGATATCTTTAACCTCTTCCTCCCTGAGTTCGATAAACATTGGGTGATCCACTTAAGGGAAACTTGCTGCTGTTCTACAAACCACTGCTCTTGGAGGCCCAACATTGTCTACAAGAATAGAAGCACCCGTAGACATCAGTTTTCCACTCAAACCCCTTTGCAAAACATCTTCCCCAAAAACATAGTTTGTCTAAATGATGCCATAATTGTCACACTCATGTATATTTGAATTGCAAATAATTTGATGTAGCCCAATATGAATTATATTGTACAAAACACGCATTTTTCATTTTGTATTTTTTTGTTTGTATCCCTTAGTCTATTTACTATTTATGTGCCCTTGGATTCTTAGTACTACTCAGTTTTTCCCTCAAGTTCTGTCACAAATGCTCTCAGAAGCCCAAACTTATCATGATTGGTTGAGTCGTTGTCACACGGATCGACTCCACGAACCGTTGATCAACTGATCTAACGGGCAGTATACCCCTCCCCGTCTCTTCGTGGCCACCCCTCTCTCTCTCTTCGTGGCCACCCCTCTCTCTCTGTCGGTGGATGCATTATTGTCACCCATCTAACAATTATAAACTATCTTTCGCTTTCCTTTTCTTTTAGGGGATATAGTTTGGGGTATATTTTGGTAATTTGAAACGGCCCAAAAGTGGTATAATTTTGGTATAAACATGAGGCATACATATTTACGGGTTTCGGTGAATGTATTATTGTCACCCCTCTAACAATTATCAACTATCTTTCGCTTTCCTTTTCTTTTAGGGGATATAGTTTGGGATATAGTTTTGGTAATTTGAAACGGCCCAAAAGTGGTATAATTTTGGTATAAACATGAGGCATACATATTTGCGGATTTTGGTGAATGCATTATTGTCACCCCTCTAACAATTATCAACTTTCTTTCGCTTTCCTTTTCTTTTAGGGGATATAGTTTGGGATATAGTTTTGGTAATTTGAAAACAACTACAAGTACATGTAACTGAATAATGGATCTGTAACAAGGTATCCCTTGTAACAACTTCTAGCGCCTAGTGAGCAATGATAAGAATCCGATCGCAATTATACAACAGAAAAAACAACCAGCCATCAGATTAGCTTGCTTCTTCAACTCGATCAGCTACCTTAACTGCTTATTCATTTTCTTCAGTTCTCCCTTCACTTCCACCAGTCCTGCATTGGGAGCATTAGGCATAATCGGAACGGCTCCTCTCTCCGCGGCATTCTCTACAGCAAGTCCCCCCCTCCCAAATTGCGCTCCCCAATAGCGCCAATTGATTCCTGCAATTGAAGCCTCTGAACATACACATCGATCCACTCGAAATGCCTGCATTTCTTCAGGATCCCACGATGATCTGGATAAGTGAAGACGTGTCCACTGCGGGGCACCAACAGCGGCCCCACTTGCCAGCACCAACCAACGTCAACTAAACGGGAATCCTCCGTCCGAGCTCCTTCTGCGGGTTTCAGACAAGGTCTTGGGGAAAACTGAGGAAAAACTAAGAAGTTGGGAAAAACTGAGTACAACTAAGGATCCGATGGCACGAAAATAGAAATCCCTTTATTTAAATGGGATACTCCGCCCCAACCTCTGCATCAATAGATGCACACAACCTTTTCATTATTTCAACGTTTCAAATATTCATTGTTTTTCATTGATCAAATAAGGTTGAGACATGAATCAACCATCGAAAAGTTATGATCAAAACAAAGTTATCCATTTTGAAACCTACTAATAGCCCGCCACCCATCTTCCTCTCCCGTACACTACAAGAGAGGCGATAGAGAACTGTTCCGCCCGATCCACCTCGTCATCGACGAATCAGCGGATTTCTCGCCCTCCGGCGGCAAGAGGACTGGAAATCCTCGATTCTCGATGTTTATATAGTGTAGGGTTGTGTAGAGCTCCTACCGGTGGCGTCGTGGAGGTGGTGGCGCGGCCGTAGAGGATTTTGGTGGCGGCGTTTGTCCTCTCCGATGGTGTTGTTCCTTGTTGTGTTGCGGGGGAGAGCCGCCTTCCCCCGTGCTTGCGGCTCTGTGGAATAGCTGTGCACGTCCATCCCACACCAGATCTCTGGTGGCGGCTGATCCGAAGTTGGAAGAAGAAGGAGAAGGTCAAGATGGAGATTTACGTCATGCCACTGGAATTCTTGGGTGCAGGTCCTCGAGGGCCGTTGCCCGGGGACTTCCCGGCTGCAGGGGCTGCTCCCGATCCATGCCTTCAGAGGAGTAGCGGTAGTTTCGGCGCGCCACCGGCTAGTCCTCGACCCCGACGTGATTGGAGTTCAGACTTCTTTAAATTTTTATTTTTGCTCTAGACTTTTTCTGTAAGATCGTGGATCTAATATCATCTTCCTTGTTCCCTGCAAAAAATATATGCCAGCATCCAGTAGCATGGAAAAATAATTTTGAGTACCCTCTAGCATCCGATTGCACCCAGTAACCATATATAGGCCCCTGTTATCCTCCGAGAGAAGGTAGGCCCATGTTTGTATCTAATGAGTAGCTTGACGGATAACCTAAAAATAAATTAAATTAGTACCCTTTTATCTGTTAAAAATATCATTCCTGAGTATCCTAACGACTTGGATAGTTTTTTCTTTTTGGAGCAAAAATGGGGGAAAGAATCGGTAGTGTGTCTACCCTTAAGTGAAGTTGGCCAACGACGTTGTCACGTCACACATCAGTGAGCTAAGGTAGCTTGTCCAGAGTGTGATGTTTTGTAGACCAAGCTACATGTAGCTTGTTTTTTAAAAAATGAAACCAGTATTTAAAGTTTCAAAAAAATCCTGTAAAAATCCTAGATGTAGCTAGGTAATGATGTATTCTATAATCGTGCAAAATTTCAACTCAAAATATGTTACATTCTAAACTTGTTAGGTTTTGTCATTTTTGTGTGGTCACCAGTACTTCGTGTTTGGAGTTAAGATTTTAGATGTTGGTAGAATACATTATTATCAACATCTAGAATTTTTTAAGAATTTTTAGAACTTTAGATGTTATTTTTATATTTTTAAATAGTGGCCTACATGTAGCTCGAGCTACATCTGTAGTTTTTGAACTCGTCCTCTACTAATAAGAAGCAAGGCCACGTAAGCATGTCTGCTCTCTCACCCGAGAGAGTATAAAAGTCCATGGATAAGTATTTTCTTGTATGCTCCTAATGATTTTTTATTTATTTCTTTATTATCTTATTCTTACATTCTTTTCTTTTTCTGTTTTTATTTATTCATTCATCATAATTTATTTTATTTATTCATGTTTTTGCTTATTTATTAGTGTTTTCAAGTTGGGTTGTGTTCGATGAGTGTTACACTTTTTCTCCATCGTGCTAATTTTTGTATCCATCTAGAAAACTTCTTTGTTCAATCCATTCTTATTATTTATTGAGCATATATTTGTGATATATTCCACCGAGTCAAAAAGTTCTTTTTGTGCGGGTAGATATTGTTTATTCCTTGAGGGTGCTAGTTGGATGTGATTTCTTCCGAAAAGTAAAATTTTGATTCGTAGTCCTCGGCTGCTAACTTTTTGTTCCACCTAGACTCGAAATTTGTTCCACATGTGGCAAAGTTTTGCTGACATTTTCCTAAACTTTGTTCGCTAGGAACAAAATTTCTATTCCTTTGACATCGGATGATAAATTTGTGTTCTACATCTACTAGTAATTTGTTTAGCGATTGCTAAAGTTTTACTCCTTTGTTCTCCAATTTTTTGTTTCCTAGGTACTAACGATTATGTTCCTTAGTCCTGGCGCTAACTTTGTGTCCCACTTGTATTGGTACTTTGTTTAGGGACCGGTAAAGTTTTGCTCCTTCTTGTCCAAGTTTTTGTTTCCTAGGACCTAAAGTTTTGTTCTCATGTCCTTTGGCGCTAAAGTTGTGCTCCAGATACAGTCGTAATTTGTTCTGTAATCCGCAAAGTTTTTTTCCTTCTTGTGCAAGTTTTTGTCCATTAAGTACCAAATTTGTGTTTCTTGTTCCTCGGGTGCTAGATTTGTGTTCCGCCTATACTTGTAATTCATTTCGCGGGGGTAAAGTTTTATTCCTTCTTGTATAATTTTTTCACTAAGAACTAATTTTTTGTTTCTTGTTCCTTGGGCACTACATTTGTCTTCCACTTGTATTCCTAATTGTTTCCTCAGTCGGTAAAGTTTTGTTCCTTCTTAGACAAAATTGAGTAAAGTTTTTTCCTTGGTCATCACGCGCTAGATTTGTGTTCCACCTGTAATCGTAATTTCTTCCTCTGTTGAGATAGCTTTGTTCCTTCTTGTACAATATTTTGTTACTCAAGCAACAATGTTTTGTTCCTTTGTCCTTGAGCTCTAGATGTGTGTTCCACATGTACTTGTAATATGTTAATTGGTCGGTAAAGCTTTGTTTCTTTTTTCCGCAATGGGGAAGCCCCGGTCTCTGCATCAATTGATGCAGGCCTTTATTTATATTTAATAGAACAAAGATCTGCCAAAAACATACTTCAGAAGACCCAAAGCCACCACTTAACACATGTAAGCCTGACAATGCATGAAGAAACATGCTATCAGGGGATTATGCCCTAAAATCACAGACAATGCCCCACCAGCTAAAAAGCAGGGGCATCAAAGTCACCCTATGGAAAAATAGGAGCACACATCTGGTATAGCATACGAGCGGCGAGCGCCTCATGCCCTCACTTCAGAAGCCGTCACCACCATTTCTATTTGCAATTGTACATGTGGAAGTAGCTAATTTCAAAAAGAAGATATCGAATCTGCGCAAAGCTGAATAGCTATGATTTTAATGCTTTCGTCACGTTCGCTTGATTGTACTTGCAAGTTATCTTTTGTCCAAAGCAAAAGTATGAAAAGTGATTGATTGTTTGTGCAAAAAGAAAGAGAAAACGAACATATATAGCGAGCGATGGCTAAGTACTTGAAAGTGCAATAAGGGTAAACAGTTCTCAGTGAGTTGCAGATTCACCATTAGCGTACTTCTCGAGGAGGGGCTGGCCTTTTATAGTGGTAAGGCCATGGAGTATTTTATCTCTCCTACGGGACTTGAGAGGGGGAGGCACTATGGCGTAACAGGAACAAAGTGGCACCTTGCACCATTATTTTGGATAAAATTCAGAAAAAGAACCCAGAAAACACAAGGAGTACGCTCGATCAATTCCGATATATTGTATAAATAAAAATAAAATAATTGATAAAAAATTTAAGCTAGAAATTTTTAACATTCTTTTAATATGTTTGAAAATATCTTCCTACTTTTATATTAAAATAATATAAGTTATAATTTTTATACTATAATGAAACAAAAAAAAAACCTATGTTAATGTGCCCACTAGTGTGGCACATGTCAAGACCTCTATGGCCCTATTTGGTTATTGGAAGCATGGGCGGATCTAGCCTATTGGCAAGAGGGGCAGCTGCCCCCACTTAAATTTGTAATCTCTTTGTAAAGTCTAGCTTAATAGAGCTTTGCTCCCACTTAAAAAATATTTTTTCTTCAATAAGCACATTCTTGCCCCCTCTTAATTCTCATCCCGGCTCCGCCCATGATTGGAAGATGATGAGCTTAAAGGGAAGCAACCTTAGACTAGTCACAATGGGAAGTATCATAATATAGTATCATATTTATATCATATTTCATGTTTTGTAGAATCTCAATAAAAATATGTGTACATGATGTATTTGTCATGAAATTTTCTAGATTTATGTGTCATGATACGATATCATGTTATGATACTACTCTCATCTCTCACCTCATTAATTGATGTGACACATCAGATTTTTGCCAACATGACATGCATGATACTACTTATGATACTCCGATTGGGCTAATCTTAGGAACATCTCGTGTGTCCTCAAGGCCTCAACGTGTCAAGAAAAGGTTTGCTGCCTTGGATGTGCCAGCAAGGATCCAACATTCAAAGTCTAAAAATATGCACCTAACATTCATGAAGGTAATCCGATTGTCTGATTTGAGAAGCTCTCACAGGAAGATATATTGGTCTCTCTCTTTTTAGTAGTCTCTGGTGAAAGTTTTAGCACGAGAAGATAGCTCTCTTACTAGATAATGGTTTAATGCAGTGTCATCAGGGTTGCTTTGCGAGAAACAAAGGTCCCTTGGCTCAATTCTCAAGGACATAGTGTTTTGTTCGGAGCCACTTGCCGCCACAAATCTGGTGGTGTTTCGATACAAAGGGTTTGGATTTCGGACCAGATGAGCCATTGTGTATGCAGAACGTTCCATTTGACCCTCCTTGGCATTGGTGAGATGATTCTTTCTTGATAAAGAATTATTAATTTAAGAGTAAAGTCTGAAATAAACCCTGTATTTGTAGAGGGTATCAAAATCAAACCCTATACTCCAAATCCCACGAATCAGCACCCCAGACTTCCTTTTTTTTTGAAAACAGCACCCCAGACTTCCTGTTCCCGGTATTTGCTTGCGTGAAGCTTGTTTGCACCGGGATTTGCAGACGTGGCACAAGTCAACACCAGGATCGCGGACTCAAATAATTCGAACGGCGAGACTGCCCTTTTCCCTTTGTCATCCTTGCAAGCCAGAGCCGAACTTCTGCTGCACTGTGATGAGTGATGACCGTCGTCTTGCTCGGCGTCTCCGCGGCTAAAGGTGAACCTGACCCGCACGGTTCCAAGTCACACTGACGGTCGGCGAACTTGTCAGCGCGAGGTGGAGGAAAACTGAGCGAGCTAAAGTCCCCGTGCCGCCGGGATGCAGGTTGTGCGCCACGCTGCAGGTCACGCGTTCTCGAGCTCCCGTTCGCACGATGTGCTGCAGGCCGCGCCGTCTAGGTCCCGGTCGCGCGCCGTGCTGCAGGCCGCGACGTTGAGCTCCGGGCCGCGCTCCGTGCTACAGTCCACGCCGTCGAGCTCGCGGTCACGCGCCGTGTTAGAGACCGCGCCGTCGAGCTCCTGTTCGCGCGCAGTGTTGCAGGCCACGCCGTCAAGCTCGTGGTCACGCTCACGCGCCATGCTGCAGCCCGCGTCGTCGAGCTCCCGTTCGCCCGCCATGCTGCAGGCAGCAGGCCACGCCATCGAGCTCCGGGTCGCGCTCTGTGCTGCACGCCGCGCCATCGAGCTCCCGGTTACGCGCCGTGCTACAGACCGTAGTGCCGTCGAGATCCTGGTCACGCGCCGTGCTACAGACTGCGCGGTCGGCTCCCGGTCGCGCATCGTTCTGCAGGCTACGCCAGCGAGTTCCACAGCACGATTTTGAATGGCCCTGCCATGCCGACACCGCATTGGAGGGAACGCTGGAGAGAGGACACAACGATTTCAAGAAAGAGATAGAGCGACTGATGAAGATGATGCATATGACATGTAGGCGTAAATGTCAACGAGAGAGATATGGGACTTCCTAGCCACGTCGCAATATCCTTGTTTGGGAACTACACAAAGGTAAAAATAGACGGGGAATAAGAAGTTTAGGGTGCTGATTTCCGGGATTAGGAGTATAGGGTGTCATTCCAACACCCTCTATGAATATAAGATTTATTTCAGACTTTACTCTTAATTTAAAGGTCGCATCGAGACAATACAAACAGACAAGTTTACATACTGGACCTCTGCCAAAAAATAATTCCCACAACACTTATAACAAAGAAAAAGTCTAAAACTCCAAGTCAACGCAACATTGGTGAGGCATGAGGCGGTTCTTATCCATCTCTGGGTGTTTCTTTCAAAAACAAATATCTCTCTGCTCCGAACTAAATATCACAGATTTATCTAAGTTCATATGTATATGTACACTAAAAAATATCTACATCGCATCGCACGAAAGCCATATGGCCATGGGCTTTCTTAGCTAACAAGTTATCTCTGCGTATGCGGCGGGAGCACCTACTCTCCGCCTTAAGCGGGAGCGAGCGCTCGCTCCGCCTGAAGTGTCTCCCCGTGGGCCGCTCCAAAACTGGGCCCAACAAAAGGTATTGTTTCTCTCTTCTTTTTTTCTCTTTCAGTTTAGATCTTTAAAAATGTTTAAATTCAAAAAATGTTCAAATATAAAAAAGTTCAAAACCCAAAAATGTTCGAATCTCAAAAAAATCAAAATTTTAAAAGTTCGAATTTAAAAAAATTCGAATTTAAAAATGTTCGAATTTAAAAATGTTCGAATTTAAAAATGTTTGAATCTCAAAAAGTTCGAAATTCAAAAATGTTCAAATATTAAAAATGTTCAGATCTAAAAAAGTTCAAATTTTGAAAATGTTCAAAGAATTTATTTCGAACAAAAATTATATTTGAACAAAATTTGTATTTGAACAAATTTTGAATATGAACAAATTTCAAATTTGAACAAAATTAAAATTTGAAAAAATTTCAAATTCGAATTTTTTTAATATGAACATTTTTTAAATCAGAACAGAAAAAATCTGAACAAAATTTGGAATCAGTAAAACCAGCACAGCAAAAAAACCATAAAAGAAACCAACCAAAACCAGAAAAACCAAAGAAAACCTGAAAAAAAACAAAAAAAAGGGAAAACCGTACCTCCTAAGCGCTAATGGGCCGGCCCACCCAGTCCGTCTCTTGAGCGGGAGCGAATCGCTCCCGCAATAAGGGGCGAATTGGGTTCGCCGTATGCGGCCCTCTGTCTTTTCTCCCGTCCTCCAACGGTGCGCCTTGCGTCTTCCGTTGGCACAAGAACAATATGCTACGTGCTGTCAAAAAAGCATATAGCAGGATCTGCGGACAGTTGGACGTTGCTGGTGCACTTGCATACACCTTGTTCCAGATTTTGCTGCAGGTTCAGGTTACATCTGCTTGCATCGATGCATCCTATTCCTATGGCCTATATGGGTTTGTCCGATGAAAACTGAAAAAGCAACAGCGGTAGTCCATGCCACTCGTCCACGTAAAACATCCGGCAAAAAAAGGAAGGACAAAGGACAGAGAAGCATAAGTTTCTGCGAAACAAGTTGCTGTCGATGTTGTCTTCCATTCCATGCCGTAGGTTGTCCCTTTTGGATTGATCTCGCATAAGTCGTCTGGTCTTTCCGGACTACAAACTTCTCACGCTGCCATGAAAACGATCGCTCGATTCTTAAGTATGGTTCAGAACTGAATGTGTGTTCCTGTGCAGCAACAGACAGTCCACGGCGGTGGCGCATTGCTTTCAGTCTCCCACGAACTGATGTGAATTAGTTTTCGCCCATGCATTTTGGACATCCAAAGTCAAATGGAGCGTTGCTACTGAAGCATATTGTATTTTGCTTTCAGTCCTGCAGTGTTAATCAAAGATTTATTAGCTAATGTCGTGTTCAAGTTGTTATGCATGCCAAAAGTTTGAAGGTGAGAGGCACTAATCAGGGACAACGCGCCTACCGCTGACATCACCTTGCATTTATATGCTTCTCTAGAAACATAGAGCAAATTGGTTAACATGGTTGAGGCGTGACATCAAATTGTACAGAGTAATATATACACACAAAGTTATATGCACCTTTCGAACTGCTTCCTCGCATCTTTCTGACGAATAGACTACTTATGCATCCTTTTACGACTTGTGAGGACAAATACCTTAATCTAACCATGATGACACACATTACTGATGGCTGTTCCTAGCGGATATGTTCAAGTACACATCTGCTTCAAAGCTGATGGCTGCTCCTAACTGAATTTTCTGCAGACGCGAATTAATTCCTCAACTTACTTCACTAAGCCAATATTGTATTACTGTACTAACTTGGCAGTTACTCTGATCCATGGTACTAGTGCTCAAATTAATTTTCCTCGACTTTTTTATACAGCAAATTGGCTTCAGCTTTACTGTGACTTGAATCCTTGATCTTTCGGCGACTATCTTTACAAGTTTGAAAACTTTTTTGTACTATAGAAAATCCGCTTCAACTTTACTGTGACTTCAAGGACTTGATATTACGGTGACTAACTTTACAAGTCTCAAAGCTTACATTACACTGATCCATGGTGCAAGGCGGCGTGGTTGTTTCACCTGCAAGTGTCGGTCAGGACATGATGATTAAGAGAGAATTGTTGGCGCCACGAGGAACAGCAGCATACGAGCCCTCCAAGCTCCAAGTCACTTTCAAATTATTCCGGGACTCCCACCTCCGACCATTCATATCTGTAGCTCAAAGAACAATTGTGTCGTATGCATGAAAATGGCAGCCGATCGGTGGTTCTAATTTCTAAGAGGCCTACAGCGCACCATCATAGAAGGCCAGAGGTCGATCGATACAGACATGGCGGTCCCACGTTAGGTTTCTATCGTCCAAGCTCGCACGCATGCCACTTTTAGCAATAATAACCAAATTATAGAAACATAAGATCCGCGAAACAAGGCCACCACTGCTTCACGCGTAACCAGAGCGCATACTTTCTGTATACGGTCGATGCGATCAACGGCGACATGCATCCGTGTTCACACTGTCATCGGCCAAATCAAACCTCCTGGGCGACGGCGACAAGGGCGATAGCCTTTGAGACGCGATTCAGAGGAAGCCGAGCAGGGCCCGCCGACGGCCAGGCTGCGGCAAATACAACCGGTGGCCAAGGGCGTGGTTTTAGTGGCGTCCATTGAGATTCGTCCATAGATCGATCACATTAAAACTAGAGGAATACACCGAGACAATAAAATTTATCGTTAAAAATATGCACCGAAAAGTGTCTTTGGCTCCTAGACACCAGTGCTCCTGCTGTTTAAAAAAATTGAAAATCATACATATTTGTTTTTAAAAAAACTAAAAATAAATTTGGATATAGTAAATAACGTAACCTACAAGCATGTAAAATTTTAATATGAAACTTTTTATATTGTAGGCTACAGAAAAAAGACAAAATCTGTTAAACTATGGAGATTTGAAATATGCATACACAGATTCACATGTTTATCATTTTTGTGTAGCCTGAAATTCAAACTAATGAGAAGAGACTAGGCGGTATTTATATTCAACAGACTCAACCGAACCTTAAACTCACGGACTAGTATACATACCTACACGACCAGGCCTTACCAAAGAGAGGTGACTGACTAGCTCTCTTTTGTTTTTTTGAAATAGAGGTAAAAGCTTTGCCTCATTATTAAATTAGCAGAAGGTGTCCGGTTTTTAGGAAAAAATCAGGCAAAAACCTACAATAACGGGGCCAAGCCCATCCCCACCCACACGACATCGTGAAGGCACACCGAACCACCCTGGCTACCCACATAAGCTACACAAACGCGAAGCTCGAGTTAGCCTTAGGAAACTAACACAAACCGACTCATACATGATCTCTAGTCTATTCTCCGGGTACAGACTAGAAGTATGGTGCAACAATGAAAACTCATCTAATTAGAAAATCTAAGTAGACTAGATAGATGATTACTTTAACATTTTTTTCTTAATCTTAAGTTATTGTCTCCTAGTGCTCCTTCTAATCTTGACTCCATGCAGATTCATAACCTGACAGGTTGACACTTTCAGCCACCCTAGCGCAGTACATGTCAACGGATCACACATCGCGTCCTGTAGAGATAGGTTCTCATTAAAGAGACTCCCCTTCATTGATCATCGTCCCACTATACGCTTGAGCATCTTTGCGCTAAGACACACTTTTTCATGCACGCACTATCACTGACACCCACCACTGAACAACACTCGACATGACGCGCTTCAACTGCAATAGATCATCTCGAAAATAAGCACTTGGATACAACGACGACCGACAGACTCAATGTGCCCAGACACAACATACACAAACGTGCACACACTTGACTCCTTGATCCACACTCTCCCGGACAACGATCTTGGGAGACTCCCTGCACTGCACCTTGGCACCACCTCGTCCGCCGAGCGACGTTCACCTGCCATGAGGCGCTAGTACGGTCAAGCGTGTCTTTAAATCCTCGATCTCGCTTTGATACCAATCGATCACATAAAAAATAGACGAACATACACGGACAACAAAATTCATCGCCAATAGTGTGTATCGCGCCTTGCGTCTTCCGTTGGCACAAGAAGAATATGCTACGTGGTGGTCAAAAGAGCACATGTAGCAGGATCTGCGAACCGTTGGCCATTGATGTTGCACTTTTACATAGGCCTCGTTCCAAAGTTTGCTGCATGTTCAGGTCACGTCTGCTTGCATCGATGCATCCTATGGCATATACGAGTCTGTCCGATGAAAACTGAAAATAGCAACACGGGGTAGTCCATGCCAGTTGTCCACGTAACAAAAACGTCCAAAACGAAGGACAAAGGACAGAAGCATAAGTTTCTGCGAAACAAGTTGCCGCAGATGCTGTCATGCATGCTGTAGTTCGTCTGGTTCTTCAGGGCTACTACAAACTTGTGAGTTGTGAAAACGATCGCGTGCAGCAACAGACAGTACACGGCGCTAGCGCATTGCTTTCAATCCCCTGAGAACCGAGGCGAATTATTTTTGGCCCATGCATTTTTGCCCCGACATCCAAAGTCAAATCATGGGATTGCTAGTGATTACTGAAGCATATCATATTGTGCTTTCAGTTAGTGTTAATCAAAGATATACTAGCTAATGTCATATTCAGGTTGTTATGCATGCCAAATGTTTGACGGTAGGCACTAATTAAGCAGGGACAACGTGCCAACCGCTGACATCACTTTGCATTTCAATGGTTCTGGCGAAACAAAAGGTACTTGACAAGGTTGAGGCATAACATCAAATCAGACAAATATATACACAAAATTACTTGCACCTTTCGAACAGCTTCCTCGGATCTTTCTGACGAATAGACTAATTATGCATGCTGTTGCGAGGATAAATAAACTAATGTAACCATGATGATACACAATCCTACTGAAGAGTGATATGTTCAAGCGCACATGTGATGGCTGCTCCTGATCAATGGCACTGAATTTTCTGTAGACGGGGTACCGCTAAACCAGCATATCCGCTAGGGATTTGAATACCAAGTCAAATCGATCATGGTACTCTCAGCAAACCCTCATATTGTCCGTTACTTGCCGCTTTCGGGTTAAGCCTTTTGGTACACACGCGGCCGCAACTGACGACAAAATGTGGAGTTGTTTTTTTTTTTTTTTTTGCGGAAAAGGAAAAACTGGCATTAAAACTCTGTTCTTACAGAAAGACCCAGAAATAACACAAAAAAACAACGAAGCCCTTCTTCTAGGTCCCGTCGGCGCCGACGCACAGAAGCCGACGGTGGCGCGCCGCTGCCGCTGCTCCTCAACACGCCTTGGATAAGAGCCAGCCCCAAGGCCAGCGGGAAGTCACCGAACGCCGAATCCGAAGATCCTACCGCTGAAGACGTCGCCGACGACGCAGAGTATCCTGAAACCATCTTCCTCTTCTTATTTAACCACCGGAACCGCCACCACGTCGATCCCGGACGGGGCACACCGAGCTCGCCAGATCCGAGGACCTCCAAGTTCGAGGAAGTCAGCCGCTTGACGAGGAAGCTCCGTGGAGCGCCGTCGCCGGAAGGGGAGCCAGCCGACACCAAACTCCAAGCTGACAGCCTCCCCGCCTCCGCGACGCCGCCGGTCGGAACCAAACCTACCCCTACGCTATATACAGGCCTTGATCCGTGGAATCCCCAGCCTCCCGCCGCCGGAGCGGCCGGCGGAGGCGGAGGATTCCACGGATCGACGGCGAGCAAGGTGGGAAGACTCGGAGTTCTCAAAAAAACGCCTCTCTCGGTACTGTAGCAGGGGAGAGGGGACGACCAAGGCTCGTCTCTAAACAGTCTTGAAAACTCTAGCATAGGACATGAGATCAAGTTTCCTCGATCGCAATTTTGAGTCAAAAGATACTCCCAATATAAGAATGTAGCATCGATGTCAACCTAATGGAAATCTCAAATTAGTGTACCTTTCTTTTCTTGTGCGGCTTAGCTACTGCCAATATAAGAATAGCCCCCCTTGCAACAAAAAATGGATAGAAATACCAAGTATTTCTTGTGTATAGAACTGAAATACTACTAAGTATTGACAACAGTCCGAGAGAATCCTCTATGATCCGGCGTATATAAACTTTGAGCTTTTAGTCAAGAGATTAATGGGGCAACTGTGCGACATGAATGCTTTAATTACGTACTTGTACATCTCAATGCCTCATTTTTGTACTTAGCCGCCTGAGAGTCGCGAATTGATTCTTGAACTACTTCACTAAGAATGTGGCGTTGTTTACAGTCTTGGAAACTCTAGTGTAGGACACGAGATCAAGTTTCCTCGACTGCAACTTTGAGTCACACAAGATACTCTCAATAAAAGAATGTAGTGTGCATGTCAACCTAATGGAAATCTCAGATTAGTAGCTTTCTTTTCTTGTGCGGCTTAGCTACTGCCAAGTATTTCTTGTGTATAGAACTGAAATGGTACTTTTTATTGACAACAACTCGAAAAAATCATTTATTATCCGGCCAGCGTATAAACTCTGAGCATCAAGACAATAATAGGGCAATTGTGCGACATGGATGCTTTACGTACTTGTACATCTCAATACCTCATTTTAGTACTTGGCCGCCCGATTGTCGCGAATTGATTCCTCAACTACTTCACTAAGTCAATACTACCTCCGTTTCAAGGAATAAGGCGCCCTCGTTTTACGTGTTTTTTGTTTGACCAAAAATTACTTTAAATAGATAAACATTGTTTATATGAAATTAGTATCATTAAAAAGTTCTTTTTAGTACGAATCCAACGATACTAATTACATGTAATATAATAAAGATTTTGTTGCTCAATTTTTTAAGATCAAAGTTTGTCTTGAAATACGCGTGCGTCTTATTCCTTGAAACGGATGTAGTACTATTATACTAAGTTGCTAGTTACTGATCACTAGCTAAGCGTTAACTAGCGGCACCAATTTTCTTCAGCTTTTTTTATACTATAGAAAATCCGTTTCAACTTTACTGTGACTTGAAGTCCTTGATCTTTGGGCGACTATCTTTACATGTTTGAAGGCTTACATTACACTGATACATGGTTCAATGCGGCGTGTTTGTTTCACCTGCAAGTGCCGGTCAGGATACGATATTGACGCCACGAGGAACAGCAGCATACGAGCCCTTCAAGCTCCAAGTCACTTTCAGATTATTCCATGACTCCCACCTCCGACCATACATATCTGTAGCTCAAACAACAATCGTGTCGTATGCATCGAGATCGTAGCCGATCGGTGGTTCAAGAGGCGTACACCGCGCCATCGTAGAAGCCAGAGGTTGATACAGACATCCCGGCCTCAGCGTATCGTCCAAAGCTCGCAAGCATGCCACAGTATGACATTAATCAAAGCAGACACAAGATCCGCAAAACAAGATCGCTACTGCTTCACGTGTAGCCATAGCGTATACTTGATACTTGTACGGTCGATGTGATCAACGGCGACATGCCCGCGTGTTTATACTGCCATCGGCCAAATCACCTCCCCCTGGGAGACGGCGACGGCGACGGCGACAAGGGCGATGACATCATGTACTGATGGCCTGATTCGGAGGAAGCCGACCAGGGCCCGACGGCCAGGCTGCGACAAATACAATCGGTGGCCAGGGGCGTGTTTTATTGGCGTGCATGATCATATGCTTCAGCTGTTCAGCAACCAGGTCCATGGGAGTCTGATTCTGCTAGGTCTGGAGGACCATTTTTGGAAATCACAGCAAAGAGCTTGCATAAGTACGGCAGACATAACGCCATACCCACAACAATAGATTAGCTGTTCAAGAGTATGACATAACCGGCAGTTATCTAAATGTTTGGCCCCGGCGATTGCCTAGTTGGCGGCGTCATTTGTGATCTTAGTTGATAATAGAGGTCGGCATGGAGCTAACATTCCGAAACAAATGGCTATATATTGCGCTCGTTCCAAATTTTCCATGAGACCAACATGGCAAGCGAGGCAATCGCTCTCCTTCTTGCGCCATATGCCTTGATGACCAAAAACTGCCACTCTTTGGCCGAGCTAAAAGCAGCAACAAAGGATGTATGAGATGGCTCGAGTTGGAGCCATGTCAAAATGCCATTCCTGATACGACAAAGTGTACTGGTATTTGAACATGATGTGTGTTGTCGTCTATAGTTCCTTTTTGCCAAGCTAGCAAAGGTCGCAATTTGGCAAACCTCACCGCTTCAACCTGTATGCTATCCACACCTAGTCTTGCAATATTAGCCACGCAAAACGGTTGTATTTCAACTGGCCAAATTTCTCCAAATAGTCAACTTCATGATTGTAGATGTCATCCCCTCAATTGGGCATGGTAAACCGATGCTATCCAGTATTTCCCCCAAGGCGGTGAGGTTCCAAATGATGTCATCCGACTCTGTTTCACTAAGATGTCGGCGACTCGGAAAAGTGGTGGCATTGTTCTCCTCCGGGTGCAAATTAAAAATATTCAAACACTGAGTTTTGTCCCTTGGCAACCGTGCACGTCATCAACTCTCATGAAGAGTTCAAGATTAGCACGGTGTACGGTCCATCCACTTCAAATAGAAAATATGACTTTTTCAGTGAGCTTCGTGGACAAAAAGACACAAAGTGGAGTCAAATGGTTAGACATTGGATATTTTTGCAAAATCCATCGAGCTCGCACAAAAAACCAGAGGAATGTTAACCATAGCCGCGTCAACCTCTTCTGGATCGCTTTGCAAGATTGCAAACCTAAAGAGATCCAGCTTCAAAATAAGATTCACTTGGAGCAACAAGAGACTAAACCCGGCCCTTTTCAAGCTTGATGGTTGTTTTTTTCAACTCCCAATGGGGCCTATGCTTTGACTCGCATGTGCCCCATGCCCTTCCTTCTTCGCTCTTGGATCATTGTCCACTTCTCCTCGCCGATGATGGTGGCCCTCGGGGCAAGAGATCCTTGAAGTTCGGGAATTTTCAGTAGAGAGTGCCTGGTTTTGAGGATGAAGTCACCAAGGCGTGGAATGAGCCTTGTCATCATGTTGAACCTTATCAAATCCTTTTTCACCAGTTGTAATGCAGCGGAAGGAACTTGTCCTCTTGGAGTCGCGACCTTTTCTCAAACACGCGAGTTCTCTTCATGACGCTCTCCTTATCATTATCCAATTGGACATAACACTAACCTAAAAATAAAGAAAAAGAAAAGCAGAAGTGACAACCAAGTAACCTCAAAATATCTAGACATGGAAAGCTATTGGAGAAACGTTTAGGTTAAGCTGGCCGAAGATAACTACATCAGTTGATCTAATCCATCTCGCCTGAACTTGCACATGCGTCCAACTCTCGTCTATTCTTCCCTAGCTATAAATAGCCTTGCGACCACCCACAACGCCTCACACCACATTGCAAATCGCCCCTAATTTCCTCTCTAAAGCTGGTACAATCTGGAAAGGGCTGGAAGACAAGGATAAGTTGAAGCCAAGGTTAACCGAGGAAAAATCACTTGAAGGCAAGGTTGTGCATACCAATTTTTTCACAAAACAAAACCCTAAAGATATTTAATTGTGATGCTTGATCAGTACAAATTCATAGATTTTATAGATGTGATGTGAACACTGACTATGGATGAATGTTCGAGATAAGCAAATGTTGTGCATCAATTATTTAAGAACGACCGTCATCATAATCATGGCATGTATGGTATATCTAGCCTGAGATGGTCGGTACGTTAAATAATGATACGCGGTCACGCAGGTATCAATGTGAGATGGGTTTTGCCTCACACAAGTAGGAAACTCCATGTCGTGATTCTCGGAGAGGGATATAGCTATTGGTGGAGATTACGGTGGTTGTTACTTGTTAGTGTGTATGTGCAGAGGTCACTATGTTTAGGTTTGCGCTAACGGGGCTAACTTTTATATCAGTGCATCTACTCATGTAAGGTAGCAGGATAATCGTTGTTCATCATTTAATTAACTTGAATTTATTACCTGCTATATCTTCATTAAACATTTCCTTTATTCCTTGTTGAGTATGTTTATCATACTCACGGCCGAGCAACATGAAATTGATAGGATGGAGTGGAAGCATAGTAATAGCTAGCACCTAGGCCAGGGTGTTAGGACTAGGAGTTTTACTACAATCTTAAATAAATATTTTTTAAATAAATAGATAGGGGTCCCTGTTTGATGCATGCCCTAGTAGAATGGCTAGGTTGCTATTGCATGCCCTAGTAGAATGGCTAGGTTGCTATTGCATGCCCTAGTAGAATGGCTAGGTTGCTAACTAGTCTGGTGTTATATTTGTAAGCTATGTTGTACTACTAAGAAATAAATGGAACATGGTTCACTGTGTGCTCTAAATTGTTGATTACTATGTGTACCTTGTATGCATATGATGTATTTTTTATCTCATAAGAATACTGACGAGGGATTAACTCGTCAATGCCTACGTATTGTAGACTTAGGGTTTCGTAAGAAGTAGAAGGTAAGTAGATCTCGAAGGTTTCAGCTGAACAAAGGTGCTCAACTTAATATTATGGTGGCTAGAGTTACAACGATTCAGTCCCCTCTCTCACCCTCAGCTTCCCCTTTATATAGGAGGTGAAACCGAGACTTTTCTGTATCGTACAAGTTACAGTTTATCGGGCCTTGTTGGGTATTTCCCTATATTGATACAAGTTTCATATAATAACTCTATCTTCCTTATCCAAGGATCTCCAATCTTCTAGGCCTCCGAAGTTTCGAGTACATGGGCTTCCTGCTCTTCTGTGGACCAGGGGTATTGATTCGACATGCCCCGTCGGTATACCTATGTCAGATACGACAAGTTTTCACATATTAGTTCTTTCCTTTTTAGGGCGTGAAAGTTTAGTGGCATCAGAGCCAAGGTTCCAGAAAATTTACTTAACAAAAATTTATTTAACCAAACATTAGGGATGTAAGCATATAAAACTAGAAAGCCAATAGCAAACTAGAATAGCACTACTAGGAAAAGGCCTAGCCGTAAGAAGGGTCTCAGTGGCGCACTGCAATATTGGTGCGCCACTGCTAGTTAACATTGGCCCACCAAAAAATGGCGCTCCACTAGTACCAATATAGCAGTGGCGCACTGATTTTGGGGGTACACCATCTCTAAAGTGTGACGAGATCTCACCCCTCCCCCAAACTTAGCACCGGTGCACCCCATAGTGGTGCGCCATTGCTATCTCACATAGCTATGGCGCACCACTATGGGGTGCGCCACTGCTAAGTTTGGGGGTGAGGGGTGGGCCATGGCCTTTTATAGGTAAGCACCTTACTAGTGGCGCACTACTTACAGGTGCTCCACTGCTAAGAAAAATGCCAGTGGATCACCACTCCATCCACGCGCCATTGCTATGTACAGGGGGTGATGGAAAGGTTTGGGCATCACTTAGCAGTGGCGCACCATGCTTGTTGCACCACTGCTAAGTGGTGCCCAAACATTTCCACCCCCCTCTAGATTGCCTTTTCAGTTTTCAAAAAAATAAAAGAAATATAAAGAAATTTCAAAAAAAAAAATACTTTGAGATGTCCATGAATTATGTCATCTAGTTTTAATGATAATTAACAAAAATGAATTTCAACTTTTTATGTAAAATGGCGTCATCTTTCGGTAAACTGGATTTCTGGTTGCATACGACCTCCGATGAAAATCATTTTTATATGAAAATCTATCTACGCTAAATTTCCTATCCGAATTCAACCACCTACGGTTGTTTAGACAAAAATTGGATCCGGAAAATTCAAAACAAAAGAAAAACTTTTTCAAGTTTTAGATTTTCGGCAGAAATTTCAAAAAAAAAAAGAAAAAAATAGCAATGGCGCACTCATGCCTTGGTGCGCCACTGCTAAGCCTCCCGTTCGCGAAATTTGAAATTTGGAGGCCAGCCACTTAACCCCCCTACTCCCTCCTCCCACCTCCATCCTCCTCCACACTCTCCTCTCCTCTCCTCTCCTCCTACTCCTCTCATGTCCGCTCCTCCTACTCCTCTCCTCTTCTCCTACTCCTTCTACTCCTCCATCAACTCCCCATCTACTTCTCCTTACTCCTCTCTGATGACCCTACAGCCTCCCTCCTACTCTCCGGCAAACTCCAACAACCCTCCTCCTCTCCGATGAAGTCCAACGACCCTTCGGCCTCCCTCCTCCCTCCGGCCTCCATTACCTTCCTCCTCTCTATGAACCCTCCTCTCCTACATCCTCCATCCTCACCTCTCCTCCCTTATCTCATCCATCCTCACCACCGGCATCTAGGGTATGAATGAACACGGGACAGAACAAAAACGAGCAAAAAATATCGAAAAATTGTGCCAGATCCAGATCCGGAAATTTCAAATTTTAGTAGTGGCACACCTTGTTTTGGTCCAGTGGCACACCTCCCCTTTTTAGTAGTGGCGCACCAGGGAGCTAGTAGTGGCGCACTGATTGGTGCGCCACTGCTAAGCCGGATAGCAATGGTGCACCACTAGTGCGCCACTGCTAACAGTTAGCAGTGGCGTGATAGTAGTGGCGCACCAGGGTGCGCCACTGATAGCCCATAGTGGTGCGCCCCTGGTTAGGTGTTTCCTAGTAGTGGTGGACCAGGGGTATTGATTCGACATGCCCATACATATGTCAGTAGCCCCCAAGATTTTATTCGAGTCATAGAGTCGAGTGAAATCTCCATCTTTCGTCGACTTAATAATATTTTTGAATTGTGCTCAAATCTTATTCAGTGTCTATATTGCACAGGGATAATGGTAAATGAGGTTGGTTCATCTAACGGATCAGGTACCAGTTAATTGCTCTAGTGGCAAACTCGTATAAACCTACTCCAAGCTCAAGTCCCTGGACTCGAACCTGGGATACTGACGTAACTCAGTTTGTGCCGCTTCACGACTTATCAAAAACTGAATTCCAGCTAGTTTATCGAATACCCAACACATCCATCGGGATCTTTATTCACATCTGTTGATGTGGATAAAGTGGGAGAGCGCATTCAGGTGTGATGCCACGCCACACAGGACAGATCCTGGGGTCTTACCTTCGTGACCCTTTTGCGAATCACGACATTCAGAGTTTTTATCGCGACAGACGTGCTCTGAGAGTACCTTTTGTGAGGCTGATGGAATACTTCATTTTGTCGACTTGATATCTTATGAAAAATAATATCCTGAGTCCCGATTGGAGTACATGACGAGTTTTGTGAAACTCGAAAATGTATGTATACAACCAAAATTCTTTGGTTTCCTTTTATATTGCCTTGTCGACTTGCTTTCTTTTACTACCATATTTCATCGGGTGCACGACCAGCGCTTCCGATGGGAGTAGCCCCCGAGGCTACAGCCGAGTGTTTGCACTTGGGTGTAGGCTCAACTTTGTTATTGGCTAACTCTACATTTTTCATTGTTACTTTGTCTTATCAGCAATATAATCTATACTGCTGATAAGAGTATCCCCCGAGCATATGTTCGGGTGCTTGTTTTGCTGAAATATAGCATGGTTGGAATAAAAATAGTGGTTCGAATATTTATGTCTATTATTTTTTGCAAGTAATGCTCGGGGGCTAAACCCGCAAAATTCCAATATAGTCTATCTCAACAAATATCTCAATATATTCGCCTTGGCTTCGCGTAAGCCTCGCGGATAAAAAAAACAATCAGTAATCTTCGCCACCTCAAATACTCGGGAGCTGGGACGAAAGCTAAAATTCAATGCCTACGTATTCTTAGGGTTTCGTAAGAAGTAGAAGGCAAGTATATCTCGAAGGTTTCAGCCGAACAAATGTGCTCAACTTAATATTACGGTGGCTAGGGTTACAATGATTTGATCCCCTCTCTCACCCTCGGCTTCCCCTTTATATAGGAGGTGAAGCCGACGCTTTTCCGTGTCGTACAAGTTACAGTTTATCGGAGCTCGTTAGGCTTTTCTAGATGTGGTTTTATAACAAAAATATGTCTAGTTGCATCTGGGACACTTTTTCTAACAAGGGACGTAGCATGAGACAGTACCACCGAATACTCCTTCCGTCCATACACATGATGTCTTAGATTTATGTAAAGCGGCATCCTCCATCCATAAAAGAATGTCTTAGATTTGTCTAACGCAGAATTATTGTTATGGAACGAGGGAGTATATCCGATTTTGGTGCGTTACAATGTTTCATGATCTATGGAGAAGTCTGTGAAGTGACAGCAGAAAAATACAATGTTTCATGATCTATGAAGCGGTTTGCTCCTTTCATGTTTTTTTGTATTGTTTGGTTGAGAACAGCAGAGACAGATGCCCGTACGCGCACCGAGTCACCGACACACATAGCTCACGCCTGGTCGTCGTGACGTGATGCATGGGCGGCACCGCAAGCAAACGGAGTCGAGCGGCGCACTGCCAAAGCGCATGATGGATGCCATTTCCACCCAGAAACAGACGGAGCCAGGCGATACTTTGCTCCGTGGCGAAATGGCTGCCACTCCGCCGATCACGGAACCCGCGCGCGTTTCCCCAGAAAATCGATCAGGACCGCCACACACACACACACCGACGAGTGGCCCCCGCTCCACGCCACTACAAGAAAAGGAAAAGAAAAAAGTTAAACGTAACGGCACTGTGCGCGCCGTGACTGCCGGCCGCTGCAACGCACGGGGCAGTCAATGTGGCGCAACCACAACGCACGCACGACGCTGAACCGGAAATCTCAAGTCTGCACTCCCCCAGTCGCGGCCCGCTCTGACCTGTATAAAACGCGCGACCTCGGCGCGGCCATGGCGAACCACCAGTCCACTCTACACACGCACGCCTTCCTCGCGCGTTCGTTCTAGTCGTAGGCCCCGGCCGGCGATCCCCAGCTTTTTAAACTCGCCACCGCCAACCAAAGCGCACGCCAGCGACACACCATGGCCGGGTACCGCCGCACCATCTCCTTCCCGACCCCGAGGGCCAGGACGGACGCCGCCGCCAACGGCAAGCTCGCCGCCGCCTACCGCGTCCGCTCCGCCAGCCTCCCCTGCCGCTTCCACCCGCTCGTCCTCCACCTCGACGACGACGTCGCCGCCCTGCGCCTCATCATCGCCCGCGGCCCCTCCTCCTCCTCCTCCTCCGTCCTCAGCGCGCAGCCGCAGTCCGCGCCCGCCGTCACCGCGGCCGCCGCGCAGGTCGTGCGCGTGCTCGCCTCGCTCTCCGACCTACTCCACCACCCGCAGGCGCAGGACCCACTCCGCCGCCTCGCCACCTCCCCGTCCCCGCTCGCCGACCGCCTGCTCGACGACTTCCTCCGCCTGGCCGACGCGCACGGCACCTTCCGCGAGTCCCTCGTCGCCCTCGCCGCGCTCCAGTCCGAGACGCGCGCGGCCCTGCGCCGCGGCGACCCGGCCCGCCTCGCCTCCGCGGCGCGCGCGCAGCGCCGCGCCGCCCGCGGCCTCCCGCGCCTCGCCGCCGCCGCGCGCGCCGTGGCCTCCAGGCCCCCCGCGCCGCTCCCGGCGGACCTGCAGCCCGAGACGGCGGCCCTCGCGGCCGCGGTCGCCGACTCGGCCGTCGCGGTGGCGTCCGCCTCCGCCGCCGTCTTCTCCGGCGTCTCCGCGCTCTCCAACGCCGCCGCCGCCGCCCGCGTCCAGGTCGCCTCCACCCCGTGCTGGATCACCGCCGCCCAAACCTCGCCCAGAACGTCCTCCCACCAGCGCGTGTGGTGGGTCGCCGACCTCGTGCGCTGGATGTCGCGGGCCAAGCGCCGCTCCGCCGGGAGGCAATCCATAGCCTGCGCCAACGACGACGACGCGTCCACTTCATCCACCTCGTCCACGGCGCGGCTCCGGCCCGAGGCCCGCGTGGAGCCGGAGGAGCGGGCGAGGAAGGCCGCGCTCGAGCTGCACGACAACCTGGAGCGCTGCATCGCCAGCGTCGACGCCAGCGGCGACAAGGTCTTCCGGGCCCTCGTCAACACCAGAGTCTCCCTGCTCAACATCCTCAGCCCAACATTCTGAGCGCTCAACCAAAATTATTTGAGATCTTTTTGGTTTTAGCTTTCATGTTTGGACAAAATTTGTATATAGTACGTAGTACTGCTAGTATAGTATTGTGCCCCGGAAATGGATGCCGCCGGCTGTGAGTGCGTTCCACCTGCATCTTTCAACGAAGAGCTTTCGATCCTGGCGTTACGAATTGCAAGATCTACATCTTTTGTCACGGTTCTTGACAGCAACCCTTGAAAATTCAGATACCGCACATTCCCATCTCATGTACATCACCTCGACAACTTTCTAGATTGACCGGAAATTTGGCTTCTGTTGTGTTGGTCGCAAACAGAATATGCCTGGGGAGCTCCTTGATCCAGTGCCTGAAATTCATCGCCCAGATCCATGACACCTGACTCGATCCAGTCCGTGGCTGCACCCTGAAACCAAGAAAAGCTAAAGCTTGTCTTTTCCGACCCCAAAGTGGTTAAGCTAGGTGAACTGAACCACAAGATCCCGTCCGATCGGTACCTGCAACGCTATGAATTTCATGATCGTGCATCCCTATGAGTACAGTAATATTTCCATTTCAGAGAAAAGTGAGACTGTAACACCAGCACTAACACAAACTGCTCAACCACGGTACCCTCGTGCTCTCCCTGTCACCAACACGGTACCGTCGGCATTGGGCGGCATTGGAGCCATCTCCAACAGCCCGATGTGAGTATGTGACCGGACAGCGGCGGTTCATTTTGGTTCCCGGATATGTTTTTGAAGAAAGTGTCCACTTTTGGTCCTTGAATTTTTTCGATAAAGGATGTTTTATTACTTTGATAAGCAATTACATCCAGCCTCTGCATAACCAGGATGCACACAGCTGTTTCAACAGGCCAGAACGAGCAATAAAAGAAAAAATGTGAAATACATATCGAGACGATAAACTATATAACGCCTAAGGCAAGTGTGGAGCTTCAATCCGTAGACTATGCTGCCACCCATGTCGGGAAAAAGTATCCCTCGCCGTAGCCTCCAACCGTGTACAGACCTCCGTAAATAGGTCTTGGTTCTCCGCCCGCTGAAGAGGTAACCATGAACGGAGAATACATGTACATCTGTAGATGACCTGCAACAAAGAACAGTTTTTATCGTTAAAAATCTTGTCATTTCTACATAGCCATAGCGCCCAGATAACTGCAAGCGCCCCCACCCTAAGAAGCAACTTAAACCTTGCATCAACACCATGAAGCCAATTGCCAAAGACATTTGTCACACTAGTCGGGGGATACAGGGTAGACGCTACTTGGATGACTGACCATATAGATTTCGCAAAACTACACTGGAAGAAGAGGTGTTCGATGGTTTCGTCGTGATGACAGAAAACACACCGTGTATTTCCGTGCCAATTCCGCTTAACAAGATTATCTTTAGTAAGAATAACTCCTCGACGAAGGTACCATCCAAAAATCTAGATTTTTAATGGTATCTTCATCTTCCAAATTTTCTTATTGTTATCAACTGGTAAATCAGAATGGAGGATTGCATTGTATAAAGATTTAACTGAGAAAGAACCATCTACATGAAGATTCCATCTAAATTCATCCGGTTCAGGGGATAATTGAATATCACCCAACCGTTGAACTAGAGTATTCCATGCTGTTAGCCTTTGTCCAAGTAAAACCCGTCTGAACGTCACATTCGGAGGTGAGGTAGCCATGACGGTAGCAATGGTATCACCTTTGCGACGAACAATACTATACAAAGCAGGATATTGTTCACTCAGGGAAGCATTGTCCAACCAAACATCTTCCCAGAAACGTATCTGTGCTCCATTCTTAATAGAAAAAGTACCATGACGAAAGAAAATGTTTTTTGTTGCCATGAGACCAGCCCAGAAGTGAGAGTCCCCGGGTTTCCAAACCACTTGGGAGAGCGTCTTCGAGCCAATATACTTTCTCCGGAGAATAGTTTGCCAAGTCCCGTTCTCGGTAAGAAGCTTAAAAAGCCATTTACCTAGCAGAGCAGAATTCTTAACCTCCAGGTCATGAATTCCAAGTGGTCCCCTTGCCAAAAGAATCTGGATCGATAATAATCGAGTTTATGCAGAATTCCTTTCGGCAGAAGGAAGAATGATAACATATACAGTACCATATTTGTTAGTACCGAGTTAATGAGTACCAGTCTTCCTCCTATGGACAGCAATTTGCCTTTCCAACTACTAAGGCGTTTCTGTAATCTTTCTTCCACAATCTTCCATTCAGCAAGGGTAAGTCTCCGATAGTGAATCGGGATACCCAAATACCGAATAGGGAAATGGCCTTGCCCGCAACCAAACAACTCTGTATACTGAGTCATATCGTTTTGGGCATCGCCGAAACAGAACAATTCACTCTTATGGAAGTTAATTTTCAATCCCGACAATTGCTCGAATGCTGCTAAAATTAATTTGAGATTACGAGCTTTTTCGAGATTATGATCCATAAAAAGAATTGTGTTTTTGTGTTTTTGGTCCTTGAATTATAGTGAAAGGTTACTTTTGATACTAGAACTTTCCTTTGGTTCAAGATGAACCTTAGGGCTTGTTTGATTCAAAGGAATCTTACAAGCATTTTGTAAGATTTTGATCCTTAGGAATTTTCCTATATGCACCGTTTGATTGGTATGATTGAATCCTTAGGAATGCATAGGATTTTTTCCTATAGAATTGCATTGCACTATGTTTCATAGGAAAATCTCCATCGACTCAAACCTCATGTAACGCAACGCTTCAAACGAATTGGAAGAGGGAGAAACCAAGCGAGAGACTGATTCTAAGACACATGGGTTCCAATTTTTGCATTAAGATGTTGTGTTCCACATCTCAGCTAGCTTGTGCTTGTCTGGTTCAAAACCACACGTCAGCAACTTCCTCAATTCAACCAAAAAGGATGAAAAGTGGACTAATCTGAGAGTTCAAGGTCTATTTTAAAATAAAATCAATTTTTGGGAAGAAACTTAAACTTTTCAAAGAATTCAAGAATGAGAAGTGGACTTTTGGTTCGCGGGTAGGAAAAACCCAACCTACTGACCCGATCCAGAAGGATCCAAATTTAAGTTAGAAGTGTTATGGCGGTGACGTGTCGCAGATCGCGTGGGTGTCCTCCCACTTCAGTGTCGAGCCCGCCTTGCAGCGACCGGCTTACCTTTTGCACCTATTGCTTTATGCGTCCATCAATAGTACGCTTCATCTTCAACAACCACGTCAGGATAGGTTATCGTCGCCGGTCTTCTGCGCAAGCATTGATGGCTGTCACGTTATGTTGTAGTAGCACGGGTAGCACCCCTCGATAGGACAAAGGGCAAGGACTGGCCGTGGATGACGATGAAGGATGACGACGAGGCCGGGTCCTCGCGTGCAAAGCCGAAGCGTGTCTGCATCAACATCAACGTGGATGTGGTGTGGGCTCTCTACCGGAGCAGGGCGTCTGCAAGGTGGGAATACGTCCACCTTCCTAGCGGCTAGCACCTCTACAAGTGGAGGCTGCTTGTGCCGCCGGTGGGCACGCGCGACGCAAAAAGATATACCGCTAGACGCTCCTGCCTCTAGATCTGCTGGAGGACCCTACCTACGGCGTCAACTCGTCCATGTGGTACACCAACAACAATCGGGAGTGGAAACCTTGCGCTATGATGGGATCCTTATCGATGGGAAGTTCGACTACGGCGTTGCCCCGATCGTGAAGACGGAGGAGGATATGATACTGGTCGAGCGAGAGCTTTTTTATCCGCGAGGAGGACCGGGACAACAACCTCAGCTTGCTCGCCCGAGCAGATGGAGGACCAATTCCAGATCATGCCACCCGGGATGGACGAGGGGGAGGCTCTGCGACTAGGCATCAAGGCCTCGGAGTTGCGGGAGGTGGCCGAGTGGGAGGTCCTCGATGTACAGCTGCGTGAATCGTCACTCACGCAGTAGAAGCTTGCCACTGCGCCAGACCACAGCTGCACCGGCCCCTCAGATCGCCGTCACAACCAACTTGGGAGGCGTCAAGCTAGGCGTAGGCCCCTCAGACACTCTGCGAAGCAACCACCCTAGGTTCGGTCTGACATCCGAGCCTAAAATGCCCGCGAGCCAGCAAGATGAGGCGAGCTATTAGTCATGCCCTTAATGGTCCCATGGCCGCATCCGTGGCCAATGCCAGTGCTCGTCGACCAAACAATGGAAGACGACTTGACGAGTAGACATGCCTATGGTTTCTGCTCTGTTTCTTTATATTTGTATGTTCTTTTATTATTTGCACTATAGTATAAAATAAGTTTGTAATGTAATATAAGAATTTGTTAGTATTAAAAATATAAATGCGCCTTAACTGCGTTATTGCCGCCCCTCTCAAAACTGGCACGAGAAAGTCACGAGTTTCCAGCTCGTGCCATCTCCGCCCGCTGCCGCCTGCCGGGGACATGCCTAACTGGCGGCGCAAGTGGCTGCCTGTGTGCAGTGCAGAGCGGGCACCGCCGGCCTCGATCGACAGCTCCGATCCACGGTGCTCACCCACGCATAATGCGTTGGGTGATCGGTCGGTGTGGATGCCCCTACTGCCCTACACCTTTCCTGCTCGTCCCGCCCAGCCGCCCCTCAATTCAGAAAGACCTTCAGTTCAGGCGCCACGGCTTCCCACCGGTGATTGCACAAGATCATGTGAGTTCGTCATGTGATAATCTGGACTCACCATTCTCGGCAAAAACAATAGCAGGATCATGTGATGAGATGCATACTTGTAACATGTATGCGATCATTTGAGGGACATGTGAGGCGTCATGTGATGAAACTGGATGCAACAGAGGTATGCCGTTTCCCAGGGCCGGCCGGCGAGGAGGAGGCGACACATGACGACGGAGGCACACAGCGCATTCATCGCCGTGGATGGAAACAAATACATTTCCGTTGCCTTTTCTTTAGTGAACGACCACCAGATGGCCATATGGTCGCTCACGCACTCACGCACGACGATGAAGTCTCGATCACGATCAGGTAAACGACATTGCAAATTGATCTGAAGTTTTCAGCACGAAGCAGCCGTCTAAACCATGGCCGGCAGACCGGTATGGAAGGAGCTACAGTCGTCCGTCGGTCATCAAGACCCCGTCGCGCGCTCGCAGGCAGCTACGACGAACCAGCTCGACGTACGCGCTTTCGCGCGGTTGCGCCCGGCGCACGTTCTCTTGACCAGCCAGGCTCGCTCGCCATTAATCTGTAGAGATCAAGGCGTCGAGCTGCCACATGCGGGAGGAAGACGGCTTCCGTTTCTTCTTTGTTTATTCAAGCAGAACGTACCTAAGGATAGATGCATGGATAGATGCTCTCGTGCTGGCAATGGCGAATATGAAACGGTGTTGGTGCCTGCTTGGTTCCCGACACGATGCTCCCCGGGGCCTGCACGTGAACCCGGCTTACAAGCACGTTGCTGCCAGGGTTCTCGTCTCGTCGCTCGGATTTGTGACGACGTCTGCTGGCTGTCCCGTGTCGCCCGGCTGGCCTGCTCAATCCAACAGCCGCAGACTCGGCGCGTCAGGGAGTGTCTGCTCTCAGCCGAGATGGGACGGGTCCGCTGCTAGGGCATCTCCAGCGGGGCGACGCATATTTATGTCCGTTTGCGTCGGGCACGGACACAAAAAAATGTCCGTATGTCCGCATGCGTCTGCCCCTTCCCCAGCGGCAGGGACGCATTTATTTGATCGCATGCGTAATTAGAGAGGAGAGAGAGGGAAATATTTTGTTTGTGTGACTAGGAATGAACACATGCGTGATTAAAGGAGGAGAGAGAGGCTGCATGCAGACCAACCGGACGAAAACGGACGCGTCCGCAGAGACGCATTCCTGGCGCATATTTGGTCCACGTTTGCGTCAGAACGGACACTACGGACGTTTTGCGTCGCCTCGCTGGAGGGTGTTTTTTGTCCGCGCAGACGCAAACGGACGAAAAACGTCCGTCTGTGTCGCCCCGCTCGAGATGCCCCTAGTGCTACACTCGTACCAGTCTTCAAACTGGCACCTACGATAGTGAAACAAAAGCGCAAGGTAAACGCTTCTCATCCGGCGACCGATCGAGGGAAAAGGATCGGTCGCTCGGTTCCTCGTCTGGTGCTGGGCCATGATTCGCTGGCTTGCCTGGTATC
Organism: Lolium perenne; assembly: GCF_019359855.2. Classification (NCBI taxonomy): domain Eukaryota; kingdom Viridiplantae; phylum Streptophyta; class Magnoliopsida; order Poales; family Poaceae; genus Lolium; species Lolium perenne. The sequence continues at coordinate 269,560,758 of NC_067245.2, forward strand.
TGGCCCATCAGCTGTTCGCCTGTATGGCCCATCATCTGTTCATCCACACGTTCGGCCTAGCACTCAACACATATAGAGACCAATTGCTGGCCCAGCACTCAACGTATGGCCCGATTTTTGTTGTATTTGTGTGTGAATTTTTGTAAAGATAGTTGGTGTTTTTTGTTGTAATTCAATATATACTAAATTAAATTTTGCTTGACCACTTTGCAGTATTTGCAAACATATTTTTTTTTGTTTTAATCATTTCTGACTTTTGTACAAATAGTTGGTGGATTTTTGTTGTAAGTATGTTATCTACCTCTCCACATGGCATGACTTTTGTTATTAACTATTGTTGTAAATATGTTACTGATTTGTTGTAAAGATATTTCTTGCATGGAAAACTGACTGTTATTGTAAACACCCAAATAAAAAAAAGTTGTTTTTGTTGTTAATTATTATTGTAAATATATTGATAGTTTGTTGTAAATGTATGTACCGTACATATAATGATTAGTGCTAAAATTGTATGTAAACACACCAATCATTTTTTATTTTGTTGTAATATGTTGCATTTTTTGTTAAAATAGCTAGTGATTTTTGTTGTAAATCAATCTATAGCAAAAATATTGTTGTTTAACCTCTTTCTGTAACATTTACTTTAAAAAAATGATGTGCCGCTTTTGTTGTAATATCGAAAAAAATTGTACACAAGGTGAGAGATTTTTGTTGTAAAACTCTCTGTTCTAGTAATAAATAACTATGGTGGCATTTTATGTGAATACCAAGATAGTTAGGGGAAGCAGGATATACACGTTGTGGTTTGGTGGGACGGCGGGTTGATTTCTCGAAACTTGAGGTGCTAAAATGCAAAACGTTTGCTGCTGCTATATTTGGCCGGTAGATCGCGATCCGACGGTCGGGACAGCAACCGATTTTATCAGCCCACGTCGGTCGCCCGACGCTGAGCGCTGCCCAAAGCGCAAAATGCGAGTAGTACAAGCTAGCGCAACACCTGACCACGCGAGCAGAGACCCACGGCGTGTAAAGGTCGTTTGAAACAGAGATTTAGTGCATATGGACACGAGTGATTCTTATTTTAAAAAAGTAACTGAAATTATATTTTAAAGTTTTAGAAAAATCTGAAAATAAATTATGATGTAGCCAGTAATGTATTCCACCAACGTGTAAATATTCAGCTGAAAATAATTTATATTTTGAGCTACACAAAAATAACAAATGTGTGATCTGACTATAGTGATTCAAATCTTTAAAAAAAACAGACTTTGTCATTTTTTTTTGGAAAATTTGCTATAGGACACCGCTATTTTATGTCTTTGCCAAGTACCATTATAATTTTGTGGCACATTTACCAAAACACACCACCTAACTAAAAAGGAATATTTTGCACTTTGTTTTCAAAACCAGTCATCCCAGGCAAAAGTTAAAATTTTCCGTTTTTAGCCAAATGGTGTGTTCTGACAAATGTACCACAGAATTGTAATGGTATCCGGCAAAGACACAATCGAGCATTATTGCTATTCCAAGTAATTCATCATGTTTTTATTTATCTTCCAAATTAAATTTTGGCATGAGAAAATTAGTCTGTAAAGCTCTCACGAACTTGATGGCACATATACTTTATTGCACTTAATAAATTTGATCATTGTGCCTATCTTATGAAGTTTATATGTTTGCAAATTACGAGTTGGGAGTTAGTAGAACCATGCTTCTATGGGAAACACTTTCAACATTGCATTTATATTTAGTTGATGTCACGTTCTTTTGTTTATGGATGCCTAGCGGTGCGAAATAAAATGGAAACTTATAAGTCCATGGAGTTTGTATATGAGTTAGGGAAACGCATGGACCGCTAATCTAAGCCATGCATCATTCGTGGTGGAAATTTACAGCTAAGCCATAGTGAGCATTCTATGAAGTATTTGCAATAAAAAGCTATACTCATAGTAAATAAAAAATTGATGAGATGCTCATTGTCAGTTTGTCTTGTCATTTTGGTATGGGATTGCTCCTACAAGAGTACCTCCATATCATCGGGCCAGAGGTCCCAAAATTGCTTGTTCTTAAATTACTTGTATCTAGTCACCCTCTGAACTTTGAAGGTGTCCTAGCATTTATGTTGTTCTACTTCATAAAGGATAAGTTGAGCACCACTTTGCTATGTTTTATCTATGCTCATAAACAAATAGTTGCTTTCAATCCACTATTATTCATGATCCTTAGTTTGAGTTACTTCTCATGTTATAACATAGTTGCTAAGTTTGATTGAATTATATCTATCATGTCTATGTTAGAGTACTTAGATCCCAGCTCATAATGCTTTACATGCTTGATCAGATTGTGTTGGCTGCATGTCACCTCAAAAATTATTTTGTTATCACTTACCTACTCGAGGACGAGCAGGAGTTAAGATTAGGGATGCTTGATACGTCGCAAACGTATCTATAATTTTTGATGCTCCATGCTTGTTCTACACCAATTTCTATATATTTTGTTTACACTTCGTGGAACTTTTATGCATTTTTCGGAACTAACATATTGACAAGATGCCACGGTGCTAGTTCCCTGTTTTCTGCTATTTTTATATTTCAGAAAAATTGTACAAGAAATATTCTCGGAATTGGACGAAATAAAAGCCGAAGTCAATATTTTACCAAAATGAAGACGAAGTCCGTGATGGGATTCGTAGCATAGAAAACAAAAAATTTCCTACCGCGAGAACGCAATCCAAGCCAAGATGCAATCTAGAAGACGGTAGCAACGAGGGGATGAACGAGACTAACCCTTGAAGATTTCCAAAGCCTACAAGAGGAGGCTCTCGTTGCTGCGGTAGACGATCACTTGCCACTTTCAAAAGCGCGTAGAAGATCTTGACGGTGCCACAATCGGGCAGCACCTCCGTACTCGGTCACACGTACGGTGTTGATGAAGACGACGTCCTTCTCCCTGTTCCAGCGGGCAGTGGAAGTAGTAGATCCTCCTCGGAATCCCGGCAGCACGACGGCGTGGTGGCGGTGGTGGTGGAGATCTCCGACAGAGCTTCGCCTAAGCTATGTGGTAGAGAGAGGGAGGAGGGAACCGCTAGGGTTTCTGGGAGAGGGGGCTCTTAGGGGGTGCGGCCATGGTGGTCTTGGTGTGGCCGGCCAGCCCCTCCCCTCCCCTCTTTATATAGGTGGAAGCCCCAAGGATTAGGTCAAAAGTCTCCGAATAAGACCCCAACATAAACCTTCAACCTAGGGGGAGTGGGACTCTGATGTCTACTCACGCTTCTTTTCCTGTAGACAGTGTTGGGCCTCCAAGAGCAGAGGTTTGTAGAACAGCAGCAAGTTTCCCTTAAGTGAATCACCCAAGGTTTATCGAACTCAGGGAGGAAGAGGTCAAAGATATCCCTCTCAAGCAACCCTGCAATCACGATACAAGAAGTCTCTTGTGTCCCCAACACACCTAATACACTTGTCAGATGTATAGGTGCACTAGTTTGGCGAAGAGATACTGAAATACAAGTGGTATGAATGAATATGAGTAGTAGTAACGGCGCCAGAAAATAGCTTGCTGGCGTGCAGTTGATGGTAGTAATATTGCAGGAAGTAAAGATGCAGTAGAACAGTAAATAAGCGATGATTGCAGTATTTGGAAACAAGGCCTAGGGATCATACTTTCACTAGTGGACACTCTCAACATTGATCACATAATAAAACCACTCTACACTCTCTTGTTGGATGATGAACACCATTAATTGTGTAGGGATACAAGAGCACCTCAATGCCGGAGTTAACAAGCTCCACAACATTCGATGTTCATATTTAAATAACCTTAGAGTGCATGATAAACCAACGCAATTATACCGAGTACTAACATAGCATGCACACTTTCACCGTCAAGCTATGAAAGGGGGAATAGATCGCATCAATACTATCATAGTAATAGTTAACTCCATAATCTACAAGAGATCACAATCATAGCCTATGCCAAGTACTACATGATGCACACACTGTCACCATTACATCATGGAGGAGGAATAGAATACTTTAATAACATCACTAGAGTAGCACATAGATGATATTCAACTAGATCACAAAGCTCATTGATGGCGTGTAAAGCACACGTCCGTTGGGAACCCCAAGAGGAAGGTGTGATGCGTACAGCAGCAAGTTTTCCCTCAGAAAGAAACCAAGGTTTATCGAACCAGGAGGAGCCAAGAAGCACGTTGAAGGTTGATCGCAGCGGGATGTAGTGCGGCGCAACACCAGGAATTCCGGCGCCAACGTGGAACCTGCACAACACAACCAAAGTAGTTTGCCCCAACGAAACAGTGAGGTTGTCAATCTCACCGGCTTGCTGTAACAAAGGATTAGATGTATAGTGTGGATGATGATTGTTTGCAGAAAACAGTAGAACAAGTATTGCAGTAGATTGTATTCAATGTAAAAGAATGGACCGGGGTCCACAGTTCACTAGAGGTGTCTCTCCCATAAGATAAATAGCATGTTGGGTGAACAAATTACAGTCGGGCAATTGACAAATAGAGAGAGCATGACAATGCACATACATGATATAATGAGTATTGTGAGATTTAATTGGGCATTACGACAAAGTACATAGACCGCTATCCAGCATGCATCTATGCCTAAAAAGTCCACCTTCAGGTTATCATCCGAACCCCTTCCAGTATTAAGTTGCAAACAACAGACAATTGCATTAAGTATGGTGCGTAATGTAATCAATAACTACATCCTCGGACATAGCATCAATGTTTTATCCCTAGTGGCAACAGCACATCCAAAACCTTAGAACTTTCTGTCACTGTCCCATATTTAATGGAGGCATGAACCCACTATAGAGCATAAATACTCCCTCTTGGAGTTAAGAGTAAAAACTTGGCCAGAGCCTCTACTAATAACGGAGAGCATGCAAGATCATAAACAACACATAGGTAATAGATTGATAATCAACATAACATAGTATTCTCTATCCATCGGATCCCGACAAACACAACATATAGCATTACAGATAGATGATCTTGATCATGTTAGGCAGCTCAGAAGATCCGACAATGAAGCACATGAGGAGAAGACGACCATCTAGCTACTGCTATGGACCCATAGTCCAGGGGTGAACTACTCACTCATCCTCCGGAGGCGACCATGGTGGTGAAGAGTCCTCCGGGAGATGATTCCCCTCTCCGGCAGGGTGCCGGAGGCGATCTCCTGAATCCCCCGAGATGGGATTGGCGGCGGCGGCGTCTCTGGAAGGTTTTCCGTATCGTGGCTCTCGGTACTGGGGGTTTCACGACGAAGACTATATGTAGGCGGAAGGGCAGGTAAAGGGGCGTCACGAGGGCCCCACACAACAGGCCGGCGCGGCCAGGGCTTGGGCCGCGCCGCCCTGGTGTGTCGCCACCTCGTGGCCCCACTTCGACTCTCCCTCGGACTTCTGGAAGCTTCGTGGCAAAATAGGACCCTGGGCGTTGATTTCGTCCAATTCCGAGAATATTTCCTTACTAGGATTTCTGAAACCAAAAACAGCAGAAAACAGCAACTGGCTCTTCGGCATCTCGTTAATAGGTTAGTGCCGGAAAATGCATAAATACGACATATAATGTGTATAAAACATGTAGATATCATCTTTAATGTGGCATGGAACATAAGAAATTATCGATACGTCGGAGACGTATCAGCATCCCCAAGCTTAGTTCCTGCTCGTCCCGAGCAGGTAAACGATAACAAAGATAATTTCTGGAGTGACATGCCATCATAACCTTGATCATACTATTGTAAACATATGTAATGAATGCAGCGATCAAAACAATGGTAATGACATGAGTAAACAAATGAATCATAAAGCAAAGACTTTTCATGAATAGTACTTCAAGACAAGCATCAATAAGTCTTGCATAAGAGTTAACTCATAAAGCAATAAATCAAAGTAAAGGTACTGAAGCAACACAAAGGAAGATTAAGTTTCAGCGGTTGCTTTCAACTTATAACATGTATATCTCATGAATATTGTCAATGTAAAGTAATATAACAAGTGCAATATGCAAGTATGTAGGAATCAATGCACAGTTCACACAAGTGTTTGCTTCTTGAGGTAGAGAGAAATAGGTGAACTGACTCAACATAAAAGTAAAAGAAAGGCCCTTCGCAGAGGGAAGCATTGATTGCGATATTTGTGCTAGAGCTTTGGTTTTGAAAATAAGAAACAATTTTGTCAACGATAGTAATAAAGCATATGTATCATGTAAATTATATCTTACAAGTTGCAAGCCTCATGCATAGTATACTAATAGTGCCCGCACCTTATCCTAATTAGTTTGGATTACCGGGATTATCGCAATACACATGTTTTAACCAAGTGTCACAAAGGGGTACCTCTATGCCGCTTGTACAAAGGTCTAAGGAGAAAGCTCGCATTTGGATTTCTCGCTTTTTATTATTCTCAACTTAGACATCCATACCGAGACAACATAGACAACAGATAATGTACTCCTCTTTAATGCATAAGCATGTAGCAACAATTAATGTTCTCATATGAGATTGAGGATATATGTCCAAAACTGAAACTTCCACCATGATTCATGGCTTTAGTTAGCGGCCCAATGTTCTTCTCTAACAATATGCATGCTCTAACCATTAAATGAGTGGTAAATCTCCCTTACTTCAGACAAGACGGACATGCATAGCAACTCACATGATATTCAACAAAGAATAGTTGATGGCGTCCCCAGGAACATGGTTATCGCACAACAAGCAACTTAATAAGAGATAAAGTGCATAAGTACATATTCAATACCACAATAGTTTTTAAGCTATTTGTCCCATGAGCTATATATTGCAAAGGTAAAGAATGGAAATTTTTAAAGGTAGCACTCAAGAAATTTACTTTGGAATGGCGGAGAAATACCATGTAGTAGGTAGGTATGGTGGACACAAATGGCATAGTGGTTGGCTCAAGGATTTTGGATGCATGAGAAGTATTCCCTCTCGATACAAGGTTTAGGCTAGCAAGGTTATTTGAAACAAACACAAGGATGAACCGGTGCAGCAAAACTCACATAAAATACATATTGTAAACATTATAAGACTCTACACCGTCTTCCTTGTTGTTCAAACTCAATACTAGAAATTATCTAGACTTTAGAGAGACCAAATATGCAAACCAAATTTTAGCAAGCTCTTTGTATTTCTTCATTAATAGGTGCAAAGTATATGATGCAAGAGCTTAAACATGAGCACAACAATTGCCAAGTATCAAATTATTCAAGACATTTTAGAATTACTACATGTAGCATTTCCCGATTCCAACCATATAACAATTTAACGAAGAAGATTCAACCTTCGCCATGAATACTATGAGTAAAGCCTAAGGACATATTTGTCCATATGCAACAGCGGAGCGTGTCTCTCTCCCACACAATGAATGCTAGGATCCATTTTATTCAAACAAAAACAAAAACAAAAACAAAAATAAACCGACGCTCCAAGCAAAGCACATAAGATGTGATGGAATAAAAATATAGTTTCAGGGGAGGAACCTGATAATGTTGTCGATGAAGAAGGGGATGCCTTGGGCATCACCAAGCTTAGACGCTTGAGTCTTCTTAAAATATGCAGGGGTGAACCACCGGGGCATCCCCAAGCTTAGAGCTTTCACTCTCCTTGATCATATTGTATCATCCTCCTCTCTTGATCCTTGAAAACTTCCTCCACCCCAAACTCGAAACAACTCATTAGAGGGTTAGTGCATAATAAAAATTCACATGTTCAGAGGTGATACAATCATTCTTAACACTTCTGGACATTGCACAAAGCTACTGGACATTAATGAAACAAAGAAATTCATCCATCATAGCAAAAGAGGCAATGCGAAATAAAAGACAGAATCTGTCAAAACAGAACAGTCCGTAAAGATGGATTTTATTGAGGCACCAGACTTGCTCAAATGAAAATGCCCAAATTGAATGAAAGTTGTGTACATATCTGAGGAGCACGCACGTAAATTCGCATATTTTTCTGAGCTACCTACAGAGAGGCAGGTCGAAATTCGTGACAGCAAAGAAATCTGTTTCTGCGCAGTAATCCAAATCTAGTATGAACCTTACTATCAACGACTTTACTTGGCACAACAATGCACAAAACTAAGATAAGGAGAGGTTGCTACAGTAGTAAACAACTTCCAAGACTCAAATATAAAATAAAAATAATGTGGTAAAAACATGGGTTGTCTCCCATAAGCGCTTTTCTTTAACGCCTTTCAGCTAGGTGCAGAAAGTGTATATCAAGTGTTATCAAGAGACGAAGTATCAACATCATAACTTGCTCTAATAATAGAATCAAAAGGTAACTTCATTCTCTTTCTAGGGAAGTGTTCCATACCTTTCTTGAGAGGAAATTGAGATTTAATATTACCTTCCTTCATATCAATGATAGCTCCAACAGTTCGAAGAAAAGGTCTTCCCAATATAATGGGACAAGATGCATTGCATTCAATATCCAAGACAACAAAATCAACGGGGACAAGGTTATTGTTAACCATAATACGAACATTATCAATTCTCCCCAAAGGTTTCTTTATAGCATTATCAACAAGATTAACATCCAAATAACAATTTTTCAATGGTGGCAAGTCAAGCATATCATAAATTTTCTTAGGCATAACGGAAATAAGATCACATAAAGCATTACAATGAAAGTCATTGACCTTCATCTTAATGATGGGCTCCCAACCATCCTCTAACTTTCTAGGAATAGAGGTTTCAAGTTCTAGTTTCTCTTCCCTAGCTTTTATGAGAGCATTTGTAATATGTTTTGTGAAAGCCAAGTTTATAGCACTAGCATTAGGACTCTTAGCAAGTTTTTGTAAGAACTTTATAACTTCAGAGATGTGGCAATCATCAAAATCCAAACCATTATAATCTAAAGCAATTGGATCATCATCCCCAATGTTGGAAAAAATTTCAAAGCTTTTATCACAGCAGTTTCAAATAGCTTTAGCGCTTTATAGCTTTTGCACGCTTTGCACTAGGAGTGGAAACATTGCCAACACCAATTATTTTACCATTATTAGTAGGAGGTGCAGCAACATGTGGAGCATTAGCATTGCTAGTGGTGGTAATAATCCAAACTTTAGCTACATTATTCTCTTTAGCTAGTTTTTCATTTTCTTCTCTTTCCCACCTAGCATGCAATTCGGCCATCAATCTTATATTCTCATTAATTCTAACTTGGATGGCATTTGTTGTAGTAACAATTTTATTTTCAATATTCTCAGGTTTAGCAGCCATTTTATTAATTAAAGAAGATTTTGACGCAGACATGTATGAGATTCGGTTTTCAGCATTTGCAAGTTTAGTTTGCAACCCAGAAATCTCCATATTCAGATTTTCAAGTTGATTTCCTATATTCTTCAACAAGGTAGATTGTTCATTCATAGTTTTAGTAAATAATTTATTTTGCTCATATTGTGATTGCATAAAGCTCTTGGTGGATCTTTCAATTTCTAACATCTTTTCCTCATTAGGTGAAACATATCTACCATAAGAGTTACCATTAGCAGGATATGGCCTAGAATTATTGTAATTGTTATTTTTAACGAAATTCACACCAACATGTTCTTTTTGGGCAACCAATGAAGCTAAAGGAACATTATTAGGATCAACATTAGTCCTATCATTCACAAGCATAGACATAATAGCATCAATCTCATCACTCAAGGAAGAGGATTCTTCGACAGAATTTACCTTCTTACCTTGTGGAGCTCTTTCCGTGTGCCATTCAGAATAATTAATCATCATATTATCAAGAAGCTTTGTTGCTTCACCAAGAGTGATGGACATAAAGGTACCTCCAGCAGCTGAATCCAATAGGTTCCGCGAAGAAAAGTTCAGTCCTGCATAAAAGGTTTGGATGATCATCCAAGTAGTCAGTCCATGGGTTGGGCAATTTTTAACCAAAGATTTCATTCTTTCCCAAGCTTGTGCAACATGCTCATTATCCAATTGTTTAAAATTCATTATGCTACTCCTCAAAGATATAATTTTAGTAGGGGGATAATATCTACCAATAAAAGCATCCTTGCATTTAGTCCATGAATCAATACTATTCTTAGGCAGAGATAGCAACCAATCTTTAGCTCTTCCTCTTAATGAGAAAGGAAACAATTTTAATTTTATAATGTCACCATCTACATCTTTATACTTTTGCATTTCACACAATTCAACAAAATTATTGAGATGGGCAGCAGCATCATCAGAACTAACACCAGAAAATTGCTCTCGCATAACAAGATTCAGTAAAGCAGGTTTAATTTCAAAGAATTCTGCTGTAGTAGCAGGTGGAGCAATAGGTGTGCATAAGAAATCATTATTATTTGTGGTTGTGAAGTCACACAACTTAGTATTTTCAGGAGTGGCCATTTTAGCAGTAGTAAATAAAGCAAACTAGATAAAATAAATGCAAGTAACTAAATTTTTTTTGTGTTTTTGATATAGAGTGCAAGACAGTAAATAAAGTAAAGCTAGCAACTAATTTTTTTGTGTTTTGATATAATGCAACAAACAAGAAAGTAAATAAAATAAAGCAAGACAAAAACAAAGTAAAGAGATTGGATTGTGGAGACTCCCCTTGCAGCGTGTCTTGATCTCCCCGGCAACGGCGCCAGAAAAATGCTTGATGGCGTGTAAAGCACACGTCCGTTGGGAACCCCAAGAGGAAGGTGTGATGCGTACAGCAGCAAGTTTTCCCTCAGAAAGAAACCAAGGTTTATCGAACCAGTAGGAGCCAAGAAGCACGTTGAAGGTTGATGGCAGCGGGATGTAGTGCGGCGCAACACCAGGGATTCCGGCGCCAACGTGGAACCTGCACAACACAACCAAATTACTTTGCCCCAACGAAACAGTGAGGTTGTCAATCTCACCGGCTTGCTGTAACAAAGGATTAGATGTATAGTGTGGATGATGATTGTTTGCAGAAAACAGTAGAACAAGTATTGCAGTAGATTGTATTCAATGTAAAAGAATGGACCGGGGTCCACAGTTCACTAGAGGTGTCTCTCCCATAAGATAAATAGCATGTTGGGTGAACAAATTACAGTCGGGCAATTGACAAATAGAGAGAGCATGACAATGCACATACATGATATAATGAGTATTGTTAGATTTAATTGGGCATTACGACAAAGTACATAGACCGCTATCCAGCATGCATCTATGCCTAAAAAGTCCACCTTCAGGTTATCATCCGAACCCCTTCCAGTATTAAGTTGCAAACAACAGACAATTGCATTAATATGGTGCGTAATGTAATCAATAACTACATCCTCGGACATAGCATCAATGTTTTATCCCTAGTGGCAACAGCACATCCACAACCTTAGAACTTTCTGTCATTGTCCCAGATTTAATGGAGGCATGAACCCACTATCGAGCATAAATACTCCCTCTTGGAGTTAAGAGTAAAAACTTGGCCAGAGCCTCTACTAATAACGGAGAGCATGCAAGATCATAAACAACACATAGGTAATAGATTGATAATCAACATAACATAGTATTCTCTATCCATCGGATCCTGACAAACACAACATATAGCATTACAGATAGATGATCTTGATCATGTTAGGCAGCTCACAAGATCCGACAATGAAGCACATGAGGAGAAGATGACCATCTAGCTACTGCTATGGACCCATAGTCCAGGGGTGAACTACTCACTCATCACTCTGGAGGCGACCATGGCGGTGAAGAGTCCTCCGGGAGATGATTCCCCTCTCTGGCAGGGTGCCGGAGGCGATCTCCTGAATCCCCCGAGATGGGATTGGCGGCGGCGGTGTCTCTGGAAGGTTTTCCGTATCGTGGCTCTCGGTACTGGGGGTTTCGCGACGAAGACTATATGTAGGCGGAAGGGCAGGTAAAGGGGCGTCACAAGGGCCCCACACAACAGGCCGGCGCGGCCAGGGCTTGGGCCGCGCCGCCCTGGTGTGTCGCCACCTCGTGGCCCCACTTCGACTCTCCCTCGGACTTCTGGAAGCTTCGTGGCAAAATAGGACCCTGGGCGTTGATTTCGTCCAATTCCGAGAATATTTCCTTACTAGGATTTCTGAAACCAAAAACAGCAGAAAACAAAGAATCGGCTCTTCGGCATCTCGTTAATAGGTTAGTGCCGGAAAATGCATAAATACGACATATAATGTGTATAAAACATGTAGATATCATCAATAATGTGGCATGGAACATAAGAAATCATCGATACGTCGGAGACGTATCACTCATCATATGGATCTCAATCATGTAAGGCAGCTCATGAGATCATTGTATTGAAGTACATGGGAGAGAGATTAACCACATAGCTACCGGTACAGCCCTTAGCCTCGAAGGAGAACTACTCCCTCCTCATGAGAGACAGCAGCGGTGATAAAGATGGCGGTGGTGTCGATGGAGATGCCTTCCGGGGGCACTTCCCCGTCCCGGCGGCGTGCCGGAAAAGAGACTTATGTCCCCCAGATCTTGGCTTCGCGATGGCGGCGGCTCTGGAAGGTTTCTCGTACCGTGGCTTTTTCGTATCGAAGATTTAGGTCAGGGGGCTTCTTATAGGCGAAGAGGCGGAGTCGGAAGGGCTGCGGTGGCTCCACACAATAGGGGGGCGCCCCCCCCCCTTGGGCCGCGCCGCCACCTTGTGTGGTGGGCCTGTGGCTCTCCTCCGGTACTTCTTCGATGTTCTGGAAGCTTCGTGGAATTATAAGATGCTGGGCGTTGATTTTGTCCAATTCCGAGAATATTTCCTTACTAGGATTTCTGAAACCGAAAACAGCAGAAAACAGGAACTGGCACTTCGGCATCTCGTCAATAGGTTAGTTCCAGAAAACGCATCAAAACGATATAAAGTGTGAACAAAACATGTAGGTATTGTCATAAAACAAACATGGAACATAAGAAATTATCGATACGTTTGAGACGTATCAAGCATCCCCAAGCTTAGTTCCTACTCGTCCTCGAGTAGGTAAACGATAACAAGGATAATTTCTGAAGTGACATGCTACTAACATAATCTTGATCATACTATTGTAAAGCATATGAGATGAATGCAGCGATTCGAAGCAATGTTGAAGACAATGAGTAAACAAATGAATCATATAGCAAAGACTTTTCATGAATAGTACTTTCAAGACAAGCATCAATAAGACTTGCATAAGAGTTACTCATAAAGCAATAGATTCAAAGTAAAGGCATTGAAGCAACACAAAGGAAGATATAAGTTTCAGCAATTGCTTTCAACTTGTAACATGTATATCTCATGGATAGTTGTCAACATAAAGCAATATAACAAGTGCAATAAGTAAACATGTAAGAATCAATGCACACAGTTGACACAAGTGTTTGCTTCTAAGATAGAAAGAAGTAGGTAAACTGACTCAACATAAAGTAAAAGAATGGCCCTTCACAGAGGGAAGCATGGATTACTATTTTTGTGCTAGAGCTTTTATTTTGAAAACATAGAAACAATATTGTCAACGTGTTGCCTGCCAAAACCCACCGGCGAGCAGCGACGAGCAACACGGAGAGCCGGGAGGCTCCCAGGACTGCTGGTGGGCCCTTGTCCCTCGGGCGACGGCCCGCAAAACTCCGGCACATGTCCTGGCTAATGCGAGGGCGTGCCACCTGACCTATACCTGGTCAGGAAGGTGATGGATTGCTTCAATTAGTTTCCTGCATGGCAGACACGTAAACATTAAATACGAGCCCCGATCGGCTCTCAGGTTACCCTGTGAATCGGCTCAAATAGCCGATTGACCCATGGTTCACGTTGGATTTACGATAACATGGGGATCCTGCTTTATCAATACCAAGTTAAATCAATCTACGACAGTCTAGGGTTTTCACCGCATAACCGGAACATCCTACGCGTAGTTGAGCCTGGCAGATATGAAAGATAATAGAAAACTAGTCCTAAAAGAGGCCTAAAAACCAACATAACATCGATTCCCGGAACAATCCCTCTAGGATCAGCAAACCATACCTTACGCACTACTGGATCGTTCAACCCGTTTGCAAGGCCTAACCATGCGGATATCAAACTAATCCTTGGAGAAAAGGGAACAACTATAACATATCAGATCTACTAAATAAAGATTAAGCAAGATGCTGCCCTTACACCCAAGATAGGTGTAAAGGCAGCTAGATATTGAGGGGCAGCTTAGCTAAGCAAGCATATCAGAAAAGTATCGACGTCAGCCCCAATGCGATCTAGGCAGCATGTCGCTTACCCGGAAGAAACCCTCGAAACAAGGGGTGGCGATGCGCCTAGATTGGTTTGTTGTGAACGTGATCGTCCTCCTTTCTCAATAATCCTAGGTACATATTTATAGTCCGTAGACTTTCTATCTTCGGAATAAACCTAGCTGTGTACGACTGATACGTCTCCGACGTATCGATAATTTCTTATGTTCCATGCCACATTATTGATGTTATCTACATGTTTTATGCACACTTTATGTCATATTCATGCATTTTCTGGAACTAACCTATTAACAAGATGCCGAAGTGCCAGTTGCTGTTTTCTGCTGTTTTTGGTTTCAGAAATCCTAGTAAGGAAATATTCTCAGAATTGGACGAAATCAAAGCCCAGGGGCCTATTTTCTCACGAAGCTTCCAGAAGTCCGAAGGAGAGACGAAGAGGGGCCACAGGGGAGCCAAACCATAGGGCGGCACGGCCCCCCCCTTGGCCGCGCGGCCCTGTGGTGTGGGGCCCCCGTGCCGCCTCTTGACCTGCCCTTTGATGGCGTGTATTTCACACGTTCGTTGGGCAACCCCAAGAGGAAGGTATGATGCGCACAGCAGCAAGTTTTCCCTCAGAAAGAAACCAAGGTTTATCGAACCAGGAGGAGCCAAGAAGCACGTTGAAGGTTGATGGCGGCGGGATGTAGTGCGGCGCAACACCAGTGATTCCGGCGCCAACGTGGAACCTGCACAACACAACCAAAGTACTTTGCCCCAACGAAACAGTGAGGTTGTCAATCTCACCGGCTTGCTGTAACAAAGAGTTAACCGTATTGTGTGGAAGATGATTGTTTGCAGAAAACAGTAGAACAAGTATTGCAGTAGATTGTATTTCAGTAAGAGAATTGGACCGGGGTCCACAGTTCACTAGAGGTGTCTCTCCCATAAGACGAACAGCATGTTGGGTGAACAAATTACAGTTGGGCAATTGACAAATAAAGAGAGCATGACCATGCACATACATATCATGATGAGTATAGTGAGATTTAATTGGGCATTACGACAAAGTACATAGACCGCCATCCAACTGCATCTATGCCTAAAAAGTCCACCTTCAAAGTTATCATCCGAACCCCCTCCGGTATTAAGTTGCAAACAACAGACAATTGCATTAAGTATGGTGCGTAATGTAACTAGTGACTACATCCTTGAACATAGCACTAATGTTTTATCCCTAGTGGCAACAGCACAACACAACCTTAGAACTTTCTGTCACTGTCCCAGGTGTCAATGCAGGCATGAACCCACTATCGAGCATAAGTACTCCCTCTTGGAGTTACAAGCATCTACTTGGCCAGAGCATCTACTAGTAATGGAAAGCATGCAAGATCATAAACAACACATAAGTATAACTTTGATAATCAACATAACAAGTATTCTCTATTCATCGGATCCCAACAAATGCAACATATAGAATTACAGATAGATGATCTTGATCATGTTAGGCAGCTCACAAGATCCGACAATGATAGCACAATGGGGAGAAGACAACCATCTAGCTACTGCTATGGACCCATAGTCCAGGGGTAGACTACTCACACATCACACCGGAGGCGACCATGGCGGCGTAGAGTCCTCCGGGAGATGATTCCCCTCTCCGGCAGGGTGCCGGAGGCGATCTCCTGGATCCCCCGAGATGGGATCGGCGGCGGCGGCGTCTCTGGAAGGTTTTCCGTATCGTGGCTCTCGGTACTGGGGGTTTCGTCACGGAGACTTTATATAGGCGGAAGGGCAGGTCAAGAGGCGGCACGGGGGCCCCACACTATAGGCCGGCGCGGCCAAGGGGGGGGCCGCGCCGCCCTATAGTGTGGCCCCTCCGTGGCCCCTCTTCGTCTCTCCTTCGGACTTCTGGAAGCTTCGTGAGAAAATAGGCCCCTGGGCTTTGATTTCGTCCAATTCCGAGAATATTTCCTTACTAGGATTTCTGAAACCAAAAACAGCAGAAACAAAGAATCGGCACTTCGGCATCTTGCTAATAGGTTAGTTCCAGAAAATGCACGAATATGACATAAAGTGTGCATAAAACATGTAGATAACATCAATAATGTGGCATGGAACATAAGAAATTATCGATACGTCGGAGACGTATCAGCATCCCCAAGCTTAGTTCTGCTCGTCCCAAGCAGGTAAAACGATAACACAGATAATTTCTGGAGTGACATGCCATCATAATCTTGATCATACTATTTGTAAAGCATATGTAGTGAATGCAGCGATCGAAACAATGTATATGACATGAGTAAACAAGTGAATCATATAGCAAAGACTTTTCATGAATAGCACTTCAAGACAAGCATCAATAAGTCTTGCATAAGAGTTAACTCATAAAGCAATAATTCAAAGTAAAGGCATTGAAGCAACACAAAAGAAGATTAAGTTTCAGCGGTTGCTTTCAACTTGTAACATGTATATCTCATGGATATTGTCAACATAGAGTAATATAATAAGTGCAATAAGCAAGTATGTAGGAATCAATGCACAGTTCACACAAGTGTTTGCTTCTTGAGGTGGAGAGAAATAGGTGAACTGACTCAACATTGAAAGTAAAAGAATGGTCCTCCATAGAGGAAAAGCATCGATTGCTATATTTGTGCTAGAGCTTTGATTTTGAAAACATGAAACAATTTTGTCAACGGTAGTAATAAAGCATATGCATCATGTAAATTATATCTTATAAGTTGCAAGCCTCATGCATAAGCGTACTAATAGTGCCCGCACCTTGTCCTAATTAGCTTGGACTACCGGGTCATCACAATGCATTGTTTTTACCAAGTGTCACAAAGGGGTACCTCTATGTCACTTTGTACAAAGGTCTAAGGAGAAAGCTCGCATTGGATTTCTCGCTATTGATTATTCTTCAACTTAGACATCCATACCGGGACAACATAGACAACAGATAATGGACTCCTCTTTTATGCATAAGCATATAACAACAATTAATAATTTTCTCATTTGAGATTTGAGGATTATTGTCCAAAACTGAAACTTCCACCATGGAACATGGCTTTAGTTAGCGGCCCAATGTTCTTCTCTAACATATGCATGCTTGACCATATGGTGGTAGATCTCTCTTGCTTCAGACAAGACGAACATGCATAGCAACTCACATGAAATTCAACAATGAAAAGTTGATGGCGTACCCAGTGAACATGGTTATCGCACAACAAGCAACTTAATAAGAGATAAAGTGCATAATTACATATTCAATACCACAATAGTTTTTAAGCTATTTGTCCCATGAGCTATATATTGCAAAGGTGAATGATGGAATTTTAAAGGTAGCACTCAAGCAATTTACTTTGGAATGGCGGAAAATACCATGTAGTATAGGTAGGTATGGTGGACACAAATGGCATAGTGGTTGGCTCAAGTATTTTGGATGCATGAGAAGTATTCCCTCTCGATACAAGGTTTAGGCTAGCAAGGCTTATTTGAAACAAACACAAGGATGAACCGGTGCAGCAAAACTCACATAAAAGACATATTGAAAACATTATAAGACTCTACACCGTCTTCCTTGTTGTTCAAACTCAATACTAGAAATTATCTAGACCTTAGAGAAACCAAATATGCAAACCAAATTTTAGCATGCTCTATGTATTTCTTCATTAATGGGTGCAAAGCATATGATGCAAGAGCTTAATCATGAGCACAACAATTGCCAAGTATCACATTACCCAAGACATTTATAGCAATTACTACATGTATCATTTTTCAATTCCAACCATATAACAATTTAACGAAGGAGAAACTTCGCCATGAATACTATGAGTAGAAACCAAGGACATACTTGTCCATATGCTACAGCGGAGCGTGTCTCTCTCCCATAAAGTGAATGCTAGGATCCATTTTATTCAAACAAAACAAAAAACAAAAACAAACCGACGCTCCAAGAAAAAGCACATAAGATGTGATGGAATAAAAATATAGTTTCGGGGAGGAACCTGATAATGTTGTCGATGAAGAAGGGGATGCCTTGGGCATCCCCAAGCTTAGACGCTTGAGTCTTCTTGATATATGCAGGGGTGAACCACCGGGTGCATCCCCAAGCTTAGAGCTTTCACTCTCCTTGATCATGTTGCATCATACTCCTCTCTTGATCCTTGAAAACTTCCTCCACACCAAACTCGAAACAACTCATTAGAGGGTTAGTGCACAATATAAATTGACATATTCAGAGGTGACACAATCATTCTTAACACTTCTGGACATTGCATAATGCTACTGGACATTAATGGATCAAAGAAATTCATCCAACATAGCGAAAGAGGCAATGCGAAATAAAAGGCAGAATCTGTCAAAACAGAACAGTTTGTATTGACGAATTTTAAAATGGCACCAGACTTGCTCAAATGAAAATGCTCAAATTTAATGAAAGTTGCGTACATATCTGAGGATCATGCACGTAAATTGGCTTAATTTTCTGAGCTACCTACAGGGAGGTGGACCCAGATTCGTGACAGCAAAGAAATCTGGAACTGTGCAGTAATCCAAATCTAGTACTTACTTTTCTATCAACGGCTTAACTTGGCACAACAAAACACAAAACTAAGATAAGGAGAGGTTGCTACAGTAGTAAACAACTTCCAAGACACAAAATAAAAACAAAGTACTGTAGGTAAAAACATGGGTTGTCTCCCATAAGCGCTTTTCTTTAACGCCTTTCAGCTAGGCGCAGAAAGTGTGTATCAAGTATTATCGAAGGGTGATGCATTCTCAGCGGGGTGTGGAGTTTTCTCAACTAGGCATAGTATATTGGATACATAAGTTTCAGCATCTCCCTTTTCATTAGTCTTAGGCGTGCTACTCTCATCAAACAAATTTTCAGGAACTAGCCAAGCATAGTTATTTTCTAATGCATCATTCATAGCTAGGAGCTTACATGGTATTGGTGCTTTGATCTCCCCTCCATCATCAATATTATTAGTGTATCTTATTCTATCCATATCCATCTTTTCAAGGAGACTAACAAAATTAGTAGGAGAACCAAGCATATTAAATTTAGCAAACACCTTTCTAGCTTCTCTTGCTAGACCACCAAATTCTCTAAGAAGGGTTTCTAATACAAAATCTTTCTTTTCCCCTTCTTCCATATCGCCAAGTGTGAAAAACATGTGTTGGATTATAGGATTAAGATTAACAAATTTAGTTTCCAACAGGCGAACTAAATGCGCAGCAGCAATTTCATAAGTAGGCGCAAGGTCTACCAAGTGTCTATCTTCAAAATTTTCAATAGTACTAACATGATTGAAAAATTCTTCTATATTATTTCTCCCAACTATAGACCCACGTCCTACCGGTATGTTTTTTGTGGTAAAATTAAAAGGAAACATGATGAATAAAGTAAATGCAAGTAAACTAATTTTTTTGTGTTTTTGATATAGCAAACAAGATAGCAAGTAAAGTAAAACTAGCAAGTAATTTTTTTGTATTTTGATTTAGTGCAGCAAACAAAGTAGTAAATAAAACTAAGCAAGACAAAAACAAAGTAAAGAGATTGAGAAGTGGAGACTCCCCTTGCAGCGTGTCTTGATCTCCCCGGCAACGGCGCCAGAAAATGTGCTTGATGGCGTGTATTTCACACGTTCGTTGGGCAACCCCAAGAGGAAGGTATGATGCGCACAGCAGCAAGTTTTCCCTCAGAAAGAAACCAAGGTTTATCGAACCAGGAGGAGCCAAGAAGCACGTTGAAGGTTGATGGCGGCGGGATGTAGTGCGGCGCAACACCAGTGATTCCGGCGCCAACGTGGAACCTGCACAACACAACCAAAGTACTTTGCCCCAACGAAACAGTGAGGTTGTCAATCTCACCGGCTTGCTGTAACAAAGAGTTAACCGTATTGTGTGGAAGATGATTGTTTGCAGAAAACAGTAGAACAAGTATTGCAGTAGATTGTATTTCAGTAAGAGAATTGGACCGGGGTCCACAGTTCACTAGAGGTGTCTCTCCCATAAGACGAACAACATGTTGGGTGAACAAATTACAGTTGGGCAATTGACAAATAAAGAGAGCATGACCATGCACATACATATCATGATGAGTATAGTGAGATTTAATTGGGCATTACGACAAAGTACATAGACCGCCATCCAACTGCATCTATGCCTAAAAAGTCCACCTTCAGGTTATCATCCGAACCCCCTCCAGTATTAAGTTGCAAACAACAGACAATTGCATTAAGTATGGTGCGTAATGTAACTAGTGACTACATCCTTGAACATAGCACTAATGTTTTATCCCTAGTGGCAACAGCACAACACAACCTTAGAACTTTCTGTCACTATCCCAGGTGTCAATGCAGGCATGAACCCACTATCGAGCATAAGTACTCCCTCTTGGAGTTACAAGCATCTACTTGGCCAGAGCATCTACTAGTAACGGAAAGCATGCAAGATCATAAACAACACATAAGTATAACTTTGATAATCAACATAACAAGTATTCTCTATTCATCGGATCCCAACAAACGCAACATATAGAATTACAGATAGATGATCTTGATCATGTTAGGCAGCTCACAAGATCCGACAATGATAGCACAATGGGGAGAAGACAACCATCTAGCTACTGCTATGGACCCATAGTCCAGGGGTAGACTACTCACACATCACACCGGAGGCGACCATGGCGGCGTAGAGTCCTCCGGGAGATGATTCCCCTCTCCCGGCAGGTGCCGGAGGCGATCTCTGGATCCCCCGAGATGGGATCGGCGGCGGCGGCGTCTCTCGGAAGGTTTTCCGTATCGTGGCTCTCGGTACTGGGGGTTTCGTCACGGAGACTTTATATAGGCGGAAGGGCAGGTCAAGAGGCGGCACGGGGGCCCCACACTACAGGCCGGCGCGGCCAAGGGGGGGGCCGCGCCGCCCTATAGTGTGGCCCCTCCGTGGCCCCTCTTCGTCTCTCCTTCGGACTTCTGGAAGCTTCGTGAGAAAATAGGCCCCTGGGCTTTGATTTCGTCCAATTCCGAGAATATTTCCTTACTAGGATTTCTGAAACCAAAAACAGCAGAAAACAGCAACTGGCACTTCGGCATCTTGTTAATAGGTTAGTTCCAGAAAATGCACGAATATGACATAAAGTGTGCATAAAACATGTAGATAACATCAATAATGTGGCATGGAACATAAGAAATTATCGATACGTCGGAGACGTATCACCCTTCCGCCTACAAATAGCCTCCGTGACGAAACCCCCAGTACAGAGAGCCACGATACGGAAAACCTTCCAGAGATGCCGCCGCCGCCGATCCCATCTCGGGGGATCCAGGAGATCGCCTCCGGCACCCTGCCGGAGAGGGGAATCATCTCCCGGAGGACTCTACGCCGCCATGGTCGCCTCCGGTGTGATGTGTGAGTAGTCTACCCCTGGACTATGGGTCCATAGCAGTAGCTAGATGGTTGTCTTCTCCCCATTGTGCTTCATTGTCGGATCTTGTGAGCTGCCTAACATGATCAAGATCATCTATCTGTAATTCTATATGTTGCGTTTGTTGGGATCCGATGAATAGAGAATACTTGTTATGTTGATTATCAAAGTTATGCTTATGTGTTGTTTATGATCTTGCATGCTCTCCGTTACTAGTAGATGCTCTGGCCAAGTAGATGCTTGTAACTCCAAGAGGGAGTACTTATGCTCGATAGTGGGTTCATGCCTGCATTGACACCGGGACAAAGGATGTAAAAGTTCTAAGGTTGTGTTGTGCTGTTGCCACTAGGGATAAAACATTAGTGCTATGTTCAAGGATGTAGTCACTAGTTACATTACGCACCATACTTAATGCAATTGTCTCGTTGTTAGCAACTTAATGCTGGAGGGGTTCGGATGATAACACGAAGGTGGACTTTTAGGCATAGATGCAGTTGGATGACGGTCTATGTACTTTGTCGTAATGCCCAATTAAATCTCACTATACTCATCATGATATGTATGTGCATGGTCATGCTCTCTTTATTTGTCAATTGCCCAACTGTAATTTGTTCACCCAACATGCTGTTCGTCTTATGGGAGAGACACCTCTAGTGAACTGTGGACCCCGGTCCAATTCTCTTTCTTGAAATACAATCATCTTGCAATACTTGTTCTCTCGTTTCTGCAAACAATCATCTTCCACACAATACGGTTAATCCTTTGTTACAGCAAGCCGGTGAGATTGACAACATCACTGTTTCGTTGGGGCAAAGTACTTTGGTTGTGTTGTGCAGGTTCCACGTTGGCGCCGGAATCCCTGGTGTTGCGCCGCACTACATCCCGCCGCCATCAACCTTCAACGTGCTTCTTGGCTCCTCCTGGTTCGATAAACCTTGGTTTCTTTCTGAGGGAAAACTTGCTGTTGTGCGCATCATACCTTCCTCTTGGGGTTGCCCAACGAACGTGTGAAATACACGCCATCAAGCACATTTTCTGGCGCCGTTGCCGGGGAGATCAAGACACGCTGCAAGGGGAGTCTCCACTTCTCAATCTCTTTACTTTGTTTTTGTCTTGCTTAGTTTTATTTACTACTTTGTTTGCTGCACTAAATCAAAATACAAAAAAATTAGTTGCTAGTTTTACTTTACTTGCTATCTTGTTTACTATATCAAAAACACAAAAAAATTAGTTTACTTGCATTTACTTTATCTAGTTTGCTTTATTTACTACTACTAAAATGAGTAATCCCGAGGTTGAAGTTCGCACGTTTAAACAATGAGGGGGAGAATGTTTGAGAGATGCTTGGTATAGAATTAGTAATGCCCATAATAGGTGCACTAAGAAACACTCCACCACTATTTTACTCAGGAATTTTTATGTTGGTATCTCTAGCTGGAATAGGCATGTTCTTGATTGTCTCGCAGGAGGAAACTTCTTAAGTACCCCTGCATTAGAAGCTAGTTGCATTATTGAGAGTTTATTTGGAATACCCCCTGTTGATAAAGTTAAAACTGAAATCTCTCTTGAAGATGTTATGAAAAAATTGGAAACCATAGAGAAAAAATTTCCAAGTATTGAAGCTAAATTGGAAATATTACTTGATAAAACTGATGAACTTGATAAATCCTTAGGAGGAATTGATGAAAGAACTAGTGTCCTAGGAACTAATGCTGTCCATGATGATTAAATCAATAGGATTGACGAACTTGAAAAAGCTATGGGAACCTTGGGTTCAACATTTTCTTCTCTTAAATATAAGGAGAAAGCTTATGTGGGTAAGGAGCAAAAGTTTATGTATGTCTCTAAAGTGCCTAGACCAAAGAAGTATTATTATAGGCCTAAAATTGACAAAGCCCTTAGTACCACTATGGATGGGGGAGCTCATGATAACGATGCATCACCCTTCGATAACACTTGATACACACTTTCTGCGCCTAGCTGAAAGGCGTTAAAGAAAAGCGCTTATGGGAGACAACCCATGTTTTTACCTACAGTACTTTGTTTTTATTTTGTGTCTTGGAAGTTGTTTACTACTGTAGCAACCTCTCCTTATCTTAGTTTTGTGTGCCAAGTTAAGCCGTTGATAGAAAAGTAAGTACTAGATTTGGATTACTGCACAGTTCCAGATTTCTTTGCTGTCACGAATCTGGGTCCACCTCCCTGTAGGTAGCTCAGAAAATTATGCCAATTTACGTGAGTAATCCTCAGATATGTACGCAACTTTCATTCAATTTGAGCATTTTCATTTGAGCAAGTCTGGTGCCATTTTAAAATTCGTCAATACGAACTGTTCTGTTTTGACAGATTCTGCCTTTTATTTCGCATTGCCTCTTTTGCTATGTTGGATGAATTTCTTTGATCCACTAATGTCCAGTAGCATTATGCAATGTCTAGAAGTGTTAAGAATGATTGTGTCACCTCTGAATATGTCAATTTATATTGTGCACTAACCCTCTAATGAGTTGTTTCGAGTTTGGTGTGGAGGAAGTTTTCAAGGATCAAGAGAGGAGTATGATGCAACATGATCAAGGAGGGTGAAAGCTCTAAGCTTGGGGATGCCCCGGTGGTTCACCCCTGCATATATCAAGAAGACTCAAGCGTCTAAGCTTGGGGATGCCCAAGGCATCCCCTTCTTCATCGACAACATTATCAGGTTCCTCCCCTGAAACTATATTTTTATTCCATCACATCTTATGTGCTTTTTCTTGGAGCGTCGGTTTGTTTTTGTTTTTAGTTTTGTTTGAATAAAATGGATCCTAGCATTCACTTTATGGGAGAGAGACACGCTCCGCTGTAGCATATGGACAAGTATGTCCTTGGTTTCTACTCATAGTATTCATGGCGAAGTTTCTCCTTCGTTAAATTGTTATATGGTTGGAATTGGAAAATGATACATGTAGTAATTGCTATAAATGTCTTGGGTAATGTGATACTTGGCAATTGTTGTGCTCATGATTAAGCTCTTGCATCATATGCTTTGCACCCATTAATGAAGAAATACATAGAGCATGCTAAAATTTGGTTTGCATATTTGGTTTCTCTAAGGTCTAGATAATTTCTAGTATTGAGTGTGAACAACAAGGAAGACGGTGTAGAGTCTTATAATGTTTACAATATGTCTTTTATGTGAGTTTTGCTGCACCGGTTCATCCTTGTGTTTGTTTCAAATAAGCCTTGCTAGCCTAAACCTTGTATCGAGAGGGAATACTTCTCATGCATCCAAAATACTTGAGCCAACCACTATGCCATTTGTGTCCACCATACCTACCTATACTACATGGTATTTTCCCGCCATTCCAAAGTAAATTGCTTGAGTGCTACCTTTAAAATTCCATCATTCACCTTTGCAATATATAGCTCATGGGACAAATAGCTTAAAAACTATTGTGGTATTGAATATGTAATTATGCACTTTATCTCTTATTAAGTTGCTTGTTGTGCGATAACCATGTTCACTGGGGACGCCATCAACTATTCATTGTTGAATTTCATGTGAGTTGCTATGCATGTCCGTCTTGTCTGAAGTAAGAGCGATCTACCACCTTATGGTTAAGCATGCATATGTTAGAGAAGAACATTGGGCCGCTAACTAAAGCCATGCTCCATGGTGGAAGTTTTAGTTTTGGACAACAATCCTCAAATCTCAAATGAGAAAATTATTAATTGTTGTTATATGCTTATGCATAAAAGAGGAGTCCATTATCTGTTGTCTATGTTGTCCCGGTATGGATGTCTAAGTTGAAGAATAATCAATAGCGAGAAATCCAATGCGAGCTTTCTCCTTAGACCTTTGTACAGGCGGCATAGAGGTACCCCTTTGTGACACTTGGTAAAAACAATGCATTGTGATGATCCGGTAGTCAAAGCTAATTAGGACAAGGTGCGGGCACTATTAGTACACTATGCATGAGGCTTGCAACTTATAAGATATAATTTACATGATGCATATGCTTTATTACTACCGTTGACAAAATTGTTTCATGTTTTCAAAATCAAAGCTCTAGCACAAATATAGCAATTGATGCTTTTCCTCTATGGAGGACCATTCTTTTACTTTTAATGTTGAGTCAGTTCACCTATTTCTCTCCACCTCAAGAAGCAAACACTTGTGTGAACTGTGCATTGATTCCTACATACTTGCTTATTGCACTCATTATATTACTCTATGTTGACAATATCCATGAGATATACATGTTACAAGTTGAAAGCAACCGCTGAAATTTAATCTTCCTTTGTGTTGCTACAATGCCTTTACTTTGAATTATTGCTTTATGAGTTAACTCTTATGCAAGACTAATTGATGCTTGTCTTGAAGTGCTATTCATGAAAAGTCTTTGCTTTATGATTCACTTGTTTACTCATGTCATATACATTGTTTTGATCGCTGCATTCACTACATATGCTTTACAAATAGTATGATCAAGATTATGATGGCATGTCACTCCAGAAATTATCTGTGTTATCGTTTTACCTGCTCGGGACGAGCAGAACTAAGCTTGGGGATGCTGATACGTCTCCGACGTATCGATAATTTCTTATGTTCCATGCCACATTATTGATGTTATCTACATGTTTTATGCACACTTTATGTCATATTCGTGCATTTTCTGGAACTAACCTATTAACAAGATGCCGAAGTGCCAGTTGCTGTTTTCTGCTGTTTTTGGTTTCAGAAATCCTAGTAAGGAAATATTCTCGGAATTGGACGAAATCAAAGCCCAGGGGCCTATTTTCTGACGAAGCTTCCAGAAGTCCGAAGGAGATACGAAGAGGGGCCACAGGGGAGCCAAACCATAGGGCGGCACGGCCCCCCCCCCCTTGGCCGCGCGGCCCTGTGGTGTGGGGTCCCCGTGCCGCCTCTTGACCTGCCCTTCCGCCTACAAATAGCCTCCGTGACGAAACCCCCAGTACAGAGAGCCACGATACGGAAAACATTCCAGAGACGCCGCCGCCGCCGATCCCATCTCGGGGGATCCAGGAGATCGCCTCCGGCACCCTGCCGGAGAGGGGAATCATCTCCCGGAGGACTCTACGCCGCCATGGTCGCCTCCGGTGTGATGTGTGAGTAGTCTACCCCTGGACTATGGGTCCATAGCAGTAGCTAGATGGTTGTCTTCTCCCCATTGTGCTTCATTGTCGGATCTTGTGAGCTGCCTAACATGATCAAGATCATCTATCTGTAATTCTATATGTTGCGTTTGTTGGGATCCGATGAATAGAGAATACTTGTTATGTTGATTATCAAAGTTATGCTTATGTGTTGTTTATGATCTTGCATGCTCTCCGTTACTAGTAGATGCTCTGGCCAAGTAGATGCTTGTAACTCCAAGAGGGAGTACTTATGCTCGATAGTGGGTTCATGCACGCATTGACACACAGGACGATGTGAGAAAGTTCTAAGGTTGTGATGTGCTGTTGCCACTAGGGATAAAACATTAGTGCTATGTTCAAGGATGTAGTCACTAGTTACATTACGCACCATACTTAATGCAATTGTCTGTTGTTAGCAACTTAATACTGGAGGGGGTTCGGATGATAACCTGAAGGTGGACTTTTTAGGCATAGATGCAGTTGGATGACGGTCTATGTACTTTGTCGTAATGCCCAATTAAATCTCACTATACTCATCATGATATGTATGTGCATGGTCATGCTCTCTTTATTTGTCAATTGCCCAACTGTAATTTGTTCACCCAACATGCTGTTCGTCTTATGGGAGAGACACCTCTAGTGAACTGTGGACCCCGGTCCAATTCTCTTTACTGAAATACAATCTACTGCAATACTTGTTCTACTGTTTTCTGCAAACAATCATCTTCCACACAATACGGTTAATCCTTTGGTACAGCAAGCCGGTGAGATTGACAACCTCACTGTTTCGTTGGGGCAAAGTACTTTGGTTGTGTTGTGCAGGTTCCACGTTGGCGCCGGAATCCCTGGTGTTGCGCCGCACTACATCCCGCCGCCATCAACCTTCAACGTGCTTCTTGGCTCCTCCTGGTTCGATAAACCTTGGTTTCTTTCTGAGGGAAAACTTGCTGCTGTGCGCATCATACCTTCCTCTTGGGGTTGCCCAACGAACGTGTGAAATACACGCCATCAACGACTAAACTCTATCTCTTAATTCTAAACTAAAACGTGATCTACCATAATGTACAGATACACGGGCAATCTAGCCCAAACTCTCGTACGAGGCCGATTCAGAGACACTTTATATGCATGTCCTCTAAGCCCATCTCAATCACAACCCATCTCCTGCTCTGGCTAAATTCTGGTGATAACACATGCCCCCCTGGTTTTGGCGATAATAATTCCAAAACCACTCTGTTTTTCTTCATCGGGTTATGCGTTGCAGAGCAGAACCGCTTCAGTGTCCTTCCATCATGATGCCTTGTCTTCTCAACTTCTCCGTACTGCACGATTGACAGTTTTGGCACCGCATCCTCGAAAACTGCCCGAGCATTGAATCATCTCCCACTATATCCCCTTTATTTAATCTCACCCGAGCAGTTCGCCTCCTCATCCTCCTGTTCCGCATTAGCAATCGGAAAAAACCCTCCTCTGCACCATGGACTCCTCCTCCTCTGCCTCTTCGGGTCTCTCCTTCCAATCCTCCTCCTCCAGCGAGCCGGCGCCGAAGTACGACCCGATAGCGGCGTACGAGGCCCGCGCCCCAGAGTTGTGGGACGAGAGGGATTGGGACTTCACCGCCGGGTCAGAGGATGAGGAATCCTTGACCGACGGGGAGGATAACCTCCAGTTCCTCGTGGACGGTGAGTTGGAGGAGGAGAGCGACGACGACGCCTTCTCCTGGGGCGCGGACCTCTCCTCCAATGAGGAGGATGAAGCGGAGGACGACACCTCCTCCGACGAGTACCCGCCGGCGAAACGCTTCCGCGCCAGGTCGGAGGACGACGACGACGAAGACGAAGAAGAAGCCCCTGCCGACGGCTTCAGCAGCAGCGACGAAGACGCCGCCGGCAGCAGCGCCGATAGCGGCGAGGACGGCGATGACGAGGGCAGCGACGGCCCCTAGATTAGGGACTACTAGAATAGGACTAGTAGTAGTACATGATACGTCTCCGACGTATCGATAATTTCTTATGTTCCATGCCACATTATTGATGTTATCTACATGTTTTATGCACACTTTATGTCATATTCGTGCATTTTCTGGAACTAACCTATTAACAAGATGCCGAAGTGCCAGTTGCTGTTTTCTGCTGTTTTTGGTTTCAGAAATCCTAGTAAGGAAATATTCTCGGAATTGGACGAAATCAAAGCCCAGGGGCCTATTTTTCCACGAAGCTTCCAGAAGTCCGAAGGAGAGACGAAGAGGGGCCACGAGGGGGCCACACCCTAGGGCGGCGCGGCCCCCCCTTGGCCGCGCGGCCCTGTGGTGTGGGGCCCCCGTGCCGCCTCTTGACCTGCCCTTCCGCCTACAAATAGCCTCCGTGACGAAACCCCCAGTACCGAGAGCCACGATACGGAAAACCTTCCAGAGACGCCGCCAACACCGATCCCATCTCGGGGGATCCAGGAGATCGCCTCCGGCACCCTGCCGGAGAGGGGAATCATCTCCCGGAGGACTCTACGCCGCCATGGTCGCCTCCGGAGTGATGTGTGAGTAGTCTACCCCTGGACTATGGGTCCATAGCAGTAGCTAGATGGTTGTCTTCTCCCCATTGTGCTTCATTATCGGATTTTGTGAGCTGCCTAACATGATCAAGATCATCTATCTGTAATTCTATATGTTGCGTTTGTTGGGATCCGATGAATAGAGAATACTTGTTATGTTGATTATCAAAGTTATGTCTATGTGTTGTTTATGATCTTGCATGCTCTCCGTTACTAGTAGATGCTCTGGCCAAGTAGATGCTTGTAACTCCAAGAGGGAGTATTTATGCTCGATAGTGGGTTCATGCCTCCATTGATATCTGGGACAGTGACAGAAAGTTCTAAGGTTGTGGATGTGCTGTTGCCACTAGGGATAAAACATTAGTGCTATGTTCAAGGATGTAGTTACTAGTTACATTACGCGCAATACTTAATGCAATTGTCTGTTGTTAGCAACTTAATACTGGAGGGGGTTTGGATGATAACCTGAAGGTGGACTTTTTAGGCATAGATGCATGCTGGATGGCGGTCTATGTACTTTGTCGTAATGCCCAATTAAATCTCACTATACTCATCATGATATGTATGTGCATTGTCATGCCCTCTTTATTTGTCAATTGCCCAACTGTAATTTGTTCACCCAACATGCTGTTTATCTTATGGGAGAGACACCTCTAGTGAACTGTGGACCCCGGTCCAATTCTCTTTACTGAAATACAACCTACTGCAATACTTGTTCTACTGTTTTCTGCAAACAATCATCTTCCACACAATACGGTTAATCCTTTGTTACAGCAAGCCGGTGAGATTGACAACCTCACTGTTTCGTTGGGGCAAAGTACTTTGGTTGTGTTGTGGAGGTTCCACGTTGGCGCCGGCATCCCTGGTGTTGCGCCGCACTACATCTCGCCGCCATCAACCTTCAACGTGCTTCTTGACTCCTACTGGTCCGATTAAACCTTGGTTTCTTACTGAGGGAAACTTGCCGCTGTGCGCATCACACCTTACTCTTGGGGTTCCCAACGGACGTGCCAACCACACGCATCAAGCAAATTTCTGGCGCCGTTGCCGGGGAGATCAAGACACGCTGCAAGGGGAGTCTCCACTTCTCAATCTCTTTACTTTGTTTTTGTCTTGCTTAGTTTTATTTACTACTTTGTTTGCTGCACTAAATCAAAATACAAAAAAATTAGTTGCTAGTTTTACTTTATTTGCTATCTTGTTTGCTATATCAAAAACACAAAAAAGAATTAGTTTACTTGCATTTACTTTATCTAGTTTGCTTTATTTACTGTTGCTAAAATGGCCAACGCTGAAAATACTAAGTTGTGTGACTTCACAACCACAAATAATAATGATTTCTTATGCACACCTATTGCTCCACCTGCTACTACAGCAGAATTCTTTGAAATTAAACCTGCTTTACTGAATCTTGTTATGCGAGAGCAATTTTCTCGGTATTAGTTAGATGATGCTGCTGCCCATCTTAATAATTTTGTTGAATTATGTGAAATGCAAAAATATAAAGATGTAGATGGTGATATTATTAAACTAAAATTGTTCCCTTTCTCATTAAGAGGAAGAGCTAAAGATTGGTTGCTATCTCTGCCTAAGAATAGTATTGATTCATGGACTAAATGCAAGGATGCTTTTATTGGTAGATATTATCCCCCTGCTAAAATTATATCTTTGAGGAGTAGCATAATGAATTTTAAACAATTAGATACTGAACATGTTGCTCAAGCTTGGGAAAGAATGAAATCTCTGGTTAAAAATTGCCCAACCCATGGACTGACTACTTGGATGATCATCCAAACCTTCTATGCAGGACTAAATTTTTCTTCACGGAATTTATTGGATTCAGCTGCTGGAGGTACCTTTATGTCCATCACTCTTGGTGAAGCAACAAAGCTTCTTGATAATATGATGATCAATTACTCTGAATGGCACACGGAAAGAGCTCCACAAGGTAAGAAGGTAAATGCTGTCGAAGAAACCTCTTCCTTGAGTGATAAGATTGATGCTATTATGTCTATGCTTGTGAATGATAGGACTAATATTGATCCTAATAATGTTCCGTTAGCTTCATTGGTTGCACAAGAAGAACATGTTGATGTAAACTTCATTAAAAATAATAATTTCAACAACAATGCTTACCGGAACAATTCTAGTAACAACTATAGGCCATATCCTTATAATAATGGCAACGGCTATGGTAATTCTTATGGGAATTCTTACAACAATAATAGGAGTTCACCCCCTGGACTTGAAGCCATGCTTAAGGAATTTATTAGTACACAAACTGCTTTTAACAAATCTGTTGAAGAAAAGCTTGGGAAAATTGATATACTTGCTTCTAAAGTCGATAGTCTTGCTGCTGATGTTGATCTTTTGAAATCAAAAGTTTTTCCTAATGAAAATCATCATAATAAAATTGTTACTACAGCAAATGCCATTCAAGTTAGAATTAATGAGAATATAAGATTAATGGCTGAACTGCGTGCTAGGTGGGATAGAGAAGAACGGAAGAAGCCTGGTGACCGGGTGTATACGTGAGCACGCATCCATTGGTTGACACGTGTCACATCTAGCAATCCACTGTTACCATCATTGTTGGGTTAGCAAACCACATCAACACTAACAACACTTCCAAATCACGTAGGACCCACCTTTTTGAATTCAAATAGTGGACCAGATGCACTTTCAAATCACGTAGGACCCACGCCAAGTACGCTTAGCGATGGATAAGACAACGTCAAGGCAACAGATCCAATTGACGAGAACCGGATCTCAACGCAGATCGTGTGGCATCTAGAGGGTGCTCACGTATACACCTAGTCACCAAATCCCCTCTCTAGAGAAGAAAATGAAAAACTAGCTAAAGAGAAGAATGTAGCTAAAGTTTGGACTATTACCACCACTAGTAATGCTAATGCTACACATGTTGCTGCACCCCCTACTAATACTAATAAAAGAATTGGTGTTAGCAATGTTTCCACTTCTAATGCAAAGCGCGAAAAACTGCCTGAAACTGCTAAAACTGCTGAAACTGCCTGTGATAAAGCTGCTGAAATTTTTTCCAATATTGGGGATGATGATCCTATTGCTTTAGATTATAATGGTTTGAATTTTGATGATTGCCACATCTCTGAAGTTATAAAGTTCTTGCAAAAACTTGCTAAAAGTCCTAATGCTAGTGCTATAAATTTGGCTTTCACGCATCATATTACAAATGCTCTCATAAAAGCTAGAGAAGAGAAATTAGAGCGCGAAGCCTCTATTCCTAAAAAGCTAGAGGATGGTTGGGAGCCCATCATTAAGATGAAGGTTAAAGATTTTGATTGTAATGCTTTATGTGATCTTGGTGCAAGTATTTCTGTTATGCCTAAGAAAATTTATAATATGCTTGACTTGCCACCGCTGAAAAATTGTTATTTGGATGTTAATCTTGCTGATCATTCTACAAAGAAACCTTTGGGTAAGGTTGATAATGTTCGCATTACCGTTAACAATAACCTTGTCCCCGTTGATTTTGTTGTCTTGGATATTGAATGCAATGCATCTTGTCCCATTATATTGGGAAGACCTTTTCTTCGAACTGTTGGTGCTATTATTGATATGAAGGAAGGTAATATAAAGTATAAATTTCCTCTCAAGAAAGGTATGGAACACTTCCCTAGAAAGAGAATGAAGTTACCTTTTGATTCTATTATGAGAACAAATTATGATGTTGACACTTCGTCTCTTGATAATACTTGATACACACTTTCTGCGCCTAGCTGAAAGGCGTTAAAGAAAAGCGCTTATGGGAGACAACCCATGTTTTTACCTACAGTACTTTGTTTTTATTTTGTGTCTTGGAAGTTGTTTACTACTGTAGCAACCTCTCCTTATCTTAGTTTTGTGTTTTGTTGTGCCAAGTTAAGCCGTTGATAGAAAAGTAAGTACTAGATTTGGATTACTGCACAGTTCCAGATTTCTTTGCTGTCACGAATCTGGGTCCACCTCCCTGTAGGTAGCTCAGAAAATTAAGCCAATTTACGTGCATGATCCTCAGATATGTACGCAACTTTCATTCAATTTGAGCATTTTCATCTGAGCAAGTCTGGTGCCATTTTAAAATTCGTCAATACGAACTGTTCTGTTTTGACAGATTCTGCCTTTTATTTCGCGTTGCCTCTTTTGCTATGTTGGATGTATTTCTTTGATCCACTAATGTCCAGTAGCATTATGCAATGTCCAGAAGTGTTAAGAATGATTGTGTCACCTCTGAATATGTCAATTTATATTGTGCACTAACCCTCTAATGAGTTGTTTCGAGTTTGGTGTGGAGGAAGTTTTCAAGGATCAAGAGAGGAGTATGATGCAACATGATCAAGGAGAGTGAAAGCTCTAAGCTTGGGGATGCCCCGGTGGTTCACCCCTGCATATATCAAGAAGACTCAAGCGTCTAAGCTTGGGGATGCCCAAGGCATCCCCTTCTTCATCGACAACATTATCAGGTTCCTCCGCTGAAAATATATTTTTATTCCATCACATCTTATGTGCTTTTTCTTGGAGCGTCGGTTTGTTTTTGTTTTTTGTTTTGTTTGAATAAAATGGATCCTAGCATTCACTTTATGGGAGAGAGACACGCTCCGCTGTAGCATATGGACAAGTATGTCTTTGGTTTCTACTCATAGTATTCATGGCGAAGTTTCTCCTTCGTTAAATTGTTATATGGTTGGAATTGGAAAATGATACATGTAGTAATTGCTATTAATGTCTTGGGTAATGTGATACTTGGCAATTGTTGTGCTCATGATTAAGCTCTTGCATCATATGCTTTGCACCCATTAATGAAGAAATACATAGAGCATGCTAAAATTTGGTTTGCATATTTGGTTTCTCTAAGGTCTAGATAATTTCTAGTATTGAGTTTGAACAACAAGGAAGACGGTGTAGAGTCTTATAATATTTTCAATATGTCTTTTATGTGAGTTTTGCTGCACCGGTTCATCCTTGTGTTTGTTTCAAATAAGCCTTGCTAGCCTAAACCTTGTATCGAGAGGGAATACTTCTCATGCATCCAAAATACTTGAGCCAACCACTATGCCATTTGTGTCCACCATACCTACCTACTACATGGTATTTTCCGCCATTCCAAAGTAAATTGCTTGAGTGCTACCTTTAAATTTCCATCATTCACCTTTGCAATATATAGCTCATGGGACAAATAGCTTAAAAACTAGGGATTTCTATTTTCGTGCCCTCGGTTCCTTAGTTGTGCTCAGTTTTCCCCAGCCCCTTAGTTTTTCCTCAGTTTTCCCCAAAACCTTGTCTGAAACCCGCAGAAGGAGGTCGGACGGAAGGAATCCCGTTAGTTGACGTTGGTTGGTGCTGGCAAGTGGGGCCGCTGTTGGTGCCCCGCAGTGGACACGTCTTCACTTATCCAGATCATCGTGGGACCCACAACTTGTCCACGTTAAGTGCGCCGGACCCACAGCTTACCCAGGTGACCGTTGCAAAATGGGAGCCCGAGCCAGCCCCGCGCCCGTGCCCGTGCCATTGCTTCGCCTTTCTTTCTCCGCGCCCCATTGTTCTTCTTCTCCGCCAGCGGCAGCCCTTCTCCGGTAGGCGGGTGATGTCTAGTTTCTCTTCGACCTCCCGTTCTTCATGGCCGCAGTATGGACCCGTGCCTTTGACAAGATGCCCTGACTGCCCACGCCAGGAGCCTCTGAAGCGGTCGATCTGTAAGACGGACGAGAACGGCAACCGTGGACGTGAGTTCGTTGCATGCGAGAGCTTGCCATATAGAGAGGGGGATAAGGTTAGATCTCGCTCCAATTTCTCTGTTTTCTCTCGATTTTCTTGTTATTCCCTCGAATTTGGGATTTAGGGTTCACGTTGTTGTTTTCAGATCTTGAAGAAATGCAGGCATTTCGAGTGGATCGATGTGTACGTTCGTAGGCTTCGATTGCAGGAATCAATTGGCGCTATTGGGGCGCAATTTGGGAGGGGGACTTCTTTGTAGAGAATGCGGCGGAGAGAGGAGCCGTTCCGATTAGGGACCTTCCGGTTATGCCTAATGCTCCCAATGCAGAACTGGTGGAAGTGAAGGGAGAACTGAAGAAAATGAACAAGCAGTTAAGGCAGCTGATCGAGTTGAAGAAGCAAGCTAATCTGATGGCTGGTTGTTTTTTTTGTTGTATAATTACGATCGGATTCTTATCATTGCTCACTGTGCGCTAGAAGTTGTTACAAGGGATACCTTGTTACAAATCCATTATTCGATTACATGTACTTGTAGTTGTTTTCAAAGTTAGTGTGTGCATTCACCGAAATTACCAACTATATTCCCTAAAAGAAAAGGAAAGCTAAAGATCGTTGATAATTGTTAGAGGGGTGACAAATAATGCAATCACCGAAATCCGCAAATATGTATGCCTCATGTTTATACCAAAATTATACCACTTTTAGGCCTTTCCAAAATACCAATACCATATCCCAAACTATATTCCCTAAAAGAAAAGGACAGCTAAAGATAGTTGATAATTGTTAGAGGGGTGACAAATAATGCAATCGCCGAAATTCGCAAAAATGTATGCCTCATGTTTATAACAAAATTATACCACTTTTAGGCCGTTTCAAAATACCAATACTATAACCCAAACTATATTCCCTAAAAGAAAAGGACAGCTCAAGATAGTTGATAATTGTTAGAGGGGTGACAAATAATGCAATCCCCGAAATCCGCAAATATGTATGCCTCATGTTTATACCAAAATTATACCACTTTTAGGCCTTTCCAAAATACCAATACCATATCCCAAACTATATTCCCTAAAAGAAAAGGACAGCTAAAGATAGTTGATAATTGTTAGAGGGTGACAAATAATGCAATCGCCGAAATCCGCAAAAATGTATGCCTCATGTTTATAACAAAATTATACCACTTTTAGGCCTTTTCAAAATACCAATACTATATCCCAAACTATATTCCCTAAAAGAAAAGGACAGCTCAAGATAGTTGATAATTGTTAGAGGGCTGACAAATAATGCAATCACCGAAATCCGCAAATATGTATGCCTCATGTTTATACCAATACTATATCCCAAACTATATTAAGTGGCAAACTCGTCATTGCATTCTCCACCGACAGAGAGAGAGAGATGGGTGGCCACGAAGAGAGAGAGAGAGAGAGAGAGAGAGGTTGCCACGAAGAGACGGATAGGGGTATACTGCCCGTTAGATCAGTGGATCAACGGTTCGTGGAGTCGATCCGTGTGACAACGGCTCAACCAATCAGGATAAGTTTGGGCTTCTCAGAGCATTTGTGACAGTACTTGAGGGCAAAACTGAGTAGTACTAAGAATCCAAGGGCACATAAATAGTAAATAGACTAAGGGATTCAAACAAAAGAATTACAAAATGAAAAATGTGTGTTTTGTACAATATAATTCATATTGGGCTACATCAAATTATTTGCAATTCAAATATACATGAGTGTGACAATTATGGCATCATTTAGACAAAC
Organism: Lolium perenne; assembly: GCF_019359855.2. Classification (NCBI taxonomy): domain Eukaryota; kingdom Viridiplantae; phylum Streptophyta; class Magnoliopsida; order Poales; family Poaceae; genus Lolium; species Lolium perenne. The sequence goes on from NC_067245.2 coordinate 269,597,572, forward strand.
TATGTTTTGGGAAAGATGTTTTGCAAAGGGGTTTGGGTGGAAAACCATGCATCTTCATAGCTACACTAGTGATTCTGAGAAGTGGCAATTTGTGGTAAAACTTGATTTATATATGTTTGTTAAGGTTTTCTAGGTGGCAGGTTGCGTACGAAGACTCCATGAGTAGTTGCCACTATGTTTTTATTTTTTTGGATTTTTTGCGCATGAAATGACTCAATTAGCTATGTTAATCTCATTTGTTGACTCTCTGTTGACCAGCTACCTGAGGGTAAAACTGAGTATATTGCACTTGCCGGTCTAAGTCCTCGAGGGGAAAACTGAGTACAGATAAAATTTCTGTATAAGGCCTGAGGTTATAACTGAGTACACCAAACGTCCCAGGGTTAGACTCGGGTAGCGGTGCACGCTGCAGCCGTGCATAGCGGACGCGTGTTGCCGTGCATAGCGGACGCGTGTTGCGGTACACGCCACCTTCGTCTTTATAGAGCCCCTCTTTCTCTCCCTCGACGCACGTTCTCACTGGCTCACTGCAACCGCCTCTCCGGTCCCATCATCTTCTCCACAACCGAAGAAAAACCCCGAAGAAAACCGCCGGCGATGGAGAAGAATGAGATGCCCATTGTCGGCACATCAGCCGCCGCCCCCGTCCAGGCCCCTGTCGCTGCTTCCATCGTAGCAGCCAGCGCATCGGCCGCCGCCCCCGTCCAGGCCCCCGTCGATTGGGACCCGTACGAACCAGTGCAGTACGATGCGCCGGAGAACCCCTACGACACCACCATCGTCGACAACGAGCCGGAGGTAACCCTTTGTTCCCTTGTTCTTATCTCATTTCAATCATTTTGTGTTAGATCTACCGTTATTACGGTTCGTATGTTCCTAGTTCAATCCTTTTTTGTTAGATCTTGCGTTATTACTGTTCGTCTGTTCCTAGTTCGATCCTTTTGTGTTAGATCTTGCGTTATTAGTGTTTGTGATTTGCTTTTGTTTAAGATTTGTGCCGATGATGATGAATATTTGGGCATAAATTGATTCAGGGTTTGGTCAGTAAACAATTGGTGTGTACAAATTTGTTGTGCATGATCTTTGGTTTGCTGACTCAAATCCTGGATATAAGTGTGTCCAATGTAACTGAGGCTACCTCTTTTTTTCGAGCCCATATTATCATGCATGATTTTTTGTTCACTCTCTGTTCCATCATCGTTGCAATTGACTCCGTGTTTTTTGCACGATCTTTGGTGCTACGTGACAGGTGCAGAGCAGCGACGTCGACAGCGACGACGAGTCCTTCCACACCAAGACTCGTCACGTCCTCAGGTTGCGGTCCGGCCATTACGATGGCCCTTTTGCTCGAGGCATTTACAAGTGCCCCTTCTGCAACATGAAGCTCCGCGCCACCGACTTCAACTCCCTGGTGAACCATGCTGAATCCATTGGCAGATGTGGCGCTAGAGTTGGAAGGACCGTGAACGTGCATGCGTACATGGCCAAACACAAAGCACTTGGGATTCACCTGCGCAACCTCCAAGCGAGTCACACGCGCTACTGGAGGCGTTGAACGTGCCTACCGCACTCTTCGTATGTGATTGCTCTATCGTAGAGCAGCTTAATTTCATGTAAAATGTAGCTTATGTTGGATCTATCGGTACTACTTTTGGATCTGTCCTGAATATATCTATGCTATGTTGGTTGCTGTATGCAGCTTATCCTATATTTTTTCTCTGGATTTGTGCCCTAGATTTCCTACCTGATTGGGTAAAAATGAAGGCATAAAGAAATGAATGGCGTTAAAAAACAGAAGGAGAAGCTGCTCTAGATTTGCTACCAATTTGGGCTATCAAATATGAATGAGATCGAGCGATAGAGAGGAAAAAGGTACATTGAAAACTGCTAATCTGGGCGAAAGAGACAGAAACCACTCGTGCCCCCGTCCCGGACCCACACGCTACGGCCCCACACGCTACGGCCACACAAACACGGCCTCGTCCTGTCCCACGCGGTCCCTTCCTACCAGCCCCACACGACGCGGTCCCACACGACGCGACCCCACAAACGACACGACCCCACTCGTCAGCACGGAACGGTCAACTTAACGGATTCCTTCCGTCCGAGCTCCTTCTGCGGTTCAGACAAGGGCTTGGGGAAAACTGAGGAAAAACTAAGGAGCTGGGGAAAACTGAGTACAACTAAGGACCTGAGGGCACGAAAATAGAAATCCCTAAAAACTATTGTGGTATTGAATATGTAATTATGCACTTTATCTCTTATTAAGTTGCTTGTTGTGCGATAACCATGTTCACTGGGGACGCCATCAACTATTCATTGTTGAATTTCATGTGAGTTGCTATGCATGTCCGTCTTGTCTGAAGTAAGAGAGATCTACCACCTTATGGTTAAGCATGCATATGTTAGAGAAGAACATTGGACCGCTAACTAAAGCCATGATCCATGGTGGAAGTTTCAGTTTTGGACAACAATCCTCAAATCTCAAATGAGAAAATTATTAATTGTTGTTATATGCTTATGCATAAAAGAGGAGTCCATTATCTGTTGTCTATGTTGTCCCGGTATGGATGTCTAAGTTGAAGAATAATCAATAGCGAGAAATCCAATGCGAGCTTTCTCCTTAGACCTTTGTACAGGCGGCATAGAGGTACCCCTTTGTGACACTTGGTAAAAACAATGCATTGTGATGATCCGGTAGTCCAAGCTAATTAGGACAAGGTGCGGGCACTATTAGTACACTATGCATGAGGCTTGCAACTTATAAGATATAATTTACATGATGCATATGCTTTATTACTACCGTTGACAAAATTGTTTCATGTTTTCAAAATCAAAGCTCTAGCACAAATATAGCAATCGATGCTTTTCTTCTATGGAGGACCATTCTTTTACTTTCAATGTTGAGTCGGTTCACCTATTTCTCTCCACCTCAAGAAGCAAACACTTGTGTGAACTGTGCATTGATTCCTACATACTTGCTTATTGCACTTATTATATTAGTCTATGTTGACAATATCCATGAGATATACATGTTACAAGTTGAAAGCAACCGCTGAAACTTAATCTTCTTTTGTGTTGCTTCAATGCCTTTACTTTGAATTATTGCTTTATGAGCTAACTCTTATGCAAGACTTATTGATGCTTGTCTTGAAGTGCTATTCATGAAAAGTCTTTGCTTTATGGTTCACTTGTTTACTCATGTCATATACATTGTTTTGATCGCTGCATTCACTACATATGCTTTACAAATAGTATGATCAAGATTATGATGGCATGTCACTCCAGAAATTATCTGTGTTATCGTTTTACCTGCTCGGGACGAGCAGAACTAAGCTTGGGGATGCTGATACGTCTCCGACGTATCGATAATTTCTTATGTTCCATGCCACATTATTGATGTTATCTACATGTTTTATGCACACTTTATGTCATATTCGTGCATTTTACGGAACTAACCTATTAACAAGATGCCGAAGTGCCGATTCTGTTTCTGCTGTTTTTGGTTTCAGAAATCCTAGTAAGGAAATATTCTCGGAATTGGACGAAATCAAAGCCCAGGGGCCTATTTTTCCACGAAGCTTCCAGAAGTCCGAAGGAGAGACGAAGAGGGGCCACGGAGGGGCCACACCCTAGGGCGGCGCGGCCCCCCCTTGGCCGCGCGGCCCTGTGGTGTGGGGCCCCCGTGCCGCCTCTTGACCTGCCCTTCCGCCTACAAATAGCCTCCGTGACGAAACCCCCAGTACCGAGAGCCACGATACGGAAAACCTTCCAGAGACGCCGCCAACGCCGATCCCATCTCGGGGGATCCAGGAGATCGCCTCCGGCACCCTGCCGGAGAGGGGAATCATCTCCCGGAGGACTCTACGCCGCCATGGTCGCCTCCGGAGTGATGTGTGAGTAGTCTACCCCTGGACTATGGGTCCATAGCAGTAGCTAGATGGTTGTCTTCTCCCCATTGTGCTTCATTGCCGGATCTTGTGAGCTGCCTAACATGATCAAGATCATCTATCTGTAATTCTATATGTTGCGTTTGTTGGGATCCGATGAATAGAGAATACTTGTTATGTTGATTATCAAAGTTATGTCTATGTGTTGTTTATGATCTTGCATGCTCTCCGTTACTAGTAGATGCTCTGGCCAAGTAGATGCTTGTAACTCCAAGAGGGAGTATTTATGCTCGATAGTGGGTTCATGCCTCCATTGATATCTGGGACAGTGACAGAAAGTTCTAAGGTTGTGGATGTGCTGTTGCCACTAGGGATAAAACATTAGTGCTATGTTCAAGGATGTAGTTACTAGTTACATTACGCGCAATACTTAATGCAATTGTCTGTTGTTAGCAACTTAATACTGGAGGGGGTTCGGATGATAACCTGAAGGTGGACTTTTTAGGCATAGATGCATGCTGGATGGCGGTCTATGTACTTTGTCGTAATGCCCAATTAAATCTCACTATACTCATCATGATATGTATTTGCATTGTCATGCCCTCTTTATTTGTCAATTGCCCAACTGTAATTTGTTCACCCAACATGCTGTTTATCTTATGGGAGAGACACCTCTAGTGAACTGTGGACCCCGGTCCAATTCTCTTTACTGAAATACAACCTACTGCAATACTTGTTCTACTGTTTTCTGCAAACAATCATCTTCCACACAATACGGTTAATCCTTTGTTACAGCAAGCCGGTGAGATTGACAACCTCACTGTTTCGTTGGGGCAAAGTACTTTGGTTGTGTTGTGCAGGTTCCACGTTGGCGCCGGCATCCCTGGTGTTGCGCCGCACTACATCTCGCCGCCATCAACCTTCAACGTGCTTCTTGACTCCTACTGGTCCGATTAAACCTTGGTTTCTTACTGAGGGAAACTTGCCGCTGTGCGCATCACACCTTCCTCTTGGGGTTCCCAACGGACGTGCCAACCACACGCAATAGTACATTAGGCAACAGATCCTCCTTTTGTGAGCAATCGGCTCTTCTTGTAAAAACCCCCTTTTAATCAATGAAGAAGGCTTCCATGTTTGATTTTCCCGATTGTCAAAATAGATCAATGCTCAAAGAGCCGATGGCAACGCATCGGTCTTTTACCAAAAACGCCAGCAAAGCCAGCCTCAGTTACATATTTAGACATGTCCAAGCAACCATTCCCCAAATTTTTTTTTACTGGCCGATTTCATGCATCTGCCCCCATATTTTACTCTCCATCATCCCACATACTCGGGAAATATTTCTTGCGATGCTGACCATTGACGGCCACTGGGAACTTCGCACCGCTCAGCTCCTCGAGCATGTATGCGTTACCCTTTAAAACCTGGTCGACCCTGTACGGCCCGTGCCAATTTGGAGACCATTTATCATACACTTTATCCTTGGTCCCCAATGGCAATACAGCTTCCCATACCAGATCACCAACGTGGAACTCCTTTGGTCTCACCTTCTTATTGTATGCGCGAGCTACCTTGACTTTGTTCTCTTTAATTTTCTCAAGCGACCAAAGTCTAAGTTCCGTTAGATCCTCAATGCTATCACTCATCAGGGCTGCATATTCTTCAGTTGTTAAGTCATTCTGAAACGTAACACATCTCGACCCAGCCGTGATTTCCCAGGGCAACACGGCTTCTTGTCCATAGACCAGATGGTATGGTGAGGTTTTTATCGCTCCATGACATGACATGCGATAAGCCCACAAAGCCTCTGACAATACCTCGTGCCAACGTCTAGGGTGCTCGTCGACTTTCCTCTTAATCAGCTTAATAAGGCTCTGGTTGGATGCTTCAGCTTGCCCATTTGCTTGAGCATAGTATGGAGACGATCGGATCAACTTAATTCCCATGCCCTCGCAGAACTCTCTAAACTCGCGAGAAATGAAAACCGAACCTCCATCGGTCGTGATAGTCTGGGGAATCCCGAATCTATGAATGACATGTTCTTTCACAAAATTGATAACATCGGCCGATGCTACTGACTTCATAGGGACGGCCTCCACCCATTTAGTAAAATAATCTGTGATGGCCAAAATCCACACATGGCCTTTGCTCGATGGAGGATTGATTTTGCCGATCATATCCATGCCCCAACCTCGAAATGGCCAAGGCTTGATGATGGGGTTCATTGCTGATGCGGGTACCATCTGAATTTTCCCAAAATTCTGACATGCTTGACACCCTTTATAGTACTTAAAACAATCTTCAAGCATGGTGGGCCAATAAAACCCCGATCGCCTGATCAACCATTTCATCTTATGAGCCGATTGGTGAGTTCCACAGGCGCCTTCGTGTATCTCGTGTAAGAGACGATTTGACTCGGCTGGTCCCAGACATCTGAGAAGTAACCCTTCCAACGTCCTGTAGAACATGTCATCCCCAATAAGGACGTACTTCATGGCCTTGTACCTTATCCGTTTAGGTGCCCCCCGAGCCGAATCTTTCAAGTAATTGAAGATATCGGCTCTCCAGTCATCCGGTTCCAGGAACTGTACCTGGACGTCGGCTCCACCGGCTACGTCCTTGTAGCCTGACGCCATCTGTGCGAGATCGTTCGCCTCGGTATTCTGCGACCTCGGGATCCAATTGAACTTTATGTACCTAAATTGTGCCATCAGCTCACGGCATTGCATCCATAATGGGAAGAGCGACTCGCTCTCACATTTGTATTCCTCCGTGAGTTGGGAAATTACCAATTTTGAGTCTCCAAAAAGTTCCACTGCTTCTGCCCCAGCTTCAATAAGCAACTCCATTACCTTGCGTATTGCTTCATACTCAGCGACATTGTTGGTGCAAGGGGTAGGTAGCCTGATGGAGAAGGAATAGGTTGCCCCCCGGGGCGACACGAGTAGAATGCCGATGCCGCAACCATCATCACAAACCGATCCATCGAAAAACATGGCCCATGCACGTACATACAGTGCTGCTATATCAGTGTTGATTCGTTCAGCAATAAGATCGGCCAACGCCTGTCCCTTGACTGCTTTCGCAGGTTGATACCGGAGATCAAATTCCGATAATGCAAACATCCACTTACCGAGTCGGCCTTTCAACACAGGAGCCAACAGCATGTGTTTGATGACATCTGATTTGCATATGATGACAATTTCTGCTGACAGAAAGATGTGACGAAGCTTGGTGCAGGTAAAAAATAGGCAGAGGCACAACTTCTCAATCTCAGGGTACCTAGTCTCTGCCTCCAACATCCTCCTGCTGAGGTAGAAAGCGACTCTCTCCAGACCATCATAGACTTGCACCACCACTGAGGCGATGGAAGTGTCAGCTACTGATAGGTAAATATAGAATGGTCTGTTGATACGTCTCCGACGTATCGATAATTTCTTATGTTCCATGCCACATTATTGATGTTATCTACATGTTTTATGCACACTTTATATCATATTCGTGCATTTTCTGGAACTAACCTATTAACAAGATGCCGAAGTGCCAGTTGCTGTTTTCTGCTGTTTTTGGTTTCAGAAATCCTAGTAATGAAATATTCTCGGAATTGGACGAAATCAACGCCCAGGGTCCTATTTTGCCACGAAGCTTCCAGAAGTCCGAAGAGGAGACGAAGTGGGGCCACGAGGTGGCCACACCCTAGGGCAGCGCGGCCCCCCCTTGGCCGCGCGGCCCTGTGGTGTGGGGCCCTCGTGCCGCCTCTTGACCTACCCTTCCGCCTAATTAAAGCCTCCGTTGCGAAAACCCCAGTACCGAGAGCCACGATACGGAAAACCTTCCAGAGACGCCGCCGCCGCCGATCCCATCTCGGGGGATCCAGGAGATCGCCTCCGGCACCCTGCCGGAGAGGGGAATCATCTCCCGGAGGACTCTACGCCGCCATGGTCGCCTCCGGTGTGATGTGTGAGTAGTCTACCCCTGGACTATGGGTCCATAGTAGTAGCTAGATGGTTGTCTTCTCCCCATTGTGCTATCATTGTCGGATCTTGTGAGCTGCCTAACATGATCAAGATCATCTATCTGTAATTCTATATGTTGCGTTTGTTGGGATCCGATGAATAGAGAATACTTGTTATGTTGATTATCAAAGTTATATCTATGTGTTGTTTATGATCTTGCATGCTCTCCGTTACTAGTAGATGCTCTGGCCAAGTAGATGCTTGTAACTCCAAGAGGGAGTATTTATGCTCGATAGTGGGTTCATGCCTGCATTGACACAGGACAAGTGATGAAAGTTCTAAGGTTGTGTTGTGCTGTTGCCACTAGGGATAAAACATTGATGCTATGTCTAAGGATGTAGTTGTTGATTACATTACGCACCATACTTAATGCAATTGTCTGTTGCTTTGCAACTTAATACTGGAGGGGGTTCGGATGATAACCTGAAGGTGGACTTTTTAGGCATAGATGCAGTTGGATGGCGGTCTATGTACTTTGTCGTAATGCCCAATTAAATCTCACTATACTCATCATGATATGTATGTGCATGGTCATGCCCTCTTTATTTGTCAATTGCCCAACTGTAATTTGTTCACCCAACATGCTGTTTGTCTTATGGGAGAGACACCTCTAGTGAACTGTGGACCCCGGTCCAATTCTCTATATTGATATACAATCTACTGCAATACTTGTTCTACTGTTTTCTGCAAACAATCATCTTCCACACAATACGGTTAATCCTTTGTTACAGCAAGCCGGTGAGATTGACAACCTCACTGTTTCGTTGGGGCAAAGTACTTTGGTTGTGTTGTGCAGGTTCCACGTTGGCGCCGGAATTCCTGGTGTTGCGCCGCACTACATCCCGCCGCCATCAACCTTCAACGTGCTTCTTGGCTCCTCCTGGTTCGATAAACCTTGGTTTCTTTCTGAGGGAAAACTTGCTGTTGTGCGCATCATACCTTCCTCTTGGGGTTCCCAACGAACGTGTGAGTTACACGCCATCATCTGTCTTGCTGGGGCGGAACCAACACGGGTGGCTTCGTTAGATATTCTTTAATCTCGTCAAATGCTCGATGTTGCTCTGCCCCCCAGTGAAACTCCTCATCCGATTTAATTTTTACTAATCCCATGAACGGCTCAATTCGCCCTGACAGATTAGAGATGAACCTTCTGACGAAGTTGATTTTGCCGATGAGACACTGTAGTTCTTTCTTCGTGGTAGGCGGCTTCATTGTTCGCACTGCTTCTTGACTTTTCAGCCCGATCTCAATTCCGCGTTCATGAACCAAGAAACCCAAGAATTGACCGGCTGTTACACCAAAAGCACACTTCTTTGGATTCATTCTTAGCCCGAATTTTCTAGTTCGGTCCAGGACGCGTCACAAATCCTTCAAGTGTCCTTCTACTGAAACATACTTGACTACCACGTCATCAATGTAAATTTCCACCAACTTGCCGATCAGATCATGAAAGATGTAATTCATGGCTCGCTGGTATGTTGCGCCGGCATTTTTCAGTCCAAATGTCATGACTACATATTCAAACAATCCCACCGAACCTGGTACTCTGAATGCAGTCTTGTGTATATCTTCTGGAGCCATAAAAATTTGGTTGTAACCGGCATTGCCATCCATGAAACTTAAAACCTTATGACCAGCAGCTGCATTGATCAATGTCTCTGCTACCGGCATTGGGTATTCATCCTTTGGAGTGGCTCTATTGAGATCCCGAAAATCTATGGCTACGCGCCATCGGTCGTCCTTTTTCTCTACAGGTACGATACTAGAAATCCACTCAGCATACCTGCATGGCCTGATGAACCCGGTGCTCAACATCTTCTCGATCTCTTGCTTGACTTCTTCTAAAATTTCGGCCTTCATCTGTCGTGCTCGCTACTGGAACGGCCGAAATCCTTTCTTAAGAGGGAGCCGATGCTCAATGATGCTCCTGTCCAACCCGGGCATCTCTGTGTAATCCCAGGCAAAGCAATCTGGGTATTCCTTCAACAAAGCTATCATCAGGCCCCTCAGATGCGGATCTAACTTTTTGCTGATAAATGTTGGTCGTGGCTTATCCCCAGGACCAATGTCAATTTCTTCTAGCTCATCAGCCGATGTAAACCCATATCCTAGCTTCCCGTCGCCTGCTAGATCAATACTGAACACAGGCAAAACGTATGGTGAGGATAATTTGGGCCGATTGCTGGAATCGGCCCCCATTTCGATTGCATTGTTCAATGAAGGTTTACAACTTATTTGTGCTCCACTACGGGAGGGAGTTTCCCTACTACGACGACGTGACATGCTTGAAGTGAGATCATTGCTTTTTATTTTTTGGGGCCGATCGCAGGGATCGGCCTTGCCACGTACGTCCAGTGACTTTGTTGTTGCTACTCTGTCAGGCCGGTGGATAAGACCAGCCTCACCCCGTTTTTTGTAGCTTCGATACGCTCACAGCCGTCCAAACTGACTCCAGAGAGCGGCCCTTGGTCTTCCGCGTCCCAAATATTCATGCCAGCTATTGAGATCTCGATCGAGTCATCTGCATGGACGACCTCCACTTCATCTCCGTCCCACTGTATCAGGCATTGATGCATTCTGGATGGAATGCAGCAGTTGGCGTGAATCCAATCCCTCCCTAGCAGGACAGCGTACGTGCTTTTGCTGTCGACGATGAAGAATGATGTAGGGATGGTTTTTCGGCCCACGGTTAGATCCACGTTCAGAACGCCTTGCGTCTCTGATGCTTGGCCGTTGAAGTCGCTTAGTGTGACGTTGGTTTTGATCAGATCTGCGTTAGAGCGTCCCAAACGCCGTAGCATGGAGTATGGCATTATATTGACTGCCGCTCCCGTGTCAACCAACATCTTGCTGACAGGCTGCCCGTTGATATAACCTCTTAGGTACAGGGCCTTCAAATGTTGGTAGCTCTTCTCACGTGGTTTTTCAAAGATAACTGGCCGTGGGCCGCAGTCAAACTGTGCTACCGGCACTTCTTCGTTTCTTGGAGCACAAAACTCCGACGGAAGTATGAACACCATATTTGTGCCAGCCGATGCATTCGCATAAGCTTTTACTTGTTTGGGGCGCCATTCTTTCTTCTGTGGACGAGTCTCCGCATCCAAAGTTTGCTGAATTTTCACGGCCAGATCGGGCCGCGCTTTCCTCAACGTGTGCAGGTATTGCGCCTCGGCTTGCTCCAAGCTACGTAGCCGCTGAACCCTACGCTTTTGGGAGTGACTGAGTCCATCAGGGCACCACCTTGGCCGGTGGTATCTATCCTCTTCTTCATCTTCTGACTCCTCAAAATCTTCCTCTTGAGATGACTCGGCTCGTCTGTTCTGAGATGGGAGAGGCCCTAGACGCTTGAAAACTGAAACCTCACCTGCGTCCTTTTTCTGCTGTCTACACTCTGGGCAGTTGTCGATCGTAGGCAATCGGCTCATTCCTGAATCCCATCAGTGCTTAAAGAAAGGAAAATCCCAGTGTAGGTGCCGACTGTTGGTGGAGGCATTTTCTCTGCCATGAACACCTGCCGCGAGATTACTTTCTGAGTTCTATTGGATGGCCTTCCCTTCTGAATCATCGAGACCGCTCCATTAGAATTAGGATCAACGTAAGGCGGTGGTGCAGGTGCCGCCGCTATTCTGAGCTGATGTCGATTGTCGTCCGTTATCGCGGGAGGAGGTGGCAAGTGAACCTCACTTCTGGGTTCTCGAGGATTTCTTTGCGCTGCCTGAGCATTAGCATGCCCTGCATATCTCAGCATTGCCTGGAAATTGCGACAATCCTTCTGCAAATGTCCCGACTGTCTCTTTCCGTTGTTGTCGAGGAAAAAATGCATCTGACACGGCCCGTTCATCATTTCTTCGGGAGACACGAAAGGCCTCTGGAACCTTGGCCCGCTATTTTGCCTATTGTTTCGAGATTCATCTCTATTGTCGCTTCGCTGCTCATTACTTCTCTGGTAATCATCTTTGTTGTTTCCTCCTGCACTTGCTCGGAAACCAGCCGAGATTTGTCCTGGAGCATCATAGCTCGAGTACTGCCGAGGAAATCATCGCCTTGGTTGATAATTTCGACCGCGGTCTTCCTCTGGCGACCTATGCCGTTTGTTGTGGACAGCATCTTCTCCATCTGCCCATCTGTTTGCTATTTCCATTAGTGCGGACACTGTTTTTGGATTGGTCCTTCCCAAATCTTCGACAAAATCTCCACGCCTGATCCCTGCGACAAATGCATCTATTGCTCTCTCTTCAGATATATTTTCTGCCGAGTTTTTGATGATGTTCCACCTTTGGATATATTTTCTCATTGGCTCGTCTGGCTTATGTCGACACGCCCGTAATTCCTCTAGAGATGCGGGTTTCTTGCAGGTGGACCGGAAATTCTTGACGAATATGTCCTCAAAGCTATCCCAGCTGTCGATAGACCCTGGAGGAAGCTTTTTGATCCAAGATCGTGCGGCTCCACTTAAATGCACTTGGATGCTTTGCATAGCTGTTGCCCTGGTCCCTCCAGTTAACTTCACCGTCTCGAGGTAATCAACTAGCCAATCCTCTGGATATTGCAGGCCGTCGATTTTTTTTAAGTTATCAGGCAACTTAAATCCCGAAGGGACTCGAGTTTTTCGTACTCTCCTTGTGAAGCATGGCAAACCGCACATATCCTCGTCGTTTAATTCTGGGGAGTGCCGATATTCCCTTCTGCTTTGCCGTGCTCTGTCTACCCTTGCTTGTGCTGCCGTGTCTCTTGCTCCACTTGTTCCTTCGACAGTGGCTGCTGCTGCCGCAGGTCGTGGACTATTTTGCCTTGCTGCTCCCTCTGGCGGTGTTGATGCAAACGCCGTTCCCATGGCTTCAGCTCCTGCCACTGCCATGTTGTACAGTGCCTCCCTTGGATCTCCTGGAGGTGGCCTAGACGCAAGGATAAAGGCTTGTGTCGCCATATACCCAGCTTCTGGTGTCTTGGGGATAATATTCCCTCTTGTGTCTATCGACATAAAAGACATGTCGAGGTTTTGAACCAGGTGCTCTCTTTCTCCTTCGGGTATATGTTGCAATCTTGATCTTGCTCTGTTCTGAGCTTCTCTGTGGCTATCTCCCGAAGTTCCAGATTGTCGACTTAACTCCGCTCTTCGCCTGCTTGAAGCGGAGGCTGCCTCCTTTCTTCTATTTAAAGCAGTTGTCTGTTTTTCCAATTCCCTTGCAGCTCGTGCGAGCCTATATTGATATGCTTGCAACTCTGCTGGCGTGGCTGTTGTAGCCATTGGTTCTGAGCCATCTATAGCTCTTGCGGCTCTATCCCATGCTGCCTGCGGGAGCTGAACTCTATCGCGAGGCTCAGGTCCGACGTATTTACTGCCTAGACCTTGTCGCAGATTAGAGGGATCTGTAGGATAACGTTGCATAGAAAACAAAAAATTTCCTACGGCGAACACGCAATCCAAGCCAAGATGCAATCTAGAAGACGGTAGCAACGAGGGGGTATCGAGTCTCACCCTTGAAGAGATTCCAAAGCCTACAAGATGAGGCTCTTGTTGCTGCGGTAGACGATCACTTGCCGCTTGCAAAAGCGCGTAGAAGATCTTGATCACGATCGGTTCCGGCGCCACGAACGGGCAGCACCTCCGTACTCGGTCACACGTTCGGTTGTTGATGAAGACGACGTCCACCTCCCGTTCCAGCGGGCAGCGGAAGTAGTAGCTCCTCTTGAATCCGACAGCACGACGGCGTGGTGTCGGTGGCGGTGAAGAAGTCCGGCGGAGCTTCGCTAAGCTACGCGGGAGATATGGAGGAGAGGGGGGCGGCTAGGGTTTGGGAGGGGGTGGCCGGCCACTTCAATGGGGCGGCCAGCTTGTGGTCTTGGGGTGGCCGGCCCCCTCCCTTGGCCCCTCATTATATAGGTGGATCCCCAAGTGTTGGTGTCCAAGTCTTCGAATAAGACCCGAACCAAAAACCTTCCATAAGAGGGGGAAACCTAGCCCATCTAGGACTCCCACCAAAGGTGGGGTTTCCACCTCCCATGTGAGGGGGTGGCCGGCCCCCTAAGGGGGAGTCCACTTGGGACTCCTCCCCCACTAGGGTTGGCCGGCCATGGAGGTGGAGTCCCATGTGGACTCCACCTTCCTTGGTGGTTTCTTCCGGACTTTTCTAGAACCTTCTAGAACCTTCCATAGAACCTTCCGCGACATTTTTAATTCACATAAAATGACATCCTATATATAAATCTTATTCTCCGGACCATTCCGGAACTCCTCGTGATGTCCGGGATCTCATCCGAGACTCCGAACAAATATTCGAACTCCATTCCATATTCAAGTACTACCATTTCAACATCCAACTTTAAGTGTGTCACCCTACGGTTCGTGAACTATGCGGACATGGTTGAGTACTCACTCCGACCAATAACCAATAGCGGGATCTGGAGATCCATAATGGCTCCCACATATTCAACGATGACTTTAGTGATCGAATGAACCATTCACATATAATACCAATTCCCTTTGTCTCGCGATATTTTACTTGTCCGAGGTTTGATCTTCGGTATCACTCTATACCTTGTTCAACCTCGTCTCCTGACAAGTACTCTTTACTCGTACCGTGGTATGTGGTCTCTTATGAACTCATTCATATGCTTGCAAGACATTAGATGACATTCCACCGAGAGGGCCCAGAGTATATCTATCCGTCATCGGGATGGACAAATCCCACTGTTGATCCATATGCCTCAACTCATACTTTCCGGATACTTAATCCCACCTTTATAACCACCCATTTACGCAGTGGTGTTTGGTGTAATCAAAGTACCTTTCCGGTATAAGTGATTTACATGATCTCATGGTCATAAGGACTAGGTAACTATGTATCGAAAGCTTATAGCAAATAACTTAATGACGAGATCTTATGCTACGCTTAATTGGGTGTGTCCATTACATCATTCATACAATGACATAACCTTGTTATTAATAACATCCAATGTTCATGATTATGAAACTAATCATCCATTAATCAACAAGCTAGTTTAAGAGGCATACTAGGGACTTCTTGTTTGTCTACATATCACACATGTACTAATGTTTCGGTTAATACAATTCTAGCATGATATATAAACATTTATCATAAACATAAAGATATAAATAATAACCATTTTATTATTGCCTCTAGGGCATATCTCCTTCAGTCTCCCACTTGCACTAGAGTCAATAATCTAGATTACATCGTAATATACCTAACACCCATGGCATTCTGGTGTTGGTCATGCTTTGCCCTAGGGAGAGCTTTAGTCAACGGATCTGCTACATTCAGATCAGTGTGTACTTTGCAAATCTTTACTTCTCCATCTTCGATGTACTCGCGAATCGAGTGGTAACGCAGCTTGATATGCTTCAGCCTCTTGTGTGACCTTGGCTCTTGTGCATTGGCGATGGCACCCATGTTATCACAGTAAATGATTAATGGGTCCAATGCACTAGGAACCACACCGAGCTGTACAATGAACCTCTTCATCCATACCGCTTCTGATGAAGCCTCTGAAGCCGTTATGTACTCTGATTCTGTTGAAGACTTCGCCACCGTGCACTGCTTCGAGCTTGCCCAGCTTACTGCAGCACCATTCAATATAAACACGTACCCAGATTGTGACTTAGAGTCATCAGGATCAGTGTTCCAACTTGCATCGGTGTAACCGTTTACAACGAGCTCTTGGTCACCTCCATAACAAAGAAACATATCCTTAGTTCTTTTCAAGTACTTCAGGATATTCTTGACCGCTGTCCGATGTTCCATTCCTGGATCACTTTGATATCTGCTAGTCAAACTAACGGCATGTGCTATTTACGGTGTAGTACATAGCATGGCATACATGATAGATCCTACTGCCGAAGCATAGGGGATATTACTCATCCTTTCTCTTTCTTCTGCCGTAGCCGGTCCTTGAGTCTTGCTCAATACCTTGCCTGGTAACATAGGTAAGAACCCTTTCTTACTTTCGTCCATTCTAAACTTCTTTAGAATCTTGTCCAGATATGTACTCTGTGATAGCCCTATTAGGCGTCTTGATCTATCTCTATAAATCTTGATGCCTAATATATATGATGCTTCACCAAGGTCTTTCATTGAAAAACTATTATTCAAATAACCTTTAACACTGCTTAATAGTTCTATATCATTCCCGATCAATAATATGTCATCTACATATAATATCAGGAATGCTACAGAGCTCCCACTCACTTTCTTGTAAATACAGGCCTCTCCATGACACTGTATAAACCCGAAGTCTTTGATCACCTTATCAAAGCGTCGGTTCCAACTTCTTGATGCTTGCTTCAGTCCATAGATTGAACGCTGAAGTTTGCATACTTTGTCGCATTTTTAGGATCGACAAAACCTTTGGGTTGTACCATATACAACTCTTCCTCAATGTCTCCATTAAGGAACGCCATTTTGACATCCATACGCCAAATCTCATAATCGAAAAATGCAGCTATTGCTAACAAAATCCTCACAGATTTTAGCTTCGCTACAGGTGAGAAAGTCTCATCGTAGTCAACTCCTTGAATTTGTCGGAAACCCTTTGCGACAAGTCGAGCTTTATAGACAGTAATATTACCATCAGCATCTGTTTTTCTCTTGAAGATCCATTTATTCTCGACAGCCTTTCGGCTATCAGGTAAGTCTACCAAAGTCCATACTTTGTTATCATACATGGATCTCATTTCGGATTTCATGGCTTCTTGCCATTTGTTGGAATCTGGGCTCATCATCGCTTCTTCATACGTCGCAGGGTCCTCATCATTGTTATCCACAATCATGACATTTAGACAAGGATCATACCAATCAGGAGTGGCACGTTCCCTTGTCGATCTGCGAGGTTCAGTAGTTTCCTCGTTCGAAGTTTCATGATCATTATCATTAGCTTCCTCTCGTTGCGGTGTAGGCGGTACAGGTACAACTTCCGATCTGCGCTACTCGATCAACGAGTATAGATTCATCAATCTCATCGAGTTCTACTTTTCTTCCAGTCACTTCTTTAGTGAGAAATTCTTTCTCAAGAAAGGTTCCGTTCTTAGCAACAAAGATTTTGCCTTCGGATCTGTGATAGAAAGTGTACCCTATAGTTTCCTTAGGGTATCCTATGAAGACGCATTTCTCCGCTTTGGGTTCTAGCTTGTCCGGTTGTAACTTCTTTACATAGGCTTCGCAACCCCAAACTTTCAGGAACGACAGCTTAGGTTTCTTATTAAACCATAATTCATACGGTGTCGTTTCTACGGATTTTGATGGTGCTCTATTTAAAGTGAATGCGGCTGTCTCTAATGCATAACTCCAAAATGATAACGGCAAATCAGTAAGAGACATCATACTACGAACCATATCTAAGAGAGTTCGATTACGACGTTCGGACACACCGTTACGTTGAGGTGTTCCCGGCGGTGCCAATTGTGAAAGTATTCCGCATTTCTTTAAATGCATGCCAAACTCATAACTCAGATATTCACCTCCACGATCAGATCGTAGAAATTTGATCTTCTTGTTACGTTGATTTTCTACTTCACTTTGAAATTCCTTAAACTTCTCGAAAGTTTCGGATTTATGTTTCATGAAATAGATATACCCATATCTACTCAGATCATCTGTGAAGGTTAGAACATAACGATAACCACCTCGCGATGCTACACTCATTGGTCCACATACATCAGTATGTATGATTTCCAATAAGTCAGTAGCTCGCTCCATCATACCAGAAAATGGAGTCTTTGTCATTTTTCCCATTAGACATGCTTCGCATCTATCAAGTGACTCAAAGTCAAGTGATTCAAGTAATCCATCAGTATGGAGTTTCTTCATGCGTTTCACTCCAATATGACCAAGACGACAGTGCCACATATAAGTAGAATTATCATTCAATTTAATTCGCTTAGCATCAATGTTATGTATATGCGTATCACTACTATCGAGATCTAACAGAAATAAGCCATTCTTTTGTGGTGCTCGACCATAAAAGATATTATTCATAAAAATAGAACAACCATTATTCTCAGACTTGAATGAATAACCGTCTTGCATTAAACAAGATCCAGATATAATGTTCATGCTCAACGCGGGTACAAAATAACAATTATTTAGGCTTAAAACTAATCCGAAGGTAGATGTAGAGGAAGTGTGCCGACAGCGATCACATCGACTTTGGATCCATTTCCAACGCGCATCGTCACTTCATCTTTCAGTAGTCTTCGTTTATTCTTTAGTTCCTGTTTCGAGTTACAAATATGAGCAACCGAACCAAAGATCAAATACCTGGTACTAGAACGAGAACCAGTGAGATAAACATCTATAACATGTATATCAGATATACCTTCTTTCTTCTTCTTGACAAGGCCGCTCTTCAGATCAGCCAGATACTTGGAGCAATTACGCTTCCAGTGTCCCTTCTCCTTGCAGTAATAGCACTCAGCATCAGGCTTAGGGTCGTTCTTAGGTTTCATAGGAGGCGTGGCAGCTTTCTTGCCACCCTTCTTGAATTTACCCTTAGACTTGCCCTGTTTCTTGAAACTGGTGGTCTTGTTGACCATCAACACTTGGTGCTCTTTCTTGATCTCAATCTCAGCAGCTTTTAGCATGCCAAAGAGTTCAGGTAACTCCTTGTTCATGTTCTGCATATTGTAGTTCATCACAAAGTTCTTGTAACTTGGTGGCAGTGATTGAAGGACACGATTAATCCCCAGTCTATTAGGAATCACTATTCCCAAGTCACTGAGTTTCTTCGCATGCCCGGTCATGGCGAGCATGTGCTCACTAACGAAGCTGCCTTCTTCCATCATACAGCTGAAGAAATGTTTCGATGCTTCATAGCATTCCACGGCCGCATGAGTCTCGAATATAGCTTTCAGCTCATTCATCAACTCATGAGGATCGTGGTGCTCAAAACGTTTTTGAAGATCGGATTCCAGACTGCACAGGATGGCACACTGAACTTGAGAGTACCGAGTTTTCCGAGTCGCGTAAACAGCTTTTACTTCATCGGTTTCATCTTCTGCGGGAGGGTCACCTAGCGGTGCATCAAACACAAATTGCAGATTTCCGCCAGAGAGGAAGATCCTCACATGACGGAAGCAGTCGGTGAAGTTGCTACCGTTGCTCTTAAGTTTCTCTTTCTCTAGGAACTGATTAAAATTGATTGGGGACGCCATCTCTACAACATATATTTGCAATAGTTTAGACTAAGTTTATGACAAATTGAGTTCAAATTTTAATTCAACATAATTAAAAACTAAGTGAACTCCCACTCAAAACAATATCCCCCGCATTGTCTTAGTGATCACACGAACCAAATCCACCGCACCTATGCACGATCATCACAAGACAAGGTGTGATTTCAATGGCGAACACTCAAAGTGTTCATCATATCAACCATATGATTCATGCTCTACCTTTCGGTATCACGTGTTCCGAGACCATGTCTGTACATGCTAGGCTCGTCAAGGCCACCTTAGTATCCGCATGTGCAAAACTGTCTTGCACCCGTTGTATGCACTTGTTGATTCTATCACACCCGATCATCACGAGATGCTTCGAAACGACAAGTCTTGGCAACGGTGCTACTAAGGATGAACACTACATTATCTTGAGATTTTAGTTAGGGATCATCTTATAATGCTACCGTCGCGATCTAAGCAAAATAAGATGCATAAAAGGATTAACATCACATGCAGTTCATATGTGATATGATATGGCCCTTTTGTCTTTGCGCCTTTGATCTTCATCTCCAAAGCACAGACATGATCTCCATCATCTTCGGGCATGATCTCCATCATCGTCGGCGTAGCGTCAAGGTCAATGGCGCCGTCTTCATGATTGTCCTCCATGTAGCAACTATTACAACTACTTTGAAATACTACTCAACATGAAATTTAAAGACAACCATAAGGCTCCTGCCGGTTGCCACAATACAATAATGATCATCTCATACATATTCATCATCACATTATGGCCATATCACATCACCAAACCCTGCAAAAACAAGTTAGACGTCTCTAATTTGGTTTGCATATTTTACGTGGTTTAGGGTTTTTGAGAGAGATCTAATCTACCTACGAACATGAACCACAACGTTGATACTAATGTTTTCAATAGAAGAGTAAATTGAATCTTTACTATAGTAGGAGAGACAGACACCCGCAAAGCCTCTTATGCAATACAAGTTGCATGTCGAACGAGGAACAAGTCTCATGAACGCGGTCATGTAAAGTTAGTCCGAGCCGCTTCATCCCACTATGCCATAAAGATGCAAAGTACTCAAACTAAAGATAACAAGAGCATCAACGCCCACAAACCATTGTGTTCTACTCGTGCAACCATCTATGCATAGACACGGCTCTGATACCACTGTAGGATAACGTTGCATAGAAAACAAAAAATTTCCTACGGCGAACACGCAATCCAAGCCAAGATGCAATCTAGAAGACGGTAGCAACGAGGGGGTATCGAGTCTCACCCTTGAAGAGATTCCAAAGCCTACAAGATGAGGCTCTTGTTGCTGCGGTAGACGATCACTTGCCGCTTGCAAAAGCGCGTAGAAGATCTTGATCACGATCGGTTCCGGCGCCACGAACGGGCAGCACCTCCGTACTCGGTCACACGTTCGGTTGTTGATGAAGACGACGTCCACCTCCCGTTCCAGCGGGCAGCGGAAGTAGTAGCTCCTCTTGAATCCGACAGCACGACGGCGTGGTGTCGGTGGCGGTGAAGAAGTCCGGCGGAGCTTCGCTAAGCTACGCGGGAGATATGGAGGAGAGGGGGCGGCTAGGGTTTGGGAGGGGTGGCCGGCCACTTCAATGGGGCGGCCAGCTTGTGGTCTTGGGGTGGCCGGCCCCCTCCCTTGGCCCCTCATTATATAGGTGGATCCCCAAGTGTTGGTGTCCAAGTCTTCGAATAAGACCCGAACCAAAAACCTTCCATAAGAGGGGGAAACCTAGCCCATCTAGGACTCCCACCAAAGGTGGGGTTTCCACCTCCCATGTGGGGGGGGTGGCCGGCCCCCTAAGGGGGAGTCCACTTGGGACTCCTCCCCCACTAGGGTTGGCCGGCCATGGAGGTGGAGTCCCATGTGGACTCCACCTTCCTTGGTGGTTTCTTCCGGACTTTTCTAGAACCTTCTAGAACCTTCCATAGAACCTTCCGTGACATTTTAATTCACATAAAATGACATCCTATATATGAATCTTATTCTCCGGACCATTCCGGAACTCCTCGTGATGTCCGGGATCTCATCCGGGACTCCGAACAAATATTCGAACTCCATTCCATATTCAAGTACTACCATTTCAACATCCAACTTTAAGTGTGTCACCCTACGGTTCGTGAACTATGCGGACATGGTTGAGTACTCACTCCGACCAATAACCAATAGCGGGATCTGGAGATCCATAATGGCTCCCACATACTCAACGATGACTTTAGTGATCGAATGAACCATTCACATATAATACCAATTCCCTTTGTCTCGCGATATTTTACTTGTCCGAGGTTTGATCTTCGGTATCACTCTATACCTTGTTCAACCTCGTCTCCTGACAAGTACTCTTTACTCGTACCGTGGTATGTGGTCTCTTATGAACTCATTCATATGCTTGCAAGACATTAGACGACATTCCACCGAGAGGGCCCAGAGTATATCTATCCGTCATCGGGATGGACAAATCCCACTGTTGATCCATATGCCTCAACTCATACTTTCCGGATACTTAATCCCACCTTTATAACCACCCATTTACGCAGTGGTGTTTGGTGTAATCAAAGTACCTTTCCGGTATAAGTGATTTACATGATCTCATGGTCATAAGGACTAGGTAACTATGTATCGAAAGCTTATAGCAAATAACTTAATGGCGAGATCTTATGCTACGCTTAATTGGGTGTGTCCATTACATCATTCATACAATGACATAACCTTGTTATTAATAACATCCAATGTTCATGATTATGAAACTAATCATCCATTAATCAACAAGCTAGTTTAAGAGGCATACTAGGGACTTCTTGTTTGTCTACATATCACACATGTACTAATGTTTCGGTTAATACAATTCTAGCATGATATATAAACATTTATCATAAACATAAAGATATAAATAATAACCATTTTATTATTGCCTCTAGGGCATATCTCCTTCAGGATCGACGTATGGATTTCCCAAATCATCGAAAGCCTCAGATGTCTCCTCTTGGTCACGGCTTGGCTCTCCGATGACATAAATCTGATGATACTTTGTGTCCAGATCTATGTTGGGTTTGGTGACACCATCATTAAGATTGGCGAAGACCTTCCCCACTGTGGTAGATTTGTCGATGAAGTTGTAGCTGTCGACACTGCTTGAGCCATCGCTTATATAGGAGTCCGCAGATGACTCAAACGACATGTCGCTGAAGATCTTGGCGAGTTTTTTCTCTTGCCCTAGTGCTGATGAAGCGTGACAACGAAGTTTCTTCCTCTCCTGACTCGGTTGACGATGTATAGCTTGAAAAATCGGAATTGATCGCTGACGATCCCGATGAAATCGGAATTTCGACACGATACGATCCTTCTTTCTCGACGCGAAAGTGAAATCTTCCGAACGTCATCTCCATAGGCTCCTCCAGATATGCATATGCATCCAAACGGGAGGGCGGGTGAGGAACAAAATCGACAAGACCAGTTGCGATCTGTTTACCTCGATCCATTGCGTTGTTTGCGGTTGATGAAGTCGACGATCTTGAACGTGCCATCGAGATCGGATCCTTGACGCCTCTAATTCCCACAGACGGTGCCAATTGACAAGGTATTAACTTATCAATGCGTATGGATTGTAGACTAGGGTTTAGTTGGAAGTAGAGGGCAAGTAGATCTCGAAGGTTTCAGCCAAAAAGTACTCGACGATTATGAAACTAGGGTTTGAGAAACAATGATTCGATGCTTTCTTTGTCCCTCGACTCCCCCTTATATAGGAGGCGGAGCCGAGGGATTCGTATTGTACAATTTACAGAGTCCGGGAAGGTTTCTAACCCCTCCCGCAAGATTACAAATAATGCTTCCTATTACAACTCTAGCTTTCCTTATCAATATCTTGGGCTCTGATGGCGTGTATTTCACACGTTCGTTGGGCAACCCCAAGAGGAAGGTATGATGCGCACAGCAGCAAGTTTTCCCTCAGAAAGAAACCAAGGTTTATCGAACCAGGAGGAGCCAAGAAGCACGTTGAAGGTTGATGGCGGCGGGATGTAGTGCGGCGCAACACCAGTGATTCCGGCGCCAACGTGGAACCTGCACAACACAACCAAAGTACTTTGCCCCAACGAAACAGTGAGGTTGTCAATCTCACTGGCTTGCTGTAACAAAGAGTTAACCGTATTGTGTGGAAGATGATTGTTTGCAGAAAACAGTAGAACAAGTATTGCAGTAGATTGTATTTCAGTAAAGAGAATTGGACCGGGGTCCACAGTTCACTAGAGGTGTCTCTCCCATAAGACGAACAGCATGTTGGGTGAACAAATTACAGTTGGGCAATTGACAAATAAAGAGGGCATGACCATGCACATACATATCATGATGAGTATAGTGAGATTTAATTGGGCATTACGACAAAGTACATAGACCGCCATCCAACTGCATCTATGCCTAAAAAGTCCACCTTCAGGTTATCATCCGAACCCCCTCCAAAGATTAAGTTGCAAACAACAGACAATTGCATTAAGTATGGTGCGTAATGTAACTAGTGACTACATCCTTGAACATAGCACTAATGTTTTATCCCTAGTGGCACAAAGACAACACAACCTTAGAACTTTCATCACATCGTCCTGTGTCAATGCGCATGAACCCACTATCGAGCATAAGTACTCCCTCTTGGAGTTACAAGCATCTACTTGGCCAGAGCATCTACTAGTAACGGAGAGCATGGAAGATCATAAACAACACATAAGCATAACTTTGATAATCAACATAACAAGTATTCTCTATTCATCGGATCCCAACAAACGCAACATATAGAATTACAGATAGATGATCTTGATCATGTTAGGCAGCTCACAAGATCCGACAATGATAGCACAATGGGGAGAAGACAACCATCTAGCTACTGCTATGGACCCATAGTCCAGGGGTAGACTACTCACACATCACACCGGAGGCGACCATGGCGGCGTAGAGTCCTCCGGAGATGATTCCCCTCTCCGGCAGGGTGCCGGAGGCGATCTCTGGATCCCCCGAGATGGGATCGGCGGCGGCGGCGTCTCGGGAAGGTTTTCCGTATCGTGGCTCTCGGCATCGGGGTTTCGTCACACGGAGACTTTTTATAGGCGGAAGGGCAGGTCAAGAGGCGGCACGGGGGCCCCACACTATAGGCCGGCGCGGCCAAGGGGGGGGCCGCGCCGCCCTATAGTGTGGCCCCTCCGTGGCCCCTCTTCGTCTCTCCTTCGGACTTCTGGAAGCTTCGTGAGAAAATAGGCCCCTGGGCTTTGATTTCGTCCAATTCCGAGAATATTTCCTTACTAGGATTTCTGAAACCAAAAACAGCAGAAACAAAGAATCGGCACTTCGGCATCTTGTTAATAGGTTAGTTCCAGAAAATGCACGAATATGACATAAAGTGTGCATAAAACATGTAGATAACATCAATAATGTGGCATGGAACATAAGAAATTATCGATACGTCGGAGACGTATCAGCATCCCCAAGCTTAGTTCTGCTCGTCCCGAGCAGGTAAATCGATAACACGAGATAATTTCTGGAGTGACATGCCATCATAATCTTGATCATACTATTTGTAAAGCATATGTAGTGAATGCAGCGATCGAAACAATGTATATGACATGAGTAAACAAGTGAATCATATAGCAAAGACTTTTCATGAATAGCACTTCAAGACAAGCATCAATAAGTCTTGCATAAGAGTTAACTCATAAAGCAATAATTCATAGTAGAGATATTGAAGCAACACAAAAGAAGATTAAGTTTCAGCGGTTGCTTTCAACTTGTAACATGTATATCTCATGGATATTGTCAACATAGAGTAATATAATAAGTGCAATAAGCAAGTATGTAGGAATCAATGCACAGTTCACACAAGTGTTTGCTTCTTGAGGTGGAGAGAAATAGGTGAACTGACTCAACATTGAAAGTAAAAGAATAGTCCTCCATAGAGGAAAAGCATCGATTGCTATATTTGTGCTAGAGCTTTGATTTTGAAAACATGAAACAATTTTGTCAACGGTAGTAATAAAGCATATGCATCATGTAAATTATATCTTATAAGTTGCAAGCCTCATGCATAGCGTACTAATAGTGCCCGCACCTTGTCCTAATTAGCTTGGACTACCGGGTCATCACAATGCATTGTTTTTACCAAGTGTCACAAAGGGGTACCTCTATGCTGCCTGTACAAAGGTCTAAGGAGAAAGCTCGCATTGGATTTCTCGCTATTGATTATTCTTCAACTTAGACATCCATACCGGGACAACATAGACAACAGATAATGGACTCCTCTTTTATGCATAAGCATATACCAACAATTAATAATTTTCTCATTTGAGATTTGAGGATTGTTGTCCAAAACTGAAACTCCCACCATGGAGCATGGCTTTAGTTAGCGGCCCGATGTTCTTCTCTAACATATGCATGCTTAACCATATGGTGGTAGATCTCTCTTGCTTCAGACAAGACGAACATGCATAGCAACTCACATGAAATTCAACAATGAAAAGTTGATGGCGTCCCAGGTGAACATGGTTATCGCACAACAAGCAACTTAATAAGAGATAAAGTGCATAATTACATATTCAATACCACAATAGTTTTTAAGCTATTTGTCCCATGAGCTATATATTGCAAAGGTGAATGATGGAATTTTAAAGGTAGCACTCAAGCAATTTACTTTGGAATGGCGGAAAAATACCATGTAGTATAGGTAGGTATGGTGGACACAAATGGCATAGTGGTTGGCTCAAGTATTTTGGATGCATGAGAAGTATTCCCTCTCGATACAAGGTTTAGGCTAGCAAGGCTTATTTGAAACAAACACAAGGATGAACCAGTGCAGCAAAACTCACATAAAAGACATATTGAAAACATTATAAGACCCTACACCGTCTTCCTTGTTGTTCAAACTCAATACTAGAAATTATCTAGACCTTAGAGAAACCAAATATGCAAACCAAATTTTAGCATGCTCTATGTATTTCTTCATTAATGGGTGCAAAGCATATGATGCAAGAGCTTAATCATGAGCACAACAATTGCCAAGTATCACATTACCCAAGACATTTATAGCAATTACTACATGTATCATTTTCCAATTCCAACCATATAACAATTTAACGAAGGAGAAACTTCGCCATGAATACTATGAGTAGAAACCAAGGACATACTTGTCCATATGCTACAGCGGAGCGTGTCTCTCTCCCATAAAGTGAATGCTAGGATCCATTTTATTCAAACAAAACAAAAACAAAAAAAAAACGACGCTCCAAGAAAAAGCACATAAGATGTGATGGAATAAAAATATAGTTTCAGGGGAGGAACCTGATAATGTTGTCGATGAAGAAGGGGATGCCTTGGGCATCCCCAAGCTCAGACGCTTGAGTCTTCTTGATATATGCAGGGGTGAACCACCGGGTGCATCTCCAAGCTTAGAGCTTTCACTCTCCTTGATCATGTTGCATCATACTCCTCTCTTGATCCTTGAAAACTTCCTCCACACCAAACTCGAAACAACTCATTAGAGGGTTAGTGCACATTATAAATTGACATATTCAGAGGTGACACAATCATTCTTAACACTTCTGGACATTGCATAATGCTACTGGACATTAATGGATCAAAGAAATTAATCCAACATAGCGAAAGAGGCAATGCGAAATAAAAGGCAGAATCTGTCAAAACAGAACAGTTCGTATTGACGAATTTTAAAATGGCACCAGACTTGCTCAAATGAAAATGCTCAAATTGAATGAAAGTTGCGTACATATCTGAGGATCATGCACGTAAATTGGCTTAATTTTCTGAGCTACCTACAGGGAGGTGGACCCAGATTCGTGACAGCAAAGAAATCTAGAACTGTGCAGTAATCCAAATCTAGTACTTACTTTTCTATCAACGGCTTAACTTGGCACAACAAAACACAAAACTAAGATAAGGAGAGGTTGCTACAGTAGTAAACAACTTCCAAGACACAAAATAAAAACAAAGTACTGTAGGTAAAAACATGGGTTGTCTCCCATAAGCGCTTTTCTTTAACGCCTTTCAGCTAGGCGTAAAGTGTGTATCAAGTATTATCAAGAGATGGTGCATCGTTATCATGAGCTCCCCCATCCATAGTGGTACTAAGGGCTTTGTCAATTTTAGGCCTATAATAATACTTCTTTGGTCTAGGCACTTTAGAGACATACATAAACTTTTGCTCCTTACCCACATAAGCTTTCTCCTTATATTTAAGAGAAGAAAATGTTGAACCAAGGTTCCCATAGCTTTTTCAAGTTCGTCAATCCTATTGATTTGATCATCATGGACAGCATTAGTTCCTAGGACACTAATTCTTTCATCAATTCCTCCTAAGGATTTATCAAGTTCATCAGTTTTATCAAGTAATATTTCCAATTTAGCTTCAATACTTGGAAAATTTTTCTCTATGGTTTCCAATTTTTTCATAACATCTTCAAGAGAGATTTCAGTTTTAACTTTATCAACAGGGGGTATTCCAAATAAGCTCTCAATAATGCAACTAGCTTCTAATGCAGGAGTACTTAGGAAGTCACCTTTTGCGAGACTATCAAGAACATATCTATTCCAGCTAGAGATACCAACATAAAAATTCCTGAGTAAAATAATGGTGGAGTGCTTCTTAGTGCATCTATTATGAGCATCGCTAATTCTATACCAAGCATCTCTCAAACATTCTCCCCCTCGTTGCTTAAACGTGCGAACTTCAACTTCAGGATTACTCATTTTAGTAGTAGTAAATAAAGCAAACTAGATAAAGTAAATGCAAGTAAACTAATTTTTTTGTGTTTTCGATATAGCAAACAAGATAGCAAATAAAGTAAAACTAGCAACTAATTTTTTTGTATTTTGATTAGTGCAGCAAACAAAGTAGTAAATAAAACTAAGCAAGACAAAAACAAAGTAAAGAGATTGAGAAGTGGAGACTCCCCTTGCAGCGTGTCTTGATCTCCCCGGCAACGGCGCCAGAAAAAGAGCTTGATGGCGTGTATTTCACACGTTCGTTGGGCAACCCCAAGAGGAAGGTATGATGCGCACAGCAGCAAGTTTTCCCTCAGAAAGAAACCAAGGTTTATCGAACCAGGAGGAGCCAAGAAGCACGTTGAAGTTTGATGGCGGCGGGATGTAGTGCGGCGCAACACCAGTGATTCCGGCGCCAACGTGGAACCTGCACAACACAACCAAAGTACTTTGCCCCAACGAAACAGTGAGGTTGTCAATCTCACCGGCTTGCTGTAACAAAGAGTTAACCGTATTGTGTGGAAGATGATTGTTTGCAGAAAACAAGAGAACAAGTATTGCATAGATTGTATTTCGTAAAGAGAATTGGACCGGGGTCCACAGTTCACTAGAGGTGTCTCTCCCATAAGACGAACAGCATGTTGGGTGAACAAATTACAGTTGGGCAATTGACAAATAAAGAGGGCATGACCATGCACATACATATCATGATGAGTATAGTGAGATTTAATTGGGCATTACGACAAAGTACATAGACCGCCATCCAACTGCATCTATGCCTAAAAAGTCCACCTTCAAAGTTATCATCCGAACCCCCTCCAGTATTAAGTTGCAAAGCAACATACAATTGCATTAAGTATGGTGCGTAATGTAACTAGTGACTACATCCTTGAACATAGCACTAATGTTTTATCCCTAGTGGCAACAGCACAACACAACCTTAGAACTTTCTGTCACTGTCCTAGGTGTCAATGCAGGCATGAACCCACTATCGAGCATAAGTACTCCCTCTTGGAGTTACAAGCATCTACTTGGCCAGAGCATCTACTAGTAACGGAGAGCATGCAAGATCATAAACAACACATAAGCATAACTTTGATAATCAACATAACAAGTATTCTCTATTCATCGGATCCCAACAAACGCAACATATAGAATTACAGATAGATGATCTTGATCATGTTAGGCAGCTCACAAGATCCGACAATGATAGCACAATGGGGAGAAGACAACCATCTAGCTACTGCTATGGACCCATAGTCCAGGGGTAGACTACTCACACATCACACCGGAGGCGACCATGGCGGCGTAGAGTCCTCCGGGAGATGATTCCCCTCTCCGGCAGGGTGCCGGAGGCGATCTCTCGGATCCCCGAGATGGGATCGGCGGCGGCGGCGTCTCTCGGAAGGTTTTCCGTATCGTGGCTCTCGGTGCGGGGGTTTCGTCACGGAGACTTTTATAGGCGGAAGGGCAGGTCAAGAGGCGGCACGGGGGCCCCACACTACAGGCCGGCGCGGCCAAGGGGGGGCCGCGCCGCCCTATAGTGTGGCCCCTCCGTGGCCCCTCTTCGTCTCTCCTTCGGACTTCTGGAAGCTTCGTGAGAAAATAGGCCCCTGGGCTTTGATTTCGTCCAATTCCGAGAATATTTCCTTACTAGGATTTCTGAAACCAAAAACTGCAGAAAACAGCAACTGGCACTTCGGCATCTTGTTAATAGGTTAGTTCCAGAAAATGCACGAATATGACATAAAGTGTGCATAAAACATGTAGATAACATCAATAATGTGGCATGGAACATAAGAAATTATCGATACGTCGGAGACGTATCAGGCTCCCGAATCTTCTTATTCTTCGGGTAGTGGGCCTTCAGTAAACCCCGGGTACTATCTTCGGCAGGCCCATTGGGGATGCCTATGTCACTATGTGGTATGTCATCTTCATGAGAAATTCAAATTCCAATGTCCATTAATATATCTAGTTGGATCTTATTTGCCTCTTGTGAAAATATATTATTTATCACATTATGGGGGAGTAATAAGCTTTGTGCATATTACAAGCCTAGGAAATGTGAACATTTGAGGTTGTGTCACATAGAATTGATATTGTAAATTATCTCTCATATGTGACATGTTTTCTCAAACAAGTTCCAATTTGCTTAAATGGCTTCATTGCTAATATCTTTGTGGATCTTATTTGTGAAAGTTTTTCTTGGCATGGTTTTTCACAATGTGTCCCTCAATACATTTTTGGAAAACCATATGCTTCAAGTCATACTATTAATTGCTTTGCATGTTGGTATGAATACCATTAATTGCTTTGCATGTTGGTATGAATACTATTAATTGCTTTGCATGTTGGTACGAATACTATTAATTGCTTTGCATGTTGGTATGAATACTATTAATTGCTTTGCATGTTGGTATGACTAATTGAAGCTATCAAGAAACTCCCTTTGCATGATGGTTAACTCTTATCTTTTACCATATGCTTTATTCGTTGTAAATATGATCTTATGTATACTTACAAACTACCACCAGGAAATATTTCCTAATACCTCTTGTCCTAGGACAAGTGGTAATAAAATATGAGGTAGATATTTATTGATCATATATACATTGGCTCTTGTGTTCAAATTGCCTTATTTATTGCCATGAATTTGTTTTGCTTTGACTCCCATGTGTCTTCCTTGCATCTTATGGATCTAATTTGTCTATTCAAACTTTCTTAGCATTTTAGTAGATATAGGTAGCGTGATGATTCTAGTTTTGTGCATTTAGTATTCATATGCAAAATCCTAGATAATGCACTAATCTTGGGGGAGCTCTCTTATATTTGTTAGAATGCTTAACATCTCTTGATCATTATCAAAAATTTGGTTTTGGGAGACATAAACTTTCTTTTTGGTACTTTGTGCCATCATAAAAAGTGTTGAGGGTTTGGTTTATTTGTTGGAACCTTGCTCTCTTGGGAGTTGATTATCTCATTCCTTTGTGTTTAGGTTCAATTAGCTTCTTATAATGAGATAAGCCTTTGGAATCAATCTTGTGTTGATTTGATTCTTTGATATAATTTGGACAACCATTGTCTCTTGATTTATTTGGTGTTTTGTCCAAATTGTATCTTCCTTTGGTTCTTGAAAGTATTGTGCATGCATATTTAATATATGTATATCGTATGGCATGTGTTACTTTATTTGATCCAATATATAGGGTAAACTCCATCAAATCCTAATTTGGCTAAGATGTGCATGAAATTCAATTTCATATCTATATGCACATAGTATTGTGGAGTTTGTCCCATATTTTGTAGTGTGTCTAACTACTTCGGACCCAATTAGTTTGGGGACCATTTTGTACTTACCTTTGTGTTAGGTACAATGGATATGCATTGGATGCTTGTCTCACTCTTGGCGAGAAGTGGTGACTCAATGGTAACTTGAGGCAAGCTAGGATGGTCAACGAACACATATCTACTACATCCTCACCAATGCTATCTCGGTAACAAGTATCTTCTCATGCATATTGTTCTAGCATCCAACCATATGGTTGCATCTTGGCATGAATCTCTTAATTTGCAAATGTTGCGCTTCTTGCTAAAGTCTTAATGAAACCGCTTTATTGTGAATGTGACTAATTTGAGATGAGTGCATTTGTTGCGAAGTATATTAAATCATGCTCATGATTCATCCATCCCCAATATGCATATCTAGCAATTTTATTGCATATCATTTCCTCAAACCTCACTCATGTGCAATATCGATGAAAGTGCAAATTGAGTTATTTCTTTTGGTATCTTCTTTTGTGATACTTGTTTCCTTTCTCAATGCATCCCAACTATCTTCTATCCCTTGTTGATATTTGTGATGTATTTTAGATGTTTGTGGTTGAAGTTCATGAATGTACCATAAGATAAAATTGAGCCTTTGGCCATGCTATTAAGCAAAATTCTTATTGGTATATGCATGACTTCGACTTGGATATCATGCTATATTTCTTGTGTATCTATTTTGTGTGTGCATATTTCTTTGTGAATAAATATCTTTGTGATATTGCTCACTTAGAGAAACTTATACACATAAGAGATGATACATCTCCATTTGATATCTTATTTATTTGTTGCGTGTTGATTGGTCATGCTAAGCAATATAATTCATTGAAGACTATGATGATGCTTTTTGCTCATCCTTGTAATAGTCTTATAATATGCTTTATCATGCCTTTCCCATATCCTCTTGGTTGAGCCTTTTATTATGGTGCCTCTTAATTGTTGCTCAACCATTTGTTTGTTGCAAGTGTTAAGCTTAATTTTCTATCTATGATCTATTGCAGATTTGTGTTTTAAATGGTAATGAGGGAGTAAGGATTCCATGTTTGTGCACTTTATACTCCAATGCAATTTGTCTAGTTTTGTGCACAAACCTTGGGGAGCTTCCTCATATTATTTAGAGCAATCTTCTTGATCTTATCATAATATCTATCTTTCTTTTGGTATCTTCTTTGTGGTTCATTTGGTTGCTTGCTTCATTTGTTGAAGCTTCTTAACTTTGTTATCTTTTTTGCAATCTTTGATCCCATCTATAGTGTGTTTCCTTCCGAATATTCTTCATTGGATACGTGCATTTGATTCCACTCAAATCATGGGAAATGCACACGCTATGGAGGAACTTTCACTATTTTGGCCTTCTAAATTTTTTACCCATTTCGGCAATTGGTGCCAATGGGGGAGAAGTTTGGAGGGTTTAAGGGAATTTGGTTATGTCTTTGCTTTGTGCTTAAGCATGTGCCTTTATTGCATTGCATATTGTTGCTTTGCATAGTTGAATATTTAGAGGAAACTCCACTAGGATTTGAATGCCAATATATGCAATGAAAGTCAAGATCATTCACACATGCATATATTATGGGGGAGTTTGCTCTATATATTCAACTTGTTTGTTACTTAAATTCCTTATATAAACCCTCTCAAAGAGATTGTCATCAATTACCAAAATGGGGGAGATTGAAAGTGCATGGAGCCCCCATGTGTGGTTTTGGTAATTGATGTCTACGTTCCCCCTCCTTTCCTGTAGACAGTGTTGGGCCTCCAAGAGCAGAGGTTTGTAGAACAGCAGCAAGTTTTCCCTTAAGTGGATCACCCAAGGTTTATCGAACTCAGGGAGGAAGAGGTCAAAGATATCCCTCTCATGCAACCCTGCAACCACAAAGCAAGAAGTCTCTTGTGTCCCCAACACACCTAATAGGTGCACTAGTTCGGCGAAGAGATAGTGAAATACAGGTGGTATGAATATATATGAGCAAGAGTAACGGTGCCAGTAAAATAGCTTCTTTGGCGTGTAGTTGATGGTGGTAGTATTGCAGCAGTAGTAACGCAAAGAAAACAAGAAACAAGCAGCGATAGCAGTATTTAGGAACAAGGCCTAGGGATTACACTTTCACTAGTGGACACTCTCAACATTGATCACATAATAGAATAGATAAATGCATACTCTACACTTTTGTTGGATGATGAACACATTGCGTAGGATTACACGAACCCTCAATGCCGGAGTTAACAAGCTCCACAATAATGCTCATATTTTAGTAACCTTTAGTGTAAGATAGATCAAAAGACTAAACCAAGTACTAACATAGCATGCACACTGTCACCTTCATGCATATGTAGGAGGAATAGATCACATCAATATTATCATAGCAATAGTTAACTTCGCAATCTACAAGAGATCATGATCATAGCATAAACCAAGTACTAACACGATGCACACACTGTCACCTTTACACACGTGTAGGAGGAATAGAACTACTTTAATAACATTGCTAGAGTAGCACATAGATAAATTGTGATACAAACTCATATGAATCTCAATCATGTAAAGCAGCTCATGAGATTATTGTATTGAGGTACATGGGAGAGATGAACCACATAGCTACCGGTACAGCCCCGAGCCTCGATGGAGAACTACTCCCTCCTCATGGGAGCAGCTGCGGTGATGAAGATGGCGGTGGAGATGGCAGCGGTGTCGATGGAGAAGCCTTCCGGGGGCACTTCCCCGCTCCGGCAGCGTGCCGGAACAGAGATCCTGTCCCCCAGATCTTGGCCTCGCGATGGCGGCGGCTCTGGATGGTTTCTGTGGTTTTCGTCAATCGTATCAGGGTTTTCGCGATGGAGGCTTTAAATAGGCGAAGAGGCGGCACAGGAGGGTCGAAGGGGCGACGACACCATAGGGCGGCGCGCCCAGGGCCTGGGCCGCGCCGGCCTATGGTCTGGGGGCCCAGTGCCCCCCTCTAGTCCTTCCCGGGTGTTCTGGATGCTTCCGGTGAAAATAGGAACTTGGGCGTTGATTTCGTCCGATTCCGATAATATTTCGTTACTAGGATTTCTGAAACCAAAAACAGCAGAAAACAGGAACTGGCACTTCGGCATCTTGTTAATAGGTTAGTTCCAGAAAATGCACGAATATGACATAAAGTGTGCATAAAACATGTAGATAACATCAATAATGTGGCATGGAACATAAGAAATTATCGATACGTCGGAGACGTATCAGTAACTAATGACAATCCCTATGGACTAATGTTTGCATTGAGTTATATTTGTAGGTGTTGTCCATAGGCAATGCTTGAACCATATGTTGGCTTCAAGGTTGAAATAAGAAGAAATTGATGAAGGATATCAAGTGTCAAGTATGTCTTGAAGATGAAGATGAAGTGAGCCCTCAAGTTACTTCAAGACATCAACATGAAAAAATGAAGTGCAAGTTCAAGATGAGCCAACTCGAAGAGATCATAAGCTTGAAGCTTGCCATGAAGAAATGAAGTGTAAGTTTAAGTTGCACCGAAGAAGAAGCTCTCCCATGGTGGATTATGGGGGAGCAATCCACAAGACTTCGTCAAGCAAGCACAATCAAGAAAGGTGTTCCATCTTGTTGCGGTCAAGATCGTCATCATCAAGCTCAAGTGGAATGCTCAAGGTTAAGGTTTGCTCTTGATAGGGTTTCTTTCTCACCGGTCTCATGGTGTAGTTGGAGACTGGTTTATAGTTTAGTTGTCGTACTATCAAGAGGGCTCTTGAGTGAGTAACTCAATCATATCCTTCGGAGAGCTCAAACCTTTGCATCCTTGCATCATCTTTCTTGGTTGTTATTTGGATCTTATCCATATGGTGTTTTAGAGCCTGTGCTTATTCTCATGACAAGCTCTAGTTCATCGAAAACAGATTCCGCATGAATCACTTGTTGCGTTTTCGATATTGGAGTTTTTCTCGGTTTCTCGTATTGAGAGGTTTCACTCTAAAATACATAGAAAAACCTACCCCACTTGTTCTTAAGCTTTTCACTCTTTGTGGGGTAGCTCTTGTCATCTTATTTACAACAAAATTGGTTTCACCTAAATCCGAGTTTCCTAGCTCAAGTTGTTGCATTTTCCATATTGGAGGTTTTACCGGTTTGCTGTTTATAGATAGGTAAAACCTTTATCCATTTGCTTCTATCCTACTTTGCTGGACTATGATGTTTCTATGCATATTGTTGTAGAGCTCGTTGTTGTGATTTCAACGAGCTCAAGATCATCGAAATCGGAGTCCGGATGCAAAAGTTATTAAGGTTTTTGTATCGGGTGTTTGGGCAAAAACTGGGGGGCCGGAACTGCCGCCGGGAACACCCCGGCACTGCCGGTGGCCAAGGCCGGCACTGCCGGCCACCCCTGCACTGCCGGTGGAACAAGGCCAGCACTGCCGGTGGTTCAAGGCTGGCATTGCCGGCCTGTCGCGATTTTGGCCCCAACGGGCAGAAATCTGAGACCCCTATTTAAGCCCTTCTTCCTCCTCTTTCTCCCCACTTCTTCTTCCTCCTTTTGCTCTCCACCATTGTTGACCTTGAGAGCTTGCCACATCCCTCTACTCCTCCAACGATTCTTGAATCCATTTGAGGGAAAACGAAGAGGAGATCTAGATCTATATTTCTACCAATCAAATCCATCGCTTTGTGAGTGGAACTCTCTAGATCTTGATCTTGGTGTTCTTTGTGAATTCCTTTGTTCTTCCTCTCTTATTCCCCCAATAGCTTTTGTAGCTTTGTTGGAATTTGAGAGAGAAGGACTTGAGCATCTTTGTGGTGTTCTTGCCATTGCATTTGGTGCATCGGTTTGAGTTCTCCACGGTGATTCGTGGAGGTGAAAGCAAGAAAGTTGTTACTCTTGGGTTCTTGGAACCCTAGACAGATTCTAGACCTTTGTGGTGATTTGTTGGGAGCCTCCAATTAAGTTGTGGATGTGTGCCCCAACCTTTGTGTAAGGCCCGGTTTCCGCCTCGAAGGAAATCCCTTAGTGGAACCGTGACCTAGGCCTTTGTGGCGAGGGTCACCGGAGATTTAGGTGAGGCGCCTTCGTGGCGTTCGGTGTGTGGTGTGAGTACCGCATCTTGGGGTGAGGCCTTTGTGGCGTTGGTGTGCATCGAGCAACCACACCTCAAGGTGAGCCTCTTGTGGCGTTCGGGAGCACTAAGCCACCACACCTCTCCACCGGAGATTAGCACTCACAAGAGTGTGAACTCCGGGATAAATCATCGTCTCCCGTGTGCCTCGGTTATCTCTATACCCGAGCTCTTTACTTATGCACTTTACCTTGTGATAGCCATCGTGCTTGAAGTTATATATATCTTGCTATCACATAAGTTGCTTGTCTTGCTTAGCATAAGTTGTTGGTGCACATAGGTGAATCATTGCTTAGAATAAGTTGTTGGTGCACATAGGTGAACCATAGTATATAGGCTTTGGGCTTGACAAAGTAAACGCTAGTTTTATTCCGCATTTGTTAAGCCCATCTCGTAAAAGTTTTTAAATCGCCTATTCACCCCCCTCTAGGTGACATCCGTGTCCTTTCAGCAAGATGTTGCCCTTACACCCAAGATAGGTGTAAAGGCAGCTAGATATTGAGGGGCAACATAGCTAAGCAAGCATATCAGAAAAGTATCGACGTCAGCCCCAAAACATCTACGATAACGGTATTGCTCGCCATCAACAAGGCTTCAGTACGAGCAACACCAAACAACGAATAAACCGATACTGCCTAGATCGCAAGATGCGATCTAGGCAGCATGTCGCTTACCCGAAAGAAACCCTCGAAACAAGGGGTGGCGATGCGCCTAGATTGGTTTGTTGTGAACGTGATCGTCCTCCTTTCTCAATAACCCTAGGTACATATTTATAGTCCGTAGACTTTCTATCTTCGGAATAAACCTAGCCGTGTACGACTAAACTCTATCTCTTAATTCTAAACTAAAACGTGATTGTGGTGACCCTGCATACCACTGCATGTTGTAGTATGCCAGTCGTTGATATAGCATTCATGAAGTACCATTCCGCAAATGTTACATCCCTCAGAGTAGTACAACAGAACATAGCAGGTCCATAACTCATTCACATAATATTACAATTAACATACACATGTCATCTCGGAGCTCCTCTTGGGTCCTAAGAGAAGTACTCCTGGGTTCGAGGCGAACCCAACTTAACTTACAATATAAGTGTCTCATTAAGCTAAACATTTATTTCCTCGAGCAGCTAAATATAAAGAGTTCGTGCTGCTCGGATGCAACTACTACTAGGTTTGTCTAGGCTTGATCTCCACCGGAAGCCTCCCCGGTTCCGTAGACTATGAGATAGTCTACGCCTTCAACTCCTCCTGAGAGGTCAGGTTCATCATAGCCGATAATCTCGGCTCCTTCATTGTTGTCGTAGTCCTCCTCCAGACGGTTCAGACAATCTAAGCATGGGATTTAAGAGTGGTATGAGTACGAGCGTACTCAACAAGTTCATTATAGATAAGAGGTGTTTAATGCACTAACTACGATATTAGACCAGAAAGTCTAACACCAATGCAATTTTTGATAAACATTTCTTCAAGAGATTGCTTTTATTTCAAAGAGCTATGTCCGTCAGCCTTCACCGGTTTACTAGAACTTCATGGAGCTCCTTTCCGGCCGCGTTCGCAGTTCCTCAATCCCGGAACAGGGAGTGACAGGTCACAGTTCTTTACACTCTGCAGAGGTGTGTTGCTTTACCCATAAGAGATCTTAACCTTGATGCCAACCGGGCAGCTTTCCCGTCCACACTTCCTTCGGTGTGAGGCCCGGTATAAGGTCTAGCCAATCATGTTCCTCCGCTACCTCGCACACCCACCCTTTGTTGCATACCCCGACCCTGGGTCCTCGTCGGTCCTCTTATACCAATTAAGGATGGACCCCGACCACGACAACAGTTTGGGACTCGTTAACCAAACTCCTTCGCCGGTAGCTGTAACCCATCATAGACCACTTACCGTGGGGAATTAGAATGGGATCCCCACCCCACCGCTTGCCCAACCTGGGTCAAGTGTCTACGGTAAGCGCATCCGTTGATGTACGAGAGGTGGAAATACTTTTGACTACTCCGTCCCACTCCGGATCTTATGGTTAACACGGGTATTACGGCACAAGAATCACTGGCGACATTTGTTGTTTAATCCTAGGTGGATATTAACCCTTGCAATGGAACCTCCACCATATCAA
The DNA here is from genome assembly GCF_019359855.2 of Lolium perenne. Taxonomy (NCBI): domain Eukaryota; kingdom Viridiplantae; phylum Streptophyta; class Magnoliopsida; order Poales; family Poaceae; genus Lolium; species Lolium perenne. The sequence continues at coordinate 269,635,988 of NC_067245.2, forward strand.
CACAATCCATGGTTCCATTGCCCACCACATAGTCATATTCATAGTTATGAAAGTAGTGGTTTTGGTTTTTTATGCAATAGTGATAACCATAATACTTTGCAAGTAATTTGATAGAAATACTCAAATGACATGAGCAAGTGATGAACTTGCCTGAACACTGCAAAGTTTTGCAGTTGGAAGGTATGGACTGACCCTTGTCCTCTGTCTCTGAAAAATAGCATCATTGTCCGATAAGGGCAATGGTTAAAGAAGCAATTATGCATGATTCCATTTTTAGGGTTTGTTCCCCCCTTCCGATGTCGTCATTATTTCATGTAAGAGGTTAATACTAAGAATAATTTGGGGATACTTGATTTAAAGTAAAATACAACCTTGAAATGTTGTCAAGGTGTTTTTAAAGTCCAAATGCATTAATGGACTGATTTTCATTATTGAAAATAATATGTGTGATTTAAATCATTATTTAAATCATCAAATTAAGACTTATTATTCTTTGTCTTCAAAAATTCTCTTTGATATTTTATTTAGGTAGAGAATTTTATGCTGTTTAATTTTCATATTTTTACTTATTTTTTTAGAGTTGTATTTTATTTTATAAAATTCTTGGAAATTCTCACTTAAATGGTATTTTAGAAATGTCCAAAATACCCCTCGGGCCCACCTGTCAGGCGGCCGAGCTGGTTAGGTTGGACCAGCCCACTGGGCTCGGTCCAACCGACCCAGTCGCGTCGTCTTCTCGCTATGTCCTAACCCTAATTCCCCTTTCGGCTCCCGCGACGCCGGAATCGCCTCCGCCGTCGCCGCTTTATTCTGGCCGTCTCCGGCCATCGCCGGCGACGAGATGGTGCGGATCTGGACCGCCTCTCGACGGCGGACATGGTGGTCCGCGTCGATCTGACGCGTGCGTCCCCCTTCGCTCGCCATCGACTCTCCCGTGCGCCTGGCTTTTGGCGTCCGCCGCCACCGCACGTTGGAGACGCCGTGGACCTTCCTCCTGGCGCTCCCCTGGGCGCGTGGTGCTGCGCTGGGGTGCTGTGGTGGTCGCCGTGGCTTGGCTTGGCCAGGCCTGGTGCCGTCGTGTGCCCTGGCGTGCGCCGCCGTGGCCGCCATGGTCGTGTCGACCACCTCCTCCCCGGTATGTGCTCCTCCTTCTTCTCTGCTACCTGTTCTACTTCTTCTCCTTCCTCTGGATGCCCTGGCATCCACAAGATTGTGCTGCTGCTGCTATGCTTACTGTAAATGCGTGTATGCTGCTGTGCTCTCTGCTGTTGCCATGGATCCTAGCTGATGTGATGTGCTGCTGCCTTGCACATGCTGCTGTTGTGCATATGCTGCTTCTGTGTGTGCTGCTCTTCCCTGTATCTTGCTGTTGTATCTCTTGAGCTCTGGCTCAAGAGGAATTTGTGATGCTTATGCTCTATTAAATTGTTCCTGTTGTTGCTATATGGATCCTGTCTCTCTTGTGTGTGCATTTCCATGCCCCTGGCTTGATCATGGTGCAAGATCCTTGCATTATGCAAGTGCCAGTGCCCTGGGTGTGATGTGTATAGGGCTGTGAATCTTGGAAATGCTCAATTGAGCATGGCTGTTGACTAAGTAACACCAACCCTCATTGTTGTGCTTCTGGAAACAATTGTATTTAATTTATTTACTTATCTGTGATGCAAATATTTATGAGATGTGGTTATATAATTGATCTGGTTAAATGTGTGATTACTAGGCTTGGCTCTAGCATGCCTTAGCATGCTCTAGCAAGCTGCTGATGATCATAAGATCATCAGTTGCTTGTAAAAGCTGCTGTGTTATGACTGTGCCTCTCTTCTGCTCATCTTTGTGTCTGTGTGACACCAAAATCTGTACTGATGCATGCTTTTGCTTGCTCAAGCAGTTGCTGATGCTTGCAATGATCCATTGGATCAGATGCAAGACTCTGGTGCTTTGATTCTTTATATGATTCACTTATCTGTATTACCTGGATTTACTAAAATGGATAAGTGATGTGAACTGCTTGCAGTAATGATCATTACATTAAGTTTGGCAGGGCTAGATGGATGCCACCACTTGGTTGGGTACCCTAGCCCTCCTTTTGAACCCATCTGGGTGATGATAACTGTGCATGGCTTATTAGTTTGGGTCTGGTTCAGTGGTTGAAGTGACCTTGACAGCAATTCATTGTTTGTTTCAGGTAGCTCCCACCCTTGTTGGCTTGCTATGGCTTAGTGATTGCATCACTGAGTAATTCCTTGTTGGATTTCCAGTGATCTTTGATGTTGACAAACAAGAATAGACACATATTGTCTATCTATCTGATGGTGTGCTAGGTTTTAGGTGCTAGGTGGATTTGGTTGAATAGATAGGATCATTTCCTTGCTGGATTGCCTTGGTTATGCCATTGTTTTGGTCTAGCCAGTGTTCCCTTGGTGATTTCCTATTGGCTTCACCCATTTTTGCTTGCACCAACTGACTTGGTAGCCAGATGATGATACAATCTGGGTATTCTACCCATTTTGGCTTCTGTGACATATGCAGATGCTTATTTATGAGCAAACCAAGGTTTTGCTCAGGTTGATCTGTTTATACCTCACTCCAGCTCCTAGAAAAGGGTTGTTGGTGTAGAGGATTTGGCTTCAGGATTGTGATGTGAGCTTGCCCTGCTCCTCCTGGTTAGCCTGTGCTTGATTTCCTGCTTGTGCCTTGTTCTACAACAGTTCTAGTGGAACTGTTATGGATAGATTGGTGGTTTGGGAAGCTTGGTGTTCTTCCTGTTCTATCTGTTCTTGATGATCTTACCCTGGGAAGTTCTGTCAACAGAATGGCTAGGGTTTTGCTCAAAAAGGTTATATATGATGCTCTCTTGCTCTCTCTGGTCGACAGCTTGGCCTGGTCACTTTGGTGACTCTTCCTGGCTGTGTATGTGCTGGTGTGCATGCACACAGCCTTGTGAGCTGCTTGTGTAGTTCCTGGTTGGAACTTGGTCCATCTGGTGGATCAGCTCGGCTGATCTTGATAATATCCTCTCACTTCTCATTTTTCTTGCTAACCTGCCAAGTGGCAATGCCACTTGGCATAACACTTGTCTTTGTCTTTGTTTGTGTGTTTACAGGGAACAATGTGATGCTCTGGATGCAGATCAAGATCCTCATGGCAAGATCTCCATGATGATCATCTTGTGTAGTTTAGGATAGATCATTAACTTGTAATTTTTCTTTATTTTTCTTTCTTCTATTCTGCCATTTATGTAATGTGTTGTATTAATCCTTTATTTCACTTGTGAATATTGTAATGACAATGTAATTTGTGTGATGATCAATAAAGCTCAAAATTTTCTCTAATGAGCTTTACTTTATTATATTTGGCCATATTATTTATTATTGATTAATTACTTAATGAGTTTCCTCACAATTGAATTATTTAGGGTAATTCTTTAATGTTTGAATTTGAAATTCAAATTCAACATTGGTTTAAATTCAACCATGTCACTTATCAAGAATTCAATCATGCAACTCTCCCCTCTCTTCTTAAAACCCTAAACTAATGAAGTGAGATGCAAGTTTGTCGCACTCCCGAAACCCTAACCCTGTAAGGTGTCGAGAGAGAAACTTGTCCCCCTTCGATGCAGTTTTTGTTTAAAAGCGCGAAATTTCCCCAGAATTTACTATGCAATGCACATCCCTTTCTAAAATCTACCCCTCGATTGTCTCTAAACCTGGGACATTACAGCCTTTCCCCCTTAAAGAAAACTTCGTCCCGAAGTTGTGGTTGTAATACCTGAACAGCTCGGGGTATGTTTTCCTCAGGTCTTCCTCTTTTTCCCAGGTGGCTTCCCTCTCGGGGTGATGCTTCCATTGTATCTTGCAATACTTGATCGCCTTATTTCTGAGTTGTTTCCAGCTCTCCTCGAGAATCTTGGCTGGCTTCTCGATGTATGTCAAGTCTGGTTGTAACTCAAGCTCATCATGTGCTATTGGTTCATCTGGGGTCTTCAAACATTTCCGCAGTTGTGACACATGGAAAACGTTGTGAACTTGAGCTAGCCTTCCCGGTAGATCCAACTCAAAGGCTAAACCTCGGCTCTGACTCAGTATCTTGAAAGGTCCGATGTATCTAGGACTGAGTTTTCCTTTTACTCCAAACCTCTGGAGTCCTTTCATCGGGCTTACCTTAAGATAAACCATGTCTCCAACTTGTGGCTCCCATGTCCTTCTCTTCTGATCGGCATAACTCTTTTGCCGACTTTGGGCTATCTTGAGCCTGTCTCTGATAATGTCAATGATTTGTTGTTTTTCCTTGACATAATCAGGGTTGAACTCTTTGCTTGCTCCGGCTTCATACCAACATATCGGTGATCTGCAATTTCTTCCATACAGAGCTTCAAATGGTGCCATCTTGATGCTGCTTTGATAACTATTGTTATATGAAAACTCTGCTAGTGGTAAGTGCTCCTCCCATGATCCTCCGAAATCTAGGGCACAAGCCCTAAGCATATCTTCTAAGATCTGGTTGGTTCTCTCGGTTTGTCCACCGGTCTGGGGATGATAAGCGGTACTATAGTCCAACTTGGATCCTAAAGCTTCATGAAGTTGCTTCCAGAATGCTGATGTGAACACGGATCCTCGATCCGATACGATCTTCTTAGGCACTCCATGCCTACTCACGATCTCTTTGATGTAAAGATCGATAAGTTTCTCTCCTTTATCCTGCTGGTTTACCGCTAAAAAATGTGCACTTTTCGTCAACCGGTCCACGATTACCCATATCATGTCCTTCTTTTTATTATTCATGGGTAGTCCGGTGATGAAATCCATTCCTATCTCCTCCCATTTCCATTCTGGAATAGGTAAAGGTTGTAACTTCCCTGCCGGACTCTGGTGTTCTGCTTTCACTCTTTGGCAGGTATGGCATTCTGCCACATATTGTGCTATCTCCCTCTTCATGTTATTCCACCAGAATAGTTCCTTTAGGTCCATGTACATCTTTGTACTCCCCGGATGTATGGAGTATGGTGTTTGATGGGCTTCCCGGAGTATTACTTCCTTGATTTCAGCAACATCCGGAACACAAATTCTCTTCTGGAACCATAACGATCCAGATTCTCCACGGTGAAATTCTGATGGTCTTCCTTCATCTATCCTTCTCATCTCTTCTACGATGAATGGATCATCCAGCTGACCCATCATTATTTCATTCTTCAGGTTGACATTCAGCTCATCGGCTACTTGCAACGCCGATAATCCTTCATGGGCTTCCTTCTCCCAAAGTTGTATTTGGGCTTGACTTATTTCCTTCCTCAACTCCGGTGACATTTCTTGTTCCACTCCTCCGGTACTCTTCCTACTCAGGGCATCTGCTACAACATTAGCCTTCCCTGGTGTGTAATTGATTGTTAGATCATAATCCTTGATCAATTCTAGCCATCTTTTCTGTCTCATGTTGAGTTCCTTCTGAGTGAAGAAATATTTGAGGCTTTTATGATCTGTATAGAGCTCACACTTAGCTCCATAGAGAAAATGTCTCCATGTTTTGAGTGCAAATACAACTGCTGCTAGTTCTAAATCATGTGTTGGATAATTCACTTCATGAGGTCTGAGTTGCCTCGATCCATAAGATATCACTTTCCGATCTTGCATGAGTACACAACCCAATCCATGTTTGGATGCGTCACAGTACACGGTGTAGTCCTCGCCAACTTCTGGAACTGCTAACACTGGTGCCGTGGTGAGTTTCTCTTTTAGAGTTTGAAAACTCTTCTCACACTCCTCTGACCACACGAATGGTGTGTTCTTCCTTAACAGCTTTGTCATTGGTCCTGCTATCTTGGAGAATCCTTCAATGAATCTCCGATAGTATCCTGCCATTCCTAGGAATCCTCGGATTTCCTTGACAGTCTTGGGTGCTTCCCATTCTAGAACTGCTGCTACCTTACTCGGGTTGACAGCGATTCCATCTTTGCTAATGACATGACCAAGAAATTCCACTTGATCTAGCCAAAATTCACACTTGCTAAGTTTGGCATATAGTTGATGTTCTCTTAGTGTTTGCAACACTATCCTTAGATGTTCAGCATGTTCAGCTTTATCCTTGGAATAGATCAAGATATCATCGATAAATACGATGACAAACTTGTCTAGACATGGCATGAAAATCTTATTCATGAGATTCATGAATATTGCTGGGGCATTGGTCAATCCAAAAGGTACTACCAGGTATTCATGATGTCCATACCTTGAGACAAAGGCAGTTTTCGGAACGTCCTCCTTCTTGATCTTTATCTGGTGATAACCGGATCTTAGATCAATCTTGGAAAAGACTCCCGCTCCTCTAACCTGATCAAATAGATCTTGTATTCTTGGAAGTGGATACTTGTTCTTGATTGTGACGTTGTTCAGATTCCTGTAGTCTCCGCACATCCTTCTTCCTCCATCCCTTTTATCTACGAAGATCACAGGTGATCCCCATGGTGAAACACTCTCCTGAATGAATCCCTTTTGTTCCAAGTCATCCAATTGCTCCTTAAGTTCTTTCAACTCCTTGGGCCCCATCTTGTATGGTGCCTTAGCAATCGGAGCTGTTCCTGGGATTAGGTCGATAGTGAATTCTATCTCCCTATCTGGTGGCATACCAGGTAATTATGCAGGAAACACATCCTGAAATTCATTTACTACAGGTATATCTTCTAACTTTACCTCCTTCATGCTGTTCAGCTGTAACTCAACTTCAATCTGTGTATGTTTGTCGCCTTGGTAGATCATTCTACTTCCATCGGGGCTTTTCAATGACACCGTCTTGTTTACACAGTCGATCAATGCTCCATTAGCTTCTAACCAGTTCATACCAAGAATGACATCAATGTCCTTCATCGGTAGAATGAACAGGTCCACGTCAAACGCGCACTTATTGATCATAATGACTTGTTTTTGTTTGGTATGGGTTACTACTATCGTTCCCCCCGTAGAAAGTATGGTTATGGGTGTATCTAACTTAGTGCAACTAATCCCATGTTTGATGATGAATCGTTGAGAAATGAATGATGTAGTTGCACCAGTATCAAAAAGTACTTTGCCAGGATGAGTGAGTATCTGGAGCGTACCTATCACCGCCTGGTCAGAGTTGACCACCTCCTCCAGACTGGTACAGTTCAGCTTGCCGAAGGGCTTCTTATTCTTCCAGCTCCCTCCGGTGTTTCCTCGATTTCCTCCTCCTCCAGATTGACCTCCTCCAGTGTTTCTCTTGGGGCAGTCCTTCAGCATGTGCCCCTCCTGGCGACAACCAAAGCATATAATCTTTGGCTTCTTACAATCTTTCGCGACATGTCCTTTGAATCCACAGGAATGGCATATAATCTGGTTTGCAGACTGATATCCTTGGTTCCTCCTCTGGTTGTTGTTGTTGTTGTTGTTGTTGTTGTTGTTGTTGTTGTTGTACCGTGGCTTGAAACTCAAGCTGGTATTGGGCTTGTTACTAACAAACCTCTTAGGCTCAAACTTGGCCTTCTTCCTCTTCTCTTCTTGCAGTTGTTTGAAGTCATCTTCAAGAGTGATGGCTGCATCCACCAACTCTTGGAATTCCGTTGCTCTCATCATACGTAGCTGTACCTTGAACTGGGGACTTAACCCCTTCAGAAACCTCTTCTTTTTCTTGTCCTCGGTGTTGACTTCTTCAACAGCGTACCGGGACAGCTTTGAGAACTCCCTGACATAGGTCAGGATTGCCTTGTCCTTCTGCTCGAGATTTTCAAATTCTCGACGTTTGAGCTCCACAATACTTTCAGGGACATTGGATTCCCTGAACTTCCTTGCGAATTCCTCCCAGGTGAATACCTTTCCCGCCGGATAAACGGCTACAATATTATCCCACCATGATGCGGCAGGTCCACATAGCAGATGGGTAGCATAACGAACCTTCTCATGGTCGTTACATCCAACGGTGTTGAGCTTGCGTTCTGTATCCATCAACCAATCTTCCGCGTCCATTGGCTCGGGCGCGTATGCGAAAGATATCGGCTTGGTGTTTTGGAAGTCTGCTAATGTGACTCCCGGGTTCTCAGGTCTCTCCACCCGGTTTTGCTGCAGCAACTCTTGAAAGAATTTATTCTGCTGCTCCAGCGTTATACGCTGTCGCTCCTCCACCAGCTGCATGTACTGGATAAAGTTTTGCTGCGTCATGGGTGGTGGTGGTGGTGGAAACTGATCTCTGGCTGCACCCTCAGCCTCTTCCTTTTCTTTTGCTTCGCGCTCCATGCGCTGCGCTTCAGTCTCGTTTCCTAACGTTCCCGACATAATCCCCCTAGTTCTGCAACACAAGATGATACTCATAATTACTCCATGCGCAAGTTTTCTGAGCTCAACTTTGTGCACAGAACTAGTCACGCAATGGAAATCAAGAAGCAAATCCAAATCATACAAAACATATACCCTGTATATACATACATAAGTGGTCTTATTACAATACTCAAGTCGATGTGAGTATGCAAACTCACTTATTAAAGTATATGTACAAATTTATACAAATATTACAAACTATAATACACGTGGTACTTGTGTATTATAGCCTCGCCTCCCTTGGTGGACTCTAGTCGATCTTCACTCCCGGTACATCCCAGGCTTCCATCCGGTCGAACGTGTCGTCCTCCTGATAGACCCTGGAACATAAAGTCTCCCCGTAGGCTAGTAATCCGAATCAGATGATGATCCTAAGGAGAAATCAGTGTTCACAAACTGATCGTTGAGTGCATCATAGTCCACCCATCGGGTGTACTCTCCTGTAGCCCCACCATAAGGGTTACCAAAACTCATACCCGACTCAACTTGTGTCGGATATCCACCATCCACTCCTTCATTACTAGGATAGCTCGGGTTCTGGGTTGTTGCGTCATCATTTATCTCACCATCATAATACACAGAAGTACTATGAATTCCAGTATCATCTCCCCAACGCCAACCCCTGGAATTCTCGATAGGAGTCTCGGAACGCTGGTTGTTTCCGGATTCCTCTCCGCCTTCGTATCCCCCATAGGAACTACCCAGATAGTTCCCAGGTGTAACAGGTGTAGGTTCACGTGCAAGTGGATCAAAACTGATGTAGTCACCAGCTGAATACACTGGTGTGTGCACTACATTCTCCATAGGTTCTTTCCCCCTACTCTCCTCCTTGGGTTCGGTAAATTCCTCTAGCATCGTATCAATAGCTCCTATCAGATGATGGTTCAACTGAAAGAGTAATGATATGAGGTTACGGCTATTATCCATATATTTTGCCGCTGCTATGGGTTTGCATTTAGCATATTTGTAGTGGTTGAGCATGGGATCTTCTTCCTCCTGATTGTGAGGAATATGGGAGAACTCGGAATCCATAAGCTCTTTTGTCTTATGTTCCCGTATATCGGTTATGGCTCTCATAACAGCTATATGGTAGGCTGTGTTGGTTGTCCTAGCTTCTCCAGCTGGCATGACTACGCTCATTCCCAATGATTCGGGAAGTCGCAGTCCTACCCTGCACTTGGCCAGTACAGGACCATCATAGAACATGTACTTCTTTACTGGAATCTGGGGATCACACCCAAATTCCAATAGCATGGCTCGTAGGATATCAGCAAGTCCTCCTTGATACTCGTTCAGTGTGGAATCCATAACTTTCACGTTTCTTCCCGGTCGTGAACTTGCCATGTTGGCTGTAGAAATAGAAAGATTATAAGATTAGTAATAATGCATCATAATAGAGATAATAAAGAATTATCGCACTAAAAGATATGATTGTTGTATTCTCAATAGAATATACACCATATTTTTAGAGAATTCTTTACTAATCCTATTTGACTCCTAACGTTTAGTCCCATTTACTAGGTTCCAACCTAAGGTCAAAGCTTTTGCTCTGATACCAACTGTGGTGACCCTGCATACCACTGCATGTTGTAGTATGCCAGTCGTTGATATAGCATTCACGAAGTACCATTCCGCAAATGTTACATCCCTCAGAGTAGTACAACAGAACATAGCAGGTCCATAACTCATTCACATAATATTACAATTAACATACACATGTCATCTCGGAGCTCCTCTTGGGTCCTAAGAGAAGTACTCCTGGGTTCGAGGCGAACCCAACTTAACTTACAATATAAGTGTCTCATTAAGCTAAACATTTATTTCCTCGAGCAGCTAAATATAAAGAGTTCGTGCTGCTCGGATGCAACTACTACTAGGTTTGTCTAGGCTTGATCTCCACCGGAAGCCTCCCCGGTTCCGTAGACTATGAGATAGTCTACGCCTTCAACTCCTCCTGAGAGGTCAGGTTCATCATAGCCGATAATCTCGGCTCCTTCATTGTTGTCGTAGTCCTCCTCCAGACGGTTCAGACAATCTAAGCATGGGATTTAAGAGTGGTATGAGTACGAGCGTACTCAACAAGTTCATTATAGATAAGAGGTGTTTAATGCACTAACTACGATATTAGACCAGAAAGTCTAACACCAATGCAATTTTTGATAAACATTTCTTCAAGAGATTGCTTTTATTTCAAAGAGCTATGTCCGTCAGCCTTCACCGGTTTACTAGAACTTCATGGAGCTCCTTTCCGGCCGCGTTCGCAGTTCCTCAATCCCGGAACAGGGAGTGACAGGTCACAGTTCTTTACACTCTGCAGAGGTGTGTTGCTTTACCCATAAGAGATCTTAACCTTGATGCCAACCGGGCAGCTTTCCCGTCCACACTTCCTTCGGTGTGAGGCCCGGTATAAGGTCTAGCCAATCATGTTCCTCCGCTACCTCGCACACCCACCCTTTGTTGCATACCCCGACCCTGGGTCCTCGTCGGTCCTCTTATACCAATTAAGGATGGACCCCGACCACGACAACAGTTTGGGACTCGTTAACCAAACTCCTTCGCCGGTAGCTGCAACCCATCATAGACCACTTACCGTGGGGAATTAGAATGGGATCCCCACCCCACCGCTTGCCCAACCTGGGTCAAGTGTCTACGGTAAGCGCATCCGTTGATGTACGAGAGGTGGAAACACTTTTGACTACTCCGTCCCACTCCGGATCTTATGGTTAACACGGGTATTACGGCACAAGAATCACTGGCGACATTTGTTGTTTAATCCTAGGTGGATATTAACCCTTGCAATGGAACCTCCACCATATCAACACAATCCATGGTTCCATTGCCCACCACATAGTCATATTCATAGTTATGAAAGTAGTGGTTTTGGTTTTTTATGCAATAGTGATAACCATAATACTTTGCAAGTAATTTGATAGAAATACTCAAATGACATGAGCAAGTGATGAACTTGCCTGAACACTGCAAAGTTTTGCAGTTGGAAGGTATGGACTGACTCTTGTCCTCTGTCTCTGAAAAATAGCATCATTGTCCGATAAGGGCAATGGTTAAAGAAGCAATTATGCATGATTCCATTTTTAGGGTTTGTTCCCCCCTTCCGATGTCGTCATTATTTCATGTAAGAGGTTAATACTAAGAATAATTTGGGGATACTTGATTTAAAGTAAAATACAACCTTGAAATGTTGTCAAGGTGTTTTTAAAGTCCAAATGCATTAATGGACTGATTTTCATTATTGAAAATAATATGTGTGATTTAAATCATTATTTAAATCATCAAATTAAGACTTATTATTCTTTGTCTTCAAAAATTCTCTTTGATATTTTATTTAGGTAGAGAATTTTATGCTGTTTAATTTTCATATTTTTACTTATTTTTTTAGAGCTGTATTTTATTTTATAATTTTTTTGGAAATTCTCACTTAAATGGTATTTTGGAAATGTCCAAAATACCCCTCGGGCCCACCTGTCAGGCGGCCGAGCTGGTTAGGTTGGACCAGCCCACTGGGCTCGGTCCAACCGACCCAGTCGCGTCGTCTTCTCGCTATGTCCTAACCCTAATTCCCCTTTCGGCTCCCGCGACGCCGGAATCGCCTCCGCCGTCGCCGCTTTATTCTGGCCGTCTCCGGCCATCGCCGGCGACGAGATGGTGCGGATCTGGACCGCCTCTCGATGGCGGACATGGTGGTCCGCGTCGATCTGACGTGTGCGTCCCCGTTCGCTCGCCATCGACTCTCCCGTGCGCCTGGCTTTTGGCGTCCGCCGCCACCGCACGTTGGAGACGCCGTGGACCTTCCTCCTGGCGCTCCCCTGGGCGCGTGGTGCTGCGCTGGGGTGCTGTGGTGGTCGCCGTGGCTTGGCTTGGCCAGGCCTGGTGCCGTCGTGTGCCCTGGAGTGCGCCGCCGTGGCCGCCATGGTCGTGTCGACCACCTCCTCCCCGGTATGTGCTCCTCCTTCTTCTTTGCTACCTGTTCTACTTCTTCTCCTTCCTCTGGATGCCCTGGCATCCACCAGATTGTGCTGCTGCTATGCTTACTGTAAATGCGTGTATGCTGCTGTGCTCTCTGCTGTTGCCATGGATCCTAGCTGATGTGATGTGCTGCTGCCTTGCGCATGCTGCTGTTGTGCATATGCTGCTTCTGTGTGTGCTGCTCTTCCCTGTATCTTGCTGTTGTATCTCTTGAGCTCTGGCTCAAGAGGAATTTGTGATGCTTATGCTCTATTAAATTGTTCCTGCTGTTGCTATATGGATCCTGTCTCTCTTGTGTGTGCATTTCCATGCCCCTGGCTTGATCATGGTGCAAGATCCTTGCATTATGCAAGTGCCAGTGCCCTGGGTGTGATGTGTATAGGGCTGTGAATCTTGGAAATGCTCAATTGGGCATGGCTGTTGACTAAGTAACACCAACCCTCATTGTTGTGCTTCTGGAAACAATTGTATTTAATTTATTTACTTATCTGTGATGCAAATATTTATGAGATGTGGTTATATAATTGATCTGGTTAAATGTGTGATTACTAGGCTTGGCTCTAGCATGCCTTAGCATGCTCTAGCAAGCTGCTGATGATCATAAGATCATCAGTTGCTTGTAAAAGCTGCTGTGTTATGACTGTGCCTCTCTTCTGCTCATCTTTGTGTCTGTGTGACACCAAAATCAGCATCTTGATGCATGCTTTTGCTTGCTCAAGCGATTCTTGATGCTTGCAATGATCCATTGGATCAGATGCAAGACTACGGTGCTTTGATTCTTTATATGATTCACTTATCTGTATTACCTGGATTTACTAAAATGGATAAGTGATGTGAACTGCTTGCAGTAATGATCATTACATTAAGTTTGGCAGGGCTAGATGGATGCCACCACTTGGTTGGGTACCCTAGCCCTCCTTTTGAACCCATCTGGGTGATGATAACTGTGCATGGCTTATTAGTTTGGGTCTGGTTCAGTGGTTGAAGTGACCTTGACAGCAATTCATTGCTGTCTAGGTAGCTCCCACCCTTGTTGGCTTGCTATGGCTTAGTGATTGCATCACTGAGTAATTCCTTGTTGGATTTCCAGTGATCTTTGATGTTGACAAACAAGAATAGACACATATTGTCTATCTATCTGATGGTGTGCTAGGTTTTAGGTGCTAGGTGGATTTGGTTGAATAGATAGGATCATTTCCTTGCTGGATTGCCTTGGTTATGCCACTGTTTTGGTCTAGCCAGTGTTCCCTTGGTGATTTCCTATTGGCTTCACCCATTTTTGCTTGCACCAACTGACTTGGTAGCCAGATGATGATACAATCTGGGTATTCTACCCATTTTGGCTTCTGTGACATATGCAGATGCTTATTTATGAGCAAACCAAGGTTTTGCTCAGGTTGATCTGTTTATACCTCACTCCAGCTCCTAGAAAAGGGTTGTTGGTGTAGAGGATTTGGCTTCAGGATTGTGATGTGAGCTTGCCCTGCTCCTCCTGGTTAGCCTGTGCTTGATTTCCTGCTTGTGCCTTGTTCTACAACAGTTCTAGTGGAACTGTTATGGATAGATTGGTGGTTTGGGAAGCTTGGTGTTCTTCCTGTTCTATCTGTTCTTGATGATCTTACCCTGGGAAGTTCTATCGACAGAATGGCTAGGGTTTGGCTCAAAAAGGTTATATATGATGCTCTCTTGCTCTCTCTGGTCGACAGCTTGGCCTGGTCACTTTGGTGACTCTTCCTGGCTGTGTATGTGCTGGTGTGCATGCACACAGCCTTGTGAGCTGCTTGTGTAGTTCCTGGTTGGAACTTGGTCCATCTGGTGGATCAGCTCGGCTGATCTTGATAATATCCTCTCACTTCTCATTTTTCTTGCTAACCTGCCAAGTGGCAATGCCACTTGGCATAACACTTGTCTTTGTCTTTGTTTGTGTGTTTACAGGGAACAATGTGATGCTCTGGATGCAGATCAAGATCCTCATGGCAAGATCTCCATGATGATCATCTTGTGTAGTTTAGGATAGATCATTAACTTGTAATTTTTCTTTATTTTTCTTTCTTCTATTCTGCCATTTATGTAATGTGTTGTATTAATCCTTTATTTCACTTGTGAATATTGTAATGACAATGTAATTTGTGTGATGATCAATAAAGCTCAAAATTTTCTCTAATGAGCTTTACTTTATTATATTTGGCCATATTATTTATTATTGATTAATTACTTAATGAGTTTCCTCACAATTGAATTATTTAGGGTAATTCTTTAATGTTTGAATTTGAAATTCAAATTCAACATTGGTTTAAATTCAACCATGTCACTTATCAAGAATTCAATCATGCAACTCTCCCCTCTCTTCTTAAAACCCTAAACTAATGAAGTGAGATGCAAGTTTGTCGCACTCCCGAAACCCTAACCCTATAAGGTGTCGAGAGAGAAACTTGTCCCCCTTCGATGCAGTTTTTGTTTAAAAGCGCGAAATTTCCCCAGAATTTACTATGCAATGCACATCCCTTTCTAAAATCTACCCCTCGATTGTCTCTAAACCTGGGACATTAGAGTGATCTACCATAATGTACAGATACACGAGCAATCTAGCCCAAACTCTTGTACGAGGCCGATTCAGAGACACTTTATATGCATGTCCTCTAAGCCCATCTCAATCACAGCCCATCTCCTGCTCTGGCTAAATTCTGGTGATAACACAACGGTAGTAATAAAGCATATGTGTTATGTATAAGACATCCTATAAGTTGCAAGCCTCATGCATAGTATACCAATAGTGCTCGCACCTTGTCCTAATTAGCTTGGATTAACATGGATTATCATTGCATAGCATATGTTCCAACCAAGTGTCACAAAGGGGTACCTCTATGCCGCCTGTACAAAGGTCTAAGGAGAAAGCTCACATTGGATTTCTCGCTTTTTGATTATTCTCAACTTAGACATCCATACCGGGACAACATAGACAACAAATAATGGACTCCTCTTTAATGCATAAGCATTCAACAACAGATAATAAACTCATAAGAGATTGAGGATTGATGTCCAACTGAAACTTCCACCATGAATCATGGCTTTAGTTAGCGGCCCAATGTTCTTCTCTAACAATATGCATACTCAAACCATTTGATCATGATAAATCACCCTTACTTCAGACAAGACGAACATGCATAGCAACTCACATGATATTCAACAAAGGTAAAAGTTGATGGTGTCCCCAGAAACATGGTTATCGCTCAACAAGCAACTTATAAGAAATAAGATACATAGCTACATATTCAATACCACAATAGTTTTTAAGCTATTTTCCCATGAGCTATATATTGCAAAGAAAAAGAATGGAATTTTAAAGGTAGCACTCAACTAATTTACTTTGAAATGGCAGAGAAATACCATGTAGTAGGTAGGTATGGTGGACACAAATGGCATAGTTTTTGGCTCAAGGATTTGGATGCACGAGAAGAATTCCTCTCAATACAAGGATAGGCTAGCAAGGTTGTTTGAAGCAAACTTAAGTATAAAACGGTACAGCAAAACTTACATAAGCACATATTGCAAGCATTATAAGACTTTACATCGTCTCCTTGTTGTTCAAACACCTTAACCAGAAAATATCTAGACTCTAGAGACCAATCATGCAAATCAAATTTTAACAAGCTCTATGTAGTTCTTCATTAATAGGTGCAAAGTACATGATGCAAGAGCTTAAACATGATCCATATGAGCACAACAATTGCCAAGTATCAAATTATTCAAGACATTATACCAATTACCACATGCAACATTTCCTGTTTTCCAACCATATAACAATGAACGAAGCAGTTTCAACCTTCGCCATGAACATTAAAAGTAAAGCTAAGAACACATGTGTTCATATGCAACAGCGGAGCGTGTCTCTCTCCCACACAAGCATGAATTTATTCAGAGAATGAAGATAACAAAACGAAAATAAAAGCACACAGACGCTCCAAGTAAAGCACATAAGATGTGACGGAATAAAAATATAGTTTCACTAGAGGTGACCTGATAAGTTGTCGATGAAGAAGGGGATGTCTTGGGCATCCCCAAGCTTAGATGCTTGAGTCTTCTTGAAATATGCAGGGATGAACCACGGGGGCATCCCCAAGCTTAGACTTTTCACTCTTCTTGATCACATTATATCATCCTCCTCTCTTGACCCTTGAAAACTTCCTCCACACCAAACTCAAAACAAACTCATTAGAAGGTTAGTGCATAATCAAAAATTCACACATTCAGAGGTGACACAATCATTCTTAACACTTCTGGACATTGCACAAAGCTACTGAAAGTAAATGGAACAAAGAAATCCATCAAACATAGCAAAACAGGCAATGCGAAATAAAAGGCAGAATCTGTCAAAACTGAATAGTCCGTAAAGACGAATTTTTTAGAGGCACCAGACTTGCTCAGATGAAAATGCCCAAATTGAATGAAAGTTGCGTACATATCTGAGGATCACGCACGTAAATTGCCATATTTTTCTGAGTTACCTACAGGGAACCCTGCCCAAATTCGTGACA
Organism: Lolium perenne; assembly: GCF_019359855.2. Taxonomy (NCBI): domain Eukaryota; kingdom Viridiplantae; phylum Streptophyta; class Magnoliopsida; order Poales; family Poaceae; genus Lolium; species Lolium perenne. Next base: position 269,652,825 of record NC_067245.2, read on the forward strand.
GCAAGAAATCTGTTTCTGCGCAGTAATCCAAATCTAGTATCATCTTTACTATCAAAGACTTTACTTGGCACAAAAATGCAATAAAATAAAGATAAGGAGAGGTTGCTACAGTAGTAACAACTTCCAAGACTTAAATATAAAACAAAATTGCTGTAGTAAAATAAAAACATGGGTTATCTCCCAAGAAGTGCTTTCTTTATAGCCATTAAGATGGGCTCAGCAGTTTTAATGATGCACTCCCAAGAAATAAGAGTTGAAGCAAAAGAGAGCATCAAGAAGCAAATTCAAAACAAATTTAAGCCTAACCCACTTCCTATGAAAAGGAATCTTGTAAATAAACAACTCATGTAGGCATAATGCAACAAGCATAGGAAAACTAGACAAGCGCAACTTCAAGATTTTCAGCATATAGAGAGGTGTTTTAGTAACATGAAAACTTCTACAACCATATTTTCCTCTCTCATAATGATTTTTCAGTAGCATCATGAACAAACTCAACAATATAACTATCACATAAAGCATTCTTATTCACATGCATAAAAGTATCATTACTCTCCACATAAGCATAATCATTCTTATTAATTGTAGTGGGAGCAAATTCAACAAAGTAGTTATCATCAAATATAGGAGGCATATTGTAATCATAATTAAATTTATCCTCCATAGTAGGCGGCACCAGAAGACCACTATCATTATAATCATCATAAATAGGAGGCAAAGTATCATCAAAGAAAATTTTCTCCTCAATGCTTGGGGGACTAAAAATATCATGCTCATCAAAACCAGCTTCCCCAAGCTTAGAACTTTCTATATCATTATCAACAATGGTGTTCAAAGCGTTCATACTAATATTACTATTAGCATGCAAATAAGGTTCCATAGGTTTTTTAATTTTCGCATCAAACAATCCATGTCTTAACTCAGGAAATAGAATAAAAAGCTCATTGTTGTCCATTATGCCTAACTAGTGTAAACAAGAAACAAAAATATGCAATTGCAGGATCTAAAGGAAATAGCTTCGAGCACTCACACACCGGCAACAAGACTAAGAAATGGCTTAGTAGTCGGAGGATGTGAATACCTTTTACCTTACCTCCCCGGCAACGGCGCCAGAAAATAGCTTGATGTCTACTCACGCTTCTTTTCCTGTAGACAGTGTTGGGCCTCCAAGAGCAGAGGTTTGTAGAACAGCAGCAAGTTTCCCTTAAGTGAATCACCCAAGGTTTATCGAACTCAGGGAGGAAGAGGTCAAAGATATCCCTCACAGGCAACCCTGCAATCACGATACAAGAAGTCTCTTGTGCCCCCAACACACCTAATACACTTGTCAGATGTATAGGTGCACTAGTTCGGCGAAGAGATAGTGAAATACAAGTGGTATGAATGAATATGAGCAGTAGTAACGGCGCCAGAAAATAGCTTGCTAGCGTGCAGTTGATGGTAGTAATATTGCAGGAAGTAAAGATGCAGTAGAACAGTAAATAAGCGATGATTGCAGTATTTGGAAACAAGGCCTAGGGATCATACTTTCACTAGTGTACACTCTCAACATTGATCACATAATAAAACCACTGTACACTCTCTTGTTGGATGATGAACACCATTAATTGTGTAGGGCTACAAGAGCACCTCAATGCCGGAGTTAACAAGCTCCACAACATTCGATGTTCATATTTAAATAACCTTAGAGTGCATGATAAACCAACGCAATTATACCGAGTACTAACATAGCATGCACACTTTCACCGTCAAGCTATGAAAGGGGGAATAGATCGCATCAATACTATCATAGTAATAGTTAACTCCATAATCTACAAGAGATCACAATCATAGCCTATGCCAAGTACTACATGATGCACACACTGTCACCATTACATCATGGAGGAGGAATAGAATACTTTAATAACATCACTAGAGTAGCACATAGATGATATTCAACTAGATCACAAAGCTTATCATATGGATCTCAATCATGTAAGGCAGCTCATGAGATCATTGTATTGAAGTACATGGGAGAGAGATTAACCACATAGCTACCGGTACAACCCTTAGCCTCGAAGGAGAACTACTCCCTCCTCATGGGAAACATCAGCGGTGATGAAGATGGCGGTGGTGTCGATGGAGATGCCTTCCGGGGGCACTTCCCCGTCCCGGCGGCGTGCCGGAATAGAGACTTCTGTCCCCCAGATCTTGGCTTCGCGATGGCGGCGGCTCTGGAAGGTTTCTCGTACCGTGGCTTTTTCGTATCGAAGATTTAGGTCAGGGGGCTTCTTATAGGCGAAGAGGCGGAGTCGGAAGGGCTGCGGTGGCTCCACACAATAGGGGGGCTTGCCCCCCCTTGGGCCGCGCCGCCACCTTGTGTGGTGGGCCTGTGGCTCTCCTCCGGTACTTCTTCGATGTTCTGGAAGCTTCGTGGAATTATAAGATGCTGGCAATGATTTCGTCCAATTCCGAGAATATTTCCTTACTAGGATTTCTGAAACCAAAAACAGCAGAAAACAGGAACTGGCACTTCGGCATCTCGTCAATAGGTTAGTTCCGGAAAACGCATCAAAACGATATAAAGTGTGAACAAAACATGTAGGTATTGTCATAAAACAAACATGGAACATAAGAAATTATCGATACGTTTGAGACGTATCAGACTCCCCCCTTTCCTTTGGTGGGGTGGCCGGCCACCATGGGGAGGAGTCCACTTGGGACTCCTCCTCCCTTAGGCTGGCCGGCCAAGGTGGGTGGAGTCCCCCTTCCATGCTAATTTCTTCCGGACTCTTCTAGAACCTTCCAGGAAAAATTCCGGATCATTTTCAAACCTAGAAAATGACTTCCTATATATGATTCTTATTCTCCGGACCATTCCGGACCTCCTCGTGATGTCCTGGATCCCATCCGAGACTCCGAACAAAACTTCAAACTCCATTCCATATTTCCATATCTACTTAAACGACATCAGACCTTAAGTGTGTCACCCTACGGTTCGCGAACTATGTAGACATGGTTGAGACTTCTCTTCGACCAATAACCAATAGCGGGATCTGGAGATCCATAATGGCTCCCACATATTCAACAATGACTTTAGTGATCGACTGAACCATTCACATACGATACCGATTCCCTTTGTCACACGATATTTTACTTGTCCGAGGTTTGATCATCGGTATCTCTATACCTCGTTCAACCTCGTCTCCTGACAAGTACTCTTTACTCGTACCGTGGTATGTGGTCTCTTATGAACCATTCATATGCTTGCAAGCTAATTAGACGACATTCCACCGAGAGGGCCCAGAGTATATCTATCCGTCATCGGGATGGACAAATCCCACTGTTGATCCATATGCCTCAACTCATACTTTCCGGATACTTAATCCCACCTTTACAACCACCCATTTACGCAGTGGCGTTTGATGTAATCAAAGTACCTTTCTGGTATAAGTGATTTACATGATCTCATGGTCGAAAGGACTAGGTAACTATGTATCGAAAGCTTATAGCAAATAACTTAATGACGTGATCTTATGCTATGCTTAATTGGGTGTGTCCATTACATCATTCATATAATGACATAACCTTGTTATTAATAACATCCAATGTTCATGATCATGAAACTATGATCATCTATTAATCAACAAGCTAGTTATACAAGAGGCTTACTAGGGACTCCTTGTTGTCCACATAACACACATGTATCAATGTTTCGGTTAATACAATTATAGCATGGTATGTAAACATTATCGTAAACTCAAAGATATATTATAATAACCATTTTATTATTGCCTCTTGGGCATATCTCCAACAGTCCGTAGGGGGGAAGGAGAGGCGCACCAGGGCGCCCACACCACCCTAGGCGCGGCCTAGGGCTGGCCTGCGCCTAGGGTAGGTGTGGGGCCACCAGGTGCCCCACCGACCTCAATCCTTTGCCTATATAAAGATTCCAACGCAAAAAAAAACCTAAATATACAAGCCTCCGTCCACGAAAGTTCCGTAGTCCGCCGCCGTCGCAAACAAGATTCGGGGGACAGAAGTCTCTGTTCTGGCACCCTGCCGGGAGGGGAATTGCCCCCGGAGCCATCTCCATCGACTCCACCTCCATCTCCATCGCCGTTGCTAACTCCTACGACGAGGAGGGAGTAGTTCCCCCCAGGGTTGAGGGCTCTACCGGTAGCTATGTGGTCTATCTCTCTCTCCAATGTTGTGATCTTTATGTGACCATGAGCTTTGTAATCTACATGTTGTTATGCTATTAAAGTGAACTTTCTTATGTGATCTCTGGAGACTCCTTGACCCACGTGTGTAAAGGTGGAGTGTGTGCACCGTGTGGGTCTCTTAGGCTATATTTCACAGAATACTTGTTCACCGAATTATAATTTGAGTTGGATGTATCTATGAAATTGTGGTGTGTTAGTACCGCCTATGAATGCTCAAAGTGCAGCGCGGTGTGTTCATTAGTACTTGGAAATACATTTTTAAGGTTTGCTTTTACAGACCTACGGAGTGGATTAGTGTTCCTTATCCAACCGGAGAGTCTTTCAGAGTAGCATAGTGAAGTGCTTATATTTATATTCTTTTATGCTATCATTGTTGAGAGTGACCACCAGTGAAAGTATGATCCCTATGCCTTGTTTCCAAACATCGAATCGCCGTTTATTTACTGTTTTATTGCATGTTTACTTGCTGCCATATTTATTTCAGATTGTTATTACCATTCATATTCATCTGTATTACTTGCATTTTACTATCTCTTCGCCGAACTAGTGCACCTATACATCTGACAAGTGTATTAGGTGTGTTGGGGACACAAGAGACTTCTTGTATCGTAATTGCAGGGTTGCTTGAGAGGGATATCTTTGACCTCTACCTCCCTGAGTTCGATAAACCTTGGATGATCCACTTAAGGGAAACTTGCTGCTGTTCTACAAACCTCTGCACTTGGAGGCCTAACACTGTCTACAAGAATAGAAGCGTGCGTAGACATCACGCTGCAGCCCATAAGTGTTGAGCACCTCTAAGAAAAACTCTAAGGGCGGAAGCGAGAGGCCTCGCTCCACGCATGCCTTGGTGAAGACCCACTTGTCAGCTGCCGGAGCTGGGGTGTTGGAGTCCTTGGTGAATTTCCAAGAACCCGGAGCCACGAGTCCTTCCTTCTCGAAGGCCTTGAGCTCGAATTCAGTGACGTCGCAGGGCCACCACTGACCCTTCTCCCCTTCACGGTTCCGGGCTTTGGAGGCCTTCTTCATCTCCGATTCCTGAACTTTTGCTGCCTTTCGAGCTTGCCCTTCCAATTCTTCGCGCAATTCTTCTACTGTCGGAACTCTTCCGAGAAGGTTGCTGGAAGAGGCGGAGTAAGGTTGAGCTAAGAGAATGTCGGAAATGTTTGGGGTAGGAACGCTAAGGGTTCGATGAAAGCGGGTTCCGATGGATTGGGCGGAGGGCTACTGCGATCTATCTCCTTCAAGTCCGACAAAATTACCGGCAATGGCGTGATGGTTCCCTGTGACGCCGGCGAGGGTTGAAGGTTTGGACTTGAGACGTTAGCCTCCGGCGTGACCACGAAACGGTGACGGAGATCGAATCTCGTTCAAACGCGCGAAGCTTGGGTCGAGGCAGACCTTGCAGAGGCGGCACTTGAAGCTTTCTGGGAGCGAGCTTGTCGGCGCAAGATCTGTTGGGCGGCGTTGGCGCGAGGATGAAGATGAAGTGGTGAGGGAGGTGAAAGAATGGAAGTGACCGCCTGGTCGGGGTATTTATATACCTCGTGCGGAGATGTGTGTGCCGGATCCTACAGTGGGAACTGAATGGTCGCACCATTAGATTTCCGCCACGTGTCCTAGGTCAAATGCGGTGAAACTGAAACGGCGGTGACCTAATTGCACACTCCGATTTTTCCGGCAAAGATTCGTAGTTCCGAAAATTTCGCGCGGGAAAAGAGGAAGTTATGTGCGGCATGGGCGGAGATTCTGCTAAGTTACCGTTACAGACGAACAAATGATTTCCGGTTGAATGAAGTCGAAAACGATGAAGTTTAGGAAGCTCTTTGAGATCCTCCGAACGAAGTTAAGCGGAGGAATGATGAATCTTGAACAACTTCGGGGGCTACTATTGTGGGTATACTTTATGGGTATGCCAATGACATAGTCTAGATCCGGCAAGCCCGGGTGACCCACAGATGGTGGTGTGGCTTATGGCTCACCGGGTGGCCCAGTTATTGTTGATAGAAGATGGATGAAGTTCGGCCCAGAAATAGGAGCCGAATCCCAACCCACCTATGCGAGTAGGCAGATCCATGGAGGCACATGAAGTATTCGGATCCATGACGGCAAGCCAGATCTAGGTGGATTCTTGATGCGCACGGTAATGTATATTCCGTAGTTAGGCATCTTGTATTCCGGCTAGGACTTTTCGTAGAAACCCTAGATCCGGGCGCCTTTATAAGCCGAATCCTGGAAGCCCTAGAGGCACAACCACAACTCATTGTAACGACGTGAAAGCGCACAGATAATTCCAGACAAGCAGCAGTAGACCCTGTGCTTGAGCAGGTGTTCCGAAGGTAGGTAAATCGCGTACCATCGTCCCGAGTGCTCTCCGACCTATGACCCTACTTCTTTCCCCTCCGTGAGGATCCCTCCTCCGAAATATTGTCGAGTAGGCAACGACAAGGGGCGACGTTATTGTGGAAATTTCGTGATTGAATTCACCTATTTACTTCCTTAAATGGCAGATGTCTCCAATCTTTGACATCAAATATTTTTGACGACCTACGGACTCGCATATAATATAATAGATTTAAATATGCAATCCAGATATTTTTTCCTGACATTTCACTAAAAAAAGGCACTGCCAGTGTGGGCCGTATATTGTTTGTGTTTTCGGGCGTACTGGGTCGGGCCTCGGGCGTTTCCGCCGCTTGGGCCAGGTCAGGAGGCAAAGAACCTTCGTGAAGTCTCCAAAAAGCAGCAAACAAACAAATAAGGGACCTGAACCTTGGCCGCGTGAGATTTTTTTTTTTGTCCCAAACCCCTCCCCCATCCCCTTCCCTTCCGCGGCCGCGTCCTTCCTCGCCGTCCCCTCCTCCTAGGGTTTGAGCCCACCCCACCACCACCGCGGCGGATGGCGCCGGATTCTCCGCCGCAGCCGGTCTTGTCCGGCCGCAATTTGAGGGCTCGTATCTTCTCCATCTCCGCCGACGAGCAATTCAGTTTGCTATCCGAAATGCAGGGGCTCACGGGCGACCGGGCCGGGATTCTGATCGAGCAACCAGCGTCTGCCGCCATTGCGCAACCTGGTGACCTCATCCTGAGCATCCTATATGAGGGAAGGATTCACATGGCATATGTATCCATGGTGGATGTTGGTGGGGGGGCTGGGTCGGAGGACGGGGGCAGCAGCAGCAGCACGGATCCTTCTGAGGACGAGGATGATGGGGTTAGCAGCAGCACGGATTCTATTGAGGATGGGGAGCAAGGCAGCACGGAGGCAAGGGATGAGGAAGGGAAGAAGCAGTCGGTTCAGAGTTCAACAGTTTCTTTTAGGTGCGTTTTTTTTTCTCTAATTTTCTGATGGACGGGTAAAATGCTTGTTCGTCTCCTCTCAGTCCTTTGATATTGCGTGTATGCCTGTATGGTCAATATATTTACATGCCTGTTTTGTAATGCATACCTGTACTTTAGTTCTGACCACTGGTATCTGACGTGCTTAAGTCTTTTGCATGTTTGTTTTGCTGGGGATATAACATAATTATGTGCATTTATAAAGATACCCCATCAATGATATAACAATGCCATGTTTCCTTTTATACCATGTCGTATTTAACACCAATCCAAACTGGATGTACTCCATACTTAATGATGACTTTATTATACAACTAACAGGGAGATGATGCACAGCATATAGATTCAGAAAATAGCAGCGTAGATTGACACTTGTATCACTTGAATCCATGAAACATGTAGCAGTTGCTATGTGAAGTTGTTTAGTTGACTCACGCGTTTTTCATGGAAGATTCTGGACTTGCACTTTCTGCACAAACACGAAAGGAGCTATTGGTCATCAAACATTATATATTATCCAGAACCCAAGTTTATCCAAACTGCTCCATATGTCTGTGCTAAAAATAGTAGCATGGTATTTGATATGCATATAAGCCATGAAGAGTGCAAGTGCCCTTTAAATTCTATGATGTGAAAATCAATTCATGTTACAACAAAACACTGATATGTTTTAATAAACTAATTGTTGGAAAGTAGTTACTGCGATGAAAAACTATGTAAGCTGGCTACTACGAATCTGTGATGAACCAAAATATGAATAAAAGGTACCAACTGCACTAAATTTACAAATGAATGAATGTCGCTCAATCTCCGGTTAATTCTCTTATGAAAACCATTTTGAATTGAAAACATTTATTCCACACTTGCATTTCCAAACAGCATTGTATTAAACTGCTGTTGTAGTTGAGACGATAAAGAGACCAAAGGAAAAACAGAGGGCGTACATTCTCTGTTAATGCTTTGCAATACCATCTGCTGTAGGATTTTCAGCAACAAATCTGATGTACTATTGTGCTGTGCAGAAGATTATCATCAAGTAACCCCTACTTATCGTATTGATCACCCTTCGATTGTTTTTATTACAGTTCCAATTTGGCAATGGAGTCTGAGGACAAAGAGTTAAAAGAAAGGAACCGCCATTTGCACATTAGAGTATGGCCACAGTATTGTGTCCTTGTATTTTTTGGTAAGATTATAATTTCTCAAGTCAACCTTAATGGTGGAAATTTTTTGAGTATGCTCTAACTTCTTATATTCCAGATGGCGAATGCTGGAAAGTAACGAAGCAGCAGCCTATGCAATGGCTACAAACAGACCAAATGGAGGAAATTAATCAGAGAATCATGACTGAAAACGAAAGAGTTGAGCTTGACTGGACTAAGAACCTGGTATGTAGTATGGCAGAACACATAGTTTTGTTTTATGATTCTTGTTTGGTTAACTTAGAAATATCTTGCAGGCTTTTGTTGATTTGTCAAAGCAGATGTCTGTGCTCGGTTTTGTAGGATTGTTGGTATGTTAGTTAATTTAAAGTCTTTCCTTTTATTAGATATTTAGTATATTTAGAGTTGCTGCTATAAGCCTGACATTTTTATACATTATTTTCAAATAGGAATGCTCTGAAGCTGTTGACAATTTCATCCGTAGAGATCTCAGTCCCGATATAATGAACTATAACATCAACGACGTGATAGGTAAGTTATTTTTCATAAGAGTACATATTGCTCTTGCTTTTAAATTTCAGGATCGGTGGTGTACTAAACTATTACGTACCATTGCTGTTTGATTGGAAAATTATATTTATGGCACCAAACTCGTTTTTGCCCTAGTTCTGTCCATTTTGTCTACATTTTGCTATGCCGCATGCTACCATCTGGTCAATGCCCATTGACCTAGCTGAAGAGTAAGAAAGGTTATAGCCCCTGGTAGTTTGGGTGTCAGTTAGTTGTTATTGTTGTTGCCACGATCTCTTGTGCTCTGATCATTTCAACAAAAAATCTGTATTGCTCTAGCATGTTTGCACAAATGCTAAAGCACCATTATGGCATAGAAAGCATTAAGAAAGCTGATTGATGCTGGCTGTGTTATTCGCTATCTAGCTAGCAGTGCATTTCTTCCTACCTTTTCTGGAGCTGCGAATGTACATATCAAAATGCGTGATTTTATGACCAACAAACTTCTTGGCTGCAATTCTGTATCTTAGCTAAAACTTCTCCATGAAGTTCGGTCTAATCTCATCAAGCATGTCAAATATTGGAAGTCCCTCTAGTTTCATATTCTCACAGTTGAAATTCTGCAAGATTGTTGTTTACATATTGTACTTCGCCGTCTTAGCTGAATTTGCTTCTTGAACACATTTTGCTATGGCGACCCCCCCCCCCCCCCCCTTCCCCCCCAGTACTTCTTCACCCTATTCATGGAACAAATCCTCTCCATGAAGGCCTAGTACATTTTCACATTGTGGTTCAAGCAAGAGATATGAGATGCAGCTGGCCAGGGCCTTCAAGTTTGATTCAAATTTAGGGCCGTAGAAATTCTTTACAAAGGTAGTAAGAAGGTGCCTCATGTACACTTTTCGGTTGACTCTGACAAAAACTTCATTAGCAGCATGCTCTAGTCCATTAGTCCATTCATTTGTATGTACCACAACAGCTGCAGGGTGGCCAATAACCTCATGCAGTTGAAATCCTGTTTTTCATGAACCATCTCAGTTGACTCTGACAAAAACTTCATTAGCAGCATGCTCTAGGCCATTAGTCCATTCATTTGTATGTACCACAACAGCTGGAGGGTGGCCAATAACCTCATGCAGTTGAAATCCTGTTTTTCATGAACCATCTCAGTTGCCCCCCCCCCCCCCCGCCTGCCCAATTATGGCCATCAATAGCACATGCTGTAGCCAACCGACCTCTGAATTTGCCTGTAAAGTGCAGTATAGTCTATGGCGAAGTATGGCCTACAACCCTGTAAGAAATCTATGAAAACAGAGCTTCAGTGACACAATTCATCACCTGAAACACTTCTTAATCCTGTCCTATTCACTTCTTCCTTATGACTTCTCTAGTCTTCCTTTCTCATAATCTAAGTTAACCACACACCCAGATGAGGTGTGTAATGATATTGCTGTAATTTCTTTATCATTTGTGATATTCCTATTAATAAATGTAGGTGATGGTGCGACATGCACAGTGTATGGTGTTAGCACTCGGTATGCAATAAAGAAGATGGAATTAACTGAAGATTTTGATGACAAGGATGCAATTATAAACAGAGAGCCAAGGTTTGACATTGTTAATAGTTGATCCTCTTCAATGTTTTTTCCCTGTCAAATACATTCTAATGTTTGATATTGACAGGGAGGTTATTATACTATCAAGTTTTAGACACACGGCTGTTGTTAGCTTTTTCCAGGTATTTACTAGCAACAATATTCAGTTTTTCACTTTCCGAGTATGAATAATCTTTGTTTCCCATTTGCATTAGGCTTGGGCAGCAAATGGAAAGTACATAAGCGGCCTTTCTGGTAGCAGCCAAGACAATTGGGATGATGAAGATTCAGAACCTAATGTTGATTTGGAGGATGAAAGAGAACGGATATATGTGGCTGTCCAAATGGAGTACTGTGGCAGGTATAAACATGTTTTAATTGGGATAGAACTTAGCTGCACCGCGTCGACAAGATTGTCTCTTAACATAGCTAATCGGACAATGAAAAGCTTGTATCCACATAGGGAGTGCGAATTTGTGTCAGGTAAGAGTAGTATTAGTGTCACCCATAGAGGAGCCATTTGAGGTTAGGCTCACCTAACCCAAGATGCCACTGTTTACCACTCCACACCTGCTATGGCTTTGTCGCCAAGAAAAGCTTGTATCCACATAGTATTAGTGTGGGTAATGAAGACCTTGTATCCAGATACGGAGTGTGAGTTTGTGTCAGGTAAGAGTGGTATTAATGTCGTAACAGAGTTCAGGTTGCAGGCCCATAGAGGAGTCATTTGAGGTTAGGCTCACCTAACCCAAGATGCCACCGTTTACCACTCCACACCTGCTATGGCTTTGTCGCCAAGAACAGCTGGGCACACTGTAGTTACTCAAGCAGTGGAATGCTATACCTCATTGCCATGAAGGCTGTAGCCACCTCACGCTGCGGAGTCCGTTGCGTGAGCCTTGGCTGCTGCTTCAACATGCCCGAGTGGACAAGATTTGGACTGTTGTAGAGAAGGGAAAAAGAAGAGAGCATCCTTTGGCTGTCGTTGAGGGTGCTATGGAGTGGAGCTGATCTGGTGGTGGGTGTCCAGCTGTTGCAGACAGTTGAGGTTGTTGTAGCAACTGCTCCTGGTTAACATGTAGTGGAGCTGAGATTTGGTGTCTGGGAAAAAGAGCAGTGATGTGCACGTGCATTTCTACCCGCGCATATTTCAGAGTGTGACTACTGCAGTGTTGTTGAATTCCAGAAGTGAGCACAGGATAGCTGCCTGTACTATTAGGCACATGCTTGTGCTAGATGCCATGATGGCTAATACATGCCCATCTTGAGAGGGAGTGTGAGTTAGTGTGTCAGATAAGACTAGCATTAGTGTCCTGACAGTGTTTAGGTTGGGCTATGAGTGCGGAGGTCCAAAGGACCAATCAACCAGAAATTTCAGCTAAAGTCCACAGTAAGTTAACAATCTACTGGATACTAATAGGGGACACACAGCCACACAGGTCCTGTGTTTCTCATGTCACGTCTTATGTTTCCGAGCAAGAAAAGTTCAGAGTTTCTTCTAGTAGATGAGAGTTAGATACAGAGGTTCTTCCTCATAAATGAAATGATTTTTTTTCCATGCTGAATCTTTCATACTTTTACAAATTAAGTTTTTAAATTTCTGCATTCGTTTTATTTGTATATGCCACCCTTCAGTTTTGTCAACAACCAGATGTTTTGTTTGTTTGGTTCAGAACCTGAAAGGGCTATTCCATCACATATTGATGAAAACCATTTGTTTAAATTGTGTAGGACACTCCTTGAATTTCTAGATCCTGAATATCATGAAGTAGATGTCGAAGAAGCATGGGTCATTTTCAGAGATATCACCAAAGGGGTCCAACGTATCCACAGAAGTGGTGTTATACACAGGGATTTGAAACCACAAAATATATTCTTCGGATATGCTGATTCGAGAGCAATAAAAATTGGGGATTTTGGTCATGCATGTTGGGCAAAACAATATGCTAATGGTGAAGTTGGAACCCCCAACCGGGGAACAACTATATATTGTGCTCCTGAACTAAACGAGGAAACATGTGTAACTGAAAAAGTAAGCCGTCTAAACTAGATGTTCTGAAATTTCAGAAACATTTTTTTTTTCACAAGTAGCTTATTGTTATCCCTTTTCTAGGCTGATATTTACAGCCTTGGTATTATATTCGTGGAGCTATTTCACCATTTCAAGGGTGGCTATGAGAGAGTGGAGGTTTTCACGAAATTGAGAAATGGTGAATACCCAAATTCACCTGATTGGTATGGCGATCTTACGTTGTTGAAGCAGCTGGTTGGGCCTCCTCCTTCGCAGAGACTATCCACCGATGAAATATTGGTACTACTCTAGTCCTTTTAAAAATTTCTCTCAGTTTGCATCACACGGAGCATGATGCTTCTCAGTATTTTCATCAGCTGAACTTTATCCTTGTAGAATGATCAATTTATCATCTATATTTTCGGATACAATTATTGGAAAATTGATGTCGAGTTAAGTGGGCCTATGAAATACATTTTGTTTATTGTTACAAAAATATCAATATCATGCAGAACACCAGCAGCGATCACAGACCACTTAAGTCATCGTGTCCCTTTTCCTGAACACATTTACCATTTACTTTTTTCTTTGCTTCAACCATTCGAGGCATATGTTATCGGACTCTCCAAATGTCAGTTTGAGTTTGTGGCCAGCAACCCGCAGATCATAGTTCACTACTGCATATACTAAGGGCACTGATTATTTCGTTCTGCAATAGCAAAATATGTAAGAGTTCATTGGCTTTCTTGCAACAGCAGATTGTTAGTGTAGTGAGGGTTATTATTCAACTACCATAAACAAAGCTAGTTTCTCTTATCAACTAGTGACTCATTGACTTTGCATCCTATGACTAATATTTATGTTATGTTCCATTTTCTTGGCGCTTCTTAGACTTTGCTGCTTGTGATAGTTTGTTTTTTATTTACATATCAGGAGTACATTTCCAACCGCACCAACGTGGTGGCTGGTCAAGAGGTGCAGTGATTCGAGTTCCAATATGTCGATGGGATGAGCAAACACAGTGTATGCAGTTTGAGCAAGCACGATGTCATGATTCAGCTTAAGCGAACACGATGTAAATTGCTGGTCTAGAGGAACTTAAGGCAGGCAAAAGTAGCTAGAGCTAATCACAGTTGGATGTGTTCAACTAGGTTGGGAGCCATGTAAATAGAAAGCACATTCCAAAAGTCTGATTTTCCAGAACACGATGTAATGATTCACTTTGATGCAGTTAACTATGTTTGATGTCATGTTGAGGTTACTTTAACCAGTCCTTTGTTGTGATAATCAGCCATTTCGGAGCTGTGGTGCGGCCCGCCAGTCCATTTTCAGGTGTTTCTTCTTTTGTGTGACAGTGACTGTGCGTATGCAGAGCACATGTGGAACGGACAGGCGCAGTCGCGCAGATAGGAGGTGGACTCCATCACTCCAAGACATGCTACGGAAAATTGTGTTTTTCTGTATGCATGAGCGCTGTTCGGAAATGCACTTTCACTCATGGGTTTAGATAATACATCCAACATATTTTAAAATATCTGAAAATTCTGAAAAAGTTAATACACGGGTGTACATTTATACATTCTATGTCCGAACACAAAATTTCACGAAAAAATGATATTTTTTATGGCATGTGTAGAAGACAATTTCCGGTGCTCAAAAATTAGCATTTCCTAAGTTTTTATTCAAAATATTTTAACATTTTAAAAGGGATTCTAAATTTAATTTTCTTAATAGGTGTACTGTATATCTACCAGCCAGAAGACCACGGCCGAGCTCTGTTACACACAACTGTTCGGCAGGACATGGGCTAGGACAGAACTGATTCCTATCTTGGCCACGGAGTTGCTTCCTTTTTTATACTATACTAGGACAAAGCCCGTGCTTCGCTACGGAGCAAATCGCAAGCCTATCCTAATATTATTACATATATCATAAAATATATTTAAATATGATTTCCGTAAAATATCATATTTATTGATATATTTTTCTAAAAATTTAATCATGCTTTTTCCTTGACTTATCAGAAACATATGAGCCTTACTTATTAAAATGGAAGAGAATATTGAAACCATACCCATCACTGAAAATTTAGAATCCAGCAGGTTGTTCTTGTTGGGAGCGATTTCAGCAGCATGTGGCCGGCCCAACTCATGTCAACTACTCAACTTGTAGAGCCTAAAGTAGAGCTTTGGACTAATCAAGCTAGATTGGTAAGATTCACAAAGACAAAATTGCAAGCACATTTATGGTTCGAGTTCAGCTGTTCTGAATTCAGAAAAAGGAGATTCAGATACCTCCGTTCATAAAAGGAACACCTGGGCGTACGGCATGGGAGGGGCTCGGCCAAAGGTCAACCGGAGGAGCTGCTCTCGCGTCATGGAGGACGCCGGCTCCAGCGGCCGCCTCCCCTCGACGAGCCTAAGCGTTCTTAATCAGGCAATCATGAGCTCTGACAGGCGTGGAAAATAGGCTTCAGACTGAACACCGTATGTGGAAAAGCAATATGACAAAGGCCGCGACCGGCGAGGAGGTTGCCATGGACAGACACCATGCACCAGGCCGGGGCAGCGTCAGCCCAGGGCAAGCCCTTGAGTAGCCTCCATGGCTACCATATCAACTGAGCGAGTCCGGTGACCGCATCCAAGAGAGGCCTCCATCTGCTCGGGAACCTTGGCACGGAGGGCATGGAGGCGCGCTGATGCAGCTCGTCGAGGCCCTGCCCCAAGAGCAAGCCCTTGTTCGAAGCATCCTATCTGCAATTCTTCAAATCACCTCTCAACTGCGAGCAATTCTTCAAATCACCTATCAGCTGCGAGATAAATTCGCTTCCTATTGATTTCGAGTTTTCCTAGATGCAAATCGACATCGTCGGTGTCTTAAGTCGATCTCTCCTCGGGCGTATCTGTCTCTCTGCTGATCCCGTGACGCGATCCTAGAGTTCCGGACGGCGCGTTCATCCAAGCTGTCATGGCCCTCGGCCCGGCTTCTCCGGAGTTTTGGGGGAGATGAGATCCGTCGGGATTGACTTGGTTTGGGGAGATCCGGACGGTTTGGGTTTCTCAGGCTGGTACTGGTACGATTGGATCTGGATTCCCTGTGCGGGTTGTGAAAGAAGAGAAATACCTGAACCGGTACAATGGCAGGTGTGTATTATGCGGTTTGGTGGGAGGGTAAAACGGTCCCCAAAAAAACGTTGACGAAACTTTTTGGCAGAAACCTTAGCTCCTTTATTATTAGGTATAGATATAGACTATACTAGTATAAGCGTGTACGTATGACGCATGTCTCCAAATATAACTGAAATACTCCATTTTAAATCTTATTTTATTTGGATAGTTGCATTTTTTTGACACAATTTATGTTGCATTTATCACCGTGCAACTTAAGTAGGCTTCATGAGGTGCAAAATGCCCATAAACGTCTGATGCACATGTCGTCGGTTAAAAATCACAAAGCACAAAAGTATACAATTATTAGTTGCAAAGAAAGTACAGAAATCTATAGTGAATGCCGTGCTTAAAACCCTTGAAGTTTCGGCTTGTTGTCATCTCTCCCATTTTTTAAACAACTCTCAAAGAGGCCAGCTTTAAATTAATAAATCCCAAACCGGTCACCGTTACAGCGACACTTACAACAACTGTTGGGATACCAGCTTACAAAAATAGCACATCAAAACATCAGAGATAAATACACAAGCTACACTAACCAGTACTAATTACTAGTGTTGACAATCGTTTTGGGCCGATAGCTTATCAAAGATATAATCCCACAATGACGGATGAAAATGGGTGGGACACGATTGAAAAGATTCACTCAACGAGTTATTATTGCTCATTTAGGAGACACCATGCCCGCCATGTCTAGTCGTGTTATTATCCGGCTTGATAGCTGATTATTCTAACAGTCAGAGGTAACCTCGAGGATCATTATATGAAGGCTTCCACTAAAGCTTATTTAAGATGACCTCAAATGAAGAACTGATAGAAATGAAAGTTGTGCGTCTCGTCGAAACATGCAACTTTAATTTTTGGGTCATCGCGATCCGAAATAGTATGCAACATTTGGAACAAACACACTTTATCAGATATGGAAGATTCCAATGTCTGATCGGGAGCGGAAAGAAATCGTTCAAGTGTGCATGTGTGAACTGAACGAACTGTTTTGTGTTCGACCGATTTTAAGAAGTAAAGATGAACTCACATGGAAAAGTGTTCAACATGAAAGTTCTTCTTCTTTTTTCGAGACGAACACTTTTGTTGTTTACGAGATTTTGATTTGAGATTGTTTACTGCCTCAAAGTAGCCCCGCAAGGTACTGCCAGTTTTAACCGAACAGTTATGGAAAGTTCGAGCCAACCATTCGGATTGGACTCAATTTAGAGTTTTGGACGTGAATCTAACTCTCTTTCTTGCACGGAAAGTCCAGCCGCCCATTATATACATGAGGTGTGACGGTCGATTGAACCAAAACTAATCGAATAAACCAATCTACTACTTTTCACTACTGCAGAATAGGCCATCAGTAACAGGCTCAAAAGGCTCATTAGTCAAAACGCCTATCACTAATGACTAGTTTTTTTTTTTTTTGAGAAAACTAATGACTAGTTATGAGGCTACTAGTGACAGGCAGCAGGAACGGAGGTTACGGAGGGAAGGGGGGCGAGGGGGGAAACATGGTCAGATCGTTTACAGCTTGATCGCTAGTTTTTAGTTCACGTACCCCGATACTACAATCTCAAGCCCAGCAAAGAGGCCCATTAGAGGAATACGTGCAGGCTCTGATTATGTCTAGTAGATCACACGATGTCACGATCGATTTATGATCGCTACTCGCTACCCTCTTCGTCTGGCGTCTGGGGACTTGTACGCGCACGCGCCGCCTCGGCCTCGCGGCTCTCGCGCCCTCTCGTCCACATAGTCGACTCCTCCACCTCCACGGCTCCACGTCCAGACGGCGAGACGAAACGCAGGCGCCGGCCGCCGCATAGCTGCACAAGTGCACAGGATGACCGGCGACGATGGTGCAAATCCTGGAAGGAAGAAAGGTTTTCTACAATCTACTCCCTGCCCGCTCCTCTGTCTCTGTGTTTGATTGTCTTGCAGATTTGATGTAACTAGAAAATTTCTATTGTCCCCTTTGTGTATTGTGCTTCTGTACATATGAAGAGGAAAAGAGATGGAATTCAGAAAATTTTCAGGCCAATTGCTTCAAGCTCACAGCCACAACCACATGAACAATTAGATTTTGTGCAAACAGGCGAAGAAAATAATCCTAATTCCACCGAGCCAGAATCAGAACCAGAGACAATTATAATCACGGAATATGATCGAGACCCAGGTACACGTCTTCCAATCTGGGAAATCCCTTCTGATAAGCAAGATGATGCTAGGCGTTTTTATATAACCGAGGCCCCGTATCAACCAAAATTGGATGAGTATTTATTTACTGGAACCGGTGCTAGCCGCCGATTTCAGAGTGCTTGGTTCACAAATTTTTCTTGGTTGGAATATTCACCTCATACAAATCGTGCCTATTGCTTGCCTTGGTTTCTCTTTTCAAAAAAGCCAATTGGTAAGTGTGGTTCAGATACATTTTCAGTCAAAGGATTTGATAAGTGGAAGAAGGTCAATTGGTAACATGAGAGGAGGGTGGAATGAGCTCAAAGCTCTAATTCTCCAGGAGTGTCCTTATGCGTATTATATTCACTGTCTTGCTCATCAACTTCAATTGGCTCTTGTTGCTGCTTCAAGGGAGGCACCTAAGGTCCACAACTTCTTTCAAAATGCAAATTTTATTGTAAATACTGTTAGTGCATCTCCCAAACGCAATCATGAGCTGCTAGATAATCAGGCTATTGAAATTGCAAAGGAGATTGAACTAGGAGAGCTTGACACAGGAAGAGGGTTAAATCAAATAGGATCTTTACAAAGGGCCGGAGACACAAGATGGAGTTCCCATTATAAGTCAGTAAAGAGCTTTTTAAGGCTGTTTGGTCCATCAGTTTTGGTACTAAGAGGTGTAGCAAATGACCGTTCAGTTCCATGGGGTCCAAGAGGAGATGCCGAGGGTGCCCTTAATTTTCTGGTTACATTTGATTTTGTCTTCATTCTACACCTCATGGAGAAAATTATGAAGATCACTGATGTCTTGTGTGTCAAACTCCAAAATAAAACTTTAGATATTGCAAATGCACTGGATATTATTTCTAACGCCCCGCAAAGCTATTGCTTGCTGAATTGAGAGAAGGTGGATGGGATAGTCTTATAGAAGAGGTGGGCGCCTTTTGTTTGAAGCATGAGATTAACATACCGGATATGAATCAAAAGTAAGTATCTTTTCATTTAGTCGCTTACCCATTTATAAACGTACTTGTTAGTGTCTAAATAGTGAAACTTATTTACATTTCTTTGATATTTTTTGCAACTTTAGGTATGTTGATGTGAAGAAATCTCGAAATAAGCATGACAACACCACAATATTCCATCACTACAAAGTAGATGTGTTTAATGCTGCAATAGATCAACAACTGACAGAGTTGAATCATCGATTTAGTTCTCAAGTAACTGAGCTTCTAGATCTCTGTACATTCTTGGATCCTAGATATGATAATTTTGACAAGTCCAAGATATGCATGTTAGACTGTACTAGCAAAAGTGCCCGTGCGATGCACCGGGTAGATTTTCAAAATGGGTTTTATTTGATGGAGAATTTATCTACTCTATATGGCTTATCTCTTAAAACCAGTGCCAAGCCGTGGTGATCAAACGTTGATGCAACTTAACAATGGTCTTGTGAGGCAGGCCTTGCAGTGGTCATGTGAGTAGCTTCCTCGAAGTCACGGAAAAAGCATGGATGATGCTAGCAAATCGGTGATCTGCTCACATATTCTTAATAATACATTTTCTTTTCTTTGCATTTTGACTCACATGTCAATAAATTTTTATCTCACGTAATTATGAAAATAATTTGACTTATCAGGAAGTATTTTAATGGTTTTTTCTTTTATATAAATCATTTAATAAGTGAAAGGAATAATTAGATAATTCATGAAATATTGTTTGAGGAAAAATTCATTAATCTTCTAAAACTTGAAATATCTTGTTTAGATGTACTGTACTAATTTTTGTAAATTCTAAGATCATTTACACATAAATAATTACAACTTTTTTCTTACAAAATGTTCTTCTGCATCGCAAATTTCATATATATAGCATAATCCTCCACATTTGCTGCAAACTCACTTATACTACAGACTCACGACCTAAAGATTTACGTGTAAATTAAGGAACAAAGAGCTCATTCGGAACCCATCAATCATCTGGAGTAGTAGTAACTTCAGCAAGGAGGATCACATCTATTTAAAATTTAGTGGTACAATCTATCGTACATAACCGTGTGTCAGTCTGTCCCTCATTCTCCCTTGAAATTTATCTAGAATCCACCGAAGCAAAAGAACAGCGGCAGCAACCGTCTCTTCTTCCTCCCTGAATTTCTTGCCCAAATCGCCAGCAGCAGGGCTCCGCCCCGATGACCTTCCACTCATGTCTAGATGGCTACCCACCAGCCGAAATCCACCCCCATCCTCTCTGCCTCGCCTCGCCGCACGCCCACCTCTCTCCCTTACCAAGCCGACGGGCCCCCTCTCTCCCTCTCCTCTACCGGGGCACGCAGACGCCACATCGAGGGAGGACTGAGGAGAGGATAGGGGAGAAAAAAATCGTCGAGCAGAAGCCTATGCCTGGCTCCCAAGCGCAGCAGCCTAGGACAAGGGCCGGACGCACAGCGGCTGGGAGGCGGCCGTCCTCAGGCGAGGATGTGGGGTGGAGAATCCCCGGGAGAGAGAGAAAAAATGGGAGGGTAGGAGAGGAGGTTGGGATCCTTCTACAAGCCGGAGGACCAGGACCGCCGTCCCTTCCTCCGCGTCTCAATGGCGGAAGCCGCCCGTTCCGAAGAGGCGCGGCTCGCCCTCCATGGCCTGCCTCCTCAACATCGCGAAAGATGTAGCGCACCTACAGAGCGCCCACCTCTGTAACACGGACATATGCTCGACGCACACCTGCGCTCCTCCCAGCGAGCTCCACCTCCGCTCCTCTTCCTTCTGTGTGGCAAGGACGAAGCTGCCGACTACGGCTGAGCTAGGGCCACAGGGAATTGGACCGCATCTTAGAAAATCCGGGGCCTGAATCGTCTGCATCCACCGCTTGGTCTCAGAAAAGTCAAGCCCCAAATCCTCTGCATCTATCGCCTTGGCCTCAGGAACAGCCGGGCGACTCGTCCTCATCCGCCTTGTTGTTAGACACCCCGCGGCACCATGAGCGGTGAAGCGCTTGGGCGCACCTTCCGCACCGGCCAATGGTCGATCTATTAGTCGGAAATCTCGATTGTAAACCCTGCTATCGATTCGGCAGGAGAAATCTCGATGGGAAACCCTAGCTATTTATTCGGCAGGAGGTAGTATGATCTTATAGAGGGGGCTACGAACGGATCTACTCCGTATCTTGAGGTGGAAGTTGGAGGCGAACGTGTTTATCTTGAACTCCTACAGCCCGTGTTGAGGAATCAGAAGAATAGATGGATGGATTCATGGATTCGGTGGCCTCCGCCCGTGTGGAGGAGTCAGGGGAATCGATGGATTCGGTGGCCTCCTCCCCTGTTATTTCGTTTGACCGGTATGGTGGCACCGGTGCGTTATAGTATGTATTTTGATGGGAGGGCAAAACCGTCCAAAATAAAGTTGGACGAAAATTTTGGCAGAAACCTTAGGGCATCTCCAACCGGGCGACCCATCCCGCGCCCGCGCATCCGGATGGGTCGAAACGGACAAAACCGCGGCCCAGCGCGCGGACCCATCCCTAAAACGGATGGCTGCGGCGTCCGGGACGACCCAAACCCGGCCCAAATCTTGGACGAGTTTGCGTGGCCGCGGACGCGAAAGGCTGGTCGCTCGTATCCTCCCTTGTCCGCCCCTGGCCCGCCTGTCTGCCTCCCAAAACAGAAAACACTCCACTGTACTCCCAAAACCTAGAGATGGCCGACGAAGCGACTGCCGCCGCCACCGCCACCACCGCCACCATCGGAGAGGAGGCACCCGCGGCCGTTGCCGCTCCTGCCGTGGAGGCGGCTCCTGAACTGGCGGAGGCCGAGCTCCCCCCCGGGCCGCCGACGAAGAAGGCGCAGGCCCACCACACCCCCGAGCACAGGAAGCTCGAGAGCAAGAAGATGGCCGACCCCCGCAGTACGCTCGACCAACGGAAGAGGGAAACCGCTGCCACGGAGGAGCGGCAGCGGGCGGCGGAGCAGCTTCTCCAACTCAAGACGGAGGCGAAGAGCACTGTCCTTCAAGAGCAGCAGGCGCAGGCCATGCTCTTTTACGGCCACCCAGCGCTCGGCCAGCACATGATCATCCCCGCCACCGGCGCGGCCTCGGTGGGGAGCTCGGCCTCCTCCGTGACCCGGCCCCTTCCTCCAAGGTCAACTGCCCCACCGACTGCCCCGTCTGGGCACGAAATGGGGGCGCATGGGCGGCACGCGTACCAGTCACGGGATGGGTCACCGGAGGTGGGCGAGTCCATGACGGGGCCGTCACCTTCGTCCATTGACCTGAACCGTGCGCCGGCGAACTCCAAAGGCCCCAAGAACCTGGGAGCAGCTGCGACGTCCGGTGCACGCAACCTGTTCGACGATCTGTCGGCCGCGCGCGTGATACGTCTCCAACGTATCGATAATTTCTTATGTTCCATGCCACATTATTGATGTTATCTACATGTTTTATGCACACTTTATGTCATATTCGTGCATTTTCTGGAACTAACCTATTAACAAGATGCCGAAGTGCCAGTTGCTGTTTTCTGCTGTTTTTGGTTTCAGAAATCCTAGTAACGAAATATTCTCGGAATTGGACGAAATCAACGCCCAGGGTCCTATTTTGCCACGAAGCTTCCAGAAGTCCGAAGGAGAGACGAATAGGGGCCACGAGGGGGCCACACCCTAGGGCGGCGCGGCCCCCCCTTGGCCGCGCGGCCCTGTGGTGTGGGGCCCTCGTGCCGCCTCTTGACCTGCCCTTCCGCCTACAAATAGCCTCCGTCGCGAAACCCCCAGTACCGAGAGCCACGATACGGAAAACCTTCCAGAGACGCCGCCGCCGCCGATCCCATCTCGGGGGATCCAGGAGATCGCCTCCGCACCACGCCGGAGAGGGGATTCATCTCCGGAGGACTCTACGCCGCCATGGTCGCCTCCGGAGTGATGTGTGAGTAGTCTACCCCTGGACTATGGGTCCATAGCAGTAGCTAGATGGTTGTCTTCTCCCCATTGTGCTATCATTGTCGGATCTTGTGAGCTGCCTAACATGATCAAGATCATCTATATGTAATTCTATATGTTGCGTTTGTTGGGATCCGATGAATAGAGAATACTTGTTATGTTGATTATCAAAGTTATATCTATGTGTTGTTTATGATCTTGCATGCTCTCCGTTACTAGTAGATGCTCTGGCCAAGTAGATGCTTGTAACTCCAAGAGGGAGTATTTATGCTCGATAGTGGGTTCATGCCTCGCATTGACACCGGGACGATGTGAAAGTTCTAAGGTTGTGTTGTCTTGTTGCCACTAGGGATAAAACATTGATGCTATGTCTAAGGATGTAGTTGTTGATTACATTACACACCATACTTAATGCAATTGTCTGTTGCTTTGCAACTTAATACTGGAGGGGGTTCGGATGATAACCTGAAGGTGGACTTTTTAGGCATAGATGCATGCTGGATGGCGGTCTATGTACTTTGTCGTAATGCCCAATTAAATCTCACTATACTCATCATGATATGTATGTGCATGGTCATGCCCTCTTTATTTGTCAATTGCCCAACTGTAATTTGTTCACCCAACATGCTGTTTATCTTATGGGAGAGACACCTCTAGTGAACTGTGGACCCCGGTCCAATTCTCTTTACTGAAATACAATCTACTGCAATCGTTTCTACTGTTTTCTGCAAACAATCATCTTCCACACAATACGGTTAATCCTTTGTTACAGCAAGCCGGTGAGATTGACAACCTCACTGTTTCGTTGGGGCAAAGTACTTTGGTTGTGTTGTGCAGGTTCCACGTTGGCGCCGGAATCCCTGGTGTTGCGCCGCACTACATCCCGCCGCCATCAACCTTCAACGTGCTTCTTGGCTCCTCCTGGTTCGATAAACCTTGGTTTCTTTCTGAGGGAAAACTTGCTGCTGTGCGCATCATACCTTCTTCTTGGGGTTCCCAACGGGCGCGTGTTGAACGCGTATCAAGCAGCTTTTTCTGGCGCCGTTGCCGGGGAGATCAAGACACGCTGCAAGGGGAGTCTCCACATCCCAATCTCTTTACTTTGTTTTTGTCTTGCTTAGTTTTATTTACTACTTTGTTTGCTGCACTAAATCAAAATACAAAAAAAAATTTAGTTGCTAGTTTTACTTTATTTTGCTATCTTGTTTACTATATCAAAAACACAAAAAAATTAGTTACTTGCATTTACTTTACTTGATTCATCATGTTTCCTTTTAATTTTACCACAAAAGACATATCGGTAGGACGTGGGTCTATAGTTGGGAGAAATAATATAGAGGAATTTTTCAACCATGTTAGTACCCTTGACGATTTTGAGGATAGACACTTGGTAGACCTTGCTCCAACTTATGAAATTGCTGCTGCTTCTTTAGTTCACATGTTGGAAACTAAATTTGTTAATCTTAATCCTATAATCCAACACATGTTTCTCACACTTGGTGATATGGAAGAAGGGGAAAAGAAAGATTTTGTTTTAGAAACCCTTCTTAGAGAATTTGGTGGTCTAGCAAGAGAAGCTAGAAAGGTTTTTGCTAAATTTAATATGCTTGGTTCTTATACCAATTTTATTAGTCTCCTTGAAAAGATGGATATGGATAGAATAAAGTACACTAATAATATTAATGATGGTGGGGAGATCAAAGCACCAATACCATGTAAGCTCCTAGCGATTAATGATGCACTAGAAAATAACTATGCTTGGCTTGTTCCTGAAAATTTGTTTGATGAGAGTAGCAAGCCTAAGACTAATGAAAAGGGAGCCTCTAAAACTTACATAGATAAGATAACATGCATTGTTGAGGCAACTCCTAACACCCGAGGTAATGTTGACATTTCGTCTCTTGATAATACTTGATACACACTTTCTGCGCCTAGCTGAAAGGCGTTAAAGAAAAGCGCTTATGGGAGACAACCCATGGTTTTTACTACAGTACTTTGTTTTTATTTTGTGTCTTGGAAGTTGTTTACTACTGTAGCAACCTCTCCTTATCTTAGTTTAGTGTTTTGTTGTGCCAAGTAAAGTCGTTGATAGAAAAGTTCATACTAGATTTGGATTACTGCGCAGAAACAGATTTCTTTGCTGTCACGAATCTGGGCTGTTTTCCCCTGTAGGTAACTCAGAAAATTATGCCAATTTACGTGAGTAATCCTCAGATATGTACGCAACTTTCATTAAATTTGGGCATTTTCATTTGAGCAAGTCTGGTGCCATTTTAAAATTCGTCAATACGAACTGTTCTGTTTTGACAGATTCTGCCTTTTATTTCGCATTGCCTCTTTTGCTATGTTGGATGAATTTCTTTGATCCATTAATGTCCAGTAGCTTTATGCAATGTCCAGAAGTGTTAAGAATGATTGTGTCACCTCTGAATATGTTAATTTTTATTGTGCACTAACCCTCTAATGAGTTGTTTCGAGTTTGGTGTGGAGGAAGTTTTCAAGGATCAAGAGAGGAGTATGATGCAACATGATCAAGGAGAGTGAAAGCTCTAAGCTTGGGGATGCCCCGGTGGTTCACCCCTGCATATTCTAAGAAGACTCAAGCGTCTAAGCTTGGGGATGCCCAAGGCATCCCCTTCTTCATCGACAACATTATCAGGTTCCTCCCCTGAAACTATATTTTTATTCCATCACATCTTATGTGCTTTGCTTGGAGCGTCGGTTTGTTTTTGTTTTTGTTTTGTTTGAATAAAATGGATCCTAGCATTCACTTTATGGGAGAGAGGCACGCTCCGCTGTAGCATATGGACAAGTATGTCCTTAGTTTCTACTCATAGTATTCATGGCGAAGTTTCTCCTTCGTTAAATTGTTATATGGTTGGAATTGGAAAATGATACATGTAGTAATTGCTATTAATGTCTTGGGTAATGTGATACTTGGCAATTGTTGTGCTCATGTTTAAGCTCTTGCATCATATGCTTTGCACCCATTAATGAAGAAATACATAGAGCATGCTAAAATTTGGTTTGCATATTTTGTTTCTCTAAGGTCTAGATAATTTCTAGTATTGAGTTTGAACAACAAGGAAGACGGTGTAGAGTCTTATAATGTTTTCAATATGTCTTTTATGTGAGTTTTGCTGCACCGGTTCATCCTTGTGTTTGTTTCAAATAAGCCTTGCTAGCCTAAACCTTGTATCGAGAGGGAATACTTCTCATGCATCCAAAATACTTGAGCCAACCACTATGCCATTTGTGTCCACCATACCTACCTACTACATGGTATTTTCCGCCATTCCAAAGTAAATTGCTTGAGTGCTACCTTTAAAATTCCACCATTCACCTTTGCAATATATAGCTCATGGGACAAATAGCTTAAAAACTATTGTGGTATTGAATATGTAATTATGCACTTTATCTCTTATTAAGTTGCTTGTTGTGCGATAACCATGATCACTGGGGACGCCATCAACTATTCATTGTTGAATTTCATGTGAGTTGCTATGCATGTTCGTCTTGTCTGAAGTAAGAGCAATCTACCACCTTATGGTTAAGCATGCATATTGTTAGAGAAGAACATTGTGCCGCTAACTAAAGCCATGATCCATGGTGGAAGTTTCAGTTTTGGACATATATCCTCAATCTCAAATGAGAAAATTATTAATTGTTGTTACATGCTTATGCATAAAAGAGGAGTCCATTATCTGTTGTCTATGTTGTCCCGGTATGGATGTCTAAGTTGAAGAATAATCAATAGCGAGAAATCCAATGCGAGCTTTCTCCTTAGACCTTTGTACAGGCGGCATAGAGGTACCCCTTTGTGACACTTGGTTAAAACATGTGCATTGTGATGATCTGGTAGTCCAAGCTAATTAGGACAAGGTGCGGGCACTATTAGTATACTATGCATGAGGCTTGCAACTTGTAAGATATAATTTACATGATACATATGCTTTATTACTACCGTTGACAAAATTGTTTCATGTTTTCAAAATCAAAGCTCTAGCACAAATATAGCAATCGATGCTTTTCCTCTATGAGGACCATTCTTTTACTTTCAATGTCGAGTCAGTTCACCTATTTCTCTCCACCTCAAGAAGCAAACACTTGTGTGAACTGTGCATTGATTCCTATATATTTGCATATTGCACTTATTATATTACTCTATGTTGACAATATCAATGAGATATACATGTTATAAGTTGAAAGCAACCGCTGAAACTTAATCTTCTTTTGTGTTGCTTCAATGCTTTTACTATGAATTATTGCTTTATGAGTTAACTCTTATGCAAGACTTATTGATGCTTGTCTTGAAGTGCTATTCATGAAAAGTCTTTGCTATATGATTCACTTGTTTACTCATGTCATATACATTGTTTTGATCGCTGCATTCACTACATATGCTTTACAAATAGTATGATCAAGATTATGATGGCATGTCACTCCAGAAATTATCTGTGTTATCGTTTTACCTGCTCGGGACGAGCAGAACTAAGCTTGAAGATGCTGATACGTCTCCAACGTATCGATAATTTCTTATGTTCCATGCCACATTATTGATGTTATCTACATGTTTTATGCACACTTTATGTCATATTCGTGCATTTTCTGGAACTAACCTATTAACAAGATGCCGAAGTGCCGATTCTTTGTCAAGTCTGTTTTTGATTTCAGAAATCCTAGTAACGAAATATTCTCGGAATTGGACGAAATCAACGCCCAGGGTCCTATTTTGCCACGAAGCTTCCAGAAGTCCGAAGGAGAGACGAAGAGGGGCCACGAGGGGCCACACCCTAGGGCGGCGCGGCCCCCCCTTGGCCGCGCGGCCCTGTGGTGTGGGGCCCTCGTGCCGCCTCTTGACCTGCCCTTCCGCCTACAAATAGCCTCCATCGCGAAACCCCCAGTACCGAGAGCCACGATACGGAAAACCTTCCAGAGACGCCGCCGCCGCCGATCCCATCTCGGGGGATCCAGGAGATCGCCTCCGGCACCCTGCCGGAGAGGGGATTCATCTCCCGGAGGACTCTACGCTGCCATGGTCGCCTCCGGAGTGATGTGTGAGTAGTCTACCCCTGGACTATGGGTCCATAGCAGTAGCTAGATGGTTGTCTTCTCCCCATTGTGCTATCATTGTCGGATCTTGTGAGCTGCCTAACATGATCAAGATCATCTATATGTAATTCTATATGTTGCGTTTGTTGGGATCCGATGAATAGAGAATACTTGTTATGTTGATTATCAAAGTTATATCTATGTGTTGTTTATGATCTTGCATGCTCTCCGTTACTAGTAGATGCTCTGGCCAAGTAGATGCTTGTAACTCCAAGAGGGAGTATTTATGCTCGATAGTGGGTTCATGCCTGCATTAACACCTGGGACAGATGACGAGAAAGGTCTTAGGGTGTGTTGTGCTGTTGCCACTCGGGATAAAACAGTGAGGCTATGGCTGAGGCTGTAGTTGGGGATTACATTACACACCATACTTAATGCAATTGTCTGTTGCTTTGCAACTTAATACTGGAGGGGGTTCGGATGATAACCTGAAGGTGGACTTTTTAGGCATAGATGCATGCTGGATGGCGGTCTATGTACTTTGTCGTAATGCCCAATTAAATCTCACTATACTCATCATGATATGTATGTGCATGGTCATGCCCTCTTTATTTGTCAATTGCCCAACTGTAATTTGTTCACCCAACATGCTGTTTATCTTATGGGAGAGACACCTCTAGTGAACTGTGGACCCCGGTCCAATTCTCTTTACTGAAATACAATTGAAGGATAACGTTGCATAGAAAACAAAAAATTTCCTACCGCGAACACGCAAACCAAGCCAAGATGCAATCTAGAAGACGGTAGCAACGAGGGGGTATCGAGTCTCACCCTTGAAGAGATTCCAAAGCCTACAAGAGGAGGCTCTTGTTGCTGCGGTAGACGATCACTTGCCGCTTGCAAAAGCGCGTAGAAGATCTTGATCACGATCGGTTCCGGCGCCACGAACGGGCAGCACCTCCGTACTCGGTCACACGTTCGGTTGTTGATGAAGACGACGTCCACCTCCCCGTTCCAGCGGGCAGCGGAAGTAGTAGCTCCTCTTGAATCCGACAGCACGACGGCGTGGTGTCGGTGGTGATGGAGAAGTCCGGCGGAGCTTCGCTAAAGCTACGCGGGAGTTATGGAGGAGAGGGGGCGGCTAGGGTTTGGGAGGGGGTGGCCGGCCACTCAAGGGGGGGCGGCCAGCTTGTGGTCTTGGGGTGGCCGGCCCCCTCCCTTGGCCCCTCATTATATAGGTGGATCCCCAAGTGTTGGTGTCCAAGTCTTCGAATAAGACCCGAACCAAAAACCTTCCATAAGAGGGGGAAACCTAGCCCAACTAGGACTCCCACCAAAAGGTGGGATTTCCACCTCCCATGTGGGGGGTGGCCGGCCCCCTAAGGGGGAGTCCACTTGGGACTCCTCCCCACCTAGGGCTGGCCGGCCATGGAGGTGGAGTCCCATGTGGACTCCACCTTCCTTGGTGGTTTCTTCCGGACTTTTCTAGAACCTTCTAGAACCTTCCATAGAACCTTACGCGACATTTTAATTCACATAAAATGACATCCTATATATGAATCTTATTCTCCGGACCATTCCGGAACTCCTCGTGATGTCCGGGATCTCATCCGGGACTCCGAACAAATATTCAAACTCCATTCCATATTCAAGTACTACCATTTCAACATCCAACTTTAAGTGTGTCACCCTACGGTTCGTGAACTATGCGGACATGGTTGAGTACTCACTCCGACCAATAACCAATAGCGGGATCTGGAGATCCATAATGGCTCCCACACATTCAACGATGACTTTAGTGATCGAATGAACCATTCACATACATTACCAATTCCCTTTGTCTCGCGATATTTTACTTGTCCGAGGTTTGATCTTCGGTATCACTCTATACCTTGTTCAACCTCGTCTCCTGACAAGTACTCTTTACTCGTACCGTGGTATGTGGTCTCTTATGAACTCATTCATATGCTTGCAAGACATTAGACGACATTCCACCGAGAGGGCCCAGAGTATATCTATCCGTCATCGGGATGGACAAATCCCACTGTTGATCCATATGCCTCAACTCATACTTTCCGGATACTTAATCCCACCTTTATAGCCACCCATTTACGCAGTGGTATTTGGTGTAATCAAAGTACCTTTCCGGTATAAGTGATTTACATGATCTCATGGTCATAAGGACTAGGTAACTATGTATCGAAAGCTTATAGCAAATAACTTAATGACGAGATCTTATGCTACGCTTAATTGGGTGTGTCCATTACATCATTCATACAATGACATAACCTTGTTATTAATAACATCCAATGTTCATGATTATGAAACTAATCATCCATTAATCAACAAGCTAGTTTAAGAGGCATACTAGGGACTTCTTGTTTATCTACATATCACACATGTACTAATGTTTCGGTTAATACAATTTTAGCATGATATATAAACATTTATCATAAACATAAAGATATAAATAATAACCACTTTATTATTGCCTCTAGGGCATATCTCCTTCAACAATCTACTGCAATAATGTTCTACTGTTTTCTGCAAACAATCATCTTCCACACAATACGGTTAATCCTTTGTTACAGCAAGCCGGTGAGATTGACAACCTCACTGTTTCGTTGGGGCAAAGTACTTTGGTCGTGTTGTGCAGGTTCCACGTTGGCGCCGGAATCCCTGGTGTTGCGCCGCACTACATCCCGCCGCCATCAACCTTCAACGTGCTTCTTGGCTCCTCCTGGTTCGATAAACCTTGGTTTCTTTCTGAGGGAAAACTTGCTGCTGTGCGCATCATACCTTCCTCTTGGGGTTCCCAACGGGCGCGTGTTGAACGCGTATCAAGCAGCGCGCGCAGTCACCGTCCACCGTGCAGGCCCTCCGTCTTTCGCGCAGACAATGCCGACGACCCTGCCATATCCTTCGACACAGCAGGCTCCCCAGCCACCTCCCATTGACACACAGGAGGGCACAACTGCCTGTCCCGGCAGCATAAACATCGAGGAGGAGCCGTTGTTCGGTGAGGGCCTCACACAAGCCGCAGCTGCACAAGCTCGAGGTCGCCGGGTAAGCAAACGAACCGCCAACTACACGGAGAAGGAGGACAAGGTGCTCGTCGATGGATGGTTGACCATCGGGCAAGATGCGTTGACGGGTGCCGAGCAGAAGGGGACCGCATTCTGGCGCCGGATCTATGAATACTTCCATGAACATCGCAAATATGGACAGGAGCCATTTGAGAGCAACCGCAGCGAAATATCGCTCCAAAAGAGGTGGGGAGCAATTCAAACGGAATGCAACAAGTTCCAGGCGGCGTATGATCACGCGAGGCGGCTCCCCGTTAGTGGCATGGGTGTGAAGGACTTGGTATGATTCTTAACCTCAACTTATTCATCCGATGTTTGCACATATGTTTATCGTTGTTGTCTCGCTTTGCTCTAGGTGTGGCGAGCTTTGGAATTCTACAAAGTCAACAATGGAGAGAAGACCTTTGCCTTCCCTCATTGTTGGAAGGAACTCCACGGCACCCCCAAGTTCCAGGAGGGGTACGAGGGCTACATGGCGACCTTGACTAGCAACAATCCCGCCAAAGATGCCACGGTCATTGACCTTGATGGTGGGCAGCCTTGCGGTAGCTCCGCTTCTCGTGCAAGTCGTCCACGCGGCCACAAGTCAACCAAAGCCGACATGAAGCGTGATGCTTCGTCCATGCTATTGTATGGCACTTTGAAGGAGATGCATGCGGACAGAGAGGTGTCCACGGACAAGAGGGATGAGAGGAGGCGCCGGGAGAAAGAAGAGGACATGAAGAAATTCTTTGATGTCCAGCAGAAGAAGCTTGAGATTGAAGAGGTCAAGGCCAAGACCAAAGCTAAAAAACTTGAGCTCAAAGAGAGAGAACTTGAGCTCATAGCAATGGCAAGGGCTAAAGAGGTGGAGCTGAAGGCGAAGGAAGTTGAGCTCAAACGCCAAGCCGAGGACAACCTCATCATGAACGCCGACTTGACCAACATGAGCGAGGCGAAGAGAGCTTGGTTCGAGAAGAGACAGAAGGAGATCCTCGAGCGCCCAAATTGAGTTAGACAATCTCAATTGTCATTTTTATATTTTTCTCAAACTATGGCACGTTTTATTTGATTTATCATGGTACATTTGATAATATTTTATGGTATTTGATAATATTTTATGTTTATTATATATTATTCTATGTTTACGAGATATTATTCTATATTTGTTAGACATTGTTTAAGGATCTGTGGCCAGAGGACCTATTTTCCAAAGAAATAGGCCAAATGGCCAAATGGCCAAATGGGTGGCCGCTGCGTTGGGCGCAGCGTGCGACCCAAACGGACGCGCGGACGCGGGGCTCCGTCCGCGCGTCCGCTCGGGCACGCAAACGGCCCAAAACGGACGGCCCAGCGCGTCCGTTTGGGTCGCTCGGTTGGAGATGCCCTTAGCTCCTTTATTATTAGGTATAGGTATAGATATACGTAGCGTTGTATATATCTTGTATTGTACCTCTTTGGTATCCATATATATATGAGATAGCCGCACCCATATTGGGCGTCGAGCAGTTCCCAAACTCTTTGTTTTACATGGTACCAGATTAGGTTACGATGTCTTCCGCTGCCCCCCTCCCCCCGCCGCCGTGCCGGTCGCATCGGCTCCCTCCGCCGCCGTCGCGGTGGCTGCCCCGGCCGCTGCTCCTGCCTCACCCTTCCTCGCCTCCCGGCCGCTAGCTATGTGGTGGCCAGCCCCTGGCGTCGCACCTCCGGGTGCCCTAGCTGGGTCGACCCCTTCACCCCGCCGACGTCGGCCCTAGTGCCGAGGGTGATCCGTCGCCGCCGATCGTCAACGGTGGATCGTCTTCCTCGATCAACGCGCCCATTCCGCCGTATGGCGGTCATCCGCCCCCGTCGACCTACGGCGCCCAATATGCGTCGATCTACGGCGCTCAACCTGCGCCGGCGTATGGCGCTCCACCTGCACCGCACTACGGTGCTCCGTCGCCACCATCTGGCTGGCCGGCGCTGCCCTATGGGGCCGCCCCTACGACGCCCTACGGGGCTCCTGCTGCCCCGATCGCCCCCTACGGCGCTCATCAGTCGTCGTCATATGATGGCACTGCGCCTACCTATGGAGCCTCCTCGGCGCTCACTGCCCCCGCCCCATCCTTGGAGATGGCACCGCCGGTGGGCTTCTACGCGCCACCATCGCCGGCACATACGGACCCTGCGGCGCCGTCGCCCTTCTACTTCTCGCACCTTCTCCCGGTGAAGCTCACGCCGGACAATTACTTGTCGTGGCGTGCACAAGTGCTCCCGCTCCTTCGAAGCTGCTACTTGGAGGGGTACGTCGATGGCTCGATCCCATGCCCGCCGCCGTATCACCCGGCGCATCACACATGGGTGGCCCAAGATCAGGCCATCCTTTCTGCCATCCAGTCGTCGCTCACGCCGAGCGTTTCGTTGCTGGTCCTCTTCGCCTCTACGTCGCGGGACGCGTGGACGGCGCTTCACACCAGTTTCGCCTCACAGTCTCAGGCGCGTGCTCATGCTATTCATACCGAACTGGGTGAGACCAAGCTCCGTGACAACAGCATCACGGACTACTTCAACAAGATGGCCGGCCTCGCCGACACACTCGCCTCCATTGGACAGCATCTTCGTTCCGAGGACTTCACCACCTATGTTCTGAATGGGCTTGATGAGGACTATGCTAATCTCATCGTGAACATCAGTGGTCGCGATGACCCATTGCCGCGCCGTGAGCTCTACTTGCGCCTCCTCGGTCGTGAACAGCGCGTCAAGGTGCGCCATGCCTCCCCGAGCTTCTCCTCCGCCAACGCCGCTGCTCGTGGTAAGCCACAGAAGCCGCCACCGGCTGGTGGCAAGCCGGCGTCTGGGCCTCCGCAACCCCAGCGGTCCGCCGCGTCGCCCGTCACGGGCGGGAGTCGCCCGCGTGCATGCTGCCCTTCGTGCGGTGCTCAGCAAGCGTGCCAGCTGTGTGGTCTTGACAACGACATCGCCTCTCGCTGTCACCGACGCTTCAAACAAGACTTCCTCGGCATCGGCAACAATGGCAAGGGCAATGACAAGCAGGCTGCTGCTGCTGTGACGGGTCACGAGCATGGATACACTCTGTCCTATCCTATTGACTCGTCATGGTACATGGACACGGGAGCTACTAATCACCTGACGAGTGAGATGAGTAAGCTCTCCACCCAGGAGCCATATCAGGGTCATGATCAGGTTCGCACCGCCAATGGAGCAGGTATGCGCATCTCACATGTTAGTCAGGCTTCCCTTCTTGCACACAATTCTCGCAATTTGCATCTTCGTAATGTTCTTCGTGTTCCTTCCGCCACACGTAGTCTGTTGTCTATTCCTCAACTTACTCGTGATAATAATGTCCTTGCTGATTTTCATCGTTTTTATTTTTTCATCAAGGATCGGGACACGAGAGCCGTTCTGCTTAGAGGTCACCTTCGCCATGGCTTATATGCGCTTGATGCGCCACCTGCGCCGCATGCTCCCCAGGTGTTCAGTGGCGTGCGTGTGTCATCTACACACTGGCATGCGCGCCTTGGTCATCCCGCTGCTCCCATATTTCGCCATGTTCTGCACCGTCATGAACTTCCAGTTGTGTCCAATAAAATTGTGGAAACTATCTGTGATGCCTGTCAGCAAGGTAAGAGTCATCAGCTTCCTTTTTCAGAGTCGAGTCGTGTGGTTAAACATCCTCTTGAGATTGTGTTTTCTGATGTATGGGGTCATGCCCAAACGTCTGGTAGTGACCATAATTACTATGTCAGTTTTATTGATGCTTACAGTCGGTTCACCTGGCTTTATCTTATTAAGCGTAAATCTGATGTGTTCGATGTTTTTATTCAGTTTCAAGCACATGTTGAGCGTCTCCTTAAGCATAAAATTCTTCATGTTCAGTCCGACTTGGGGGGTGAATATCACAACCTCAACTCGTTCTGTAATAAGCTTGGGATCTTGCACCGTGTTTCTTGTCCTCATACACATCAGCAGAATGGCACCGCTGAACGTAAACATCGCCACCTTGTAGAGACTGGCCTTACCTTACTAGCTCATGCCTCCGTTCCGTTTCGGTTTTGGAGTGATGCTTTTTCCACGGCCTGTTTCTTGATAAATAGGCTTCCAACACGACTTCTACATAGAGATGATTTTCTTCGCTATTGTCTCATAGTCTACATAGAGAGGGAAATAGCAGAAAAGTTTAGTGTTGAAGAAATTATTGAGACTTTTGATCTTTGTGCTCGTAAAGCCGAGTTCAAATTGATAGATATGTAACTTCATTTATATTCCAGGAAAAACGCATATTTTTATTATGTACACCTATTAAATTTTACTGTGTTGTGAGACAATTTTTTTGTACTTAAACTCTCCCCCCCCCCCCCCATCTTTCATTGCTGGCTCCGTCCCTGGACAGGCACTTTGCCCGTCACTAGTATGCGTATGCTAGTGACAGGCAAAAGAATTGCATGTCACCAGTTGCAATCAAATACGGCAACCCTGTGGGCTTTTGCCCATTATCCTGGCCGTTACTGGTGTGAATTTCGCTAATAAATAATGCACTTTCAACGAATATTCTAGATAGCCCAACAAGATGTTAAAATATGCATTTTCCACAAATATTTCAGATAGCACAATAAGATGTTGTACAAAAAATACGTTCACATCACCAAATATGACATAATATTTGCACAACTAATACACTGCCATAAGAACTTGCAATCTAACAACACAACCACAGTACATGTATTACGGTCATAGCTGCAAGTTCCTTTCATTGTTCTACATTTCCATCTTGTTGAGGTGCAAATTCTTTCACTACATCTTCCTTGTATGGACCTCAATGGCGTAGGACACTAATGACGTGCTTAACCTGATACATACAAGGAAATGAGCATACAAAAATAGTGAAATACTTGGATAATAATCAAAAAAATGTTCCGGGGGGATTAAGACCAGTGCAGATCTGCACAATGATAAAGAAAAAACTACAGTCCTTCATAATACTATGTGGTACCTAATCTAGAGGAATATGTATAGTAAAAGATGATTTTGCTAATCAATCAATCCACTTGATTTATGTAATGACAATTTCTTTTAACTCATGAACAGATGTGCAGAGTGCTAGAAAATTTATAATTTTCAGTATTAATACATAGTATCTAATCTAGAGGAACATATTTAGCAATAGATGATTTTGTTAGCAACCAAATCAGTATGCTTGGTTTATGCAACAAATATTTGTCATAAGCGAGGCCAGATGATGCAATGGAACAGAAAAGTGTAAGAAATTTTGTAATATGTTAATCTAAGACAAACGAGAACGTGCGTCAAGTCCATTGTCCTGAGCCAAAACCATGTGCCATGTTCTATCATGTAATGAAGTTCTTTCTTCCAGTATGTAGTAAGGGAGCTAAGTATCCTCTGAAATCATATACATCATATTAATACAGTAGAGTCCCAACGACAATGGCATACCTGCAGCAGAACCGCCAAGCAAATATAGTACAAATGCCCACCGACAAAGAAATGTCTGCGGTAGAGCCACAGCTGAAACAAACAGTACTTTTTAATCAACATTGTAGAAGAGAATGAAAATCATACTGTAGTAGCTTGATAATATATGAAACCACAAAAAACTATGCATGGATATGTTATTGCGTGCGACATAGTAAACTCTTAAGAGAGAGTCAATTAACTCGGAGATTATTAACTATCCAAAAAAGTATTGCTTATCTCGACATGGTGTGTTCACATGGTAACACTAAACCATTTTTTTCCACTAGTATTGGATTTGAAATGCTTAAAAGAAAGCAACACCAGAGAATAAAACTTCCAATAAATTTTCTTTCTAGTATCCATGTCATACATAGTATTATCATGTCTGCATTCTTCAGGTAAGATTCGTAAAAAATACAAAGTTCAGTAAGTTTAAGATTCATATTTGTCTTCTGGATTCACATTTATCTTCTTGATAGCGTTGACATAAGCTATCTTCATAATCTTTGTTTAGCAATATGAAGGCTTAATATCTGATAAACAAAAGCAATGAACAGTAGTCATGTATCCTTTACCTATATATTCCTGTCAGGGAGATAAATATGATCCAAAATTCATAGTTTATCTTAATACACTGATTTGTGGCCCCTTTTATTTATCAAGTTTGAAGGCCACTTTAATTATTGATCAAATTTCTGCATGATTTTGAACCAGTATCCATCGGAGATTTGGACTGAACGATCAATACTGGTACAATTCATCGTCAATGCAGTAGCTGATTTTGTTCATAAAAGCTTTGATCCATAGGTTTCATGAAAGTCTAAGTACTCCGAATATATTACTGCCAACTTCCATTCTTTTCCTAAAACTGATGCATATATATCCAAGATTCGTGCTATTTCAGAAGTTTTCCCGGTGCAAAATTAATGTACTAACACACTACCACGTGTATTTTTTTCTTTCAGGCTGTCTTTCAAGCCAGTAAAATGCTTTAATGGTTTCGGTCGTTTGCTCTAGATGTAGCTATGTCTTAAGGTATGTGAGATATATCTGGTCATCCCATTTAGTAAATTGATTTGTATGTATGATATTTGGTCATCCCATTTAGTTTTTTTTTACATCTAGCCATCCTTTTAATTGTATGTGTGTTTGCAGTATAATCACTTCGAATCATGCCAAGAGAAGTAGGAGTATATCATTTCTTTTAGATCTGCATATAGCATCCTATATACTGTATATCATAATATCAAGTTAACTGAAGCTGGTGCATTGTCTATATAAGTATATATAAAGTTGCCGAGAATTTCCGCATGTCATCGTGAGTTAGCTTGCATAGCTAAGCAGTTACGGCACTCGAAGTTAGTTATTGCCCTTAAACCATTTATCAGGCATTAGCAAGGTTTCATATCAGCGCAGCAAGCGAGACGGGAGAAAGAAGAGCGGAAGCACTTACCTTGCTGCTGGTGACGGGCAGCGGTGGAGGCACCCCCCGGCGGTGTGGGGAGGGTGAATCCAGAATGGGGCAAGGGGAAACTAGGCGCAGCCGCGCAATTCCGGGAGGCGGCGGCTGCATGCTGGATCTCTTTCCTGCCAACAGAACGAATAGAGAGAAAGTGCAGGGGCGTGAATTTTGACGACGACGAACCTCGAAGAGGCGCTCGCCCCCGGCGTGCTTGAGTTTGACCCTCCCGCAATGGCTCGTGAGGGAGCCGGCGGTGGCCGGTTGTGTCCGGGATCGACCGGTTCCCCTCGAGGCCGGTGGAATACCGTCCAGGCGGCGGCCGCGGCGGGATGGAGGGGCCGGATCTCCTACTGGCGAGTTGGCTGGATGGGAGCCTTGGCAGCGGTTGCAGGGGCAGGAGGCGGTGGTGGTTGGCGGCAAGGGGGGACTAGGCCTGAGCTGGGAGGGGCGCGGCCAGGGGGAATAGAGAACATGGATGGGAGACGGGAGGAAGACCATGGCCTCCAGGTCTCTGCTCGCTGCCGTCGACGGGAGAGAGGCATCGCTCGCGTCGGGGAGAGGCTCCCTCTGTTCTCTGTTTGTCGAGATGCACGCGGATGAGCTTCCAACTTCCAAGCGATTCCTAGGGGCCAGCTCTGAATCGAGTGCGGGCGGCGGGGAGGCTCGGAATTTCTTTTCCTTCCCAGCACCAATTCACAGGGCAGCACAAATGGCGGAAACTGATACCCGTCAAATTTTTTCGGCGGAAACTGATCTCAAATTTTCCAAGCATGTCTACGCAAAAAATACTAGTGTCTGGCGCATTTTAAATCTGATACTCCCTCCGTCACGTAAAAGATGTCGGACGGGTTATTTTGCAAAACACCCCTTGGGGAAATCCCGACACGACGCGAAGTCCACAAGATCTTCTCCCTCAGCCTCCCTCTTCCTCATGCGCTCCGCTCGGACGCCGCTCTTGCCCCCCGCTCGCTCCGCTCGCACGCTGCCGTTGAGCTCGCCAGCGCTCTTGCCGTCTAGCGCCGCCGTTGAGCTCGCCAGCGTTTTTGCCGGTTCTCTGTCTAGATCCCCCGCGCTGCCCCTCTCCGCCTTCTAGCTCTGCCGTGCTGCTGCCGGCGGGGAAGACACCGCCGGCCAACGTTGGCATTTTTTGTCCGATACACCGCCGTCGCCTTGCTCCACCTACGCCGCCTTTCTAGATCTTCGAGAAGCTCCAGGTCGTGTCAGGACAGTGACCTGACGAAGCGACACTTCTTCAGTTAACGACTGGCTCAGAGAGATTCCGACAAGATCCAACGGTCCACGGCGATCGTGTTTAATTTCCGTTTTTCCCGCCTTAACTATCATTAGCAAGTCTGTAATCGCATTTATCAAACTAAGCGTGACCCTGTCCTGGTATATAAAGGGCAGGGGTGGGTGGATGGGAGGCACGCTATGCAATATGAAACCCTATATTCCTATTTACCTTCTTCCTCCTTCTGTCGACGAGCGCCGCCGGAGCGCCATTCTCCTTCCTCTCGCATAAAATCCGGGTCAGTGAGGTCCGTCTCCTGACAAGGTGGTATCAGAGCAGTCGGCTCTTGGACCTCGGGCTAGCAACGGCGAAGCCCTCCCTCCCTCCCAAATCTACCACCCTCCCACCCACTTCCTCCGTACCATGGCGGGCAGGGCCAGATCCAGGAACTCATCCCGATCTCGAACTTCGTCACGGGATCGAAGCAACGACGATGCTCCAATCCTCGGATCGGCGTCGACAACGGACGCGGAGCTCGCCGCGCTCTGAGCACAGCAACGCCAGGAGCGGGACGCGCGATCTGTGGGGCGGCGTCTCCGCAACTACCAGGCAGAATCCACGGCCTCCATCAACCTGCTCACGAACCAGATGGAGAACATGGTGGTGCTGATGGAACGGATGCAGACCAGCATCGACCGGCTATCGTAGCCTGAAGGTACGCCACAACCCGATACGGGCCAAGCTCCAACCTTTGTGACTCCTCCTCCACGCTCAAGGTTATGAAGAAGAAGAGGAGCAGATCAGCCTGTACCATTGTTGATTGATCCACCACCACCAGCCATACAACAGGTGGTAGTGAGACCTGAACAAGTGCCTGAGCAACAACCAGAGCAGCAACAGATACCAGCTCAACCAGAGGAAATAGCTATGTGCATTTCTGCTGCAGCTTATACTGGCTCTCCTAGTGATTCCACCATATCTTTGCTTCTGAACTTCCACAAGGCACAAGCAGTGGCACTTGCTGACACAGGAAGTACAAGCACATTTATGGACATGTCTTTTGCCAAAGCACACAACATACCATTGACAGCTACTCAAGAAAGAACAGTCAAGGTAGCAGGAGGAGGCACTCTGGCTTCTGGCTTCATGGCATACAAGTGCAAGTTTACTGTCCAAGGCACAACATTCATGACAAATTTCAGAATCCTAGAATTGCAAGGGGCTGACATCATACTAGGAGTGGATTGGTTCAAGCAACACAATCCTGTTACCTTTGATTTCATTGGCAGACAGCTCACTATTGGGGTACAAGGGAAATTGCTCACTTTCAAGGATCACCTCCTACCCACAGACAAGCTGCTAATATCTTCAGACACATGCAACAAATTGTTGTCTCAAGGAGCTACTGGGTATTTCTTGTTATACACTGACATGGAACAACAACAAGATAATCATGCAGAAGGTATGCCAGTATCTGACGCCATCAGCCAACTGCTACATCAATTCAGAGATATATTTGAATTACCAAAGGGACTGCCTCCACAACGTGAGCAAGATCATCACATTCCATTGCTGCCTGGCACGAAACCACCAAACATTAGGCCTTACAGAATGTCTCACAGCCCAAAAACTACTGTGGAACAGATAATCTAGGAAATGCTCCAGAACAGAGAGATAAGGCTAAGCTCTAGCCCCTACTCCTCACCCATATTGCTAGTGAAGAAGAAGGATAAATCCTGGAGACTGTGCACTGACTTCAGGGGCCTGAATGAACAAACTATCAAGAACAAATTTCCCATACCTGTCATTGAGGACTTATTGGATGAATTGC
The DNA here is from genome assembly GCF_019359855.2 of Lolium perenne. Classification (NCBI taxonomy): domain Eukaryota; kingdom Viridiplantae; phylum Streptophyta; class Magnoliopsida; order Poales; family Poaceae; genus Lolium; species Lolium perenne. The sequence continues at coordinate 269,694,027 of NC_067245.2, forward strand.
ATGGTGCACAGCTGTTCTCTAAATTTGATTTGCGCTCTGGATATCACCAGATAAGAATGCATGAAGCAGATATTCACAAAACTGCTTTCTCTACTCATTTGGGACACTATGAATATCTGGTGATGCCCTTTGGACTATGCAATGCACCAGCTACCTTCCAACAGCTAATGAACACTATATTTGCACCATATCTCAGGAAATTTGTGTTGGTCTTCTTTGATGATGTACTGGTGTATAGCAAAAATGTGGAGGAGCACAAGAAACACTTGGAAATTGTGATGCAAGTATTTCAAGACAACAAGCTTAAGGCCAAACTATCCAAGTGCAGATTTGAACAGACACAAGTGGAATATTTGGGGCACATCATATCTGGCACAGGGGTGGCAACTGACCCTTCCAAGATCCAAGACATTATTGATTGGAAAATACCACAAACAATCAAGCAATTGAGAGGATTCTTGGGGCTGGCTGGATACTACAGGAGATTTATACCACACTATGCTCTCATCTGCCAACCCCTTCACAAGGCCTTGAAGAAAAATTCCTTTGCATGGGAGGAAGAACAACAACTAGCTTTTGAAAAACTCAAACAAGTCATGTCCCAACCTCCTTTACTGGCTCTACCAAATTTCTCTATCCCTTTCACTTTGGAAACTGATGCTTGTGATACTGGCTTAGGAGCTGTCCTCATGCAACAAGCACGCCCCTTGGCATACTTCAGCCGTGCTTTGGGTCCAAAAAATGCAGCTCTGTCAGTCTATGAGAAGGAAGCACTTGCTATTATGGAATCCTTGAAGAAATGGAGGCACTATTTTCTGGGAAACAAGCTAATTATCAGGACAGATCAGTGCAGCCTCAAATACATTGCAAGCCAACGACTGCTCGAGGGAATTCAACACAAATTGATGCTCAAACTCCTGGAATTTGATTACTCCATCCAATACAAGAAAGGTTCTGAAAATACTGCTGCAGATGCTCTTTCCAGGAAACACCAGCCTTCAGACATAGTTGTGGAACAAGAACACTGTCAAGCTTTAGCTATAGCTATTCCTTCCTGGACACATGACATTACTGCTTCCTATAGTAATGATGAAGTGGCCCCCAAACTCCTACAAGAGGTAACAGTTGCCCCAACCAGCCATGCTAACTATTCTGTTCAATCTGGCATCCTTAGGTACAAAGGAAGAGTATACATTGGCATGGCAACTGATCTCAAGCAGAGGGTGTTTGACTCCTTCCACTCTTCCATCTTTGGAGGGCATTCTGGAGCAAGAGTTACTTATCACAAACTCAAACATAGCTTTTACTGGCCCAAGATGAAAAATTATGTAGCGGAGCAAATTGCAGTCTGTCCTGTTTGTCAAATCTCAAAGACAGAGAGGGTCCATTACCCTGGATTATTGGAGCCATTAAATATTCCCCAGAAAAATGGTCTGAGGTGAGTATGGACTTTGTGGAAGGATTACCTATGTCCAAAGGGAAGAATGTGATATTAGTGGTAGTGGACAGACTCACAAAATATGCCCACTTTCTTCCTCTGTCTCATCATGGTCCTCCCACAGTGATCACTTCTGATAGAGACACCATATTCCTAAGCAAATTGTGGAACAAAATATTTGCTGCACTAAAAATCTCTCTGCATTTCTCTACTGCTTACCATCCTGAATCTGATGGGCAAACTGAGAGAGTCAATCAGTGTATGGAGCAATACCTCAGATGCATGGTCTTCCAGCAGCCAAAGAAATGGATTGATTATCTTCCAGCTGCTGAATTCTGGTACAACTGTAGCTATCATACTGCAATTAAGATGTCACCTTTCGAGGCATTGTATGAGTATGCCCCTCCCCTATTGACTGAACTACCTGCAACCTCCTCTATGACACCAGCTGCACAAGCAACTCTACTGGACAAAGAGAAATGCTCTTGACCCTGCAGCATAACTTGGCTAAAGCCCAGAAGTCTATGAAGAAGTATGCTGACTTGCACAGGACGCCGAGGTCTTTTGATCTGGGGGACATGGTCTACTTGAAGATGTTGCCACAAAGGGAAACAGCACCGGGTGCATGCAACCCTTTGAAACTGGCCTCTAAGTGGTATGGACCTTACAAAGTGATACAGCTAGTGGGAAAAAGAGCTTACAAATTGCAGTTACCAGAAGGCACCCTACTGCATGATGTTTTCCATGTCAGCCAGCTAAAGAAGCACCTTGGCCCCAAGGCTATTCCCTCCAAGAATCTGCCATTGGTAACACCAGCAGGTAAAGTCAAGTACTACCCTGTGGCCCTTCTTCAGTGACGCCAAGTCCCTCGCAGTGCTGGTGACTATGATGTCGCGGTGCCTCAATGGCTCATCCAATGGGAAGGAATGACAACTGATGAAGCCACCTGGGAAGATGCAGACTTCGTCGCCAAGACATTCCCAGCCTTCAAGCCCTGAGGTCTTGCCTCAAGGGGGGAGCAATGTCAGGACAGTGACCTGACGAAGCGACACTTCTTCAGTTAACGACTGGCTCAGAGAGATTCCGACAAGATCCAACGGTCCACGGCGATCGTGTTTAATTTCCGTTTTTCCCGCCTTAACTATCATTAGCAAGTCTGTAATCGCATTTATCAAACTAAGCGTGACCCTGTCCTGGTATATAAAGGGCAGGGGTGGGTGGATGGGAGGCACGCTATGCAATATGAAACCCTATATTCCTGTTTACCTTCTTCCTCCTTCTGTCGACGAGCGCCGCCGGAGCGCCATTCTCCTTCCTCTCGCATAAAATCCGGGTCAGTGAGGTCCGTCTCCTGACAGGTCGCCATCCTAGTTCTTCTCCCCGCCCCCTCCTCCTGCCTCATCTTGCTGCTCCTCGCCTCCTGCGTGTCCGCCTGCGAGAGGTGCGTGCGCCAGGGCAAGGCTGCCTACTCACCCTTCACCATCCCCACCGGTAAGAACCCTGTTCCTCGCTCGCAGTGGCAGGCGCAGATTAGTCGAGATTGTGGATTTTGTTTTCTTCCTGGCAAGATTCTGAGTGCCGTATGGTTCTTGGCCTGACTAATTAGGCGGTGGGATTTGTCGGTATGGTTCGTCTCCGATGCTGCTGCAAGCCGGTCACCAGAGCGCGCAGATGCAGTTGACTTCTCCACATCGCCGCTGTTGCGCATCTTTACGAGAAGTAAGTGATCTTTACGAGAAGTAAGTGATCATTTTATGCAAGAAAGTACTCCCTGATCTTTACGAGGAGTAACAGAGTACTAGACTACTAATCAATTCATATACTCCCAGATTGCTTATCAAGACTATTTTTTGATCATGTATGTGATGCTGGGCCACTTTTTCAAGTAACTCGGATGAGGAAATACTGCTGTCTATCTTCAGTATAATAGGGAAATACTGAATAGTGCTGTTTAATTCAATTGAATCCCTGTTCTAAAGACAAATCAAGCAATTCACCTGTTCTTCTCTGTAAGTTCTTGTGTTGTGGATTAATCCTGAGATATTGCAGAAATGAATAATGCACAGATTTAGCTATGAGTAGTTTCCTTCCATAAGCATTCATATATAATAGGATCATCACATTGTGGGAGGATCTCTAGTTCTCATTATACTGAAAGACTAGGCTTGGAAATCACATACACATTGTTCTGGAGCTATTCTGCTCTTTACTGCACACTAGTTCATTCATCCCCATTGCTGTTACGTTGCAGAGTCAGAGGGCTACTACTACTACTGCAGACAACCAAAGATCGATCCAACCATGCAGACAACCAAAGATCCATCCAACAAGGCTTAGATGACACCCGAGGAGAGCGCCATGAGCAGGATGGCGGCCCGCTCCTCCTCGCCGAGTAAGGAGGGCTTCCTCCTGCGCAATCCGGTTCCAGCGCCGCTGCTTGAGCACGGTGTCTTTGGCGAATCCCACCATGTGGAGCTCCACCGTCTGCGTCGTCGTGGTCATCTTGGTGGCGGCGGCCTTGCTGCTGCCGTCCTCCTCACGGCCGGCCTCCTCGTCCTTGTCCTCCTGAGCGGCAGCAAGGCGAGCTCGACTTCGCGGACGGGAACGTGCCGAGGAGATCGGAGCGGGAGTGGCGCGGCCTTCCTCCCCCGCGCCGGTGCTAGTCCTACCACGGCGCGACCTTGCTCGATTCCTTCATCGGGGAGCGCCTTGCTCGATTCCTTCGACGGTGAACCCCACGGGTTCCATCCAACGGCGAGCGGGGCACGCGAGGCGACCGCGGGGAGACAACGACTGGAGCGGCGGACGCCGGAATTTGCGGGGCGAGCGACGGACCGCAGGGAATCGCAAAGATATCAGTTTGATTTGTCCAAATATGAATCGATTTGGATGAATTCGGGGTTTTTTTGCAAATTCGAAAATGAACTAGCGGGGGGAGGGGTACCGACATCTTTTACGTGACGGAGGGAGTACTATTTATTTTGCAAATTTTGTATAAATTCCAATGAAATCCAACGTTATTTGTGAAAATTCAAACCCTTAATTTTCTTGGGGGTCTACGTTTTAGGGTCGCCGGTGTGTACCCTCTCCCCAATAGGACGCTGCTGTCGCCTGTTTGGGGCAAGTCGGTGGAGATGCTCTAAGCTGTTTTTACTTGATTCCGTTGGCACTTGGCCGTGTGTCTAAAGCAAGCATGGAACACATACTGAATAAACCATGTAAGAGTCCCCACTGCAACACAGGGTTCCTTCTACTGTACAACATACAGCCTTTAAAAATAACCATCTCATTCACAGAACTGTAATACAACCCAGGTCTTTACAAATCTTTAATCAATCCACAGAAGTGTGCTGGGTGACCTCTACAGACAGTTATTTTATTTGACAAACTAATTTAGATTCTGGAGACACGGTCCTATCTTTCACATGTTCGGAGTGATCCATACCTCCGAAGGGTAAACGGTGCTCAAAGAATTACACATACCTCCGAAGGGGAAAACCCGCTTGAACGTCCTTGTTTTGGGGTTGTAGGCCCTTACACCTCCCCAGTCACGAATTCGGCCGAACAAATCAATTGTCGGTAGCATCCAAGGAGCAGAGAAATAGATGAAACGAGGCTGCACACCAGGGAGCCTCTCCGTGGGCAAACATGCCGAGTGGTTCAGTCCAATGAAAATAGCATGATCTCCGAAGTCCTTGATCGACACATTTCTCGATCCTTCAAGATCAACCTTGCGAATCTGGAACTTGACATTATCTGGGTACCTACTCTTCGCGTTTGTATAAATCACACGGACTTGCAAGAGATCACCCCACGGTGTAGATACCAGCTGTCTAGTAATAACAGGCGCATAGTGCCTATGCTCAATAATCGCCTCCTTTGTTGGTCCATCCGGTGCATTGAGATCCCACTTATCCACTTTTCCTTGCAATGTCACGCTGTAGAACCTCCCATTGTGGTATGCACAGTCAGTGTACCGATCTAGCTTGCTCAGATCTAACATGGAAGCAGTTTGCCACTTGCTTTCGCCTGCCCTAACGAAAGAAAGCCAATCACTATCTCGGTGGATGATCATCGCAACATAGTCACCACCATTAGACGGGCTGCAGGACAACACAGCCTTCTGATAAAACCACGCTCCTAGATAATTTGCCTGATAGACTGTGTCACCCATAAAAAGGTAATGTTCCAAATTCCCTGCGCTGTCGTAAACTGCCGTCACACACGAGAAATCGGTGATTGGCGGGAGAGGGATCATGCACGAGTTGAAAGGGTTGTACAGAACAAGATTGGAGAGGTCGTTCACCAGAAACAGCCATCCATGGGAGGCTCCACAACATGCAACGAAGCAACCCTTGGGAAAATTAACATTATAAACCTTGTCCGCGTCAAGGAGATGGCGGAACTTGCAGGTTGCTGCTGCTGGGACCCATTTCATCTTGGATTTCAGCTGTAATTCCCTTTGCTCCAGGAAGTTGCCCCAAGACACGAGCCATGGCCTGCGAGAACATGGGATGCCGGCTGCTATGGCAGCCGAGCACCATGATGTGCAGACGGCTGCAAATGCGAGGGCTTGTGGGAGCTCAAGGCGTTGCAGGATGCTGAGAAGAAGATCCATTGGGAGGTCCGACCAACCGGATGGTGCTGCCATAGTAATTGAATACTTCAGGTTATGTGCTTGCAATTAAAATTTTATATAACAAGGCAAACACAGGATCCAACAAATACCAGGACTATCTCCGTATCTGAAAGGGCAACGGAAACCAAGTCGAAAGCGGAATGAACAAGCTCATAATATGGTGGTGCCATAGTAATTGGTTTCGTCAGGTTATATGTGCTTGCAATTAAAATTACTACTGAGTATATAACAAGGCAAACAAACGATCCAACATACATCAGGACTATCTCCGTATCTCAAAAGGAAACGGAGAACCAAGTCGAAAGCGGAATGAACAAGCTCATAATCGTTCACTAGAAGAAAAGCAATACAGAAAGGTTTGGAGATCCGATTTGTGATAACACCCAAGTGGGGAAAAGAGCAAAGCTTACACGGGAACGCACATAAAAACTGCATCTTTTATGTATTTTGAACGGAAAATCGAATCATTAAGGAAAGAACTGACGGGGGAAAATATGCATCTCCCTAAAATCAACAGACCCAGCTAATTATCTGCACCTTTGTACAGCAAACAACAAAAACTTACCCCTCGCCGGGTTAAAAAAATGCGTATTTTTCTATGTTATGCCAGTTGAGCGAAAGATTGAGATTGACATACCCATAGCTGTCGCGGATAACTCATCACCGGGGGAGGAATCGACGCCAGGAGGAGTGCCTCCCATATTGCTGCTCTCCGAATCAAAATGGTCACGCGGAAGGACGGAGGGAGATGGAGAAATCGCCAGTGGCATCAGATCTCACAGACGAACAAGAACGCTGGGAGGGGAGCCTCGCCCTTGTAGGTGAAGGAGGTTTTCAGCAAACAAGATTTGTCACCGGAATCGCGCCACTGGGAGTTGTCGTCGAGACTGCGCTCGCCGGACATGGGGGCGGAAGACCGTACGCGATTGGGGAATTGCTGTGGCTGCCACTCTTTTTTTTGGAGAGACAGGATGCGTGGCTGACTTGTGGATGATGCTAGGGCTTTCTCTCTGGGTTTTTGTGGGCTTCTCTATTTCGGTGGCTGCCCGCCATGGCGCCATCTTTCTTCTGTCTGTGTTCGGTCCAAACGCGGGCTTTCTTTTTTTGTTTTCTAGCGGAATCGCGCGATTAAATGGGCTTCCACTTTTTTAAGTGAAAACCTCCACCATATGGGCCGTTGTCTGTCTGGACTATATAAAGGCTCGAGCCTCTTGTAGGGTCCTTAAATTCAACCGAGCCCAATGCATCATTCAGGCTTCAAAATAATGTACTCACTCGATGGTCAAAGAAAAAAAACTCACTCTACCACCAAGAAAAAGAAATTCCACTCGCTCTCTCCTGAAGAAAGACTTCCACTCATGGTCGTACAAAGACCATCAGCAATTTCACTATGCACAAAGGGGTGATTGAAGATTCTGTTTTAAAAGCTTGCTTGAAGATTCTTCAATGCGGTAATGTAGGGGATCCAATGAAAAAAATCCATCTTTCACCAGTCCCGACTGCTAGCCTATGTGACTGATGATTCACTGGATCAACACACGGCAGGGACACCCCTGGCAACCATGGAATCCATGATTACAAACCGTAGGAAAATGGTGTGCCTTTTAGTGGTGACCCTAACAAAACCACTAACTGTGTAACTAAGTACACATCACTGTTCTTGCACGCCGCCGTCTTCCCGCCGTGGGGATAGCAGTGCAAAGAAGATCTGCGCAGGAAAAACGCGGGGATGAGGAAAGGTGGCGTCTCGGTGACTCCCGCCGCCGATGCTAGGGCCTTTTTCAAATAGGCTTTCGCTCCGCTATATTAATATACCAACCATACGATACAACTCTGGGGCCGAATCACAACCAAACCCAAAGCAAAAGACAAAGAAAAGAAAAAAGAAAATAATGCCAACACAGGCAAATCGACGAAAATGAGGACGACCAGCAACCGCCGTGCCCTCCTGAGAAGAACCACCACACTCCTACCACTCTAAAACGCCGCATACCAAACAACACCTTCAACAAGGAAGCGATGACGACGCCACTGCTGCCCGGACTAGTCCTAGGGTTTCCTCCGGTACGCGGAGGTGAGTAGGTAGGGGTACACCCGGCGCCCTTCAAGAAGAAAATATGGCACCCGCAGGCGCCACCGCGCCGGTATCGAACGAGCCGACAAGGATTTCTTCCGACCCCCGCACCACCCATCTCATTCACAGAACTGTAATACAACCAGAAATGCACTGTGACTTATTAAATGGGGCGCAAGTGAAATCTAAGCCATTGCATGTCATTGGGATGTCCACCAGTGGGGACCGCACATGTGACCACTCATACCAGAAGATTCCCTTCTCCAACTACACTACGAATTGAAAAACGAGCACAACTTTCACGGAACAAATGTAAATGAGATTTTATTTGCATATTTGACTTCCTCGCGACGAGCTCGTCAAAATGAGTCTAATATTTAATATTTTAAAATTTATTTCGTGACCTATATCTATAGAGTCCTCTATTATTTGCGCATGAAGTTCCTATGGCATGACTATGTAGTCCTGCAATATGGCGTGCTAAATTTATAGAGTCCGTCTAAATTTATTAGATGGTACATACAGTTGTGTCAGAAGTACTGTTAGTTTTACACGTATGACAGCTGTAGATTCTCTTTTCATGTGGAGCCATGTCGGATCGAATCTCAAGACACATGAATAACAGGAACGGTTGTGATATCACCTTCGCCCCATTTTGCATGCACCATCTGCGGGTCGAAGTCTTTACAAATCTTTAATCGATCCACAGAAGTGTGCTGGGTGACCTCTACAGACAGTTATTTTATTTGACAAACTATTTTAGATTCTGGAGACACGGTCCTATCTTTCACATGTTCGGAGTGATCCATACCTCCGAAGGGTAAACGGTGCTCAAAGAATTACACATACCTCCGAAGGGGAAAACCCGCTTGAACGTCCTTGTTTTGGGGTTGTAGGCCCTTACACCTCCCCAGTCACGAATTCGGCCGAACAAATCAATTGTCCTTATCATCCAAGGAGCAGAAAAATAGATGAAATGAGGTTGTACTAGATGGTCCAGGCGCGCTCTGCTGCGCCGTCCTCCGATATTGACGATTAGATATTGTGGCACGGGTGTTGTTTTGTCGTGGTGAGCATTACTTTGTTGCCGTCCCTACTGGTTTTATCTTTGAGGGCAGTACATCGGGACTTAGCGTCTCTCCTAAAGGTTGGATGGTCGGTGTGACACTGCAGGTGCGCGGGTCGTGTCGTTGCGCTGGCGGTCGGCTATTTGATGGAGTTGTATGCGTCTGTAGATAGGCGTCGAGGCGATGGGTGTCACGCGGGTATGTCAATTCCAGTCATGTTATTAATAGACTGTAATGGGGGTGGGTGGGATAAATCATCGAGTGGGAGAAGATGTGTTATGGATGTAAGCCGAGCTTTTTGTGAGGCAAAGCGGCAGGGTTGTGTGCCGCTATCGTCGTGGATGAGTGACGATATATCTCTCTGTGTGTGTGCGCGCGCGCTTTTTCTAGTGGCTTAAGGCATCTCCACCGGCTCGATGTAAAACGGATACCAAAAGTCAAACCGGCCTATTGATGGCGCCGTAGTGACCAATGCACATAGGGGGGGAAGCGAAGTGGTCGTCGACCCGTCTCCACGCGGGCCTGAGACGACGGGGGCTTACACGCGTGAACCGTATTTTGTCCATGACGACACAATTCCAGCCAAAATTTAAGCCGTGGATGGGTCACCGTGGACAACTATTCAGTTTGCACCGGCCACTAGGCTAGGTTTTAATTCCCACATATCCGCATGGACACAAACATACCGCGTCGATTCGTTTGCATCGGGTCATTGGAGATGCCTTATGCTATTTTGATTTGAGTGGCTTTGCTAATTCATTGCCGTTGTTGTACTTTCTGCATGCAGTTCGCATTGTCCTTGTTCGCCTTTCTCTTTGTTCAATGTTCACACTATGTCGTTAGCTAAAGCAGGTGCCTAAACAAAAATGATAAACTCTTTATTTTCAGCCACGCTGTGCGTTCTAACAAATATGTCATAAGATTGTATGGTACCCGGCAAAGATGTAACCAGAGAGTGTGATGTCCTTCGTTAAAAAAAATCTTGGCTTTATCCGAGGTGATTGATGCCTGACGCCCCAAACAGATGGACGCATGCGCTAAAGAAAAAGAAACCGAATTGTGCCCATAATAATCTAGGATGAGATGCTTTACCTAAATATAGAAAGAGATTTCAGCAGATGTAACTGCAGAGGGTTTTACCAATTACGGAAGAGTGAACTACAAAAAGGTTCATGTGTACCAGGCTTATGTAGGAATATAGTCATCGGTTTTGCTTACTGTTCATATTCCACATTAAGATAGACAATACGCGTGGTAAATCTGCAATCTATGAAACAATTTTCGCTACATTGCATGATCCTTTTAGTTTACATCCAATATTATAAGTACATCAGAAAACAAGTACTGTATTAATAGATTTTTCAGATGGAATCAATAAGTCAATGAACATAACACCTGTTGAACAATACTCTAGATTTACTGAAATATATGTGTACTCACATTAGAATCACATAATCCTAAGTGCAAAATAGCACATACCATTGAGGTATTTCTACTATAAAACGTATTTGAGTTTTGTAAGGACATAGAGCATCACTCCTCTCCAGTGTAGAAATAAAGCATGGTAACAACAGAACTACAAATTTTGTTTTCACAACCTAGGCACAGGCTGACCAAGAGAGTTGTCGAGTCCTTCCTCCTTTGTCCTTTAACCCATTCTAGGTGTTGCAGGTTTTTTGATAGCATGACCTACCTGACAGTTTGTAAACACTCATTATCATGTGGCCAGAGAAACAGAAATCAAACTGCTCCGCAAAATGCCCATTGCAAGAAGAATAACAATAGAGCTAACATCATGGCGCCATACCTCTGTGGATGCATGGTTTCGTAGTTTGTCATTTGCTCTAAGGATCGCTCAACCATCCTCCAAGCATCTCCTGCTTGGAGACATCTAAAGGTATAAACGATGCCCCCCATAGGGGGCTTCACAGCGATTTCAGCGTGTGAACCGTCGGATCTTCCCATGGGTGAATCTGGGCTGTTCATTCTGGGCATAGAAAGAGGCGCTGATTGGCCCTCCTGGTGCGTGGGCGTTTCCACATTGGTTCCTTCACTAGCTATCCCCATGCAACAGTCGTTTCTTACCCACCTCTGGCTGCTCGTGGGCCCCACCTTCGCCCGACCCCGCTCATCAGTCGCAGCAGGTGGCATTTGGTTCGGTCGAGCGTGGCGTCAGGGGAGGAGGAAATATCTCCACTAGCAGGGGTAGAGTAGACATTGGCCACGAGTGGTTGTGCGTGAGACAAAAATCAGAGCCCACCGGCCAAACCCAATTCATTTCCACCAGCCACATCTCTCCTCTTCCTCCTCCCCCCTCGCGTTCCCCCATCCCGCCGCCACCTCTCCCTGCCCTAGCTCCTCCTCTGCATCGGTGCCGCCACCACCTCGCATCCTCCCGTGCTCCTCCCTGCCTCGCTGGTGATCTCCTTGGAGCGGAGAAGGAGAGCGGCGGTTGGCCGCCTTGGAGCAGCACACGATTGCTGCAGGCTGTACCACCCATGGCCGACCGCCTCGCCTTGCGTGGGGCTCGACCTCGCGGACGACCGCCTGCTCCTCTGACACCACGTCACCGGTGGGCTTCTTCATCGCCGCGGGGTCGAGCAGCTGCAGCCGGCAGTCAACGCGGGGGCCTGTAGATCCGCCGTCGTCCGCGTCTTGCGCGCGCTCCGCCTGCGGTCGGGGTCGAGCAGCTACAGCCAGCGGTCAACGCGGGGCCCTGTAGATCCGCCGTCGTCTGCATCTTCCGCGCGCTCTACCTGCGGCCGTAGATCAATGGGCCATCATCTTGCATCCGTGAGAGCAGGTCCTGCCCGTTGTATGTCACCTGCTATTTATTTTGTTTTTTTGCGTGATTTTCTCAATTCCTGGATCTCTCTATCCTCGAGGCTGAGCTAAAAGTGGAGATATAGCCCCTAGAACATATCATCTTGGTTTGTCCAGATCTATTTTTTATGTGCGCGTGCAAAGTGTTTGACGAAAATCCTAGCTAAGACTAATGTTGGTAATACCTTAGATGCATCTAGCTGGTTGCAGTTTTGTAGTTAAGGTACCATGATGTTAAGGAGAGAGATTTATATGCGCTTAAGTTGGTTACTTCTATCCGATTTCACTGACCGATCAACGTATTGTTCTTTGTTGTTTGGTTCTGCTAGGCATGGAGCATATGAATGATTGAGCAAAGAAACATGTCCATGTAATGACCAAAGGCGAGAAATTATCTGAGTTTTTGTGTAAAGATGGTCTGACAAAGCAGTTATGCCCTCTCTTTAATTCGAATTATTTTGTTTGATGCGCAGCTTCTGTTTTCTAGAGATTTCCCCCCTTCGACTATTGTGGAAATGTTTTGTGCACGCAAGGTATCCATCCTCTTTCTTATATTCTCTAAATTGCTACAATGTTTTCAGAACTTATAGACCATAACATGGTGGAGACACATAACAGGAATGTTTTTTTACATATCTTCAATAACAGTTCAAAGCTTGGATGAAGTTTTATGTATATTATGATAGGAAGGTGCTTCAGCGAACTATTAGGTCTGCATTTTTGTGGAACTCATCTTACTTCTGCTCCATTTATTTGACTACTTCCTTTGATTTGCTTGTGTGCACATAATTGGTACTCCACTCTTTTCTGAAATGGTTGCCCGTCATTTTTTTTGGTGAAGGTTGTTTGTATGCTTCTTTCAACCAATAGTTGGCATATAGCCTCCCTTTCTTTACGACACCATTTTTGTGCTTTCGCTTGGTTATGGGGCTTTATATGCAATTATAGTCAATTTTATTATGGTGGCAGCAGGTACTCCAAATACCTTTTGTGCTGGTTAAGAGCAGGGCCAGCAGTGTATTTAGAACATCTGCGCGCATATTATCCTTAGGTAAGAATAGGATGTATCTGGTTATTTTCAGCTATGTCGAATAATTAAAATTGAGCACTTTCTTGAGTTTATGGAGCTGAGGCATTTGTGTCTCTTATGAATCAGATGGGCTTATTTTCTAATGAATATTTTAGAAATTACATCTCACGGCAATATACTCATATCTAAAATTTTATGCCAGGAGCATACAGGCGAGACAACATCACTTAATGCCCTCCAACAACTAATGCAGAAGCTTACAGGCCTTGGATTTGGAAACGACAAGGTATTAATACAATGCTTACTATCCATGTGCATATCATCAATGTAATATTACAATGTATGTTGATGTTTTGAGGAAATGAAGACTGGGGTTTCCTACACGTTGTCAAGCCGAGTTTAGATCTGCTAATGTACATGCTGACATGAAAATTGAAATATACCTGGAGATTTATTAATATTAATTTAAGATATTAATCTGCTGCATAGTTAGAGTTTCATCGCGTATGGTCAATAGTTGGCCTGACGAGTGTAACTTTTGGCTTCAAATTGTTACTTTGTTAGGCCCTGCATTCAAGTGGTGGAATTCACACATGTAAAGTGATGGATCCTCTTAGTTCTTCCATATAAAGGCGTGTGATGGTTGGTCTGCCTGTCTCGCAGCGCTTTGCATTCTCTAGAACCTGATAACAGCTATAAGTCAGTGTAGGACCTCTCTTCTAATTGACATGCCCTGTAACTCCTTTTGTTGATGCAATCTAAAAGATTATTTACACGGTTTTGTTTCCTGATGAAGTGCACTCAATTATCAGTCTAAGAGAGATCTGGATATCATAGAGGGTTATTGTTGATCCATGGATACAGTCCAACATCCATGATTAACAGAGAATGGTAAGGTTTCGACTTCAGTTACACAAATCTCATTTGCCTTTCTCGGCTAGGTTTGTTGGTGCTGGGCACCATTCTTTCTCCTACTTACTCTGGCTTGGCTACAGCTTGCAACACATCTATTTTTCAGGTTGTTGACGTATTACACTAATGCAGTTGTTCCTTTACGGTGTGTGGGAGGCGCTACAGTCTATCAGGTGCGTGTCCTTCCCGCAAAAAGAAGCATGTAGCTATTTGATCTATGAAAGAAAGCACATTACCTGCTCCCCATTTTTTAGTGCAAAGGTTGCCGCGATCAAGGGGATTTGTCAAAACAATGTCTATGCTGAAATAGGACCTGGTTTGCTAATCCGTATACTATAGCATAGATGAATCATCCCCCGTTGATCACAGTCTTTAACCTTGCTTCTGTAATATGACAAGCTACGACTGTCAATAGTGAGATAGCTATCTTTCTTAGTAGTTGCCTAGATATTTTAATTAATTACATGAAGCCAGCTTTGCTTGTTCGAAGATGTGTTAGAATAAGATTTCCTCTTAAATATAGCTTATTATCCATCTATTTGATTTTCTGCAGTCTTTTTAATCTATGGTTGAGCAATCTATGGTTGAGCAGAGATAAGAAAATATCAGAATTGAGTTGTTTCAAATTAGCCCATGTCATGGCTTCACCTTGCTTTCCCATGAAAGTGAGACACCTCTGTCAGTTCTAAGTTCTATATTAGACCTGATTTGACATTTGGGACATTGTCAGTGACAAGAATGACCTCCTTTGTGAAGTGTGTCCCAGGTAGGAAATCAGCTCGTTGTTGTGACTAATTGCAATCTCTCCAACATATCCACTCTAAAATATATCATAGCAGTTGCCTTTGTGTAGAAAGAATTAGAAATAATGTATTTATGTACTTTTGGCATGCAGTCGTATCAATATTCCTCTCCTTTAGATATATGATTTACACATTTAGTGTTTAATTTTACCTAATCTAGCCTTAAATTCTAATCTTGTGGGATCACAAATTTATATTGGACTGCCTCTTTATTTAGTCTTCAGGTAGCGGCAACTCTCCTTAGTATATAGTACAATTGTGTTTGCTTCTTATGTCCCTGACAAGTGTTTGGTTGATTACTAATGGATATAACTAATTTTCTCTTTTTCAACACCCCTACTTAGTCCCATAGTCCTCTCCCTTCTTGTACATCAGTGTACTTTATTTCAGCATTTTCCCCTCTCTTTGCCTTAGATAAGGAGATAAGCTAGCTGTAGATGTGGAGATACAAAGACAGAACCATAAGCTCGATGAAACTATTGGATTTAAGTTATACTTTGAATGCTTATTTCCATTTTGTTATGCATATGCACGGTGATTGAAGTTCCCAGATCCATAGTGATTTACCGTTGTTTTTAGGATTTACGATGCAATGAGATGTAATTAGAAAATTAGTTTGTTGAAATTATCTGCACCTCCACTCTATACAAACTAGACCCAGTACTTGCAGCTAGAAAATGAGTTAGTTGATGCATGTGTTAGTCCGAAGGTTTGTATTCCGGGTTGAGCACTTCATCTCAACAACTCAAGGCAAAGGCTTATGGCTTTATGCACTTTGTTACCACCTGCAGGTTAGAAGAGGTTCAGATTGTGTGCACTAAGACATAATCAAGTCGTTTTTTTTTGAATGCTTTCTTTGTCAAGTGCAAATACTTGCTCTTCATGACATTTCGTCCATGTCTATTTACAGGAGGTAGAAACTAAATTTTTTAAGGAAGATAATTGATACCTTCAGTGGCACACTTGGAGTATGAAAATGCCTCATTTGGATCTATGCCCCTCCGTTACTGCCCAACAGCTGGTGAATTTTTTGTTTTAAGGAGGACCGGTACTGCGTTCACCAATAGATGTTCTACCTCCATGTGTCAGGTAACTGTCAATCAAGGCAATTAAATTAATCCTATTGATAAATTTTACTCTCTGTTCACACAAATAAGACCCATATTCGAACGGTGTGCCATGAGGTATTGGCAAAAAATTATTGAATTTAATGGTTACTCACTAAAAATGTATTGCCAAAAAAGGAAGAATTTCATTGGACCAAACTTATTGAAACCTTTATCTGTCATGGAGTAAGGTTTCTGGTTCTACAGTGTTGAGTATAACTTGACCGTTGTCATTTTTGTCCTTTGTTAGCCCTTAGCTATGCCTGTGACGTCTTTGCTAGCTATTCTGATTCATGATCAAGTCATATAATTAGTTTTACTTTCACAGATGGTCTAAATAGAGAAATCTTCATATTCTTTTTCTGTTGCAAGGAGTGTTCTTTCTTCTAGGACAAGATATAAGCAAGTTAGGACAATTTCTATAACGTGCATGCAAGCTGTAACTGAAGTTTATCTGTTCATTGCTTTTATTTTGCAGATCTTGCAGCAGGGAAATGAACGGACCATGCATCATTAGTTCCCTAATACATTTTAAATTGTTTTATGGTGTAACATGTGTCATTATGATATATTATATCTTACAAATAGGCATAGGTGACCTGCTCCATTGACAACAATTGATTCACTATAATAATGTTGCAGATGAGCTTTGCAGCAATATTACCTAAATATAGCATGCAGTTTTTCATACTACCATTGCACAATGCCATTGAATTGCTCTTCCTTTTTGTGTTTATCTATATATGTATTATGTTGTCTCATACAACTCACACAATCAGATTATGATGAGAAAGAATCTCCTCGATCCAAATGAATTATTCACACAATAGAAACTGGTGCGAGAGCCACGGGATCGTGCGCCAAGGATTAAGATTTGAACTCATGCATACTCTCTATGCATCCGAGATTCAGGTGACCCAGAACAGTCTAAGCCTCACTCTATCAGACTTACAGTGTAGATTTCAGCTCGACGTCTGGCGCGGCGGCGCGGTGGCCTGACCACGGCGTGGTGAAGACACAACTCCGGCGGGGTGGCGGCGCGGCTCCTGGCTGGCTGGCGCGGCCCTGCGACGACGTGCCCGTAGCCATGGGTGGCGGCGGCGGGCCCAGATCTGGGCCAGCGGGCCTAGGTCTGGGCCTCATCTGGGCTGCCTCGGGTGGGCGGCCCCGATGCGTCGGCCGGCGAGCGGCGAGGGCGCTGGCAGCCGTCTCCCGATGTCCTGCGGCGGGCATCGTGGTGGGTGCCTCGGTCCGGCGTCCTCGACTCCTCGGGATGTGAGGCGGCGGCGGGCGGCGTCTGCGGCGTGGATATACGGTTCACGTCGGTTCTGAGGTAGTAGCTGCTGGTCTTGGCTCCTGTTCACCTTCTCCCAACCTCCCGGACGAAAGTCCAAAATCTCGCTGATTGGGCGGCGGCGACGCGCTGCTGCGCCGTGACCTTCTTGGAGGCGCCGCCTGGGGAGGTTTGGGTAGGGTGGCGGAGCTGAAGGCTGCAGCTTTGGGCAATGTCGGTCCTTGAGCAGCTGCGGTGATCTCTAGCCCGTATGCGTGTGTCGACGGCAGTCTGCCCCGTCCTCTGCAGGTGCTCCCGGCGGATTTCTCGTCGCTGGTGGATGTCCAAGTGCTCAGCAGTGTGGCCGGTATGGTGTGATCTTCGTCAAGGTAGTCTTCTCCAGGGTGGCGTCAGGTCCGGAGCCCAACACCTCTGCAGCTCTCGGGTGAGCTTCTCTCATGTTCGATGGTTCGACGCCTTCGAGCCAGGCGAGAGGGCAGGGACCCTCTTCGGCATGAGAACAGGTTGGTGCTTCTGGTGCTCGGAGTCCTGGCTGTTCTCCTCGGATTCAAGACTACAATTCTGCTCCGGGCAGTGCCTCGCCGTGCCTCCGGCTGGTGTCCTTGGTGTCGAACAACGGCGGTCTGCACTTCTGCGCTCGCGCTTAGTGCAGTGTTGTAATTCGTTCTGTGTGTACCCTTGTATCTTTCTTGCCATGGTGTGCGTGGTGTGGTGTCCTGTTGTAACTCCTGGCCGGTTGATGGCTTTGTTAATTCAAAGCTGGGCTTTCGAGCCTTCTGTTTAAAAAACTTACAGTGTAGATCAGTTTATGATGTACATATTTTAGTATTAGACTGAAATAGCCTGTCAGGATATCATAAGCATAGGATTTATCTTTCTGCAAGTTGTTCTTACATCCTATCAAAGACTGAGATGACGAGGATCAAAGGGTATCAATGTCTTCTGCTGGTTGATCTGACCAAGGTACAATAGTTTGTGTAAGAAGCATCTTTTTTTCTCAAATATTTAATGTTTGGGAATACGTCGAGCTTTTCTTACTTTCTGGTTCTGTTATTGTTAATGTTAAAAGGAACTTACATCATCATCTAGGGATATCAGATTTGTGGGAATAAGTGAGATTTCAAATGAAGTTACCTTCCATAGATACCATCATATAAACTTTTTTGTATATCAGTAAAACCCATAACTATATGGACACTGTGTTGCTCTTTTCCAAGTTTGAGTCTTTGCTTATATTTATTTAAATATTTGTGCCATCGACTTTTTCATTCAGATGCATGTTTTTTAGATTATGCATAAAATCTGAAGTCTAAAAAGATAACACATTATAATACTATACGGGCATATGCATTGTTCTTGGCTGACCTTTTTCTTTTAAAAGCCCACCCATGTCCTGTTGGACATCATCCATGCAATGTTTTGATGCATTCTCTGTACTTGACACTAACCACACAATCATCATTTAGTAGCATTTTCTTTTTTCCTTGACTTCATTCAGAATAGCCTGCAACTGTTTTTACTACCGTACAAAATCACGACCCTTCAATAGAAGCAAATCTAAAACAAGAGAAGATGTGAGGCACCGGTTTTTATGGCATCATCATGGTGCGCTGGAAATAAAAACATAATTGATCATTTCTGTCTTTTCATGTCTAATTTTCATTTGTCATTTTCATTCTAAGAGTATTCTACAGGAGAAAAATTCTAGCTTGGATAGGCAGCTGGAAGATGCTAAGACTAATATGCAAGAGATCATTCTGTTACAAGAATAGAAGGAACACGCCCTTTATTATTTAAAAAAGTCAAATGCTTCAGTCAAGAGCCTTGAATGTGAGTTAGAGCAGCAAAGAGAAAACAACTATATTCTACAGCCTGCCAATGAAGATCTGCAGAAGAGTAACTCTGACCTGAAGAAACGATCTGAAGAGGCCATGGTTAGTTTACATGCTGAAATTGTAGCATTTCAAGACAAGATAAAACTCTCTTAGAGTTGCAGCAGTATGTGGTTTCAATTGAGAATCTTAGAATTGAGGAGAAACTTGCTGATGAAGACAAGAATAGCAATGCTAGCTTGAATAAGAGATGGGAGGAATCAAGGAGCAGATTGCTTGAGAAAATTGTAACACTACGTGAAGAGAAGGACACAGCTCTGTCAGACTTACAACAGTCTCACGTTTCCACCAGGAACCTTGAGACAGAGGTAGAAAAGCAAAGTACGACTATTTCATTTCTATAGCAATCTAATGATGACTTACAGAAGAGCATTTGAGGCCTGACCGAACAGTTTGGAAAATCCAAGGTTGAGTTGCAGAAAGAGATTAAAGTGACACAAGAAGAGAGATAATGTATTAACCCAACTAAAACAATCAGAGTTTTCCTCCGACGTAGCCTCCGAAGACCATTTGTAGATAATGCTTTTGTTGTTCCTTTTTTATTTCTGTTGCTTTTGACATAGTCATTGAGTGTTTGCTACTATAAGATATTTCATGGTTCTATACTCTGTCCGTTATATAGAGTTTACATTGACACGAGTTTCACGGGATCGTGCGCCAAGGCGCACATTTAAATCTAGTCTAAAGGTGTATATGATGCCCCCCATAGGGGCTCTCACAGGCGTTTGGATTTTGGGCCGTCAGATCGAGCTGATGTGGCGCGATCTCGGCGGTCGATTTCGTCCAGGGCAGTGAGGCCCTCCCGCAGATCCGCATTTTATCCACGGGTCAGGGAAAGCCCGCCCGGCCCAGCGTCGGGGAGAGAGCACGCAACCCTCGTCCTCGCGCGTCGCTCCTGGACCTCCCGTCGCGCCGCCTCTTTTCCTCCTCCTCTCTGCTCGCTCCCCTCGCCCGCCCCGCCGCCACCCGAGCTCCGCCGCGCCAGCGTCGCCGCACCCCGCCTCCTGCTCTGCCCTAGCGCCGCCGTCCCCTCCTCCTCTCCTGCTCCTCATCTCTCCCGAGCCGCCGCCCCTCCCGAGCCGCCGGCCCTTCCCTCGCGCCGCCGCACCCCGCCTCCTGCTCGCTGGCCGTCTCCAACGGCGTGCTACTGCGCGGGGAGCCAGCAGCGCCTTGACGCGGTTGCAGGAACACGACCTCGCGGGAGGAGCGGCTGGTGGCCGGCCGGTCGCACTGCCTGTACCTCAACTTGGCCATATCTATAGGTTCTCTATCTTTCCTCCCATCTCTCTATTTCTCTCTCTGATTCACTGCGAACACTTTCTTGCTGCAGTAGCTCACGGAGTAACATGCCAAAGTTAAGTTGTTGCTCCATGATGGTGACAAGGAGTCAGCCATTGAGATGTTGGGAAAGATCCAAAATCGCCTAGCCACCTAGACATCTTCTCCATTGGATTTTATAGTCTCCAGGTTATTCAAGATTCTTGTTATTTTGTCTTCAATTTTTCCTACATGATATGAATCTAAGTTGTTTATTTGATTGATCTTTTGGTGCCTGCTAATTTCTCGATGCCGAGCTGATTGAGTAGAAACTCTTGGTGGTTTGGGGTCATATTCACTCTCTTGGTTCATCAGAACATGTCAAGCTGGATCATGTTTTTTCTCCGGACATCAAGGATGTGCAATATGTGTCAACATGGTGTCCTAGCTTGTAGATTGATGGTCACACTTCTGATATTTGTTATATACATAATATGTTTTATGCTCCCTTTGTTACCAAAATATGGAAATGCATTCGATGACTAATAGATGCTGCTAAAGAGGCACACTTAAATGTTCAGACATTCCACTCCTATTAATCCATCATTTATTTACAGTTAGGCTTCGTATTCAACTTGCTTCACCTATGCTTTTGTGTTATACAGGGTGTAATGATTCAGGGATTTGGCTGCTTGTTAGTGAACTTATGTGCCATTTCTTCCTCGTTTTCATAGGCTATACTATAATTATAGTCCGTTAGATGCTTATTAGTGAACTTATGGTTTCAGGTTTTTTTAGTTGACTTGCTGCCAACTAGAAGAAATCTGTGTGTTTTAGGAGGATGTATACTTTGCAAGTGCACGAGGTAGGAAATTTTCTCTTTTTGGAGACCGTCTCAGATGCAAGCATCCTTATTGTCAACCTAGCACCCGGATGGTGATGCTTGTCTTCCGTTGGGTCAAGTGAAGTCCTTGGGTCATGGACAAGCATACAGGACAAACCTATGGCTGGTGTACATTTTCATCCTCTCTTATTCTTTTTCTTCTTCAATGTTCAGTGGCAAAAACTGTGGGAGACAGGAGCGTGATCTTTTTTTTGTTACAGGAAATACAAGAGTGGCAGCCGCGATTTTGGCATCAAGCTAATGCGGGTCTTTCTCCTTAGCTCTGTCGAGGACTACGTCTTCTCGTATGCCGCTCAGACGCGGTGCTATCTTCTCACCTTGTGTGCATGATTGGTGATGGACTCCACTGCTGACCCCGCTGTCCACCTCATGTGAGGTGAGCGGCAACTTTTTCTAAGTTTTTTATTTCTCCCTAATGAAGCATAAGAACTGTCATATATAATTCTTATGATTTCTATACAAAGGCAATGAGTAACAAAAACACATGCTTATTTCATATTTAGCTTAGCAGTACAGTTGGTTGTAAGACAACGTATATGGTGTTCTTCAATACCCCAAGTGCAAGCCTTCTATCTGCTAGGAATTATAGGAGCATATAATAGAATGCTGAAACCTATGTCCACACTATATGCATATTACATTGGCATTTAGATTTTGGTGTTCTAACTATGAGGCTTTCTTTGTTTGGTGAGGATTCTAACTGGTGTCGCCATTCTAATTGTTAGCAAAGGTGTACAGCTAATTGTGGCTGGGAGGAAAAATATGTGAGGGTCTATTCGATCTGTTCTATATAAGATCTATAGATCTTGGTGATCCGTACATGCTCATGTAGGTGCTCGATAAACAGCAAGATGAACCATAGAGTTGTACACTAATCAGCTGTAGGATAGTAGCTATTGACTTCAAGTGATTAACCTCTGGCTATGGGGCATATTTTCTGCCTTCAGGAAATATGCTAAAGGTCCATTTAAATTGCTCATGTAGTTTATTATATGCTTGAGATTTCACTGCAGCTAACTAATGCAATTATGCTGTGTTGATGATTATTACTGACCTCGGGAAATTATTCATTTTCCCTTTTTAGCTCATGGTTCTTTAAATTGGTCCATCAATGATTCCTTGGCATGATAATCTTGGACCTCACACCTTATTTCACTATGAATAGCTTACTGCAATTGTTGGAGCAGGAGCGGAAAAATACATGAGCCTCTTTCAGTATGACTAGAACAAGGCCTCATTTGGTAAGCTCTCTGTGATGCTAGACATTTTCCTTGTCTTTCAAACATTTCTAGCTTAGCCCTTGAATCAATTTGTGTTTTAATTTAAACTGTCTTATGTTTCTTCTTATGTTTCTTCTCTGCTTTCTCTTACACATTCTGTTTTTACTGTACCATTGACTGCTCTATAATTAGAAAATGTTCATCTTAGTGTTCTTTCATACCTTGTGCAGCAGGTTGATGTAGCTTCTTTTGTGTAAGAAAAACGGTAAGTAAGTTCCTACGTTTATGAGGCCAGTTTATAAATTCAATCATAAGATTCTTCATTTAAAACTTCCTGTTACAAATCCTGTAGTGAGGACCTGAGAATGAAAAACACCTTTTTGGTGGCCTCGTCTCGAAGATTGTCTCTTAGCAGTTATGGAAATCATGCAGTCAACTCAAACACACTTTTTCGGATTTTTCTTATGGATAGACTTATTATAAGAGACATGCTGCAGCACATGGATTGTTGGCTCTGCAGAAATAACTGTTTATTCAGAGGAACTCAACCAGGTCTTTAGACGCGAGATAATCCTTGAGTTGATGCATAAGGTCTTCCACCGAGCGAGAAGAAGAGTATACAATGGCCTTGAGGCCTGGATAGCAAGATTTAAGTAGCTCTTTCTCTTTGTTTTTTGATTCTTTACATGCCCTCTTTTATTATATATAGAGAATACATCTATGCAGCAACCCTAGGTATGCCATTTCTTATGTTGTTCTCCCTAGAGTCTTCATCCGCGGTCAATGGTGCACTAAGCTGGCACACTGTAGGAGCAGACATGGGCCATGGAATCGAGATTTTCTTCGGCATATAGTTAGGATATGCTTTTAGGAGATATAAATGTTCTCCTGAAATTTTAGTTTCACATACTTATTATTAGTTATCATATGAAGGAGAGGTACTTGTGATAAGCTGGACACTGGAACCGATATCTGAAGTTGTATTTATGTATTTCACATTCACGGGCATCATGCTTTCCATGCCTCTCCTCCCCATCTTGATATGCAGTTAAGGTATTGGTTTGCTGCCTTTTCTTTCAAAATGGATCTCTTTTTATGTACTCTGCTTTTTGAAGGAGATATACCCTAGAGGCAATAATAAAGTGGTTATTATTTATATCTTTATGTTTATGATAAATGTTTATATATCATGCTAAAATTGTATTAACCGAAACATTAGTACATGTGTGATATGTAGATAAACAAGAAGTCCCTAGTATGCCTCTTAAACTAGCTTGTTGATTAATGGATGATTAGTTTCATAATCATGAACATTGGATGTTATTAATAACAAGGTTATGTCATTGTATGAATGATGTAATGGACACACCCAATTAAGCGTAGCATAAGATCTCGTCATTAAGTTATTTGCTATAAGCTTTCGATACATAGTTACCTAGTCCTTATGACCATGAGATCATGTAAATCACTTATACCGGAAAGGTAATTTGATTACACCAAACACCACTGCGTAAATGGGTGGCTATAAAGGTGGGATTAAGTATCCGGAAAGTATGAGTTGAAGCATATGGATCAACAGTGGGATTTGTCCATCCCGATGACGGATAGATATACTCTGGGCCCTCTCGGTGGAATGTCGTCTAATATCTTGCAAGCATATGAATGAGTTCATAAGAGACCACATACCACGGTACGAGTAAAGAGTACTTGTCAGGAGACGAGGTTGAACAAGGTATAGAGTGATACCGAAGATCAAACCTCGGACAAGTAAAATATCGCGAGACAAAGGGAATTGGTAATGTATGTGAATGGTTCATTCGATCACTAAAGTCATCGTTGAATGTGTGGGAGCCATTATGGATCTCCAGATCCCGCTATTGGTTATTGGTCGGAGTGAGTACTCAACCATGTCCGCATAGTTCACGAACCGTAGGGTGACACACTTAAAGTTGGATGTTGAAATGGTAGTACTTGAATATGGAATGGAGTTTGAATATTTGTTCGGAGTCCCGGATGAGATCCCGGACATCACGAGGAGTTCCGGAATGGTCCGGAGAATAAGATTCATATATAGGATGTCATTTTATGTGAATTAAAATGTCACGGAAGGTTCTATGGAAGGTTCTAGAAGGTTCTAGAAAAGTCCGGAAGAAACCACCAAGGAAGGTGGAGTCCACATGGGACTCCACCTCCATGGCCGGCCAGCCCTAGGTGGGGAGGAGTCCCAAGTGGACTCCCCCTTAGGGGGCCGGCCACCCCCCACATGGGAGGTGGAAATCCCACCTTTTGGTGGGAGTCCTAGTTGGGCTAGGTTTCCCCCTCTTATGGAAGGTTTTTGGTTCGGGTCTTATTCGAAGACTTGGACACCAACACTTGGGGATCCACCTATATAATGAGGGGCCAAGGGAGGGGGCCGGCCACCCCCAAGACCACAAGCTGGCCGCCCCCCCTTGAGTGGCCGGCCACCCCCTCCCAAACCCTAGCCGCCCCCTCTCCTCCATAACTCCCGCGTAGCTTTAGCGAAGCTCCGCCGGACTTCTCCACCACCACCGACACCACGCCGTCGTGCTGTCGGATTCAAGAGGAGCTACTACTTCCGCTGCCCGCTGGAACGGGGAGGTGGACGTCGTCTTCATCAACAACCGAACGTGTGACCGAGTACGGAGGTGCTGCCCGTTCGTGGCGCCGGAACCGATCGTGATCAAGATCTTCTACGCGCTTTTGCAAGCGGCAAGTGATCGTCTACCGCAGCAACAAGAGCCTCCTCTTGTAGGCTTTGGAATCTCAGGGTGAGACTCGATACCCCCTCGTTGCTACCGTCTTCTAGATTGCATCTTGGCTTGGATTGCGTGTTCGCGGTAGGAAAATTTTTGTTTTCTATGCAACGTTATCCTACAGTGGTATCAGAGCCGTGTCTATGCATAGATGGTTGCACGAGTAGAACACAATGGTTTGTGGGCGTTGATGCTCTTGTTATCTTTAGTTTGAGTACTTTGCATCTTTATGGCATAGTGGGATGAAGCGGCTCGGACTAACTTTACATGACCGCGTTCATGAGACTTGTTCCTCGTTCGACATGCAACTTGTATTGCATAAGAGGCTTTGCGGGTGTCTGTCTCTCCTACTATAGTAAAGATTCAATTTACTCTTCTATTGAAAACATTAGTATCAACGTTGTGGTTCATGTTCGTAGGTAGATTAGATCTCTCTCGAAAACCCTAAACCACGTAAAATATGCAAACCAAATTAGAGACGTCTAACTTGTTTTTGCAGGGTTTGGTGATGTGATATGGCCATAATATGATGATGAATATGTATGATGATCATTATTGTATTGTGGCAACCGGCAGGAGCCTTATGGTTGTCTTTAATTTTCATGTTGAGTAGTATTTCAAAGTAGTTGTAATAGTTGCTACATGGAGAACAATCATGAAGACGGTGCCATTGACCTTGACGCTACGCCGACGATGATGGAGATCATGCCCGAAGATGATGGAGATCATATCCGTGCTTTGGAGATGAAGATCAAAGGCGCAAAGACAAAAGGGCCATATCATATCACATATGAACTGCATGTGATGTTAATCCTTTTATGCATCTTATTTTGCTTAGATCGCGACGGTAGCATTATAAGATGATCCCTCACTAAAATCTCAAGATAATAAAGTGTTCATCCTTAGTAGCACCGTTACCAAGTCTTGTCGTCTCGAAGGACCTCGTGATGATCGGGTGTGATAGATTCAATAAGTACATACAACGGGTGCAAGACAGTTTTGCACATGCGGATACTAAGGTGGCCTTGACGAGCCTAGCATGTACAGACATGGTCTCGGAACACGTGATACCGAAAGGTAGAGCATGAATCATATGGTTGATATGATGAACACTTTGAGTGTTCGCCATTGAAATCACACCTTTTCTCGTGATGATCGGGTTTAGGTGCGGTGGATTTGGTTCGTGTGATCACTAAGACAATGCGAGGGATATTGTTTTGAGTGGGAGTTCACATAGGTTTTTAATTATGTTGAATTAAAATTTGAACTCAATTTGTCATAAACTTAGTCTAAACTATTGCAAATATATGTTGTAGAGATGGCGTCCCCAATCAATTTTAATCAGTTCCTAGAGAAAGAGAAACTTAAGAGCAACGGTAGCAACTTCACCGACTGGTTCCGTCATGTGAGGATCTTCCTCTCTGGCGGAAATCTGCAATTTGTGCTTGATGCACCGCTAGGTGACCCTCCTGCGTAAGATGAAACCGATGAAGTAAAAGCTGTTTACGCAACTCGGAAAACTCGGTACTCTCAAGTTCGGTGTGCCATCTGTGCGATCTGGAATCCGATCTTCAAAAACGTTTTGAGCACCACGATCCTCATGAGTTGATGAATGAGCTGAAAGCTATATTCGAGACTCATGCGGCCGTGGAATGCTATGAAGCATCGAAACATTTCTTCAGCTGTATGATGGAAGAAGGCAGCTCCGTTAGTGAGCACATGCTCGCCATGACCGGGCATGCGAAGAAACTCAGTGACTTGGGAATAGTGATTCCTAATAGACTGGGGATTAATCGTGTCCTTCAATCACTGCCACCAAGTTACAAGAACTTTGTGATGAACTACAATATGCGAGAACATGAACAAGGAGTTACACGAACTCTTTGGCATGCTAAAAGCTGCTGAGATTGAGATCAAGAAAGAGCACCAAGTGTTGATGGTCAACAAGACCACCGGTTTCAAGAAACAGGGCAAGTCTAAGGGAAAATTCAAGAAGGGTGGCAAGAAATGCCACGCCTCCTATGAAACCTAAGAACGGCCCTAAGCACGATGCTGAGTGCTATTCTTTTGCAAGGAGAAGGGACAACTGGAAGCGTAATTGCTCCAAGTATCCGCTGATCTGAAGAGCGGCCTTGTCAAGAAGAAGAAAGAAGGTATATCTGATATACATGTTATAGATGTTCATTTCACTTTGGTTCTCGTTCTAGTACACTGGGTATTTGATCTTGGTTCGGTTGCTCATATTTGTAACTCGAAAGCAGGAACTAAAGAATAAATGACAAGCTGTTGAAAGATGAAGTGACGATGCGCGTTGGAAACGGATCCAAGGTCAATGTGATCGCGATCGGCACACTTCCTCTACATCTACCTTCGGGATTAGTTTTAAGCCTAAATAATTGTTATTATGTACCTGCGTTGAGCATGAACATTATATCTGGATCTTGTTTAATGCAAGACGGTTATTCATTCAAATCTGAGAATAATGGTTGTTCTATTTTTATGAATAATATCTTTTATGGTCGAGCACCACAAAAGAATGGCTTATTTGTTAGATCTCGATAGTAGTGATACGCATATACATAACATTGATGCTAAGCGAATTAAATTAAATGATAATTCTACTTATATGTGGCAATCGTCGTTTTGGTCATATTGGAGTGAAACGCATGAAGAAACTCCATACCGATGGATTACTTGAATCACTTGACTTTGAGTCACTTGATAGATGCGAAGCATGTCTAATGGGAAAAATGACAAAGACTCCATTTTCGGTATGATGGAGCGAGCTCTTGACTTATTGGAAATCATACATACCGATGTGTGCGGACCAATGAGTGTAGCGTCGCATGTGATGGTTATCGTTATGTTCTAACCTTCACAGATGATCTGAGTAGATATAGGTATATCTATTTCATGAAACATAAATCCGAAACTTTCGAGAAGTTTAAGGAATTTCAAAGTGAAGTAGAAAATCAACGTAACAAGAAGATTAAGTTTCTACGATCTGATCGTGGAGGTGAATATCTGAGTTATGAGTTTGGCATGCATTTAAAGAAATGCGGAATACTTTCACAATTGACACCGCTTGGGAACACCTCAACGTAACGGTGTGTCCAAACGTCGTAATCGAACTCGCTTCGAGATGGTTCGTTCTATGATGTCTCTTACTGATTTGCCGTTATCATTTTGGAGTTATGCATTAGAGACAGCCGCATTCACTTTAAATAGAGCACCATCAAAATCCGTGGAAACGACACCGTATGAATTATGGTTTAATAAGAAACCTAAGCTGTCGTTCTGAAAGTTTGGGGTTGCGAAGCCTATGTAAAGAAGTTACAACCGGACAAGCTAGAACCCAAAGCGGAGAAATGCGTCTTCATAGGATACCCTAAGGAAACTATAGGGTACACTTTCTATCACAGATCCGAAGGCAAAATCTTTGTTGCTAAGAACGGAACCTTTCTTGAGAAAGAATTTCTCACTAAAGAAGTGACTTGGAAGAAAAGTAGAACTCGATGAGATTGATGAATCTATACTCGTTGATCGAGTAGCGCAGTATCGGAAGTTGTACTGTACCGCCTACACCGGCAACAGAGGAAGCTAATGATAATGATCATGAAACTTCGAACGAGGAAACTACTGAACCTCGCAGATCGACAAGGGAACGTGCCACTCCTGATTGGTATGATCCTTGTCTAAATGTCATGATTGTGGATAACAATGATGAGGACCTGCGACGTATGAAGAAGCGATGATGAGCCCGTATTCCAACAAATGGCAAGAAGCCATGAAATCCGAAATGAGATCCATGTATGATAACAAAGTATGGACTTTGGTAGACTTACCCGATAGCCGAAAGGCTGTCGAGAATAAATGGATCTTCAAGAGAAAAACAGATGCCGATGGTAATATTATCGTCTATAAAGCTCGACTTGTCGCAAAGGGTTTCCGACAAATTCAAGGAGTTGACTACGATGAGACTTTCTCACCTGTAGCGAAGCTAAAATCTGTGAGGATTTTGTTAGCAATAGCTGCATTTTTCGATTATGAGATTTGGCAGATGGATGTCAAAACAGCGTTCCTTAATGGAGACATTGAGGAAGAGTTGTATATGGTACAACCCAAAGGTTTTGTCGATCCTAAAAATGTCGACAAAGTATGCAAACTTCAGCGTTCAATCTATGGACTGAAGCAAGCATCAAGAAGTTGGAACCGACGTTTTGATAAGGTGATCAAAGACTTCGGGTTTATACAAAGGTCATGGAGAGGCCTGTATTTACAAGAAAGTGAGTGGGAGCTACGTAGCATTCCTGATATTATATGTAGATGACATATTATTGATCGGGAATGATATAGAACTATTAAGCAGTGTTAAAGGTTATTTGAATAATAGTTTTTCAATGAAAGACCTTGGTGAAGCATCGTATATATTAGGCATCAAGATTTATAGAGATAGATCAAGACGCCTAATAGGGCTATCACAGAGTACATATCTGGACAAGATTCTAAAGAAGTTTAGAATGGACGAAAGTAAGAAAGGGTTCTTACCTATGTTACCGAGCAAGGTATTGAGTAAGACTCAAGGACCGGCTACGGCAGAAGAAAGAGAAAGGATGAGTAATATCCCCTATGCCTCGGCAAGAGGATCTATCATGTATGCCATGCTATGTACTAGACCGGATATAGCACATCTTTGTTAGTTTGACTAGCAGATATCAAAGTGATCCAGGAATGGAACACTGGACAGCGGTCAAGAATATCCTGAAGTATTTGAAAAGAACTAAGGATATGTTTCTTTGTTATGGAGGTGACCAAGAGCTCGTTGTAAACGGTTACACCGATGCAAGTTGGAACACTGATCCTGATGACTCTAAGTCACAGTCTGGGTACGTGTTTATATTGAATGGTGCTGCAGTAAGCCGGGCAAGCTCGAAGCAGTGCATGGTGGTGAAGTCTTCAGCAGAATCAGAGTACATAGCGGCTTCAGAGGCTTCATCAGAAGCGGTATGGATGAAGAGGTTCATTGTAGAGCTCGGTGTGGTTCCTAGTGCATTGGACCCATTAATCATTTACTGTGATAACATGGGTGCCATCGCCAATGCACAAGAGCCAAGGTCACACAAGAGGCTGAAGCATATCAAGCTGCGTTACCACTCGATTCGCGAGTACATCGAAGATGGAGAAGTAAAGATTTGCAAAGTACACACTGATCTGAATGTAGCAGATCCGTTGACTAAAGCTCTCCCTAGGGCAAAGCATGACCAACACCAGAATGCCATGGGTGTTAGGTATATTACAATGTAATCTAGATTATTGACTCTAGTGCAAGTGGGAGACTGAAGGAGATATGCCCTAGAGGCAATAATAAAGTGGTTATTATTTATATCTTTATGTTTATGATAAATGTTTATATATCATGCTAAAATTGTATTAACCGAAACATTAGTACATGTGTGATATGTAGATAAACAAGAAGTCCCTAGTATGCCTCTTAAACTAGCTTGTTGATTAATGGATGATTAGTTTCATAATCATGAACATTGGATGTTATTAATAACAAGGTTATGTCATTGTATGAATGATGTAATGGACACACCCAATTAAGCGTAGCATAAGATCTCGTCATTAAGTTATTTGCTATAAGCTTTCGATACATAGTTACCTAGTCCTTATGACCATGAGATCATGTAAATCACTTATACCGGAAAGGTACTTTGATTACACCAAACACCACTGCGTAAATGGGTGGCTATAAAGGTGGGATTAAGTATCCGGAAAGTATGAGTTGAGGCATATGGATCAACAGTGGGATTTGTCCATCCCGATGATGGATAGATATACTCTGGGCCCTCTCGGTGGAATGTCGTCTAATGTCTTGCAAGCATATGAATGAGTTCATAAGAGACCACATACCACGGTATGAGTAAAGAGTACTTGTCAGGAGACGAGGTTGAACAAGGTATAGAGTGATACCGAAGATCAAACCTCGGACAAGTAAAATATCGCGAGACAAAGGGAATTGGTAATGTATGTGAATGGTTCATTCGATCACTAAAGTCATCGTTGAATGTGTGGGAGCCATTATGGATCTCCAGATCCCGCTATTGGTTATTGGTCGGAGTGAGTACTCAACCATGTCCGCATAGTTCACGAACCGTAGGGTGACACACTTAAAGTTGGATGTTGAAATGGTAGTACTTGAATATGGAATGGAGTTTGAATATTTGTTCGGAGTCCGGATGAGATCTGGACATCACGAGGAGTTAGGAATGGTCAGGAGAATAAGATTCATATATAGGATGTCATTTTATGTGAATTAAAATGTCACGGAAGGTTCTATGGAAGGTTCTAGAAGGTTCTAGAAAAGTCCGGAAGAAACCACCAAGGAAGGTGGAGTCCACATGGGACTCCACCTCCATGGCCGGCCAGCCCTAGGTGGGGAGGAGTCCCAAGTGGACTCCCCCTTAGGGGGCCGGCCACCCCCCACATGGGAGGTGGAAATCCCACCTTTTGGTGGGAGTCTTAGTTGGGCTAGGTTTCCCCCTCTTATGGAAGGTTTTTGGTTCGGGTCTTATTCGAAGACTTGGACACCAACACTTGGGGATCCACCTATATAATGAGGGGCCAAGGGAGGGGGCCGGCCACCCCCAAGACCACAAGCTGGCCGCCCCCCCTGAGTGGCCGGCCACCCCCGCCCAAACCCAAGCCCCCCCCACTCCACCAAAACACCCGCGGAGCGTTAGCGAAGCTCCCCCGGACATCTCCACCACCACCGACACCACCCCGTCGTCTTTGTCAGATTCAAGAGGAGCTACTACTTCCGCTGCCCGCTGGAACGGGGAGGTGGACGTCGTCTTCATCAACAACCGAACGTGTGACCGAGTACGGAGGTGCTGCCCGTTCGTGGCGCCGGAACCGATCGTGATCAAGATCTTCTACGCGCTTTTGCAAGCGGCAAGTGATCGTCTACCGCAGCAACAAGAGCCTCCTCTTGTAGGCTTTGGAATCTCAGGGTGAGACTCGATACCCCCTCGTTGCTACCGTCTTCTAGATTGCATCTTGGCTTGGATTGCGTGTTCGCGGTAGGAAAATTTTTGTTTTCTATGCAACGTTATCCTACAGTGGTATCAGAGCCGTGTCTATGCATAGATGGTTGCACGAGTAGAACACAATGGTTTGTGGGCGTTGATGCTCTTGTTATCTTTAGTTTGAGTACTTTGCATCTTTATGGCATAGTGGGATGAAGCGGCTCGGACTAACTTTACATGACCGCGTTCATGAGACTTGTTCCTCGTTCGACATGCAACTTGTATTGCATAAGAGGCTTTGCGGGTGTCTGTCTCTCCTACTATAGTAAAGATTCAATTTACTCTTCTATTGAAAACATTAGTATCAACGTTGTGGTTCATGTTCGTAGGTAGATTAGATCTCTCTCGAAAACCCTAAACCACGTAAAATATGCAAACCAAATTAGAGACGTCTAACTTGTTTTTGCAGGGTTTGGTGATGTGATATGGCCATAATATGATGATGAATATGTATGATGATCATTATTGTATTGTGGCAACCGGCAGGAGCCTTATGGTTGTCTTTAATTTTCATGTTGAGTAGTATTTCAAAGTAGTTGTAATAGTTGCTACATGGAGAACAATCATGAAGACGGCGCCATTGACCTTGACGCTACGCCGACGATGATGGAGATCATGCCCGAAGATGATGGAGATCATATCCGTGCTTTGGAGATGAAGATCAAAGGCGCAAAGACAAAAGGGCCATATCATATCACATATGAACTGCATGTGATGTTAATCCTTTTATGCATCTTATTTTGCTTAGATCGTGATGGTAGCATTATAAGATGATCCCTCACTAAAATCTCAAGATAATAAAGTGTTCATCCTTAGTAGCACCGTTACCAAGTCTTGTCGTCTCGAAGCACCTCGTGATGATCGGGTGTGATAGATTCAATAAGTACATACAACGGGTGCAAGACAGTTTTGCACATGCGGATACTAAGGTGGCCTTGACGAGCCTAGCATGTACAGACATGGTCTCGGAACACGTGATACCGAAAGGTAGAGCATGAATCATATGGTTGATATGATGAACACTTTGAGTGTTCGCCATTGAAATCACACCTTTTCTCGTGATGATCGGGTTTAGGTGCGGTGGATTTGGTTCGTGTGATCACTAAGACAATGCGAGGGATATTGTTTTGAGTGCGAGTTCACATAGGTTTTTAATTATGTTGAATTAAAATTTGAACTCAATTTGTCATAAACTTAGTCTAAACTATTGCAAATATATGTTGTAGAGATGGCGTCCCCAATCAATTTTAATCAGTTCCTAGAGAAAGAGAAACTTAAGAGCAACGGTAGCAACTTCACCGACTGGTTCCGTCATGTGAGGATCTTCCTCTCTGGCGGAAATCTGCAATTTGTGCTTGATGCACCGCTAGGTGACCCTCCTGCAGAAGATGAAACCGATGAAGTAAAAGCTGTTTACGCAACTCGGAAAACTCGGTACTCTCAAGTTCAGTGTGCCATCCTGTGCAGTCTGGAATCCGATCTTCAAAAACGTTTTGAGCACCACGATCCTCATGAGTTGATGAATGAGCTGAAAGCTATATTCGAGACTCATGCGGCCGTGGAATGCTATGAAGCATCGAAACATTTCTTCAGCTGTATGATGGAAGAAGGCAGCTCCGTTAGTGAGCACATGCTCGCCATGACCGGGCATGCGAAGAAACTCAGTGACTTGGGAATAGTGATTCCTAACAGACTGGGGATTAATCGTGTCCTTCAATCACTGCCACCAAGTTACAAGAACTTTGTGATGAACTACAATATGCAGAACATGAACAAGGAGTTACCTGAACTCTTTGGCATGCTAAAAGCTACTGAGATTGAGATCAAGAAAGAGCACCAAGTGTTGATGGTCAACAAGACCACCAGTTTCAAGAAACAGGGCAAGTCTAAGGGAAAATTCAAGAAGGGTGGCAGGAAATCTGCCACGCCTCCTATGAAACCTAAGAACGGCCCTAAGCCTGATGCTGAGTGCTATTACTGCAAGGAGAAGGGACACTGGAAGCGTAATTGCTCCAAGTATCTGGCTGATCTGAAGAGCGGCCTTGTCAAGAAGAAGAAAGAAGGTATATCTGATATACATGTTATAGATGTTCATTTCACTGGTTCTCGTTCTAGTACCTGGGTGTTTGATACTGGTTCGGTTGCTCATATTTGTAACTCGAAACAGGAACTAAAGAATAAATGACAACTGCTGAAAGATGAAGTGACGATGCGCGTTGGAAACGGATCCAAGGTCAATGTGATCGCAGTCGGCACACTTCCTCTACATCTACCTTCGGGATTAGTTTTAAGCCTAAATAATTGTTATTATGTACCTGCGTTGAGCATGAACATTATATCTGGATCTTGTTTAATGCAAGACGGTTATTCATTCAAGTCTGAGAATAATGGTTGTTCTATTTTTATGAATAATATCTTTTATGGTCGAGCACCACAAAAGAATGGCTTATTTCTGTTAGATCTCGATAGTAGTGATACGCATATACATAACATTGATGCTAAGCGAATTAAATTAAATGATAATTCTACTTATATGTGGCACTGTCGTCTTGGTCATATTGGAGTGAAACGCATGAAGAAACTCCATACTGATGGATTACTTGAATCACTTGACTTTGAGTCACTTGATAGATGCGAAGCATGTCTAATGGGAAAAATGACAAAGACTCCATTTTCTGGTATGATGGAGCGAGCTACTGACTTATTGGAAATCATACATACCGATGTGTGCGGACCAATGAGTGTAGCTTCGCGCGGTGGTTATCGTTATGTTCTAACCTTCACAGATGATCTGAGTAGATATAGGTATATCTATTTCATGAAACATAAATCCGAAACTTTCGAGAAGTTTAAGGAATTTCAAAGTGAAGTAGAAAATCAACGTAACAAGAAGATTAAGTTTCTACGATCTGATCGTGGAGGTGAATATCTGAGTTATGAGTTTGGCATGCATTTAAAGAAATGCGGAATACTTTCACAATTGACACCGCCGGGAACACCTCAACGTAACGGTGTGTCCAAACGTCGTAATCGAACTCTCTTAGATATGGTTCATTCTATGATGTCTCTTACTGATTTGCCGTTATCATTTTGGAGTTATGCATTAGAGACAGCCGCATTCACTTTAAATAGAGCACCATCAAAATCCGTGGAAACGACACCGTATGAATTATGGTTTAATAAGAAACCTAAGCTGTCGTTCCTGAAAGTTTGGGGTTGCGAAGCCTATGTAAAGAAGTTACAACCGGACAAGCTAGAACCCAAAGCGGAGAAATGCGTCTTCATAGGATACCCTAAGGAAACTATAGGGTACACTTTCTATCACAGATCCGAAGGCAAAATCTTTGTTGCTAAGAACGGAACCTTTCTTGAGAAAGAATTTCTCACTAAAGAAGTGACTGGAAGAAAAGTAGAACTCGATGAGATTGATGAATCTATACTCGTTGATCGAGAGTAGCGCGATCTGGGAAGTTGTACCTGTACCGCCTACACCGGCAACAGAGGAAGCTAATGATAATGATCATGAAACTTCGAACGAGGAAACTACTGAACCTCGCAGATCGACAAGGGAACGTGCCACTCCTGATTGGTATGATCCTTGTCTAAATGTCATGATTGTGGATAACAATGATGAGGACCTATGACGTATGAAGAAGCGATGATGAGCCCAGATTCCAACAAATGGCAAGAAGCCATGAAATCCGAAATGAGATCCATGTATGATAACAAAGTATGGACTTTGGTAGACTTACCTGATAGCCGAAAGGCTGTCGAGAATAAATGGATCTTCAAGAGAAAAACAGATGCTGATGGTAATATTATCGTCTATAAAGCTCGACTTGTCGCAAAGGGTTTCCGACAAATTCAAGGAGTTGACTACGATGAGACTTTCTCACCTGTAGCGAAGCTAAAATCTGTGAGGATTTTGTTAGCAATAGCTGCATTTTTCGATTATGAGATTTGGCAGATGGATGTCAAAACAGCGTTCCTTAATGGAGACATTGAGGAAGAGTTGTATATGGTACAACCCAAAGGTTTTGTCGATCCTAAAAATGTTGACAAAGTATGCAAACTTCAGCGTTCAATCTATGGACTGAAGCAAGCATCAAGAAGTTGGAACCGACGGTTTGATAAGGTGATCAAAGACTTCGGGTTTATACAGTGTCATGGAGAGGCCTCGTATTTACAAGAAAGTGAGTGGGAGCTACGTAGCATTCCGATATTATATGTAGATGACATATTATTGATCGGGAATGATATAGAACTATTAAGCAGTGTTAAAGGTTATTTGAATAATAGTTTTTCAATGAAAGACCTTGGTGAAGCATCGTATATATTAGGCATCAAGATTTATAGAGATAGATCAAGACGCCTAATAGGGCTATCACAGTACATATCTGGACAAGATTCTAAAGAAGTTTAGAATGGACGAAAGTAAGAAAGGGTTCTTACCTATGTTACCAGGCAAGGTATTGAGTAAGACTCAAGGACCGGCTACGGCAGAAGAAAGAGAAAGGATGAGTAATATCCCCTATGCCTCGGCAGTAGGATCTATCATGTATGCCATGCTATGTACTAGACCGGATATAGCACATGCTGTTAGTTTGACTAGCAGATATCAAAGTGATCCAGGAATGGAACATTGGACAGTGATCAAGAATATCCTGAAGTATTTGAAAAGAACTAAGGATATGTTTCTTTGTTATGGAGGTGACCAAGAGCTCGTTGTAAACGGTTACACCGATGCAAGTTGGAACACCGATCCCGATGACTCTAAGTCACAATCTGGGTACGTGTTTATATTGAATGGTGCTGCAGTAAGCTGGGCAAGCTCGAAGCAGTGCACGGTGGCGAAGTCTTCAACAGAATCAGAGTACATAGCGGCTTCAGAGGCTTCATCAGAAGCGGTATGGATGAAGAGGTTCATTGTAGAGCTCGGTGTGGTTCCTAGTGCATTGGACCCATTAATCATTTACTGTGATAACATGGGTGCCATCGCCAATGCACAAGAGCCAAGGTCACACAAGAGGCTGAAGCATATCAAGCTGCGTTACCACTCGATTCGCGAGTACATCGAAGATGGAGAAGTAAAGATTTGCAAAGTACACACTGATCTGAATGTAGCAGATCCGTTGACTAAAGCTCTCCCTAGGGCAAAGCATGACCAACACCAGAATGCCATGGGTGTTAGGTATATTACAATGTAATCTAGATTATTGACTCTAGTGCAAGTGGGAGACTGAAGGAGATATGCCCTAGAGGCAATAATAAAGTGGTTATTATTTATATCTTTATGTTTATGATAAATGTTTATATATCATGCTAAAATTGTATTAACCGAAACATTAGTACATGTGTGATATGTAGATAAACAAGAAGTCCCTAGTATGCCTCTTAAACTAGCTTGTTGATTAATGGATGATTAGTTTCATAATCATGAACATTGGATGTTATTAATAACAAGGTTATGTCATTGTATGAATGATGTAATGGACACACCCAATTAAGCGTAGCATAAGATCTCGTCATTAAGTTATTTGCTATAAGCTTTCGATACATAGTTACCTAGTCCTTATGACCATGAGATCATGTAAATCACTTATACCGGAAAGGTACTTTGATTACACCAAACACCACTGCGTAAATGGGTGGCTATAAAGGTGGGATTAAGTATCCGGAAAGTATGAGTTGAGGCATATGGATCAACAGTGGGATTTGTCCATCCCGATGATGGATAGATATACTCTGGGCCCTCTCGGTGGAATGTCGTCTAATGTCTTGCAAGCATATGAATGAGTTCATAAGAGACCACATACCACGGTACGAGTAAAGAGTACTTGTCAGGAAACGAGGTTGAACAAGGTATAGAGTGATACCGAAGATCAAACCTCGGACAAGTAAAATATCGCGAGACAAAGGGAATTGGTAATGTATGTGAATGGTTCATTCGATCACTAAAGTCATCGTTGAATGTGTGGGAGCCATTATGGATCTCCAGATCCCGCTATTGGTTATTGGTCGGAGTGAGTACTCAACCATGTCCGCATAGTTCACGAACCGTAGGGTGGCACACTTAAAGTTGGATGTTGAAATGGTAGTACTTGAATATGGAATGGAGTTTGAATATTTGTTCGGAGTCCCGGATGAGATCCCGGACATCACGAGGAGTTCCGGAATGGTCCGGAGAATAAGATTCATATATAGGATGTCATTTTATGTGAATTAAAATGTCACGGAAGGTTCTATGGAAGGTTCTAGAAGGTTCTAGAAAAGTCCGGAAGAAACCACCAAGGAAGGTGGAGTCCACATGGGACTCCACCTCCATGGCCGGCCAGCCCTAGGTGGGGAGGAGTCCCAAGTGGACTCCCCCTTAGGGGGCCGGCCACCCCCCACATGGGAGGTGGAAATCCCACCTTTTGGTGGGAGTCCTAGTTGGGCTAGGTTTCCCCCTCTTATGGAAGGTTTTTGGTTCGGGTCTTATTCGAAGACTTGGACACCAACACTTGGGGATCCACCTATATAATGAGGGGCCAAGGGAGGGGGCCGGCCACCCCCAAGACCACAAGCTGGCCGCCCCCCCTTGAGTGGCCGGCCACCCCCTCCCAAACCCTAGCCGCCCCCTCTCCTCCATAACTCCCGCGTAGCTTTAGCGAAGCTCCGCCGGACTTCTCCACCACCACCGACACCACGCCGTCGTGCTGTCGGATTCAAGAGGAGCTACTACTTCCGCTGCCCGCTGGAACGGGGAGGTGGACGTCGTCTTCATCAACAACCGAACGTGTGACCGAGTACGGAGGTGCTGCCCGTTCGTGGCGCCGGAACCGATCGTGATCAAGATCTTCTACGCGCTTTTGCAAGCGGCAAGTGATCGTCTACCGCAGCAACAAGAGCCTCCTCTTGTAGGCTTTGGAATCTCTTCAAGGGTGAGACTCGATACCCCCTCGTTGCTACCGTCTTCTAGATTGCATCTTGGCTTGGATTGCGTGTTCGCGGTAGGAAATTTTTTGTTTTCTATGCAACGTTATCCTACACTTTTGTGATGTTTTCTTCTATTTATATCTGTTAGGGCACGTGTTCTTGAGGTTAATTCTGGTAAAATCTTCGAACGCAAGGATAGAGCAACTTACTGATCGATACCTCAGAAAAGCACCATAGTGAAGCCACTCATTTAGGTTTCTTCTCCAACTCATTTTGTATTATTGTTTTGTTCAGTGAAGGAACAACTCCAACATCATGTACATGTTCACTGAATAGAAACTTGCCATGGCTTGCTGAGAGCTGGAGTAAGCTGGAGCTGGAGCAAAAAATGTTTAGAGCCCCTTACAGGTAGGTGCATGATTCTACTTGCACTCGGATAAAAATGTATATTCAAATTTGGTACATCATCCTTCTTTTCTTGTGTTTCTTGTTCTAGCTCTCTGCACCACATGTACTCCCTCTGATGTAAACGTGTTGATGGTTTAATAAAAAAGTCAACTTCAGGTGGTTTTTTTTGCCCCACCGTTGAGCTGTCAAAAAAATATCGGTTCAGGAAATTGTCATTTGTTTGTATCGTGGGCCTTATTAAATCTTCTTGACCCACTGAACAGCCAAGAGTATCGTGCTTTGAGTCCATGGCCACCGGTCCATCTTATGCATTGGGTTGGTTGATTCCTTATTTTGTCCGGTTTCATTAGAAATCTTAAGAATACTTTACACGGCGATGTCTGAGTTCTGGCATCCATCTGGTTCTTCCAATGATGGAAGAGAGATAGGAGACCATGTAGGTTTATTTCCACTAGCTAAATTGTTGTTTCTATGCAGAATGATTAATACTGGTCTTTATTTTCCGCGGTAGGTTAGATCATGTGGTCCATGCTTTCAAACTCTACCACATGCTAGGTTAGCATAATGGTGGCGTTCTCTTCTCATGGGATTTTTTTGCTTATTATCTGTCGGCATAAATATTGAATGTCCTGTTGAAATAACAATATAAACTTCTGAGGCTAAGACAGGAAAATCATCAGCTAGAGAAAAAACGAGTACAGTTAGCATCAGCTTTGAGAGTCTTCGACTCCATTCATATCTTTATTTCTATTATTTGATTTTCTATGTGTAGGTAAATTTTAGCGCACGGATTTTTTTTGGTTGTGTATATTGTTTGCATGTGTTTTAGGTCTTTTGAAAAGTTCAGAAGTATGAGAAATACAAGCGGCCAATATATAATTCCTCGATCACCTGTGAGGTACAAGAACAGAGGGCTTTGTTAAAAATGGTTTTGATATTATAGGAGCTTAGATGTGTGGGCCACCGCTGTTTTAGCAGTGTACTCTGGTATTATTTTGCCAAGTGATTCTTATGGGTCAATCATTGACATCGATCAGTTGTCTCATTCCATGGTTTCACCCTCTGTTAACCATATCCTCTCGGAACAGTTATTGATTTATCCTTTATTTTCAGGTCAGGACCCCTCTTGTTCAGGTCACCATTAAAAGGCAATATATGCTAGAATGGGAATTGAAGGTTCTCGTGATGGTGCATACTTCTGGAATTACATCATGTGAAATGGGGACATGAAATTCATACCTATGTACTTGAACCTACTAGAATATATTTTTCTTCTTTCGGAACTTAATTAATTGCACTGCATTTCTCTACTTTTTCATCTGGTGACGTGCATCTGGCGCTATTTCTGTAATGGTTAGCTGACATGTGAAGTACTATTAGTCCAGTTATTTAAGTCTTTGACATTCCATGTATTATCACCCCCACTCCCTGGTAAAGTGGATTGATCTATGCGTACACTTGACTTCCTGCTTTCTTATATTAATAGATTTCCATACATATTTAGTATAGCGTTTTACAAAACGTTTGTTGGTCCGATAGACCGGGGTTGCAATTTGTTTTGTTCTTGATGCCTGCCACCTTTTCAAAATCGCGTCAGATTTTTATACATATTTAGTATAGCGTTTTACAAAACGTTTGTTGGTGACAGGGTTGCAATTTGTTTAGTTCTTGACGCCTCTTGCCTTCTCAAAAATTGCGCCACAATTTGTTTACACCCTGAACTTTTCAAAGAAATGGCTTTTTCATGCTAACACATATATAACGGTTTTCTCAGCTTATTATCAAGTGCTTATTATCAAGTGTATCACAAAACGATCATCAATGCGGAATAACGGGGTCGCGCGCCAAGGCGCGCATCAAAATCTAGTATTGTTCTAATAGGCTCCCTCCCCAATGTGTTTAATGCTTCTACATCTCCAATACCAAAGAGCAACAAGTAAAATAATAATAAAATGTCGTAAGTTAATTAAGATTCACATGTAGAGATCACATAGTATTTCGGTACTCACAAGTGCAGAACGGTTGAAATAATTGTATGGCTCGCAAGGAGGCGTTTTCGATGTTTCTAATGATTTCACGTAAGAACCATCACTCTAGATTATCTTTAGCTATATGTAATACTACCTCCATCCCAAAGCTTAAGGCCTATATTATTTTTAGAAGGTCAAACTATGTCAAGTTTGACTTAAGTTTTACCAAAAATCATTGACATGCAAATATATTTTCATATGGTATATATCTACAAAATATCATATTTTTGATAGATTCTCCTAAAATTTTCACTGAAGGTATTGTTGTTCTAGATTGCTCTTTTGTAACAATTCACACAGTCCAACATGTGAATCGATGTAACCTGAATCTCTATTGTTAATGACGACAGTATGTGCATAGAAGTAATCTGAATCATCTTGTCAATATACCCACCAGCGCCCTGGCGCGCCTTATCCCCTTCATAGGAGCAGCGCCTCGTGCTCGTCTTCATCCTCCTTCGAACCTGCCGCCACGCCCGAACACTCATGAAAATGAAGCCCTCCGTAGCATCCACACCTCTTCATCCGTAATCAAAGAAATATGTGGCTACACACCAATAAAATACATAAACGCTTCCAACCCAAACGGCCTCGTGGTGGCTGGCCGGCATCCATGGAACCAACCAACACACAGAAACCCCAAACTTCTCAACCTAAATCTAGACTCAACTGCAGGCGGCAGGATCTAAGAGCAAAACTCTAACCAAATCGCGCAACCTCCGAACAAACATAGAGCAATGCAGGCATTACACACGCATGAGCACTCAGCCTACAGGGCGCTGCCAGGACAGACCTACATCCAGATCCAAAGAGCTTGATCCTAAAACGTGCATCGTGCACCCCAAGCATGGACGCACGCGCCACACGAACAGTGAACCTGATATTATCTGCCTGAAAAGCATAGAAAAATAGTTAGGGGGCAGAGGGTGGACTGGTATTGCGTGGGCTTGTTACAGCGGATCGCCGGATCTATCAATGCCAAGTGGTTGACGACTACCTGGAAACCGGATCATCGAAGAGGCTTGCAGAGGAGGACGAATAGTTCACCCTCCAACCTGCGCTTCACACCTCGCTGCTTTGTCTTATTTGAGGAAAGAAAAGAAGGGCAGGAGAGGGCCATCAATGGAGATGAGCTCGCTTAAAGGAGAGCGGACAACAACAGTGAGGT
The DNA here is from genome assembly GCF_019359855.2 of Lolium perenne. Classification (NCBI taxonomy): domain Eukaryota; kingdom Viridiplantae; phylum Streptophyta; class Magnoliopsida; order Poales; family Poaceae; genus Lolium; species Lolium perenne. The sequence continues at coordinate 269,736,872 of NC_067245.2, forward strand.
TGCCCCCCAGATCTGGCGTCCCCAAGATCGGCGCATCGCTGAACCCCTTCCCGTGTGCTCCTCCTTGCCGCCTTTGACGGAAAGTCGACATCGGCGGCAGCGCCGAAGACGGAGCGGTGACGCTCGATCTTCACCTCGCGCAATTAATGGAGCAGGTTTGGAGGAGACGAAGTGCATCATGCGATTGTTACTCATATCGCCGTTCGTGGCTCTCCGCCGGCCGTCAATCTCCACGGCGGAACCTGGGGGACGAATCAGTGCATATGGATGTCTCGGTGGTGCGGCGGCTCCTCTCAACCAGCGACTCCAACACGTTTCTTTGGTTATTAGGATGAGCACCCTTTTTTTTGTGAAAATTAGGATGAGCACCCTTTGACGGTTTGACCCCAAATGAACCGACTCTGGAAAATCTAGCCTGACACGTACGCCCGTTCGTGGCAGCGACGCTCATGCAAGTAGGACCAACGAAAGCGATGCTTCGATTAACCACGAAGGCTCGGAACCCTGGGAGCTCAGGGCATCTCCAACCGGGCGACCCATCCCGCGTCCGCGCGTCCAGATGGATCCAGCCGGACAAAAACCCGGCCCAGCGCGCGGACCCATCCCTAAAACGGATGCCCGCGGCGTCCGGATCGATGCAAACCCGGCTCAAATCTTGGCCGGGTTTGCGTGGCCGCGGACGCGAAAGGCTGGTCGCTCGCGTCCGCCCCTTGTCCGCCCCTGGCCCGCGTGTCATAGGCATAAATAATATTTTTCATTAAAAAGAACTCATTACATTTTTTTTAGCTACTACTTCTATCCTAAATACGTACGGGGCCGGCGGCCTCGCGCGACTCTCGCCGGCTCGCCGTCGGGCCGTGGATTTCACTCGACGCGGGCGGCTCGTACGTGTGAGGATTCCACTCCCGACACTACGGGCTGGGTGGCGCGTCGGCGAAGGCGCGGGCGTCGGCGTCGGCGTGGGCGGCGGCGCGGGCCTGGGCAGCTTGGAAGGAGGCCGTCATCCTCCTCCTTTCCGTCCGCGCACCTCGGGCGCGCTCGCGCTCCGCCTCCTGCGGCGGAATCATTCGCTTCCCGCATAGCTCCACCTCCTGCAGAGCGGCGCATTCCACAGCGGCGCACGCCTCAATGCGGACGCAGGCGGGGGCCTGGGCCTCGTGGATCTCCTGCCGCCGGCGCATGCGCTCTTGCCGGCCGCGCTCCGCCGACTCAGCATCCTCCCGGGCGCGCCGCTCGGGGGACGGCATCTGGATGAGGTGACGGGCTGCTCGCATAGCGAGCAGCTCGTTCTTACGGCCGAGGAGGTCGCCTAGCGGCGGCCGGCCCGCCAGATGCCCTCGTGCTCCTTCGTCACGCGCGTGAGGTCGGCGAGTCGCTCCTCGATGGTGGCGTTGATGTTCGCCAGCGCGAGGTCCTCCTCGTTGACGGGCTCCTCCGCGGCGGCCGTCCCCTCCTCCGCGGCCTCGTACCAGCCGTCCGCGGTCTCGTGCTAGCCCTCCGCGGCCGCCTCCACCATCTCCGCGTCACCGGCCTTCTTTGCCGCCGCCTCGGCAGCGATGCGGAGCGCCTCGTCGTCGGCGACCCACCGCGAGTCCGCGCGCTCCTCCTCCACCGTCCGCGGGAACCTGGCCCGGGCGGCGAGGGAGAGCTTGGCCCATGTGGCCTGCAGGGTGCGCGGCATGGCGACGGAGAAGGTGGAGTGGCCGCCGGAGAAGGTGGAGTGGGAGAGGAAGGTCTGGCGGTCTGTGTGAGACCGCCGCCGTCTTTTATAGCCGGCGGTCTGGCGGGAAACTAGGGCGCGCTCGGGCGCGAGCGCGCGCCAATGTCGTTTTCGCGCGCGCGGGAACCTTGGTGCGCGCGGAATCTTTCCCGCGCGTTCCACCGCCCACCATGGCTGTCCCGTCGAGGCCTGCCATGGCGCAGCGCCGCGCAAGGAAGACGAACCACGTGGCGTCTCTTTGGGTCGCCGCGTTGGGCGCACCGCGCGACCCAAACGGACACGCGGACGCGGGGCGCTGTCCGCGTGTCCTGGCGGCGACCCAAACGACCCAAAATGGACGGCCCAGCGCGTCCGTTTGGGTCGCCCGGTTGGAGATGCCCTTAGTGCTCTTTAGGGATACCAGAGAGACTCCCTGTGGGTAAACATGCTGAGTGGTTCAGTCCAATGAAAATAGCATGATCTCCCAAGTCCTTCATCGATACATTTCTTAATCCTTCGAGATCAACCTTGCGAATCTGGAACTTGACATTATCTGGGTACCTACTCTTCGCGTTTGTATAAATCACACGGACTTGCAAGAGATCACCCCACGGTGTAGATACCAGCTTTCTAGTAATAACAGGCGCATAGTGCCTATGCTCAATAACCACCTCCTTTGTTGGTCCATCCGGTGCATTAAGATCCCACTTATCCACTTTTCCGTGCAATGTCACAGCGTAGAACCTCCCATTGTGGTATGCACAGTCAGTGTACTGATCATGCTTGCTCACATCTAACATTGAAGCAGTTCGCCACTCGCTTTCTCCTGCCCTAACGAAAGAGAGCCAATCACTATCTCGGTGGATGATCATGGCAACATAGTCACCACCATTAGACGGGCTGCAGGACAACACAGCCTTCTGATAAAATCATGCTCCTAGATAATTTGCCTGATAGACTGTGTCACCCATAAAAAGATAATGTTCCAAGTTTCCTCCGCTGTCGTAAACTGCCCTCACACATGAGAAATCGGTGATTGGCGGGAGAGGGATCATGCACGACCTGAAAGGGTTGAACAGAACAAGATTGGAGAGGTCGTTTACCAGAAACAGCCATCCGTGGGACGCTCCACAACATGCAACGAAGCAACCCTTGGGAAAATTAACATTGTAAACCTTGTCCGCGTCAAGGAGATGGCGGAACTTGCAGGTTGCTGCTGCTGGGACCCATTTCATCTTGGATTTCAGCTGTAATTCCCTTTGCTCGAGGAAGTCGGCCCAAGACACGAGCCATGGCGTGCGAGAACGTGGGATGCCAGCTGCCGTTGCCGCCGAGCGCCATGACGCGCAGACGGCTGCAAACGCCAGGGCTTGTGGGAGCTCAACTCGTTGCAGGATGCTGAGAAGGAGATCCATTGGGAGGTCCGACCAACCGTATGGTGCTGCCATAGTAACTGAATACTTTAGGATATGTGCTTGCAGTCAACTTTGTTTTATAACAGTAGCAAACAAACTATCCAATTTATACATATCTATGACTCTACCAAGATTATATCCGTATCCCAAAGGGATCCGGAAAACCAAGTGGAAAGCTGAATAGAACACGGAAATGCTCATAGTCGGGTTGCACTCATACACGGATTTTGAAAGGAAAATCGAAGCATTAAGAAAAGTAACTGAGGGAAAAAAAAACATGCATCTCCCTACAAATCAATAAACCGAGCTAATTCGCTGCATCCTTGTACAACAACAGCTCCCTCCCGCCGGGTTGAAATTGAAACAGGGTGTATTTTTCTACGTTAGGTCAGCTGAGCAGAGATTGAGACAGACATACCCATAGCAGCCCCGGACAACTCATCGCCGGGGGAGGAGCCGACGGACATGGGGGACTGAAGACTATACATGATTGGGGAATTGCGTGATTAAAATGGGCTTCAGCTTTGTTTTAACTGAAAACCTCCACCACCTTTTTTGTTTTGTTTTGAGAATTACCTCCACCACCCTTATCTTGGCCGCTGTCTGTCTGGGCAATATAATGGGCTCTAACATTCATTACTTCTAAAGATAAATTTGGCCCATCTTGCAGGGCCCTTTAATTCAACCTAGCCCGATGCATCATTTGGGCTTCAAAACAATGTACTCACTAGTCACTCGATGCTCCAAAAACAAATTAAATACTCTACCACCAAGAATAAGAAATTCCACTCGCTCTCTCCTAAATAAAGGTGGAAGATTCATAGATCTTTGTAAGCATGGCCGTACGAAGATCCATCAGATTTTTCAGTATGCATGTTATATTGTGATCCAAATTCATATACTAAAGGCAGGCTAACTTCTGACGAGCGGAGCGAGGCCCGTCGCGGTACGGATCGTTGCCACCGTCTATATATATTCCTTGTAAGCCGCCGCTAGGGTTTTATCGCATCATTGTACACCCACGGCGTTTGTAAACACCACCGAAATAGTGAAGTTTTGCTGGCTAGCGCCCGTGGTTTTTCCCTTGTGTGTTGCAAGGGTTTTCCACGTTAAAATCTCGTGTCCTCTGCAGTGTTTTTCTTTTCGTTCTTCTTTTATTGTACATCTCGATTATAACAATGCACATAGATAGGGTAGCGGTGTTTTGGAATATGGGTGCATATGCTCCCTATATTTCGAAATACATCTTACATATATTTTAAGATTTAAAAAAATTAAACTAAAAGTTCGCACGTACATCTTTACGTGCTACATGCTCACAAAATCGTTTCATAAAAAATCAACTTATCATGTGACGTGTGTAAAAAAGACAAAATTCAGTGCTAAAAATAACGTTTTTCACAAGATAAACTTTCTCTTTTTTATATAGACCACACAAAATTTTCGTGAAACTTGACGAACGTACGTATATTATGGAGATGTATATGTAGAATTTTTTGTCCAAATTTTTTGACATTTCAAAATATGATTTTTTTAGTAGAGGGAGCATACGCACCCAGGAACCGAATTGAATTTCCGCATAGATCTTCATAAAAGAGTTGGTCCAAGATTCTTCATTTTAAGCTTTGGTTGAAGATTCTTCATTTTAAGCAAAAAAAAAAAATCTATCTTTCACCGGTCCCGATTGCTAGCCTATGTGAGTGATCATTCACTAATTTAACACACAGCAGGGACACCCCTGGCAACCATTGATCAATGCATCCATGATTACAAATTGTAGCAAAATAGAGTGGCTTTTAGTGGTGACACTCTTAGTAACAAAACCACTAACTCAGTACACATCACTGTTCTTGCACGGCACCGTCTTCCCGTCGTTGGGATACCAGTGCATGCTCTCATGGCCTTGTCACAGCTCTCTTCCCCTTATATGATTGTGAAGGACTGAAGGCTCCTGGTACGCATCATTTCTGCGGTGGCCAATCTACTATTCTTAGCTCTCCTTCTTGCTTTGATTTCCAGTCATTCAGAGAATCTTTGCAAGTCTTTTCAGGCACCAACCGCGAACCAGGCACGCATGAACGGATGATGACTGAAGATGATGAGCACGCGAGATGAAAACGAACGAATAGTACAGGCAGCAAGTTTTCATCTGATCTGATGGCCATTCTTGGCTTGTGGATACGATATGTGTAGAGAAGTAAGGTCTGCTATTATAACCAGAGACAACAGCAATCAGTGATACTTGACATTAGATTTTAACCATTGTTGCAGGCGCTATTTTCAGGAACCGTCTCTCCGCATGTTAATTGGCCTGCTGTCCTGGCAACATGGTTGCTAGTGTGTCAATATCACATGCTTGTCCGATGCTGTTATTGTCGTTTGGTACATACGGGGATATGGGACGGATGTTCTCCTTTCAGAGCGCGCGCGAGGTGGATCATGTTTCTAACATGGCTGCTTAAGAGCATCTCCACTCGTCCCCCGACGAGGCCCCCGAGCGACGTTTTTTCCATCCGGACGGCGAAATTCGGCCCAGTCGCGCCCCCGGTTCCTCGTTTTCGTCCGGATTTGCCCCTTCATCCATCCGGCGAGCCCACGCCATCCCCGGCCCTCCGGGGCGCGCTCGGGGACTCCGGATGAGTGAAAAGCGGGGAAGGGCCCGATCTGTCAGTGACTCGACGCACGAACCCCACCGCCACGTCGCTCAAAATCTCCCCCACCCCTCGTATCTCTCTCGCCGCCGGCACCACCCCGCCGGCTTGTTGCCCAGATTCCGCCGCCTTTCGACGACGGCCTATCTGGCTGCTCTTCCGCCGGCCTGTTCTCCGACTTTGGCCGGCTCCTCGTCGCTCGCGGCTCGGGTTGCCTCGACCACGCCCGTCAGGTGTTCGTCCATTTGCCTCGCCGGGCATGGACTCGGACGAAGAGGAGGAGCAGATGTTCGTCGAGCTTATGCAAGAAGAGATGGCAGCAGCCGCCCAAGACGACGAGCACATGATGATCCTCGGTTGCTTGGCAAGCATGTATGCCGGACTGGCAACTGGTCGACGTGGTGGGTCGGCACCAGGTCGCCGGAAGTGCAAGCCGAGACAGCGAATGGAGGGCTACTGCATGTTGTAAGCCGACTACTTCGCCGACAATCCATTGCACGGTGAGAGTGTTTTCCGGCGTCGTTTCAGGATGAGCAGAAAGCTATTTCTGCAAATTGTGTATGCCATCCGAGACTTTGATCCCTACTTCAGATGCAAGGCGGATTGCACTGGTTTGGTTGGATTTTCGTCACTGCAGAAGTGCACAGTGGCTATGAGGATGCCGGCGTATGGAGCTCCCGGTGATACTGCGAGATGACTATCTTCGGATGGCGGAGTCCACCGCCCTTGATTGTTTCTACCGGTTCTCAGGGGCCATCATAGCAGTGTTCGGGGACTACTACTTGAGATCACCCACCGTCGAAGACACTCGGAGGATCCTTGCAACCAATGTAGCTAGGGGTTTTCCAGGTATGGTTGGTAGCATTGATCGCATGCATTGGTAATGGAAGAACTGTCCGTTTGCGTGGCAGGGAAATTACAAGGGTCACAAAAAAGGCTGCACTGTGATACTTGAAGCAGTGGCTACCCATGATCTCTGGATTTGGCACTCTTTCTTTGGTATGCCTGGATCCAACAATGACATCAACGTCCTAAACTGCTCCCCGGTCTTTTTCAAGCTTGTTGAGGGTCATGCTCCCCCGGTGGACTATGTGATCAATGGTCGGCACTATAACAAAGGATACTACCTTGCAGACGGTATCTATCCAAAGTGGGCAACATTTGTGAAGACTATCTCCAACCCTAGCACCCCCAAACTTTGCGAGTTTGTCAAGAAACAAGAAGCTTGCCAAAAAGACGTCGAGCGTGCATTTGGTGTCCTCCAGCAGAGATTTGCTGTCGTCCGGTTCCCCGCTATGACTTGGTCGAAAGATCAGATGTGGGAGGTGATGAACTGCTGTGTGTGCCTACACAATATGATTATTGAAAATGAGCGAAAGCATCCGGTTCCTCTGGCTGAGCAAGAAGCACCATATGAGAGAGAGGGTCCTCTTGCACAGCCTAATCACCAGGTGCCTCCATCATGGGCCGCCTTCTTTGCTATACGCCAGGAGATTCGAGACTCTACAATGCATCAGCTGCTGCAAGATGATCTGGTGGAGCACATATGGAGGCTCCGAGGCAACGCCAACGCCGACGCCAACTAGTCTGTCTTAATTTGTTTGAAAAATTATGAAATTGTGTGCTTCATTTGTTTCAGCACTTGTTAAACATTGTACTGATTATCGCCGAATTTGTTTCAGCAATTTTCGTACTTTTGGTCGCCGAACTTGTTAAATTTTATGTTAAATTTGTTTGAAATATGTCAAATGGTCGAGGTTGGGGGTTTCCTGCCGGGGGGACGGCAGGAACTTCGGCGCTCCCCACGCCAAATCTTCCTCCAATCCGGACGAAAATTTCGCCGGATTTGGGCGTGGGGAGCGCCAACGAGTGGGGATGCTCTAAAGACGAAGCTGATGAGGTAGTACTCCCTCCGGCTGGGTTTAATTGATGCCCGGCATGCAGACATGCTTTACTAGCTAGCTTGTACTCCGGGTTGATCAAACAAGAACAGAGGTATTTAGGTTAATTTTCTAGTGCACACCGTCGGCTAGATGCAAATATATTTTTCTGAACTTTTTTTTCCTATTTTTTTCGATAGGTAAGACAACTTTCTGTTTATGTCTTTACGCCACCCTCAAACAAACCGAAATTGGGGTTGTTATTGGAGATGTCTGAATATTGCTCATGAGCAAGCACAAATGCACCAGAAACGTAAGCCTAAATACATATTTATTAATGTTAAAGAAATCGGTAATTATTAACTACTCGATTCGCTTGGAAATAGCGATCAATCAGAGCGATTAACTATTTTAATCGATCGGCTATTAATCGTTCATGAAGGAGATATGCCCTAGAGGCAATAATAAAGTGGTTATTATTTATATCTTTATGTTTATGATAAATGTTTATATATCATGCTAGAATTGTATTAACCGAAACATTAGTACATGTGTGATATGTAGACAAACAAGAAGTCCCTAGTATGCCTCTTAAACTAGCTTGTTGATTAATGGATGATTAGTTTCATAATCATGAACATTGGATGTTATTAATAACAAGGTTATGTCATTGTGTGAATGATGTAATGGACACACCCAATTAAGCGTAGCATAAGATCTCGTCATTAAGTTATTTGCTATAAGCTTTCGATACATAGTTACCTAGTCCTTATGACCATGAGATCATGTAAATCACTTATACCGGAAAGGTACTTTGATTACACCAAACACCACTGCGTAAATGGGTGGCTATAAAGGTGGGATTAAGTATCCGGAAAGTATGAGTTGAGGCATATGGATCAACAGTGGGATTTGTCCATCCCGATGACGGATAGATATACTCTGGGCCCTCTCGGTGGAATGTCGTCTAATGTCTTGCAAGCATATGAATGAGTTCATAAGAGACCACATACCACGGTACGAGTAAAGAGTACTTGTCAGGAGACGAGGTTGAACAAGGTATAGAGTGATACCGAAGATCAAACCTCGGACAAGTAAAATATCGCGAGACAAAGGGAATTGGTAATATATGTGTATGGTTCATTCGATCACTAAAGTCATCGTTGAATATGTGGGAGCCATTATGGATCTCCAGATCCCGCTATTGGTTATTGGTCGGAGTGAGTACTCAACCATGTCCGCATAGTTCTCGAACCGTAGGGTGACACACTTAAAGTTGGATGTTGAAATGGTAGTTCTTGAATTATGGAATGAAGTTCGAATATTTGTTCGGAGTCCCGGATGAGATCCCGGACATCACGAGGAGTTCCGGAATGGTCCGGAGAATAAGATTCATATATAGGATGTCATTTTATGTGAAATAAAATGTCGCGGAAGGTTCTATGGAAGGTTCTAGAAGGTTCTAGAAAAGTCCGGAAGAAACCACCAAGGAAGGTGGAGTCCACAAGGGACTCCACCTCCATGGCCGGCCAGCCCTAGTGGGGGTGGAGTCCCAAGTGGACTCCACCATAGGGGGCCACCCCCCACATGGGAGGTGGGAATCCCACCTTTGGGTGGGAGTCCTAGTTGGGCTAAGTTTGCCCCTCCTATGGAAGGTTTTGGTTTGGTCTTATTCGAAGACTTGGACACCAACACTTGGGATCCACCTATATAATGAGGGGCCAAGGGAGGGGGCCGGCCACCCCAAGACCATAGCTTGGCCGCCCCCTTGAGTGGCCGGCCACCCCCTCCCAAAACCCTAGCTTTGCTCCTCCACTTCATATTGTCCGGTTTGCTTAGCGAAGCTCCGCCGGACTTCTACACCGCCACCGACACCACGCCGTCGTGCTGTCGGATTCAAGAGGAGCTACTACTTCCGCTGCCCGCTGGAACGGGAGGTGGACATCGTCTTCATCAACAACCGAACGTGTGACCGAGTACGGAGGTGCCGCCCGTTCGTGGCGCGGAACCGATCGTGATCAAGATCTTCTACGCGCTTTTGCAAGCGGCAAGTGATCGTCTACCGCAGCAACAAGAGCCTCATCTTGTAGGCTTTGGAATCTCTTCAAGGGTGAGACTCGATACCCCCTCGTTGCTACCGTCTTCTAGATTGCATCTTGGCTTGGATTGCGTGTTCGCGGTAGGAAAATTTTTGTTTTCTATGCAACGTTATCCTACAGTGGTATCGAGCCGTGTCTATGCATAGATGGTTGCACGAGTAGAACACAATGGTTTGTGGGCGTTGATGCTCTTGTTATCTTTAGTTTGAGTACTTTGCATCTTTATGGCATAGTGGGATGAAGCGGCTCGGACTAACTTTACATGACCGCGTTCATGAGACTTGTTCCTCGTTCGACATGCAACTTGTATTGCATAAGAGGCTTTGCGGGTGTCTGTCTCTCCTACTATAGTAAAGATTCAATTTACTCTTCTATTGAAAACATTAGTATCAACGTTGTGGTTCATGTTCGTAGGTAGATTAGATCTCTCTCGAAAACCCTAAACCACGTAAAATATGCAAACCAAATTAGAGACGTCTAACTTGTTTTTGCAGGGTTTGGTGATGTGATATGGCCATGATATGATGATGAATATGTATGAGATGATCATTATTGTATTGTGGCAACCGGCAGGAGCCTTATGGTTGTCTTTAAATTTCATGTTGAGTAGTATTTCAAAGTAGTTGTAATAGTTGCTACATGGAGGACAAACATGAAGACGGTGCCATTGACCTTGGTGCTACGCCGACGATGATGGAGATCATGCCCGAAGATGATGGAGATCATATCCGTGCTTTGGAGATGAAGATCAAAGGCACAAGAACAAAAGGGCCATATCATATCACATATGAACTGCATGTGATGTTAATCCTTTTTATGCATCTTATTTTGCTTAGATCGCGACGGTAGCATTATAAGATGATCCCTCACTAAAATCTCAAGATAATAAAGTGTTCATCCTTAGTAGCACCGTTATTAAGTCTTATCGTTTCGAAGCATCTTGTGATGATCGGGTGTGATAGATTCGATAAGTACATACAACGGGTGCAAGACAGTTTTGCACATGCGGATACTAAGGTGGCCTTGACGAGCCTAGCATGTACAGACATGGTCTCGGAACACGTGATACCGAAAGGTAGAGCATGAATCATATGGTTGATATGATGAACACTATGAGTGTTCGCCATTGAAATCACACCTTTTCTCGTGATGATCGGGTTTAGGTGCGGTGGATTTGGTTCGTGTGATCACTAAGACAATGCGAGGGATATTGTTTTGAGTGGGAGTTCACCTAGGGTTTTAATTATGTTGAATTAAAATTTGAACTCAATTTGTCATAAACTTAGTCTAAACTATTGCAAATATATGTTGTAGAGATGGCGTCCTCAATCAATTTTAATCAGTTCCTAGAGAAAGAGAAACTTAAGAGAAACGGTAGCAACTTCACCGACTGGTTCCGTCATGTGAGGATCTTCCTCTCTGGCGGAAATCTGCAATTTGTGCTTGATGCACCGCTAGGTGACCCTCCTGCAGAAGATGAATCCGATGAAGTAAAAGCTGTTTACGCAACTCGGAAAACTCGGTACTCTCAAGTTCGGTGTGCCATCTGTGCGATGCGGAATCCGATCTTCAAAAACGTTTTGAGCACCATGATCCTCATGAGTTGATGAATGAGCTGAAAGCTATATTCGAGACTCATGCGGCAGTGGAATGCTATGAAGCATCGAAACATTTCTTGGTGTATGATGGAAGAAGGCAGCTCCGTTAGTGAGCACATGCTCGCCATGACCGGGCATGCGAAGAAACTTCGATGACTTGGGAATAGTGATTCCTAACAGACTGGGGATTAATCGTGTCCTTCAATCACTGCCACCAAGTTACAAGAACTTTGTGATGAACTACAATATGCAGAACATGAACAAGGAGTTACCTGAACTCTTTGGCATGCTAAAAGCTGCTGAGATTGAGATCAAGAAAGAGCACCAAGTGTTGATGGTCAACAAGACCACCAGTTTCAAGAAACAGGGCAAGTCTAAGGGAAAATTCAAGAAGGGTGGCAAGAAAGCTGCCACGCCTCCTATGAAACCTAAGAACGGCCCTAAGCACGATCTTGAGTGCTATTACGCAAGGAGAAGGGACACTGGAAGCGTAATTGCTCCAAGTATCTCGGCTGATCTAAAGAGCGGCCTTGTCAAGAAGAAGAAAGAAGGTATATCTGATATACATGTTATAGATGTTTATCTCACTAGTTCTCGTTCTAGTACACGGGTATTTGATCTTGGTTCGGTTGCTCATATTTGTAACTCGAAACAGGAACTAAAGAATAAACGACAAGCTTGAAAGATGAAGTGACGATGCGCGTTGGAAACGGATCCAAGGTCAATGTGATCGCATGATGGGACACTTCCTCTACATCTACCTTCGGGATTAGTTTTAAGCCTAAATAATTGTTATTATGTACTGCGTTGAGCATGAACATTATATCTGGATCTTGTTTAATGCAAGACGGTTATTCATTCAAGTCTGAGAATAATGGTTGTTCTATTTTTATGAATAATATCTTTTATGGTCGAGCACCACAAAAGAATGGCTTATTTCTGTTAGATCTCGATAGTAGTGATACACATATACATAACATTGATGCTAAGCGAATTAAACTAAATGATAATTCTACTTATATGTGGCACTGTCGTCTTGGTCATATTGGAGTGAAACGCATGAAGAAACTCCATACCGATGGATTACTAGAATCACTTGACTTTGAGTCACTTGATAGATGCGAAGCATGTCTAATGGGAAAAATGACAAAGACTCCATTTTCTGGTATGATGGAGCGAGCTACTGACTTATTGGAAATCATACATACCGATGTATGTGGACCAATGAGCGTAGCATCGCGCGGTGGTTATCGTTATGTTCTAACCTTCACAGATGATCTGAGTAGATATGGGTATATCTATTTCATGAAACATAAATCCGAAACTTTCGAGAAGTTTAAGGAATTTCAAAGTGAAGTAGAAAATCAACGTAACAAGAAGATCAAATTTCTACGATCTGATCGTGGAGGTGAATATCTGAGTTATGAGTTTGGCATGCATTTAAAGAAATGCGGAATACTTTCACAATTGACACCGCCGGGAACACCTCAACGAAACGGTGTGTCCGAACGTCGTAATCGAACTCTCTTAGATATGGTTCGTAGTATGATGTCTCTTACTGATTTGCCGTTATCATTTTGGAGTTATGCATTAGAGACAGCCGCATTCACTTTAAATAGAGCACCATCAAAATCCGTAGAAACGACACCGTATGAATTATGGTTTAATAAGAAACCTAAGCTGTCGTTCCTGAAAGTTTGGGGTTGCGAAGCCTATGTAAAGAAGTTACAACCGGACAAGCTAGAACCCAAAGCGGAGAAATGCGTCTTCATAGGTTATCCTAAGGAAACTATAGGATACACTTTCTATCACAGATCCGAAGGCAAAATCTTTGTTGCTAAGAACGGAACCTTTCTTGAGAAAGAATTTCTCACTAAAGAAGTGACTGGAAGAAAAGTAGAACTTCGATGAGATTGATGAATCTATACTCGTTGATCGAGTAGCGCAAGATCGGAAGTTGTACTGTACCGCCTACACCGGCAACGAGAGGAAGCTAATGATAATGATCATGAAACTTCGAACGAGGAAACTATCCGAACCTCGCAGATCGACAAGGGAACGTGCCACTCCTGATTGGTATGATCCTTGTCTAAATGTCATGATTGTGGATAACAATGATGAGGACCCCTGACGTATGAAGAAGCGATGATGAGCCCAGATTCCAACAAATGGCAAGAAGCCATGAAATCCGAAATAGGATCCATGTATGATAACAAAGTATGGACTTTGGTAGACTTACACGATAGCCGAAAGGCTGTCGAAAATAAATGGATCTTCAAGAGAAAAACAGATGTCTGATGGTAATATTACTGTCTATAAAGCTCGACTTGTCGCAAAGGGTTTCCGACAAATTCAAGGAGTTGACTACGATGAGACTTTCTCACTGTAGCGAAGCTGAAATCTGTGAGGATTTTGTTAGCAATAGCTGCATTTTTCGATTATGAGATTTGGCAGATGGATGTCAAAACGGCGTTCCTTAATGGAGACATTGAGGAAGAGTTGTATATGGTACAACCCAAAGGTTTTGTCGATCCTAAAAATGCCGACAAAGTATGCAAACTTCAGCGTTCAATCTATGGACTGAAGCAAGCATCGAGAAGTTGGAACCGACGCTTTGATAAGGTGATCAAAGACTTCGGGTTTATACGGTGTCATGGAGAGGCCTGTATTTACAAGAAAGTGAGTGGGAGCTCCGTAGCATTCCCGATATTATATGTAGATGACATATTATTGATCGGGAATGATATAGAACTATTAAGCAGTGTTAAGGGTTATTTGAATAATAGTTTTTCAATGAAAGACCTTGGTGAAGCATCGTATATATTAGGCATCAAGATTTATAGAGATAGATCAAGACGTCTAATAGGGCTATCACAGAGTACATATCTGGACAAGATTCTAAAGAAGTTTAGAATGGACGAAAGTAAGAAAGGGTTCTTACCTATGTTACTGTGCAAGGTATTGAGTAAAACTCAAGGACCGGCTACGGCAGAAGAAAGAGAAAGGATGTGTAACATCCCCTATGCCTCGGCAGAGGATCTATCATGTATGCCATGCTATGTACTAGACCGGATATAGCACATGCCGTTAGTTTGACTAGCAGATATCAAAGTGATCCAGGAATGGAACACTCGGGACAGCGGTCAAGAATATCTGAAGTACTTGAAAAGAACTAAGGATATGTTTCTTTGTTATGGAGGTGACCAAGAGCTCGTTGTAAACGGTTACACCGATGCAAGTTGGAACACCGATCCTGATGACTCTAAGTCACAATCTGGGTACGTGTTTATATTGAATGGTGCTGCGATGAGTCGGGCAAGCTCGAAGCGGTGCACGGTGGCGAAGTCTTCAACAGAATCAGAGTACATAGCGGCCAGAGGCTTCATCGAAGCGGTATGGATGAAGAGGTTCATTGTAGAGCTTCGGTGTGGTTCCGAGTGCATTGGACCCATTAATCATTTATCGTGATAACATGGGTGCCATCGCCAATGCACAAGAGCCAAGGTCACACAAGAGGCTGAAGCATATCAAGCTGCGTTACCACTCGATTCGCGAGTACATCGAAGATGGAGAAGTAAAGATTTGCAAAGTACACACCGATCTGAATGTACCAGATCCGTTGACTAAAGCTCTGCCTACGGCAAAGGATGACCAACACGAGAATGCCATGGGTGTTAGGTATATTACAATGTAATCTAGATTATTGACTCTAGTGCAAGTGGGAGACTGAAGGAGATATGCCCTAGAGGCAATAATAAAGTGGTTATTATTTATATCTTTATGTTTATGATAAATGTTTATATATCATGCTAGAATTGTATTAACCGAAACATTAGTACATGTGTGATATGTAGACAAACAAGAAGTCCCTAGTATGCCTCTTAAACTAGCTTGTTGATTAATGGATGATTAGTTTCATAATCATGAACATTGGATGTTATTAATAACAAGGTTATGTCATTGTGTGAATGATGTAATGGACACACCCAATTAAGCGTAGCATAAGATCTCGTCATTAAGTTATTTGCTATAAGCTTTCGATACATAGTTACCTAGTCCTTATGACCATGAGATCATGTAAATCACTTATACCGGAAAGGTACTTTGATTACACCAAACACCACTGCGTAAATGGGTGGCTATAAAGGTGGGATTAAGTATCCGGAAAGTATGAGTTGAGGCATATGGATCAACGGTGGGATTTGTCCATCCCGATGACGGATAGATATACTACGGGCCCTCTCGGTGGAATGGCGACAAATGTCTTGCAAGCATATGAATGGGGTCATACGAGACCACATACCACGGTACGAGTAAAGAGTACTTGTCAGAGACGAGGTTGAACAAGGTATAGAGTGATACCGAAGATCAAACCTCGGACAAGTAAAATATCGCGAGACAAAGGGAATTGGTAATATATGTGTATGGTTCATTCGATCACTAAAGTCATCGTTGAATATGTGGGAGCCATTATGGATCTCCAGATCCCGCTATTGGTTATTGGTCGGAGTGAGTACTCAACCATGTCCGCATAGTTCTCGAACCGTAGGGTGACACACTTAAAGTTGGATGTTGAAATGGTAGTTCTTGAATTATGGAATGAAGTTCGAATATTTGTTCGGAGTCCCGGATGAGATCCCGGACATCACGAGGAGTTCCGGAATGGTCCGGAGAATAAGATTCATATATAGGATGTCATTTTATGTGAAATAAAATGTCGCGGAAGGTTCTATGGAAGGTTCTAGAAGGTTCTAGAAAAGTCCGGAAGAAACCACCAAGGAAGGTGGAGTCCACAAGGGACTCCACCTCCATGGCCGGCCAGCCCTAGTGGGGGTGGAGTCCCAAGTGGACTCCACCATAGGGGGCCGGCCACCCCCCCACATGGGAGGTGGGAATCCCACCTTTGGGTGGGAGTCCTAGTTGGGCTAAGTTTGCCCCCTCCTATGGAAGGTTTTGGTTTCGGGTCTTATTCGAAGACTTGGACACCAACACTTGGGATCCACCTATATAATGAGGGGCCAAGGGAGGGGGCCGGCCACCCCAAGACCATAGCTTGGCCGCCCCCCTTGAGTGGCCGGCCACCCCCTCCCAAAACCCTAGCTTTGCTCCTCCACTTCATATTGTCCGGTTTGCTTAGCGAAGCTCCGCCGGACTTCTACACCGCCACCGACACCACGCCGTCGTGCTGTCGGATTCAAGAGGAGCTACTACTTCCGCTGCCCGCTGGAACGGGGAGGTGGACGTCGTCTTCATCAACAACCGAACGTGTGACCGAGTACGGAGGTGCTGCCCGTTCGTGGCGCCGGAACCGATCGTGATCAAGATCTTCTACGCGCTTTTGCAAGCGGCAAGTGATCGTCTACCGCAGCAACAAGAGCCTCATCTTGTAGGCTTTGGAATCTCTTCAAGGGTGAGACTCGATACCCCCTCGTTGCTACCGTCTTCTAGATTGCATCTTGGCTTGGATTGCGTGTTCGCGGTAGGAAAATTTTTGTTTTCTATGCAACGTTATCCTACAGTTCAAACCTACAAAAATTAGCACTTAAAAGTTAAAACACATGTATATAAAAAAGAAATAGTACATGGTCTTCCATATGTACCTCCATATTTTCTTCAACCCAAAAACCCATTAAAACATGTTCGCTTCTCCTTCCTAACTTAATCTTCAAGGTCACGAGCGACTGAGGATCCACCAGCTGTCACCAGATTCCCTCCTTCCGCTTCTCCTCCTCTGATCCCTTAAGTTTATGTTCTCTAACCACCTTTGCACGACATGTCTCCTCTTGCACCTCAACCAGGTACCCCAAAGAAGGTGGCCTCGAGCTCCTAAACAAGCTCCACAAGGTGGCCGAGCTCCTATATCTGAGGTCTGGTTGGCAACTGAAGGAGATATGCCCTAGAGGCAATAATAAAGTGGTTATTATTTATATCTTTATGTTTATGATAAATGTTTATATATCATGCTAGAATTGTATTAACCGAAACATTAGTACATGTGTGATATGTAGACAAACAAGAAGTCCCTAGTATGCCTCTTAAACTAGCTTGTTGATTAATAGATGATTAGTTTCATAATCATGAACATTGGATGTTATTAATAACAAGGTTATGTCATTGTGTGAATGATATAATGGACACACCCAATTAAGCGTAGCATAAGATCTCGTCATTAAGTTATTTGCTATAAGCTTTTGATACATAGTTACCTAGTCCTTATGACCATGAGATCATGTAAATCACTTATACCGGAAAGGTACTTTGATTACACCAAACACCACTGCGTAAATGGGTGGCTATAAAGGTGGGATTAAGTATCCGGAAAGTATGAGTTGAGGCATATGGATCAACAGTGGGATTTGTCCATCCCGATGACGGATAGATATACTCTGGGCCCTCTCGGTGGAATGTCGTCTAATGTCTTGCAAGCATATGAAAGAGTTCATAAGAGACCACATACCACGGTACGAGTAAAGAGTACTTGTCAGGAGACGAGGTTGAACAAGGTATAGAGTGATACCGAAGATCAAACCTCGGACAAGTAAAATATCGCGAGACAAAGGGAATTGGTAATGTATGTGAATGGTTCATTCGATCACTAAAGTCATCGTTGAATATGTGGGAGCCATTATGGATCTCCAGATCCCACTATTGGTTATTGGTCGGAGTGAGTACTCAACCATGTCCGCATAGTTCTCGAACCGTAGGGTGACACACTTAAAGTTGGATGTTGAAATGGTAGCACTTGAATTATGGAATGGAGTTCGAATATTTGTTCGGAGTCCCGGATGAGATCCCGGACATCACGAGGAGTTCCGGAATGGTCCGGAGAATAAGATTCATATATAGGATGTCATTTTATGTGAAATAAAATGTCGCGGAAGGTTCTATGGAAGGTTCTAGAAGGTTCTAGAAAAGTCCGGAAGAAACCACCAAGGAAGGTGGAGTCCACATGGGACTCCACCACCATGGCCGGCCAGCCCTAGATGGGGTGGAGTCCCAAGTGGACTCCACCATAGGGGGCCGGCCACCCCCCACATGGGAGGTGGGAATCCCACCTTTGGGTGGGAGTCCTAGTTGGGCTAGGTTTCCCCCCTCCTATGGAAGGTTTTGGTTTCGGGTCTTATTCGAAGACTTGGACACCAACACTTGGGATCCACCTATATAATGAGGGGCCAAGGGAGGGGGCCGGCCACCCCAAGACCACAAGCTGGCCGCCCCCCTTGAGTGGCCGGCTACCCCCTCCCAAACCCTAGCCGCCCCCCTCTCCTCCACCACATCCCGCACGCTTAAGCGAAGCTCCGCCGGATTTCTCCACCACCACCGACACCACGCCGTCGTGCTGTCGGATTCAAGAGGAGCTACTACTTCCGCTGCCCGCTGGAACGGGGAGGTGGACGTCGTCTTCATCAACAACCGAACGTGTGACCGAGTACGGAGGTGCTGCCCGTTTGTGGCGCCGGAACCGATCGTGATCAAGATCTTCTACGCGCTTTTGCAAGCGGCAAGTGATCGTCTACCGCAGCAACAAGAGCCTCATCTTGTAGGCTTTGGAATCTTTTCAAGGGTGAGACTCGATACCCCCTCGTTGCTACCGTCTTCTAGATTGCATCTTGGCTTGGATTGCGTGTTCGCGGTAGGAAATTTTTTGTTTTCTATGCAACGTTATCCTACAGTGGTATCAGAGCCGTGTCTATGCATAGATGGTTGCACGAGTAGAACACAATGTTTTTGTGGGCGTTGATGCTCTTGTTATCTTTAGTTTGAGTACTTTGCATCTTTGTGGCATAGTGGGATGAAGCGGCTCGGACTAACTTTACATGACCGCGTTCATGAGACTTGTTCCTCGTTCGACATGCAACTTGTATTGCATAAGAGGCTTTGCGGGTGTCTGTCTCTCCTACTATAGTGAAGATTCAATTTACTCTTCTATTGAAAACATTAGTATCAACGTTGTGGTTCATGTTCGTAGGTAGATTAGATCTCTCTCGAAAACCCTTAACCACGTAAAATATGCAAACCAAATTAGAGACGTCTAACTTGTTTTTGCAGGGTTTGGTGATGTGATATGGCCATAATATGATGATGAATATGTATGAGATGATCATTATTGTATTGTGGCAACCGGCAGGAGCCTTATGGTTGTCTTTAATTTTCATGTTGAGTAGTATTTCAAAGTAGTTGTAATAGTTGATACATGAGGTGAACAACCATGAAGACGGCGCCATGAACCTTGACGCTACGCCGACGATGATGGAGATCATGCTCGTTGATGATGGAGATCATGTCCGTGCTTTGGAGATGAAGATCGAAGGCGCAAAGACAAAAGGGCCATATCATATCACATATGAACTGCATGTGATGTTAATCCTTTTATGCATCTTATTTTGCTTAGATCGCGACGGTAGCATTATAAGATGATCCCTCACATTAATATCAAGATAATAAAGTGTTCTTCCCTCGTATGCACCGTTGTAACAGTTAAATGCGTTTGAAGCATCTCGTGATGATCGGATGTGATAGATTCAACGATTCACATACAACGGGTGTAAGCCATGTTGCACATGCGGAATACTTGGGTTTGCTTGACGAGCCTAGCATGTACAGACATGGCCTCGGGACAACGGAAACCGAAAGGTTGAACACGAGTCATATGGATGATATGATCAACATGTTGATGTTCACCATTGAAGCTACATCATCTCACGTGATGATCGGTTTTTGGTGTAGTGAATTTGGATCGTGTACCACTTAACAACTATGAGGGATGTTGTATTAAGTGGGAGTTCATTAGTAATTAGATTAAAACATGAACTAATTATCTTAAACATAGTCTGAGTAGTATTTTGAATTAATTTTGTAGTATTGGCATCCGTTTACTACTATGCGCTAGTCTTGTAATTGAGATAGAAATACTGTTAAAATCTGACAAGAAACTTTACGGTTTGGTACCGTATTGTTAAAGAATCAAGAATTAATTAAGTCCTATTGCAAACTTTTAGTAAACCTCACATTGTTGATTCAAAGAGCTATGGTTTCAATTAGTACCTAAAGTTATCTTGTCTCCGTGAAACTTGAAGTTCAAATCTGTTTGAAAAGTAAGGAGCTGAAAATTTAGTTTTCAGAAATAATCAAGGTATGAGATATATGTGATATCTAAGACCTTATTGCAAGATGATAGAATATAATTTGGTGAGACTACATGAACTCATAAGTTTTATGGGAATGTACGAAGGTTGAAGACGCAAGGCGTCACAATCCTCCAACTATTGGGGCACTAAGAATATTCGCATATCCATGAAGTGACCATCCTTAATATGCACCGTTGCTAAGACTCGTAGTTTCGAAGCATCACGTGATGATCGGGTGTGATAGATTCTACGTGTGCATAAAACGGGTGCAAGCTAGATTTGCACATGCAAATACCAAGGTTAAAACTTTACGAGCCTAGCATGTACAGACATGGTCTCGGAAAGTCGTCATGATATGATGGATAAAATTATGAGTGAAACTGTTCATCATATTACAAAGTTACTAATAGTGAAATCTGGAACACTTGTCATATGATGATCAACTTCAAAGTAAGAACCTCAAGGTTATTGGTATTTGACCAACAAACCTAGAAGTTAATGATGTTGATGTGTTTTTCTGAATAATGAGGAAAGCTAAAAGAGAAACTACAAAAGATTATTGGCAGAAAGAAAGAAAAGACTAGAATGTCTAGCTCAGGTGTATATAAATGATATACATGTTATGGTTGTATTCCTAGTTAGGTCTCACAATGAAATTCTTGGGTATTAGTACCATATTGGTTGGTATGAAGTGTCATACAAAACAAAGCAATACAAGAATACAATGGCCTAAGTGACTGACAAGGAATATGATAGGAATGCACGTCTGGAACAAAATAAAGTGTTATTATGTTCATCGTTGGCATTCTATCTAGCCCTTAGAATTTATAATAAAGAACTTAATAATTGTTATTTTGCTCTGGTCAAATGAAAACAATGAGTTGTTCAAATTATGACATTACTCCATGTACGATGGATAAGTTATTATAAATCTTAATGGCGAAACATACATACATAACACTGACGCTAAAAATGCCATAAGGCAAATGATTTGAATTCCACTTATTTGTGGAACCGCAATTTAGGTCATGTTAGAAAGGATCGCATGAAGGAACTCCATGCAAATGGATTTTTGGAGTCATTTGATTTTTGAATCATTTGACGCTTGCAAATCTTTTCTAAAGAGAATGATTAAAATACCGTTCATAGGCCAAGAGTTGAACGGGCAACAAACTTAGTGGAAAAATACATAATGATGTATATGGTTCACTGAGCATAGTTGTGTGCGGGAGATTCTTCTACTTCATGAAAACTTTCAATAATGAATTGAGTATATATATGGATATATTCGATAAGGAAGAAGTTTGAAACATTTGAATGGGTTCAAATAAATTTCAACATGAAGTGGAAATCAACGTAATAGAAAAGTCAAATATCTATGATTGGATCATGGTGGAAATATTTGAATTACGAGTTTTAGCGAACATCTAAGAGAGTTATGAAATTATTCTACAACTCACATTTCTTGGAGTATCATAATGATGATATAGTATCCGAGATATGTATCCAAACCTTGTTGGATCAATGATGAGATAAAATATTGATGCCATTATATTTTGTGGATTATGCTTTAGTGACTACCGCTTTTACACTGAATAGAGCATCATCATGATCCGTTGAAATGACACCATACAAGTTATGGCATGGGTATAAACCCTAATAGTCAACCAAAATCGGATGAATGTCTTTGTTGATTATCCCAGAGAATTGATTGGGAATTCTTCCCACTATGTAGACAAAGACAAAAGTGTTTGTCAATGTTTCTTACTTCCAAGAAATTGTTTCTAGTGAAGTATTTGAGTGGGAGGACAATATAATTTGATGAGGTTTATGAACCTGAGCATAATGATCAGTGTAGCGCAGCATCGGAAATTGGTTCCGGAAGCGACCACGACGATCATGGCTCCCATGACTACAAAGTGTTTTAGCCATGGAGATCGAAGTACATATTGAACCTACTGTAGGTATGGTTTACTTTGTGATCAAATAAATGATTTGTGGACAAAGGATTGATTTTGAACAATGATAAACCAACTACAAACAAAGAAGTTATGATGGACCCTGACTCCGTTAAAATGGCTATACGCCATGAAATCCAAGATAGATGAATACTTTATGAAAGTAAATGGATTTATGAAATTGATAGACTTGGATGAAATATCCTTGAAGAAAGCTTGACTTGTCGAAAAATTGTTTACGACAAAGTTCAAAGAGTTGAATACGATAAGATTAGATCTTCCGTAGCAATGCTTATAGTCTATGTGGATTATTCTAGTAATCACTACATATTTCTTTTATGAGATATGCTAGTAGGATGGCAAAATACACTACTTAACAGAAGTATGTATACAAGATACAACCAAGAGTTTTGCTGGTCCGTGGAATACTAGATAGCTATACAAGCTTCAATTGGATGAAGTAAGTATTACGGAGTTGGAATCTTCACCAGATGAAATAGTCAAAGAGTTTTTGATTTCATCAGAGACGATGAAGAGGCTTGCATTTGCAAGAAATTAAGTGGGAGCGCTAAGACACATTTATAATACTTTATGTAGGTGACATATAGTTGGTTATAGATGATGTAATTATATACTTGATTAAAAGGTTTCATTGAGAATTAACTTCAATGAAAGGATATGGACTAAAACAAATTTAGTGTCAAGATCTATGAAGATAGATTGAAACACATAAATAAGTTTAAGTCAAAGTACATATGATGGATATTGAAGTAGTTCAATATAGAAATATTAAGAAAATGTTCTTGTCATGTGAAGGTTTAACAAGACTTGAGTGTATCTGACACTCAATGAGTAAAAACACATGAGTGATTATAGATCACGAATAATATGTACACAATCAGATATCATGTGCTATAAAGTGTTATGAGCATATACCAGAATGATTCATATGATGATCATTGGACGACAGTAAGAATATCCTTGAGTACTTTAGAAGAACTAAGGATATATATATTTTTGTATGAAGAAATGACAAACAAATCGCTGTAAGGTGTTACACCGATATTGGTTTTGTCATATATAAAATATAATTTCAATCTCAAATTAGACTAAGTGTTGTTTTAAAAGTAGCACAATGAGCTAGAAGTTGTCTATGCTAGATTTAGAAGAGTTCTAAATATTGTGACGGAATCTACAAAAGAAGGCAGAGTATGTCATTGTTTTGACAATGACAAAGGATGTTAAGTCAAGAGGTTCTTTGAGAACTTGGTGTATTTCCGACAGAGTCAGAACTTTGAAGCTATATTGTGTGTGACAATATAAGTGACATATTTCAGACAGCGGAATTAAGGTTCCACCAGAAGATCAAACATATATAATGCCAACTCATTTGGAAATGAGTGATGCGTTGAGACGCAAATGAATTACAAAATACATACGTTTCTGAGCGTGTCAGATCCGATGACTAAAAACCTCTCCCGTGAGCAATACATGATAAAGCACCAGAAGGCCAAGGTGTTATATCTTTACAAATGTAAACTAGATTATTGACTCTAGTGCAAGTGGGAGACTGAAGGAGATATGCCCTAGAGGCAATAATAAAGTGGTTATTATTTATATCTTTATGTTTATGATAAATGTTTATATATCATGCTAGAATTGTATTAACCGAAACATTAGTACATGTGTGATATGTAGACAAACAAGAAGTCCCTAGTATGCCTCTTAAACTAGCTTGTTGATTAATAGATGATTAGTTTCATAATCATGAACATTGGATGTTATTAATAACAAGGTTATGTCATTGTGTGAATGATATAATGGACACACCCAATTAAGCGTAGCATAAGATCTCGTCATTAAGTTATTTGCTATAAGCTTTTGATACATAGTTACCTAGTCCTTATGACCATGAGATCATGTAAATCACTTATACCGGAAAGGTACTTTGATTACACCAAACACCACTGCGTAAATGGGTGGCTATAAAGGTGGGATTAAGTATCCGGAAAGTATGAGTTGAGGCATATGGATCAACAGTGGGATTTGTCCATCCCGATGACGGATAGATATACTCTGGGCCCTCTCGGTGGAATGTCGTCTAATGTCTTGCAAGCATATGAAAGAGTTCATAAGAGACCACATACCACGGTACGAGTAAAGAGTACTTGTCAGGAGACGAGGTTGAACAAGGTATAGAGTGATACCGAAGATCAAACCTCGGACAAGTAAAATATCGCGAGACAAAGGGAATTGGTAATGTATGTGAATGGTTCATTCGATCACTAAAGTCATCGTTGAATATGTGGGAGCCATTATGGATCTCCAGATCCCACTATTGGTTATTGGTCGGAGTGAGTACTCAACCATGTCCGCATAGTTCTCGAACCGTAGGGTGACACACTTAAAGTTGGATGTTGAAATGGTAGCACTTGAATTATGGAATGGAGTTCGAATATTTGTTCGGAGTCCCGGATGAGATCCCGGACATCACGAGGAGTTCGGAATGGTCCGGAGAATAAGATTCATATATAGGATGTCATTTTATGTGAAATAAAATGTCGCGGAAGGTTCTATGGAAGGTTCTAGAAGGTTCTAGAAAAGTCCGGAAGAAACCACCAAGGAAGGTGGAGTCCACATGTGACTCCACCACCATGGCCGGCCAGCCCTAGATGGGGTGGAGTCCCAAGTGGACTCCACCATAGGGGGCCGGCCACCCCCCACATGGGAGGTGGGAATCCCACCTTTGGGTGGGAGTCCTAGTTGGGCTAGGTTTCCCCCCTCCTATGGAAGGTTTTGGTTTCGGGTCTTATTCGAAGACTTGGACACCAACACTTGGGATCCACCTATATAATGAGGGGCCAAGGGAGGGGGCCGGCCACCCCAAGACCACAAGCTGGCCGCCCCCCTTGAGTGGCCGGCTACCCCCTCCCAAACCCTAGCCGCCCCCTCTCCTCCACCACATCCCGCACGCTTAAGCGAAGCTCCGCCGGATTTCTCCACCACCACCGACACCACGCCGTCGTGCTGTCGGATTCAAGAGGAGCTACTACTTCCGCTGCCCGCTGGAACGGGGAGGTGGACGTCGTCTTCATCAACAACCGAACGTGTGACCGAGTACGGAGGTGCTGCCCGTTCGTGGCGCCGGAACCGATCGTGATCAAGATCTTCTACGCGCTTTTGCAAGCGGCAAGTGATCGTCTACCGCAGCAACAAGAGCCTCATCTTGTAGGCTTTGGAATCTTTTCAAGGGTGAGACTCGATACCCCCTCGTTGCTACCGTCTTCTAGATTGCATCTTGGCTTGGATTGCGTGTTCGCGGTAGGAAAATTTTTGTTTTCTATGCAACGTTATCCTACAGCAACAACGAGGAACTAGTTGGCAACAACGGGAATCGAGCTACTGGAGGTGGAATCAAGAGAGAACTTTGCAAACCTACTTGATTCGGGCGAGGTAGCAGCTGGATGGGCGATTTTGCGTTCAAATATTTCTAACTCTTTTGACCCAAGTGTAGTAGTTAATACCTACTAATCAAGCTATTGGAGCGATTTTGTCGGGCTAATTAAACGATTAACACGGTACAACCAATCTTGAAACTCAACCACTTGAAGGCACCCTCGAGCTCCTGGACGAGCTCCTAAAGATTATCGAGCTCCTATATGTGAGGTCTGGTCAGCAACGGCTAGGAATTGGTCGGCGGCGGTGAGAATCGAGCTCCTGGAGGCGAGAGTAGAGAGGGAGCTTCGCAAACCTATTTGATTATGGCGGTGTTGCGGTTGGACAAGCGATTTGCGTTGAAAAATTTACAACGTTTTTCGCCCAGTGTATTAGTTAATTGGGAACATACATAGTAGCGATTAATTAGATTAAAGGATTAAAATAGCGGATTAGAGGTTTTCCATATGGTTAAATCCTGAGCAGCGATTAATTAGCCTATTAGTGTTGATTCGGCCGATTGTTTGGACAGTGATATTTATTTATATTTATCATTCGGCCGATTTGAAACATTTGCAACTTTTTTGACCCAAGTGTAATCACCACGATTAATAGGGCTAAACAATTAACACAGTACAACCTCTCTTGCACCTCAACCACTTGAAGGCAGCCTCGAGCTCCTGGACACGCTTCTCAAGATGGTCAAGGTCATGTATCTTAGGTCTGGTTAGCAACGGTAAGGAACTGGTTGGCATAGGCGGGAATCGTGCTCATGGAGGTGGGAATCGGGAGGGAGCTTCGCAAACCTACTTGATTTGGCGGGGTAGTGGCTTGATGGACGATTTGTATTGAAAAATGTGCAGTAGTTCATCGGGAACATACCTAATAATCAGGCTATCAGAGCGATTAATCAGACTAAACGATTAAAATAGCGGATTAGAGATATTTGATATGGTTAAATCCTGAGTAGCGATTAATTAGCCTATTACTGTTTATTCGGCCGATTGTTTGGACAGTGATATTTATATATATTTATCATTTGGGCAATTATTGTTCCTTTCCCAATTTTCTATATGCAGTGACACACACAGCATATGTTCATCATTTCCCAATTTCCTTTCTACCGCTTTGTACCGTACAATGTTGATGAGCTGCGTGCATGGAAGAGAATATTCTACTTTTACCCCACTTTTTCAACGTCCTAAAATTGGCAAGGGGAAAAGGGTGCAAAGCCAAAAGGAATTGTGGAAAGCGAGTAAACCCTCCTGAAAGTCTGCAAGAGATTCAAGATGGATCGAGAGCAAGGCAGCAAAGCGTAGCATGTGGCCTGCACGCACAGACTTTAATTCGGACCGGATTTGACCAACTATGGCTTGCACCTCCTTTGCCATGAGTATATGCATCTTTATTGAGGTGGACATAAAAGCTGCTTCGGGGTCCCTGAAAGATCGTACGAGTGGACCAACGCAGAGAGATATGGAACATTATGGTCCATGCTGGCCACAATGCAGATCGATTCATCCCTACATGTATATACATTACATTTTGAATCAACGGAAGGGATGATTGACTTTGTTTGATCGAGGGAGATCACGTATATCCTATACCTAGCTTTCAATTGAAAACGAGGTCGTGCATTAACCAGGTCTTGACTTCTTGCCACGAAAGTTTTTCTTTTCGCTGAATCGAGTTGTTAAGTACGTGCAGTTATTATGGCTTAATTAGCTATGCTACTCAGGTCCAACACGAGAACTACTTGTAGTTGTATATTTGATTCCGTGAGCAGAGATATGTACAGTTTTATGCTATCTGAATATCACAGGCTTAACAGAAATAAAAGGCTACAGTCCGCTACGTAACCCCAACCCTAGCCTAGCCTCCCGCACCCCCGCACCCCAACCCTCCCGCCGCCGCCGCCGCCGGCAGCGCCGCCGGGGCAAAGATCTCGGGGCGTGGCGGCGGCGGGGGCCCTCCCTCGTGACGCGTCGGGAACGGCGGCCAAGGAGTCTCTCACGCGGCGGCGGCCCTTCCGCCTCCCGGGGCGGCGGCGGTTGGACGGGGATGGAGGGGCGGCGGCGGTCCTCCTAGGGACGATCCAGCTGCGGGCTGCGGCCTCCCCGCCTCCCATCGGCGGCATGCCGGCGGTGGTGGCTGGTGGAGGCGGGCAGCGCCTTTCCCTCCGCCTCTCGCCGGTGAGGGGCGATGATCTTGGGCTTCTCCCGCGGTACAAGGACGCCCGGGGCAGCAGCCTTGGGTTCGACGGTGGAGGTGACCCTCTTCTTCGCCGGAGAGGATCGGCCTGCGGCTGGTGGTGGTGGATCTTTTGATCTATCACCGTGTTCCGGCGGCGAGATGGAGGTGCTTGGAAGCCGGCGATGGTGTCGCCGGTGGAGGGTTGGAGTGGCCAGCCCAGGATGGTCGCCGATGTGGGGTTCCGACCTGAATAAAGGCGGCGGTCCTAGGGCCTCTCTTGCGTGAAGAGGAGGACCTACCGGAGGCCTGGACTCGTGATCTGGCCGGAGTGTTGAGTTCCGGAAGGCTCCGTCGGCGAATGTAACAGTGCTTTTGCCTGGAGTTTGCTGGATCAGAGGTATTCGGTCGTGCGCACCCATGTTTTTATTCCGACAGATTGGTTCTGGAGGGAGCAGCGCGAAGCTCTTTTTCTGTGTTGACATCAAGTGACTATGGATCCATGATGAAAGTCGGAAGAAGAGAATTTCATGAAGGCCGGAGGGGAGGACTAGCTAAGGGAGGTTCAAGTCTCTGCGCTGTTGAGGGCCTTGCTTGGTGTTCCGGGCTTCACGGCAGCGGTATGAAAGTGGGGGCGACAACACAGGTGAAGTGCAGAGTTCTACCTTTCAGGGTGAAAACCCAAGGTCTGGCTTTAATTGGTTGTGCCTGGCAATGATCTTGGTGGAGGCATTGTTTTGAGAGCGGGGACCATCTTCAGGGTGAAAACCTAAGATCTTTGATCGGGCGACGACGGTGTTTGAGCACTGTTCCCTTCTTGGAGGCGTCGTTTTTGGAGAGTCTGTAATTCAGGTGTTGTCTTGGCGGTGGATGTATTGCTGTTGTTAGGCCCGAGATACTGTAGCGGGACTTTTGTTTCTTAGTTTTCTTTTCTTGTTTTTTGGCTGTGTGCATCCGTAGTGCCATTAGGGTGGTGCGTTGTTGCAGAGGCTGGGTGTAATTGGTATCTTCTTGATATTAATATATTCCCTTTGTCGAAAAAAAATCTGAATATCACAGATTAATGTGCTGCTGCAAGTTTACAGAGAGCATTTTGGTTCGACAGTTATGCACAGTCCCCATGTGTTTTTGCAGGTTGCTGATCTAAAACCCCTGCGCATCATCACGCCACGATCATGGTAGGGTCTTAGCCACATGAGAGAAAACTGACATGTCTCTGCAGAGTAATCATGCTTTGATGCGAATTAGGTGGTTCATGGCCCCTCTAATTCTTCCAGCGGGGTGTCATAATTAAAACGTCAGTGGCCTAACAGATGCAGATCACTCTCGTCAGCAATGTTCCAGAACACGATGATCCGGGCATTATACTTACCTCTTTGGCGAGACATACAGACGAGGACGAATTCAGTGGAAGATACCAAGTGCTAGCTGGACAGTCGCGTCTTGTGAAAATTTTGAGTTAGCGATGCCTCCACCACCCACATGTTGGACTCTGGTATTCACAGTTGAATACTCGCTTAGACTAGGAGTGGGATTTACAGCTTGTTTAATAGTCGGGCCATTTGAACTGATGGCGAGCATGATGCTTCCCTTGACAATACAATAATGGGCACTAACCTGCACGGAGTATGATAGCATATCCTCTTCGATTTGCAATCACGTGAAGGACTCGAATAGAGTGGACACTTGACAGTAGGATTAGCCACTTCTAATCCTGCTTCTTACGTTTGTAAATCCGACATTGTAGTTGGTACCACAACAGAGGTTCTAAACGGGGTTTTCTTTTGTTAGCTGGGAAAAAGGCCACGGGATCGGACAAAACGAAAGTGATTATTCCAACGAAAATCCGCTCCTTTCTTTTTGCCGTCGCTTAGGCTCACGTGGTGTTCTTGTCTACACCGTGTTTATTCAATCGATCGTGAATGAGTGTGAGTGAGTTGCGCGTAGCTAAGTTTGTGTCACTCTCTAGCTGTACGGCTACTCTACAGTGGGCGCCATATGCTGAGCTGCTCAACAATACTATGATGGATACGGTTCCTTTCATCGGTGGACCGTCCAAAAGTTTGAGCTCCTTATCCGGTGCTTAACTACGGCAATCAGGAGCTAGACAAGCCAGCTAGAACTAGAGGTTGGTTAACTAACGTACGTGCACTTCCTTTCCGTTCCCATCCCAAATTGTCGGCAACACGAGGTCAGGTAATGGCCAGTAAGGCAGGGCAATGAAAATGGCTAGAATTGACCCTTTTCAAAACTTATGCCTCGTTCTGAACGCAAGAACTTAAAAATGCAGGAACAGGAAAAAATAATGCAGGAATCGAGATGCAATGTATCCTAGATTCTTCTAGGGAACAATATCACACGAAAACTTCAAAAACGCCATTTGGATGTCACACAAGAAAAACACAAAAAATATTAACGTAAGAAGATGAAACACATGAGGTAAGAGTTCATGTTAGTTTTCCTCCGAAATTCATATGGAATAGCCTATGCCATACGAATTTTAGAGTGAAACGTTGGATTCATATTCCTTTGTTTCAACCGACCCCATAGGAAACTTTCCTATATGAATCCTATCCTCCAAAACTCCTATGTTTTTCCTTTGTTCCAAATAGGACCTTAAACATGAAATAAACCCATGTTATAAGAAAAATCCACATCCTAGCCTTTTCACATGGCGTCCCGCCTACGGCGTCATGCATATATTGCATGACGTTATAGGGTGCCATTAATCAAACCCTGAAACTTTTACAAATGTACTACTCCAATGTACTACTCCCTCCGTCTGGAAAAAAAAGCGTCAGACCATACATTTTGCAAAACAAAAGCGCTAATGATTTCTGTTACATCAACCTGAGCTCCACCTCCCTCGCCCTCACGGCTTCATTGCCCCTAGCCCGCACCCGCTCCTTCGCCCTGCGCTCACTCTCCCTGCTCCTCCGCCGCACTCCCCTCGCCTTGCCGCCAGGAACCACCGCCCCAGCATAAGCTCCTCCTCTACCGATTCCATGGCACATAACCCCCAAAATGCCACCCCCACAACAAACCCTAGATTCCCAAGATCTCGGCAAGGGGTTCCGCGTAGTTCCCTCATGCCCCAGTTGGTACTCCTCCTCTAGCCCTATCTTCGGCCGGCTGTCCTCCGACACTCCATCTCCTAGGCCGGCCTCTCTACCCATGACTACAGATTGCGATGCATGATTGTCAGTACTGCACGCAGACGGTGCGCCAAAGTGAAGGTTTTTCTGGTTTTAAATTGTTTTATTTGTGAAATGTAATTATGTTAGCCGCGAGATACTTTTTTCGGATCGGAGGCATATAACCTATGTTGAAGTTTCGGAAAATGGCGAGTTATATAACACGGGTCTTTGGAACATGGGTACTCCTGAACCCGACTAAACTTATCCACTAGTAAGTTAAATAGTTATCCGACCAACAAGTTACCGAAAATTTGGGAGATGGAGTTTCCGTTAGACTGTTTATTTGAAACCTATGATTTTTTCCTAAACAACATAATTTCGAATTTGGATATGAAAATTGGCACACACATATGTACGTTGCGTCATACTCCATATATTTGGGGCTGTGCAAAAATGACAAAACAATGCAAGATTTCAAAACCTTCAAATCTGTCAGATTTTGCCATTTTTGTGCAGCTCCAAATATAAGGTATTTCGAGTTGAAATTTTGGACATACGTAGATCCCAACATTACCTACATCAAGATTTTTTTTCCAGATTTTTTTTAAACTTTAAAGTATCATTTTTCGAATTTTTAAGGAAAAAACGATGTAGCTTGACGTACAAAAATCCACACGACATGGTACATGCCTGAACTCGATGTACGGATCCCTCTACCCTGACCGGAGTGGTGCCTTGATTGTGTGATTGAACAGGGCAGTGGAGAAGCGGCATGCAGCTGACTGTATGCCACTGTAGGGAGAAGCGCAGGAGCCTGGAATGAGCAGTGCAGGTACACACGGCTAGAGCCTCAGCCTATGCATAGGGCTGGCATTGAAGGTTGATGAGCCGAGAAGGCAGGGGAAGTCACGAGGCGCGGGATGAATGCCCGTCGCCAGTAGTGGTTGCACGGTGTTGAAGCCATGCCAGAGGTCGCTGGGCCACAGGTAAAAGGAAGCCCAAGCAAAAACATGGACGGTTTGTTTGGAGGTCCAAGGAAGTAAATTCTCCCTGCAGTGATTACGCAAGGGATTGGACCGGACCGGTCCACATCCCCGCATTTGGAACAGTGGGAAACATGAATGTGGAGATCGATTGGAAGAAATGAGGGATAAACAAGGACGCAAATATTTATGGATGTACTACTACAGCGCTGACGGAGCTTTACACTGTTTTTGTAATCTTTTTTTTTTTTGTAACATTGGGTGTTGTACAATGTTTGTGAAAACGATATGTTTGTGAAGATGAAAACCTTGTCTCTTTCCCCTGACCCCCTCCCGTCTCCCCGATGCGATAGGACGTAACCCTAGCTTCTGTCGTCGGAGATCCCGTCCCACCAACCCCTGCTCCTTGCTACCGATGGCAAGTGCCGTCGCGCGAAGCATGTGCGATGCATCGGTGGCGTAGCGCCATGGAAGCCAGACCGTCGTCCTGGTGACTCAGCTACCATGGGCGCCATGTCTGCGAACCAGATCATGGGGTGGCTACTACATCGGGTTTGGTCGTGGGCCTGGATCTGCTTGGTTGGCGGTGACACAACCTTCAATGGCTATTACTAGTCTGATGTACAAGAATTGGATAGAGGTTTATCGAGCAAGATCCGAGTGAATGTTCTGTTTTTGGCTGGTGGCTGAAATTGGTGATGGAAAACATTGACGAGGTGCCTCTAGCGAAACCCTAGATTCATGGATCAGATGATGTTGGTGCTCGTCTCGTTCCCCCTTGGGGCATCAATCTTGGATGATGTTGTTTGTTAAAACGATAATTCCTTTGTCCCATTGAAGTTATCTTAACTTTATCTAAATTAAATTGTATCTAATATATTCAAATTTAGATAAAGTTTAGACATGTTTCATGAAACTGAGGGAATATATTTGTTCTTCTATGTATATGTACTACCATAGTGTAGGGTAGACAATCCCAGTGTAGCCCGAAATAGTATTTGTGCAACCGAAGAAGGGTCTAGCATCCAGCAACCGTGTTAGCCACGAAACGGTAGCTCGAAATAGCAGAAGTAGTTACACAGGCCTTTGATGTTTTCTTGTCAGCTCCCGCGGCGCCGTACGTGTGTCACCACTGTTCCAGCCGTCCCTGCCTACTGTGCATTACATGCGTGATTTATGTACGGTGCAGTAGGCACCCGAGCCTAGAGAAGCAACGTCGGTCGAGCCGGAGCAGCACGTCAACGCTGTAAGCGTAGTTATGTTGATGTAACAAGGCGAGGAAGTTAATACTACACCCTACACCGTGTTAATTCGGCGACATGACGCGCGGCCGTGCTCCATGAACTGGGCGAGTATACTTGTTTGGAGA
Organism: Lolium perenne; assembly: GCF_019359855.2. NCBI lineage: Eukaryota > Viridiplantae > Streptophyta > Magnoliopsida > Poales > Poaceae > Lolium > Lolium perenne. The sequence continues at coordinate 269,770,414 of NC_067245.2, forward strand.
GCAGCGTCCCACGGTTGAATGCCTCCATCTCCACGCACGCTACGCTAAATCGTTTACATTTGAAAAAAACGTTTACAGAACGCAACTCTCGTTGCCAAAATAAAAGGAGCCCGCAGGCAGACCTGTCGGCTTACTTGCGTGAAAAAATGAAACGAAAGCACGGTTGAATGACCATGGAGAGCAAGAACAAGTGTTTGTGAAGAGCGAGAGCAGGAATGCAGAGGTAGCAAAGAGGCGGCAGACGGCAGGTCGGGACATGTGTATGCTGGCTACAGCGGCTGTGCGCCCCAGCCAGCCGGCACGGGCCAGCTACTTAACACCTGGTTGATCCGCTGCAGGCCGCAGCACAGTACCAAACAGGTCAATGCACCTCACGCACCCACACGAGCCCAAATTTACCTAGAGGAGAAAAGGTCGAAATGAATCCGAACTCCAAAACCTGCTATTTTTACCCATAAACTTGCGAATCCATGTCTAAATCAACCCTCATAACTGTTTGGTGCAGGTAAATCCGTCGGTCCTGTCTGTTTTTTCGCTATAGACTTCCTCTACGGCTCGGACTTAATGATGTTGGGGGGGGGGGGGGGGGGGAGGGGGGGGGACATCTTCCATAAATTTTTTGTTTAGAATTGAACAAAAAAGGAAAGGAAAAAAGGAATTTATAGGCACAGTGTTACCTCCTATATCCCCTGGTGTATGTATATTGGAGGAATAATAAAACTATTCAGTACAGCAGTCTCGCGCACCGCACCCCTTAAGCAACAATTCCAAAGGGGTTCCTGATGGGATTCGTAGCATAGAAAACAAAAAAATCCTACCGCAAGAACGAAAACACAAGCCAAGATCTAATCTAGAAGACGGTAGCAACGAGGGGATCACGAGACTAACCCTTGAAGATTTCCAAAGCCTACGAGATTAGATCTCGTTGTTGCAGAAGATGATCACTTGCCGCTTTCAAGCGCGTAGAAGATCTTGACGGTGCCACAATCGGGCAGCACCTCCGTACTCGGTCACACGTACGGTGTTGATGAAGACGACGTCCACCTCCCCGTTCCAGCGGGCAGCGGAAATAGTAGATCCTCCTCGAAATCCCGGCAGCACGATGGCGTGGTCACGGTGGTGGTGGAGATCTCCGGCAGGGCTTCGCCTATGCGCTGCGGGAGAGATATGTGGAGGAGGGGCGCTAGGGTTTGGGAGAGAGGGGGTGTAGGGCGCCGACCACTTGGGGGCTGCAGCCTAGGAGGGCTTGGTGTGTCCAGCCCCTCCCCTTGGCTCCTCATTATATAGGTGGAAGTCCCCAAGAGTTGTAGTCCAAGTCTTCGAATAAGACCCCAACAACAAAACCTCCCAAAAGTGGGAAACCTACTCAAGGGGGGAGTCCTATTCAAGGTAGGACTCCCACCTTTCCTTGAGGTGGGGTGGCCGGCCACCTTAGGTGGAGCCCACCTGGGACTCCTCCCCTTAGGGTTGGCCGGCCTAGCTAGTGGAGTCCCTCCGGGACTCCACCTTCCATAGTGATTTCTTCCGGACTTTTCTAGAACCTTCCATAAATGCACCGGATCATTTTCAAACTTGTAAAATGACTTCCTATATATGAATCTTATTCTCCGGACCATTCTGGAACTCCTCGTGATGTCCTGGATCCCATCCGAGACTCCGAACAAAACTTCGAACTCCATTCCATATTCCATATCTACTCAAACGACATCAAACCTTAAGTGTATCACCCTACGGTTCGCGAATTATGCAGACATGGTTGAGACTTCTCTCCAACCAATAACCAATAGCGGGATCTGGAGATCCATAATGGCTCCCACATATTCAACGATGACTTAGTGATCGAATGAACCATTTACATACGATACCGATTCCCTTTGTCATGCGATATTTTACTTGTCCGAGGTTTGATCATCGGTATCTCTATACCTTGTTCAACCTCGTCTCCTAATAAGTACTCTTTTTTCTCGTACCGTGGTATGTAGTCTCTTATGAATCATTCATATATATGCAAACTAATTAGACGACATTCCACCGAGAGGGCCCAGAGTATATCTATCCGTCATCGGGATGGACAAATCCCACTGTTGATCCATATGCCTCAACTCATACTTTCTGGATACCTAATCCCATCTTTATAACCACCCATTTACGCAGTGGCGTTTGATGTAATCCAAGTACCCTTCCGGCATAAGTGATTTACATGATCTCATGGTCGAAAGGACTAGGTAACTATGTATCGAAAGCTTATAGCAAATGAACTTAATGACGTGATCTTATGCTACGCTTAATTGGGTGTGTCCATTACATCATTCACATAATGACATAACCTTGTTATTAATAACATCCAATGTTCATGATCACGAAACTATGATCATCTATTAATCAACAAGCTAGTTATACAAGAGGCTTACTAGGGACTCCTTGTTGTTTACATAACACACATGTATCAATGTTTCGGTTAATACACTTATAGCATGGTATATAAACATTTATCATAAACACAAAGATATATAATAACCACTTTATTATTGCCTCTTGGGCATATCTCCAACAGTTCCGTGCTATCCATCCCTTTCCCAAATCTCACCCCATTCACGAAGTTCTCGTCCTCCTTGCCCCTTCGACACCGTTCGATTCTGTCGTCATGGATGCCTCACCACGATAAGCATAACCGAGCAGACGCATCTACCACTCAAGCTCTGTCCTCCATCGATCAACCTCTTTTTTGACGCCGCGTCACACCGGCGAAGCACACCTCCTAGACAAGGATGAAATGACCGAATCATTTGTGTCTTCTTCACTTCCGACTGACTGTTATAAAAGCGACAAGCAAATAATAAAGAACAAAAAGGGAATCGCAGCGGAGACACAAGATTTAACGTGGAAAACCCCTCCAACACAGAGGGGGTAAAACCACGGGCGCCAGACAACAAATACTTCACTATATCTGATGTAGCCCTACCCAAGGTCGATACTACATCAAGACCGACAAGCCCTCCTCGTGGTCCAATGACATGAGCTCGAGCCCAAGCTATACACCAAGAGGTGAATTCGCTCCTCTCCATGTATGCTTTTGACACCCCTTTGGATGGCTTGCTACTTCATGCCAATACCCTATGTTCAATCAGGTACATCGACCAAGAGGCGAGCCATGAAGACCAAGCCAATGGAGAGAGAGCTGGAAATGATGAAGATGGAGCTACAGCTTCCAGGCCGGAACTTCCGCCCCCCAGGACCGGAACTTCCGGCCAGATGCCCTCCAGATTCCCTCCAGATGCCTTCCAGCGCCCAGAAGACAGGATCAGGCCGGAACTTCCGCCCCTGGAGACCGGAACTTCCGCCCAAGTTCCGCCCAAGTTCCGAAAGTCGGCGAAAACCTTACTGGATGTTACTGCGGGACAATGGCGCAATTCCGGAACAAGGCCGGAACTTGGCCGGAACTTCCGCCCGGACCGGAACTTCCGCCCGTCCAGACCGGAACTTCCGCCCCTGGCCGGAACTTCCGCCCAAGTTGACCGGAACTTCCGCCCCATCGAACTTCAGCACGACAGCACTTTTCAGCTTGTAACTTAACCCTTCCCCCCCCCCTCTAAATAGCCTTGTTGGCTCAGATCTGAGATTAGACTTGATGTGAAATTAAACCTGAGCTTAGCTCACCCTTGTGGGAACCCTACCTAGATCTATGATCTTGTACCCACCCGGGCTCCTTATCGACTTGTCAAGATCTCTTTGGTGATTTCTACCGTTTGTTTGATCTTTTGCTTGCACTTCTACCTATTTGGTCTTTTGCTTGCACTTCTATCAACCTTCCGGTCTTTTCACCCTTCTAGATCTTGCGAGTTTCGATTTGTCGATCTCTTTGCGGGACTTCTACCGGAAGGTCTTTTCTCGCAACCTCTATCGAGTAGGTGTATCGGGCCTACGAGGGAAAACCGGTTTGTGTGCGTGTGTGTGTTGTATCCCCACGATTCCCCCTCGCGTTCTTCGTGTTCATCGCGTTCATCCCCTACCCCCACGAGTTCCACCCAAATCCGTGAAGATCGGGCACATCCTTGGACTTAGTCCTCATCATATGGTATCAGCAGCTCTTTGGTTGCCACGGATTTGACCCCCACATCCCCCAATTCCACCAATTTCGCCCAAAAAAAAAATTCCAAAAATTTTCCCAAAAAATAGCCCCAAATTGGCCTTGGATCGATCTCTCGAATTGTTGAGTTATTTGTGGTTTTGCTCCAATAGAAACTTGCCTTTGGTGTTGATCTGCAATTCCCCCACCTTCCCACAGCTTCTAGTGCCAAATTTTCCTCGAATTCGAAGGATTTTGGCCCGGATTTCCGCCCAAATCGACGAACAGCCCGCAGATCTGATTGCGACCGGAAGTTCCGCCCGGAAGGACCGGAAGTTCCGCCCCCGGACCGGAAGTTCCACCCCTCAGGACCGGAAGTTCCGCCTGGCCGAAATTTTGGCAGCAACCTTCGTTTTTCGTTTTGGTACTAACCCCCTTGTGTTTGGACTTCGGTTTGAGTGCCATTTCAACTACCACAAAGCTTCCGCAACATCGACAACGACGACGACACCCCGAGGATCCAAGCGGTTCACTTGACACCTCCACCATAGCAAGTTCAAGATCGTCGGCCACCATCATCAAGTGGTATAACTTGCTCCTAACTTGTAGCCCTAGCCTCTTTTGCGTACCTTTCCTATCGAGAGTGGCTTTCTAGTGTTGCGAAGCATTGCGCAAGCGTCCCGACCGTGAGGGTGTGCGTGTGTTGAGCAAAGCTTTGAAGCAAGCTCGTGTGAAAAGATAAGCAAAAGAAGTGTGACATACTTACATAGATAGTAGTATCCTTACATAGTGAAAAAAAAAATACAAAAAGAAAAAGAAAAAGTGTGTGAGTGACACCTATACACAAAAGAGTCCAAAGCTTTTAAGCAAAAGAGAGAAAAGAGAAGAGAGGCGTCTTGCGCAAATCTTGTTGCTTCTCAATTTTGCAACCAAGCCACGGTCTCTCTTGTGTTGGCGTGACACCGAGCTAGTAGTCTTCGTTAGGACCATTTTGTTCTTGCTCATTTTCCAAGTCGCGCTAACCCCATTTTGTCCCACGCGTGTGTCCCTCATTGTGTATGCCTTTTGTGATCACCGCCTTTGACTTGTGACTTTTGGATCTTACCCACTTTTGACAATAGACTTTTCGTTTGGTTCTTCCATTTGGCTTTCCACATCCATACCTAACACCACATAGAGTTTTTGTTTTTGTGTGTGTAACCGGTTGTTCCTCAACTTAATACACCCTTTCGATTTTGGTTTGCAAGTTTTGACATTCTTGGTAGTCTTTCCTAACCACCCACCACATAGTTCTTGTTTTAGTTGTAACCATGTCTAGTGGAGAAGGGAACCAACTACCGATGACGCGGCACCAACATTGGATAGCTACTCAAGCCGTCCACGCCAAGCTAAATCAATTTGAAGCCATGCTCAAGGATACCAATGTCCGCTATGAAGAACGAGCTCAAGTGCAAAGGAATGACCTCAACAATCAAGTGCAAGACCTCAATGAGAAGATTGAAACTCAAGGCAATGAGTTGAAGGCCACACTTGCCATACAAGGTCAAGAGACAAGGGAAATGAAGACGGCGTTGGACCATATCCTCCACACACTCAATCGTCAAGAGGAAAGAAGACACCACTCAAGGTCTTCGCGCTCTCATAGCTCAACGTCAAGAGCTCCTGCACCATCTCGCCATGATTCTAATGAAGACCCACGCCACCATAATGTGGATGTCCAAGTGCTTCACCAACAAGCTCAAGAAGCGGAGCAAGCTCGACTTCGACTTGTCCAAGAGCGTCAACGCCTTGAAGAAGAGCGCCTTCACCAAGAGAATCTCAATGCTCAATTCCAACAAGAGCAAGAACGCCTTCGCCATGATCAAGAGCTAGTTCGAGCAAGGGAACAAGAGCGCCTCCGCAATGAACAACAAGCACTTGAAGAACAAGAGCGGCAACAACAAGCACAAGAAGCTCAAGCTAGAAGACAACGCCTTCATGATGAAGAAGCGAGGCAAGCGCGCCAAGAGCGCCAAATCATCAATGTTGTTCATCCTCAACGCCCTCAAGGTCAAGATAATCGCCGCCATCATGATGATCGCCCTCATGCTAGAAGACCTCCTCCAAGGGCACGAAATGAAGAATCAAGTCATCACCAAGCATCAAGTGAAGAAAGTGTGATGCCTCGACGACGCCACAACAATGATGATCAAGATGAAGGTCATGGAAGACCACCTCCTCGTCAACAACATAGCAACAACAATAGAGATACTCAAGGTCCACAACATCCACCTCAACAACGTCAAGATATTGGTGAAGAAAAACCACCTCCTAGGCGCAATGACCGCAATGAAGAGGAAATCTTTGGGAAGCTCAAGTTCACCATGCCCAAATTCCATGGAGAAGAAGACCCCGATGCATACCTCTCTTGGGTTCTCAAGGTTGACAAGATATTCCGCATACACAACTTCTCCGAAGCAAAGAAAGTGGCCATAGCATCACTAGAGTTTGAAGGGTATGCAAATGTTTGGTGGGAAGAAGTGAACAAGAAGCGTGACAAGGAAGATCTAGACCCCATTGCTTCATGGGAAGAGATGCAAGAAGTCATGCACAAACGCTTTGTGCCCAACCATCACAAACGCGACCTCTTCAACAAGCTTACCCAACTCAAGCAAAGCTACAAGTCCGTTGAGGAGTACTACAAGGAGATGCACATGACCATGATGAGTGCCCATGTGGACGAGCGAGAAGAGCAAACAATGGCAAGATTCTTGAATGGATTGAACATTCCCGTCAAGAGGATAGTGGAATTCTTGCCTTACACCAACATGGTTGAATTGCTTCATCAAGCTACAAGAGCCGAGCGCCAAGTGCGAGAAGACATAGCAAGTGCAAAAACAAAGTCCTTCTTCGCCGCGCGCAATGCAACAAATACCTCCTCAAGCATCAAGAACACAAGTGCTATTGCTCCCAAGGATCCTCCTAAGCAAATGAAGAGTGCCTTCAAGACAACAAGCTTCAAGCCGGATCAATCAACTATGTCCTCCAAAGCTTCCACGGGATCTAGTAACATCACATGCTTCAAGTGTGGAGCTCAAGGACATAAATCCTTTGAATGCAAGAACACAAGAGTTATGATAACTCGAGATGATGGAGATGTGGAGTACTTGAGTGAAGGCGAGTATGAAGCCTTGGTACAAGCTGCAACCAATCATGAAGATGATGACTTGGAAGACCAAGAGCAAGTCCTATGTGTGCATGATGCAAGCCCGTCCCTTGTGGTGACCAAAGTGTTGACAACCCATGCACTTCCCAATGAAGATCAAAGGTGCAACATCTTCCAAACAAGAGCCGGAATCAATGGCAAGTCAATAAAGGTTATCATCGATGGAGGGAGTTGCCACAATCTTGCAAGCACCGAACTATGCTCCAAGCTCAACCTCACACTTGAAACACCCCCATCCTTACCATGTGCAATGACTAAGTGACAATGGAAATGTCAAGATACAACACACCGTCTCCGTATCCTTCAAGATTGGCGCCTATGAAGACACCGTTGATTGTGATGTAGTGCCCATGACGGTGTGCCACATGCTACTTGGTCGCCCTTGGCAATATGACAAAAGAGCAAGCCATGATGGCTACACAAATGCCTATAGCTTCAAGGTCGGCGACAAGACATTCATCCTACGCCCCATGACTCCTAGCCAAGTAATTGCGGACAATGCAAAGGCTTTAGCGAGGGCTAAGGAAGCTACCATCACTAGTGAGATGAGTGGTGAGAGAGTGACCCACCAAAAGGAAAGTGAGCGCCACAAGCCATATATGAGTGAGATGAAGAGTGTCCTCATAGCTACCAAGAGTGAGATGAGAGAATTGCACCACAACCCATCCACCATATTGCACTACGTGCTCATTTGCAAGGGGCCATCTTCGGAGACTAACAACTTAACAACACTTCCTTCGTCTTTGTTGTCTCTTTTGAAGGAGTTCCAAGATGTCTTCCCCGACGAGCTTCCTCATGGACTACCACCGCTTCGAGGGATTGAGCACCGCATCGACCTCATACCTGGCGCTCCTCTACCAAACCGCGCCGCCTACCGCACCAACCCCGAAGACACAAAGGAGATTCAACGCCAAATACAAGACCTCCTCGAAAAAGGGTATGTTCGTGAAAGCCTAAGCCCTTGTGCGGTTCCCGTGATTCTTGTTCCTAAACCGGATGAGACGCAACGAATGTGTATGGATTGTCGCCCCATCAATGCCATTACCGTTCGCTACCGCCATCCCATTCCGCGTTTAGATGACATGCTTGATGAATTGAGCGGTGCCACGATTTTCTCTAAGATTGATTTGCGTAGTGGCTACCATCAAATCCGCATGGCAATAGGTGATGAATGGAAGACGGCATTCAAGACCAAACTTGGTCTCTATGAATGGCTTGTCATGCCATTTGGCCTTTCAAATGCTCCATCTACTTTCATGCGACTCATGAATCACATCTTGCGTCCTCTCATTGGCAAGAGTGTGGTTGTCTATTTCGATGATATTCTTATTTATAGAAAAAACCTCGAGGACCATGTGCAACATGTGAGAGAGGTCTTGTGCATCTTGCGTCATGAAAAGCTTTATGCTAACCTCCCCAAGTGCACCTTTGCTCAAACCAAGTTGGTTTTTCTTGGCTTTGTGGTTTCCACTAATGGTATTGAAGTTGATTCTTCTAAGGTTGAGGCCATCCACAATTGGCCCACTCCTACCAATGTTGCTCAAGTCCGAAGTTTCCATGGACTTGCCGGTTTTTACCGCCGCTTTGTGAAAGATTTTAGCACCATTGCTTGCCCTTTGAATGAGCTTACCAAGAAGAATGTTCCGTTTGTTTGGGGCAAGGCCCAACAAAATGCTTTTGATGAGTTGAAGAAACGCCTTACCGAGGCACCACTCCTTGTTCTTCCAAACTTTTCCAAAACTTTTGAGATTGAGTGCGATGCAAGTGGACTCGGTATTGGTGGAGTGCTTATGCAAGATGGAAAACCCGTGGCATACTATAGCGAGAAGTTAGACGGCGCACGCCTCAACTATCCTATATGTGACAAGGAACTTTACGCTTTGGTTCGTGTTCTTGAAGTTTGGCAACACTATCTTTGGCGAAAAGAGTTTATTATCCACTCCGACCATGAGTCTTTGAAATATTTGAAAAGTCAACACAATTTGAACAAAAGACATGCAAAGTGGGTTGAGTTCATTGAGTCCTTTCCATATGTGATCAAATACAAGAAGGGCAAGGACAATGTTGTGGCGGATGCTCTTTCCCGCAAACTCACCCTCTTACTCACTCGCTTGGATATTAGTGTTTTGGGTCTTGATGAAATCAAAGATTTATATGCTTCCGATGCTTTCTTTGGCCCAATCTTTGCAAAGTGTTCTAGTGAGAAGGGCATCGATGATTTCTATTTGCACCAAGGATTCTTGTTCAAGGGCAACAAACTTTGTATTCCTATGTCTTCGCTTCGCCTTTTGCTCTTACAAGAATCGCATGGTGGTGGTCTTATGGGACACTTTGGAAGAGACAAGACATATGCCATGCTCTCCACTCACTATTATTGGCCAAGAATGAAGCGCGATGTGGAGCGCCTTTGCCGACGGTGTACAACATGCTTACAAGCTAAGTCAACTTCCAACCCCTATGGTCTTTATACACCATTGCCTATTCCTCATGCTCCTTGGTCCGACATTAGTATGGATTTTGTGTTAGGATTGCCTAGAACCAAATATGGTCATGATTCCATTTTCGTAGTGGTTGATCGATTCTCTAAAATGGTACATTTCATACCATGCTCCCGAATGGATGATGCTTCACACATTGCTTCCTTGTTTTTAGGGAAATTGTGAGACTCCACGGTGTACCAAGAAGCATTGTGTCGGATCGAGATGTCAAGTTCATGAGTTATCTTTGGAAGTCGCTCATGGCAAAGTTTGGAGTGAAGCTCTTATTCTCATCATCCTCGCACCCGCAAACGGACGGCCAAACGGAAGTGGTCAATAGAAGCCTCTCCTCTCTCCTACGCATCCTTGTCAAGAAGAACTTGAAGTCATGGGAAGATTGCATCCCGCATGCGGAGTTTGCCTACAACCGAGCCAAGCACACTACGACATTGAGAAGCCCGTTCATGGTTGTCTATGGCTTTGAGCCTCCTACGGCGATTGACCTCCTTCCTCTACCGCTACGTGAGCAAGTGAACATGGACATCGACAAGAGAGCACAATACATGAAGAAGCTACATGAAGATACAAGGGCAACAATCGAGCAACAAGTTCTTCGTCAAGCAACACGCCTCAACATGAAGAAAAAGGCACGGATCTTCAATGAAGGAGACCTAGTGTGGTTACATCTTCGCAAGGACCGCTTCCCTAAAGAAAGAAACTCCAAGCTCAAGCCCCGAGGCGATGGTACCTTCAAGGTCCTCAAGCGAATCAACGACAACGCCTACGTCATCGACATACCAACATCCAAGTACTTGGTGAGCAACACATTCAATGTGTCCGTCCTCTCGCCATACCATGAAGATGAAGAGACGCTAGAGTCGAGGACGACTCTTTCCCAAGGGGGGGAGATGATGTAGCCCTACCCAAGGTCGATACTACATCAAGACCGACAAGCCCTCCTCGTGGTCCAATGACACGAGCTCGAGCCCAAGCTATACACCAAGAGGTGAATTCGCTCCTCTCCATGTATGCTTTTGACACCCCTTTGGATGGCTTGCTACTTCATGCCAATACCCTATGTTCAATCAGGTACATCGACCAAGAGGCGAGCCATGAAGACCAAGCCAATGGAGAGAGAGCTGGAAATGATGAAGATGGAGCTACAGCTTTCAGGCCGGAACTTCCGCCCCCCAGGACCGGAACTTCCGGCCAGATGCCCTCCAGATTCCCTCCAGATGCCTTCCAGCCGTAAGACAGGATCAGGCCGGAACTTCCGCCCCTGGAGACCGGAACTTCCGCCCACCGGAACTTCCGCCCAAGTTCCGCCCAAGTTCCGAAAGTCGGCGAAAACCTTACTGGATGTTACTGCGGGACAATGGCGCAATTCCGGAACAAGGCCGGAACTTGGCCGGAACTTCCTCCCGGACCGGAACTTCCGCCCGTCCAGACCGGAACTTCCGCCCCTGGCCGGAACTTCCGCCCCTGGCCGGAACTTCCGCCCCTGGCCGGAACTTCCGCCCAAGTTGACCGGAACTTCCGCCCCATCAAACTTCAGCACGACAGCACTTTTCAGCTTGTAACTTACCCCTTCGCCCCCACCTATAAATAGCCTTGTTGGCTCAGATCTGAGATTAGACTTGATGTGAAATTAAACCTGAGCTTAGCTCACCCTTGTGGGAACCCTACCTAGATCTATGATCTTGTACCCACCCGGGCTCCTTATCGACTTGTCAAGATCTCTTTGGTGACTTCTACCGTTTGTTTGATCTTTTGCTTGCACTTCTACCTATTTGGTCTTTTGCTTGCACTTCTATCAACCTTCCGGTCTTTTCACCCTTCTAGATCTTGCGAGCTTCGATTTGTCGATCTCTTTGCGGGACTTCTACCGGAAGGTCTTTTCTCGCAACCTCTATCGAGTAGGTGTATCGGGCCTACGAGGGAAAACCGGTTTGTGTGCGTGTGTGTGTTGTATCCCCACGATTCCCCCTCGCGTTCTTCGTGTTCATCGCGTTCATCCACCTACCCCCACGAGTTCCACCCAAATTCGTGAAGATCGGGCACATCCTTGGACTTAGTCCTCATCAATATCGAGGAGTGTTTACAAACGTCGTGGGTTATCTTATATTCTGATAAACCCTAACCGGCGGCTTACAAGAGGTATATATAGGCGGTGACATCGATCCGTACCTAGCGACGGGCCTCACTCCGCTCGTCAGAAGTTAGTCTCCCTTTAGAATAATTTTGGATGAAAATATAACAGTGACTGCCGCCACCGCACATCATGTTTGTCCCTGTGCCTCCCCCGTGCAACTAGCCACCCCTACCATGACCGCCTTGAGCTGACATACATGCCGCGTAACTCCTTGCTCTCATGGGCCCTCTCGGTTGTCGTGCAGCTACGGCGGCGTCGAAAGAGATTGGAGGTATGTGGTTGACTCAGGAGAGAAATCGGAGGTGGGAGATGGGTATGACATGTGGGTCACCTTTAACAGCGGGTGCACCTAATTATTCAATATGAGTTATTTTTTTTCACTTTTTACGTGCAAATACTATTCGTGGTTTGGTTTAGACAGGGATCTATAATTTCAAGGTGCAGACGACGTGGGCTTAGCTTAGCGGTTGGGATCGCAGTGGCGCACCCCAACGACCGGAGTTTGATTCCTGCCAGGGATGATTTTCGAAATTGTCACGCCAAGTCCCGCTTGTACTATATCAAAAAAAGTGCCTAGTTCCCCGTAGCCGTAGACACGGTTTCATTTTTCTCTCTTAAAAAAATATAATTTGAAGGTGCGGGAGATCTGGTTTGAAACTAAACCTCCTTCATTTCGCCGAATCTCTACAAGTTCAGGGGTTAAAATAGGAACATGTCTTATTTTCGGTCGATCTAGAACTAGCTTGGTTCTCCAATCTCCATCACTCGATCTCGGGGTGTAACTATGATTGAAGGATGTGCAATCTATTTTGAACAAATCAAAATGTAAATTTAACTGTTGTAGAGTTTTTTTTTTTTTGACCTGAAGTGTTCAAGAGTTGTCGTGTGGGATCGGAGGTCGTCCCACATGTCCTGGCTCCACGCCCACCAGGCCACCACTGTATCGCGTCTTGCGTTAACAAAGGGCCCCTCTGCCGTTAAATCCGGTCCATCCAATCGCTACCGAAACCTCGCATTCTGAACACTGCCCGCCCCGCCTTGGATTTTCGCTGTTCCAAATCCCACTTCCACTTCCGTCCACGCCCGCCCGCGCCCCCACTCCTCGGCAAGCGACGACAACCCAACCAAAAACAAAACAAATGTAAGCCAAGATCCTACTGCCCACTAGTTCTTCCCCAGCCAGCCTTCTCTGCTTCCTCGCCCGAGCTCTCCACTCTCCTCCCTTCCCCAGTCAGTAGTCCACTCTCGCCTTCCGTTCCCGTCACTCGCGTCGCACACCCCGGCAAAACCCCACGCGCCCGTCCCCGCTGTCGCTCGCCGTCCACCGCGCGACGGCGTCCCCGCGCCAACCTCACCCAACGCCATAATGCGAGCCGACCAGGGGTAGGTACACTCTAACTCTCGAGGGCGTCCCTTCGCGTTCCTCGTCTGCCTGCGCGCGCCATGGGCTGCAAGGGCTCCAAGCTCGACAGCCAGGAGGCGGTGGCGCTCTGCCGCGGCCGCGCCGACCTCATCGCCGCCGCCGCGCGCCACCGCTACGCGCTCGCCGACGCGCACGCCGCGCTCGCGGGATCCTACCACTCCCTCGCCGCGCCGCTGCACCTCCTCCTCCAGCTCCAGGCACCGACGCCGCACCTCGCGCTACCTTCCGACCGCAAGGGTGGTCGTGCTGGCCGTGGCGCACGGCCGCCGTCCTCGTCCGTCCCGGACCGCCATTACCCCACCTCCTCGCACGTGCGCTGCGAGTCCTGCTCCTCCTCCTCCTCGGGATCCGAGTCGCCGCCCGACTCGCCCACGCGCCGCTTCCTCCTACCCGAGCAGCAGCGGCTCCCGCAACCGGACTACTTCCCGTACGCGCCCGACCCAGCGTTCGCCCACCAGCCGCCCGCCAACCCCGCGTTCGCCTACCCGCCGCCCGCCAACCCCGCGTTCGCCTACCCGCCGCAGAGCACGCTGCAGTTCTACTACGCGCGCAGCCGCCCGCCCCCGGCGTCCGTCGCCGTCGCGCAGCGCGCGCCGGTGTCCGCGCGGGCGCGCTACGGCGCGTTCGACGCCGCTACTGGCGGCGGCTACGCGCAGCAGCATTACTACCCCTACGGCGGCGAGCCGGCCGCGCCGCCGCCGCAGCAGCAGAGGGCGCCGGTGGCACAGCCTCCACCACCGCCTCCTCGGGAGAGCTCGTGGGACTTCCTCAACGTGTTCGAGAGCTACGACGACTCGTACGACGGAAACTACTACTACAACCCCGCCGCCACCACCGCCGCCGCCGCGTACACGCCGAGCCGCAGCTCGCGGGAGGTGCGGGAGGAGGAGGGCATTCCGGAGCTGGAGGAGGACGACGAGGAGGTCGTCGTCGTCAAGGAGATGGCCAGCGAGTACTCCACGGTCGGCACCACCCGCCCAAACCGCCACGGCTCCGTCGGTGCTGCCAATGTCTTCGCGGAGCTCGACCAGCCCAGAAAAAACGCGCGACAGAGGCCACCGGCGTACCGCAATGTGTGCGCGCCAGCACCGGAGCCGCCGGCGCAGAGGGTTTTCGACAACGCAACCGACGCTGCAGGCGCGATCAAGACGCAGCTCGTTCGGGTGGCGGAGGCGGCCAGGGAGCTCGCGCCGCTGCTCGAGGTCGGGCGGCCGAGCTACCAGGGCCGCAGCTCGGTTTACCACGGTGAGCTGCTGCTTGGTCAATGGAAATGCTAGTCTTTGATTCTCATCTAACCAAGTTTACCAGTGATGCAATGTGCATAGTTTGACTCTCTGTTCCATTGTTTGAAGCAGCTTCATCACGGATGATGTCTGCAATCTCTGTGCCGCATCTGGGGTGCAGGGACGTGGACACGTTGGGCATGGGAGTTGCTGAGGAACCCAAGGTGGTGGGATCGTGGAGCCTATCCTTGACACTAGAGAAGCTATATTTCTGGGAGTCCAAGCTGTATGGTGAGGTCAAGGTATGCTCAATATTCTGTTAACCACCTTTCTGAGAGTAGTATTGATCTCTGATCTTGACCCTGTATTTTTTGTTAATCACCCAAATGTGCAAGAAAAAGTGTCATCTGCTGTCTAACCTACAACCTTTCCTAGCTTTAGTGTTCTGGATCTTTAGGTAGCCTTTTTATTTATTCCAATGTCCTTTCTGTTTGAACAAAAAGCAACTTGAGCTGAATAATTGGGTGGGCATCCTACTGGGGTAGCTTCATCCTTTTCCAGTGAAGCAAAAATCTTGCAATTTTTCAGTATCCACAAAATAAAAGGGAAAACATTACCATTTTCACCTGTTGCTGTTTAATGGACAAGCTGATTGCTTCTGGCACTCTAGTAGCCTGTTAGCATTTTCAATGCACTTTAGTAGTCTAGGTAGTCTTGGCATGGTGTTAATTAGATAATATCCACTATGTGAAGTAACTTTCTCAAGGTCGAACGACCAGATTCAGATGAACTTGCAAGCAAACATGGTTTTGTGGTACCATGCAATGTTGCATGACCAATTCAAGTAATTCAATATTCTTGATCGTTTTCTCTCCTATTTTCTAAGATAGAGTAGAAATTTATTACTATACAGTTTCTAAATTCATTACCAAGGTCATCCTGTAACATTATTCGCAATCATATTTTGTGGATTTGATTTGCTGCCTATTTGAATTACTTTTTTTTTACCATTGATCAGCGTAACATGCCATATGCTTCTAATTAGGGAGTAGATTATGTCTATGCATTTAGTCACCAAAATATCCTGCTTACATTGTATTTTCTCTTTTGTCTGGCATTGCTCCCGCAGGCTGAGGAAAAAATGCGCTTACTTCTAGCCAAGAACTCAAAGCGACTGAAGCTTTTAGATCAAAGGGGAGCTGAAGCTCAGAAGATTGACGCAACTCGAAATTTGCTCAGGAAATTGTCAACAAAGATAAAAATAGCCGTGCGTGTGATTGCCAAGGTTTCAAGAAAGATTAACAAAGTAAGGGATGAGGAACTAGGGCCGCAAGTTAATACCTTGATCCAAGGGTATGTCTGAGGATAATTGTTCTTATTTTTCATTGTGCTTTCTATTTGTTGCAAGAAGCATGTTTTGATCAGTACAATCACAACCATAAGATCTCAACTGTTATATACTACATGTTATGCACTATGATATAAATGGTGCACACATTTTGACATTTGAACTCAATGACTTGTTGGGAAGGAAATGGGGATATCGTGCATTTACATCCAGGATCGTTTAATAATTTGTCCAGTATCAGTGTTGCATTATGGAAACATGATAATTGTTGAAGTTAAAAGTTCCTGATTTCTATTCTAATATAATTTCTCTCTTAAGCTCCATCTATTTCTCAGTAAGTGCTACCTCTCTCTAACAAAAGGGTCACATCTTTCAGGTTTGAAAAAATGTGGCAAGACAAGCTACAGTCCTACCAGATTCAGTTTCAAGTGATATCAGAAGCCAAAAACTTGGCTTCGGTTATATCAGGTGGAAATAGCCGTGATTTGGCAATGGAGCTGGAACTAGAACTGATTAAATGGATTATCAATTTTTCCTCTTGGGTGAGCGCACACAGGAACTTCGCAAAGGCACTGAATGGATGGCTAGCACTCTGCCTCAGCTACGAGCCTGGGACGGCACCTACTTACTCACCTGGGAAAATAGGGGCTCCATTGATCTTTGTCATCTGCAACAGATGGTCTCAAGCTATGGACCAGATTTCAGAGAAGGATGTGGTCAATGCAATGCAAGCTCTCGTGTCTAGCGTGCGCCATCTCTGGGAGCCGCAAAATCTCGATCCAAGCGAAAGAATCGTTGCGGTTAGAGAAAGGGACAAGTGGACCAAAATGTTGGAAAGGAAGGCGCTAGAGATGAACAAGGAAGCCGATGAACTAAACAGGAAGCTGGCCTTAGTGCCAGGCCAGCAGAGTTTTCAACGGCGTCCAACAATACAAACATACGAGGCTCATCGTATTGAAGCAAGCAGCGTGCACACAAATCTGAGGCTGGTCGTTCAAGCTCTGGAGAACTTCGCTGCCGATTCCCTACAAGCTTTCCAGGAGATACTGAGAGAAGCTGATGAGGCAACAAGGCCGTCAAGGGAGAATTCGAGGGTACGGTGACTAGAAGAGAGGTTCGAAGACCAATTCCTGCTCTTGAGAAGTTAGCATTTCACAATGTGTGGCTTTAGATGAGTATTATGTAGTTTCCTGCTGATTGTGGCCTGGTAGCGTTTTGGTGTGAGGTTCGGGCGATGCCTGTATCCTCTTGTAATTAGCTTTTGTTTCACTGAAACGTTTGTGGGCTGCACCTGTGTAAGATAAAGGCTATGGTAGTAGTGTTCTTCTTTTCTAATGAAAGGTTGGAACTGGGGCCATCGTGCCCTGTTTATTACAAAAATGTCAACACCTCGCACGGCGCAAGTATGATTTAGAGGTGGCAGCATGGTGCGCTTGGTTGGGCATTGTAAACTGATTTCTTGATAGCTCCTACATCTTCAGACCAAGTAGTTTATGGATGTGCTTTTGTGCAGAAGATCAATGAGCTTGAACGGGGCATTGTGTCATTGACAATGTGTCGCATCAGCGCTTTGGACAAAACGAGAATCGCCGGAATTTTTCAGCACAAAGTTCTTACTGGAGGACCTTGGTTTCGGTGCGTATTCTCTCTTGTTTAGTGCTTTATAGAGTTGTTGGTTTTTATTAGCCATTTTCAAGTGTTGGAGTACATCTGAAACTTACTGTACTGTACTACAGCAAAACTGAAACCAGCTGGCGTGGTCTAATCCTTAAAGAGCACTAAGCTCCCAGGGTTGGGGGCTCCCGTGGGCGATCCGCCTGTCATTGTCGCTGGCCCCAGGGGAGTATTCTTTACATGTTGCTGCTGGACGTCGTGTCTCTCCAGGGAGCCGCATCCCCCTTTTTTTTCTGTTGGCATGATGGTTCCTTCCAAGTCGGTAGTCAAAACGGCGAGGAACAATCGAGGAGCTCTTGGATTGGATTCATGTCCCTCGACACATACTCTTCCTTGCCCTCCCTCCTTTCCTCACTGATCGATCTCCTCCTCCACTGGGTGCCCACTAGGAGGCTGGGAGGTGCCCCAGCGACCAAGGCGACTAGGGTTGCCCCGCCAGTCGTGCACAGAAGCAGAATGGCGTCACGGCGGTTGGAATCGGTGGAACAGATCGACTGGGTGCCGTGCCAGCGAGCAGCAGCGTGTGAGAAGTCCAGGCCTGGCCGGAATTGTAGTGACGGCTGCGCCGTTGGAATGAGATCCGGTGCCCCGACTGAGGCAGGGCACGGATGAACAGTACCGTGCCCTGCTGCCTTTTCCGGCCGTTGGATCGAGAACCGATGGCTGGACGAACGTGAACAGGCGCATGCTAAGGGGACATCTATAGTGCGTATGCTACAGTATATTTGCTACAGTGCATCGTCCACAGTACCTACTACAGTGACATCCACAGTGCATGCTACAGTGCAAATCTGATCTATTCATTTTCGATCCAACGGCCAAGGCAGCAGGGCACGGTACTGTTCATCCGTGCCCTGCCTCAGTCGGGGCACCGGATCTCAGTCGTGCGCCGTTGGTGGCTACCAGTTCTATTCGGCTTCTAGCATAGGTACCTGCCACTTTTTCCCACTTTTCTCTCATCGATCTCCCTCTTTACCTTGACAAATCAACCGAGCTCGCTGTCCATTAGTGTTGGGGTGCCGATTGCTGCAAAGAATTGACTATGAAATCGCATCAATTAATCGACAGTCTGATTAATTTGAAGGTGTCGCCGTGTCTGTCCATTGATGTTTCACCGTTCCATGCCCAGTACTACATCTGGTTTTTTATTATTTATTTTTGATTGCCTTTTGATGTTCTTTCATGGTCCTTGTTGTCGTGGGCTGAGCTGGAGGGTAGGCCATGATGGCCATGGCACAGTTTTGATCGTGACAAAAAAAATTGGATGGAAGAAGTTATAGGCGTGTGGCACAACAACCGGTAGTTCGTTGAGTGTCGGGCGTGCTGGCGACGGCCGGCCATGGTTGAGGTGGCAAGCTTGATCTTGGCATGGTAGTGCGCAAGAGTAGTCAGGCTAGGCGAGATCCGAGTAGTGGCGTGGAGAGAATCTCCAATTTATGGTTCTAGCCGAGCTGACTGCATCTACAGGTAAATGTTCGACTGTTCAGATTGGAGTTGGATCATGAATTGAGTTGAGTAGGTAGCCTAGATTCATTATTGACTAATTATATTGAACATAGAACGGAAATATTCACCAGAAGTGTTTGGTTCCTTTGTGATTATAGAATTATTAAACAATGAAGAGGAACAGGAAAATTGCTTCACTTTTCAAAAGCCTGAAGCAAAGAAAATTGTGGAATTTATATAACCATCGGTTGTGGTCGAAGAGCAGGCTGAATGGCATGTAATTTTGCCCCATTTTCCAGATTCCCCACCTCAGGCCAAGTCTAAGATAGATAACGAGACTGAAACTAAAGATGCAACCGCATCATCATTCCAACATCATGGATTCATGGATTCCAACCCCTCTTAAATTTTCTTCAGTTCTTCAGGTGTGTCTGCGATAAGATGCAACCCCAGCAACATGGGAAATGAGATTTTGGGTTTGATTACAGGTACAAACAAGTTCAAAGCTGGTTTATTTGTTGTATGCTCTCATATTTTCTTCAGTTCTTCAGGTTTGTCTGCTGTCCATAATCTGCGCGCTGCGGTTGCACCTCTTCGTCACTTTTTGTCGGTGTTAATATTCCGTCAGATATCTTTCGTGTTGTTGCAACCATCTAGGCAATTCAAAACACTAAGTCACCGAATTAACATTCCTACAACAGCATTTCATTCATGAAGCTACCATATTTCTTTCAGTTATTGGTGCTCCTGCTTTGTATTCAACCTTTATAAATCTTTGCAGCTACATCAGTATACAATTGATTTATATTAGGTTTCATCATGCTCATACAGTGACCTTCCACCATGCATTCCTCATATACACTATTCTCACATTCAAGAATTAGTGCAAACTACTAAATATTTGCTGCCGCAAACAATTTTAAAATGCATAAGCCATCAAAAAACTGAACTGTGAACTATGCCACCTCATTGTTTAATTGAATATTTAAACCTTCTTTCTTATTGAAGGTTTTAAAAGACAGTTATATGACAAATACAGTCACCGAAAGTGTGAATGTTGTGATTTTCTGTTTTGGAAGAAAGCTACTGATAGCAAAATAGTAGAGAAAGTGATATTCACCTTTGCATATTCTTGAAAAGAAGGTTATATATCTGTTTTTTTAAGGATTACTTCCGAGAATTCTCCTTCTCATGCTATATGATTCCGATGTGCAGTTTGCATGCTATTTATGAAAAGGTTCTCCTTACGTAGCTTATCTAGATCAACTTTGATTAGAAAGATATCGTCAGCTACATGCTTAGGATCATTCCATTCCTTTTGTACATTTTTATTCAAGTCCTTTCTACTATTAACTAGAATAGTAGAGAAGAAAAATGCGCAAATATCCTTTGATCATTAGCGGGATTCTCTATTTCAGTCTTTGCTACAGTTAGGCAACCTATTCTGCCTTTTCCAGCACCACTCAGTTATAAACTTCACCTTATAATTAACTAATATATGCACATGAATTATCTTATTAACCGGAGTAATGCATAAACTATTTCAGGCATTCTCGCTTTCAGGACTACTTTACTATCCCTATCCGAGAGATGACAGCAATCTGACAGAGGTATGGTTTACTTGCTAAAATTAGACGATACTAGACATATCTACATCTTTGCTGACAGCTAAGTATTTTCAGTTCCATTGTTAAACATCATCCATAAATTTTGAATGGCAAGGATCAAGGCGCTCAAGAAACGCAACAACCAACAGTATACTCTGTGCCTTAAATGAATAACAGCTAGATGATTCCATAGTAAGAAATTTTGCGACTTCCATCTTTCCTACCTGCCTATGTTCAATGTATTGGTCAGATAACCTTCTCCACTCACTTAAAAAACCATTTTCAGGGACCACGCTACAGACTAAATATTACACTTCCTGAGTTTTTCACTAAGAAAAACTGGTGGTATCTAGCTTGCACTAAATGCTGCAAAAGAAAAATTCTCGACGGAGATGCATATAAGGGCAAGAAATGCTCAGGTGTAACCGTAGGCCCAAGGTACACCAATACTATTAGAAGCCTTCTTCCTACTCTATCTTTGCAGAAGCTAACCGTAGAATATATAAAGCTTCCTAGATACAAGGTTGCGGACAATCCATATATTTTAGAGCCCAAGGAGTCCAAATAGCAAGCATATGTGAAATGCCTCTTGTGGGAAAATGCAACAGGCAACACAAACTACAGCCAACCAGAGTTATCAGTGCCTATTGCCGGCAAGGAAAATGCCATCACTGATGTCTCCTAACTCACTAGAGTAAAGTAATCTAATTTTCGATATTGTGGGAGTTGAACATATCACTGACCAAACTGCTGGCGGCAGGAAAAATATGGGCTTCGTGCCACCGCAGAAGTAAGTGAAGATACCAGCTTGCAAACCACCCCTCGAACAGAAGGGCAAGAAGGGGCCACATACAGCTAAAAGCAGGTAACCATCTCATCATCTATGTACAACAATACGGAGTCTCTATTTTGCTTTTAGAGGTGTTATTATGGGTTGCTGGTTCAGATCTTTAGTCCATCCATCTTATCTCAAATAGACATATCCATGTGTACTAATAGCTCACTTTATGTGTGTAATTCGTTCTTCTACAAGAAGCTTATATTTTATAGGAAAGATGATAACAAAGTTACTCTTGCTTATGTAAAACATTTTTTCTTCAGTCCGGGTGCCTTTTTGTAATATATGTTTGTAACTCATTCCTCGAAAAGCAACTCAAAATTTCTTAGTCTTCCCTGATCCTTTGCAGTTGTTAGTCGGTTTTTCATGTGGCAGCTGGGTCAAGAGTTCGGCTCCAAAGTGTGTGGCTCCAAGGTGCTCTATGCCGAACCCTGGGGCAATATTTCTAATTATTTTTCGACTGGGGACAGAGATGGAAGTCTGAGTGGAGGCAATGCAGATCCAGTATATTGACTAGGAATTTTTCTCCACTTTCCTCCACACTTATCTTTGTTTTGTAAGTACAGATCATGTTAATTAACGTGATGTTTATAGTCCAGAATTTCTAAACCGAATGAAGGGTTCTTATTGGTAGCTGGCTGGCAATGCTCTTGTTTCACTAGAATATTAATACCATTTTTTGTCACAGCTAAGGCCATATTCTATAACTTCTATGACCTAGCATAGTGTTTAGCTTCTCACCATGCTTTGTATTTTAGAATATTCGCAACCTGTCATACTTTACTAGAACTACATTCGTAAGCAATGGATGCTCATGAACTGTAATATCAAATAGTGATGATATCTTTGTAGAACAAAGATAGGTGTGGCTGTCAGTCAGGCTCCCTTCATATCATACACTATTATTATATCAACAATCAAATTGCAATAGAGTATGTGTTATTTGTTCTATATCAGCCATGTAAATTCCTGTATAGTCAACATTATCATATATATGTATTACTAGCTCTGTTATTGTACTGTTTTCTTTTCCCTCTGGACTTCTTCCACCCACAGAAAGATCCAGTAGTGATCTTTCTTCATAAGTTTTCCTCTGCATTGTTCTTCACACTGCACTTGACTAAATAAATGGGACCGTGGAGTGCATCAAAAATCTAAAATATACTAACCACCATGTCGAAAACGCGCGCAACAACGTGCGCGAGGTCCTTCTAGTCTAGTACTAGTACTAGAAGCCAGCGAACGGTCTGGACTCTGGAACACAATCTTCATCTAGACATCTACTCCAGTAGGACTGTAGGAGGTTCATTCGGTTAATCCTTTCTTGATTTTATAAACACATGTAGATTCGTGGAACGGGAGTTACCTTCGCCGTCTAGCCAAGAGACAAGGGTTACTCTACTCCGAACCCGACTTTCAGAAGGATTCCGATTCTCCAAAGATATATTGATGATCCAGAGCACAGAGGCAGTCGCCGCATCAGGATCCAGATCGTGGCTCGAGATTTGCATCCAGGGTGGCGACCAGAGGTGGGAGGAGAGGGTGGCGCGATTACTGTCGGTGGCGGCCGTTGGTAAAAAGGACGAGAGAGTAGCGCACGCGTGATCGTATCGACAACAGGTAGTTCTTCCGGCAACCGATGGAGAACGCTCGTTTCTCTGCGGATTCTCCAGATTCAAGCGACGATTGCGATTGGTCCCAACTTCACGGAGACTTGCTCGTTCAGATCTTCAGCAATCTCGAAATCCCAGATCTCTTCAGCTCAGGTGTGGTCTGTCGTTCATGGCACCTCAATTACCTGGAGGCCCGTCGTCTCCGCCTGTGCTCCCCAAACCAGAGTCCCTGCCTTGTTTATTCCTCCGGCGACCGTGACGCCAACACGGCCACCCTGCATAACATGTCCACCAACAAGCTCTACCACGTCACCCTCTCAGAGCCTGCCTTCCGCACACGCTACGTCATGGGCTCCTCCCATGGCTGGCTCATCACCGCCGACGAGCGGTCCAATCTCATATTTGTCAACCCTGTAACTAGAGCTGAGATAGCTATGCCTCCACCTGAAACCATGAACAATGTCAGGCTCCGCTACACCGAAGAGGGCGTGCTAGATGGATATGATATCCTCTACATGGATCTGATCTCTCGGGATTTTTACACTGATGAAACTGAGCCGTATGATGTTACACTTGAAGAAGGCCGCTTCTACTTCTATGAGAGGGTCGTTCTTTCTTGTGATCCGTCCAGTGAAAACTGCATAGTCCTCCGAGTACACTACCCGGATAATTACCTGTCTTATGCTAGGGTCGGGGACCCCGAATGGACTTGGATTAATGCAAACAAAGATTGCCGGAGATATCAAGATATACTTTATAGCAATAGTGATGGTCTGTTTTACGGTGTTCGTGGTATGGGTGAGATTGATTCTATTAATCTTAATGGACCTTCTGCTGAAGTGAAGCCCATTTTGAAGCCTATCATATCCTATCAAGCACATAGTAGGTATATTGTTCGGGCACCATGGGGAGATTTTTTGCAGATATGGAGACATGATAGATATACTTATAAGGAGAATGGTAAAATGGAACGAGTTGCGGCCAAATTTTTTGTGTACAAGGTCGACTTCGTTGAACAAAAGCTCGTGGAAACAGATAGCCTCCAAGATCACGCATTGTTCATTGGTTTCAACAGCTCGTTCTTGCTTCCACTGAAAGATTTTCCTACGTTGATTCCCAATAGCATCTATCACACGGATGACTTAACGCGTTATATCTTTTGTGAGAGATTTAGTCTCAGACAGGTTGTTGTCTTTAGTATGAAAGACAACAGTCTTCTTGAGTTATTGCCCCCTAGTTCAGATTCAAGATTGAACTGGCCACCCGCAGTTTGGATTCAACCGTCACTTACTTGAGGTTAGTAAAAAATATTGGTACAGGACATACATCATTTTGTGTGTGTTTGTTTTATGCTTTTTTTTCATATGTATCATATTTGGCAACGTAGGTCAGCTCCTGAATCAAGTCTCCTCCACAATTAGCCCGCACAATCACCTCTAAGGATCTAACTAATATTGTAGAAAAATGGTTTGGGTGCACATTCAGTCGGATGTGATTGTTATAGTTGATTACGACAACGACTAGGGACTGCCTTTGTTTGAAATGTAGTAACATGACAGTGTAGAATTATTGGTGCTGCTAGCACATGCTTAAGGCTATGTTTGGTAGCAAAGTATTTTTGAAGTATTTCAGCAATACCATAGTTTCTTAAAATACCACAATTTTAAATAGTTCGATGCGTTTGGCTGTGACTAAAGATTGTGGTGTTAATACTTCGTTATCTCTCAAAATGTGCCATTTTTAAGTATTGGAAAAACAACTCTGGACCACTTTTTCCAAAACTGAAGTATTGTTAGGCCAGGCAATTTAATACACTATGGATTGGCCACGACGGTTTCGCTTTACGCGGATGATGTTGTCATCTTCTGCCATCCAGATGAGACAGAGCTGCGCGCTATCCGCGGCATCCTTGAGCTCTTTGGACATGCGTCGGGTTTGCATACCAACTTCGCAAAGTGTTCGGTCTCGGCGATTGCCTGCACGGAGGAGGTGGCCACTGCCGCGGCGGGGGTGATGGAGTGCCAGTTGGCACCCTTCCCCGTCAAGTACCTCGGCATTCCACTCTCCATCCGCCGGCTACCAGGTGAGGCGTTCCAGCCTGTGGTGGACCGACTAGCTGACAAATTGCCTACCTGGAAAGCATCTATGATGCCCAGGGCAGGGCGCTTGGCGCTAGTTAGGTCGGTGCTAGCAGCCATTCCGTTGCATCAACTCATGGTGCTAAGCTTCTACAAGAAGGCGCTGAAGCAGGTCGACAAGATCCTGCGAAGCTTCCTTTGGGCCGGCAGGGCAGAGGCCAATGGTGGCCATTGCCATGTCAACTGGTCGAGGGTGTGCCGCCCGCTGCGGTTTGGGGGTTTAGGGATCCCAGATCTCGCCCGCACTGCCATCAGCCTTCGGGTTCGTTGGCTTTGGAGGATGCGGACGGACCCCCAACGACCTTGGCGTGGGCTCGACATGCAGTTCTCGAAGATCGAGCTGGACGCCTTCGCCGCCTCCACTACTATGGTGGTGGGCAATGGCGAATCCGCTCTCTTCTGGGAGGACAGGTGGTTGGATGGCAAGTCCATCAGGGAGCTAGCGCCGGAGGTCTATGCGCTCATCCCCAAGCGCCGCAGGAAGCGGTGCACGGTGCAGCAGGCGCTGGTGGAGCGCAGCTGGATCTCGGACATAGAGGGTGCACCGAGCGTCTTGGCCCTATGGCAGTATGTTCAGCTCTGGACTAGGCTCAGGGACGTGGTGCTCTCCCCAGATCAGGACAGGTTGGTTTGGCGTTGGACGACGGATGGCCAGTACTCCTCCAGCTCCTGTTATGATGCCCTCTTCCAAGGGGCGATCCTATCAGGATCCTGGAAGCTAAACTGGAAATCCTGGGCGCCGCCAAGGGTGAAGTTCTTTATCTGGCTTGCTTGCCTCGATAGGTGTTGGACGAGTGAGCGTCTGGCGCGTCGGGGACTGCCCCACGCGACAAGATGCCCGCTGTGCGACCAGTCTGTGGAGACCATGGCGCATATTCTGACCGGCTGCTCCTTCTCCAGGACAGTTTGGTTCGAGGTTCTGCCATGGATTCGATCCACCGTTGGGCCTCCTACGGTTGAGGGTGACTTCGCGGAGTGGTGGTCGCTGGTGGTGCGGACCTCCCCACGCCAGTTGCGCAAAGGAACATCGTCACTCATCATGCTCACAGCGTGGTGGATTTGAAAGCACAGGAACGCGGCGGTCTTCGACAACGCGCGTCCCTCGGTGGCCTCCTTATTCAGTGACATCAGGGCCGAGGCGCGACAATGGGCGGACGCGGGCGCCCGTGGGCTTCGCCAACTCCTCCCCTAGATTAGGTCTTTTGGGTTGAGTTGTTTGGTGTGGTGTTGGTCCTTCTTGGGGACATTGTACATACAAACCTTCTTTATCTATCAATGCATCGAAACGCAAGGCTTTTGCGTTTTCGCGAAAAAAAAATACACTATGGTTTTATAATACTTCAGTTGTAGGAAAACTTTGTTGCCAAACTAGGCCTATTGCTCAATCTTTTTCTGCTTCTTATGACCATCAAACTAGATATTATACTTAATTCTAGATCTAAATATTATCCTCTGGTAATTAGCTTTTGCTTGAATTACTACCCTAATGGTGTACCACAGGCATCTACTTTATGTGGCTCATTTTGGTGGCGAGATATTATGAAGCTAGTTGACAAATACAGAGAGACACAATCTTGTTCTGGAATGATTTCTGGAATGGCATTGTCCCTGCTAAGGAATTCCCACGGTTACACTCGTTTTCCTTGGATAATTTTCTGTCAGTCAATGAAATGATCACTTGTGAGGACAGGGCAAATCTTATCTGCCAATGTCTCAACAGGCCTTTGAGGAGTACATACAAATAAAATGGAGGCTACTCTGAATTCTGTAACCATTTGAAAAGATGGCATAGATTCAGCTCATTTGTACAAAGAGCATTGTTTCTCTCATATTACATCCTACAAGATAGATACCTGGATCTGGAGGAGCAGAGTATTACTGAGAATTAAAGTCTTTGCTTGGCACATCCTCTCGCTATAGGTCTGTTGACGCGATTGGCACTGCCGGGGGGCTGGTCACTGCCTGGGACCAACGTTTGTTCTCCTGCTCTAGCTCCTCTCAAAACCAACACATCCTCTCGCTCGACCTCTTGAGCCTTTCTGACCACTCGGCTTTTCGTTTCACTAACATTTATGCCCCTTGCAACCGTGCTGATAAGGAGGCCTTCCTTGTTGATCTCGCCTCGCATGAGCCGAACGACTCAACCCCTTGGCTTATTGCGGGCGACTTCAACCTCACCCGCGATCCATCTGACCGGAATAATGATAACTTTTCCCTCACCGAGGCCGCCCTGTTTAATGACACCATTAATGAGCTTGGCCTTATTGAGCTCCCCTTGAGGGACCGGAGCTATACCTGGTCCAATGGTCGAGAGTTCCCTATCCTGATCCGTCTTGATCGCGCCTTTGTCAACAACGCCTGGAACGACCGTTTCCCTTCCTCCTCCCTCTCCTCCTTTGCGAGAGATACCTCGGACCATGTCCCTCTTCTCGCTCGGATCTCCACTACTATCCCTAAGAGGAACATCTTTAGATATGAACCTGCCTGGAATCTTCACCCCTCTTTTCGAGGGGCCATCCGTTCCTCCTGGGTCTCGGCCTATCGGTCTGACCCCACTGCTCGCTTAGTTGCTCGCCTTCGCCTTTGCCGCTCCGCCTGCAAAAACTGGAACAAGCGCACAATCCACCCCGTTCAACGGGAGAAAAACTGTCGTATCCTTATCACTGTCCTCGACCTCATTGAGGAGGAGCGTCCCCTCTCTGCTTTGGAAAACCGCCTCCGTTCGCTTACTTCTGACGCCCTCCACCTCTCCATCAAGGAACGAGCTATCTTCTGGAAGACTAGAGCCAAAATAAAAAATGTGCTTGAAGGTGACGAAAACACCAAGTTCTTCCATGCCTCTGCCTCTTGTCGCCTCCGAAGGAACTCCATCCCCCTCTTGGAGTGGGAGGGTGCTTCCTACACGGAGCACGGCCCAAAAGCCTTAGCTCTCAAGTCTTTTTACACGGGGCTCCTTGGTACGGTTTGTCCCTGCTCCTGGAGCTTTAACCTCGGCTTGCTCTACCGTGCTGATACCACCCTCCCCGCGTCTTTGAGCGAGGCCTTCTCGCCTCAGGAAGTCAAGGACGCCTTCTTCTCCATGAACAAAAATTCCAGCCCCGGGCCTGATGGCTTTGGCCCCGCCTTCTTCACTAGCTTCTGGGACTTGGTCTCCCCGGATGTCTTGGCTGTGTTTAGGTGCTTCTACGAGGGCACTATTGATCTTACCAGGATTAACAGGGCCTTCCTGGTCCTCCTTCCCAAAACTGACTCCGCGACTCACCCCTCTCAGTTCCGTCCCATCTCGCTGCAAAACTGTATCATGAAGGCCATCACCAAAGTCCTTACCACCCGGCTCCAAAAAATCATCCACTCCCTCGTGGACGACGATCAGACGGGGTTCCTTTTTGGTCGGCGTATCTCCGAGAACATTGTCTACGCTGCAGACCTGGTTCGTATTTGTCACTCCAGGAAGGCCCCTACCATCGTGTTTAAAATCGACTTCAAAAAAGCCTTCGACTCTGTTAACTGGGATAGCTTGATCTTGATCCTTCGGGCTCGGGGGTTTGACGATCGCTGGTGCCGCTGGCTCTCCGACATCCTCTCAACTGGTCACACGGCTATCCTCCTTAACGGGGTGCCCGGCGACTGGATCCGTTGTCGTAATGGCCTCCGCCAGGGTGATCCCCTCTCCCCCTATCTTTTTATCATTGTGGTAGACGTCCTCCAGCGCCTCATCCGTGAGGCTTGGGGGGGTGGACACCTCTGCCACCCGCTCTCCCCCGACCTCCCATGCCCCGTCCTTCAGTACGCTGACGATACACTCATCCTCTGTCGCGCCTCCCTCGATGCGGCCAGCCACCTGAAGTCGGTCCTCGATGTTTTCGCCGCGGCCACGGGTCTCTCTATTAACTTCCATAAATCGTGTTTCGTTCCCATGAATGTCCCTGACCCGGCGGCCATCAGCATGGCAGCGGTCTTCGGGTGCCCCGTCTCCTCCTTCCCCCAGCCCTATCTTGGGCTGCCGCTCTCTCCCACCAAACTACCCTCCTCCGCCTACGCCCCGCTTCTTCTCTCCTTCGACCACCGTCTCTCTGGTTGGAAGGCTGCGCTTCTCTCGTCGGGTGGCCGCCTTGTGTTATGCAACGCCGTGCTTAATAACCTCGCCACTTACTATATGTGCTCTTACCTGCTGCCCCGTGGTGTGATTGAGAGCATCGATAAAAGGCGCCGTGCTTTCTTATGGACCGGCAAGGATACTTGCTCGGGTGCTAGATGTCTAATCGCTTGGGAAAAAGTTTTGTTGTCTACACAGGAGGGCGGCTTCGGCGTCAAGGACCTCCATCGGCAGAACAGGTGCCTCCTGCTCAACTTCATCCACAAACTCCATCAACCTGAGCGACTGCCTTGGATCGCCTGGTACCGCCGGGATGGGCGGGACCTGGGTGACGTGTCTTCTTCGCCATCCTTCCTCGACAAAATTGTGTTGGAATGCCTTCCTCTCTACAGGGCAATGACGAGGTGTGTCGTTGTCAGCGGTACTTCTACTGCCTTCTGGCTCGACAGGTGGCTCCAGGGGGGCTGCCTGGCGGACAGGTTCCCCGCCCTGTTCTCCCACTGCACCAGGCCGCACGCTACGGTGGCGGGGGTCTCCACCGACGGCCTCGCCCTTCAGCCTCGTCTCTCCGGCGCGGCTTCCGCGGAGCTCATGGATGTCCGCATCATCCTTGATGGGCTCGCTCTCGTGGATGGGGCGGATCGGCGCCACATCGACTCGCCTTCGGCTCCACCGTTCTCCTCTCGTGAGGCGTACCGTTGGCTCTCCCCGGCTGGCCCCGTGGATACTTCTGCTTCTATCGTTTGGGCGACTCGGCTGCCCACGAAAGTGAAGATCTTCGCCTACCTCTGCGACATCGACCGGCTTAGCACCCGAGCTAACCTCTTTGCCAAAAGCTGTGCGCCTACGGATTCGTGTGCGGCTTGCGGCGAGACGGAGACCGGCAGACACCTCTTCTTCGACTGCTCTCTCGCCGGCTCGGTTTGGGCGCGGCTTGGAGTCCACATTCCCGGCGGGCGCTTCTCCGTCTGGAGCTTGCTGCCACCACCTGGCGTTGGTTCTACTTCCTGGCGCTTTGGCTGCGCGACGATACTGTGGGCTATTTGGAAAGCCCGGAACGACCTTGTCTTCAACTCGCGCCCGTGCTCCACCACCACTGTTCTGCGGCGGGTCTGCGAAGACCTAGGCACCTGGCGATGGCGTCTCAAAGGGACAGAACGCCAGCGGCTAGATGACTTTCGATCCCTCCTCCTTCTGAAGTGTAATGTTTAATTCTGTTCTTTTTGGTTGCCGGCCCAGAGCCGCTTGTTGTAAATCTCTTCCCCTACCCCCTCCCTGTTTCTGAGATACATCTTGTATTGGACTGACTCCAAGTCATTCGAGGAATATACAAACGGTGGGGATTTTCCCCCCCGTCACACTCGAAAAAAAAGTCTTTGCTTGGGTGTTGGTTAGCGACCGATAAATACTAGAACGTTACTAGTGTTTTCACATGTGTGCTCGGCCCTACTCATACAACTGAGGACTCGATTCACTTGTTTTATTTATTGTAAATCAAGTAGAATGATCTGGGCATATTTGTAGATTGACTGGGCACAAGGTGACAATATTGAGGGGATGTTTATCACAGCTAGAGCTGCTTTTGCTAAACCTTTCTTTACAGAAGTAGTTAGTTTAGCCTACTAGAAGCAAAGGAATGAAGCCATCTTTGAGAATGTCATGCCAACATTTAGGTCTTGGCGCAGAAGCTTTATTCTTGATGCCACCATGCATGTGCATATGGTGAAGGACATACATACTGCAGATTTTCATCATGGATTGAGAACTTGTTGTAAACCTTTTATATTTTCCTTTTGTATATGTGAGGTATAGTTGTAAAGTGGGTAGGTTTTAATAAATTTCGTATTGGGGCTTTTCCCCACAGTTTCTTGGTCAAGAAAGCAAAACGTTTGTGGGCTTCACCCGTGTAAGATATGGCTATGGTAGTATAATGGTTTCTTCTTTTCTAATGAATGGTTGGAATATCGTGCCGTGTTGTAGGTTACAAAAATGTCAACACCACCTCCCTAGGTGGAGAACAACTGCTACAAAATTATACTATGATAGGAGGTTCAATCGGTGCATCCGCATACTACCTACCTAAACATTGGTGCACATGTAGCATCTTTCATTGATTATGAACACATGTAGATTCATAGCAAGGGACGGTACCTAGTCGTGCGGATCCCGTGCTCGTCTTCGCTGTTCAGCCAAGAGACAAGGGGAACTCTGAACCCGACTCGAAGGCGGCACAAAAATGACTTTCAAAAGGTTTATAATTACCCAAATAAATATCCCAAAATCTTGCGAGTGCAACTGCACCGGATCAACCGGTCGAGCGCATGTACTACGGGACAAGCGACAGACATCAAAACGTGCTCGTTGTCCCCAACCAACTAACCTGATCCACTCCTTCTCCTCAAATCACGCCACCCTAGGACACCCATCCAACGTGACGCCATGATTATCCACTGCACTGCACCACCAGGACCCCATGTAGAAGAGCTTGAAACTATTGCTCATTGCGCTGTCGGGATCTCCTAGTCACCTAAGCCGGCAGGGGCGCCCAGTGAGTGCCGGAGAACTGAGCTACCCAATCTCCTGTCGGCTAGCCCCCTGCCATGCTACTAGATGGAGGGTAGGTCCCCCGTCTGGCCACCTCGAAGCACTCGCACATTAGGAAACAACAACCAAATCAGCGCCCACCTAGTTAGCAGCCGCATCGGGAGCAGTGTCCACGTGCCGACACCAGCTGTCACGAAGTTGCCTCCTGTTGAAGTGCGGTTGCCTACAACTCCACTAAAATTGCCTAGTGTTGCTACAAAGTTTCCTACCACTGTTATAAAGTTTCCTAACGCCGCACTGAAGTTATCTACCGGTGTTGTGAAGTTTCCTACCAATGTACTAAAGGTGCCTAGTGTTCCAGTGAAGTTGCCTCCAGTTGCACTAAAATTGCTTAGCGTTGCAGTGACGGTTAGTGTCGTTGTAAAGTTACCTAGTGATATTCTGAAGTTGGATCCACTTTTGTGAAGTTATAGCTGGCAAGCATCCTGAGCTGATCGTTAGAGCAACAAAAGTGCATAGTTGAGGATCACCAGCTAAGGCCCTAAATGACCACTACATGTTGTTGTGAAAGTTCATATCCCTATTATAAGTTTCCTTTTCCGATATGGCGAAGTTTTTTACCGAGTGTGGTGGAATTTCTTACTATTGCAATGAATTGGCTTAGTGATGTTTGTGAAATGACCGACTGTTGTTGTAAAGTTACTAAGTTATTTTTATTTGTTTATGAAGTTGTCTGCCACTATTGTAAAGTTGTCTACGGCTATAGCGAAGTTGCATATAATAATGTTGTGATGTTTCCTACTGGTGTTGTGAAGTTGCCTTCGACTGTTGTGAAGTTGTCTATCGCCATTGTAAAGTAGAATAAACGTATTTTTGTGAAGTTTCCTACCATTCTTATGGACTTTCCTACTTGATGTTATGAAGTTTCTTACGGGTGGTTGTGAAGTTGTCTACCGTTGTTGTGAAGATGCTATGTTTTTGTTTTTTTAGTTGTTGTCAAATTATGTGCCGCCAATATGAAGTTGCCTACCGCTGCACTGAAGTCACCTATCCGATTTTTTTAAAGTTGCCTACCGCAATTATGCACCTCCTTACCGCTGAAATGAAGTTGTCTACCACCTATCAGAAGTTTCCTATCAGCTACCGCTGTTATGAAGTTTGCCTACCACTGCGTTGAAATTGCTTACATCACTGAAAGGTATTGTAGTCAACTTTACAATGGTAAAAAGCAACTAGTACTAGTACTAGGAAGTTCTAAGACTGGCTCTATTAGTGTTTGTGGGACAGGGCTGACTTGACCGACTGGCAACAGTTTCGGAAAACATCGCTAGCAACATCATAGCTAACAAATGAGAGACCACATATACCACAGTTGATTCGTGCGCACAAGTTGCTTTTACTACTCGCTAAATTAGGTATCATTGCGGTGAAAAGTTGAGTGATGATGTTGTGAAGGTTTCCTAACTCCACGGTGAAGTTGTCAACTGCTATTGTGAAGTTGCTAAGTTACTTTTAGTTAGGCAACTTCCGTTAACTTTTCATGGCTGCACTTTCCAACATGTTTTTTCAATTATACGGCAAACATGAAACATGTATTGCACATTAAGATTAAATAAAAACATGAAAAAAGACTAGCGGGAGATCGAATATGAAAAACACTAGCGAGACATAAGAAGACATCTTCAAACTTCTTCTTCTTCCACGACCAACCTGGTGGCATCTCCGTGGTCCGGGAACATGGTCATGACCTCAGTGCAAGTGTTGTCGAAGATGGCCACTATGTAGATGCCCGGGGCTTCCTTGTGGAAGGTGAGGAAGTGGCCAACCCTAAGGTTATGGGCAATGGCAAAGGATGCCCACCCCTAATCGATGATCTCCCTATTACCCTCGAACTTGGTAGTCATCCTCTACTTTCACCTAGTGTTTGTGAGGACGGCGATCTTCCCATAGATGGGTCCGAACCATTTGATGAACTTCGAAGGGATAGGGAGCATGCCCAAGGTCCACTCGAAGATGACACAGAGGAAGTTCTCCGGACCAACCTCGTCGCGGAAGTGGTCGACGTTGGTTGGCCTTCCTCGTGGCCTCTTGGTAGAACTCTCATGGGGAACCTCCGCAGGTGCGCCTAGGTGATCTTTGCTTGCCAAAGAAACAAAAAAGTATAGGACACCTATGGTGAAATAAAGGTCAACACTTAGCTTTTACCTACATCATAGGCTCATAGCAAGAATGAACAAAGAAGGCCTCATGTATAGGGTCATACAAAAGGCAAATGGATTGCCCCCAAACCAAGTCCAGAGTACAAGCAATGTGCTTGCACATAGGACTAGGTTCAAGGAGAATCCCTTGCCTTGCATTGTGCCACATTTTAATCATAGGCCAAAGAACAAAGAACAACGAAATACAAGCAAACATGCAAGACATCATAATACACATCATAGTGAACACCACAATTGATGCTATTCAACCAAGGACATTGCACAAGGAGGAGTGTTTGTGCAATGTACAAGGGTTGATGTAAGGGTATATTGCCCCTATGTGTGGTTTTGGTAATTAATGACAACCCCTATGGACTAATGTTTTCATTGAGTTTATATGAAGGAATATTCCATAAGTACTTCTTGTATTCCATGTGTTGGATTCAAGTATGGATGCCATGAATATAAAGATACACCTTGTGTATTGTGAAGGAGATATGCCCTAGAGGCAATAATAAAGTGGTTATTATTTATATCTTTATGTTTATGATAAATGTTTATATATCATGCTATAATTGTATTAACCGAAACATTAGTACATGTGTGATATGTAGACAAACAAAGAGTCCCTAGTATGCCTCTTAACTAGCTTGTTGATTAATAGATGATTAGTTTCATAATCATGAACATTGGATGTTATTAATAACAAGGTTATATCATTGTATGAATGATGTAATGGACACACCCAATTAAGCGTAGCATAAGATCTCGTCATTAAGTTATTTGCTATAAGCTTTCGATACATAGTTACCTAGTCCTTATGACCATGAGATCATGTAAATCACTTATACCGGAAAGGTACTTTGATTACACTAAACGCCACTGCGTAAATGGGTGGTTATAAAGGTGGGATTAAGTATCCGGAAAGTATGAGTTGAGGCATATGGATCAACAGTGGGATTTGTCCATCCCGATGACGGATAGATATACTCTGGGCCCTCTCGGTGGAATGTCGTCTAATGTCTTGCAAGCATATGAATAAGTTCATAAGAGACCACATACCACGGTACGAGTAAAGAGTACTTGTCAGGAGACGAGGTTGAACAAGGTATAGAGTGATACCGAAGATCAAACCTCGGACAAGTAAAATATCGCGTGACAAAGGGAATTGGTATCGTATGTGAATGGTTCATTCGATCACTAAAGTCATCGTTGAATATGTGGGAGCCATTATGGATCTCCAGATCCCGCTATTGGTTATTGGTCGGAGTGAGTACTCAACCATGTCCGCATAGTTCACGAACCGTAGGGTGACACACTTAAAGTTGGATGTTGAAATGGTAGAACTTGAATATGGAATGGAGTTCGAATATTTGTTCGGAGTCCCGGATGAGATCCCGGACATCACGAGGAGTTCCGGAATGGTCCGGAGAATAAGATTCATATATAGGATGTCATTTTATGTGATTTAAAATGATGCGGAAGGTTCTATGGAAGGTTCTAGAAGGTTCTAGAAAAGTCCGGAAGAAACCACCAAGGAAGGAGGAGTCCCGGTGGGACTCCACCTCCCATGGCCGGCCAACCCTAAGGGGGAGGATTCCCAAGTGGACTCCCCAAGGGGTGCCGGCCACCCCCTCCCAAGGAAGGTGGAACTCCCACCTCTAGTGGGAGTCCTAGCTTGGGTAGGTTTCATGAGTTATGGAAGGTTTTGGTTTGGGGTCTTATTCGAAGACTTGTAGACCAACTCTTGGGTGTTCCACCTATATTATGAGGGCAAAGGGGAGGGGGCCGGCCACCCAAGAACCACCAAGGTGGCCGCACCCAAGAACCACCAAGGTGGCCGCACCCCTTAGTGGCCGGCGCCCCCTCTCCCCAAACCCTAGCGGCCTCTCTCCTCCACCATATCCCGCACGCTTAGCGAAGCTCCGCCGGACTTCTCCACCACCACCGACACCACGCCGTCGTGCTGTCGGATTCAAGAGGAGCTACTACTTCCGCTGCCCGCTGGAACGGGGAGGTGGACGTCGTCTTCATCAACAACCGAACGTGTGACCGAGTACGGAGGTGCTGCCCGTTCGTGGCGCCGGAAGCGATCGTGATCAAGATCTTCTACGCACTTTTGCAAGCGGCAAGTGATCGTCTACCGCAGCAACAAGAGCCTCATCTTGTAGGCTTTGGAATCTCTTCAAGGGTGAGACTCGATACCCCCTCGTTGCTACCGTCTTCTAGATTGCATCTTGGCTTGGATTGCGTGTTCGCGGTAGGAAATTTTTTGTTTTCTATGCAACGAATTCCTACAGTGGTATCAGAGCCGTGTCTATGCATAGATGGTTGCACGAGTAGAACACAATGGTTTTGTGGGCGTTGATGCTCTTGTTATCTTTAGTTTGAGTACTTTGCATCTTTGTGGCATAGTGGGATGAAGCGGCTCGGACTAACTTTACATGACCGCGTTCATGAGACTTGTTCCTCGTTCGACATGCAACTTGTATTGCATAAGAGGCTTTTTTTTTGAAAAGAGAAGACTGTGAGGCAAAAAGCCCCACAGCAATTTATTACCAAACTCAGCACATATGTACAAAAAGCAAAATGATGGGGGAGAAAAGAGAGAACCTACCTGTACAAACTAACAAAATGTTCTTATGTCTACTGTAAGCTGCCTATCCAGGCTACAAAAATGTCAATATGCTTTTTCTTTATCCTATGCTCAAGCAAGGATACATCATGCAAGAAATTTCTCTTCCATCCCATAAACGAAGGCCGTTGTCCTTGAAAATTTTTCTCATTCCTTTGCT
Organism: Lolium perenne; assembly: GCF_019359855.2. Taxonomy (NCBI): domain Eukaryota; kingdom Viridiplantae; phylum Streptophyta; class Magnoliopsida; order Poales; family Poaceae; genus Lolium; species Lolium perenne. Next base: position 269,807,257 of record NC_067245.2, read on the forward strand.
TCCATATGTTCCAACATGCTAAGATGACTACCTCCATAAAAAAAAGGTTTACCAAATCCTATCTTAGCCGAAGAGAAGATTGTTTGCACCTCCTGACCAGATGGCCAATAAATTTGCAAATAGTTCCAAACCCTCTGACTATAATTGCATTCAAAAAACAAATGAATTCTATCTTCATATTTTCTCCCTGGACAAAGCACACAATGTGTATCCTCAGTTACTTTCCAATGCCTTCTTTGCAGCAGATCTCTGGTGTTCAAACGATCATTGAGAAGTAACCAGGCAAAGAACTTATGCTTCATAATGCAGGATGACTTCCAAATCCATTTGAACACAGGAATGACTGTGACTTCTGCAAACAGATGCTGATAATATTTAGATGCAGTGAAAGTTTTACCCCAACTATATTGCCAGACATCAGCTGCCACAGATAAAGGAGAACTTGCCATGACCTGTGCAACCTGTTGAAACTCCTCATATGCCTGAGCAGACAGTGGTAAGTGAAACAGCTCTGCAAATACTGGGCAGTCATAAACCTGCTTTGCTGTTAAATTAGGCTCCTTTACATATGAATGCAATCTTGGAAACCTCTGCGCTATAGGCTGCACTGACCCATCAAACATCCAACTATCACTCCAAAAGAGAAATGTATCCCCCCTACCAGGCAACACAGTAGATATTGCCCTGAATTTATCCAAAAGCTTGCAAATATCCTTCCACCAAAAGGAGCCACACAGCTTCTCAGATTGAGGTACTGAATCCTCATAATAAGCTTGCATAAGAGGCTTTGCGGGTGTCTGTCTCTCCTACTATAGTGAAGATTCAATTTACTCTTCTATTGACAACACTAGTATCACCGTTGTGGTTCATGTTCGTAGGTAGATTAGATCTTACTTGAAAACCCTAAACCACGTAAAATATGCAAACCAAATTAGAGACGTCTAACTTGTTTTTGCAGGGTTTGGTGATGTGATATGGCCATAATGTGATGATGAATATGTATGAGATGATCATTATTGTATTGTGGCAACCGGCAGGAGCCTTATGGTTGTCTTTAAATTTCATGTTGAGTAGTATTTCAAAGTAGTTGTAATAGTTGCTACATGAGGTGAACAACCATGAAGACGGCGCCATGAACCTTGACGCTACGTCGATGATGATGGAGATCATGCCCGTTGATGATGGAGATCATGTCCGTGCTTTGGAGATGAAGATCAAAGGCGCAAAGACAAAAAGGGCCATATCATATCACATATGAACTGCATGTGATGTTAATCCTTTATGCATCTTATTTTGCTTAGATTGCGATGGTAGCATTATAAGATGATCCCTCATGTTAATATCAAGATAATAAAGTGTTCTCCCCTCGTATGCACCGTTGCATTGTTCGTCGTTTTGAAGCATCTCGTGATGATCGGGTGTGATAAACTCAACATACAACGGGTGTAAGCCATGTTGCACACGCGGAATACTTGGGTTTGCTTGACGAGCCTAGCATGTACAGACATGGCCTCGGGACAACGGAAACCGAAAGGTTGAACACAAGTCATATGGATGATATGATCAACATGTTGATGTTCACCATTGAAGCTACATCATCTCACGTGATGATCGGTTTTGGTGTAGTGAATGTGGATCGTGTATCACTTAACAACTATGAGGGATGTTGTATTAAGTGGGAGTTCATTAAGTAATTAGATTAAAACATGAACTAATTTTCATAAACATAGTCTGAATAGTATTTTGAATTAATTTTGTAGTATTGGCATCCGTTTTCTACTATGCGCTAGTCTTGTTATTGAGATAAAAATACTGTTAAAATCTGACAAAAAACTTTACGGATTGGTACCGTATTGTTAAAGAATCAAGAATTGATTAAGTCCTATTGCAAACTTTTAGTAAACCTCACATTGTTGATTCAAAGAGCTATGGTTTCAATTAGTACCTAAAGTTATCTTGTCTCCGTGAAACTTGAAGTTCAAATCTGTTTGAAAAGTAAGGAGCTGAAAATTTAGTTTTCAGAAATAATCAAGGTATGAGATATATGTGATATCTAAGACCTTATTGCAAGATGATAGAATATAATTTGGTGAGACTACATGAACTCATAAGTTTTAGGGATTTCTAGTTTCGTGCCCCTGGTTCGTTAGTTGTACTCAGTTTTCCCCAGTCCCTTAGTTTTTCCTCAGTTTTCCCCTCCTCTAGTTTGAAACACGCACAAGTGCTGGAACGGCCGGTAGCCGTCAGGTCAGAGGCCTTGACCGTTAGTCTGACCGGGTGGGGCCGCACAGGGGCAGCTCCTCCTGACCGTCTCGTCTTTGACGGGTAGGGTCAGGAGACACGTCGGAGCAGCCATCCATCTATCGCTGACGTGTGGGCCGTTTTATTTCATGATTTTATACGCGGTGCTGCCAATGACAAATGGGGCCGCTCTATAGGGCTGCCGCAGCCAATGACCAGTGGGGTCGTATATTTTTCAGTAAAAGACATATATTGCCGCTCTGTGGGGCTGCCGCAGCCAATGACCAGTGGGGTCGTCTATTTATTTAGGGAAACTCATATATTGCCGCTCTGTGGGGCCTCCGCAGCCAATGACCAGTGGGGTCGTCTATTTTTCAGGAAAAGACATATATTGCCGCTCTGTGGGGCTGCCGCAGCCAATGACCAGTGGGGTCGTCTATTTATTTAGAGAAACTCATATATTGCCGCTCTGTGGGGCCTCCGCAGCCAATGACCAGTGGGGTAGTCTATTTTTCAGGAAAAGACATATATTGCCGCTCTGTGGGGCTGCCGCAGCCAATGACCAGTGGGGTCGTCTATTTATTTAGAGAAACTCATATATTGCCGCTCTGTGGGGCTGCCGCAGCCAATGACCAGTGGGGTCGTCTATTTATTTAGAGAGAAAAATCATATCTTGCCGTTACGATATATGTCTTTAGAGAATATCATAGAGAGAAGCAACAAGTTCGCTAATTAATTATTCTTAAGCTAGACCAGGAGAACCGCTGGCAGCTCGTTCCCCACCGTCGGACGGAGCAGCCATCGCGGCGCGCGCCGGCGCCTCGTCGCGCCGCCGGCTCTGTCTCCCGGCGTCGGACGAGCTGCGGCGCTGCACGTCAACCACGGCTCCAGCACTTGTTTCGTCCGCACGCATTGTACCCACCGCAGGAAAGTCCGCCGCATAGCAGATCCGCCGCCCACGACGACCGGGATTTGTTCCGCGCACCAATTGGTAGACCTCCGCTTCTGCCTCCCCCGCCCTAATCGATTCGGTTCCCGTAATTTATTGGAGTTTGCGGTACGAAATAGTCCTCAATGTCTCGTCGTAGCGGGTACACCGGCGAGGGTGGGGATTCGATCATGTCGTGGCCACGTTCTACTTCTCCTACCTGCGTCGGAAGTGCAGGTATATAGCTTCAGCTCTCTGTACTACCGTTGAATTTGAAGTTCCGCCATGGCCTGTTGGGGTGATTTCGGTTGTTCTTTTTTCCATTATTGTTACGATTAGCCAGTGCAAGCCGATGATCCATGGTACATTGCATACCAAGATGAATCAACCCAGTGGTGTAGCCAGAGGATGGATTTGGAGGAGAAGGTGGCCAATTTAGGTGATGAATTGGCCCGTAAAAACCTGATGATATTCGAGCTGAAGCGTATTGTGGATGAAGAAAAGAAGAATTCAGAGCTTATTCGCAAGGAGAAGTTGAGAGTTGAGACAGATCTTGCCGTATTTGATCAAGTGGTAGAAAATCTAGAACATGAACTAAAAGTGATGGGAGAGGAGAAAAGTAGATTCATAAATGCAGTTTTATTAGGTGTCATCCCTGTCCTAGCAGTTATGTGGTTACGGTAGAGCGATTTAGTATAGAATTGTTATTCAGTAGATGGCTCTAACCACTGTATTTTGTTGTGGCTCTAAGCACTGTATTTCGGTGTACAATTTCCTACTTGTGCTAAGTAATGTGCACGATAATTTTAGCAAGGGATCCCAAAAGTGAAAGCATGTACCAGCCTCCGGATCAAATACATATCAATATCTTCCCAATCAAGTTGGGATAGAATTCAAATCATACATACGGATGTACATGGACACATCAAGAACGTGAAGAAGCTTTTTTGAGACGGAGGTAGTAGTTCGAATTTATAATAATTTATCCCAATTTGCGGCGTCGAACACGGTCGCGCAGCGATGGGCAAGAAAGGCCGGGACGACGGGCGGTGAGGGTGGTCATCTGCGCCATCAAACGTTGAAGCGATGTTATCGGCGATGGCTTCAATGTTCGTGGCATCGATGACCATCAGCTGAACCGCCGCTGTCTTGGTGTTCTTCATCAGCGACGGATCTGCGGAGGGCTGGATCGGCGGCTTTGCAGCGCGGTTGTAGACGATGGCTTCAATCGTCTTGGCATCGATTCGCACTCTCGGCACCGGAAGTGAGACATCAACAGGCTCCGACATTGAAGGCTGGGTCTGCGCCGTCGAAGCGATGTTGTAGGCGATGGCTTCAATGTTCGTGGCATCGATGACCACCTGCCGGCACGGCCGCCGTCTTGGTGTTCTTCATCATTCAACAGATCTGAGAATAGAATCGAAAGTGAGACAGAGAGAGACATTTCAACTATTTCGACGGTTAGATCCTCACCGGCACTCTTAGATCCACGGCGCACGCCCGGTTAGATGCACGCCGCCGCACGCACGGTTAGATCCGCGCCGCCGACGCCGACGCACGCAGTTAGATCCGCGCCGCCGCGCACGGTTAGATCCGCGCGCCGCCGCACGCACGGTTAGATCCGCGCCGCCGCACGCCGCCGCACGCACGGTTAGATCTGCGCCGCCGCACGCCGCCGCACGCACGGTTAGATCCGCGCCGCCGCGACCGCCGTAGTAAGAGAGGAAATACGAGAGAGGAGGATGCGACTGGAATATGCGACTGCCAGGGTTGGTAGGTATGTGCTCTGCTCTTGTCTCCGTATGCGTCCATCGTGGTAGAGAGAGAGATACAGCCGTCCGATCATAAATGATCGAACGGTGCAAGCGTTCGTTGAGCTTTCAACTAACCAAGATCCGTGTGACATACATCTCGACCAATCAGAGATCAGCCAGTGAGTACAAGTTAGGAAAACTGAGTAGAACTAAGAGGGGGAAAAGTGAGGAAATGTTTATCGGAAGGGCAAAACTGAGTATGACTGAGTAAAACAAGTGGGCCCGGAGGGGGAAAACTGAGTAATACTAAATAAAACAGGGGCACCCAAATAATAAACGGACTAAGGGAAATTGAAGCTTTTGGCATAAAAATTGTAAAATTGTGTTATTTGAACAATATATTACATTTTGGCCGACTAGATATTGTTTGCAACTCAAAGATACACAAGTGTGACGAATTTGGACTCATTTGGACAAAGTTTGTAAGCATAGTGGGTATTTGGGAGGTGTATTGAGCAGAAAGCCCTGCATCTTCATATCTAGTAGCTCATGGACTAGGAAGTGGTTTTGAAGCTTTTGGCATAAAAACTTCATATCTCTATATTTCCTTTTCCATTATTATTTCTCTAGGTTGTAGGTAACATAACAAGGCTCCATGGGAAGGTTCCACCATGTTTTGAATTATTTTGAATTGAACCCTAAAACCTAAAACCCTAAAACCCTAAAACCCTAAAATGATAAATGTGGCTTAAATGTGGCATACAAATTGTTCATACAAATTCAAATTGTTCAACACAAAGGGATCCCCAATACAAAGGGAACCACAATACAAATTGTTCATACAAATTCAAATTGTTCAACACAAAGGCATCCCCAATACAAATTGTTCAACACAAAGGCATCCCCAATACAAATTGTTCAACACAAAGGGATCCCCAATACAAAGGGAACCACAATACAAATTGTTCATACAAATTCAAATTAGTTGTTCAGAATAAAATCTTTCTCTTGCTCCTGGTGTGACTCGCCAGCCACCACCTTACTCCGGTAACCCTACCAGGATATTACCGGTGTCTACCTTCCTTTTGCCCTCTTTCTTGTTCTTCTTCTTCTGCAAAGCTTGTGCTTTTTCTTCTGCCATGTACTCTTGAAGTTAGCATCTATCATGGCCTTACTACTTTCGAGGCATTCTTGACTATACTGTTCCCTCTCCTCTAGACTCATCGGTTGAAGCCATTCTAGATCCATCTGTTCCCTCTGCTCTCGATCCATCGGTTCAATCTCCTCATGTTCAATTGCTGCTTCAATCTCCTCTGCATTTGCTGCTTCAATCTCCTCATGTTGAACTCTGCTTCTATCTCCTCTGCATTTGCTGCTTCAATCACCTCTGTTGAATTGTTGCTTCAATCTCAAGTTGAATTGCTGCTTCATTCTCCTCTGCATTTTCTGCTCCCTTTGATCTTCCATTCCAAAAGCTGGGTCAACTCCATTTTTACAAAGCCTAGCAATGTGTCCAGGGGATTCCACAACGTTTGCACTTACGTCTTCGAATCGGTGCACCACCCTCTGCACTAGCTCTGATCCTATTCTTCCTCGGCCTACCTGCCGGTCTAGTCAATACTGGAGAGTACAGTTTGAAGCCTGGATCGACTTTCATCCATTGGTCTTTTCCCAACAAGGTAGGAACATTCATAGCATATGCAGCCCTAAATTTGGCAACAGAGAAATACTCTGACACATATTGATCAACTTCACCATCTTCACCCCCTATAACACTCATGAAAAACAATGCGTGTATGCAGTGGTATCCCACGGATCTGCCATCCCCTACAATGGCATGTCCTATCAACCAAACTCACTGGATACCTCCACTTTTGTTTTGACCGTCGGTGTAGGTTACCTCAGCCTCCATTCCTTTTGTGACGCATTGCATCCTCAATTGTTTTGCCCTCTCATGCAAAGACTTAATCAAAGATGGGAGCATGAGATGGCCAACATAATTTGTGGATGCAATTCTTTGACGCAGATCGATCTTTATCATGATCATCTGCCTAATCTTATCAAATATTTGCCACAGCATAAGCCCTTTCAATGACTTGACCTTTGAATTGAAACTCTCCGCAAGGTTACTTGTTACATAGTCTACCTTGCAAATTTCATTGAATTGGCTTCTTGACCACACCCTACCATGATGTTCATCCAAGTACTCCTTCACCCCAGGTTTTTGTTTATACAACACATCCAAATGAAACAGATGCTTCCTAGAGCTGCATGTGTATGAAGCTGGCCATAGGTTGTCAGTAAAAACTTTACCCTTGAATTTCTTTGTAAAATTCTGTACCAAGTGTCGCATACATTCCCTATGCTCCACTCCAGGGAATACTGCTTCTACCGCAGTCTCCGAACCTTTGCAAGCGTCTGTGTGGATAACAAGTCCTGGTGGATGACCTATAAGATCGCGCAAATTCTGCGAAACCAAGTCCAACTTTCCCGTGACTCAACCTCCAAAACCCCATAACCAACAGCGAACATCCAATTATGTCCATCCACGGCAGTAGCAGCAACTAGCTGTCCTTTAAACCTGCCATGAAGAGCTGATGCATCCACGGCCAAATAAGGCCTGCAACCGTCCAAAAAGCCTTTCCAGCAAGCTTTGAAACAAACAAAAGCCCTTCTGAAACATTCCTTGTGCATTACCTTCCCGCTTTTCAATTTGTAGGGAACTGTATGCTTGTCTATCGCTACAACACTGCCTGGACTAGCCATCTCCACTTCAGCTTTGAAAGTGTAAAGCAACTGAAAGCTTTCATTCCATGGACCATTGATCTTGTCAAGAGCCATTTCCTTTGCATAGAACATCCTCATGTAAGGTACTTCCATTTTATACTTCTCAACCACCTTTTTTACGAGTCTGTTGGACCAAGTGAAGGATCTTCTCTCAGCCAATCTAGGATTATATCTCGCCAACCACCTAGTCTTCGCTAGCTTTGTTTTCAGCTACTGGCTCTCCCCTAGAGGTGGACACCTATGGATCTCCTTATTCTTCTTTACCTGAAACATAATGATAAGGGATGTCGGTAATAGATAACAAATTTTACACCGTGATCTAAATACACAACCGGTTGGCGTAGTACACGAACCAAGTCGTCGCGCATTGTGGATGCATGCAGCCTAAACCTACACCTTGGGTATGGGCATTTAATTGTGAACCTACCTGGCTCACTTTTAACAACCTCAAAATTATTCTTAGTGAGAATGTGATATGTAGTAATTGCATTACGGCAGTCCATCATCGTTTGAAACACGGTGCCTTCTACAAGGTGGGGATTCTCCTGTTCCACTCAATTGTAGGCAAGTCTTCACCTTCGTAATCGGCTAAAACGAGGCTGTCATCATTCTCATTCTTCTCTTCATCATCGGTGTCATCAAATCTGGCACCAAAAGCAATATCTTCCATGTATTGATCCTCCATTGCACGCTTTACTGCATCGATCTACCAATTCAGGAAACATCAACTCATCCTCATCATCTTGAGGAGGCTGATCCTCAATGTCTGCATCGTCCTCCACAATGACCGTACGAACGATCTGGCTACCACTAGCACTGGGGACAGATGGTGCTGCTTTGTGGACCTACAAGGAGGCCCGCGCACACCGTTAGAAGAGGCAGCAGAAGAGAGAGACATGATGCCCGACCACCGATGATGCCCCAAAGACCAGAGAGAGATGATGCCCGGCCCCCGTCCACATGGAGACGAATTTTACCGAACCGGCAAGAAGCATTCAATGCAAAAAGAATTCCCTGTTCGTCGTCGGAAATTAGTGGAACAAATCTTCCCTCCGTGTTAAAATATTCGAAATGAATCTGCGTCGTAAGAGCTCCAGGTATCGAGCGCAGATGTTAGCTTTCAAATCCCTCAAAGAGATGGTGGGTGCAAGCACCGCAGGAAGAAAAACCCATTCTTATAGCGTTTAGAATCACGCGTATAGCTAGAATCCAGCCTAGCCACCAGCCGAAAAGCCAGCGCTGGATCAATCCTATTCGAAAAGCAACGCAGTTAGTTGAGCAACAACGATTGGCGCTCAAAAACTGCCTACTGTTAATTCACATAGGCAGACGATGCTTACCCAGATGGAATCCATGCGTTAGATCCCTCCGATTCCCAATCTTCTCCGCGGTTGACGCGAACATTTGGCACACCAGATGGACATACAAACTCCACGAAAGGGGTAGATCCAGATCTGGTGGAGGCGGAGCCCTCTCCGCCTCCCGGTGGTGGTGGTGGGGACGGGGGCGGCTCGGCGGCGGACGACGCCATAAGGTAGGAGGGCAGGACGGCGTGGCGGCGGAGGGGCGGTGTGTGAGCTCCTCCAGTATCGGGCGGAGTGGAAAGCTTTGGGTGAGCTCCTCCAGTCAACAGTCAACACAGTTCGAAAGAAACGGTCAATTCAACACCAACGCGGCTCCCTAGCCGTCACCGGTAACGGTGAAGGCCTCTGACCAGACGGCAACCCTCCCGTCTGAGCGTCTGCGACGGGTTTCAAACTAGAGGGAGGGGAAAACTGAGGAAAAACTAAGGGGCTGGGGAAAACTGAGTACAACTAACGAACCAGGGGCACGAAAATAGAAATCCCTAAGTTTTATGGGAATGTACGAAGGTTGAAGACGCAAGACGTCCCAATCCTCCAACTATTGGGGCACTAACGATATTCGCATATCCATGAAGTGATCGTCCTTAGTATGCACCGTTGCTATGACTCGTCATTTCAAAGCATCACGTGATGATCGGATGTTATAGATTCTACGTGTGCATACAACGGGTGCAAGCCAGATTTGCACATGCAAATACCAAGGTTAAAACTTTATGAGCCTAGCATGTATAGACATGGTCTCAGAAAGTCATCATGATACAATGGATAAAATTATGAGTGAAATTGTTCATCATATTACAAGGTTACTAATAGTGAAATCCGGAACACTTGTCATATGATGATCAACTTCAAAGTAAGAACCTCAAGGTTATTGGTATTTGACCAACAAACCGAGAAGTTATTGAAGTTGATGTGTTTTTCTGAATAATGAGGAAAGCTAAAAGAGAAACTACAAAAGATTATTGGCAGAAAGAAAGAAAAGACTAGAATGTCTAGCTCAGGTGTATATAAATGATACACATGTTATGGTTATATTCCTAGTTAGGTCACACTATGAAATTCTTGGGTATTAGTACTATATTGGTTGGTATGAAGTGTCATACAAAACAACGCAATACAAGAATACAATGGCCTAAGTGACTGACAAGGAACATGATAGGAATGCACGTCTGGAACAAAATAAAGTGTTATTATGTTCGTCGTTAGCATTCTATCTAGCCCTTAGAATTTATAATAAAGAACTTAATAATTGTTATTTTGCTTTGGTCAAATGAAAACAATGAGTTGTTCAAATTATGACATTACTCCATGTACGATGGATAAGTTATTATAAATCTTAATGGTGAAACACACATACATAACACTGACGCTAAAATGCCATAAGGCAAATGATTTGAATTCCACGTATTTGTGGAACCGCCATTTAGGTCATGTTAGAAAGGAACGCATGAAGGAACTCCATGCAAATGGATTTTTGGAGTCATTTGATTTTTGAATCATTTGGCGCTTGCAAATCTTTTCTAAAGAGAATGATTAAAATACCGTTCATAGGCCAAGAGTTGAACGGGCAACAAACTTAGTGGAAAAATACATGATGATGTATGTGGTTCACTAGGCATAGTTGTGTGCGGGAGATTCTTCTACTTCATGAAAACTTCAAACAATGAATTGAGTATATATATGTGGATATATTCGATAAGGAAGAAGTTTGAAACATTTGAATAGGTTCAAATAAATTTCAGCATGAAGTGGAAATCATCGTAATAGAAAAGTCAAATATCTATGATTGGATCATAGTGGAAATATTTGAATTACTAGTTTTAGCGAACATCTAAGAGAGTTATGAAATTGTTCTACATCTCACGTTTCTTGGAGTATCATAGTGATGATGAAGTATCCGAGAGATGTATCCAAATTTTGTTGGGTCAATGATGAAATAAAATATTAATGCCATTATATTTTTGTGGATTATGCTTTAGAGACTACCGCTTTTACACTAAATAGAGCATCATCATGATCCGTAGAAATGACATCATACGAGTTATGGCATGGCTATGAATCCTAATAATCTTTTCTTAAATTTTGGTATGCATAGCATAAGTAAATAAGTTTACAACCAAAATCGGATGAATGTCTTTGTTGGTTATCCCAGAGAATTGATTGGGAATTCTTCCCACTATGAAGACAAAGACAAAAGTGTTTGTCAATATTGCTTATTTCCAAGAAATTGTTTTCTAGCGAAATATTTGAGTGGGAGGACAATAGAACTTGATAAGGTTTATGAACCTGAGCATAATGATCAGAGTAGCGCAGCATCGAAAATTGGTTCCGGAAGCGACCACGACGATCATGGCTCCCATGACTACAAAGTGTTTTAGCCATGGAGATCGAAGTACATATTGAACCTTGTAGGTATGGTTTACTTTGTGATCAAATAAATGATTTATGGACAAAGGATTGATTTTGAACAATGATAAACCAACTACAAACAAAGAAGTTATGATGGGCCCTGACTCCGTTAAAATGGCTATAAGCCATGAAATCCAAGATAGATGAATATTTTTTGAAAGTAAATGGATCTATAAAATTGATGGACTTGGATGAAATATCCTTGAAGAAGCTCGACTTGTCGAAAAGTTGTTTACGACAAAATTCAAAGAGTTGACTACGACAAGATTAGATCTTCCGTAGCAATGCTTAAAGTCTATGTGGATTATTCTAGTAATCACTACATTTTTGTTTTATGAGATATGATAGTAGGATGGCAAAATACATTACTTATCAGAAGTGTGTATTAAAGGTGTATACAAGATACAACCAAGAGTTTTGCTGGTCCGTGGAATACTAGATAGGTATACGAACTTCAAATTGGATGAAGTAAGTATCACGGAGTTGGAATCTTCACCAGATGAAATAGTCAAAGAGTTTTTGATTTCATCAGAGACAATGAAGAGGCTTGCATTTGCAAGAAATTAAGTGGGAGCGCTAAGACACATTTATAATACTTTATGTAGGTGACATATAGTTGGTTATAAATGATGTAATTATATACTTGATTAAAAGGTTTCATTGAGAAATTAATTTCAATGAAAGGATATGGACTGAAACAAATTTAGTGTCAAGATCTATGAAGATAGATTGAAACACATAATAAGTTTAAGTCAAAGTACATAGAATGGATATTGAAGTAGTTCAATATAGAAATATTAAGAAAATATTCTTATCATGTGAAGGTTTAACAAGACTTGAGTGTATCTGACACTCGATGAGTAAAAACACATGAGTGATTTTAGATCATGAATAATATGTGCATAATCAGATATCTTGTGCTCTAAAAGGTTAGGAGCATATACCAGAATGATTCATGTGATGATCATTGAAAAATAGTAAGAATATTCTTGAGTACTTAAGAAGAACCAGGAATATATATATATAGTTTTTGTATGAAGAAATGACAAACAAATCGTTGTAAAGTGTTGCACCGATATTTGTTTTGTCACATATGAAAATAAAATTCCAATTTCAAATTAGACTAAGTGTTGTTTAAAAGGTAGCACAATGAGCTAGAAGTTGTCTATGCTAGATTTAGAAGAGTTCTAAATATTGTGACGGATTCTACAAAAGAAGGTAGAGTATGTCATTGTTTTTACAATGACAAAGGATGTTAAGTCAAGAGGTTCTTTTAGAACTTGGTGTAGTTCCGATAGTGTCAGAATTTTGAAGCTATATTGTGTGTGACAATATTAGTGACATATTTCAGACCGCGAAATTAAGGTTCCACCAGAAGACCAAACATATTTAATGCCGACTCATTTGGAAATGAGTGATGCGTTGAGACGAAAATGAATTACAAAATACATACGGTTCTGAGCATGTCAGATCCGTTGACTAAAACCTCTCCCGTGAGCAAAACATGATAAAGCACCGGAAGGCCAAGGTGTTATATCTTTACAAATGTAAACTAGATTATTGACTCTAGTGCAAGTGGGAGACTGAAGGAGATATGCCCTAGAGGCAATAATAAAGTGGTTATTATTTATATCTTTATGTTTATGATAAATGTTTATATATCATGCTATAATTGTATTAACATAAACATTAGTACATGTGTGATATGTAGACAAACAAAGAGTCCCTAGTATGCCTCTTAACTAGCTTGTTGATTAATAGATGATTAGTTTCATAATCATGAACATTGGATGTTATTAATAACAAGGTTATATCATTGTATGAATGATGTAATGGACACACCCAATTAAGCGTAGCATAAGATCTCGTCATTAAGTTATTTGCTATAAGCTTTCGATACATAGTTACCTAGTCCTTATGACCATGAGATCATGTAAATCACTTATACCGGAAAGGTACTTTGATTACACTAAACGCCACTGCGTAAATGGGTGGTTATAAAGGTGGGATTAAGTATCCGGAAAGTATGAGTTGAGGCATATGGATCAACAATGGGATTTGTCCATCCCGATGACGGATAGATATACTCTGGGCCCTCTCGGTGGAATGTCGTCTAATGTCTTGCAAGCATATGAATAAGTTCATAAGAGACCACATACCACGGTACGAGTAAAGAGTACTTGTCAGGAGACGAGGTTGAACAAGGTATAGAGTGATACCGAAGATCAAACCTCGGACAAGTAAAATATCGCGTGACAAAGGGAATTGGTATCGTATGTGAATGGTTCATTCGATCACTAAAGTCATCGTTGAATATGTGGGAGCCATTATGGATCTCCAGATCCCGCTATTGGTTATTGGTCGGAGTGAGTACTCAACCATGTCCGCATAGTTCACGAACCGTAGGGTGACACACTTAAAGTTGGATGTTGAAATGGTAGAACTTGAATATGGAATGGAGTTCTAATATTTGTTCGGAGTCCCGGATGAGATCCCGGACATCACGAGGAGTTCCGGAATGGTCCGGAGAATAAGATTCATATATAGGATGTCATTTTATGTGATTTAAAATGATGCGGAAGGTTCTATGGAAGGTTCTAGAAGGTTCTAGAAAAGTCCGGAAGAAACCACCAAGGAAGGCGGAGTCCCGGTGGGACTCCACCTCCCATGGCCGGCCAACCCTAAGGGGGAGGAGTCCCAAGTGGACTCCCCAAGGGGGGCCGGCCACCCCCTCCCAAGGAAGGTGGAACTCCCACCTCTAGTGGGAGTCCTAGCTTGGGTAGGTTTCATGAGTTATGGAAGGTTTTGGTTTGGGGTCTTATTCGAAGACTTGTAGACCAACTCTTGGGTGTTCCACCTATATAATGAGGGCCAAGGGGAGGGTGCCGGCCACCCAAGAACCACGAAGGTGGCCGCACCCCTTAGTGGCCGGCGCCCCCTCTCCCCAAACCCTAGCGGCCTCTCTCCTCCACCATATCCCGCACGCTTGGCGAAGCTCCGCCGGACTTCTCCACCACCACCGACACCATGCCATCGTGCTGTCGGATTCAAGAGGAGCTACTACTTCTGCTGCCCGCTAGAACGGGGAGGTGGACGTCGTCTTCATCAACAACCGAACGTGTGACCGAGTACGGAGGTGCTGCCCGTTCGTGGCGCCGGAAGCGATCGTGATCAAGATCTTCTACGCGCTTTTGCAAGCGGCAAGTGATCGTCTACCGCAGAAACAAGAGCCTCATCTTGTAGGCTTTGGAATCTCTTCAAGGGTGAGACTCGATACCCCCTTGTTGCTACCGTCTTCTAGATTGCATCTTGGCTTGGATTGGGTGTTCGCGGTAGGAAATTTTTTGTTTTCTATGCAACGAATTCCTACATATTGGCATCAAGATCATCGATTTAAAGATACATATGTGATATGATCAAGAAGATGAAATGAAGATGGAGTTCTAATGTGAAACTCAATATTAGCCATGCTCTATCTTAAGTAAGTATGAGAAGATACAAGGTTGAGTTGGGCAAGTTCAAGATGAGCATCTTGAGTGGATCACATGCTTGAAACTTGTCGTCCATTTGGTGATAATGGACATGTGAAGATCTGCATCAATGGAGCTTTCCCATCATAGTGTATGGGGGAGCATTTGTGAGTCTTCACGAAGCAACATTGGTCAAGTGAGGCATTCCGGCTTGAGTGAAGATTGAAGAGTTATCATCAAGATCAAGCGGTATGCACAAGGCAAAGGTATGGCCTTGCTAGGTTTTCCTTTTACCGGTCTCAAGGTGGATGTTGGGAGACCGGATTATAGGATAGATAGCCGCACTATTAAGAGGGGCTTTCGGTTGGGTAACTTGATCACATCGTATTAGGGAGCTCAATCCTTTGAATACTTTGCATATCCTTATTGCTTCTTGGTGTTTCTCTGTGTGAGGTTCTTGAGCTTGTTGCTAGCTTTACAACAAGCCCAAGTTCATCGAAAACGAAATCCGCATGTATCTTCTATTGCGTTTTCGAGTTTGGACGTCTTCACGGTTTCTTGACGGTGGGAGACTCCCTCTCTAAAATCATCTAAAATGTTTTGTTGGGGTTCAATTCGTCATTATCTTTCCAACAAAATTGGTTTCATGTCAATCGGGGTCCGGACACAAAAGTTATCACAGTTTTTGTATAACATGTTTTCCTGCTCACCCGGTCAGGGACCCGGTCGGACCGGCCCATGCGCCGGCCGGTTCCGGTCTGCCGCCCGGTCAGCTGGCCTCCCAACCGGCTGGCCCGGCGTGCCGACCGGTCAACCGGGCGCCAACCGGGCGCCATCCGGGCGCCAACCGGGTGACCTCCTGGACGACACAAAGTGACCCCGGTCGGGGTTCGGCCTGCCGACCGGTTTGGACCGGCTTGGTCTGGCTCAGCCCGGTTGATCGGGGCCCTGGACCGGACGGCCCGGCCCAAGGCCCGGTTGACCGGCCTCCTCGATGGTTGACTCAGCCCAACTTTTCCCCAATGGTTATATTTGCTCTTGGGCTATAAATAGCCCTTCTTCCACCTTGGGCTGTGTTAGTTCTTCCCCTTTCTTCACCTCCATTGTTGCTCTTGGAAGAACTTGCTCTCCCCTTTGATTCCTCCCATGATTCTTGCCCATTCTTGAGGGATCTAAGAGAGGAGATCTAGATCTACACTTCCACCAATCCATTTCTCCTCTAAGTGAGGGAAACTCTTGAGATCTAGATCTTGGAGTCTTTTGTTGACTTTCCCCATTGTTCTTCCTCTCCAATCTCATCTTAGCATTTGTTGCTTGGGTGAGATTTGAGAGTGAAGGACTTGAACACCTCTAGTGTTCTTGCTTTGCATTATTGCATAGTGTTGAGCTCTCCACCACGATTAGTTCGAGTGAGAGACCGTGAGCTTGTTACTCTTGGAGGGAGACCTCCTAGTTGGCTTGGCGGTTGGTGCTCCGGTGATCTCTTCAAGCAGATTGTGAAGAGGCCCGGGCTTCTCCTTCATGGAGCTTGTGAAGTGGTTGTGGAGCTTGCCATCTCCGGAGCGGAGGAAAAGCTAACCATAAGGAAAGAGCAATTATCCTTCGTGGGTGTGGTTCGGAGAATTGGGTGAACCTTCGTGGCGCGGGGAATCCTTCGTGGGACCTCCACTCCTCCAAAAGTGACGTACCTTCTTGCAAAGGAAAGGAATACGGGAATACATCCTCGTCTCCGCATGCCTCGGTTATTTCTATACCCGAGCTCTCTTTCCTTGTGATAGCCATCGTGCTTAAAGTACATATATCTTGCTATCACTTGTGCTACATATATCTTATGCCTATCTTGCTTAGCTCTAGTTGCTATTGTTACACTTAGTTGAGCTTAACATATTTAGGGTTTGTGCTTGTAAACTAAACGATAGTTTAATTCCGCATTATTACAAGACAAATCCGTAAGAATTTTTGTAATTGCCTATTCACCCCCCCTCTAGTCGACATCTCGATCTTTCAGTTGATATCACCATTGTGGTGTCACTAGGTTGACACATTCAATCACTGCCCAAGAAGCACATGAAGAAAAAAAATGAACGTCTAGGAGAAGGAACTATCAAACAATGTGCTTCATACTAATCACGTATCGGTACGAAAGATGCTTTCTGACCAGGTGTTATGCACAATCATGAGTAAGTGTACAATGATCAAGGTCAGAAAATATCACTATGCCACCAATATGTGGACATATTATAATCATTGGCTCATCACAACAGCTAAAGAATAGCAAGGGCCTCATACAATCATTGTACACACAAATCTTACATACAGGGTTAGTGAACTTAGTACATTGATAATCATCAGTGTTAGACCTATGTACATGGTTCACTGACTTCATCCCTAGATTTGGGCCACAGTTTAATCATTGGCCTCATATATGAATAACAAAATGAACGAAATGTATGAGTCATAAGTGCAGCATATGAATTAGATACCATGCATACCAACAAACGGTGTACGAGATAATTGAAAATTTAACAAATGCCATGCACAACCAATTTGGTAAGCTGATTGAGAGTACTTGTTAAATGTTCATTACCCCATTGATCTACGTACGCATTGTCATAGTTAAAATCATCGGCAGAAGCATGAAAGATCTAGCACTGGAGGTGCAAAAAACCCTTCCCATGATTGCATCTACGGTATAAATAGTCGTGATGTAATCTGCATCCGATCTGAAAAGGATGTATTATCCATGCAAACAAAAAGTAGCACATCCAAGCAAACTGAAACCATGAACATGAAAAAAAGTTTCGTGTTAGTCCTAAATAGTGATAAACAACAAGCAATCATCCAATTGGAACCAAACCCTAACGGTTACCTTAACAAATCTAATCTGCATGTCATAGCAATGTGTAGAACTGTGCGAGTTTGCACAGATCCACAATGAAGAAGCGAGGGGGAGGGTGGCTCACATGCCTATTGCCATTGTCGAGGTCGACGATGTGTTGTTACTCGCCTTGCAGGTCCTACTTGCGCGCTGCAGGTTGCGGCCAGGGTCGAGGTCGGTGTCATCGATGTCTCTTCATCCGGTCCTGCTCCTCCCCTCCCCGCGATGATGCGGTGGATTCGTTAGTGGTACCGCGATTTCCGATTGATGTGACATGTTGGGCGAGAGTGGAAGAGGGAGAGTGAGAGGAAGGAGTGGGGCGGTGAGGCGATTTATGGCGCGTGTTCCCGAAGGGACATGGTGTTTCCATCTCCTTCCCCACGCGTGTAGCCTAGGGACGAGAACAGGGCAGACTCCACAAACGACTGATTCAACCGTTCCTCTCGGGGCAAGCCCATAGGTACTTTAAAAACACGTGCTATGCAACAACGTGGAGGGGCCCAGTTGACCAAACGACCCATTTTGTTCCTCCTGGTGCGAGCCAAATGGACTCCAGCCTACCAAACGCACCCTAGAGGTAGGGCCATGGATATGAGGGCAACAAATTTCCTAGGAGGTGCTACTTACTGCGTTAAGCAGGATCGACCGTCTGTTTTGCTGAAGCGACTCGGCTGATTCAGTATTCATGGGCCGGTCCAACGCAACCCACCAAAAAGGTACTAGCTCTTTTATTTTTTCTGTTTATGCTCAAATTTTAAAATTGTTTAAACTTGAAAATATTCAAACTTTAAAAGGCTCAAACATAAAAAAAGTTTAGATTTAAAAATCTTTAGATCTGCAAAATGTTCAAATCTAAAAAAATATTCAAAATTAGAATATATTAAAAAATGTAAAAATGATTGAAATTTCAAACTTCATTTTTTATGAAAATGTTCAAAATTAAAAAAATATTAAAATTAAACAATGTTCAAAAATGAAAATGGTTCAAAATTTAAAAATATTCTAAAATAAAATAGATTGAAAACTTAAAAAACTGACAGGCAAAAAGCTGAAAGACCAGCGAAAACCGAACGAGAAAAAACCAAAGAAGAAAAAAAGAGAAACGGAATAAAACTACGAAAAATATAAACCCATTTTCTATTTCTTGCGTGGGCTCTGGGTTGTCTTAGGCGGTGCTCCCTCGCGACGCGCGTCGGATCAAGATTGGGCGGCCCGGACTGAGCGGCGCTTGCGTCCAAAAAAAACTATCCGTCCATCCCGTCCTTTCCCCTTTCGTTTCCCCACTGCCCCTGTTCAAATCGATTTCATCCCCATTCTCCTCCCCTTCTCTCCCAAGGTAGAGTTCCTGGACGGGGTGAGAAATTCCTTCGCCGGCGCGGCCCGCAGCCCCGCGAGATAGACGCGTCCGTTGCGGCGGAAGTTGTCGCACGAGTCTGCGAAGGAGACTTCGGCGGCGAGGCGTCTCGAATCCGCGCGCACTGTTCGTGCTAGAAGTTGTCGATTCCGGAGCTTGGGCGGCGTTATTCTGGTAAGTTCTTCGATCTCGATCCGGTGGTGCTTCGAACTTGTGTTTTAGTATGCTCGATTCGCCATCAATTTGACATCTATTAGTTTGTTCTCAGTACAATCAACCCGTCGGAGGCTGTGCTTGGGAATCGACCTGTCGGAGACGGGATTTGTCACGCGATTCGGTGGCGTGGGCCGGCGATTCGACGTTCCTCGGGCGTGCGGAAGCCGGCGATTCTATCTGCGTCGCGTCCTCGTCGAATCGAGCTCACTCGCGGACGTGATTTGAGGTCTCGGCGGACGTGATTTGGTGAGTTCTCCGATCTCTCTCTGTTTAGTTGTTCCGTTTGTATTCATGGGCGCTTAGTTTCACCCACCCAGATTCTGGCATTGTGTTGCATTTTTAGTCAGTTTCGATGTTTGCTGTTCGTGCATGAGATGTTGTGGCTGCGCTAGGTACGGCTCTGCTGATTGCAGTCATAGTTTACTTCCTTAGTAGCTCCAGAGCTTCTTCGTTGTCCATAGTATGCTCATTACATCATGTTTTTAAGCTTTATGCAATGTACATAGTATTCTTATTGGTTGGAGTAATCCTCTGTAGATTGAATAGGTACAGCATGTTGGAACCTCATGCAATATTCTTATTCACAGTATTTGTAGTGTATATACAAAGTATCAGAAATGATATTGATGTGGCAGGACAACTTATATACATTAGAACAACTTATACATTGCAATAAAGTATCAGAAATAATGCATCATATGTTCATTAGTTTCTATATTATTTTCTGGTTGCCCCTTATACATTCCTGGTCGCCCCTTATACAGTAGAACAACTTATAAATATGATTATGTCATGTAATTACGTAGCTTCAATCTTAATTTCTATGTCGCAGTAGGATGTATAATTTTAATAATAAATACATCCCAGCTGGGAAGTGGTACTTTGTTTTACTTTTGCAGGATGTATTTTTTCAATAATAATTACATGCAAACTATGAAATGTTATAACTATGTTTGTAGTTGAGTAATCTGTATTGGGTACATTATGAGACCCTGTTTTGCTATGCAGGATGTATTTTTTCACTTATAATTACATGTGAACTGTGAAATGTTATAACTATGTTTGTAGTAGAGGAATCTCGGTTGGGTGTATTTTTTTTACTTAATACATCCTGGGTGTGTTTTTGTACACATTTAATACATTTATAGTGAAGTAGCATCACCGCGACTAATAATTTAGGAATCGGAACAAATAATAGCAGATCAAAAATCATGATAGCCATAGTTCAGCCTACAGTCGCACCAGGTCTACAAAACTTGTGCAGCGCATATGCCCATGCGCGGTACATTGTGTAGAGCAGGTTATATGAGTTGAAGCGCTTCACCCCTAGAAACAGGGTGCCCCGATCCTAGCGATACAGCGCCCCCACCTGCACTTTCTTGCCCCGCACCCGCTTATTCTCCTATCTTCGTCGCCCCTCGCTGCTTCTCTCTCTGACCCGGCGCTCACTTTTAGTCTCGAAGATTTTTTCCTCACATACCAGGGTAATTGAGTCCTATTTTTGGTTTGATGCTTTATAATTATTTATTTGATGTAGCAAATATGTCAACTCTTGATCTGGAAGATATGCTTATGTATTGTTGTATTTTTTAGGATGTAAAATTTCTTAGGATGTATATTTTCTCATTCTTGTTGTATTTTTTCATTATACCCCCACTGCCATATGTAATTTTGGTGTTCGTACATATAATTTTCTTCTGTATGTACACATGATTTATATAGTTTCTTTCAATAGTAGGATGTACAATTCCATAGATTTAATACAGTTTCTGTATGGTGCATTTGATGCTATTTTTAACATCTATCATTACTACTTCTTTCCCAGGTCATGTCAATAACACCAATTTATACATCATGGTATAACCACTTCTTTGGTACACATGATTTTTATCACCGTTTTCATTTTGTTTTCACTGAATTTTTTACATGGATATGCCTTGTGTTACACAATGATACAAGGACTGGACCGTCAAAGTTCTATCAGATGAAGAAAAAGTTACAATTAAAGGGCGACACAAATGAAACAAGGGTGCAGCGTCAAGAAGATTTGTTTGATGAAAAGCAACCAACTGCAGTGCCACCACTACAGAATGATGGTTTTGCACTTCAGGATGATTTGGTTGAGAATGAGGTAGTTGAGGATGATGTAGTACCTGACAATCACAATGTACCTGCTAAGAAGAAAAACCAGGTGCTGATATGTTTTTCACCACCATGATGTAATGTATCAACTACTATATCTTTTTTGAAGCTTGATGTTTTTTCTTACATGCCTTTACTTTTTTGCTTTTGACAGAGTTCTTTATTCAATCGTTCATCCACCATGAAGCTTGTAAGGTTATGCAAGGGCATGACACCAGAACAGAAGGATTTGATAACAAAATCAGATTTCGGAGACATTATATTGATGAAGTGCTCGAAATTGATTCCAGAGCTATGTAGGTTTCTGTTGGCGAGTTTTGATCCTGTCAGATGCGTTCTTGATTTCGGGGACAGGGGAAGGATACCCGTAACAGTTCAGTCAGTTGCTAAGGTTCTTGGAGTACCCATTGGTAGCTCGCCAGTCCCGTACTATGCTGATCCCAAATCAACGACTGCTATACTGGAGATGCTTGGTATACATGATGGTGTGCAACCCACTGTTACATATTTGGAGAAGGAGCTAGGACCGGAGCAACCTGCAGATGATTTGTATCTTAAGAAGTTTGTCATTTATATGATTAGTTCAATCTTTGCTCCAACCACTGGCATAAAGGTTAGCCCGAAGTGTTACCCTTCTGTCATGAATGCAACTTCAGTCAGTGATCTGAATTGGGCCAAGTTCATCATAGACATACTTATACAAACTGCAAACGCTAAAGGCAAGAAGAATTGGTTTAAGGCATGTATGCCATATCTCATGGTTAGTTCTTCTCATATTTTTTGTACATTCTTTATGTATTTGTGTGTACGTTACAATTTCAGGATTCCCTAAACACATGTAAATAATTTGTTTTTACCTTTTTGGCAGATACTTTACGTTGACTCCTTGGAAACGAATGCACTGGATGTTCCACAAGATGCTACTCGATGTTGTGTCTGGTCAAATAATATGATCAGTTTGGTAGCTGGTTTGGACACTAACAATGATGGATCATTCGGACGGTTACCGGTATGTTTCTTTTCATTCAATGCTTGGCATATTTTCTTCTTCATGTGATTGACGTATATAATTTTCTATGTAAGAATTCTTTCTTCATTTTTTTTGATGCAGCTGAAGCCTTGTTTTAGGACCAACCTATCTTTGTTCACCACAGAACCTACAGATGTTGACATGTTCACAAAAAGACATCTTCCACACAATCACACAGATGAGGTAAGGATGTAGTTATTTCTACCTTTTGTAGTATGTTATATGTAGTTTTCTTTCTCAATTTTTTGGAGTAAACTGAAGTCTTAATCTAACCATTTTTTCCTCATGTTAACCAGGATTTGGCCAAATAAAGGCCTGCTGTCATTAACATGTGTACAATTTTCGAAGATGGGTTGGCTAAATTCATCAACTCCTTAGGAAACGCAGATGTTAAAGGAATCACAAACAACCAGGGCGAAGAAGAAGTTCATGCTTTGAGGAACATCCAGATGGATAAACCAAAAAGGAGGAGACGTACAAAAGTGTCTGAACATGCTGCAGCGGCACAAACCACTAAAAATTCCTGCCATGAGCGAGGAGACCTGCAAAGGGATGATCATGTACCACAAAACCAGGAGGCATCCCCTAATGCCATTGCAGAAAAAAACAAGAAGAGGAAGTATGTTGCTGGTTTGGGAGGACAAAGAGCTGTCAAAAAACCGGTTCCTGTTAGTAATGTGGAGCCACTACAGAGGTTTGATCAAGGTGATGATCATGGCGATGAAGGAGTGCCCGAGACGATGGAGTTGCCGCATGTTGCTTCTAATGTATCTGTCACAGTGGATGCCACCGCAAATGCTCTGAATCAGCTGTAGTTCTATGGAAGCCCTTCACAAACAAGCAACGAAACAATTGAGAAGGATCAACCAGCGCAACATACACCATCCACGGTACAAGTCCAATCAAAGGATGAATTGCAAAAAGGATGCACCAGCAGGACTGATCCAGGAAGAACATCGAGTGGGAAAAAAAGGAAGTCAGTTACATTTGATACTGAGGAAAAAGACATCCAGAAGCAACATCCTCCTGAACAAAAAAATACAGAAGCAACTACATCTAGTCCATCTGGCAGGAGGCCTGTCACTAGGTCTATGTCTCCTAAGAAGACACCTGTAAGTAATCAAGGAGATCCGCGGGCAACAGTTGTTGCGTCAACGAGGATTGATGCAACTACCTCAAGAAGGCTAACCAGATTTTCTACAGCTGAAGCAAGGTTGGAGCATAGCAATGCATTGCAAGGAACCAGGGATGTGCTTAATCGAGGTGAGTCTGGAGATGCGGAAAACAACATGAATAGGAACTTGGAACAAGATTTCTGTAGGTCTGGTGGTGTAACTGAGACTGATGTTCAGAAGAAGCAACGAGAGCTTTTCGAGTTCCACCCATCGTTTGATCTTGGCTTCGACACACAGACAAGTCAAGAAGCTGAAGGTATCATCCAGTCAAAGCAACCTAATACGCGTACAGCACGCGACCGTTGGGAACCCCAAGAGGAAGGTGTGATGCGTACAGCGGCAAGTTTTCCCTCAGTAAGAAACCAAGGTTTATCGAACCAGTAGGAGCCAAGAAGCACGTTGAAGGTTGATGGCGGCGAAGTGTAGTGCGGCGCAACACCAGGGATTCCGGCGCCAACGTGGAACCTGCACAACACAACCAAAGTACTTTGTCCTAACGTAACAGTGAGGTTGTCAATCTCACCGGCTTGCTGTAACAAAGGATTAGATGTATAGTGTGGATGATGATTGTTTGCAGAAAACAGTAAAACAAGTATTGCAGTAGATTGTATTCGATGTTAAGAATGGACCGGGGTCCACAATTCACTAGAGGCGTCTCTCCGATAAGAATAAGCATGTTGGGTGAACAAATTACAGTTGAGCAATTGACAAATAAAGAGGGCATGACCATGCACATACATGATATGATGAGTATTGTGAGATTTAGTTGGGCATTACGACAAAGTACATAGATCGCTATCCAGCATGCATCTATGCCTAAAAAGTCCACCTTCAGGTTATCATCCGAACCCCTTCCAGTATTAAGTTGCAAACAACAGACAATTGCATTAAGTATGGTGCGTAATGTAATCAACAACTACATCCTTAGACATAGCATCGATGTTTTATCCCTAGTGGCAACAGCACATCCACAACCTTAGAACTTTCATCACACGTCCCATTTAATGGAGGCATGAACCCACTATCGAGCATAAATACTCCCTCTTGGAGTTACTAGCAAAAACTTGGCCAGAGCCTCTACTAATAACGGAGAGCATGCAAGATCATAAACAACACATAGGTAATAGATTGATAATCAACATAGCATAGTATTCTCTATCCATCGGATCCCAACAAACACAACATGTAGCATTACAGATAGATGATCTTGATCATGTTAGGCAGCTCACAAGATCCAACAATGAAGCACAATTAGGAGAAGACGACCATCTAGCTACTGCTATGGACCCATAGTCCAGGGATGAACTACTCACACATCACTCCGGAGGCGACCATGGCGGTGAAGAGTCCTCCGGGAGATGATTCCCCTCTCCGGCAGGGTGCCGGAGGCGATCTCCTGAATCCCCCGAGATGGGATTGGCGGCGGCGGCGTCTCTGGAAGGTTTTCCGTATCGTGGCTCTCGGTACTGGGGGTTTCGCGACGAAGACCTTAAGTAGGCGGAGGAGCAGGTCAGGAGGCGTCACGGGGGCCCCACACGCTAGGGCCGCGCGGGCCCCCCCTGGGCCGCGCCGCCCTAGTGTGGCGGCGCCTCGTGGCCCCACTTTGTCTCTCCCTCGGACTTCTGGAAGCTTCGTGTGAAAATAGGCCCCTGGGCGTTGATTTCATCCAATTCCGAGAATATTTCCTTACTAGGATTTCTGAAACCAAAAACAGGAGAAAACAGCAACTGGCTCTTCGGCATCTCGTTAATAGGTTAGTGCCGGAAAATGCATAAATATGACATAAAGTATGCATAAAACATGTAGATATCATCAATAATGTGGCATGGAACATAAGAAATTATCGATACATCGGAGACGTATCAGCATCCCCAAGCTTAGTTCCTGCTCGTCCCGAGCAGGTAAACGATAACAAAGATAATTTCTGGAGTGACATGCCATCATAATCTTGATCATACTATTGTAAAGCACATGTAATGAATGCAGCGATCAAAACAATGTAAATGACATGAGTAAACAAATGAATCATATAGCAAAGACTTTTCATGAATAGTACTTTCAAGACAAGCATCAATAAGTCTTGCATAAGAGTTAACTCATAAAGCAATAATCCAAAGTAAAGGCATTGAAGCAACACAAAGGAAGATTAAGTTTCAGCGGTTGCTTTCAACTTGTAACATCTGTATCACATGGATAATTGTCAATGTAAAGTAATATAACAAGTGCAATATGCAAGTATGTAGGAATCAATGCACAGTTCACACAAGTGTTTGCTTCTTGAGATGGAGAGAAATAGGTGAACTGACTCAACATAAAAGTAGAAGAAAGGCCCTTCGTAGAGGGAAGCATTGATTGCTATATTTGTGCTAGAGCTTTGATTTTGAAAACATATAGAGAGCATAAAAGTAAAATTTTGAGAGGTGTTTGTTGTTGTCAACGAATGGTAGCGGGTACTCTAACCCCCTTGCCAAACAAACCTTCAAAGAGCGGCTCCCATTTTATTTTTATTTTTGGGTGGCACTCCTTCCAACCTTTCTTTCACAAACCATGGCTAACCGAATCCTCGGGTGCCTGCCAACAATCTCATACCATGAAGGAGTGCCTTTTTATTTTAGTTTTATTATGATGACACTCCTCCCCACCTTTGCTTTCTCAAGCCATGGCTAACCGAATCCTTCGGGTGCCGTCCAACAATCACATACCATGGAGGAGTGTCTATTTTTTTGTTAATTAATTTGGGACTGGGAATCCCATTGCCAGCTCTTTTTGCAAAATTATTGGATAAGCGGATGAAGCCACTAGTCCATTGGTGAAAGTTGCCCAACAAGAATGAAAGATAAACACCACATACTTCCTCATGAGCTATAAAACATTGACACAAATCAGAGGTAATAATTTTTGAATTGTTTAAAGGTAGCACTCAAGCAATTTACTTTGGAATGTCAGAGAAATACCATGTAGTAGGTAGGTATGGTGGACTCAAATGGCATAGTGGTTGGCTCAAGGATTTTGGATGCATGAGAAGTATTCCCTCTCGATACAAGGTTTAGGCTAGCAAGGTTATTTGAAACAAACACAAGTATGAAGCGGTACAACAAAACTCACATAAAAGACATATTGTAAACATTATAAGACTCTACACCGTCTTCCTTGTTGTTCAAACTCTTTACTAGAAATTATCTAGACCTTAGAGAGACCAATTATGCAAACCAAATTTTAGCAAGCTCTATGTATTTCTTCATTAATAGGTGCAAAGTATATGATGCAAGAGCTTAAACATGAGCACAACAATTGCCAAGTATCACATTATCCAAGACATTTTACCAATTACTACATGTAGCATTTCCCGTTTCCAACCATATAACAAATTAACGAAGAAGATTCAACCTTCGCCATGAATACTATGAGTAAAGCCTAAGGACATATTTGTCCATATGCAACAGTGGAGCGTGTCTCTCTCCCACACAATGAATGCTAGGATCCATTTTATTCAAACAAAACAAAAACAAAAACAAACCGACGCTCCAAGCAAAGTACATAAGATGTGATGGAATAAAAATATAGTTTCACTAGAGGAACCTGATAATGTTGTCGATGAAGAAGGGGATGCCTTGGGCATCCCCAAGCTTAGACGCTTGAGTCTTCTTGAAATATGCAGGGGTGAACCACCGGGGCATCCCCAAGCTTAGAGCTTTCACTCTCCTTGATCATATTGTATCATCTCCCTCTCTTGATCCTTGAAAACTTGCTCCACACCAAACTCAAAACAACTCATTAGAGGGTTAGTGCATGATACGTCTCCGACGTATCGATAATTTCTTATGTTCCATGCCACATTATTGATGTTATCTACATGTTTTATGCACACTTTATGTCATATTCGTGCATTTTCTGGAACTAACCTATTAACAAGATGCCGAAGTGCCAGTTGCTGTTTTCTGCTGTTTTTGGTTTCAGAAATCCTAGTAAGGAAATATTCTCGGAATTGGACGAAATCAAAGCCCAGGGGCCTATTTTCTCACGAAGCTTCCAGAAGTCCGAAGGAGAGACGAAGAGGGGCCACGGAGGGGCCAC
The DNA here is from genome assembly GCF_019359855.2 of Lolium perenne. Taxonomy (NCBI): domain Eukaryota; kingdom Viridiplantae; phylum Streptophyta; class Magnoliopsida; order Poales; family Poaceae; genus Lolium; species Lolium perenne. The sequence continues at coordinate 269,835,079 of NC_067245.2, forward strand.
ACCATAGGCGGCGCGGCCCCCTTGGCCGCGCCGGCCTGTGGTGTGGGGCCCCGTGCCGCCTCTTGACCTGCCCTTCCGCCTATAAAAAGTCTCCGTGACGAAACCCCCAGTACCGAGAACCACGATACGGAAAACCTTCCAGAGACGCCGCCGCCGCCGATCCCATCTCGGGGGATCCAGGAGATCGCCTCCGGCACCCTGCCGGAGAGGGGAATCATCTCCCGGAGGACTCTACGCCGCAATGGTCACCTCCGGTGTGATGTGTGAGTAGTCTACCCCTGGACTATGGGTCCATAGCAGTAGCTAGATGGTTGTCTTCTCCCCATTGTGCTATCATTGTCGGATCTTGTGAGCTGCCTAACATGATCAAGATCATCTATCTGTAATTCTATATGTTGCGTTTGTTGGGATCCGATGAATAGAGAATACTTGTTATTTTGATTATCAAAGTTATGCTATGTGTTGTTTATGATCTTGCATGCTCTCCGTTACTAGTAGATTCTCTGCCAAGTAGATGCTTGTAACTCCAAGAGGGAGTACTTATGCTCGATAGTGGGTTCATGCTGCATTGACACAGGACGATGTGAGAAAGTTCTAAGGTTGTGTTGTGCTGTTGCCACTAGGGATAAAACATTAGTGCTATGTTCAAGGATGTAGTCACTAGTTACATTACGCACCATACTTAATGCAATTGTCTGTTGTTTGCAACTTAATACCGGAGGGGTTCGGATGATAACTGAAGGTGGACTTTTTAGGCATAGATGCGGTTGGATGACGGTCTATGTACTTTGTCGTAATGCCCAATTAAATCTCACTATACTCATCATGATATGTATGTGCATGGTCATGCTCTCTTTATTTGTCAATTGCCCAACTGTAATTTGTTCACCCAACATGCTGTTCGTCTTATGGGAGAGACACCTCTAGTGAACTGTGGACCCCGGTCCAATTCTCTTTACTGAAATACAATCTACTGCAATCCTTGTTCTACTGTTTTCTGCAAACAATCATCTTCCACACAATACGGTTAACTCTTTGTTACAGCAAGCCGGTGAGATTGACAACCTCACTGTTTCGTTGGGGCAAAGTACTTTGGTTGTGTTGTGCGGGTTCCACGTTGGCGCCGGAATCCCTGGTGTTGCGCCGCACTACATCCCGCCGCCATCAACCTTCAACGTGCTTCTTGGCTCCTCCTGGTTCGATAAACCTTGGTTTCTTTCGAGGGAAAACTTGCTGCTGTGCGCATCATACCTTCCTCTTGGGGTTGCCCAACGAACGTGTGAAATACACGCCATCAAGCTAAATTTCTGCGCCGTTGCCGGGAGATCAAGACACGCTGCAAGGGGAGTCTCCACTTCTCAATCTCTTTACTTTGTTTTTGTCTTGCTTAGTTTTATTTACTACTTTGTTTGCTGCACTAAATCAAAATACAAAAAATTAGTTGCTAGTTTTACTTTATTTGCTATCTTGTTTGCTATATCAAAAACACAAAAAAATTAGTTTACTTGCATTTACTTTATTCATCATGTTTCCTTTTAATTTTACCACAAAAAACATACCGGTAGGACGTGGGTCTATAGTTGGGAGAAATAATATAGAAGAATTTTTCAATCATGTTAGTACTATTGAAAATTTTGAAGATAGACACTTGGTAGACCTTGCGCCTACTTATGAAATTGCTGCTGCGCATTTAGTTACTGTTGGAAACTAAATTTGTTAATCTTAATCCTATAATCCAACACATGTTTTTCACACTTGGTGATATGGAAGAGGGGGAAAAGAAAGATTTTGTATTAGAAACCCTTCTTAGAGAATTTGGTGGTCTAGCAAGAGAAGCTAGAAAGGTGTTTGCTAAATTTAATATGCTTGGTTCTCCTACTAATTTTGTTAGTCTCCTTGAAAGGATGGATATGGATAGAATAAGATACACTAATAATATTGATGATGGAGGGGAGATAAAAGCACCAATACCATGTAAGCTCTTAGCTATGAATGATGCATTAGAAAATAACTATGCTTGGCTAGTTTCTGAAAATTTGTTTGATGAGAGTAGCACGCCTAAGACTAATGAAAAGGGAGATGCTGAAACTTATGTATCCAATATACTATGCCTAGTTGAGAAAACTCCACACCCCGCTGAGAATGCATCACCCTTCGATAATACTTGATACACACTTTCTGCGCCTAGCTGAAAGGCGTTAAAGAAAAGCGCTTATGGGAGACAACCCATGTTTTTACCTACAGTACTTTGTTTTTATTTTGTGTCTTGGAAGTTGTTTACTACTGTAGCAACCTCTCCTTATCTTAGTTTTGTGTTTTGTTGTGCCAAGTTAAGCCGTTGATAGAAAAGTAAGTACTAGATTTGGATTACTGCACAGTTCCAGATTTCTTTGCTGTCACGAATCTGGGTCCACCTCCCTGTAGGTAGCTCAGAAAATTAAGCCAATTTACGTGCATGATCCTCAGATATGTACGCAACTTTCATTCAATTTGAGCATTTTCATTTGAGCAAGTCTGGTGCCATTTTAAAATTCCTCAATACGAACTGTTCTGTTTTGACAGATTCTGCCTTTTATTTCGCATTGCCTCTTTCGCTATGTTGGATGAATTTCTTTGATCCACTAATGTCCAGTAGCATTATGCAATGTCCAGAAGTGTTAAGAATGATTGTGTCACCTCTGAATATGTCAATTTATATTGTGCACTAACCCTCTAATGAGTTGTTTCGAGTTTGGTGTGGAGGAAGTTTTCAAGGATCAAGAGAGGAGTATGATGCAACATGATCAAGGAGAGTGAAAGCTCTAAGCTTGGGGATGCACCCGGTGGTTCACCCCTGCATATATCAAGAAGACTCAAGCGTCTAAGCTTGGGGATGCCCAAGGCATCCCCTTCTTCATCGACAACATTATCAGGTTCCTCCCCTGAAACTATATTTTTATTCCATCACATCTTATGTGCTTTTTCTTGGAGCGTCGGTTTGTTTTTGTTTTTTGTTTTGTTTGAATAAAATGGATCCTAGCATTCACTTTATGGGAGAGAGACACGCTCCGCTGTAGCATATGGACAAGTATGTCCTTGGTTTCTACTCATAGTATTCATGGCGAAGTTTCTCCTTCGTTAAATTGTTATATGGTTGGAATTGGAAAATGATACATGTAGTAATTGCTATAAATGTCTTGGGTAATGTGATACTTGGCAATTATTGTGCTCATGATTAAGCTCTTGCATCATATGCTTTGCACCCATTAATGAAGAAATACATAGAGCATGCTAAAATTTGGTTTGCATATTTGGTTTCTCTAAGGTCTAGATAATTTCTAGTTTTGAGTTTGAACAACAAGGAAGACGGTGTAGAGTCTTATAATGTTTTTAATATGTCTTTTATGTGAGTTTTGCTGCACCGGTTCATCCTTGTGTTTGTTTCAAATAAGCCTTGCTAGCCTAAACCTTGTATCGAGAGGGAATACTTCTCATGCATCCAAAATACTTGAGCCAACCACTATGCCATTTGTGTCCACCATACCTACCTATACTACATGGTATTTTCCGCCATTCCAAAGTACTACCTTTAAAATTCCATCATTCACCTTTGCAATATATAGCTCATGGGACAAATAGCTTAAAAACTATTGTGGTATTGAATATGTAATTATGCACTTTATCTCTTATTAAGTTGCTTGTTGTGCGATAACCATGTTCACTGGGGACGCCATCAACTTTTCGTTGTTGAATTTCATGTGAGTTGCTATGCATGTCCGTCTTGTCTGAAGTAAGAGAGATCTACCACCATATGGTTAAGCATGCATATGTTAGAGAAGAACATTGGGCCGCTAACTAAAGCCATGCTCCATGGTGGAAGTTTCAGTTTTGGACAACAATCCTCAAATCTCAAATGAGAAAATTATTAATTGTTGGTATATGCTTATGCATAAAAGAGGAGTCCATTATCTGTTGTCTATGTTGTCCCGGTATGGATGTCTAAGTTGAAGAATAATCAATAGCGAGAAATCCAATGCGAGCTTTCTCCTTAGACCTTTGTACAGGCGGCATAGAGGTACGCCTTTGTGACACTTGGTAAAAACAATGCATTGTGATGACCCGGTAGTCCAAGCTAATTAGGACAAGGTGCGGGCACTATTAGTACACTATGCATGAGGCTTGCAACTTATAAGATATAATTTACATGATGCATATGCTTTATTACTACCGTTGACAAAATTGCTTCATGTTTTCAAAATCAAAGCTCTAGCACAAATATAGCAATCGATGCTTTTCCTCTATGGAGGACTATTCTTTTACTTTCAATGTTGAGTCAGTTCACCTATTTCTCTCCACCTCAAGAAGCAAACACTTGTGTGAACTGTGCATTGATTCCTACATACTTGCTTATTGCACTTATTATATTACTCTATGTTGACAATATCCATGAGATATACATGTTACAAGTTGAAAGCAACCGCTGAAACTTAATCTTCTTTTGTGTTGCTTCAATATCTCTACTTTGAATTATTGCTTTATGAGTTAACTCTTATGCAAGACTTATTGATGCTTGTCTTGAAGTGCTATTCATGAAAAGTCTTTGCTATATGATTCACTTGTTTACTCATGTCATATACATTGTTTCGATCGCTGCATTCACTACATATGCTTTACAAATAGTATGATCAAGATTATGATGGCATGTCACTCCAGAAATTATCTGTGTTATCGTTTTACCTGCTCGGGACGAGCAGAACTAAGCTTGGGGATGCTGATACGTCTCCGACGTATCGATAATTTCTTATGTTCCATGTTTTATGCACACTTTATGTCATATTCGTGCATTTTCTGGAACTAACCTATTAACAAGATGCCGAAGTGCCAGTTGCTGTTTTCTGCTGTTTTTGGTTTCAGAAATCCTAGTAAGGAAATATTCTCGGAATTGGACGAAATCAAAGCCCAGGGGCCTATTTTCTCACGAAGCTTCCAGAAGTCCGAAGGAGAGACGAAGAGGGGCCACGGAGGGGCCACACCATAGGCGGCGCGGCCCCCTTGGCCGCGCCGGCCTGTAGTGTGGGGCCCCCGTGCCGCCTCTTGACCTGCCCTTCCGCCTATAAAAGTCTCCGTGACGAAACCCCGATCGAGAACCACGATACGGAAAACCTTCCAGAGACGCCGCCGCCGCCGATCCCATCTCGGGGCATCCAGGAGATCGCCTCCGGCACCCTGCCGGAGAGGGGAATCATCTCCCGGAGGACTCTACGCCGCCATGGTCGCCTCCGGTGTGATGTGTGAGTAGTCTACCCCTGGACTATGGGTCCATAGAAGTAGCTAGATGGTTGTCTTCTCCCCATTGTGCTATCATTGTCGGATCTTGTGAGCTGCCTAACATGATCAAGATCATCTATCTGTAATTCTATATGTTGCGTTTGTTGGGATCCGATGAATAGAGAATACTTGTTATGTTGATTATCAAAGTTATGCTATGTGTTGTTTATGATCTTGCATGCTCTCCGTTACTAGTAGATGCTCGGCCAAGTAGATGCTTGTAACTCCAAGAGGGAGTACTTATGCTCGATAGTGGGTTCATGCCTGCATTGACACCGGGACAAAGGATGTGAGAAAGTTCTAAGGTTGTGTTGTGCTGTTGCCACTAGGGATAAAACATTAGTGCTATGTTCAAGGATGTAGTCACTAGTTACATTACGCACCATACTTAATGCAATTGTCTGTTGTTTGCAACTTAATACTGGAGGGGGTTCGGATGATAACCTGAAGGTGGACTTTTTAGGCATAGATGCAGTTGGATGACGGTCTATGTACTTTGTCGTAATGCCCAATTAAATCTCACTATACTCATCATGATATGTATGTGCATGGTCATGCTCTCTTTATTTGTCAATTGCCCAACTGTAATTTGTTCACCCAACATGCTGTTCGTCTTATGGGAGAGACACCTCTAGTGAACTGTGGATCCCGGTCCAATTCTCTTTACTGAAATACAATCTACTGCAATACTGTTCTACTGTTTTCTGCAAACAATCATCTTCCACACAATACGGTTAACTCTTTGTTACAGCAAGCCGGTGAGATTGACAACCTCACTGTTTCGTTGGGGCAAAGTACTTTGGTTGTGTTGTGCAGGTTCCACGTTGGCGCCGGAATCCCTGGTGTTGCGCCGCACTACATCCCGCCGCCATCAACCTTCAACGTGCTTCTTGGCTCCTCCTGGTTCGATAAACCTTGGTTTCTTTCTGAGGGAAAACTTGCTGCTGTGCGCATCATACCTTCCTCTTGGGGTTGCCCAACGAACGTGTGAAATACACGCCATCAGTGCACAATCAAAATTCACATGTTCAGAGGTGACATAATCATTCTTAACACTTCTGGACATTGCACAAAGCTACTGAAAGTTAATGGAATCGAAAAATCCATCAAGCATAGCAAAACAGGCAATGCGAAATAAAAGGCAGAATCTGTCAAAACAGAACAGTCCGTAAAGACGAATTTTATTGAGGCACCAGACTTGCTCAAGTGAAAATGCTCAAATTGAATGAAAGTTGTGTACATATCTGAGGATCACTCACAATTGGCATAATTTTCTGAGTTACCTACAGAGAATTAGGCCCAGATTCGTGACAGCAAAGAAATCTGTTTCTGCGCAGTAATCCAAATCTAGTATGAACCTTACTATCAAAGACTTTACTTGGCACAACAATGCAACAAAACTAAGATAAGGAGAGGTTGCTACAGTTGTAACAACTTCCAAGACTCAAATATAAAACAAAAGTGCTGAAGTAAAATCATGGGTTGTCTCCCATAAACGTTTTTCTTTATAGCCATTAAGATGGGCTCAGTAATTTCAATGATGCTCACATAAGGATGAGAGTTGAAGCAAAGAGAGCATCAAAAAGCAAGTATGAAACAAATTTAAGCCTAACCCACTTCCTATGAAAAGGAATCTTGTAAATAAACAAGTCATGTAAGCATAACGCAACAAGCATAGAAGGGCAACACAAGCGCAACTTTAAGATTCTCAACATAAAGAGGGGAAACTTAATATTATTAAGATGCATATAACCATGTTTCCCTCTCTCATAATAACTTTCAGTAGTATCATGAACAAACTCAACAATATAACTATCACATAAAGCATTCTTATCATGAGTCTCATGCATAAAATAATTACTACTCCCAACATAAGCATAGTCATTTTTATTAATTGTAGTGGGAGCAAATTCCACAAAGTAGCTATCATTATTATTCTCATCACCATAATCATCAAATGTAGGAGGCATATTGTAATCATAATAAACTTTATCCTCCATAGTAGGTGGTACCAAAATACCACTATCATCATAAATGGGAGGCAAAGTATCATCAAAGTAAATTTTCTCCTCCATGCTTGGGGGACTAAAAATATCACGCTCATCAAAACCAGCTTCCCCAAGCTTAAATTCTTCCATAGCATTAGCAATAATAGTGTTCAAAGAGTTCATGCTAATAACATTGCTACAACTATTTTGCAAACAAAGTTCCATGGGTTTTTTAATTTTCTCTTCAAACACCTCATGTCCTATCTCAAGATAAATACGATAAAGATCTCTAATATTTTTGTTGTTTTCTATTAAGCCTAACTAGTGAAATAAAAACATGCATGGAATTAAGTAAAGTAAAACAAGTAACTAATTTTTTTTGTATTTTTGATATAGAGAAAGCAAACAAGACATTAAATAAAGTAAAGCTAGCAACTAATTTTTTTTTGTATTTTGTTTTAGTGCAGCAAACAAAGTAGTAAATAAAATAAAGCAAGACAAAAAACAAAGTAAAGAGATTGGAAGTGGAGACTCCCCTTGCAGCGTGTCTTGATCTCCCCGGCAACGGCGCCAGAAAACAGTTGCTGGCGCAAAGTTGACGTGGGAGTTAGAGATCTCTGTGATGTAACTTTTCTTCAGGTCCCCGGTAACGGCGGCAAAAAACAGTCTTGATACGCGTACAGCACGCGACCGTTGGGAACCCCAAGAGGAAGGTGTGATGCGTACAGCGGCAAGTTTTCCCTCAGTAAGAAACCAAGGTTTATCGAACCAGTAGGAGCCAAGAAGCACGTTGAAGGTTGATGGCAGCGAAGTGTAGTGCGGCGCAACACCAGGGATTCCGGCGCCAACGTGGAACCTGCACAACACAACCAAAATACTTTGTCCCAACGTAACAGTGAGGTTGTCAATCTCACCGGCTTGCTGTAACAAAGGATTAGATGTATAGTGTGGATGATGATTGTTTGCAGAAAACAGTAGAACAAGTATTGCAGTAGATTGTATTCGATGTTAAGAATGGACCGGGGTCCACAGTTCACTAGAGGCGTCTCTCCGATAAGAATAAGCATGTTGGGTGAACAAATTACAGTTGGGCAATTGACAAATAAAGAGGGCATGACCATGCACATACATGATATGATGAGTATTGTGAGATTTAATTGGGCATTACGACAAAGTACATAGACCGCTATCCAGCATGCATCTATGCCTAAAAAGTCCACCTTCAGGTTATCATCCGAACCCCTTCCAGTATTAAGTTGCAAACAATAGACAATTGCATTAAGTATGGTGCGTAATGTAATCAACAACTACATCCTTAGACATAGCATCGATGTTTTATCCCTAGTGGCAACAGCACATCCACAACCTTAGAACTTTCTGTCACTACAAGAAAAGTTGCCATGGCCGACGAAGTTGAAGTCGCGCCGTGGTTGCTGGTGTACCATGGCCGACGATTTTTGGTCCCTCCGTGGTGCATGTCAAAATTTTTTTTTTCTCGTTTTTGAGGCCACCTAGCCCGACGAAAGCGGCCAAAACGTCGCGTATGGTGGCCCGGGACGTGGTGCATCTCGAAATCTCAGGTTCGCCGGCCGAGTCAACGCAAATCCGCACCACCGAGGGATGTAGGGCCCAGATGGCAGCCTCTCTGGCATTGTTTTTTTTCTCGATCGCGCCATCTCGTTCAACGTTCTCCGATCGATCCGTTTACGATGCAGGATCATGGGTCCCGCATGTCATCCTCTATGAACCAAAATTCTTTCTATTCTTGGATTTTTTTGACCCCCTGATTTCTGGCTACTTCCTTTTTCTTTTGATCCCTTGCCGCCTTGGCAACGTTGAGACCGCTGCTGCTAAATGGGACCCGCATGTCATCCTCTATGTGCAATCAACTTTCTTTTCTTGGAGTTTTTTTTGGCACCTCATATTTGGTCACTTGCCTTTTTTTTCGATCCCCTGCCGCCTCTCAAACGGTGATACCGCTGCTGCTAAATGGGACCCGCATGTCATCCTCTATGTACTATAAAACTTTCTTTTCTTGGATTTTTTTGGCACCTCATATTTGGTCACTTGCCTTTTTCTTTCGATCCCCTGCCGCCTCTCAAACGGTGATACCGCTGCTACTAAATGGGACCCGCATGTCATCCTCTATGTACTATAAAACTTTCTTTTCTTGGATTTTTTTTGGCACCTCATATTTGGTCACTTGCCTTTTTCTTTCGATCCCCTGCCGCCTCTCAAACGGTGATACCGCTGCTGCCAAATGGGACCCGCATGTCATCCTCTATGGACTATAAAACTTTCTTTTCTTGAATTATTTTTGGCTCCTGATATTTGGTCACTTGCCTTTTTCTTTCGATCCCCTGCTGCCTCTCAAACAGTGAGACCGCTGCAGCTAAATGGGACCCGCATGTCATCCTCTATAAGCTATCAAGTTTCTTTTCTTGGATTTTTTTGGCACCTCATATTTGGGCACTTGCCTTTTTCTTTCGATCACATGCCACGTTTGAAACGTTGAGGAACCTGCTGGCTCATGGGACCCGCATGTCATCCTCTATGTGCTATAAAAGTTTCCTTTGTTGGATTTTTTTTCACCCTCTGATTTTTGGCTTGCCTTTTTCTTTTGATCCACTGCCCCCTTTGAAACGTTGAGTAAGCTGTTGGCTCAAGGGACCCGCATGTCATCCTCTATGTCCATCAACTTTCTTTTCTTGGATTTTCTTTCACCCCCTAATTACTAGCTACTTTCTTTTTCTTTTGATCTCAAGCCGCATTACAAACATTGAGACCGCTGCTGCAAAATGGGACCCACATGTCATCCTCTATGTACAATAAAGTTTCTTTTCTTGGATTATCTTTTGCTCCTGATATTTTGTCACTTGCCTTTTTCTTTCGATCTCATGCCGCCTTTCAAACGTTGAGTAAGCTGCTGGCTCATGGGTCCCGCATGTCATCCTCTACGAACAATAAAAGTTTCCTTTCTTGGAGTTATTTTTTACCCCTAATTTCTGGCTATTTGCCTTTTTCTTTTGATCTCCTGCCCCCTATGAAACGATGAGGACGCTGTTGACAGGTTGGTCCCACATGTCATCCTCTATGAACAATAAATGTTTCCTTTGATGGATTTATTTTGAACCCCTAATTAATTTCTGGATATTTCCCCTGCCGCCTTGGAATCGTTGAGGATGCTGCTGCCTCATGGGTCCCGCATGTCATCCTCTCAGAACGGTAAATGTTTATTTTCTTGGATTTTGTTGACCAAACGATTTTTGGCTTATTTTTTCTTTCAATCACCTGCAGCCTTTAAAACGTTGAGGACGCCGCTGGCTCACGGGTCCCACATGTCAAACTCTATGAACAATAAACGCTGAGGATGCTGCTGCCTCATGGGTCCCGCATGTCATCCTCTCAGAACGAAAATGTTTCTTTTCTTGGATTTTTTACCAACAGATTTTTGGTTTATTTTTTCTTTCCATCCCCTGCCGCCTTTAAAACGTTGACGACGCTGTTGGCTCATGGGTCCCCGATGTCAGCCTCCCCGTACAAGAAACATATGATATCTTGATTATTTTGCAGATAATAAACAATGTATTGCGCTCTGAACTATTTCAAACGGATAATTAAATATTTATTTTTACATAAACAAACTTATATGTTGAATCTCCTTGTTTTTTTGTCTTTGCGAAGCATAGGACTTTCCTGTGTTTTTAGAAAATTCTGAACTTTCCTGTTTTGGAGTGGGCTGAAATTGTACGAGTCAAAAGGCCAAGCAGGATAGTTCGAAAGCCCAGATGTCCAGATGCAGCCCAATTGAAATCTTTCTTCTTGGATTTTTTTCACCCCCGATTTACGGCTACTTCATTTTTCTTTTGGTTCTCAGGCCGCCTTGGAAACGTTGAGACCGCTTCTTTGCAAAATGGGACCCGCATGTCATCCTCTACGTACAATAAAATTTCTTTTCTTGGATTATTTTTGGCTCCTGATATTTGGTCACTTGCCTTTTTCTTTCGATCCCGTGCAGCCTCTCAAACGGTGATACCGCTGCTGCTAATTGGGACCCGCATGTCATCCTCTATGTACAATCAAGTTTCTTTTCTTGAATTATTTTTGGCTCCTGATATTTGGTCACTTGCCTTTTTCTTTCGATCTCATGCCACGTTTGAAACGTTGAGGAACCTGGTGCTAAATGGGACTCGCATGTCATCCTCTATGTACTATAAAACTTTCTTTTCTTGGATTATTTTTGGCTCCTGATATTTGGTCACTTGCGTTTTTTTCTTTCGATCTCATGCCACGTTTGAAACTTTGAGGAACCTGCTGGCTCATGGGACCAGCATGTCATCCTCTATGTGCTATAAAAGTTTATTTTCTATGGTTTTTTTTCACTCTCTGATTTTTGTCTATTTCCTTTTTTCTTTTGATGCCCTGCCGCCTTGGAAATGTTGAATAAGCTGCTTACACATGGGACCCGCATGTCATCCTCTATGTACAATCAAGTTTCTTTTCTTGAATTATTTTTGGCTCCTGATATTTCGTCACTTGCCTTTTTCTTTCGATATCATGCCACGTTTGAAACGTTGAGGAACCTGCTGGCTCATGGGACCCGCATGTCATCCTCTATGTGCTATAAAAGTTTGTTTTCTTGGATTTTTTTTCACCCTCTGATTTTGGCTATTTGCCTTTTACTTTTGATCCCCTGGCCCCTTTGAAACGTTGAGTAAGCTGCTGGCACATGGGACCCGCATGTCAACCTCTATGTCCATCAATTTTCTTTTCTTGGATTTTTTTTGACCCCCTAATTTCTAGCTACTTTCTTTTTCTTTTGATCTCAAGCCGCATTTCAAACATTGAGACCGCTGCTACAAAATGGGACCCGCATGTCATCCTCTATGTACAATAAATCTTGGATTATTTTTGGCACCTCATATTTGGTCACTTGCGTTTTTTTCTTTCGATCTCATGCCGCCTTTGAAACGTTGAGTAAGCTGCTGGCTCATGGGTCCCCCATGTCATCCTCTACGAACAATAAAAGTTTCCTTTCTTGGAGTTATTTTTGACCCCTAATTTCTGGCTATTTGCCTTTTTCTTTTGATCCCCTGCCCCCTTTGAAACGATGAGGACGTTGTTGGCAGGTCGGTCCCACATGTCATCCTCTATGAACAATAAAAGTTTCCTTTGGTGGATTTATTTTTTACCCCTAATTAATTTCTGGCCATTTCATTTTTTTTCTTTTGATCCACTGCCGCCTTGGAAACGTTAGGATGCTGCTGCTTCATGGGTCCCGCATGTCATCCTCTCAGAACGATAAATGTTTTATTTTCTTGGATTTTTTTACCAACTGATTTTTAGTTTTTTTATTTTATTTTCGATCGCCTGCCGCCTTTGAAACGTTGACGACGCTGCTGGCTCTTGGGTCCCCGATGTTAGCCTCCCCGTACAAGAAACATGTGATATCTTGATTATTTTCCAGACAATAAACAGTGTATTTCGCTCTGAGCTATTGCAAACGGATAAATTAAATCTTCATTTTTACATAAACAAACTTATATGTTGAGTGTCCTTGTTTTTTGTTTTTGCGAAGCATAGGACTTTCCTGTTTTTTTTTGAGAAAAAACCGAACTTTCCTGTTTTGGAGTGGGCTGAAATTGTACGAGTCAAAAGGCCCAGCAGGATAGTTCGAAGGCCCAGATGTCCAGATGCAGCCCAATTGAAATCTTTCTTTTCTTGGATTTTTTTCACCCCCTGATTTCTGGCTACTTCATTTTTCTTTTGGTCCTGTGCAAAATGGGTCCCACATGTCATCCTCTATGTACAGTAAATTTCTTTTCTTGGATTATTTTCGGGTCCTGATATTTGGTCACCTGCCTTTTTCTTTCGATCTCATGCCGCCTTTGAAACGTTGAGGAAGCTGCTGGCGCTTGGGTCCCGGATGTCATCCTCTATGAACAATAAAAGTTTCCTTTCTTGGAGTTATTTTTTACCCCTAATTTCTGGCTACTTCCTTTTTCTTTTGATCCCCTGCCGCCTTTGAAACATCGAAAACTTTCTTTTCTTTGATTATTTTTGGCACCTCATATTTGGTCACTTGCCTTTTTCTTTCGATCCCCTGCCGCCTCTCAAACGGTGATACAGCTGCTGCAAAATGGGACCCGCATGTCATCCTCTATGTACTATAAAACTTTCTTTTCTTGGATTTTTTTTGGCTCCTGATATTTGGTCACTTGCCTTTTTCTTTCGATCCCATGCCGCCTTTGAAACGTTGAGGAAGCTGCTGGCTCATGGGTCCCGCATGTCATCCTCTATGAACAATAAAAGTTTCCATTGTTGGAGTTATTTTTTACCCCTAATTTCTGGCTACTTCCTTTTTCTTTTGATCCCCTGCCGCCTTTGAACGTTGAAGAATGTAACGCCCCAACTTTTGCAACCTTGTTTAGGCAGAGTTTAGTAGTGTAAAAATCAGGGCCAACAAAAACTTTTTGCCTTAACCTCTTAAAGAAATATATTTCTTCCATGTTTGACTTGGGTTGATGTGTTAAGCATATCTATTTGGGTTGTTTGTTGAACAAGTTTGTGAACCAACACATTCCCTGTGCCAAATTGATCATGTCTTTCAAATTACCACCACCTATTTGCAGAAAACATGATCTTGGCGACCTCTCTTATTTAAAATGTTTTACCTTTTCTAAAACAATGAGCCAAGATTTAATTCAACTCAAATATTTTCAAAAACCAAGCATTTCTAAAATTTTCTAAGGATCTACCAGTTGGTAGGATCCCCCTCTCCTGGAATTCCCATTTTAGAAATTTTACAAATGGATTTCTAACACCTTCGAACAAAATTAGAAAAGGGAGATGTTCCTATCTTCCCTATATTTTTTTTTAAATCTTGCCAAAACTTTATTTAAAGCCTTTCTTGAACCCTACCTGGACATGATCATTATTGAGCATTGTTCAAATCTGATTCTTGGTTTGTCAGATAGTTGTTTGTGTTGACCTTGGTTGACTGAAGGCATGTGTGGTTTCCTGGTGTGCTTATGTTTGACTTGTTGTCTACGTCATGTTGTTGTGTGTGTGTTTGTGGTCTACTCATCGGACCTTGTTAAAAAAATTTAAAATAAACATACATAAATCTCCTGAAACAATGATCACTTTATTTTTATGGGCAATTTGAATATTTCTAAATTGGATTTCCCTCCAATTTCTTTTATTATAAAAATAAAACCTACTACTCTCTTTTCTATGGTTGGAAAACCACCCTTAGTTTTAGCAAATGATTTCAATAGCCTTCTCCCACTTTAAAATAAAAAGGTATCTGATTTGCTTGTTCAAAATGTTCTCCTTCAAAAATAGTTTCTCTCAATTTGTTTTTTTAACCCATTTACTTATTTTCCAAATTTCATGTGGTGGTACCGACACCATTCTTGCATTTTCCTCCTTCCTAAAACCTTGAGAAAAATCCACGAGGCATGGTGTTGAACTAAATTTTTTTCAATACAAATTTTGTCTCTTACTTTTCAAAAATATAAATAAATTCGAAAGGCTAGATCTCTCTAGTTTCTTTCTAAATCGGCCTTAGTTACACAAAGTGATCCAAACAAACTCAAATTTAGTACAAATTTCAAAGACACTCCTTGGCATGAAAATAAAACCCCACTGATTTACGTCCACCCTTATCTCTTGTCTAATCAGATTGTGGCTCTTGTGATCTTGTTACTTTCTGTGCCTCTATCTTCTTATGCCATTTTCTTTCTTCTTTCTTCCTAATTCCTTTGGCCACCATACACATCATGGAGCACCTCCATCACCACTCTTCTTCTCTTGATCGACCTTGCCTGCCTGGTGGTATTAGCTCTTGCTCCAAACGTGGGCATGGGAGGAGGCCGGCCATACCTTTTCAACTCATCTTTGCACCATCTCCCTCTAACCCTCTACCCCTCATGCTATGTTATTGGGATCATCACCACATGCACACACCGACCCCTCCTGCACCCATCCCTCTCTACTTTGGTCGAGCTGCACAGTGCTACAGTGCAGGACTGCGGCGCTACAGTGTCATCTCCTGGCTGCCATGCTAAAGAGAGAGAAGGAAAGGAGACCGATACCCTACTTCTTTAGTGGTTCATTCCCTCCTTATTTTTCCTCTCCCTCCTGCAGCGTTGTCACCTAGCACTCCCCTTCAAGCGTCTGTGCATGCTCCAGCACCACCTCCATCGCTCATTAGCTGGCCATTGACACCACCTCCCTTCATCTCTTGTCTCTCTCCCAAGCGGACACCAAATAGAGGACAACAGCGACGTGACCCTTCCTGCATCATAGGCTGCGCCAGTAGGCTCCTATGCCTCCTCCATCTGCAACCCGCACACTCCCGAGATCATCCCTGCCTCCACGCCGACTCGGCCGTGCTCGACAGCCTCGTGGTCACCACGACCGTGACATGCCATTTCGTTCCCGAGAATCCACGCCTCCCGCGCCTTTTCCAGTGTTACTCTGCGTTGAGGCATCGTGTCCTCACTTTATTACGCTGCCTAGAACCCTACCTAGCCCTCTCCTCTGTCACCCCTCATCTGTCGAACACCTACGCTCAGTTTCGATACACACCTCGCTGTGACCTGTCCAGCACGCGCCTCTCCCTTCCTTCGCTTGCAAGACACCCGCCACGTCACGCCTCACCTTTTTCCGCCGCCCATTTGTCCAATCCACGCCCGAGAACGTCGCCGTGAACGTGGTGCACACCGCCGTCGGTACACCAGCGTTTCCGTTTCCGATGGTCACCCCGTGCTCTCATCCCTCCCTTTTTAAGTAACCCCAGCGCATCCCTGTCCCTCTCCACCTCACACTTCCCCTCTTCACGCCTCTCTTCATCTCCCTGGGAGCAGAAGGAAGAGCCTGCTCCGTTTCCTCCCTCGCCGGAGAAGAAGACCGAGCCGTCGCTCGTCTGAGCGGACGTCGCTCGTTACGCCCGCGACTGCTGGCCCTCACCAGCCCTCCTCTCTGTTCCTCTCGACGCTGCAGCCTCTCCTAGACTTAACCCGCCCCTTTCCTTTTTCTCAGGTACCACTTGATGGTCGCCGTCGTCGGAGTTCTGCCCGTGCCTTGCCGCGGTGGCCCTCGACCGTGTTGTTGACCTGGAGCTCCGCGGACGCGTTCGTGGCGCTGGGGAGAGCCACCTTGAGCCCGTTTTCCTTACCAGGTCGCTGTCCATGTCTCCGAGCCCCTCGCTCCGAGTAGCGCTGCGGCGCCGTATTGTTCGTTTCCTCGCTGCAGAGAGCAAGCCCTGCACTCGTGGTCACCGCGAGGTGGCGCGCAAGGTTGTGCTCGACACCGACACTCCCCAACCTTTTCTCTGCCCTCTGTCGAGTTCCCCTTCCTCTTCTCGTTCTAATGCACCTCTCCTCGATACCCAGGACCCCCTGCAGCTGCCACCGACGAGAACTATCCGAGCCAGACGTTGAAGAAGAACCTGTCTGTGCCGTCGCCATGAGGAGCACATGGTCGAGCTGGAGGAGCTTATGCACTGCAACGACCCATTACCACGTCAGCACCACCTCTCCGTCGATCCCAAACCGCCCGCACGGGGAGCACCCGCGTCACTGTCGTCCGCTTCGTCCGTTCCGGTCTGTCCCGGCGGCAC
This sequence comes from Lolium perenne, assembly GCF_019359855.2. Taxonomy (NCBI): domain Eukaryota; kingdom Viridiplantae; phylum Streptophyta; class Magnoliopsida; order Poales; family Poaceae; genus Lolium; species Lolium perenne. Next base: position 269,852,002 of record NC_067245.2, read on the forward strand.
GCACGCTCCCGTCTGCGTCGACCTCTCCAACACGACCAAGATGCTTCGCTGGGCCACCCTACTCCTCCTCGCCATCCTGTGGCAGTCCTCGTCGAGCTACAGCCGTCCCTGGTGAGCTCCCGACTCACCATGGTCGACGTTTTCATCTAGCAGGCAAAATCACAAGTCGATGCATGCACGTAGCCTGTTTGCACGACTATTAAAGCGGCCAACTTCCCTTGTTAGTAGTGGTTTTATGCTAGCTGTTAGATCAAGATCCAAGTGCAGCTTACCATTTAGCATTTGTTGTGAGGCTAACAAGTAGGGCCTGGATTCAGAGTTTAATAGTTTCTCCACTTCCCACGGGACAGCAGATAGGCCGGCCAAGTCTCAGTCAGTTAAAAAAAAAAATTAGGAAATTCTTTTAATACTTTGGAACAATCAGAGAACTTGTATAGTCAATATCTCCCAAAAAAATAAATGCAAATCTAGTGCTTCCAATTGCAACAGATCACAAATTAAAACAGTTTCCAAATGCCACTAGTCCCATACCCATGGGATTTTTCTGGATTAAATGATAATTTATTTACGATCTATATGTAGTTTAATTTCAAAGTATGTTATAAAATTAATAGAAACTCTTTTTTTTTGTAAAAAAAAAAGTTCATTAGATTTGTATTAAAAGTACCTAGCTATGGAATCCTTGTTTGCTTGTTGTTTGATCATGTATAGTTAATTAGAATTCATGCTTAGTTTTTGTTCAAAAATCTATAACTTGTGTTTTAAAATTTAAATGTTGTGAAACTAATTGCAAAGATATTTTTGAACTAAAACCAACTCTTTGGAACTAGTGCCATGTTTTATTTCTTGGTGTGTTGTGGTGACATCGGTTTGTGGTTGTTTATGTATGCATTTCTTTTTATTTTACGACGCTAGATTCGAACGCCGCCGGAAACAAAGGAGGAGGTAAATTTGGAGCATTTGAGGAAGAAGGCTAGGGACACTTTGCTAATCAAGGCAAGCCACCTCTTGATGCATCTCTGATCCTATATATCTTGCTCTTGCATTACTACATGTTTTACAAAGTGCATGATTTTATTTATTTATGTGGGTGGTTATTGTCACCCGGAGTTTTATTATTCCACCCTTAGGGTGCAGCCCTCGTTGGTACCTACTGATCGAACCCGTATTAGTGATATGGTGCTTACCACCTTGTCATCCTTGTCGCCAGTTTTCAAGAAAAGTTGGACTATAGGTTTGGAGCCCTCGAAAAATGGTTGTGAAATTGTTTTCAAGAAAAGAAGTTTTTCAAAGACCTTGGAATGGGGTAGACCTGCCCAAGTGTGAGTTTATGAAAGGAAAAAGGTTTATGAAAAGAAGATTTGCTGGAGGCAAATGGAGGAATGAAAATGTTTGCGAAAACTTTAGCGCCTAAGTACTCACCCGGACTAAAAGACAGTGCAACCACATTACCCCAAAGTGGGCACGGGGCGTAGCGTAGTAGTTTGTCTCGCCGTAGTTTGAGTCCTGCAAGTGTAGTGGCAGTCCGACCATGGACGCTTCGACCGGGGTTCTTCCCATGAGAAGGGACGCAACCCATTTGCCTTTTCAGGTACGCGGGGTACAACTTATGAGCTCCCATTGAAAGATGCCGAAGTGGTTGGATGGCATTCCGGAGGGTTGGCTGTCGGGGACTTTGCAACTCCTGGGTAAACGGCATCCCGGACTCTGGTGTTGGGAGGTACAACTCATTCGGCATGTCTTAGGCTAAGGCGAGCAAGCGAAAAACTACGATCGGTTATCCGAGCCTCGCGTTTTGACGCTTGGTGAACCAGGGATGATCCCGGCGGATTTACCGGATCTTGTGGGGAAAGTGTACAACCTCTGCAGAGTGAAAACTATTCGAATAGCCGTGTCCGCGGTTATGGACGGTTGGGAAGGCAGCTGCTTAGCACTAAAGAGTTTTGGTTTACAAAAGTGTTTTTCTCAAATATTGTTTTGGGAAAGTGATGCCAGTGGGACTGGTGGAAAATGTACCTGGGAGGTACGGTGGAAAGTTGGAAAGGAAATGGCCATATGAGATGGCTGAAATTAAGTTGGGTCACCCTTACCTATTAGTCTTCAAACGAAACTTGTTTTCAAAAAGGTTTTCAACAAAGATATAGAGATGTCATACTCTCGAGAGAAATTATCTCTCGCTCCTTGTAACCCTAGAATAGTGCCTGATCCTTGCTACTGCCAAATTGCATATCCTTTATTCCTCTCTAAGGTGGTTTGCGAGTACAATTCATAATGTACTCATGGCTTTGTCCCTGGCTATTTACTTGGCCAGACTTGGTGGAGTTCTACAGATGAAGAAGGAGTAAACGACGTCTATGCAAGCTAGGACCGTCTTCCCAGTCAGTTGCCTGTAGGGTTATGGCATGACTTGGGCCATGCGAACGCTTTCGTCTGAAGTATTTCCGTTGTGTGGTTGATGATCTCCTGCCATTATGGCTCCTATGTAAGTATTGGTCATGTGACCTGTTGTAATCTTTTCATTCGGTACTGTAATGGATGATGTATTTGATACCAGTTCAGTTATGCTTTCACGACACACTGATCATGGGATCGTGAATGTGTATGCATAACGGGTGTTTCGGACAGCTAGTCCGGGGCCCCACAAAGAATCTGCTCGCTAATGGGTCCCACATGTCAGCCTCTATGGACGATAAACCTTTCTTTTCTTGGAGTTATTTTGACCCCTAATTTCTGGCTATTTTGCCTTTTTTTTGGATCCCGTGCTGCCTTGGAAACGTTGAGGATGCTGCTGCCACATGGGTCCCGCATGTCATCCTCTCAGAACGATAAATGTTTCTTTTCTTCGATTTTTTACCAAGTGATTTGTGTTTTATTTTTTCTTTCGATTCCCTGCCGCCTTTAAAACTTTGACGACGCTGCTGGCTCATGGGTCCCGATGTCAGCCTCCCCGTACAAGAAACATGTGATATCTTGATTATTTTGCAGACAATAAAAAGTGTATTTCGCTCTGAGCTATTGCAAACGGATAAATTAAATCTTTATTTTTACATAAACGAACTAATATGAATCTCCTTGTTTTTGTTTTGTTTTTGCGAAGCATAGGACTTTCTTGTTTTGGAGTGGGCTGAAATTGTATGAGTCAAAAGACGTCCGTTGAGGTTAGAAGGCCCAGATGGCAGGCAGCCCCAATTTATATCTTCCTTATCTTGGATTATTTTTTGATCAAAAGGCCCAGCAGGGTACATCCTTTTTCTTTTGGTCCTGTGTGCCGCCTTGGAAACGTTGAGGACGCTGCTTGCCTCATGGGACCCGCATGTCATCCTCTATGAACTATGAACTCTAAAAGTTTCTTTTTTCTTGGATTTTTTTCACCCTACGATTTTTGGCTATTTCCTTTTTCTTTTGTTCCCCTGCCGCCTTGGGACCCGTATGTCATCCTCTATGTACAAAAAACTTTCTTTTCTTGGAGTTTTATTCCCCCTAATTTCGGGCTACTTTCGTTTTCTTTTGATCTCAAGCCGCATTTGAAACGTTGAGACCGCTGCTGCAAAATGGGACCCACATGTCATCCTCTATGTAAAATAAAAGTTTCTTTTCTTGGATTATTTTTCACGCTCTGATTTTTGGCTATTTCCTTTTTCTTTCGATCCCTGCTGCTTGGAAACGTTGAGGATGCTGCTGCCTCATGGGTCCCACATGTCATCCACTATGAACAATAAAAGTTTCTTTTCTTCGATTTTTTTCACCCTCTGCTTTTTGGCTATTTCCTTTTCATTTGATCCCTGCCGCCTTGGAAACGTTGAGGATCTGCGGCGTCATGGGACCCACATGTCATACTCTATGTACAATAAAAGTTTCTTTTCTAGGTTTTTGGCTCCACGATATTTGGTCACTTGCCTTTTTCTTTCAATCTCATGCCGACTCTCAAAGGTACAATAAAAGTTTCTTTTCTTGGATTATTTTTGGCTCGATATTTGGTCACTTGCCTTTTTCTTTCGATCTCATGCCGTCTTTGAAACGTTCGGACCGCTGCTACAACATGGGACCCTATGTCATCCTCTATGTAAAATTAAAGTTTCTTTTCTTGGATTATTTTTCACGCTCTGATTTTTGGCTATTTCCTTTTTCTTTCGATCTCATGCCGCCTCGGCCCTCTGAAACGACGAGTAAGTTGTTGGCTCATGGGACCCGCATGTCATCCTCTATGTACAATAAAGTTTTTTTCTTGGATTTTTTACCCCCTGATTTTTGGTCACTTGCCTTTTTCTTTCGATCCTGTGCCGCCTTTGAAATTGTGGACGCTGGCTCATGGGTCCCACATGCCACCTCTATGAACAATAATATTTCTTTTCTTGGATTTTTTACCCCCGATTTACGGCTATTTGCCTTTTTCTTTGGATCCCGACCGCCTTTGAAACGATGAGGGCCTTTCTTTGGCGCATAGCTCCCACATGTCAGGCCTCTAAGAACAATAAACATTTCTTTTCTTGGATTTATTGTTGACCCCTAATTAATGGCTACTTCACTTTTTTTCCGATCCCCAGCCGCCTTAGAAACGTTGAGAATGACTTTGCTGGCTCATGGGTCCCATATGACAGCTTCTATGAAAAGTAAAACATTTACTTTCTTGGATTTATTTTTGACACCTAATTAATGACTACTTGGTTCTTTTCTTTTGATCCCGTGACGCCTTTGAAACGTTGAGGGCCCTGCTGGCTCATGGGTCCAACATGTCAGCCTCTATGAACAATAAGAGTTTCTATTGTTGCATTTATTTTTGACCCCTAATTTCTGGCTATTTGCCTTTTTTCCATTGCCTGCCACCTTAGAAACGTTGAGGACGCTGCTGGCTGGGTCCCACATGTCAGCCTCTTTGTACGATAAAAGTTTCCTTTGCTGGATTTATTTTTGACCCCTAATTTCTGGCTATTTGCCTTTTTCTTTCGAACTCCACCGCCTTTGAAACGTTGATGACGCTGCTGCAAACTGGGTACAATATGTCAGCCTCTTTGTGCGATAAACCTTTCCTTTCTTGGATTTTTTGGACACCTGATTTCGAGCTACTTGCCTTTTTCTTTCGATCTCCTGCCCCCTTTGAGAAACGTCGAGAACGATCTTTGGTTCGTGGGTCCCACATGTCATCCTCTCTGAATGATAAATGTTGAGGCCGCGGCTGCAAGATACGTCCCACATGTCATTTGTTGAATAAACGTTTCCTTTCTCGAATTTATATTTGACCCCTGATTTCTGGCTACTTTGCCGTTTCTTTCGATCCCCTGCATGTCTGCTACTCCACCGAAAAATAGACCGGCATGTATTCATCATAATACCGGTAGCTAATTTAGGAAAAATGTGTTCATCACGGGATTCAAACAAAGATCTTCATCTCTGCTAAATTTTGATTTCACCAAAAACCGAACAGCGTGTGTTCATGACTTTAAGTTCACAAACACTATGGTTTCTCTATAAAATAAGGTCACCATCCGTTCCTTTATTGAAGGCATTTGCGAAAAGTGTCTTTGGCTAATGGGCACCAGTGCTCCTGCTGTTTAAAAAAAATCAAATATCATACATATTTGTTTCAAAAAATCTGAAAATAAATGTAGACATAATAAATAAAGTAACCTACAAGCGTGTAAAATTTTAATATGACATTCTTTATATTGTAGACTACACAAAAAAGACAAAATCTGTTGAATTTTGGAGATTTGAAATATGCATACCCGAGATCCACACGTTTGTTACTTTTGTGTAGCCCAGAATTTTTGTATTTGAAACTGAAATTTTGCACGTTTATGGGACAATTCATTAGCTACTCCATGATTTTTTTTCTAATTTTTTGAATAAATAAATATATTTTTTATTTTTTCTAAAATAGCAGGAGCACTGGTGCCCAAGAGCACCAAATCTCTTAATAGGCATTTGCGCCTAATAGCGTGAGCTTAGCTAATGTTTGAAGAAAAAAAAAGATGTCCATTGTGGTATTCAGGACAAAGATCTTCATGTGCACTCTGCACCAAACAACAAACCAGCATGTATTCATCACAATACGGGTAGCTAATTTGTGAAAAATATGTTCAGCACGGGATTCAAACAAAGATCTTCATCTCTGCAAAATTTTGATTTCAGCAAAAACCGAACAGCGAATGTTCATGAGGTTAAGTTCACGAACACTATGTTTTCTCTATAAAATAAGGTCACCATCTGTCTCTTATTTCTCAAGGAAAAACAGGTGGAAGTGTTGGGACGAACCACATGGGTGCTTCGGCTCTATGTTCAATCTTCTCTTTTTTGTACTGCAATCTTGAGCCTATGGCAGGACCTCCATTGACGTGCATTCTGCACCAATTTGGCCTTGGACGTATCCATGTATCACGGGCGCGATTGTGGGTAGCAAAGACACAGTCAGGTTTGAACAATTGGAAATCTGGTTCTGCAGCCTCTGCGTCGATTGGCGGGGGTAGCATGAAAATTGGGTGATTGAGTCCAAGAAATAAAGATCGCCCCTTCAAATTGTTCAATCTTTCCCACCTTGCCTCTTCTACAGGGTCCAAGGTATGGGCAGATCTCAAGAAAACGTAGCACCGTATCAAAGGATAAGACCTCAGCTTGTTACCCATATGTAATATTGAAGGACCGAGGATGGGCCGATAACCTTTAACCTGAATCCACGCGAGATCAGATTCACCAGTAATGGACTCTGCTCTCATTGGTGCCAGGAACCAAGTGCGCTGGTCAGAAAATCCAAGAAATACATCTTCATCTTCATAATTATGATTATCACCATCATCATCTAATTCTTCATCATCTAATTCTTCATCATCGAATTCGTCTTCTTCTAATTCTTCTTCATCAGCATCATTATCTTCATCGGCACCTCCATCGCCTTGAGCCACATTTGCTTCATCATCTTCCATGACAGCATCTCCCTCGATTTGAGCGAAAATTGCAGCCACTTCCGCTTCTTCATCTTCAATGACAGGGGCGTCAATGAGACGCGGGGCTGCATGTGTCCCTGCAATGCACAAAGATCAACCACAATGCAGCAAGTAGGAACTACACTGAAAATTATCTCTTCTCTTCTATCTTCTATTTTCTACTACTATAAGGCACCAGTTTTTAACAAGACATGTAGCAGCAATTCCAACTGTTGGTGTCCAAAATCTAACGGTTGGGATTAGAGGTATTCGCGTGAAAAAAATACCACACCAGTGTCCACTGTTTCTAGAACCGTCATGTTTCCATTGTGAAGAAAAATCAGAGCAGTCTCACACCGATATCACACGTCCCACTTGATAGTGATTAAGAAAGGTTCCAAATTTTTGTTCATATTTATAAACTGTATGCTCACACTTATTTTGATGGTATAACCAAATTATTAGTTGTATTGAAAGTTTGAACAACATTTAGAACGCAACTTTTATACATCAGTATTGCGAATCGTAATTGGTCCAACATGTGCAGCATGCCATTCACTAGTTAAGACATAAAACAAAGACTCACCACAGGTATATGGTTCCCAAACCAGAATATCTCCATACGGATATGTAACTGCGTATACACGATGTAGGTGTGAACTTGTACCATATCCAGGAATGCCCATGGCATCGACATAGCTGTTTCTATCAAAGAATTCAGGGTTTCTCAGGATATTCCACTCCTTTTCTAGGGGCGCTTGTAGGATAGCGATCAATTTGTCAAATACAACGATTACCTCGTAATGCCATGGCCCTGCTAGATCATCTTTGTACGTCCTCTTGACGATCCGTACTTTGAGCAGTTCCAAACTTTTATCTATTTTGTATTTGAACAGGAATGGTGGGCTGCCATGCCACCATTCACTAGTAGGGCCCAAAGAAATTCCTGCATCTTGCAGAGATGGAAGAGGTATAATAGTATCTGATATGTATATGTTGCGGATCGTCAAGTGCCCGTCCTGCTGGACAAATGCCACCCAGTCGCCGTTACAACCCACCCAGTGCATGGGTCCATGTCCATCCAGTTCCTCCTTGGTATGGATAAATGCTGGAACTGTCGGCTTGTCTAATGGCATCAGCAACACGTGAATGCCCTGCAAATAGGATTTGTTTCAAAATTGTCTATGCATGCAAGGTATTCGACAGAATGAAGAGCGGATTGTGCAGAACTGAAGCACAGATGTAATGGATAAATAAAGCAATTCCGAAGAGTACATGTGCATAGTGAAGGCAGCAAACCTTACAGTACTCCCAAATCAGGTGATGATGTTGAGTCTAAATTCATGCATGATGTTTGGCAATAAGAAAAGTTGATTGAAAAAACACAAGCTGAAACGAGATGAGTAAATAAATAAATACTCTTACAGTATTGTCGCGATTGTCTGGCCATGTCTCGGGGTCGCAGTGGAGCAGGCTCGGTAAACCGAACGGAACCTTATGCGCTCCACGGATGGCATGCCGCATGCCGATCATGCCTCGAGCGAGGCGACCAGTGCTGAGGATATCCGCCCGCTCGGCTATGTTCTCCACCAGTGGGTAGTGGAGGTTGCCCCACCCCATGGACTAGTAGTAGCAATCAGGAATCTCCTCAACCTTACGCTTCTGCTTCATTGGAGTCGGTAATCTAATGCAAGGGAGAGAGGGGTGAACGGGAGAAAGAGACAGAAGAGGGTTTTTTTTGGAGAAGATGCAGTAGTAGTACTACGATACTAGGAGGTGGAGATGCGGGGCATGTTTCCGGGGGAGAGGAACCACTATTTCCCTTTAAAAAAATAACAGCACTTGCGCATTAGAACTTGGGGCGGGGATATAGCGGTAAGAGGTATTGACCAACTTTCCCTCACCTTGACCCCACGTGGTTGTGAACCCGAGATAATTCTTTTTGATGAACCCGATATACTCATTATAGTACTAAAATAGTACAAGTATATACCTTGTACTCCTATATACTAACATTACTATTTTAAGGACTTTTGTTCCATGAGCAACAACTTCCCCCACTCCGCTCATCCGAAATCCTAGCCCCTCCAACTTCAAGGACCAATCAACATAGCTATGGCCTTCTAATTTGGCTCAAGTCGCCGCACACATAGTCCTCCCGCCGACAAGGAATAGGAGCATCAGCCCTTTCGTCGCTTGTTGTTATACATAATCATATACGATTACCATATATATTTCAAATTTCCATATCAAAAAATAGTTCAAATCTGAATTTTAACATCTCAAGCTAAACCCTCGCTTGCTCTTAAACATAAGCATACCATAGTTCTACTTTTGTCTTCACCGAACAACAGAACACAATGTGTTCATCACAACATAGCCAACCGGAGTACCTAGTAATGTAACTAGAGAAGTGAACCTATAGTTGATCAAGCCTTCAACTTTAACACAATAATACCCCCACATTATGTGTTGAGGAGCCACACCAATATATTTAAGAGTACCATCATGTAGACCACAAATGCATCAATGAAGAGAGGGGTATACTTATAGACCACCTCTTTACAAAACAGTTGTAATTAGTAGACCACAATTGCCTCGTTCATTAGCTATGAAATTACATACTATCAGTAGCTACAATGGCTGCAGGCCCTGTTTCAGAATTAAACATCACACTTGTTCCAATCTGGGGCGTTGGCGAAGTTTGGGATGAACCAAAGTGGTGTCTTTACCAGGTACCTATCTTTTTTTGTTTTGCATGTTTTCTCCAAGGCGTTGGTTTGGAAACCAACGGCGCAATCTTCACGATTCATACTGAATCGGCATATTTCAGGCAGCTGCGAATTGCGAAGCCATGCTTCATTCGGCAAGGTGTACACACAATTTCTTCTCGTCAGACATCCTGGGACAACATCTGCACCGCCTAATGGCAGCATAATCGGATAGTTCACTCCAAGGAAAAGAGAATATTCTCCAAGGTCATCAATCTTTTCCCATGGAATACCTTCATTTAACTTACTAGTGTCCTTCGTGAACACCAGGCAACCAAACCCAGAAGCATAGTTGCCAACAGTGCGACCATGATGAACACGACGATCAGAAGCAGTATGGCAAACTTTACAGGAATATTCCCTTTCATCAGCAATGCCCAGTGTATGGATCAGAAGAAGTCTAGAACCATCTATAGATCTTGCTAACCACCACATGCCATAATCGACCTCGTGATCAGTACATCCACTGGCACGGGGGTGTGTTCGGTTCCACCCCATCCCCAAACCGAACATGCATCAACTACGAGCAAGGAAGTAGATGTGCGACCTAGGTGACTGTGCGGACCCCACATGTGAACCAAAGAAAAAAACATGTCAATACGGAACTGATGTACATACGACAACTCCTATATGATATGCATATGTATGATTGAGCATCTGGAGGTGTGCTGCCACCTGCTTCCTCACACGAAGGGTTGGATCTTGTGTTTCGTACACGGATCGGACTGAAATTGTCGTGTGCATAGAAAGGTTCATGTCAATAAGGCTGAGTTTGGCATCTAAGTCTAGGCAACAAATACTTTTGGGTTCCAACGGCCATCTACAAGGTATTTGCTATAGGCCTACTTGCTCCGGCTGTCGAAGCCCAATAACTACAAATGGGCCTTTCTGCTCATGCAATGTTGGCCCTTTTCTAAAGAACCACAGATCCTATGATTGGCAAAAAACAAAAACACGGAGATTCTACATAAAAGTTGTTTGTATTTATTTTGAATTATTGGGTTGCAATTTTTGAAACTGCTCATGGCCAATATGAAAATCCTTGATTGCTCCATACCCACATAGATCACGGTATTTTCAAAAATTCATAAAGTGGATTTGAAATTTAAAACATATCCTAATAATTCCATGATTTATTCTATTAACTTGCAAGATCTTGGAGCGAAAGAGCTTGTATTAGTCTGCGAAAATAATACTGATAAACCTGTCGTTAACAAGAAATGAAGGTTTATCGTTCAGAGAGGATGCCATGTGGGACCCATGAGACAGTAGCGTCCTCAACGTTTCAAAGAAAAAGGCAAGTAGCCCGAAAATAGGGGTAAAAAATAAATCCTACAAAGGAAACATTTATAGTTCATAGAGGCTGACATGTGGGACCGATCTGCCAGCTGCATCCTCATCATTTCGAAGTCGGCAGGGATCAGAAGAAAAAAGGCAAATAGCCAGAAATTAGGGGTCAAAAATAAATCCAAAAGGGATACTTTTATTCTTCATAGAGGATGACATGTGGGACCGACCTGCCAGCAGCGTCCTCATCGTTTCAAAGGCCGCAGGGGATCAAAAGAAAAAAAGGCAAATAGCCAGAAATTAGGGGTAAAAAATAAATCCAACAAAGGAAAGGTTTGTTGTTCATAGAGGCTGACATGTGGGACCCATGAGCCAGCGGCGACCTCTATTTCAAAGGCGGCATATGATCGAAAAGAAAAAGGCAAGTTAGCAAAAATCAGGGGGTAAAAAAAATCTAAGAAAAGAAATTTTATTGTACATAGAGGATGACATGCGGGTCCCATGAGCCAGCACCTTACTCAACGTTTCAGAGGCGGCATGAGATCAAAATAAAAAGGAAACTGACCAAATATCAGGAGCAAAAAATAATCCAAGAAAAGAAACTTTTATTGTACATAGAGGATGACATATGGGTCCCACTTATATAAGCTCTTTCGCTCCAAGATCTTGCAAGTTGATTGTACATAGAGGATGACATGCGGGCCCCTTGTGTCAGCAGCTTAATCAACGTTTCCAAGGCGGCAGGGGATCAAAAGAAAAAGGAAATAGCCAAAAATAAGAGGGTGAAAAAAAATCCAAGAAAAGAAACATTTATAGTATAGAGGATGACATGTGGGTCCCATGAGCCAGCAGCTTCCTCAACGTTTCAGAGGCTGCATGAGATCGAAAGAAAAAGGCAAGTGACCAAAAATAAGGGGGTAAAAAAATCCAAGAAAAGAGACTTGATTGTACATAGAGGATGACATGCGGGTCCCATCAGTCAGCAGCTTACTCAACGTTTCCAAGGCGGCATGGGATCAAAAGAAAATGGAAATAGCTAAAGATCAGAGGGTGAAAAAAATCCAAGAAAAGAAACTTTTATAGTACATAGAGGATGACATGCGGGGTCCCATGAGCCAGCAGGTTCCGCAACATTTTCAAAGGCGGCCTGAGATCGAAAGAAAAAGGCAAGTGACCAAAAATCAGAGGGTGAAAAATAATCGAAGAAAAGAAACTTTTATTGTACATAGAGGATGACATGCTGTCCCATTTTGCAGCAGAGGTCCCAACGTTTCAAATGCGGCTTGAGATCAAAAGAAAAAGAAAGTAGCCAGAAATTAGGGGGTAAAAAAAACTCGAAGAAAAGAAAGTTGATTGTACATAGAGGATGACATGCGGGACCCACGAGTTAGCAGCTTACTCAACGTTTCCAAGGCGGCAGGGGATCAAAAGAAAAAGGAAATAGCCAAAAATCAGAGAGTGAAAAAAACCCTAGAAAATAAACTTTTGTAGTACATAGAGGATGACATGCGGGTCCCATGAGCCAGCAGGTTCCTCAATGTTTCAAACGTGGCATGGGATCGAAAGAAAAAGGCAAGTGACCAAATATCAGGAGCCAAAAATAATCCAAGAAAAGAAACTTGATTGTACATAGAGGATGACATGCGGGTCCCATTTTGCGCTGACGGTCCCAACGTTTCAAATGTGGCTTGAGATCAAAAGAAAAAGAAAGTAGCCAGAAATTAGGGGTTCAAAAAAAACTCCAAGAAAGGAAAGCTTTATCGTTCATACAGGCTGACATGTGGGGCCTATGAGCCAGCAGCTTACTAAACGTTTCAAAGGCGGCAGGGGATCAAAAGAAAAAGAAAATAGCCAAAAATCAGAGGGTGAAAAAAAATCCAAGAAATCAAACTTTTATTGTACATAGAGGATGACATGCGGGTCCCATGAGCCAGCAGATTCCTCAACGTTTCAAACGTGGCATGAGATCGAAAGAAAAAGGCAAGTGACCAAATATTAGGAGCCAAAAATAATCCAAGAAAAGAAACTTTATTGTACATAGAGGATGACATGCGGGTCCCATTTTGCAGCAGCGGTCACAACGTTTCCAAGGCGGCACAGGACCAAAAGAAAAATGAAGTAGCCAGAAATCAGGGGGTGAAAAAAATCCAAGAAAAGAAAGATTTCAATTGGGCTGCATCTGGACATCTGGGCCTTCGAACTATCCTTCTGGGCCTTTTGATTCGTAAAATTTCAGCCCACTCCAGAACATGAAAGTTCGGATTTTTCTCAAAAAAAAAACAGGAATGTCCTATGCTTCGCAAAAACAAAAAACAAGGAGATTCAAGATATAAGTTGTAAAAATAAAGATTTAATTTATCCGTTTGCAATAGCTCAGAGCGAAATACACTGTTTATTGTCTGCAAAATAATCAAGATATCACATGTTTCTTGTACGGGGAGGCTGACATCAGGGACCCATGAGCCAACAGCGTCGTCAACGTTTCAAAGGCAGGGGGTCGAAAATAAAAAAAAACCAAAAATCAGTTGGTAAAAAAATCCAAGAAAAGAAAACATTTATCGTTCTGAGAGGATGACATGCGGGACCGATGAGGCAGCAGCATCCTCAACGTTTCCAAGGCGGCAGGGGATCAAAAGAAAAAAAAGGAAATAGCCAGAAATTAATTAGGGGTCAAAAATAAATCCACCAAAGGAAACTTTTATTGTTCATAGAGGATGACATGTGGGACCGACCTGCCAACAGCGTCCTCATCGTTTCAAAGGGGGCAGGGGATCAAAATAAAAAGGCAAATAGCCAGAAATTAGGGGTCAAAAATAACTCCAAGAAAGGAAACTTTTATTGTTCGTAGAGGATGACATGCGGGACCCATGAGCCAGCAGCTTACTCAACATTTCAAAGGCGGCATGAGATCGAAAGAAAAAGGCAAGTGACCAAAATATCAGGAGCCAAAAATAATTCAAGAAAAGAAACATGATTTACATAGAGGATGACATGCGGGTCCCATTTAGCAGCAGCGGTATCACTGTTTGAGAGGCAGCAGGGGATCGAAAGAAAAAGTCAAGTACCAAATATGAGGTGCCAAAAATAATCCAAGAAAAGAAAGTTTTATAGTACATAGAGGATGACATGCGGGTCCCATTTAGCAGCAGGTTCCTCAACGTTTCAAACGTGGCATGAGATCGAAAGAAAAAAAGGCAAGTGACCAAATATCAGGAGCCAAAAATAATCCAAGAAAAGAAAGTTTTACATCGAGGATGACATGCGGGTCCCATTTAGCAGCAGCGGTATCACCGTTTGAGAGGCGGCAGGGGATCGAAAGAAAAATGCAAGTAACGAAATATCAGGAGCCAAAAATAATCCAAGAAAAGAAAGTTTTATAGTACATAGAGGATGACATGCGGGTCCCATTTAGCATCAGCGGTATCACCGTTTGAGGGGCGGCAGGGGATCGAAAGAAAAAGGCAAGTGACCAAATATGAGGTGCCAAAAAAAATCCAAGAAAAGAAAGTTTTATAGTACATAGAGGATGACATGCGGGTCCCATTTAGCAGCAGCGGTATCACCGTTTGAGAGGCGGCAGGGGATCGAAAAAAAAGGCAAGTGACCAAATATGAGGTGCCAAAAAAAACTCTAAGAAAAGAAAGTTGATTGCTCATAGAGGATGACATGCGGGTCCCATTTAGCTGCAGCGGTCTCAACGTTTCCAAGGCGGCAAGGGATCAAAAGAAAAAGGAAGTAGCCAGAAATCAGGGGGTCTAAAAAAATCCAAGAAAAGAAAGAAATTTGGTTCATAGAGGATGACAAGCGGGACCCATGATCCTGCATCGTAAACGGCTCGATCGGAGAGCGTTGAACGAGATGGCGCGATCGAGAGAAAAAACAATGCTAGAGAGGCTGCCATCTGGGCCCTACATCCCTGGGCGGTGCGGATTTGCGTTGACTCGGCCGGCGAACCCGAGAATTCGCGATGCACCACGTCCCGCGCCACCATACGCGACGTTTTGGCCGCTTTCGTCGGGCTAGGTGGCCTCAAAAACGAGAAAAAAAAAGTTTTGACATGAACCACGGAGGGACCAAAAATCGTCGGCCATGGTGCACCAGCAACCACGGCGCGACTTCAACTTCGTCGGCCATGGCAACTTTTCTTGTAGTGCCGCAAACCGCCATGCTCTATCGCCGGAGTTCATGACGCCACCGTCGGAGGAGGCCACCCCATGGACCCAGAGGTAGTCCAAGAGAAGCGCACGAGTGAGAGGATCATCCTGGTAGAAGGAATCGAGAAGGGGCGGTCTCAATCGGGCGATTTTGAGTGTTCCCTTTCTCAGATACTTTTGGGATTTCTCACCGGAGAGCTCGTCTCCGGCCGTCACTGCCTTCGTCGACCACACCAACACAACCAGGGTACATATGCGCATCTCGAGAGCTCTTATTTGCATAGTTTCATAGCCTATAGCTCGCCGTAGCTAGTTCGCCGGAATTGCTCCGCCGCGGGCTTGTTCTCCGGCGATGCTCCGGTAGTCATTCGGAAAAACCAACACCACCACGGCACTCAACGTGTCGCGGGGGTTTGGGAGAACCTCTCCGCGCGTCCTGGGGCGCCAGGAATCGGCGGCGCCGCTCGCAGTTGACCGCCGGCGTTTAACCGTCGGCGAGGTCAAACGCCCGGTCAAATCTGACCATCCTTCGTCCGCGTGGCAGCTGACGTGGACGATGGCCCACCAGTCAGCCTCTCTGTGTAGATTCAATCGTGTACCTTTAGTCGTTTTTCATTTAAATCTAATTCCAGAAAATTACTGCAACTTCAAATGAATTTAGAAAATTCAATTTAAGTCAGAAAAATATAAATGAGATATTAAAATTCTTAGAAAAAAACTCTATCCAATAAAAATATAATATGAAAATTTTATTTTCAATAAAAATTTAAATGTTTTAAACTTAATAATTAAGTCTTTTCTTTTATTCTTAATTGAATAAAAATTCAATAATTAGGAAAACCTTCTAAAATAAATAAAAACCAGTAAGAAATAAATAAAACATTAAAATTAATTTTCTTTATTTGTTATTTTGTTAAATCCTTATTAGAGGGATTTAAACCCAGACTAATAAGTGTCTTAATTATTAATTCATTAAAATTAATAAAATATCAAATCCAATATTATTTTTAATTTCAAAGTTATTAATAACTTCAACTTATTACTAAAATCATTAACCTTAGAACTATATAGTAATTAGGAAACCCTAATTCCTTATGAAATGATGTTACAACCTTATCATTTCATGTGTTTCCTAAAATCCTAATTCAATTAGGAACCCTAGCTCCAATATTACATGTGAACCCTAAATTGCTTCTAACCCTAACCCTAGGTTAGAATATATGATCATGATACTTTCTTTTCATTCATAGAACTACAATTGCAACTAAATACTTGTCAGGTCTTCATAAAATAATAGAGACCTGCCACTAATAAAATGGTATCCCATATGTTCACCTTCATTAGACCTAGATGATCAAATAGGGTTAACCAAGTGCAAACCCTAGATCCTATCCTTAGAGATATCAACCTTAATGGACCATGCTTAGCATCACACCATTGTGATGAATCCTGATAACAACCATGCCAATATTGTGCATCCTATTCCATACACACTAAACCCTATTAGTGTTAGATAAATGTTAATCATCCTATTTAGGAAACCACCATTCCTTACTTAGAAGATCCAACAAGAAACTCTAGACAACCTCAACCTTAATTGTAATACTTCTTATTACTTAAGAAGTATGTTCTTCAAAAGTTATTCTTTTGAAGAAAATAAGGAATCATCATCAATCCTGCCTAATAAAACCTATAGCCAATAGCTAGCTATCATCAACAAGGTAAACCAACCTTGGTAGCACCCACATAATTAATCACTTAAGATGCTTAGGCTTAGCTCAAACCTCACAAATTCTAGTTATTGATGAATCCAATTATGTTGTGATCCATCTAATACTTACTCCAGAAACTAGATGAAACCATAATCAACCATAGAACCCCACAAACCCAATTATCATACTTGTTCTTTACTAAAGAACATGTTCTTCAAAAGTTATTCTTTTGAAATATATAATAAGTAATCATCAACCCTGCAATATTAGACTTAAAATTGACAACTGCTCTTTACTTATTATACAGCTACTATTCCTGGGTGTGTATGATTATTACTATGCAATTTACCACCTGCTTATGATTCTAAAACAACACAACCCTGAATAAGAACCTTGTTTGTGAATCACTCTAAAAGTGCAACACACCCTGAACCAATCATTAGAACTCACTGATCCTAAATCCTCGGGGTTAGGTCACGCTTAGAGCGGTTACATCTCATACTTATGCATTATTGCATCCTTGCCAATCTTTTAAACATCGTCCTTACCGGACGATGATGCTATTTCAGAATTTGGAGTTATTGCGTATCGAAGACCTTGCCTGCATAACCTTGCAGTCAAGAAAGGCAAGTTCATCACTTGCTCATGTCATTTGAGTATTTTTATCAAATTACTTGCAAAGTACTATACTTATCACTCTTGCATAAAAAATCAAAAATACTATTTTCATAACTATGAATATGACTATGTGGTGGGCAATGGAACCATGGTATGTGTTGATATGGTGGAGGTTCCATTGCACGGGTTTATATCCATCTAGGATTAAACAACAAATGCCGTCCAGTGATTCTTGTGCCGTAATACCCGTGTTAACCATAAGATCTGGAGTGGGACGGACTAGTCAATTGTATTTCCACCTCTTGTACATCAACGGACGCGCTTTACCGTAGACACTTGTTATCCAAGGGTGCATTTGGTGGCTGGGGAAGCCTAAAGTCCCCACGGCATTGTCCGTAGACACTTGTAGCCCGAGGAGCATTTGGTGGCTGGGGAAGCCTAAAGTCCCCACGGTATTGCGGTCTATGAGGGGTTGCATCTACCGGCGAAGGAGTTCATGGTAAGAGCCCAGAACTGTTGTCGTGGTCGGGGTCCACCCGTAAGTGGGAATAATGGGACCGGCGAGGACCCAGGGTCAGGGCATGCAACAAAGGGTGGGTGTGCGAGGTAGCGGAGGAATATGATTGGCTATGACCTTATACCGGGCCTCACACCAAAGGAAGTGTGGACGAGCTCGCGGCTCGGTTGGCACCAAGGTTAAGATCTCTTATGGGTAAAGCAACACACCTCTGCAGAGTGTAACGAACTGTGACCAGTCACTCCCTATTCCGGGATATGGAACTGCGAACGCTGCCGGAAAGGAACACCATGAAGTTCTAATCAACCGGTGAAGGATGACGGACATAGTTCTTCTGAATAAAATAAACCTTTTGAAGAAATGGTTATGAAAACCTGCATTGGTATTAGACTTTCTGGTCTAATGCTGTAGCTAGTGCATTAAACACCTCTTTCCTATAATGAACTTGTTGAGTACGCTCGTACTCATCCCACTCTTAAATCCCCTGCTTAGATATGGAGGCATCGAAAGAGGATCTACAGTGCAACTCGAAGGCCGAGGAGTCAATAACTACTTCAAGGGACAGGACCCTGTCAGAGAAGTCAAACACTACATCCAACAAGCAGGAAACCTAGATTAGCAATAGAAGGGAACTAGCTTCCTAAACTTAGCTCCTATTTAGCTAGAATCTATTCATAGCCTCTGTAGCTAGTTAAATACTCTACAAATAGAGTTCGTGTTAGGACTAGACTACGAGTCGTTCTTCTGGAGTTTATTTGCAGATTTACCTCATTGTAAAGTAGGAGGCTGTGATGATCTTATGTAACAGAGTGTGTGTGTAATTCTATAGACATGCCTTGGACCCGCATATGTTTCTGTTGTACCACTCTGAGCGATATAATACTAGTGGAACGGTGTTTCATTGGTGTTATATCAGACTTGCACACTACACCATGCAGTGGTATGCCGGGTCACCACAGTTGGTATCAGAGCAAATGCTTTGACCCCAGGATTAAAACCCTTTAAAGGAGACCTATAGGATTGGTAGTGTCTATAGGAAGTTGTCTTAGGTAAACCAAATACTTCTTAAGACTTGAGATGGATATTCACTTGAGAATAATCCTGACACACTTGAGTCAACCCTTATTACCGATTCTTCCTAAGTGAAGTTAGTTAGCTAAACCTAAACATGAAGCACTCCATTAAATCCTCAAAACCCATAGATGAGTAGACCATAGTTGGTATACAATACATGGTAGTCCAAAGAGAGGATACAACCATAATGAAGATATCCTATTGGAAGATGTGTACCAACACATGTTATGGTTAAGTAAGAATTATCCAGACTTGTAATAAGAGTAATACCAAGTGATGAAGATCTGATTATAAGAAGATATCCTACTAGAAGGTGTATACCAAGACAAGTAATAGGGTAAGTAAAATTTATCTAAACTTGTGAAACAACCGATAGTAAGTGATACAAACAAGTGATATGGGGTAGTATAGACCATGATGAGTCAATCATGGGAAGTAAGAAAGAGAGATAGGAATAAAATCTGTCTATTTACAGGATAGAGTTGTTAATCATTTATGATTCACTTGAGAGTCATTATGTGATGGACTAGAACATCATAGACATTTGGTAGGAATACAATAAGAAGCCAAGTGCTAAATAATAGTACAAGAGCTATGTTCCAAAACCATGGTAATCGTGCCAAGTATATCATGACCATAGTCTTATGGTAGAAACACATGGAAGTATAAGGGCTATATTTCCATAGTTATGTGTTTAGAGAAGAAATGTTAGAACCTAGACATATCATGTGAGATAGTCTTCAACAAAATGGAAGTTAAGTAGTACTTCCAAAGAAAATTAGGTTAACCTTAACTATCCTAGACCACTTTGTTGCAAGTTTATCTCATTGCAATTGTGCAATTAAGGTAAATGTTGAGACAAATAGTAGAAATCCACATATTCGTGCTAAGTATCACGATATAAACCAATCTTACGTGGTGTTATATACTACACATCTCAGCCTGATGTTTAGAGATGTCCTACTCAACTACTATGTTCAGGCTTATGATGATGTGTATTATAAGCACAAAGCTGAATCTTCTTGGATTTTATTGGATTTTCATTGTTTGACTAGATCCATACATGAAGTTTGACTTTGATATGCAAATGCATGTTGCAATATCGAGTTCTTACTTGATGCTATAGATCTAGAGGGCAGTAGTATTCGTGTGAGGAAGCGACGAATTCTGGAAGATTCCAAAGACAAGATGAAGGTTCATCAGAGAAAGGAAGTAAAGTTGTGGGAAGCAACCACAATCTTTGGAAGGAAGTACCAATCAAAATTCATGCTTTACCTCAATTGAGGAGTACTTTCGTACATAACAAGCATGAAGGTGAGAAATATAATGATTATGGTGAAGCTGAAGCAGAACCATAGTCATTATGGAAGAGGGAATGCATGAGAATCACTTAGGATACTATATTCATAGTGTCAGCTAGTGGTTTTCTTGCAAAATAAGCCCTGAAAGAAGGAAGATGACCTATGAAACCATAGTATATATATAAGAAGACCACAGTTGGTATCGTAAGACCACAGTTGGCATAGGATCAATACTGCGAGATAAAGTAGAGGATGTCTCGTCCAGTTGATCAGAACCTATAATAGATCGAATCCATTTTTAGATAACAAATAGCCACAATTGGTATCAAGTAGTCCACCATTGGATTATTTGTATCAAGAAGTTGTGAACAAATAAAATTTTGTTAACCAAATATCAATGACCTATAATCATTTAGTCGAAGGATTAACATTGGATGTCCACAATTGAGTGGATGCACCACAGATATTCTTCGCAAGACCTTAGAAGAGTACAAACCATAAACTAGACCTAGAACAATATTCTAATCATAAGTCCAAAAGTTGGAAGAAAAGGAGTTGAAGAACATAAGAAAACTCTAAGGGGTAGAGTAAAGATTGAGTTGGAGGTACAATGACCCAATACTTTAAGCTAGGTTGAAGCAGAAGGTCTGAACTGGGAGGAAGTTCGATCTTATTTTCATAAGATTGTTGAACACTACTTTCAGAAGGATGTCAGACCAGAAGCCGAGGTTTATACCTCGAGGAAGTAAGAAGTGGACTATAACTTGAGAAAGTGAGTAGTATTTACTCAGAAGTACGAAAGCTCAAGTAATTTAAGCATAAAGAAGTTGGACGAAGAAAATACCATAGACCAAATACAGCTCAAGAAGGCCAAAGACCGAAGGAGTTAGACCTTACCAAAACTAAATACTATTAGAAAGATTCCTTTCATGGAACCTAAATAACCCAAAATAGTTATAGATATCAACTATAAACCATGATTGGATAGGCTAAATGAGTCTAACCTTCTTAGTAAAAGAAACCGTCAAAATCATTTCCATGGTAAGTACCTTACTAAGTACCATTATTGCAGTTTTGGTAGTAAGGGAAAACAAAGACCTATTTAGCAATTAGGAGTTTATTATCAAATTAGCCTTCAAATAAGACCAGCAGCACCAAAAGAAGTCTCAATCATTGAATCTTCAATGAGAAAGGAAACAAGCTTATAGAGTTGGAAGAAATCAAAGAATAAAAGTAAGAACCATGGTTCAGAGACAGACACTAATGGATTCCAGGAAGAATCTGGACAAGGGATATATTCAAATATATCCAACAAGATCAATACGGAGTTCGAGAAAAGATATAGTCTGCACAAGTCAGATCCGCACTCCGGAAATGTGAGAGAGATCAAACTTCGAGGACGAAGTTTAGTTTAAGGGGTAGAGACTGTAATATCCCAGTATTTGGGGTTACAAAAATAGAGGAAACAGATGTGTGCATTGCATTCATGCATAGAAAATCCGGGGAATTTTTGCGCTTTAAAGTAAAACAGTCCACGATGGCGAAGTTTCACTTGATCTTGGTGGAATTGAAGTAGCTCATCAAGTCAAGCGCTATAAACCTCAATGTGACTTTGTTAAAACCTTGTTTTGGGTAGAGATGATTTGATCTAAGGGTTTAGATCAAATGGAACTAATATTCAACACAACAACACTTTACTCAATGATCAATTGCTTGATCTTATAAAAGATTATAATATGGTAATCCTTGTCATAGCATATGAACACCAATTCAATTACAAATCAAGTAACAATAAAATGGAGAAACCATTCTTGACTTATCTTCTCCATGTCTTAAAACTAATCCATGATCCTACCATGAAACCTCATGGTATTCATTCTACTTCATTCTTGGAAACATGACAAAGAGATCAACTCTAGAAACATATATTCTTCCCTATTCCATATTATTATACATCAAACCTATGGAGGTGAGAGTTCTATGATATTTACTAGAGAAGCAATAACAAACTTTGAGTTAAACCTTGGATATAAATCCATGAATTCAAATCATTATCTTTGGAGAATAATCTTAGGTTAGAATTGAAGTCCTTCCCAAATGAGAGAGACCATTCATACTAATCTTAGCTCTGTTTATTTAAGAATAAAGAACAACCTTTGAACTAAAGTATTAGGTTGTAAACCATTTCCTTTGGAGTGGTGAGATAACCTAATATCACATGGAATAATACCATATCCATGAACTGATAAAGTAAGGAGGAGATTAATTCAACCAAGATAGTCAAGTGGAGTTTTAGACTTGATATATATTGAGACATGGTGAATACACCATAAACCCTAGAATAAACCATTCCTTCAAAAGAAAGCCCAAGCTAAGGTGTTACCCTCAAGAATGTTAAAGCCAACACTTGGATGTGAGGGAGAGAACTATCCATATACCCAGATGGTAATATCAACATTATTTAAGTGGAACCTTAACAGAATATCTCAGGCATTCTCCTGGGATATAATCTATAGAGACAACCATAGCCATGTCCACCTAAGAAACTATGAGAGAGATATTATGGTTAGCTGATCAAGACAACACTTGAACATGGAAGTGAAAACCATCCCATTAGAAATACTTTAAGAAACCAAACCTTGAACATTATAAATTGAGTAATGATCATAAACCTTAATTAGATAAACCAATAAAAGGTAACAACCCTTTGTGTAGTCAAGCCTCTATATAACTCTAAGTGATCCTTGAAGAAACCATCCTATGAGTGGTGAGGAAGAGCAACCCTAGATAATTCAACAAGATGTCCACTTACATTTAGAACCAATGCCCCTATCCAAAACCTAACTTGTGTATCACATGGGGATCACAAGTATAAACCTAAAACCATGCTTAAGTTCAAATATGAATAAGGGGATTATTTAACCAACCCTGAAATAAATCAAGATAGCAACTTAACCTATCTTTCAAGCCATGCCTATGTAGGTGCAACTAACTAGTGTTTCCAAATAAATAGAAGTCTTATGAGAGGAATAAGATCCACCTTAACCATATTAAACTAAAGGTTTAGAAGATGACAATAATACTTTAAAATAGCCTTAAACAATTTTTACAAATCCTTAACAACCATGAGCACATAAAATAATGCCATGGGAACATATTCTTAAATGAGAAACTAAATACTAAACTCATGCCTAAGTGAAATTTGGAATAAGAGCTCACAAGGATACAAATAAAATCATGCATTAAACATTTGTTTTGGATAACAAAATAAGGCAATGAACATTATTATTAAACCCTAGTTAAAATAGTTAGAAACCTGCAAAAATAACAAAGTTAAACTTTGAGATTAATAAACAAAAACCAAAGTGGAAAATTGAAAACAGAAAAAAAAGAAATGGAAGAAAAAGAAAAGGGAGAAAAGGGCTTACCTAGATCTTACTAGCCGACGCAGCCCACCTCGGCAGCCCAACACACAGCCCAGGTCCAGCCCAGTCCACCACCAGAACCAACCCAATTACCGTTTCACGATTAAACGAGCAAGGAGACGAACTCGTCTTCTTCCTCGTAGGCATGCTCGACACCACGGCGTCTCCACGTCGCCGGCCGCCGTTGTGGACCTCCAGCACGCCGTTGACTGCCACCGAGGCTTTGCCCTTATCCTCCACGCACCTATCCTCATCCCAGAACTCGCCAAGATTCGCACCCAGACATAGCACCAACATCACCGTGCATCCCGGCCAGTCGCCGCCGTCGTGTCGCCACCTCAATGATCGACTGGAGCTATAAATAGACCAGGAATACCTCCGTGAACTCCTTGTTCCGCGACGCCGCTCCATTCTCTCTCTATCCCTTTCTATTCCCTGCAAACCGCCATGCTCTGTCGCCGGAGTTCATGACGCCACCGTCGGAGGAGGCCACCCCATGGACCCAGAGGTAGTCCAAGAGAAGCGCATGAGTGAGAGGATCATCCTGGTAGAAGGAATCGAGAAGGGGCGGTCTCAATCGGGCGATTTTGAGTGTTCCCTTTCTCAGATACTTTTGGGATTTCTCACCGGAGAGCTCGTCTCCGGCCGTCACTGCCTTCGTCGACCACACCAACACAACCAGGGTACATATGCGCATCTCGAGAGCTCTTATTTGCATAGTTTCATAGCCTATAGCTCGCCGTAGCTAGTTCGCCGGAATTGCTCCGCCGCGGGCTTGTTCTCCGACGACGCTCCGGTAGTCATTCGGAAAAACCAACACCACCACGGCACTCAACGTGTCGCGGGGGTTCGGGAGAACCTATCCGCGCGTCCTGGGGCGCCAGAAATCGGCGGCGCCGCTCGGAGTTGACCGCCGACGTTTAACCGTCGGCGAGGTCAAACGCCCGGTTAAATCTGACCATCCTTCGTCCGCGTGGCAGCTGACGTGGACGATGGCCCACCAGTCAGCCTCTCTGTGTAGATTCAATCGTGTACCTTTAGTCGTTTTTCATTTAAATCTAATTCCAGAAAATTACTGCAACTTCAAATGAATTTAGAAAATTCAATTTAAGTCAGAAAAATATAAATGAGATATTAAAATTCTTAGAAAAGAAAACTCTATCCAATAAAAATATAATATGAAATTTTTATTTTTAATAAAAATTTAAATGTTTTAAACTTAATAATTAAGTCTTTTCTTTTATTCTTAACTAGCATGGTGACCCGCGCACTTTCGCGGCTAGATTTGTTATATGTTACATATTTAGATTTTTATTATCTTACTAATTCAATGTTATCATTTTTGTGGGTACTTATTTAAAAAATAAGAAAATATGTATGAAAATTTTAAAATTTAAATTTTATTATAGGTTGGAGGGAGTACTTTTTTCTTGACCCGTACCGTCCTTCTCCTGCTATATCCTTGGACCAATATGTATTTGCAGGTCTGCACGAAGAATTAGGTTTAAACATGTATGGCTAATTACATATACTCTCGCTCATTCAAGTTAGCGTAACAATTGGTGTATATTTACATTATTTGCTTATAAACATTCAAACAGTCACTCTGACTCCCTACATAGCTTATTTATTCTGATTATGCATGTGTCGTTTTTATCAACTTGTATTTCATTTACTCTGATTTAGAAAATTATTCTTCCATCCAATTATAATCTTTAATCACTATTATTGGTGCAGATATTTTGCTGTATGTGATGACTTATTTTCAAGTGTCTTAATAATAATAAAAATATATTTTCTGTAAAATGATGATTTCATCTTACAATCAACCCTGAATCCTGATTGCTTTCGTAGAAATATAGTATCTCAGTGGTTATATCTTCTATGTGCTAGCATCGTATCCGGAACCAATTAATACAGTCATCCATCCGTACATGCATCTACAACGCTTCTTGCATATATGAATGCATGTATGCATTCAACCTTCAACCTTCCTCGACTCATGCAGATGCAAATGTATGTGGAGCAGTGGAGGGAACATACCTTTTAGAATCGACTTCATGCATTTTGTGGTGTGCTTGAACAATTTATTTGATGGAACTGAATTATATAAACTTAAGTCGGGTACTGCTTTCGAGTCCATGCCCGTGATCCGAAATTAATCAAGCACAACTTATGGAAATTGCGATCGCACGATGGATCACCGAATCCACTACTGCCGTTGGGCGTTCCACCTGTGTTTGCTTCGGCGGCATTGACCGGCTGAGCGGCGCAGGCCATGGGTTGGGCAGACGTTTGCCGGGTGCGCACCAGCTGGTCGTCTTTGTTATCTTTGGTACCATATGTCAAGAACTCGTTCTGGTGTATCTGTTGCAGGAAGCTACCCGAGCTCTGTCACCTGTACGGCGGTAGCCGTAGTCGTCGGGGTGCTCCCGCCACGGCGACTCCGGGTCGGACCAGAAGCCATGATTCAACGCCTTGAAGCAGTGGAGATGTGCGCCACGTCGGAGTGGTTGCCGAGAGGCTTGACGCTGCGGAGGAAGTACACCGCCATCCAAGAATGGGAGCTCCGTCGTTCCCCGGAGATATCTTCATCGGAGCGAGATCAACATTGTATCTTTGATGCGACCCAGAGGCCGCCGTTGTTGACGCCAGAGACGGACCAGATGTCGTAGGTCTGGTCGGGACTGCCCTCCGTCTCCACCATGCCGTCCCCATCCCGGTCAAACTGGTCTATGTACGCCTTGGCCAGGCTGGCCACGCCGTGGCGGCGAAGCCGAGGTTGCCCCTGGCTGCGACTTCGTGGTACAACTGGAGGACGATCTTTGGGCTGAGGTCCTTCCATCGCGCCAGGTTCTGCATCATGTAGCGCGTTGATCTCAAACCAGGGCCGGGGTCACCGAGACCGATGTCGTGCCGCGCGCAGGGCTTCCATTGATCCTAACCATCTCCAGGCCCGCCGACGTGTTGCTTCTCGCCTGATTTATATCAGAGTTGTAGTAGACCTTGCTACGCATAAACCTTTGTGTATTCGGCAGTTCGTCGGCGTTGAACTCTGAAAAAGGTCTAACCGTAATAATCCATAATACTTGCTCGATTAAGTTAGTTCATTGCAAAGAATAACTTTATGATTGTTGTTCATGTGGTGCACAACCCAATTAATCTGAATGGCACCACGACAAACAATGCCCAAAGTTATCAACATCTAGATACATCTAAATTCTGATATATTTCAGATAATTTTTTTGAGAAAGAGGGGGTACCAAATTGTATCTGTAGTACATATGAAACAAACACACGGTCACCTGTTGACATATGCATGCAAAAGAACAGTCTCGGAACACGGACGGGGAAGATCTAGAACCGACCTTGAATTGTAGTGATTTTCTTACTCCTCCCCGTTGTTCTTTCATATCCAGATCAACCAACTTGGTTGCGATTGTAGCCATCGACATGTAATTCTTCTGTTGTTAGGAAGGAAGAGAGAGAGAGCAGTCAGCCGTCGAGATCTACGACGTGCACACAACCTGTAAAAATGTTGGCTACCACAGCTGCATGGGTTGATCATCTGGACAAAAGAACACAAATCAGTACAGCCGAAACAATCAACCGTCTAGATCTACAACATGCACTACCTGAAAACGCTGCCAAGCGTTTAATCGGTCTGGGCAAAATAAGAACACACAAATCATGTCAAGAGAGAAAGCAATCTGCTATGGAGATCTACAAAATAACATCAAAAATCGTGTCAAGAGAGAGCAATCAGCTATGAAGATCTACAATATGCACAACCTGCAGAACGTGTTGGTTGGCACTGCTGCCAAGATCGATCTGGACAAAGGAAGAAAATCACTTTTGTGCAACCGCGAAAGAGAGAGAGAGTTGTTATCGTGATATAAGTGGAGCCGTCAAAGATTTTTGTATGGTAGGTAATATTCTTAGCGCTTTATCAATCTATAAACCGTTCGTATATCTAATCTTTGGTATGTATATCTCCTTTTTTTTTCTTGAACGGACTCTACTTTTAGTTTCCGTGCGTAATCTGATCCATTGGTTATATAATGTCTAATCTCCACCGCTGATTGTTTGTTGTTTTAATAATATAATAGATAGATTGAATAAAATTTCAATAATTAGGAAAACCTTCTAAAATAAATAAAAACCAGTAAGAAAATAAATAAAACATTAAAAGTAATTTTCTTTATTTGTTATTTTGTTAAATCCTTATTAGAGGGATTTAAACCCAGACTAATAAGTGTCTTAATTATTAATTCATTAAAATTAATAAAATATCAAATCCAATATTATTTTTAATTTCAAAGTTATTAATAACTTCAACTTATTACTAAAATCATTAACCTTAGAACTATATAGTAATTAGGAAACCCTAATTCCTTATGAAATGATGTTACAACCTTATCATTTCATGTGTTTCCTAAAATCCTAATTCAATTAGGAACCCTAGCTCCAATATTACATGTGAACCCTAAATTGCTTCTAACCCTAACCCTAGGTTAGAATATATGATCATGATACTTTCTTTCCATTCATAGAACTACAATTCAACTAAATACTTGTCAGGTCTTCATAAAATAATAGAGACCTGCCACTAATAAAATGGTATCCCATATGTTCACCTTCATTAGACCTAGATGATCAAATAGGGTTAACCAAGTGCAAACCCTAGATCCTATCCTTAGAGATATCAACCTTAATGGACCATGCTTAGCATCACACCATTGTGATGAATCCTGATAACAACCATGCCAATATTGTGCATCCTATTCCATACACACTAAACCCTATTAGTGTTAGATAAATGTTAATCATCCTATTTAGGAAACCACCATTCCTTACTTAGAAGATCCAACAAGAAACTCTAGACAACCTCAACCTTAATTGTAATACTTCTTATTACTTAAGAAGTATGTATTCTTTTGAAGAAAATAAGGAATCATCATCAATCCTGCCTAATAGAACCTATAGCCAATAGCTAGCTATCATCAACAAGGTAAACCAACCTTGGTAGCACCCACATAATTAATCACTTAAGATGCTTAGGCTTAGCTCAAACCTCACAAATTCTAGTTATTGATGAATCCAACTATGTTGTGATCCATCTAATACTTACTCCAGAAACTAGATGAAACCATAATCAACCATAGAACCCCACAAACCCAATTATCATACTTGTTCTTTACTAAAGAACATGTTCTTCAAAAGTTATTCTTTTGAAATATATAATAAGTAATCATCAACCCTGCAATATTAGACTTAAAATTGACAACTGCTCTTTACTTATTATACAACTACTATTCCTGGGTGTGTATGATTATTACTATGCAATTTACCACCTGCTTATGATTCTAAAACAACACAACCCTGAATAAGAACCTTGTTTGTGAATCACTCTAAAAGTGCAACACACCCTGAACCAATCATTAGAACTCACTGATCCTAAATCCTCGGGGTTAGGTCACGCTTAGAGCGGTTACATCTCATACTTATGCATTATTGCATCCTTGCCAATCTTTTAAACATCGTCCTTACCGGACGATGATGCTATTTCAGAATTTGGAGTTATTGCGTATCGAAGACCTTGCCTGCATAACCTTGCAGTCAAGAAAGGCAAGTTCATCACTTGCTTATGTCATTTGAGTATTTTTATCAAATTACTTGCAAAGTACTATACTTATCACTCTTGCATAAAAAATCAAAAATACTATTTTCATAACTATGAATATGACTATGTGGTGGGCAATGGAACCATGGTATGTGTTGATATGGTGGAGGTTCCATTGCACGGGTTTATATCCATCTAGGATTAAACAACAAATGCCGTCCAGTGATTCTTGTGCCGTAATACCCGTGTTAACCATAAGATCTGGAGTGGGACGGACTAGTCAATTGTATTTCCACCTCTTGTACATCAACGGACGCGCTTTACCGTAGACACTTGTTATCCAAGGGTGCTGACGTGGGCATTACCCTTCGGGTAACCAATGTTGCTCTACCCTACACGGTCCAACTGGAGGCCCATGAAGGTACCCGATGGCAAGATGGGCCACTAGGGCGGTGCGACGGAAGATTACTTGAAGTACAAGACTCGGAAGAAGCCGAACAAGGAAAGATTGGAGATAGATTTACTGTAAACCTACTCGTACTCGATTAGGCCTCTCGGGACCTGGCCACCTATATAAAGGCCAGGAGAGGGGTTAACGAGGGACACAATCAACCTTAGCAATACTAGCCAACAGAAGCTTAGAACTAGGTTACCCTAGCAACTAGCATCTCGACGAGATCACAGCCGAACGATTCGGCACCCCGTTGTAACCTGTTTTCATAATAATCAAAGAACAGACAGGCAGGACGTAAGGGTTTTACCTCATCGAGGGCCCCGAACCTGGGTAAATCGCTCTCCCCGCTTGTCTGTGTACCGATGTCTCGTGTCAGCTTGCAGGATTTCATCAACCCTAAGACCCTATCGGAGGGCATTGCCGAGGAGCACCCTCGACAATTGGCGCCGTCTGTGGGAACCCTGTCGGCACAAGGCAGGACATTGGCAGATCCGATCATGACATCGGCAGCTTCGCCGGCAAATTCGCCGGCAACTTCATCAGCAACTTCATCAGCAACTTCGTCGACACCATCGTCGCCAATCCTGGGAAGCCCGATTCGATTCGGCTCCTACGAGTTTACTCCACACAGCGATTCCTCCCGCTCGAACTTTTCAGATCTACAAGGGAACATGGAGATGACCTTCGGCAACGTCCACTACAACGTCAACGCAGAAGGAATCCTTCGATTGCTGGAATCCCCCGCCTCCGGATCGACGAGTTCAAGCGCACCATCATCACTCAATCTGTCGGCTGGTCTGACAGGATCGACGTGCTCACCCGCGCCCTCGACTCCCCGCTCGGTGTCCTCCATGTCGGTAGGGTCTGACGATCCCACGTCTTCGGAATTAACCTCGTACTACTGCCTGAACTGTGACACCAGGCACGGGCTGGGATCGAGCGACACGCCGTTCATCTGCAACGCGCAGTATTCATCGGGAGAGGACAGTATCGACAGCACCATCTAGGGAACCACCCGAAGAGCGGCACACCATCAGGTTTATGTCGCTAATAACACGGGGAACACAAGGCGCAGAGGAGACGAGGACCATACCCCCCGTTCCAGCAGAAGGGCGAGTTTCGAACACAGCGCGATAGCGATTACACCATCGCGGATGAGGAGTGGGCAGCAGCGAGGGCAGCAGTACTCAATAACACGCCGCTCCCCGCAGGGACTTCGGTTGGAACCCTCAATGCTTATCGCTCCATACTAGAGAAAAACCGGGAGCACCTATCGAAAGAGCAAGCCACCCTCGAAAGACGCTTATCCACGGCAGACCGATCCAGTGAAAGGCGAAGGGGCTCGCAAGGGAGCGCCTCCCGAAACACTCAGGGAGTAGGCAAGCACCGGTCGAGGATGTCCAGGCTTTCGGAAGATGACGCCAGAGAGATAACATCGAATCTGACTAAATCCTTTATGACTACGGATACCGCGGGCATGCCACGGCCAAAAACCGTTGCAGGAGCAACGGCCAACCTCGCCGCTTACCTCATCAACCAGCGCCCCGAAGGATCTATGGCTCAAGCTCACCGAGGTGCCCTGGAAAGTCTCGCGATATTGGGGAACAACCTAGTCCCGCAAAAGGAAAGGACTATGGTCCAAGGCAGTGGGTCGAAACATCATGCGAGAGATGCTCGGGATGAAATCACCCAGAGCAGGATCGACAAAGCAAGGCGACGACGCACCGCTAGGAAGGACGACGACAGCGATTCTTCGGATGAAGATCAGGAGTACGACGGCGAACTCAGGGGAGCCGACTGTCTAAGTTACAAGATCCGCGAAGCAATGCCGCCCAAAAAGTTTAAGCCTACCCCTACCGACGCTGCCAAGTACGATGGGCAGTGATGACGCGTAAAGCACACGCTCGTTGGGAACCCCAAGTGGAAGGTGTGATGCGTACAGCAGCAAGTTTCCCTCAGTAAGAAACCAAGGTTTATCGAACCAGTAGGAGCCAAGAAGCACGTTGAAGGTTGATGGCAGCGGGATGTAGTGCGGCGCAACACCAGAGATTCCGGCGCCAACGTGGAACCTGCACAACACAACCAAAGTACTTTGCCCCAACGAAACAGTGAGGTTGTCAATCTCACCGGCTTGCTGTAACAAAGGATTAACCGTATTGTGTGGAAGATGATTGTTTGCAAGAAAACAGTAAAACAAGTATTGCAGCAGATTTGTATTTCAGTATAAAAGAATGGACCGGGGTCCACAGTTCACTAGAGGTGTCTCTCCCATAAGATAAAAGCATGTTGGGTGAACAAATTACAGTCGGGCAATTGACAAATAGAGAGAGCATAACAATGCACATACATGACATGATAAGTATAGTGAGATTTAATTGGGCATTACGACAAAGTACATAGACCGCCATCCAACTGCATCTATGCCTAAAAAGTCCACCTTCAGGTTATCATCCGAACCCCTTCCAGTATTAAGTTGCAAAGCAACAGACAATTGCATTAAGTATGGTGCGTAATGTAATCAACAACTACATCCTCGGACATAGCATCAATGTTTTATCCCTAGTGGCAACAGCACATCCATAACCTTAGGGGTTTCTGTCACTCCCCCAGATTCACGGAGACATGAACCCACTATCGAGCATAAATACTCCCTCTTGGAGTTAAGAGCAAAAACTTGGCCAGAGCCTCTACTAATAACGGAGAGCATGCAAGATCATAAACAACACATAGGTAATAACTTGATAATTAACATAACATGGTATTCTCTTTCCATCGGATCCCGACAAACACAACATATAGCATTACAGATAGATGATCTTGATCATGTTAGGCAGCTCACAAGATCCAACAATGAAGCACAATGAGGAGAAGACAACCATCTAGCTACTGCTATGGACCCATAGTCCAGGGGTGAACTACTCACTCATCACTCCGGAGGCGACCATGGCGGTGTAGAGTCCTCCGGGAGATGAATCCCCTCTCCGGCAGGGTGCCGGAGGAGATCTCCAGAATTCCCCGAGATGGGATTGGCGGCGGCGGCGTCTCAGTAGGTTTTCCGTATCGTGGCTCTCGGTACTGGGGGTTTCGCGACGGAGGCTTTAAGTAGGCGGAAGGGCAACGTGGGGGGCCACACGAGGGCCCCACACCATAGGTCGGCGCGGCCAGGGCCTGGGCCGCGCCGCCCTATGGTGGCGGCGCCTCGTGGCCCCACTTCGACTCCTCTTCGGTCTTCTGGAAGCTTCGTGGCAAAATAGGACCCTGGGCGTTGATTTCGTCCAATTCCGAGAATATTTCGTTACTAGGATTTCTGAAACCAAAAACAGCAGAAACGACAAGCGGCTCTTCGGCATCTTGTTAATAGGTTAGTTCCAGAAAATGCACGAATATGACATAAAGTGTGCATAAAACATGTAGATATCATCAATAATGTGGCATGGAACATAAGAAATTATCGATACGTCGGAGACGTATCAGCATCCCCAAGCTTAGTTCTGCTCGTCCCGAGCAGGTAAAACGATAACAAAGATAATTTCTGAAGTGACATGCCATCATAACCTTGATCATACTATTTGTAAACATATGTAATGAATGCAGCGATCAAAACAATGGTAATGACATGAGTAAACAAGTGAATCATAAAGCAAAGACTTTTCATGAATAGTACTTCAAGACAAGCATCAATAAGTCTTGCATAAGAGTTAACTCATAAAGCAATAAATCAAAGTAAAGGTATTGAAGCAACACAAAGGAAGATTAAGTTTCAGCGGTTGCTTTCAACTTATAACATGTATATCTCATGGATAATTGTCAACATAGAGTAATATAACAAGTGCAATATGCAAGTATGTAGGAATCAATGCACAGTTCACACAAGTGTTTGCTTCTTGAGGTGGAGAGAGATAGGTGAACTGACTCAACATAAAAGTAAAAAATAATGGTCCTTCAAAGAGGAAAGCATCGATTGCTATATTTGTGCTAGAGCTTTTATTTTGAAAACATGAAACAATTTTGTCAACGGTAGTAATAAAGCATATGAGTTATGAACATTATATCTTACAAGTTGCAAGCCTCATGCATAGTATACTAATAGTGCCCGCACCTTGTCCTAATTAGCTTGGACTACGGGATCATCGCAATGCACATGTTTTAACCAAGTGTCACAATGGGGTACCTCCATGCCGCCTGTACAAAGGTCTAAGGAGAAAGCTCGCATTTTGGATTTCTCGCTTTTGATTATTCTGAACTTAGACATCCATACCGGGACAACATGGACAACAGATAATGGACTCCTCTTTAATGCATAAGCATGTGGCAACAATTATTATTCTCATATGAGATTGAGGATATATGTCCAAAACTGAAACTTCCACCATGAATCATGGCTTTAGTTAGCGGCCCAATGTTCTTCTCTAACAGTATGCATGCTCCAACCATTAAGGTGGTAGATCTCTCTTACTTCAGACAAGATGGACATGCATAGCAACTCACATGATATTCAACAAAGAATAGTTGATGGCGTCCCCAGAAACATGGTTATCGCACAACAAGCAACTTAATAAGAGATAAAGTGCATAAGTACATATTCAATACCACAATAGTTTTTAAGCTATTTGTCCCATGAGCTATATATTGTAAAGGCGAATGATGGAATTTTAAAGGTAGCACTCAAGCAATTTACTTTGGAATGGCGGAGAAATACCATGTAGTAGGTAGGTATGGTGGACACAAATGGCATAGTGGTTGGCTCAAGGATTTTGGACGCATGAGAAGTATTCCCTCTCGATACAAGGTTTAGGCTAGCAAGGTTATTTGAAACAAACACAAGGATGAACGGTGCAGCGAAACTCACATAAAAGACATATTGTAAACATTATAAGACTCTACACTATCTTCCTTGTTGTTCAAAACTCAATACTAGGTATTATCTAGACTCTAGAGAAACCAAATATGCAAACCAAATTAGCAAGCTCTAAGTGTTTCTTCATTAATGGGTGCAAAGTATATGATGCAAGAGCTTAAACATGAGCACAACAATTGCCAAGTATCACATTATCCAAGATATTATAGCAAATACTACATGTATCATTTTCCAATTCCAACCATATAACAATTTAACGAAGAAGAAACTTCGCCATGAATATTATGAGTAAAGCCTAAGGACATATTTGTCCATATGCAACAGCGGAGCGTGTCTCTCTCCCATACAGTGAATGCTAGGATCCAACTTTATTCAAACAAAACAAAAAACAAAAACAAACCGACGCTCCAAGCAAAGTGCATAAGATGTGACTGAATAAAAATATAGTTTCAGGGGAGGAACCTGATGATGTTGTCGATGAAGAAGGGGATGCCTTGGGCATCCCCAAGCTTAGACGCTTGAGTCTTCTTAGAATATGCAGGGGTGAACCACCGGGGCATCCCCAAGCTTAGAGCTTTCACTCCTCTTGATCATAGTATATCATACTCCTCTCTTGATCCTTGAAAACTTCCTTCACACCAAACTTCAAGCAAACTCATTAGAGGGTTAGTGCACAAATAAAAATTTACATGTTCAGAGGTGACACAATCATTCTTAACACTTCTGGACATTGCATAAAGCTACTGGACATTAATGGATCAAAGAAATTCATCCAACATAGCAAAAGAGGCAATGCGAAATAAAAGGCAGAATCTGTCAAAACAGAACAGTTCGTAAAGACGAATTTTAAAATGGCACCAGACTTGCTCAAATGGAAAAACTCAAAACTAAGGAAAGTTGCGTACATATCTGAGGATCACTCACGTAAATTGGCATAATTTTCTGAGTTACCTACAGAGAATTAGACCCAGATTCGTGACAGCAAAGAAATCTGTTTCTGCGCAGTAATCCAAATCTAGTATGAACCTTACTATAGAGACTTTACTTGGCACAAAAACATGATAAGGAGAGGTTGCTACAGTAGTAAACAACTTCCAAGACTCAAATATAAAACAAAGTACTGTAGTAAAAACAATGGGTTGTCTCCCATAAGCGCTTTTCTTTAACGCCTTTCAGCTAGGCGCAGAAAGTGTATATCAAGTATTATCAAAGGGTGGTGCATTGATATCATGAGCTCCCCCATCTGTAGTGGTACTAAGGGCTTTGTCAATTTTAGGCCTATAATAATATTTCTTTGGTTTAGGCACTTTAGAGACATACATAAACTTTTGCTCCTTTCCCACATAAGCTTTCTCTCTAAACTGTAAAGATGGAAAGGTTGAACCCAAGGTTCCCATAGCTTTTTCAAGTTCGCCAATCCTATTAATTTGATTATCATGGTCAACACAAGTTCCTAGGACACTAATTCTTTCATCAATTTCTCCCAAGGATTTGTCAAGTTCATCAGTTTTATCAAGTAACATCTCCAACTTAGTTTCAACACTAAGATTTTTCTCTATGGTTTCCAATTTTTTCATAACATCCTCAAGGGAAGTTTCAATTTTAGTTTCATTAACAGGTGGTGTTCCAAATAAACTCTCAATAATGCAACTAGCTTCTAAAGCGGGAGTGCCTAGGAAGTTACCTCCCGCGAGACAATCAAGAACATATCTATTCCAGCTAGAGATACCAACGTAAAAATTCCTGAGTAGGATAGTGGTGGAGTGTTTCTTAGTGCACCTATTATGGGCATCACTAATTCTATACCAAGCATCTTTTAAACATTCTCCCCCTTGTTGCTTAAATGAACGCACTTCAACTTTAGGATTACTCATTTTAGCAGTAGTAAATAAAACAAACTAGATAAAGTAAATGCAAGTAACTAATTTTTTTGTGTTTTTGATATAAAGAGCAAGACAATAAGTAAAGTAAAACTAGCAACTAATTTTTTTGTGTTTTGATATAATGCAGCAAACAAAGTAGTAAATAAAATAAAGCAAGACAAAAACAAAGTAAAGAGATTGAGAAGTGGAGACTCCCCTTGCAGCGTGTCTTGATCTCCCAACGGCGCGCCGAGAAATTTAGCTTGATGACGCGTAAAGCACACGCTCGTTGGGAACCCCAAGTGGAAGGTGTGATGCGTACAGCAGCAAGTTTCCCTCAGTAAGAAACCAAGGTTTATCGAACCAGTAGGAGCCAAGAAGCACGTTGAAGGTTGATGGCGGCGGGATGTAGTGCGGCGCAACACCAGAGATTCCGGCGCCAACGTGGAACCTGCACAACACAACCAAAGTACTTTGCCCCAACGAAACAGTGAGGTTGTCAATCTCACCGGCTTGCTGTAACAAAGGATTAACCATATTGTGTGGAAGATGATTGTTTGCAAGAAAACAGTAAAACAAGTATTGCAGCAGATTTGTATTTCAGTATAAAAGAATGGACCGGGGTCCACAGTTCACTAGAGGTGTCTCTCCCATAAGATAAAAGCATGTTGGGTGAACAAATTACAGTCGGGCAATTGACAAATAGAGAGAGCATAACAATGCACATACATGACATGATAATTATAGTGAGATTTAATTGGGCATTACGACAAAGTACATAGACCGCCATCCAACTGCATCTATGCCTAAAAAGTCCACCTTCAGGTTATCATCCGAACCCCTTCCAGTATTAAGTTGCAAAGCAACAGACAATTGCATTAAGTATGGTGCGTAATGTAATCAACAACTACATCCTCGGACATAGCATCAATGTTTTATCCCTAGTGGCAACAGCACATCCATAACCTTAGGGGTTTCTGTCACTCCCCCAGATTCACGGAGACATGAACCCACTATCGAGCATAAATACTCCCTCTTGGAGTTAAGAGCAAAAACTTGGCCAGAGCCTCTACTAATAACGGAGAGCATGCAAGATCATAAACAACACATAGGTAATAACTTGATAATTAACATAACATGGTATTCTCTATCCATCGGATCTCGACAAACACAATATATAGCATTACAGATAGATGATCTTGATCATGTTAGGCAGCTCACAAGATCCAACAATGAAGCACAATGAGGAGAAGACAACCATCTAGCTATTGCTATGGACCCATAGTCCAGGGGTGAACTACTCACTCATCACTCCGGAGGCGACCATGGCGGTGTAGAGTCCTCCGGGAGATGAATCCCCTCTCCGGCAGGGTGCCGGAGGAGATCTCCAGAATCCCCCGAGATGGGATTGGCGGCGGCGGCGTCTCAGTAGGTTTTCCGTATCGTGGCTCTCGGTACTGGGGGTTTCGCGACGGAGGCTTTAAGTAGGCGGAAGGGCAACGTGGGGGGCCACACGAGGGCCCCACACCATAGGTCGGCGCGGCCAGGGCCTGGGCCGCGCCGCCCTATGGTGGCGGCGCCTCGTGGCCCCACTTCGACTCCTCTTCGGTCTTCTGGAAGCTTCGTGGCAAAATAGGACCCTGGGCGTTGATTTCGTCCAATTCCGAGAATATTTCGTTACTAGGATTTCTGAGACCAAAAACAGCAGAAAACAAAGAATCGGCTCTTCGGCATCTTGTTAATAGGTTAGTTCCAGAAAATGCACGAATATGACATAAAGTGTGCATAAAACATGTAGATATCATCAATAATGTGGCATGGAACATAAGAAATTATCGATACGTCGGAGACGTATCAGGCAGCAAGAACCAAGATCCTGGATAGACGACTACCTGCAGACGGTGATCCTGCACAAAGGAAACCAGATAGCGGCAATGCAATGCTTACAGCTTTACTTGAAGGATTCAGCACGGGCCTGGCTAAGGGGGCTGCCGAAAGGTTCTGTCAAATCATGGGACGACCTAGTAGACGCCCTCGTTGCCAACTTCCAAGCAACATACAAGAGGCCCATCGGGATCGAGGAGCTACGGAATTGCCGGCAGAAGCAGAAAGAATCGATGCGTTCATACATCGGGAGATTCACAAAGCTCCTGAATGCTGCCGAAGACGTATCTGTCGACAGAGCAATCAACGCTTTCAGCGACGGCGTCCAGCGGGAAAGTTACATAGAAGAACTCGGGCGCAAAAAGACAAAAACCATAACCAAGTTAATGGAAATCGCCAACAGTTGGGCTGATGGTGAGGACAACGTGCGAAGGCCACGGCAGCGTAGTGATGACGAAGACGATGACCAGCCGAAGCACGACTCGGGTGGCCGAAGGGATCGTCACAAGAGAAGGAAAAACCGCAACTACGATGATAACAATCTGGTAGCCGCAGGGTATGCCGATCGGCAGGACGATCGAGACGACAGGCACGATGGTAACCGGAACAACTCTGGGAACCGTGGTAACTATAAACCATGACAGCAGAGGACTCCCGAACTACCCTACGCTGAACAGGTCAACGCCCCCTGTTACCTACATTCGTATGTCGATTCCAAGGACGGCAAAACGAAGTCAAGTCACCTACTCAGGGACTGCCGGCAGTTCCTCGACATGCACAAACTCATCCAGCAGTCAGGCCAGCAACAGCTACCACCGCCACCCCCACCTCCACCGCAGCATCAAGTCCAGCAGGCTCAACCCCATCAACCCAACGAGGCGTTCCCACCACCACGTGGGCAGATGAGCATGATCCACAGGACAGGTGTTTCGAAAAGGGAGATGAAGAAGCTCACCCGAGAGATCAATTTGGCAGAAAGCATCATGGCAAACATCCCCGATTACGTCGAGTGGTCTTCTCAGAACATTACGTTCAGTCGAGCAGATCACCCGATGACCATACCAAAACCAGGACACGCCGCCCTGGTAGTCGAAGCACAAATTGGGGGGTTCAAAATGAGCAAAGTCTTTATGGATGGCGGGAGCGGGCTAAACCTGATATTCGTTGACACAATCAGGAGTATGGGGATCACCATGAGCATGCTGGAAGAAACAGACACCTGCTTCCATGGGATCCTTCCAACCGCACCGGGCTACTCTCTTGGCAAAGTCTACCTGAATGTTATCTTCGGTAGAGCCGACAACTTCAGGAAGGAAAAAATCGAGTTTGAAGTGGTGAACTGGGAGTCACAGTATCACGCTATACTCGGGAGACCAGCGTATGCCAAGTTCATGGCTGTGCCACATTATGCATACCTCAAGCTGAAAATGCCTGGGAACAACGGGACAAACATCACAGTCTATGGAAGTTTTTCACGCTCGGACAATTGTGATCGCGACTTTCAGAGGATTGCTGCAAAGTTCGGGCTACAGCGAGAAATCGTCGACCCTCTGCCCAAGCTGTCTTTACGAGAGATCAAGGAAGAAAAAGATGGCAGGGAAACCAAAAAGAAGCCAGCCGCTCTTGCCCATAAAGCTTCGGCAGCAGAAGCTTCGGCAGCAGAAGCCTCGGCAGCAAAGGGCTCGGCAGTTGACGGCACAGAAGGCTTAGGAGATAGCAAGACGATGGTGACCACCGCTCAAACCCCTGATGAAACCAGCAACGAGCAACCACTAACGCGGTGAAGAAGCCGGAAGAAGAGAAGAACCCCTTCCTTGCCTAAGCAGTTTACTAGCATTTATTTTGTTTTTCCCTTATTATAAACAGGGCCTTCCCCTTTCCGCCCTCTAGCATCGTGCTTACCTCATTAACAAGAACTTAAGCTTCTATTCTTTGTTAAGCATTGCAGTAACTACAAATTCCTAAGCCCCATCACTATGCAAACATAGTACAGGGCGGAAGATCGTGTTCCAAAAAGCCTCTACGAGTGCTAAAACGACGTCACCTTTCCCTCTGCTATAGATGCCTCTACGAGTGCCGTAAATAGCAAGAGTTTGGAAATACACATAAACAACAACCCACGTTCGATATTTTACTTATGGAAATATCAAGGAACAACGGGCTCATCGGCAGACTCACTACACCCGAAATATTCGGGAGTGCCTGTCGAAATCTAAAATGGTTGAAAGCAAAGTTGCGCATACAACAGGTTTAGCAAGACCTGCAACACGAGCTGATCACTCACATGATTTGCTAACCAACCAATATGCATACATTTAAAAACGAGCAACTAAGATTCGCTCAAAGTTGAAACTTGCCAACGGCAGTAACATGGTAAAAGTACATACGCATGTATCTACCAAATGAAAAGGCGTCATTACATAATCCAAACACTTGGATAAAGTAGCCAAACTATCTATTTACAAACAGACATTAAAACCCTGACATCACCCTTGCGGAGTTCCTCTTTCTTCAGGTACCCTTGAGTTCTCCTCGAGCCTGTCGACAATTATGTTGGCGGGCAACAACACCTTCGGATACAGCGCTTCCAAGTCTCCAGTAGCATTGGCAATCGATAGCAAACCTGCCGAAGGATAACGGGCAAGTACAAGGGCAAGCGTAAATCTGGCCCCTGCAAAAACTTGCGCACGTACCAAGTCTCGGATCTTCTTGGCATTACCAAATTCAGACATCAAAGCAAGGAGAGTCGGGGGAACTGCGTTCAAAGGGAACATTGTCTTCCAAACCACCCTCATAGCCTTGTAGCACTTGTCAAAAAAATGGTGGACCTGCTGAACTCGATCCTGAAATTGCGCCACAGTCGAAGCTTTCGAGTGCTCCCGCCAGAAAATTTCTTCGGCTGAGGATAGCTCGACCAAGGCATTCACACGCTCGTGAATCCGTTTGTTCTCCTCCGCACGGTTCAGAGCTATGACTGGTACAGAAGTAAACAACGGATCAGATAAAACGCTATTGACCAAAGGGTGCAAAGATCAAAGGACTTACAGTTCAAGCTCTCAGTAGCTTTATGCAGCTCAGTAAGAGCGTATCGCTCTACGTTAGCCGCAATCTCGTTCTTCTTGTTGACAATCGCGGCCAAGGCGTACGTGCTGCGCAGGTCCTTCTCCATCTAGCTGATCCGATCCTTCATCCGTTGGATCCGATCACCTTCGGGAAGAACGCCAGAGGAGCCATCAACAAACGAGGGCACTGGGAAAACCTGCAGGCAACAGCGTTAAGAGGATGATATGGCCAAATCAAACATTCAACGAAACTCCCATCGGGAGAGGCATAAGTAATCCCCAACAGGAGAAGCACAAGTGAAGATATTATGACAAAAGTGTGTTGGCAACATTGCCAACACAGTGTTCATTACAAACTTAAGTTCATGCAACAGAATAATGTGTCATACTAGCCCAAGGATAAAATTGTTACAACAGTCAAGGAGCCTGAGTCTGAGTCGACAGGCTGGGGCCAACCGATGTTTTTCTTGACGAAACTAAATCAAGGAGCTGGCGAGCACAAGTATGGGCGAGCGCTGTAAAGGCGCTTAAGTCAACAAATTTCCCATCTTTCTCTTTCGGCAGCTCCTTAGTCATTTTATCGATGTCAGCCTTAAAGCCATAAACCATCATAAGTTGGAAGGCAAGGAGGGCACCATAGGTACGCGAGGTACGCTTGAATACCTCAATGACCTCCTTGGTGTCGACTGCGAAGGCGTCAATCAGCTGCCCCAGAGTCTTCTCCTGCTTGGCCTTGGGGAATATCATCGAATGCATCCGCGTCAGAGCACCCTTTCCCTTGTCAAGAAGCTCCCGGGTAAGTTGGTGAGCGGTGAGAACCGTCGACACACCATTTGCCGGGGAATTGCTTGGAATTTTATCCAAGGCAGTAGCAGGGATGTTGGCGGCCTCTGCAAGAAATTAAAGGAAATCGTTGACGAAGAAGCAGATCCATAAAAAGTAATAATCTACAAGGGATATAGGAACTTACCAAGTAGGGCCAAGGCGGACTGACGGAGGAGTTCATCCTTTTCTGCCGCCCGAGCTTCCTCCTCCTTCAGCTGCTCCTTCAGCTTGTTCAGCTCTTCTTTCAGGGAGTCGACCTCCTGGCGAGCTACGGCGGCCTTTTTGATGGTGCCATCCAACTTTGAAGAGGAAGACTTAGCCTCCTCCTGCAGCCGAATTTTATCCGCCTCCAGAGAGGTGAATTGAGAGGCGAAGGCTTCTAAAGAGGATATC
The DNA here is from genome assembly GCF_019359855.2 of Lolium perenne. Classification (NCBI taxonomy): domain Eukaryota; kingdom Viridiplantae; phylum Streptophyta; class Magnoliopsida; order Poales; family Poaceae; genus Lolium; species Lolium perenne. The sequence continues at coordinate 269,894,739 of NC_067245.2, forward strand.
ACACCGCGTAGATCCTTGAAGAAAGGGGATGTTTTACAAAGATCATTAGGCAAAGACATATTCCAAAAGATTCTTGTTAGATTTGACAAAGACTTACAGAAGGAGGAGCTGTGGCGGCAACAGGAGCATCTTTTCCTTTGGAAAGGGAGGAGGTAGTCGATGCTTGCGCCGTGGGAGCCGCCTTAGGAGCCGAAGCTTCGAAAGCTACGGCGGCTGGCGAGACAGCATCAGATCTGACCCTCTTCGGTGGAGGCTCAATGAAAGCATCGTCACTGCAAGAAAGATTTGATCGACCAAATTATGAGAAAAACGTGAAAAGACCATGAAGCTGAAAATAGTAAAAAGAAGAGAAACACTTACAAATCAAGGAGATCATCTTCATCGGCAAAGTCGCCGATCGATCTCTTCGCAGGTGGAGCCCTGGTCTCCTCTGCAGCTGCATTAACAAAGGCATCGTGATCAGCGTCATCATCGCGCACTGATCCCTCTGTGTCGCAAGTGTCATCGGCTGATAGGGGGAGATTGGCGTGAGCAGTTTCAGAATCTATCGGGTCATCATGATCGCTTGTTGGGTTTGTATGCTCAATAGTGCGAGAGTCGACGGGTTCTGAAGAGCCTCTTCCTTCGGAAGTATCATTTGGCAAGTTATGTAAGTCCTCGGAGGCTACGCGGGTCTGTCGAAGAAAGGACAAATGAGAATAACAGTGATAAATGTCGATAGCAGCATAACAAGAATTTAAGGAGGGAAATTACCTCTGGTGGTGGATGATCGGCATCAAAAGGAGTATACGGAGACATCAGTGGGATCAAGTCTTCTTGACTGAAGAAAGTGAGGCGACGGACTTCATCGAGCAGTTCTTTTTCCGACAGTTCGGCAGCGTTGATCCTGGTCTCATCCTTTGGACCTGAATACAACCACATTGGGCGAATTCTAGCCATGACTGGTTGGACTCGACTTTTCAGAAACACTGCCGCTACCTCGGTGCCGACCATGGTTTGCCCGTCAGCCTCCTTGATCCGAAGGAATCTGGCAAATAATTCATCGGCTACTACTTTTTCGTCGGGAGAGAGAACATTCTTCCAGGAATTCTTAGGCTTGGCGTCAAGGACGTCGACAAAGCGAGGAAGCTGAGATTCGGGTGACGAAGAATCCTTGATATAGAACCACTTCAATCTCCACCCTTGCACGGACTCTCTCATTGGGAAATTGAAGTAATTGACATCCGAACGAGCTACAAATCCTACTCCTCCGGTGACAAAAGATCCATTGCTACTGCTGTATCTCTTCACATAGAAGATCTTTTTCCACAACCCAAAATGAGGCTCAACGCCCAGATATGCTTCGCAGAGGGTGATAAACACAGCAACGTGAAGGATTGAGTTGGGAGTAAGTTGCCATAGTTGGATTTCGTAAGTTCGCAGGAGATGGAGGAGGAATTCGTGAACGGGAAGCGAAAGGCCTCGGTATAAGAACGACAAGAACATCACGGTAAAACCGGCAGGGGGGTTAGGTCGAGAAATCGCACCTGGAAAGATCACATTCCCCTCATCGGAGGAGATCAATCCCAGTCTTCGGGATCTCTTCTCGTCACGCTTCGTGACGGTTGAAGCTATCCAATCTCCGGGCCTGGCTGCTGAACTCGGTGGTGCCGGCGGCGCCGGAACTAGGGGAGGAGCGCTTGGGGCGCCTTCCTTCGAAAGAATCGAGGAAGATTTGGCGGCGGCGCCTCCGCTCGTGGAGCTGGCGGCGGCGCTAGGGTTCTTCTTCTTCACCATTGTGAGATCTGGGAGAAATCGGAAGACAGTGGTGGCGGCGCGAGCGGCTGTGAACAGGAGAAGAGGAAGAACAGCAAAGGGATGAATGAAGGAGGATGATAGGGATTTTTATCTCTTGGGGGACTTAAGGAAGGCTTCGTATTGTTAATGGGCCTTTTCTCCAGTTAATGGTTGCGGAAATCGAGGAGGTGCCTCGTTAACCGTGTAAAGAGGAGCAGGAATCGCTCGAAAACAGGGCTGGCAAGTCGCGTCTAATCAGTCAAAATCAAGGGGACAGACAAACGTCATCGGTGACGTCATGAGGAATGATTACATACGAAGAGATAAGAAAGTATCGGGTGATCGACTTGAGCCTACGCACGGATTGCGAGCATCCGCACCTAGGCTCGGGGGCTACTCCCATCGGGAGCGCTGACGCGCACCTGATAGAATAAAGACTCGAAGGAAAAACTTGACTCAAGTCTGCATCCGGACGTAAACGCCCGTGCCCAGACTCGGGGGCTACTCCCATCGGGAGCACTGAATGCGCACCCGATAAAACTTTTTTCGCACTCCAGGATCATGCCCGGGGACTTGATTCTGTGTAGGGTAACGTTGTTTTGCCGTCGGCAGTTAACCAACAGAAGTTGGGCACGTTATTCGTTATCCCTTGCATAAAGAAAATGTATCGGATGGACTACAAAGACTTGCAGGAAAAAGCTTCGGCAGAAGAAAATGTTCAAGTAGTACAACTTGAGTCTACGCACGGATTGCAAGCATCCGTACCTAGAATCGGGGGCTACTCCCATCGGGAGCGCTGACGCGCACCCGATAGAAAATAGAAGATAGAAGAAACGCAAGAATGATCAAGGAGAAGGACTTCGGAAGAAGACATGCTCTAGTCTCTACCCGAACTATGTTCGGCTAGACACTCGGGGGCTACTGACGTGGGCATTACCCTTCGGGTAACCAATGTTGCTCTACCCTACACGGTCCAACTGGAGGCCCATGAAGGTACCCGATGGCAAGATGGGCCACTAGGGCGGTGCGACGGAAGATTACTTGAAGTACAAGACTCGGAAGAAGCCGAACAAGGAAAGATTGGAGATAGATTTACTGTAAACCTACTCGTACTCGATTAGGCCTCTCGGGACCTGGCCACCTATATAAAGGCCAGGAGAGGGGTTAACGAGGGACACAATCAACCTTAGCAATACTAGCCAACAGAAGCTTAGAACTAGGTTACCCTAGCAACTAGCATCTCGATGAGATCACAGCCGAACGATTCGGCACCCCGTTGTAACCTGTTTTCATAATAATCAAAGAACAGACAGGCAGGACGTAAGGGTTTTACCTCATCGAGGGCCCCGAACCTGGGTAAATCGCTCTCCCCGCTTGTCATGTGTACCGATGTCTCGTGTCAGCTTGCAGGATTCCATCAACCCTAAGCCCCTATCGGAGGGCATTGCCGAGGAGCACCCTCGACAGGTGCATTTGGTGGCTGGGGAAGCCTAAAGTCCCCACGGCATTGTCCGTAGACACTTGTAGCCCGAGGAGCATTTGGTGGCTGGGGAAGCCTAAAGTCCCCACGGTATTGCGGTCTATGAGGGGTTGCATCTACCGGCGAAGGAGTTCATGGTAAGAGCCCAGAACTGTTGTCGTGGTCGGGGTCCACCCGTAAGTGGGAATAATGGGACCGGCGAGGACCCAGGGTCGGGGCATGCAACAAAGGGTGGGTGTGCGAGGTAGCGGAGGAATATGATTGGCTATGACCTTATACCGGGCCTCACACCAAAGGAAGTGTGGACGAGCTCGCGGCTCGGTTGGCACCAAGGTTAAGATCTCTTATGGGTAAAGCAACACACCTCTGCAGACTGTAACGAACTGTGACCAGTCACTCCCTGTTCCGGGATATGGAACTGCGAACGCTGCCGGAAAGGAACACCATGAAGTTCTAGTCAACCGGTGAAGGCTGACGGACATAGTTCTTCTGAATAAAATCAACCTTTTGAAGAAATGGTTATGAAAACCTGCATTGGTATTAGACTTTCTGGTCTAATGTTGTAGCTAGTGCATTAAACACATCTTTCCTATAATGAACTTGTTGAGTACGCTCGTACTCATCCCACTCTTAAATCCCCTGCTTAGATATGGAGGCATCAAAAGAGGATCTACAGTGCAACTCGAAGGCCGAGGAGTCAATAACTACTTCAAGGGACAGGACCCTGTCAGAGAAGTCAAACACTACATCCAACAAGCAGGAAACCTAGATTAGCAATAGAAGGGAACTAGCTTCCTAAACTTAGCTCCTATTTAGCTAGAATCTATTCATAGCCTCTGTAGCTAGTTAAATACTCTACAAATAGAGTTCGTGTTAGGACTAGACTACGAGTCGTTCTTCTGGAGTTTATTTGCAGATTTACCTCATTGTAAAGTAGGAGGCTGTGATGATCTTATGTAACAGAGTGTGTGTGTAATTCTATAGACATGCCTTGGACCCGCATATGTTTCTGTTGTACCACTCTGAGCGATATAATACTAGTGGAACGGTGTTTCATTGGTGTTATATCAGACTTGCATACTACACCATGCAGTGGTATGCCGGGTCACCACAAAGCACCAAAGAAAAAATGCGCGAAAGAACTATAAAAAATAACTAAATATTACATCAGCTGCAAGGCTTTGAAAAAATATTACAGAACCCAGAGAAATTGAATGGTAATTAAACCTAGCTATACAATGAAGCGATCCGGCAATCTTTTAAGTTGTCCATGCACCACCTATATCTGAAACAAAGACATTACAAGTTAAGACAGCAACAATGGAAAGGCAAAGACACTACAATATTGTTTGCCAAAGAATTTGGAACTCATCATTTCGTCGTTATAACAAGATCATTGTAATGCGCACAATAAGCAAACAAAGAGTGCATGCCGCATACCAACAACCAATATAACAGAGCATGTTAGAATGAAACAGCAGACTTACTACTGTCGAGTCCCATGCAAACCAACATGTTCAGGGAGTACAAAATTGGCATGAACAACATAGTAGCAGGCTATAAATTTTGTAACAACGACTGAGCAAGATGAAGTTATGATGGCTACATCTACAGAGCAGGGAATGTAAACCAAAAATAGAAGTTACGATGGCAAAAGCTAAAGAGGAGGGAATGTGAACCAACATGTGCCAAGTGCAATTACTTCATATTGGCCGTGAACTAAATAATACTCCTGAACTTATAGTGAAGGGGATGCAAATCACGATGTTTCGGGATATAAACTTGTAATGAGCAACACATAGAGGATAGTTAATGCTGGAGCTTAGGATGGACCAGATATAGAATATAGTGGGATCACCTGTGAACTTGTATAAGAGGGAATGCAAACCAATATGTTCAGCATTCCATATGTGCGCGTCATGCCAAGTCAGAGAAACGAGTCAATAATGCAGCTTTTGAAGAACAAGATGGCACACAAAATTATTATCTAGTAGTATGACAAGTTTATTTGTACTACAGGCTAGATAGCAGAGTGATAGAATGCCAAACTAAGTCCTTACTTTGTTAGCTTACAATGAACTAGATACAAAACAATGGCATCACCTGTAGTACAGGGAATGCAAGCCAACATGTTAATGGAGTAAAAAATTGGCACAAACAACATAGTAGCAGGCCATAATTTTTGTAACAACGACTGAGCAAGATAAAGTTACGATGGCTAGATCTACAAAGCAGGGAATGTAAACCAAATATAGAAGTTATGATGCCAAAAGCTATAGAGCAGGGAATGCGAACCAACATGTGCAATTACTTAAAATTGGCCATGAACTAAATAATAGCAGGATGTTACTATAATAGCTAGGAATAAAACAGATAGGAGTTATAATGGTATCACTCATAAACTTGTATATAAGGGAAACAAATCAATTTGTTTCGGGATATAAAGTTGTAATGAGCAACACATATAGGATAGTTAATGCTACGGCTTAGGATGGACCAGAAACGGAATATAGTGGGATCACCTGTGAACTTGTAGAAGAGGGAATGCACACCAATATGTTCACCATTCTATATGTGAGCACCATGCCAATTAAGAGAAACAAGTTAATATTGCAGCTTTTGAAGAATCAGATGGCAGACAAAATTATGATGGAAGTAGCTGCTGTGACGAGTTCAAATAAATTTGTACTGCAGGATGGCAGAGCAATAGCATGCAGGAACTAATAGCACGCAGTTACTTTGTTAGCTTACGATGAAGTAGATAGAAATAACAATGGCATCACCTGTAGTACAGGGAATGCAAACCAACATGTTCAGGGAGAACAAGATTGGCATGAACTAAAAGAGCTTCAGACAAACAAGCATCTGAACCCAGAACATGGCGCTAAAACAAGGGACTTACATTAGGAGAAGCACTCTGTGGGAGTCACAGCAGATCTTCCTGGGGTTGATAGATCCGGTGATGAAGTACGCTACATGTGCTACTTGGGGTTGAAGAGACGGCCATTACACTTCATGGTTACTCATCTCATCTGCAAAAACGTAACGGCGCGTCGTTAGCACAAACAGGTTCCCCCAAGATTAAACAAGAACTTGCAGGCAAGCAATAGAAAAGCGACAGTAGAAGAGTTTAGATCATGCACGGCGCCGGTGAAGCAGATCCGGTTCATGCACAGCGGTGTCGGTGAGCAAGATCCGATGCGGTGGACGACGGATCCAGCGAAGCGGCTCCGGTGGGGTGGACGATACCGCAGCTGAAGCGACTGCGGTAGACAGCTGGATGAGCATATGGTTTCGAGGTTCGGCGGGGATGATCCAGTCCGGTTGATGAAGGCGTCGATGAAGCGGCTCCGGTAGGCAGCCGGATGACGAGGATCGCGAGGCCTCGGGTAGGCCAGGGAAGTCCGGTGGGGATGTTCCGGTGCGGTGGTCGTGTTGGTGGGAGAGAGGGACTTGGGAAGTTCCGGTGGGTGGACTGAGGGAAATTAATTTTTTTTTGGGAGGGTTTCCGGGCTAGGGAGGTGGTGATCCAACAAATGACGGGCAGACCCCCCACCAACCGACTTTGCTGTCATCTCCACAGGGGTAGAATGGGAATTTGGAAGCGTGTGAAATTTTTGTATTTTGTGGGCGGGAAGTTTTGCCGCTATGAGATTTTGAATTTGGCTAAGGTCCAACTATAATGATAAAAAATTGTGACACCGTACTAGTACCTCTGTTCAAGGCCGAGTGCAAAATCAAATCATCATCACCTTGAATATCGGTCACTACCATGATCCTGATCTATCTCTGAAATTAGTGTATCCGCTAGATCTTGCAAAGTATAATGATAAAAAGAATTGTGAGACCATACTACTACTTCTCTTCTAGGCCGAGTGCAACAACAAATCATCATCACGTTGAAAATTTGTTACCATGATCATGATCTATCTCTGAAATTGGTGCATCCGCTATATCTTGCAAAGTATAATGATAAAGAATTTGTGAGACGGTACTTCTGTTCAAGCCCGAGTGCAACATCAAATCATCATCACGTTGAAAATTTGTTACCATGATCATGATCTTTCTCTGAATTTGGCGCATCCGATAAATGTTGCAAAGTAGAATGATAAAGAATTTGTGAGACAGTAGTAGTACTTCTGTTCAAGCCCGAGTGCAACATCAAATTATCATCATGTTGAAAATTTGTTACCATGATCGTGATCTACCTCTGAAAATGGGCGCATCCGCTAAAACTTGCAAAGTATAATGATACAAAGTTGTGAGACCGTACTAGTACTTATGTTCAAGGTCGAGTGCAACATCAAATCATCATTACATTGAAAATTGTGTTACCATGATCATGATATTTCTCTGAATTTGGCGCATCCGCTAAATCTCGCAAAGGATAATGATAAAAAAATTGTGAGATTGTACTAGTTCTTATGTTCAAGGCCGAGTGCAAGATCAAATCATCATCACGTTGAAATTTGTTACAATGATCATGACATATCTCTAAAATTGGCGCATCCGCTAAATCTTGCACGTGGCGCATCTCGGTGCGGAGCAACAGGTCGGTGCTATCAAGGTTGAGGCGTCGGTAGCGTCATCGGGCTCTCCTCTCTTGATAGATCTTCTACATGGCGCGGCGCACCACCCGCCGAGAAGCAGTCACATGTGAGACCAAGGTGGAGACGTCCCCGGCATCCTCGAGGCGCGGCCGCCCTTCTACGAGCCAGCGTCGACTCAAGGTATGAATCCATGTGGTGTCGCGCCCCTTCTGCCGATGAAGTGGGTGCCTTAGATTTATTGTTCTTCTCTTATGATTATTTCGAGCCGAACATGTGTGCTCTTTCTCTGAATATATTGCTTGAAAAGCATACCAAGTTACTTAAATTCACTTCGTTCTTAATCTTGCGTGCTAATATTGTTATTTTTGCTGACGGTGGTGCGCGCAAGGAGAATTATTTGTGGGTGTGTTGAGCTGTTAATTTGACCGAGTGCGCATAAGTCGAAATCCTCAGCTAAACAAGGCCTCAGCTTAACACATAAAAAAGGTCATCTCGCCCACAATGCCCTCTTCTTTCCTCACCCTTTATTGGAACTTGTTTTGCAGACAAGGAAAGTGGCACGTGTAATGTGGGTAAAACCCTCTTAGCCAAAATCATCTACGAGCAAGATTTTCTGTATTGTAGATGCCCCAATTGACTCTCATCCCCAATGTAGTCTTTTTTATGTTAGTATAGACTTCTTTACTGGATGTATACTATCGTACATGGCATGCATTTGCCTAATGAGCAGCATTGTATTGCTATTCTAGCCAACCTGATCGATCTGTCAAGCTTCATGCACGAGATGCCATGTTTAATTTACTCCCTCGCTCTGATCCATATTTCTTGGTGTGAAATGAATGTGAATCGGAGGGAGTACTTTTCTTAGATAGTACTATATCATTTCAAAAAAAGTACTACTACATCACAAATGCATCAAAAGAGTACTACATCACAAGACCACCACAGTTGTACTAGTAGAGTTTAATGCCGAACTTCCAAAGGGAATAAGATTACACATATGAACTTTAAACATGACCAGGAGCATGAGGGCCAGCAGCAAGGGCGTTGACGTGGAACAAGCCAGGCAAGACGTAATTCTGGAGGAAGAGGCCATATGATGCGTGCTTGGCCTTGGGTGCAGGCCGGTGCTTCCCCCGATGTACTTAGGCCTACACCCATCGCATGCTGGATCAGGCTGCGGATGTCCTTCTGGAGAATTTTGTCACATAATGGGCAAAATAGCTCCCCGCGCATGCAGAAACGAATTTCACCACCCTTCAGCCGCTTCAGAACATAGCGGCTTTTCCAGTCCCTGCGTACCTTGTTGTCGTCCATGTCATCAGAATACTCCTATGAATTATTAAGTACTACATAATCAGGTGTTTAATGACAGATCGAATAAATACTCCACTAACATAATCAAACCTTAGAAACCCTAAAATTAAATGTGTAGAACAAGTAAATGGCAGAAGAAATCGTACTAAATCATGAGAAACCCTATGAACAGCCATGAACATAAGCCACAACAATTGCAAGTCCACTAAGTATGAACACATAAATTAATTATATGACTACATGGCAGATTAGTCGAAATTAAACTAGAATCTGATCTTAAGAATCGTAGAATCAATTACATCTACAAGAACAAGGTAGGATATCAAATCAATCAAGAACCAGGCTCGTGCAAACCATGTGAACAGTAATATGACACAAAGAGGATTGGGACAGTTTCGGTAAAAGAGCGGTACCTCCTCGTCATCACCCTCAACATCCTCCTGGAACTGAACGTTTGGGCCGAAATCGTCGAAGGGGTCGAGCTCCGCTTCCAGCACCGGGCCTAGGAAGACCTCGCCGTGGTGGCCTGCAACGCCGTGCACATCTTCGGCGGGAGCAACAACGTTGGTATCCACCTTCTCCTCAACGGCCAGGATGCCCGTTTCGACCGAGGTCGAAGAATCAGACAAGCAGAGGAGACGAGCGGCCTGGGTGCCCGGTGAAGCCTCACCCGCCGTGACGGCTAGGACGCCCGTTTCGACCGATGTCGAAGAATCAGACAAGCAGAGGAGACGAGCGGCCTGGGTGCCCGGTGAAGCCTCACCCACCACGACGGCCACTACCGTAGAGGCATCCTCTGCGCGGGCGGCCGCCGATTGCTCCGCCTCGTACGCAAGACCTGTCTTCATGCTGCTGTGGTTAAAAACGGGGAAGTCGATGCCTTAGAGGTGCGGTGAGTGGATGGGGGTTTTTCACAGTGTGGGGGAGGCAAGTTGGGGGAGTGGAGAGGACGAGCTCGCGAGAGATGATGAGGCCGATTATTTTATAGCCTCTGACTCTCTGTATCCAGTAGTGGACGCGTGAAGTCGTGCATGTAGTCGACTTTCCACTTTCTGGGAAACGTGTACGAAACCTTTTTTTTTTCTTGGACCATTTAACTTCATGTGGGGATCATGTATACCAATACTTCCAAATGTCATAAGTAATTCAAAATCATTCAGAATAATATGAGACCTTAACATTTTATTTTTTTGTGTCAGATATTGTCTATGAAAAATAACATCCTTCAAAAAATAAATCCCCTATGCCAATCCGGTCATGCCCGTCTACTCTAACTAGCTTCCTCGAGTAATTTGTCACCTTACATTCTTAAAATGAACCAAAATTTGGCACAGGGGTGCATCATCACATGGAAAATGATGTTACCATTCTGTCTTCCCATTTTTGTTTGAATTTTTCAAAATTGGCATGCCCTAACGGAAAAAATGTACTCCTTCTAAGAAGCATGTATCAGAATGGCATTACCAAAACCTGGGGGTGGGGGGAGGGGGGCACATGGTGGTGTGATGATACATCACATTTGGACCACACAACACCATTTGGACCAACAAAAAAAATCAACCACCCTACACAAACCCTGGTCAAAACTAGTTTGACCAATATTACAAAAGTTGTACATAATTCAGAAACCGTCAGAAATATACGAAGCATTCAGGAGTCCCCAAAGTCAGTGACTTTGAGTCACTTACAAGTGTGGTCCACATATCAGTCACCCAAAGTCATGGCAAAGTCAGCCTGGCAAAGTCACCAACTGACAAGGTATTAACTTGTCAATGCCTAAGGATTGTAGACTAGGGTTTAGTTGGTTGTAGAGGGCAAGTAGATTGATACGTCTCCGACGTATCGATAATTTCTTATGTTCCATGCTACATTATTGATGATATCTACATGTTTTATACACATTATATGTCGTATTTATGCATTTTCCGGCACTAACCTATTAACAAGATGCCGAAGAGCCAGTTGCTGTTTTCTGCTATTTTTGGTTTCAGAAATCCTAGTAAGGAAATATTCTCGGAATTGGACGAAATCAACGCCCAGGGTCCTATTTTTGCACGAAGCTTCCAGAAGACCGAGGGGGAAAGGAAGTGGGGCCACGAGGCGCCGACACAATAGGGCGGCGCGGCCCAAGCCCTGGCCACGCCGACCTAGCGTGTGGGGCCCTCGTGTGGCCCCCCGCGTTGCCCTTCCGCCTACTTAAAGTCTTCGTCGCGAAACCCTCTGTACCGAGAGCCACGATACGGAAAACCTTCCAGAGACGCCGCCGCCGCCATTCCCATCTCGGAGGATTCAGGAGATCGCCTCCGGCACCCTGCCGGAGAGGGGAATCATCTCCCGGAGGACTCTTCATCGCCATGATCGCCTCCGGAGTGATGAGTGAGTAGTTCACCCCTGGACTATGGGTCCATAGCAGTAGCTAGATGGTCGTCTTCTCCTTATGTGCTTCATTGTTGGATCTTGTGAGCTGCCTAACATGATCAAGATCATCTATCTGTAATACTATATGTTGTGTTTGTCGGGATCCGATGGATAGAGAATACTATGTTATGGTGATTATCAAGTTATTACCTATGTGTTGTTTATGATCTTGCATGCTCTCCGTTATTAGTAGAGGCTCTGGCCAAGTTTTTGCTCTTAACTCCAAGAGGGAGTATTTATGCTCGATAGTGGGTTCATGCCTCCATTAAATGCAGGACGATGTGAGAAAGTTCTAAGGTTGTGGATGTGCTGTTGCCACTAGGGATAAAACATTGATGCTATGTCTAAGGATGTAGTTATTGATTACATTACGCACCATACTTAATGCAATTGTCTGTTGTTTGCAACTTAATACTGGAAGGGGTTCGGATGATAACCTGAAGGTGGACTTTTTAGGCATAGATGCATGCTGGATAGCGGTCTATGTACTTTGTCGTAATGCCCAATTAAATCTCACTATATTTATCATATCATGTATGTGCATTGTTATGCCCTCTCTATTTGTCAATTGCCCGACTGTAATTCGTTCACCCAACATGCTTTTATCTTATGGGAGAGACACCTCTAGTGAACTGTGGACCCCGGTCCTATTCTTTACATCGCATACAATCTACTGCAATTGTTCTTTACTGTTTTCTGCAAACAATCATCTTCCACACAATACGGTTAATCCTTTGTTACAGCAAGCCGGTGAGATTGACAACCTCACTGTTTCGTTGGGGCAAAGTACTTTGGTTGTGTTGTGCAGGTTCCACGTTGGCGCCGGAATCCCTGGTGTTGCGCCGCATTACATTTCGCCGCCATCAACCTTCAACGTGCTTCTTGACTCCTACTGGTCCGATTAAATCTTGGTTTCTTACTGAGGGAAACTTGCTACTGTGCGCATCACACCTTCCTCTTGGGGTTCCCAACGGACGTGTCAACTACACGCATCAAGCAAATTTCTGGCGCCGTTGCCGGGGAGATCAAGACACGCTGCAAGGGGAGTCTCCACTTCCCAATCTCTTTACTTTGTTTTTGTCTTGCTTTATTTTATTTACTACTTTGTTTGCTGCACTTAAACAAAACACAAAAAAATTAGTTGCTAGCTTTATTTTATTTACTGCCTTGCTCTCTATATCAAAAACACAAAAAAAATTAGTTACTTGCATTTACTTTATCTAGTTTGCTTTATTTACTACTGCTAAAATGAATACTCCTGAAAACACTAAGTTGTGTGACTTCACAAACACTAATAATAATGATTTCCTATGCACACCTATTGCTCCACCTGCTACTACAGCAGAATTCTTTGAAATTAAACCTGCTTTACTGAATCTTGTCATGAGAGAGCAATTTTCTGGTATTAGTTCTGATGATGCTGCTGCCCATCTTAATAATTTTGTTGAACTATGTGAAATGCAAAAGTATAAGGATGTAGATGGTGATATTATTAAATTGAAATTGTTTCCTTTCTCATTAAGAGGAAGAGCTAAAGATTGGTTGCTATCTTTGCCTAAGAATAGTATTGATTCATGGACTAAATGCAAGGATGCTTTTATTGGTAGATATTATCCTCCCACTAAAATTATATCTTTGAGAAGTAGCATAATGAATTTCAAGCAATTAGATAATGAACATGTTGCTCAAGCATGGGAGAGAATGAAATCTTTGGTAAAGAATTGCCCAACCCATGGACTGACTACTTGGATGATCATCCAAACCTTTTATGCAGGACTGAATTTTTCTTCGCGGAACCTATTGGATTCAGCTGCTGGAGGTACCTTTATGTCCATCACTTTGGGGGCGGCTACAAAGCTTCTTGATGATATGATGATAAATTACTCTGAATGGCACACGGAAAGAGCTCCACAAGGTAAGAAGGTAAATTCTGTTGAAGAAACCTCCTCCTTGAGTGATAAAATTGATGTGATTATGTCTATGCTTGTGAATGGTAGATCTAATGTTGATCCTAATAATGTTCCTTTAGCTTCATTGGTTGCTCAAGAAGAAAATGTTGATGTGAATTTCAGTAAAAATAATAATTTCAACAACAATGCTTATAGGAACAATTCTGGTAATAACTATAGGCCATATCCTTCTGCTAATGGTAATGGTTATGGTAATTCTTATGGGAATTCTTACAACAATAATAGGACTGTACCCCCTGGTCTTGAAGCTATGCTTAAAGAATTTATTAGTACACAAACTGCTTTTAACAAATCTGTTGAGGAAAAGCTTGATAAAATTGATATTCTTGCTTCTAGAGTTGATAGACTTGCCTCTGATGTTGATCTTTTAAAGTTGAAAGTTATGCCTAATAAGGACATTGATAATAAGATTACTACTACAGCAAATTCCATCCAAGTTAGAATTAATGAGAATATAAGATTAATGGCTGAATTGCGTGCTAGGTGGGATAGAGAAGAAAATGAAAAACTAGCTAAAGAGAATAATGTAGCTAAAGTTTGGACTATTACCACCACTAGTAATGTTGATTCCTCACATGTTGCTGCACCTCCTACTATCAATGGTAAAATAATTGGTGTTGGCAATGTTTCTACCCCTAGTGCAAAGCGTACAAAACTGCCTGAAATTGCTAAAACTGCTGAAACTGCTTGTGATAAAACTGCTGAAAATTTTTCCAACCTTGGGGACAATGATCCCATTGCTGTAGCTCATAATGATTTAGATTTTGATGATTGTAACATCTCTGAAGTTATAAAGTTCTTACAAAAACTTGCTAGAAGTCCTAATGCTAGTGCTATAAATTTGGCCTTTACAAAACATATTACAAATGCTCTCATAAAAGCTAGAGAAGATAAATTAAAACTTGAAACTTCTATTCCTAGGAAGTTAGAAGATGGTTGGGAGCCCATCATTAAGATGAGGGTCAATGATTTTGATTGTAATGCTTTATGTGATCTTGGTGCAAGTATTTCTGTTATGCCTAAGAAAGTCTATGATATGCTTGACTTGCCACCATTAAAGAATTGTTATTTGGATGTTAATCTCGCTGATAATGCTAAAAAGAAACCTTTGGGGAGAGTTGATAATGTTCATATTATGGTTAACAATAACCTTGTCCCCGTTGATTTTGTTGTCTTGGATATTGAATGCAATGCATCTTGTCCCATTATATTGGGAAGACCTTTTCTTCGAACCGTTGGTGCTACTATTGATAAGAAGGAAGGTAATATTAAATATCAATTTCCTCTCAAGAAAGTTTGGTGTGAAGAAAGTTTTCAAGGGTCAAGAGAGGAGTATGATATACTATGATCAAGAGGAGTGAAAGCTCTAAGCTTGGGGATGCCCCCGTGGTTCACCCCTGCATATTTTAAGAAGACTCAAGCGTCTAAGCTTGGGGATGCCCAAGGCATCCCCTTCTTCATCGACAACATCATCAGGTTCCTCCCCTGAAACTATATTTTTATTCAGTCACATCTTATGTACTTTGCTTGGAGCATCGGTTTGTTTTTGTTTTTGTTTTTGTTTGAATAAAATGGATCCTAGCATTCACCGTGTGGGAGAGAGACACGCTCCGCTGTTGCATATGAACAAATATGTCCTTAGGCTTTACTCATAATGTTCAAGGCGAAGGTTGAATCTTCTTCGTTAAATTGTTATATGGTTGGAATCGGGAAATGCTACATGTAGTAATTCTAAAATGTCTTGGATAATGTGATACTTGGCAATTGTTGTGCTCATGTTTAAGCTCTTGCATCATATACTTTGCACCCATTAATGAAGAAATACATAGAGCTTGCTAAAATTTGGTTTGCATATTTGGTCTCTCTAAAGTCTAGATAATTTCTAGTATTGAGTTTTGAACAACAAGGAAGACGGTGTAGAGTCTTATAATGTTTACAATATGTCTTTTATGTGAGTTTTGCTGCACCGGTTCATCCTTGTGTTTGTTTCAAATAACCTTGCTAGCCTAAACCTTGTATCGAGAGGGAATACTTCTCATGCATCCAAAATCCTTGAGCCAACCACTATGCCATTTGTGTCCACCATACCTACCTACTACATGGTATTTCTCCGCCATTCCAATGTAAATTGCTTGAGTGCTACCTTTAAAATTCCATCATTCGCCTTTGCAATATATAGCTCATGGGACAAAATAGCTTAAAAACTATTGTGGTATTGAATATGTACTTATGCACTTTATCTCTTATTAAGTTGTTTGTTGTGCGATAACCATGTTTCCTGGGGACGCTATCAACTCTTTGTTGAATATCATGTGAGTTGCTATGCATGTTCGTCTTGTCTGAAGTAAGGGCGGTTTTCACAAACAAATGGTTTGAGTATGCATACTGTTAGAGAAGAACATTGGGCCGCTAACTAAAGCCATGAATCATGGTGGAAGTTTCAGTTTGGACATAAAACCTCAATCTCTTATGAGAATATTAACTGTTGTTGAATGCTTAAGCATTAAAAGAGGAGTCCATTATCTGTTGTCTATGTTGTCCCGGTATGGGTGTCTAAGTTGAAGAATGATCAAAAGCGAGAAATCCAATGCGAACTTTCTCCTTAGACCCTTGTACAAAGTGACATAGAGGTACCCCTTTGTGACACTTGGTTGAAACATATGTTATGCAATGATGATCAGTGTTAACCCAAGCTAATTAGGACAAGGTGCGGGCACTATTAGTACACTATGCATGAGGCTTGCAACTTGTAAGATATAATTTACATAACTCATATGCTTTATTACTACCGTTGACAAAATTGTTTCATGTTTTCAAAATAAAAGCTCTAGCACAAATATAGCAATCGATGCTTTCCTCTTTGAAGGACCTTTCTTTTACTTTTATGTTGAGTCAGTTCACCTATCTCTCTCCACCTCAAGAAGCAAACACTTGTGTGAATTGTGCATTGATTCCTACATACTTGCATATTGCACTTGTTATATTACTTTACATTGACACTATCCATGAGATATACATGTTATAAGTTGAAAGCAACCACTGAAACTTAATCTTCCTGTGTGTTGCTTCAATACCTTTACTTTGATTTATTGCTTTATGAGTTAACTCTTATGCAAGACTTATTGATGCTTGTCTTGAAGTACTATTCATGAAAAGTCTTTGCTTTATGATTCATTTGTTTACTCATGTCATTACCATTGTTTTGATCGCTGCATTCATTACATATGCTTACAATAGTATGATCAAGGTTATGATGGCATGTCACTCCAGAAATTATCTTTGTTATCGTTTACCTCGCTGGACGAGCAGAACTAAGCTTGGGGATGCTGATACGTCTCCGACGTATCGATAATTTCTTATGTTCCATGCTACATTATTGATGATATCTACATGTTTTATACACATTATATGTCGTATTTATGCATTTTCCGGCACTAACCTATTAACAAGATGCCGAAGAGCCAGTTGCTGTTTTCTGCTGTTTTTGGTTTCAGAAATCCTAGTAAGGAAATATTCTCGGAATTGGACGAAATCAACGCCCAGGGTCCTATTTTTGCACGAAGCTTCCAGAAGACCGAGGGGGAAAGGAAGTGGGGCCACGAGGCGCCGACACAATAGGGCGGCGCGGCCCAAGCCCTGGCCGCGCCGGCCTAGCGTGTGGGGCCCTCGTGTGGCCCCCCGCGTTGCCCTTCCGCCTACTTAAAGTCTTCATCGCGAAACCCTCTGTACCGAGAGCCACGATACGGAAAACCTTCCAGAGACGCTGCCGCCGCCAATCCCATCTCGGAGGATTCAGGAGATCGCCTCCGGCACCCTGCCGGAGAGGGGAATCATCTCCCGGAGGATTCTTCATCGCCATGATCGCCTCCGGAGTGATGAGTGAGTAGTTCACCCCTGGACTATGGGTCCATAGCAGTAGCTAGATGGTCGTCTTCTCCTTATGTGCTTCATTGTTGGATCTTGTGAGCTGCCTAACATGATCAAGATCATCTATCTGTAATACTATATGTTGTGTTTGTCGGGATCCGATGGATAGAGAATACTATGTTATGGTGATTATCAAGTTATTACCTATGTGTTGTTTATGATCTTGCATGCTCTCCGTTATTAGTAGAGGCTCTGGCCAAGTTTTTGCTCTTAACTCCAAGAGGGAGTATTTATGCTCGATAGTGGGTTCATGCCTCCATTAAATCTGGGACAGTGACAGAAAGTTCTAAGGTTGTGGATGTGTTGTTGCCACTAGGGATAAAACATTGATGCTATGTCTAAGGATGTAGTTATTGATTACATTACGCACCATACTTAATGCAATTGTCTGTTGTTTGCAACTTAATACTGGAAGGGGTTCGGATGATAACCTGAAGGTGGACTTTTTAGGCATAGATGCATGCTGGATAGCGGTCTATGTACTTTGTCGTAATGCCCAATTAAATCTCACTATATTTATCATATCATGTATGTGCATTGTTATGCCCTCTCTATTTGTCAATTGCCCGACTGTAATTCGTTCACCCAACATGCTTTTATCTTATGGGAGAGACACATCTAGTGAACTGTGGACCCCGGTCCTATTCTTTACATCACATACAATCTACTGCAATTGTTCTTTACTGTTTTCTGCAAACAATCATCTTCCACACAATACGGTTAATCATTTGTTACAGCAAGCCGGTGAGATTGACAACCTCACTGTTTCGTTGGGGCAAAGTACTTTGGTTGTGTTGTGCAGGTTCCACGTTGGCGCCGGAATCCCTGGTGTTGCGCCGCATTACATTTCGCCGCCATCAACCTTCAACGTGCTTCTTGACTCCTACTGGTCCGATTAAACCTTGGTTTCTTACTGAGGGAAACTTGCTACTGTGCGCATCACACCTTCCTCTTGGGGTTCCCAACGGACGTGTCAACTACACGCATCAAGCAAATTTCAGTGTGCATGCTATGTTAGTACTTGGTTTGGTTATGTTGATCTGTCATGCACTCTAAGGTTATTTAAATATGAACATTGAATATTGTGGAGCTTGTTAACTCCGGCATTGAGGGTTCGTGTAATCCTACACAGTTAGTGGTGTTCATCATCCAACAAGAGGGTGTAGAGTCTAGCATCTATCTATTTATTCTGTTATGTGATCAATGTTGAGAGTGTCCACTAGTGAAAGTATGATCCCTAGGCCTTGTTCCTAAATACTGCTATCGCTGCTTGTTTACTGTTTTACTGCTTGTTTACTTCCTGCAATATTACTACCATCAACTGCACGCCAGCAAGCACTTTTCTGGCGCCGTACTACTGCTCATATTCATTCATACCACTTGTATTTCACTATCTCTTCGCCGAACTAGTGCACCTATTAGGTGTGTTGGGGACACAAGAGACTTCTTGCTTTGTGGTTGCAGGGTTGCATGAGAGGGATATCTTTGACCTCTTCCTCCCTGAGTTCGATAAACCTTGGGTGATCCACTTAAGGGAAACTTGCTGCTGTTCTACAAACCTCTGCTCTTGGAGGCCCAACACTGTCTACAAGAATAGAGCACCCGTAGACATCATAGATCTCGAAGGTTTCAGCCGAAAAGTACTCGACGAATATAAAACTAAGGTTGTGTTGACAGTGGATTCGATCGATTCTGCGTCCCTCGACTCCCCCTTATATAGGAGGCGGAGCCGAGGGATTCGTATTGTACAAGTTACAGAGTCCGGGAAGGTTTCTAACTCCTCCCGCAAGATTACAAATAATGCTTCCTATTACAACTCTAGCTTTCCTTAATAATATCTTGGGCTTCCGAGTCTTCTTATTCTTCGGGTAGTGGGCCTTCAGCAAACCCCGGGTACCATCATCGGCAGGCCCATTGGGGATGCCTATGTCAGTAGCCCCCGAGATTTTGCTTGAATCGCAGAGTCAGGGAAAATCTCCACTGTTTATTTTTACTCAACAATTCAAAACTTTTCTATATTTCTTCACATAAATTTATATATTATGCAGGGATAATGGTAGTTGGGGCTAGTTCATCTGACGGATCAGGTACTAGTTAACTGCTCTAGTGGCAATCCGCAAAAACCTACTTCAAAATCACGTCCCTGGACATGATCTCGGGATACTGGTGTAAACTTCGACAGGTGCCGCTTAAGATCTTACCATTCTGTCGAGTCCCAGTTATATTTATCGGGTACCTAACGCGTCCGTTAGGATTTTTCTTCGTATCTGTTGATACGGATAAAAGTAGCAAACCGACGTCAGAGATGGCGCCACGCCTCACAGAACGGATCTGGGGTCTTACCTTCGCAAAGTTTTGCGGCATTCAGAAATTGATCGCAACTTTGGCGTTCTGAAAATATATTGTCGAGTGCTTATTCGGCTGTTGGAATGGCACATTTTATTGAGTCAAAGATGACTTATATTGCTCTCCCGATGGGAGTATATGCAGAGTTATTTATAACTCGAAATATACTCTTTTGCTCTTCTATCTTTCTTCTTTTCATTCTTTCTTTCTTTTTTATAATTTCATCGGGCACGCGAACAGCGTTCCCGATGGGAGTAGCCCCCGAGGCTACAGCCAAGGACTTGTTCTTGGTTGTAGGCTCCACGCCTTATGCCGCTATATTTTCTTTCTCTCCCGAAGTTTTATAATTTCTTGGGTGCGCGAACAGCGCTCCCGATGGGAGTAGTCCCCGAGGCTATGAACAAATATTTGTATTTGATCATAGGCTCATGCCGTTTCTATTTTGTCTTTCTTGATCTTTTCATTTTTTTAGAGTAGCCCCCGAGCATTTGATCAAAAACTTATATTTGATCAAAGGCTCTCCAATATTTTTTCATGTCGCCTTTTTATGCCGCTGTTGAGTCGAATTTTTCTCTCTGACAAGGTGACGTTATTGCTGACGATAGCCACGATTGCGAATCCGAAAATGGCGAGAAGTTTTCTCCCACTGCCTTGCGGGCCCAAATTATCCATTATCTTGACACGTCGTGTAGGTGGGGGACACACGTTCTCCGCTTTTCCTGGCGCACGTACCGTAACTTCTCCAGTGTTAAAATACTTTTTTACCCTTGTTTCCACGTGGTTATCATCTGTCACACATTTTTTCCATCCAACGGTCCGCCGCTTCGCCGCACCTCTATATAAGATCTCCTTCTTCTTCCTCGAGCACTTCCGCTCACGCCGCTCTCCTGCTCTCCTTTGCAAAACCTCCGCCTGCGCCCCACAACTTCCTAAGCTCATCTTCTCCAAGCTGCATTCCTGCGCCATTGTTGATGCCACCGTGTCGGTTGATCAAGCGCAACACGCCTGAATCGTCAATGGCTGCCGTAGATCTGGGAAGCGCAGAGTGGGAAAGGTCCAAAATTTCCACCCAGGACATCAATCTCTTGAAGAAGCTGGGGATTAGCAAGAAGCCTAAGGCCCTGTGCTTCCCTAGTGAAGAAAGCTACCCAACCCCTCCAATGGGGTATCGGGTAAGTTTCGTCGACCATCTCATCCGCGGTCTTTCCGCCCCCATTCATCCTTTCCTCCGTGGATTGCTTTTTGTGTATGGTCTTCAACTTCATCACCTCACGCCCAACTCTATCCTCCATATCTCCATTTTCATCACCCTCTGTGAGGCCTTCCTTGGCGTCCAGCCTAACTGGGCGCTATGGAAGCGCATTTTCTTTTGTCGCCGCAATGGGTCTCCCAATGTCGCCTATAATATAGGCGGCGTTGTTATTTCTGTTCGCCCCACAGTCGATTACTTCGACGTCAAACTCCCTGACTCAGTTCAAGGGTGGCGCAAGAAGTGGTTGTATATTCAGGAGGAAAACCATGGATGTGCTGAAGACAACATCCCTCCTTTCGATGGTGCCGAGAAAATCCTTCTCCGCCACTCTTGGGATGCAGAGGCTACCGAAGAAGAAAAAACTTCGACAGAGGCCTTGATGACTCGCATCCATGAGTTGCAAAATACTCGCGGCAAAGAGTTGTCAGGTATCCAAATTACAGCATATTTTCTTCAAACCAGAGTGCAACCTCTTCAGGCTCGCAAATACCCTCTCTGGAAGTATGCTGGCGACGAAGACGTAGATCGGTTGTCAGCGGATTTGGAGGTCAAGGATTTAGAAAAGCTTGTCCGAAAAATCTCCTCTCTCAGCAAAAAAGATTCTGTCCCTTCTTCTTGTCGTGTAAAACCGTACAGTGCCACCAATGCGCTTCCCAAGGTAAACTTTGTCGATTGATTTGTTATTGCCTTGCTATCTTTTTGTAACTCCTTTTTTTTACATCTTCCCCTGTTTTTATATAGAACCATCCAAATCTTGTCTCGCTTCCTCCCCTTCCTGAAGGTGGAGAAGTCGAGGAAAGGGCCGTTGTCACCGACGACAACCAAGATGCCCCCTCTTTTGTGAATGAACCCGCAGATTCTCGAAAATCTGCGGGATCTGTTGAAAAGGAGGCTGCCTCTGAAGGCACTGCATCAGCACAATCTCCTCCTCCTGCTGTTTCTCCAAAGAACAAAAGGAAATGGAATGATGTCGAAGATTCCGGCACCTCCAAAGCCGAAGAAGCTGTTCCTCCACATCAGAAGGCAGCTTATGATCCATACCTTGAGGCCCTCATCAGTTCGTAAGTCACCTCTTTCTCTTTTTTTTGTACTCGAAGATTTTTGTCTATCTTGCTTTTTATGCTGCCAACATTTAATCGTAGTGATGATGAGGAAGAAGTACCAGCTTTTGATGTGGCTGCTCGAACGAGTACGTCACATACTCTAGTTGTTTCGGAGACGCCAGTTGAAGGAGAGGAATCCTCGCCTCCTCAACAAAACGTCGGCGCTTCTACTCCTCCTTCAAGCCCCCTCGTCCCTTCCCCGAAAAGGGCAAGGGTTGAAACAATCCCGGAGCCTACTCTCCAATTGAGTAACTCCTCTAACCCTCTCTTGGATGATGTAAGTTCTTAATTTTCTTGTCACTGTCTATATTTCCTCTGTTTGCTTCTTTATGCCATCATATTTTTCCCATACCGACATTTTCTTTCTTTGTCCTTCTTTGACAGCCTATGATCAAAGAGCTTATTCGTATCGGTTCCCAATTCATTGGGTATCGTGAGTATGCGAGTAAGACTGAAGGTAATGCCTTGCTGCTTCTTTTTGCCCTTGCCTTCTTACTCCTTTGTTGTCGATGTTTTTAACTAAATTTAACTTTCTTGGCAGAAAAACTGGCGGAGGTCAACGAACGTGCCAATACACTTGCTCAAAAATTAGAGCAAAGTGAAGAGGCTCGTAAGAAGGCCGAATCAGATGCTATCCAATCTAGAGGAGAGGCTGACAAGGCCAAGACCGATGCTGCTGGTGTCGAAGATCTTAGGAAGAGACTTCACGATGCCGAGACTTCACTGAGCGAGCATATAGCCGCACAATCTGCTCGCGAGGAAGCGATCATTAAGCGCGTAAGGTCGCAAAACCGTCGCTTTGTCAGTAAGTATTTGAACCACTTCACATCCTTTGGACTTTCTTTCCTTCACTTGTTTGTTGATCAATAAGTTTTTATCTTGACAGGTAAAACATCTCAAGAATTTGAACTTGAAGATCCCGACAATGATCCTCTTCTTGACACCATTTTGTTCCTTGAGTTTCATGGAACAGAAGCACGCGAGGGCATTGATCAAGCTAAAGCAGGGCTGTCGCGACTCTTCCCCTATTTCTTCCCGAAGAAAGAGGAACCCGCAACTTTCCTTGCTCTTGCCAAGTGCTTTAATCCGCCTGAAGATCTTGGGCTGAAGATGCGCCAGGAAAATATGAAGGTCGCTGTTGAAAGCACTGTTGCCTTGGTTGCTGATAGCCAACAAACTATCGACTGGGCGAAAGTAGGCGACACAGAACAGATAGAGCAGACAAAATGGCGATCGTTGATCAAGGCGGCAAAACCCAACACGAAGAAAATCCTGTCCTATCTCGGGATCAAGCCATCTTCAACTCCTAGCTCATCAAAGCCGGAGGTCTAGTTGAATGCCCCTTCTTTTTATTTTTCCTGTTTCTTTAGCTATTGTCGCCATATTAGCTTTGGCGACAATTACCTTAGTACTTTTGAAGAACTCCTTCTGTAATATCCATGTAAATTTCTTGAAGATCAATGGAATTCTGTCTTGTGCAATCCTTTGATATTGGAATTTTCTTTTCCAGTTGATATTTGATAACTACTCTGCCGATCCTCATTCTGCCGATACTTCTCCTGCTTCCTCCTTCTCGAAGAAAACACTAGTCAATGATAACTTTGTCGACGGTTCTTCAGGACAACATCTGTCGCAAGATTTGCAAGAATTGCGCCAACAACTCCAATCCATGAAAAAACAAACTCTTGCGATGATGGAACAATCTCGACAAGCATCCGAGAAAGAGAATATTGCTCTTCAACAGGCAAAAGAAGCCATTGCTGCAAAGGATGCTGCTGTTGCTGAGGCTACCGAAGCTTCCTCTCGAGAAAATTATATGCTTCAGCTAATGACTGACGCCAGCTTGGACATGACAGGTATGTTTCTTGTTCATAACCATGCCGGATGTTATTTTTTCTATTTTTCCTCCCTCGTCAATTTATTCGTTGTACCAGGCTCATTTTTGGATACTGCTGCCGAAGATCAACGTGTTGAAGCTCGAGCCAATGCTCTGCTCAGACTGGCTGCACAACATGGTTCTAACTTTTGGGTTACTCCCGAGCGTACCCGTCAAATTGTCAGATTCCAAGATCGCGCGGGTCAGGTCCGTGATTTCCTTGACTTCTGTACGAAGACCTTATTTTTAGTTTATGGAACCATGTTCCCTCGCAACAAAATGCCAGAAACTCTTCCTGCATTAATGGAAAAATTTCGAGATGCTCCTCGAATCCATGGCTTTGTGCGGGCTCAACTCTCTGCTGGCGCAAGATTTGCTATGATGATGATAAAGATTTGCCATCCAAAATTGTCCATGGATCAAATTGTTCCCACGTGCCTGGCTAAAATGTCGAAGAAAAAGAGAAACGTGGGCAAGATTGATGATCTGGTGACTCCTGTAGCCGAAGATATGATGGATGAACTTCTTCGGATGGACGCTGAGTTCTTTGTGAAGGGTAGCTATGCCGAGCATAGTACCCGTCCTTCCAATGAACGAATAACCATAGACCATGTGCTAGGTATCCACTGAGGGTTTTTCCTTTTTCTTACTGTAGTTTCACCATTGATACGTCTTTGTAAACATGATCTATATTGTAAAGCTGTCAACTCTGTAAGTATGTATTGTTTCTATTTTTGATCGTCGAGCCCCCGAGCCTTTGGCTGGGGCTTATACTATTTTGTTATCCCGAAGATTTTTCTCTTATTGCGAGAAGGTATATATATTTCGCTATCAATGGGCACGAGCCCCCCGAGTGTCTTGGTGGTGACGTTCTATATTTTTGTTGCGAGGTTTTCAGACCAAAGCAATAACATTTTGACGAGTACACTATATTTATAGTTGTTGGCTTTCGATGTTCTATTTGGCGAGGTATTCTTGTACCAAGGCGAAATATTTCGGTAAGCCTAGTTTATCTATATTGTATGTATTTTGTAACTTGAAGGCATTGAGCCCCCGGGCGTGTCAAAGGATAAGGAGTATATCTCCACTATCTTTATTATATTGCAGCACCGCGAGCCCGCCTCATTAAAAACCTTTCCGGCCCCACTCGGTGCCCCGAAGAGGAAAAGAGTGCGTCTGAAAACTCGCGGGCGTTTCAGTACATTGTATTTTTACAGAGGAGGACTATATTTCAACTCTAAGCGTAGAACCGCCTGAGCTGTGCCACGTTCCAGGGGTTTTTCTCGGGAACCCCTGTCTTCTTGTCTTTTATCCTGTACGCTCCTCCTTCGATTACTTCCGTGATGACGTAAGGGCCAAGCCATGGCGACTCGAGTTTTTCAGTGCGCTCTTGATTGAGTCGTAAAACTAAGTCTCCAACTTGAAAGGATCTTGGTCGCAAACGTCGACTGTGGTAGTTTTTTAGGTCCTGCTGATATTTAGTTACCCTTGACAATACTTCATCGCGAGCTTCGTCGAGTGCGTCGATGTCGTCTTCCAATGCTTTCCTGGAAACTTCTTCGTTGTACTCTGTGACTCTGGGGGAGTCGTGCTCTATTTCTATCGGTAGTACTGCCTCTGCTCCGTGGACTAGGAAGAACGGGGTCTCCTGTGTTGCTGTATTTGGTGTTGTTCGGATGCTCCATAACACACTTGGTAACTCTTCTGGCCAGGTATGTCGAGCTTTTTCCAGTGGTCCTAATAAGCGTTTCTTGATGCCATTGCAGATGATACCATTGGCTTTCTCGACTTGACCATTGGTTTGAGGATGTGCAACTGACGCGAAGTGCAATTTGATGCCTACCTCTGCACAGTACGTCTTGAACTCCTTTGACGTAAAGTTGCTGCCATTGTCTGTGACGATGCTGTGAGGTACTCCAAATCGGAAAACGATGCTCTTCACGAACTTTATTGCTGATGCTGCATCTGGTGAATTTATCGGCTTTGCTTCTATCCACTTGGTGAATTTGTGAACAGCAACCAACATGTACTCGTATCCTCTTGGCAAAGCTTTGTGTAATTTTCCCACCATATCGAGACCCCATTGAGCAAAAGGCCAAGATAAGGGTATTGGCATTAATTCTGCTGCCGGAGAGTGAGGTTTTGCGGCAAATCTCTGGCATGCGTCACAAGTTCGCACTATTTCCTTTGCGTCCTCAATCGCTGTCAACCAGTAGAATCCTGCTCGAAAAACCTTGGCTGCAATAGCTCGACTGCTTGCATGATGACCACATACTCCTTCGTGTACGTCCTTCAGAATTATCCTTCCTTCTTCGGGTGTAACGCACCTTTGTAACACACCCGAGATACTTCGCTTGTACAACTCCCCTTTGACCACCGTGAAAGCTTTGGATCGCCTAATAACTCGCCTTGCTTCAACTGGATCGTCGGGTATTGTTTTTCTTAGGATGTATGATATGTACGCCTGCATCCATGGGATTTGCACCATCAGTACTAGCTCCTGTTCCTCTTCTTCTTCTTCCAATGCATCTTTCGCAGCCCCCGAGGGTTTCTCGTTCTTCTCCTTTTTTGTTAATTTCTTCGGCTTCGTGGATCTTTCTGTTATCTCTTCCCAGAACTGTTGCGTGCCAAAACTCACCGACGAGCAGTGGTTAAGCAACACGAAGAGCCGGGAGACTCCCACGACCGCTTAGTGGGCCCTGGCGTCTCGCGTCGTCCCGCAAGTTTCTAGCACACGTCCTGGCGGTTGCAAGGGCGTGCCACCTGACCTAGACCTGATCAGGAAGGTGTTGGATTGCTTCGATTAGTCTCCTGCATGGTAGACACGTAAACATTAAATACGAGCCCTATCGGCTCTCAGGTTGCCCTGCGGATCGGCTCAAAGAGCCGATCGCCCCATGGTTCACGTTGGATTTACGATGACATGGGGATCCTGCTTGATCAAAACAAAGCTAAACCAATCTACGACAGTTTAGGGTTTTCACCGCATAATCGGAACATCCTACGCGTAGTTGGGCCTAGCAGATACGAAAGATGATGGAAACTATTCCTAAAAGAGGCCTAAAAACCAACGTAAAGTCAATTCCCGGAACATCCCTTATAGGAACGGTAAACAACACCTAACGCACTACCGGATCATCCAACCCCAGCATATAGCCTAATCATGCAGATATTAAACTAATCCTTGGAGAACAAGGAGCAACTATAACAGATCGGATCTACTAAGTAACGAATAAGCAAGGTGCTGCCCTTACACCCAGATAGGTGTAAGGGCAGCTAGATATCGAGGGACGGCATTGCTAAGCAAATAAGCATAAGAAAAGCATCAATGCAAGCCCCAAAACATCTACGATAAATGGTGCTACTCGCCATCAACAACGCTTCAGCACGAGTAACACAAGGTAATCGAATAAACGTGTACTGCCTAGATCGCAAGATGCGATCTAGGCAGCATGATGCTTACCCGGAAGAAACCCTCGAAATAAGGGGTGGCGATGCGCCTGGTTTGTGTTTGTTGTGAACGTGATTGTCCTCCTTTCTCGATAACCCAAGAAACATATTTATAGTCCAAGGGACTTTCTAATTCAGGCGTGCACCTAACCGTGCACGGGTTAAACTCTAACTTTTACTTCTAAACTAAGATGCGATCTACTATACTTTACAGATACACGGGCAATCTAGCCCAAACTCTTCGCGCAAGGCCGCTTCAAAGATGCTCCACGTGTACATCCTTCAAGCCCATCTCAATTACGGCCCATCTCCTGATTTGGCCAAAATCTGGTGATAACACATGCCCCCCTGGTTTTGGTAATGATAATTTCAAAACCACTCTATCTTTCCTTCGAAGGGTCATGTCGTGGCAGAGCAGAACCGTCGCAATATTCTTCATCATGACGCCTTGCCTTCTCAACTTCTCTGCACGATTCGACAGTTTTGGCACCACATCCTCGAAAACTGCTCGAGCATTAAATCTCCACTCCATCTCCTTTTATTTAACCGCATCGAACAGTTCTCCTCTTCATCCCCTTCGCATTAGCACTCCAAAAGCCCTCCTCTGCCACCATGTCTTCTTCTTCCTCTGCCTCGTCGGGTCTTTCCTTCCCGTCCTCCCCCTCCCGCGAGCCGACGCCGGAGTGGGACCCGATGGAGGCCCACGAGGCCCACATTCGCCGCGCCATAGAAGACGGGGACGAGTCCAGCCATGACTTCTCCGTCTGGTCTGAGGATGACAAGTCCTCGACCGACGGGGAGAGCGACCTCCGCTTCCTTGCCGACGGGGAATCGGAGGAGGAGAGCGATGATGATCGCTTCTCCTGGGACGACTTCACCTCCTCCGAGGAGGTGGAGGAGGAGGAGGAGGAGGAGGACGACAGCTCCTCCGATGAGCCGCCGGCCAAACACTTTTGTCCCTGGCCGGGGAACCTCAGCGACTTCGACAGCGACGACGACGCTGACGAGGAGGACGAGGACAACGAGGGCCCTGCCGGCGGCCGCTGCAGCAGCGACGACGAGCCAGCCGGGAGCAGCGCCGACAGCGGCGACGACGGCGACGACGAGGGTAGCAACGGCCCATAGATAGGACCCTTAGCATAGGATTAGTAGTAGTAGATGGGGCAATGTATCCCCTATTACTTCCTTTTGATAGTAATCAGCTCTTTATGTAAGAAATCTCGCTATCAATGAAGAATTTCCTTTAATTTGATTTTGCCGATTCCCTTTATGCTAATTTAGCCGATTTCCCTTCATACTGACTTTGCCGATTGTCAACTTGGTCAATGCTCAATGAGCCGATGGCAACGCATCAGTTCTTCACGATAAACTGCGAGACAGGCTAATTTAGTTATCCCCTCAAACGGTAACTGCAACCCTTGCTCAAATTCAGATCCCCAAATTTCCAATCGAACAAGTCCAGCCCGCAGCCGTGCGAACCCTAGATCTTGGAGCCAAGCCTTATACAGTCTTCCAGGCAGCAAACTGAACTCCAAGGAAGCATCAGGATAGTTGAAAATCCAGCCTCCTTCAGGTTAGACAGCTTTGCCGATGACGACAGCACTCGGCATTTATATTCCATCATGATCCATCCCTGCTTCCTCACAGTTGGCATGAGCACCTCAAACAGGATCATAAAACCTGATTATGAATCTTACCAGCCGGTCGTAGTAGGCCGGCAATTCAGTCTTGGGCAGGTGCCTTCAGGAGAGCTCTATGACCGTTGCTGAAGCAACTTGATGTTGAAACTGACACTTCTGCAGAACAGGTTCTACTTGCCCACAAATTTCCTTGTGATAGTCCACAGCGATGTCTATAACCCTGCTCTGTTTCCTTGCAGCAACAAGATGGCCCAGAGCCTATCAATGATGATGGCTCCCTCTTCAAATTCCTCCCACCAGCTCCGGTGGTTCTCTCCTGCAAGAACTCTCCACCTTTCAAAAGAGTTGTGATGCAGAGCCAGCCGATTCCACCAAAATCGGCTCCCCAGAGCCAAGAACCTTCAGGGCGAGCTGCCCCCCGAGCCCCAGTCAGGGCGAGAACAGCAGTGAGCCAGCCAAATGTGCCACCATCGGCTTTCAAGACAAGGTCAGCCCCTGAAACTGCTGCCCCTCCAGCTCCCATCAAAACATGACAGGAATGCTTACGCACAAAGAGTCGATGCACCAAGAGGGCTCAGAAAGATCAGCAAACCCCTTCCTCGAACCAAGAGGCTTCGAATGTAATGGCTCTCCAACTCCTCCTAGCTCAATTCTTGTGCTTTGCTGCTCAGATCGGCTCACCATCCTTTTTGCAGTCCGATGAAACTTCCATCGGGGATGTTGATGAAGTTCTGATGCCCTCCACAACTCTGGACGTAACAACCTCTGAAGGTGACATTGACCAAGTCGCCACCTCGGCCAAACCCCAGGCAAAAACGCCACAGCCGATTGCTTCGTCATCGGCTGTTCTCATGGTCCTAGGAGAGGTATGCTCCCTTTGTTGGACTCACCCTTAACCTGATCTGCATGCTTACGCTGCTCTTGTTGTTGGTCAGGGTTGTGAACCCTCAAACTTGCCACAGCCGATATTGCAGACAAGTGTCAGCGGCTTAATGAGAAAAAGTTAGCTCTGTCCGCCAAAACTGACGCTTCTGCTAGCACTGCTGAACTTGAAGATCTGCGAAAGTAGTTGGAGGTCCCTTGAAGAGAGGATCTGAGTCACCAAAAAGCTCCATTGGGGTGTTCATCCAGTAGAGCCCCTCCATGTAACTCGATAACTGCTCCATTGAGCTTCTGCTTAAAACAGTTTGTATCTCTTGAGTCGATGGCTGCGCGTCGGCTTTTTACTCTTAAGTCGATGGCTGCGCATCGGCTGTGCTTAAATTTTTTATATTTTTTTGTATTTTTTACGGTCGATTTATTTATGGATCGGCCCCCATACTTCAATGTCCATCATCTCACATATTCGGGGAATATTTCTTGGGGCGCTGGCCATTGACAGCCACAAGGCACATACTTAGTAACCTCGTGTCTTACCCATCTAAGTGCCCCCTGAGCCGATTCTTTCAAGTAATTGAGGGTATCGGCTCTTCAGTCGCCCTAGGATGATTTTGGCCGATCGCTGGAACCGGCCTCCTCTTTTACTGCAATGCTTGATGATGGTTTGCAACTTCTTGGTCCTCTACTATGGCTACGTGACTCGCTCGAGATGAGACCACTGCTTTTTATTTTTTGGGGCCGATCGCGGGGATCTGCCTCGCCACGTACGTCCATTGTCTTGGACCTTGCTACTCTGTCAGGCTGGTGGATAAGACCAGCCTCACCCCATTTTTCGAAGCTTCGATGCGCTCACAGCCGTCCAAACTAATTCCAGAGAGCGGCTCTTGGTCGTCTGCCTCCCAAATATTCATGGCAGCTAGTGATATCTCGATTGAGTCATCTGCTTGAACGACCTCCACTTCATCTCCATCCCACTGTATGATGCATTGGTGCATTATGGATGGAATGCAACAGTTAGCGTGAATCCAATCCCTTCCTAGTAGGACAGCGTAATTGCTTTTGCTGTCGACGATGAAGAACGAGGTAGGTATGGTTTTTCGGCCTACAGTCAGATCTACATTCAGAACACCTTTTGCTTCTGATGCTTGGCCGTTGAAATCGCTTAATGTGACGTTGGTCTTGATCAGATCGTCATTGGATTGTCCCAAACGTCGTAGCATGGAATACGGCATTATGTTGACTGCCACTCCCGTGTCAACCAACATCTTGCTAATAGGCTGCCCATTGATATAACCTCTCAGGTATAGGGCTTTCAAATGCCTGTAGCTTCTCTCTCGTGGCTTCTCAAAGATAACTGGCCGTGGACCGCAGTCGAATTGAGCCACCGATACTTCCTCGTCGTTTGGAGCGCAAAACTCTGACGGGAGTATGAACACCATGTTTGTATCAGCCGATGCCCCTGCATCGGCTTTTGTCTGTTTGGGGCGCCACACTTTCTTTGGCGGGCGCGCCTCCGTCTCCAACGTTTGCTGAATTTTCACGGCCAGATCGGGTCGTACTTTTCTCAACGTGTACAGGTACTGTGCCTCGGCTTCCTCCAAGTTTCGTAGCCGCTGCACCCTACGCTTCTGAGAATGGCTGAGTCCATCAGGGCACCACCTTGGTCGGTGATACCTATCTTCTTCTTCTGACCCCTCACAGTCTTCCTCTTGAGACGACTCAGCTCGTTTGTTCTGAGGTGGGAGAGGACCTAGTCGTTTGAACACTGAAACCTCATTTGTTCCCTTCCTTTGCTGTCTGCATTCTGGGCAGTTCTCGATTGTTGGCAATCGGCTCATTCCTGAGTCCCAGCAATGTTTAAAGAAAGGATAGTCCCAATGTCTATCCACGTCTTCTTGCTCCCTTGACCCCCCTCTAGCGTGACGCTCGTACCCGTCGTTGTCTCTATCATGCCGACGATACCTCCTGCCCTCTGCATCAGACCGACGATATCTCTCATCATCTACGTCGTAGCGCCGACGTCGGTCATACTGCTGCTCATATTTGTTAAGGAGATGCGTGGAGAGTGGACGTTGATACCGCACGCTTCTCACTTCCTCCTCAGTCAGGTACCGTCTATCATCATATTGGGGCCGGTCGCGTGGATCGGCCTCCTCTTTATCCTTGCCACGGGAGTGGCTGCTCTCTGCTTTATCTTTGCCATGGTGGCTCGCAAACCCTGCCATGTTGACACCGAAAGAGAACCCTGGCTTGCACCTTATGGAGTGACTGAGATCCACCATGTTGACGCCAGGAAACGGGCGTGTGTCTACTTTCATGGCAAATTGTCCGAATGTTAATCGGCCTGATTCTATCGCCATTTGAATCTGCGCGCGCAATACTTTGCAGTCGTTGGTGGCGTGAGTAAACGTGTGATGCCATTTGCAGTATGGTCTACCGTTCATCTCTTGTGACGTAGGCATCTTGTGGCCTTCGGGTAACTTCAGCTGTTTCTCCTTCAGCAGCATATCAAAAATCTGCTCAGTTTTGCTTAAATCGAAGTCAAACCCTCTTGGAGGCCCTGGTTGTTTCACCCATTTGCAGGACACCGGAACTGGCGTCCGAGTCCATTCAGCCACGGCGACTTCCTGATCTTCCGCAAGGTCTTCATCCTCTTCAGCATTGACCAGGCCTATCGTGCGCTTGAACTTATCTTGGTACAGTTCTGGGTGGCGCTGTTCATACGAAGTTAGTCTCTGGACCATGTGCGCCAACGAATTGTACTCCACTTGGAACGTTAGATCCTTGAGTGGCGCTGCGAGGCCTGCCACGGCCAGCTCGACTGCTTCTTTCTCAGACAAATGAACCGAATAGCATCAGTTCTTGACAGTTCTGAAACGTTGAATGTATTCAGACACAGTCTCTCCTCGCCTTTGCCGAACCTGCGTCAGATCGGCAATGCCAGCTTCGGTAGCTTCTGAATGATATTGTATGTGAAACTGCTCTTCCAGCTGCTTCCATGTCCGAACTGAATCTGGGGGTAGCGAAGTGTACCACCCAAAGGCTGGACCCATGAGAGATTGGGCAAAGAACCTCACACGTAGCTGCTCTGATGCTGAAACCATGCCCAGCTGTGCCAAGTATCGGCTCACGTGCTCGATGGAGCTAGATCCTTCTGATCCACTAAATTTTGTGAAGTCAGGGAGCCAATATTTAGGAGGCAGCGGGATCAGGTCATACTCATTGGGATACGGCTTGGAATAGCCGATTGTTTTCTTCTTCGGCAGGATACCGAACTGATCTCTCAGGATTGCGCTGATCTGATCCACAGTAGGAGCTGCAGAGGTTGAGCCGTTCGGACTTGTGGTAGTGGCATATCTAGTTAGCCACGCCTGTTTCTCAGCGTCTGCTCCAGAACCTCCTGCTGCTCCAGCAATCCCTCCTGCCGTAACAATCGCTCCTGCTCCGGCAATCCCTCCTGCTGGAGTTTGGATCGCTTGCGTCCAGTTGTTGCAGTCCGGCACGTATGTGCACACGTATCCATGTGGGATCTCCTTGGGCGGCTCATATAAGAATTGGTAGTCGCCAGGATCACCTCCAACCTTGTAGACAATGTATGCCGGTGAACCTTGTTGCTGTGGAGCTGCCATTGCGAACGGCAGTGGTGGCCTAGTGTGGAGTTGTATCTCTCCCTGGTGAGTCCCTAGAGCAGGTCCTGATGGGGAGTACTGATGCTTCATGATTTCTTGCACCACATGAAGCGCAACGCGCTCCAAAGTATTCACCAGACTCTCAGAATGCCGATGTAGAGAATGAGCCACAACGTAGTTGATTTCCTGACGCAGGGCTCTGGTACGTTCCTCCGAAGGGAGAGACAGATCCAAACCCTCGAGCGCACCTTGGGGTGTGAATCCTTTGAACCTGATGCCGTGCGAACGGGTCTTCTCAAAGGAGCCGATGAGTTCGGCTTCACAGATGGCCTTCAGCTCATCGTATTTCTTCTGATGCTCTGCAGGTAGATCCTCGTACTTGATCGGTTCGTCCGACATCTTGGCTGCCGATGTTGACGTAGTTGTTGCAGAAAGTGTCCCACCGGGCGTGCCAGAATGTGTTGCCTGCCAAAACTCACCGACGAGCAGTGGTTAAGCAACACGAAGAGCCGGGAGACTCGCACGACCGCTTAGTGGGCCCTGGCGTCTCGCGTCGTCCCGCAATTTTCTAGCACACGTCCTGGCGGTTGCAAGGGCGTGCCACCTGACCTAGACCTGATCAGGAAGGTGTTGGATTGCTTCGATTAGTCTCCTGCATGGTAGACACGTAAACATTAAATACGAGCCCTATCGGCTCTCAGGTTGCCCTGTGGATCGGCTCAAAGAGCCGATCGCCCCATGGTTCACGTTGGATTTACGATGACATGGGGATCCTGCTTGATCAAAACAAAGCTAAACCAATCTACGATAGTTTAGGGTTTTCACCGCATAATCGGAACATCCTACGCGTAGTTGGGCCTAGCAGATACGAAAGATGATGGAAACTATCCCTAAAAGAGGCCTAAAAACCAACGTAAAGTCAATTCCCGGAACATCCCTTATAGGAACGGTAAACAACACCTAACGCACTACCGGATCATCCAACCCCAGCATAAGCCCCAATCATGCAGATATTAAACTAATCCTTGGAGAACAAGGAGCAACTATAACAGATCGGATCTACTAAGTAACGAATAAGCAAGGTGCTGCCCTTACACCCAGATAGGTGTAAGGGCAGCTAGATATCGAGGGACGGCATTGCTAAGCAAATAAGCATAAGAAAAGCATCAATGCAAGCCCCAAAACATCTACGATAAATAGTGCTACTCGCCATCAACAACGCTTCAGCACGAGTAACACAAGGTAATCGAATAAACGTGTACTGCCTAGATCGCAAGATGCGATCTAGGCAGCATGATGCTTACCCGGAAGAAACCCTCGAAATAAGGGGTGGCGATGCGCCTGGTTTGTGTTTGTTGTGAATGTGATTGTCCTCCTTTCTCGATAACCCTAGATACATATTTATAGTCCAAGGGACTTTCTAATTCAGGCGTGCACCTAACCGTGCATGGGTTAAACTCTAACTTTTACTTCTAAACTAAGATGCGATCTACTATACTTTACAGATACATGGGCAATCTAGCCCAAACTCTTCGCGCAAGGCCGCTTCAAAGATGCTCCACGTGTACATCCTTCAAGCCCATCTCAATTACGGCCCATCTCCTGATTTGGCCAAAATCTGGTGATAACAAGAACACACCTGGGGGAATCGCGAGGCACTGCGACCTGATGTTTGCAAGAACATCGGCTTCATCATTGCTCAACCTGCTGATATGGTTTACTTCCCATCCGTCAAATAGTTTCTCCAGCTCATTATACATCTCTTTGTACGCCACCATGCTATCATTGACTGCATCACATTGGTTCATGACTTGCTGAGCTACCAATTGTGAGTCGCCAAATATTTTTAGTCGAGTTGCGCCGCAGGCTTTTGCCATTTTCATCCCATGTATAAGGGCTTCATATTCTGCCTCATTATTAGATGCGTTTGGGAACGTCATCCGCAGGACGTATTTCAATTCGTCGCCTTCAGGTGATATGAGTATTACCCCTGCTCCAGCTCCTTCTAACCTTTTGGACCCGTCGAAGTTCATAGTCCAGGTTCTCGATAAATCCAGAGGTCCTGTGTTTTGCAACTCCATCCACTCTGCGATGAAGTCTGGTAGAATTTTTGACTTTATTGCTTTTCTTTTTTCATACGTGATGTCCCGAGGGGAAAGTTCTATTCCCCAAAGGGAGACACGGCCTGTAGCTTATGGATTATTGAGTATGTTGGATAAAGGCGCCTCATTGACCACTATTATCGGATGCGCCGAAAAATAGTGGCGCAATTTTCTTGCGGTTGTGAATACTCCATATGCTAGCTTTTGGTACTGCGGGTACCTCTGTTTTGAAGGCGATAATACTTCGCTGATGAAATATACTGGCCTCTGCACTCCATGGAGTTTTCCTTCTTCTTCTCTTTCGACAACTAGCGCCGTGCTGACCACCTGAGGTGTAGCCGGAATATATAACAGGAGTGGTTCTTTCTCTTTTGGCGCTACTAGAATTGGTGGTGTCGAAATTTTCCGTTTGAGGTCCTCGAAGGCCCTATCTGCATCTTCGTTCCACTGGAACTTCTCTCCTTGTTTTATTAAGGCGTAGAATGGTAACGCCTTTTCTCCCAGCCTGGCGACGAATCTGCTTAAAGCTGCGACTCGCCCAGTTAGCTGCTGTATTTCCTTCAACTTTGTTGGCTTCCTCATTGTTACGATAGCTTGGATTTTTTCGGGATTTGCTTCAATCCCTCTCGCTGAAACTAGGAACCCGAGAAGTTCTCCTGCAGGGACGCCGAAAGAACATTTCATCGGATTCAACTTGAGACAAAATTTGTCGAGGTTGTAGAAAGTTTCTTTCAAGTCCTCGATTAATGTTGCTCCCTTTTTTGATGTGATGACGACGTCGTCGATGTACACTTGTACATTTTCCCAATCTGTGTTGCTAGGCATTTCTGCATCATCCGTTGATATGTTGCTCCCGCGTTTTTCATCCCGAAGGGCATTGTTTTGTAACAAAATACACCATACGGTGTGATGAACGCTGTTTTGGCTTCGTCGTCTTCTTTTAATCTGATCTGGTTGTAACCAGAATATGCGTCCAAGAAGGAAAGACGTTCACATCCTGCCGTGGAGTCGATGATCTGATCGATCCTTGGGAGGGGAAAGTGATCCTTTGGACAATGTTTATTGAGGCACGTAAAGTCGACACACATGCGAAGGACTTTCATGTTTTTCTTCGGTACCATCACTGGGTTAGCTACCCAAGTGGCTTCGGTAGATATCTCTTTGATGAAACCAGCTTCTCTAAGTCGATCAATTTCTGATAGCATGGCTTTGCGATTTGGTTCCGAAAAATGCCGCAAAGGTTGTTTGATTGGTCTCGCTATTGGATCCAAGTTTAGGTGGTGCTCGGCAAGTTCCCTGGGTACTCCTGGCATGTCAGCTGGACACCATGCGAAGATTTTCCAGTGCTCACGGAGGAACTCGACGAGCGCGCTTTCCTATGCGAGGTCCATATTTGTTGCGATGGACGTCATTTTCTTCGGATCTGTCGGGTGAATCTGTACTTCCTTAGAATCTTTTGCAGTATTGAAAGTTGATTCCTTGTTGGGCCTCCCTACATCTGGTAGCACATCATAATCAGTCATGAGCCTTGACGCTGCGTACTCTGCCTGCATCCCGAAAGTTTCTGATAGTCGATGAAAATCTTTGTCGCATTTATCGGCCAGCGCAAAGCTTCCTTTGACTGTGATTGGTCCCTTAGGTCCAGGTAACCTCCAAAGCAAGTACGTGTAATGTGGTACTGCCATAAATCTGGCGTACGCTGGTCGCCCCAACAAAGCGTGATACTGCGACGGGAAATCCACAACTTCGAATTCCAATCTCTCTATCCTGTAGTTTTCTCGGGTCCCAAACTGAACGTCGAGATTGATCTTCCCCAGTGGGTAACTTGGCTTCTCTGGTGTGATGCCGTGGAAACGTGTGTCGGTTGGTTTCAAATTTGCGAGGGAAATATTCATCTTCCTTAGCGTATCTACGTACATAAGGTTTAGACTGCTGCCACCATCTATGAATACTCGAGATACATCGAATCCCGCAATTACTGCTGGTAAGATCAGTGCTGACTGCCCTGGTCGAGGAACTTGCTGTGGATGATCAGCTATTGTGAAGCCAATATCTTGCCCTGACCAGTTAAGGTACTCGACTGTTGGTGGTGGCATCTTCTCTGCCATAAACACCTGTCGCGAGATTACTTTCTGAGCTCTATTGGATGGCCTGCCTTTCTGAATCATCGAGACCGCTCCGTTAGAGTTAGGATCGACGTAGGGCGGTGGAGCAGGTGCTGCCGCTATTCTGAGCTGATGTCGATTTTCATCTGTAACCGCGGGAGGAGGTGGCAAGTGAATCTCACTCCTAGGTCCTTGAGGATTTCTGTGTGCTGCCTGAGCATTTGCATGTCCTGCCCATCTTAACATTGCCTGGAAATTTCGGCAATCCTTTTGCAAGTGTCCTGACTGTCTTTTTCCATTGCTATCGAGAAAGAAATGCATCTGACACGGCCCGTTCATCATCTCTTCGGGAGACACAAAAGGTCTCTGGAACCTTGGCCCGCTATTTTGCCTGTTATCTCTATTGTCGCCTTGCTGTGCATTACTTCTCTGGTAGTCATCTCTACTGTTTCCTCCATTGTTTCCCCGAAAGCCAGCCGATATTTGGCCAGGTGCATCGTAACTTGAAAATTGATGGGGAAATCGGCGTCTATTTTGAAAATTTCGACTGCGATCTTCCTCTGGGGACCTATGTCATTTGTTATGTACCGCGTCTTCACCATCTGCCCATCTGTTTGCTATCTCCATCAAAGCTGATACTGTTCTTGGGTTTGTCCTCCCTAAGTCCTCCACAAAATCTCCTCGTCGAACTCCTGCGACAAATGCATCTATCGCTCTTTCGTCAGATATATTTTCTGCCGAGTTTTTTATGATGTTCCACCTTTGGATGTACTTCCTCATTGATTCATCATGCTTTTGTCGACATGACCTCAACTCTTCTAGTGTCGCAGGTTTTTTGCAGGTTGACCGGAAATTCTTGATAAACACGTCCTCAAAACTTTCCCAGCTGTCGATGGAACCTGGGGGAAGCTTCTTTATCCATGATCTGGCGGCTCCGCTCAGATGTATCTGGATGCTTTGCATGGCTGTCGCTCTGGTCCCGCCTATCAATTTTACTGTCTCGAGGTAATCGACTAGCCAATCCTCAGGGTCTTGCAGTCCATCGAATTTCTTGAAACTATCGGGTAGCTTGAATCCTGATGGAACTCGAGTTTTTCGGACCCGTCGTGTGAAACATGGAAGTCCACACATGTCCTCTTCAGCAAGGTCTGGTGAATGCCGACGTTCCCTTCTTTCTTGTCGCGCTC
This sequence comes from Lolium perenne, assembly GCF_019359855.2. NCBI lineage: Eukaryota > Viridiplantae > Streptophyta > Magnoliopsida > Poales > Poaceae > Lolium > Lolium perenne. The sequence continues at coordinate 269,933,746 of NC_067245.2, forward strand.
TATCGACTCTGGCCTGAGTTGCTGTGTCCCTGGCTCCACTTGCTCTTGGTGGATCTTGCACTGCTGTGGTAGGTCTCGGACTATTTTGCCTTGCAGTTCCTTCGGGAGGTGTAGCTGTGAATGCTGCTCCTATGGCTCCACATCCTGCCATGGCCATGTTGTACAACGCTTCTCTTGGATCTCCGGGAGGTGGCCTGGATGCTAAGATGAAAGCTTGTGTCGCCATGTATCCTGCTTCCGGTGTTTTTGGGATAATATTCCCCCTCGTGTCGATTGACATGAAGGACATGTCGAGATTTTGGATTAGAGTCTCTCTTTCAGCTTCCGGTATATTTTGCAACCGAGATCTTGCTCTCCTCCGAGCTTCTCTGTGACTATCTCCCGAAGTTTCTGAGTGTCGACTTAATTCCGCTCGTCGCCTGCTTGATGCGGAAGCTGCCTCCCTTCTTCTGTTCAAAGCAGCTGTCTGTTTTTCCAACTCTCTTCCAGCTCGGGCGAGTCTATATTGATAAGCTTGCAGTTCTTCGACTGTACCAGTTGTCTCCATTGGTTCAGAGCCATCCAAAGCTTTCGCAGCTCTATCCCAGGCTGCTTGTGGAAGTTGAACTCTAGCACGCGGTGTGGGCCCGACATATTTAGTGCCCAAACCTCTCCTTAGATCTGAGGGATCGACATAGGGGTTTCCCAAATCGTCGAAAGCCTCTGATGTTTCCTCTTGATCGCGACTTGCTTCTCCAATGGCATAGACTTGGTGATATTTTGGAGTTTTCACTTTGCTTGGTTTGGTGACACCATCATAGAGATTGGTGAAGACCTTCCCAATAGAGATGGATTTGTCGATGAAGTCGAAGCTGTCGGTGTCGCTCGAATCATCGCTTATATAGGAGTCCGCCGATGACTCGAAGGACATGTCGCTGAAGATTTTGGTGAGTTTTTCACTTGCCCTGCTGCCGATGAAGCGTGGCGACGAAATCTCCTTGTCGCTTGACTTGATGGATGATACTGAGTTTGATAAATCAGGACCAACCGCCGATAATCCCGACGAGATCGGAACTTCGAGACGATACGATCCTTCTTTCTCGACGCGGAAGTGGAATTTTCCAAACGTCATCTTCATGGGCTCCTCCAGATACGCATATGCATCCAAACGGGAGGGCGGGTGAGGAATAAAATCAACGAGACCAGTTTCGATCTGTTTACCTCTGTCCATGATGTTGCTTGCTACTGATGAAGTCGACGATCTTGAACGTGCCATCGAGATCAGCTCCTTGTCGCCTCTAGATCCCACAGACGGCGCCAATTGACAAGGTATTAACTTGTCAATGCCTACGGATTGTAGACTAGGGTTTAGTTGGATGTAGAGGGCAAGTAGATCTCGAAGGTTTCAGCCGAAAAGTACTCGACGAATATAAAACTAAGGTTGTGTTGACAGTGGATTCGATCGATTCTGCGTCCCTCGACTCCCCCTTATATAGGAGGCGGAGCCGAGGGATTTGTATTGTACAAGTTACAGAGTCCGGGAAGGTTTCTAACTCCTCCCGCAAGATTACAAATAATGCTTCCTATTACAACTCTAGCTTTCCTTAATAATATCTTGGGCTTCCGAGTCTTCTTATTCTTCGGGTAGTGGGCCTTCAGCAAACCCCGGGTACCATCATCGGCAGGCCCATTGGGGATGCCTATGTCACCAACAGACAAAGCAAGCAGTGAACAGAAAACTCCGTAGCACTGAAAAGACATCTCACTGAAAAGGCTAGTACTACCTTTTCTTCCGGGATAAGCAAAAATAGGTGATCGGTACTGACGAAATGCACCAGGTCCGCAATGTACTCCAGCTATAAGTGAAGCATGCCTACCACTGAAGAGGAAATTCAAGATTCCACCAGATCCCCATATCACCCTTTTGCATAAAACACGGACATATCTTTTGCACAATTCACCACTTGTTGGTCTAATCTATCGCAGCTTCCATCAGTTGGTCATCTAATTAACGATTTAACGGATTAGAAAAATAAGCGGTGGAATTAGAAGTACTAGTAGCGAAATGTGCAAAATATACTGTCTTTCCCGAGGGGGTTTGTCCAGAAGAGGGCCGGATGACAATGTCCCGGGTGCATCCAGAAAGGAGAGGGGTAGTTTCTAATACATGTAAGAAATTATTTTACAAAAAGGTACATACTAAGTAGTACAACTATTAGTACAGTACTACGATTTCGAGGGAAAATGCCATGTCGTGCGACCTCTAATCAATGAGTAGAAGTTGTAGGTGCGCATAACATGCATTGCTGAATGCTGGTTCCGCTGGAATTTGAGCTCAGCCGGGGCGGATTCTGCAAAGTTTGCCCGATGTCACTCATGTATCCCACCAAACTTCTCACTTCTTTCAATGTCACTTCTCTTTCACTGCAGCTCTCCAACATCAGGTGCATCAACTTATCTTGTGCCTTCTGCCTCTCGAGAAGGGCAAGGATGGCGATGTCAGCATATTCAAGGTTCAACTTTTGGAGCTTTACTATACTTTATCCTGAAGAAGGATTTTGTACTCCATATCAGACTTGTCTTTTTCGAGGCACACAGTCTTGAGTATGCTACTGGCTTTCTCCGCTGATGCAATGTTCCTCTCATTCTGCTTAATCAGCTCGTTCTTCAACATGTCGCGCTCATTGCGAAGGCTGCAAATGAGCTCCACAAGAGTTTTCGAATTCTTCTTCTTGGCAGCCAAACCATCTCGGAGGCGATCACACTCTAAGCTGAGCTCCTCGTTTTTTTCCATCAAGATGGCGACAGTGGTGTCTATAGTCGGCGCTGCTTCCTTCAGGGCGAAATCATCGGTAGCAAGTAAGCGCAAAGGAAGAAGAAGAAGAAGAAGATAACTACACGGTGCTTGGTGCTACCTCATTTCGCCGGGGTAGGGCCGGGTTGAAATCATCGGACGATGATCATTCCTTGGTCGTGGAAGTTGGTGCAGTACGGGCGTCGTTGGAACTTCCAACCCTTTAAGATGTATAACCATAGAGACTCTTAAAGAGGTTGAGCCCGGGCAAGAAGAAATGAAAGTACATGGCGAAGGAAACTAACCCGGTGAGCACAGCACGGACGCGTTTCGGCGGCGGCGGCGGCAGCGGCGACGGCGAGCCCACTTGGTTTCTGGAACCGTATCTCGAAATTTTGAGCCGGCATTTTTTATCCGCGTACTTGACCGCCGACGACCTGAAGTTTGAACACATTAATTGCCGGAGGAGAGAACGACGAAAGAAACGAAAGTACATGGCGATGGAAACTAACCCGGTGAGCACAGCACGGACGCGTTTCGGCGGCGGCGGCGGCGACGGCGAGCCCACTTGGTTTCTGGAAGCGTCTCTCGAAATTTCAAGCCGGCGTTTTTTATCCGCGTACTTGACCGCCGATGACCTAAATTTTGAAGACATTACTGGAGGAGAGAGCGACGAACAAATGTTTGTTTGAGGTGGAGAGAGGAAGAAAGTGAATGGAACGAGAGAATTTAGCGTTTTGCCCTTATAGTCATAGTCGCTAGCCGAACGGGTTTCTTTGACTTTAACTGTCCGCATATGGCGGGCCTACAGGCGTCTCCTCGACTCTCTTGGAGCAATCGCGTCCGTCCATCCGAAATGGTGATATAAATTTAGGGTGCGATTTGTGGACTGATGAGAACTTAACCTCGTTCTCAAACAGTTGATGTCATTAAATAAATCTCAGTTGCAACCCATGTTTTAAGTTTCGCAAAAATTGTAAAGTACCCAGGGGCCGCCTTGTCAGCGAGAGGACGCGATGGTTCGCATCGGCCGTGACGCGGGAAGGTTGGTCGTCGGCGTTTAATGGTCTCCCGCATGGAAACCGAGGCGGCCGCGAGGGCAGCGGCTGGCCACGCGGCGGCCAGTCGCCTACGCCGCCGTAAATGAGGGTAGTTTCCTACCACCACCAGGTGACATGCACCTTTTGCATGTCATCGTGTGACATGCGGCCTAAATTTAAATTTAAACATTGCGAAAAAAATCATGCATCCGATGACATGCCCATGGCATGCCACCGATGAAGAGTTCCGTGCCATGCACTCTGGCACTCTGCGCCGTCTTGGATCAGAAAATGAGCGAAGAACGAGGACGAGGCACTAGTTTAAATTTAGGATGAAGTTTAAGTTTTATTTTGGTTTAAATTAGATTAGAGGGAGTAGTACTCTTACTTTATTATATTACTCGTACTTGTGTTAATGTAGTAGTATTATTTTGGTGGTGTACTTGCGTTCATGTACTTGTTTCAGCTGTTTTGGTGAAGGAGACATGCATCACCTTTTTTGGTGATTTATCTAGTCGTCTTGTAGCCCTTGTCAAATTCCTTTGATATACTGATGGGAGGGCTTGTTCACCCCATACTGATGGGAGCCCTTGTCAAATCGTAATCATAGTTTTAAGTTTCGAAACCAATGAAAAATATCCTGCTACGTGCAAAATCTCAATGTGAAAATCTTAGTATATATTGTAGACTGCAAAAAAATTAAGAAAATATGGCAGGTAAAATTATACTCCGTATTGGAATTGTGCACTACTCCCTCCGTCTCACTACTTACGGCGCATTTTTTTCCCGATATTACTCGATGCTTAAGGGGCGGGTGGTTGTGGTTCAGTTATCTCCATAATTTGCACCTGCTTTCCCGTTTCCACTACTCGAAAGTCGAAACCTGGCCACATTAACCCACGATCCTGAAAAACTGTTGGTCTATCCCGAGATACGAGGAGGTTTAAGGAAACGAGGAGTCCAGCGCGTGCGGAAGGTGCTTTAATCGTGCGAGCATGCAGGGGCAAAATGAGGAAACTAGCGATTACTTTCTCTCCTGCCAGTCTTATACCTTAATAAATGGGCAAACTGAGCACGTTGTAGCTAATCCTTTTATTAATTAAGAAGCTATATTAGTCAATAAGATTGCCTTATGTTTTTCCTCAGTTTTCCCCAAGCCCTTATTTGTAACCCGCAGAAGGAGCTCAGACGGGAGGATTCCCGTTTTGTTGACCGTTCCGTGCTGACGTGTGGGGCTACGTCGTGTGGGGTCGCGTCGCGTGGGGCTAGTAGAAAGGGACCGCATGGGACAGGACGAGACCGCGTTTGGTTGTACGTGAGCAGGAGCTGGGTTCTGTCTCTCTCGGCGCAAATTGACATTTTTAAGAGCACCTTTTCCCCCTCTGTCTCTCTGTCTTTTTTCACCAAATTAGTATCAAATCTAGAGAAGCTTGCATTTCTGTCTTTCTTCAATAGTTTGTGCCTTTTGGCCCTCGTTGTTTGCCCAATATGGCAGCAAATCTAGTACTCCCTCTGGTCCATATGTATGTAGTTAAATCTAGAAGCAAATCTCCAGGGTAATGTACGACAAATTCAGTCATAGTAAATCGAGAAAACAAAGTAGGGCCAACAAAATATACTCCCTAGATAATAAGCTGCATACACAGCAACATAGTAACAGGTTCGTGGTTCTTCACAACACCATCATACTAACAACATAACAAAAAGGGATCCCTAGCTAACAACAAAATAGAAGCTGCTTTGCAGCAGCAGCACACGTCCAGGACTCCGCCTACCCCATGTGCCTCTGCCTCCACTTGTTGCTCCCCTTGGGAGCCTTGGGCTTGAGCGGAGGCATGCGCCCGACGGAGATCTCCACCCGCTGGACGCTGCGGAGGTGCATGTCGAGCGCCTTGTGCTTGGCGCAGAAGGAGTAGGGGTTCACCGTCGTGCCGACCTTGGGGAAGGTGTTGCCGATGTTCTCGGCATGCGTGAGGAGGTAGTTGAAGTCAGTGTCGCCGAGTCTCCTAGTGCAGAAGGGGCACCTGTAGACACCCTTGGCGAAGTAGGAGACGTACTGGCCGACCTGCAGCCTCCGCAGCACCTGGCGAGTCTTGGTGTGCTGGTCCTCGTCGTCGCTGCCGACGTTGCTGCCGACGTCGCTGCCAGACACCTGATCCATATCAAACGGGAACTATGAGTGAAGGAGTTGCAACGATGTCTAACGTGCATGATAACAAAGTAAGAAAAAACAGAGCCAGCCTCAGTTAGAGTGGACACGATTATATGTCTACAGGTATGGTGTTAGCGAACGATAGCTCATGCACAACAGATTTGTACACAGCAATGGTTCGCTGAACCCACTCTGTAAAAATTTGTGCCCAACGATTCATCATAGGCAAAGAAACAGATTCCAGATTATTTGCAAAATTAAACGGTTGATATCTTTTGATTCGTGCATAAAATAACTGATTGAGATCCCATGATTACTTGCACAAATTAACTGATTGAGATCTCATTATTACTAGCATAAATTAACCGAACGGCCGAACTCCAAATCTTAAACGAAATCAAGAAGGGATCAAAGCAAAATGGAATAAAATCGGCGCAAATATTAACCCAATACTCATCCATCTACAGATCGGCACTAATAGTTACTAGGGAACCAGCAAAAATAGGGTTCAAAGAGGAATGGGGAACAAAAAAGGGAGCAAACCATAGTTACCTCATTCCATGGGTCGTCCATGCAGGTGTCGTAGGGGTTCGGAGGCGAGATGTACGGCACCTTGATACGTCTCAAACGTATCTATAATTTCTTATGTTCCATGCTTGTTTTATGACAATGCCTACATGTTTTATACACACTTTATGTCATATTTATGCATTTTCTGGAACTAACCTATTGACGAGATGCCGAAGTGCCAGTTCCTGTTTTCTGCTGTTTTTGGTTTCAGAAATCCTAGTAAGGAAATATTCTCGGAATTGGATGAAATCAACGCCCAGTATCTTATAATTCCATGAAGCTTCCAGAACACCGGAGAGGGGCCAGAGGAGAGCCACAGGCCCACGACACATGGTGGCGGCGCGGCCAAGGGGGGGGCGCCCCCCTGTTGTCTGGCTGCCTCGTCAGCCCTCCGACTCCGACTCTTCGCCTATAAGAAGCCCCCTGACCTAAATCTTCGATACGAATAAGCCACGATATGAGAAAAGTTCCAGAGCCGCCGCCATCGCGAAGCCAAGATTCGGGGGACAGAAGTCTCTGTTTCGGCACGCCGCCGGGACGGGGAAGTGCCCCCGGAAGGCATCTCCATCGACACCACCGCCATCTTCATCGCCACTGCTGTCTCCCATGATGAGGAGGGAGTAGTTCTCCCCCGAGGCTGAGGGCTCTACCGGTAGCTATGTGGTTAATCTCTCTCTCTGTACCCCAATACAATGATCTCATGAATTGCTTTGCATGATTGAGATCCATATGATGAGCTTTGTATCACTATTAGTCTATGTGCTACTCTTGTGATGTTATTAAAGTAGTCTATTCCTCCTTCATGGTGTAATGGTGACAGTGTGTGCATCGTGTAGTTCTTGGCGTAGGTTATGATCATAATCTCTTGTAGGTTATGGAGTTAATTATTACTATGATAGTATTGATGTGATCTATTCCCCCTTCATAGTGTAATGGTGACAGTGTGTATGCTATGTTAGTACTCGGTTTAAATTGCAAAGATCTATTATGCTCTAAAGGTTACTTAAACATGAATACTGAATGTTGTGGTGCTTGTTAACTCCGGCATTAAGGTGCTCTTGTAGCCCTACACAACGAATGGTGTTTATTATCAAACAAGAGTATATGTAGCACAAAGGAAGAGAACTTATTTATTTATGTGATCAATGTTGAGAGTGTCCACTAGTGAAAGTAGGATCCCTAGGCCTTGTTTCCAATACTGCAAACACCGCTTACTTACTGTTCTACTGCATGTTTACTTCCTGCAATATTACCACCATCTATACCACCTGTGTTTTAATATCTCTTCGCCGAACTAGTGCACCTATACATCTGACAAGTGTATTAGGTGTGTTGGGGACACAAGAGACTTCTTGTATCGTAATTGCAGGGTTGCCTGAGAGGGATATCTTTGACCTCTACCTCCTTGAGTTCGATAAACCTTGGGTGATTCACTTAAGGGAAACTTGTTGCTGTTCTACAAACCTCTGCTCTTGGAGGCCCAACACTGTTTACAAGAATAGAAGCACACGTAGCCATTAAGTTATTTTCTGGCGCCGTTGCCGGGGACGAATCAAGACACTCCATCAAGCCCGTCAACCACCATCAAACCTCCCACGTCAACCACACGCCAGTTGTGGACATCAAGCTATTTTCTGGCGCCGTTGCCGGGGAGGTAAGGTAAAAGGCACTCACACTCCGGTCCCAGGTAACTAAGTTATTTTCTGGTGCCGTTGTAAGTGCTCGAAGCTATCTCCTTTAGATTCTGCAATTGCGTCTTTTTGTTTCTTGTTCACTAGTTAGGCATAATGGAAAGCAACTATGAGCTTTTTAAGCTATTTCCTGAGTTAAGACATGGATTGTTTGCTGCGAAAATTAAAAAACCTATGGAATCTTATTTGCATGCTAGTAGCAATGATATTAGTATGAACGCTTTGAACACCATTGTTGCTAATGATATGGAAAATTCTAAGCTTGGGGAAGCTGGTTTTGATGAGCATGACATTTTTAGTCCCCCAAGCATTGAGGAGAAAATTTACTTTGATGATACTTTGCCTCCTATTTACGATGATTATTATGATAGTGGTCTTTTGGTGCCGCCTACTATGGAGAGTAAATTTTATTATGATTATACTATGCCTCCTACACTTGATGAGAATGATAATGATAGCTACTTTGTTGAATTTGCTCCCACTACAATTAATAAGAATGACTATGCTTATGTTGGGAGTAGTAATTATTTTATGCATGAGAATAAGAATGCTTCATGTGATAGTTATATTGTTGAGTTTGTTCATGATGCTACTGAAAATCTTTATGAGAGAGGAAAATATGGTGGTAGAAATTTTCATGTTACTAAAACACCTCTCTACATGCTGAGAATCTTGAAGTTACTCGTGTTTTATCTTCCTACGCTTGTCACTTTGTTCTTCATGAATTTATTTGTGTACAAGATTCCTTTTCATAGGAAGTGGGTTAGGCTTAAATATGTTTTGAATTTGCTTCTTGATGCTCTCTTTTGCTTCAACTCTTATTTCTTGCGAGTGCATCATTAAAATTGCTGAGCCCATCTTAATGGCTATAAAGAAAGCACTTCTTGGGAGATAACCCATGTGTTTATTTTACTACAGTAATTTTTGTTTTATATTTGGGTCTTGGAAGTTGTTACTACTGTAGAAACCTCTCCTTATCTTTATTTTATTGCATTGTTGTGCCAAGTAAAGTCTTTGATAGTAGAGTTGATACTAGATTTGGATTACTGCGCAGAAACAGATTTCTTACTGTCACGAAATTGAGCAGCACCGTCTGTAGATAACTCAGAAAATTCTGCCAAATTTACGTGCGTGATCCTCAGATATGTACGCAACTTTCATTCAATTTGAGCTTTTTCATCTGAGCAAGTTAAGTGCCTCTGTAAAATTCGTCTTTACGGACTGTTCTGTTTTGACAGATTCTGCCTTTTATTTCGCATTGCCTCTTTTACTGTGTTGAGTGGATTTCTTTGTTCCATTAACTTCCAGTAGCTTTGTGCAATGTCCAGAAGTGTTAAGAATGATTGTGTCACCTCTGAACATGTGAATTTTTGATTATGCACTAACCCTCTAATGAGTTTGTTTTGAGTTTGGTGTGGAGGAAGTTTTCAAGGGTCAAGAGAAGAGGATGATATACTATGATCAAGAAGAGTGAAAAGTCTAAGCTTGGGGATGCCCCCGTGGTTCATCCCTGCATATTTCAAGAAGACTCAAGCATCTAAGCTTGGGGATGCCCAAGGCATCTGATGTCTACGGGTGCTTCTATTCTTGTAGAAAGTGTTGGGCCTCCAAGAGCAGAGGTTTGTAGAACAGCAGCAAGTTTCCCTTAAGTGGATCACCCAAGGTTTATCGAACTCAGGGAGGAAGAGGTCAAAGATATCCCTCTCATGCAACCCTGCAACCACAAAGCAAGAAGTCTCTTGTGTCCCCAACACACCTAATAGGTGCACTAGTTCGGCGAAGAGATAGTGAAATACAAGTGGTATGAATGAATATGAGCAGTAGTACGGCGCCAGAAAAGTGCTTGCTGGCGTGCAGTTGATGGTAGTAATATTGCAGGAAGTAAAGATGCAGTAAACAAGAAACAAGCAGCGATAGCAGTATTTAGGAACAAGGCCTAGGGATCATACTTTCACTAGTGGACACTCTCAACATTGATCACATAACAGAATAAATAGATAGATGCTAGACTCTACACCCTCTTGTTGGATGATGAACACCACTAACTGTGTAGGATTACACGAACCCTCAATGCCGGAGTTAACAAGCTCCACAATATTCAATGTTCATGTTTAAGTAACATTAGAGTGCATGACAGATCAACATAACCAAACCAAGTACTAACATAGCATGCACACTGTCACCTTCACACTACGAAAGGAGGCATAGATCACATCAATACCATCATAGCAATAGTTAACTTCATAATCTATAAGAGATCACAATCATAGCCTACGCCAAGTACTACACGATGCACACACTGTCACCATTACACCGTGCAGGAGGAATAAACTACTTTAATAACATCACTAGAGTAGCACACAGATAAATTGTGATACAAAACACATTGCAATCATAAAGAGATATAAATAAGCACTTCACTATGCCATTCATAACAGTGAATAAGTATTCTGTGAAATATAGCCTAAGAGACCCACACGGTGCACACACTGTCACCTTTACACACGTGGGACAAGGAGTCTCTGGAGATCACATAAGTAAAATCCACTTGACTAGCATAATGACATCTAGATTACAAGCATCATCATATGAATCTCAATCATGTACGGCAGCTCATGAGATTATTGTATTGAAGCACATAGGAGAGAGATGAACCACATAGCTACCGGTACAGCCCCGAGCCTCGATGGAGAACTACTCCCTCCTCATGGGAGACAGCAGCGTTGATGAAGATGGCGGTGGTGTTGATGGAGAAGCCTTCCGGGGGCACTTCCCCGTCCCGGCGGCGTGCCGGAACAGAGACTCCTGTCCCCCAGATCTTGGCTTCGCGATGGCGGCGGCTCTGGAAGGTCTCTCGTACCGTGGTTTTTTCGTTATCGTGTTTTAGGTCAGGGACCTTTAAATAGGCGAAGAGGCGGAGTCGGAAGGCTGACGAGGCGACGACACAACAGGGGGGCGCGGGCCCCCCCTTGGCCGCGCCGGCCTACTGTTTGGTGGGCCTGTGGCCCCCCTCTGGCGGCTCTCGGGTGTTCTGGAAGCTTCGTGGAAAAATAGGATGCTGGACATTGATTTCGTCCGATTCCGAGAATATTTCCTTACTAGGATTTCTGAAACCAAAAACAGCAGAAAACAGGAACTTGCCCTTCGGCATCTCGTCAATAGGTTAGTTCCGGAAAACGCATAATAATGACATATAATGTGTATAAAACATGTAGGTATCATCAATAATGTGGCATGGAACATAAGAAATTATAGATACGTTTGAGACGTATCAAGCATCCCCAAGCTTAGTTCCTACTCGTCCTCGAGTAGGTAAACGATAACAATGATAATTTCTTAAGTGACATGCCATCATAACCTTGATCATACTATTGTAAGCATATGTAATGAATGCAGCGATCAAAACAATGGTAATGTCATGAGTAAACAAATGAATCATAAAGCAAAGACTTTTCATGAATAGTACTTTCAAGACAAGCATCAATAAGTCTTGCATAAGAGTTAACTCATAAAGCAATAAATCAAAGTAAAGGTATTGAAGCAACACAAAGGAAGATTAAGTTTCAGCGGTTGCTTTCAACTTATAACATGTATATCTCATGGATATTGTCAATGTAAAGTAATATAACAAGTGCAATATGCAAGTATGTAGGAATCAATGCACAGTTCACACAAGTGTTTGCTTCTTGAGGTGGAAAGAGATAGGTGAACTGACTCAACATAAAAGTAAAAGAAAGGCCCTTCGCAGAGGGAAGCATTTGATTTCTATATTTGTGCTAGAGCTTTTATTTTGAAAACATAAAGAGAGCATAAAAAGTAAAGTTTTGAGAGGTGTTTGTTGTTGTCAACGAATGGTAGTGGGCACTCTAACCCCCTTGCCAGACAGACTTTCAAAGAGCGGCTCCCATGAATTTTTATTTTTGGGTGGCACTCCTTCCAACCTTGCTTTCACAAACCATGGCTAACCGAATCCTCGGGTGCCTGCCAACAATCTCATACCACGAAGGAGTGCCTTTTTATTTTAGTTTTATTATGATGACACTCCTCCCCACCTTTGCTTTCTCAAGCCATGGCTAACCGAATCCTTCGGGTGCCGTCCAACAATCACATACCATGGAGGAGTGTCTATTTTTGTTAATTAATTTGGGACTGGGAATCCCATTGCCAGCTCTTTTTGCAAAGTTATTGGATAAGCGGATGAAGCCACTAGTCCATTGGTGAAAGTTGCCCAACAAGATTGAAAGATAAACACCACATACTTCCTCATGAGCTATAAAACATTGACACAAATAAGAAGTAATAACTTTTGAATTGTTTAAAGATAGCACTCAAGCAATTTACTTTAGAATGGCGGAGAAATACCATGTAGTAGGTAGGTATGGTGGACACAAATGGCATAGTGGTTGGCTCAAGGATTTTGGATGCATGAGAAGTATTCCCTCTCGATACAAGGTTTAGGCTAGCAAGGTTTATTTGAAACAAACACAAGGATGAACCGGTGCAGCAAAACTCACATAAAAGACATATTGTAAACATTATAAGACCATACACCGTCTTCCTTGTTGTTCAAACTCTTTACTAGAAATTATCTAGACCTTAGAGAGACCAATTATGCAAACCAAATTTTAGCAAGCTCTATGTATTTCTTCATTAATGGGTGCAAAGTATATGATGCAAGAGCTTAAACATGAGCACAACAATTGCCAAGTATCACATTATCCAAGACATTTTACCAATTACTACATGCAGCATTTCCCGTTTCCAACCATATAACAATTAACGAAGCAGTTTCAACCTTCGCCATGAACATTAAAAGCTAAGAACACATGTGTTCATACGAACCAGTGGAGCGTTCTCTCTCCCACACAAGGATGAACTTATTCAAACAAAGCAAAAACAAAAAGACGCTCCAAGTAAAGTACATAAGATGTGACCGAATAAAAATATAGTTTCAAGAAAAGAAACCTGATAAGTTTGTCGATGAAGAAGGGGATGCCTTGGGCATCCCCAAGCTTAGATGCTTGAGTCTTCTTGAAATATGCAGGGATGAACCACGGGGGCATCCCCAAGCTTAGACTTTTCACTCTTCTTGATCATAGTATATCATCCTCCTCTCTTGACCCTTGAAAACTTCCTCCACACCAAACTTTAAGCAAACTCACTAGAGGGTTAGTGCACAATCAAAAATTCACATGTTCAGAGGTAACACAATCATTCTTAACACTTCTGGACATTGCACAAAACTTCTGAAAGTTAATGGAACAAAGGAACTCATTCAACTTAACAAAAGCGGCAATGCGAAATAAAAGGCAGAATCTGTCAAAAACAGAACAGTCCGTAAAGACGAACCTGGAAGGGGCACTTAACTTGCTCAAACGGAAAAACTCAAAACTAATGAAAGTTGCGTACATATCTGAGGATCACACACGTAAATTTGCAGATTTTTTTGATTTTTTTACAGAGACTTCTGCGCGAATTCGTGACAGACAGCAATGCTGTTTCTGCGCAGCAATCCAAATCTAGCATCAACTTTACCATAGAGACTTTACTTGGCACAAAAACATGATAAGGAGAGGTTGCTACAGTAGTAAACAACTTCCAAGACTTAACAAAACAAAAATTGCTGTAGTAAAATAAACACATGGGTTATCTCCCAAGAAGTTCTTTCTTTATAGCCATTAAGATGGGCTCAGTAATTTCAATGATGCACTTTCAAGAAATAGTAGAAGCAAAAGAGAGCATCAAAAAGCAAATTCAAAACACATTTAAGTCTAACATGCTTCCTATGCATAGGAATCTTGTAAATAAATAAGTTCATGAAGAGCAAAGTAACAAGCATAGGAAGATAAAACACGAGTAACTTCAAAATTTCAGCATATAGAGAGGTGTTTTAGTAACACGAAAATTTCTACAACCATATTTTCCTCTCTCATAATAATTTTCAGAGGTATCATGAACAAACTCAACAATATAAGTATCACATAAAGCATTCTTATTCACATGCATAAAAGTATCATTACTCTCCACATAAGCATAATCAATTTTATTAGATGTAGTGGGAGCAAATTTAACAAAGTAGCTATCATTATTATTCTCATCATCAAATATAGGAGGCATATTGTAATCATAATTAAACTTATCCTCCATAGTAGGCGGCACCAAAAGACCAATATCATTATAATCATCATAAATAGGAGGCAAAGTATCATCAAAGTAAATTTTCTCCTCAATGCTTGGGGGACTAAAAATATCATGCTCATCAAAGCCAGCTTCCCCAAGCTTAGAATTTTCCATATCATTAGCAACAATGGTGTTCAAAGCGTTCATACTAATGTGTTCCATAGGTTTTTTAATTTTCGCATCAAACCATCCATGTCTTAAATCAGGAAATAGAATAAGAAGCTCATTGTTGTCCATTATGCCTAACTAGTGTCAACAAGAAACAAAAAGATGCAATTGCAGAATCTAAAGGAGATAGCTTCGAGCACTTACAACGGCAACAGAAAATAACTTAGTTACCTGGGACCGGAGTGTGAGTGCCTTTTACCTTTCCTCCCCGGCAACGGCGCCAGAAAATAGCTTGATGTCTACGGGTGCTTCTATTCTTGTAGACAGTGTTGGGCCTCCAAGAGCAGAGGTTTGTAGAACAGCAGCAAGTTTCCCTTAAGTGGATCACCCAAGGTTTATCGAACTCAGGGAGGAAGAGGTCAAAGATATCCCTCTCATGCAACCCTGCAACCACAAAGCAAGAAGTCTCTTGTGTCCCCAACACACCTAATAGGTGCACTAGTTCGGCGAAGAGATAGTGAAATACAAGTGGTATGAATGAATATGAGCAGTAGTACGGCGCCATAAAAGTGCTTGCTGGCGTGCAGTTGATGGTAGTAATATTGCAGGAAGTAAAGATGCAGTAAAACAGTAAACAAGCAGCGATAGCAGTATTTAGGAACAAGGCCTAGGGATCATACTTTCACTAGTGGACACTCTCAACATTGATCACATAACAGAATAAATAGATAGATGCTAGACTCTACACCCTCTTGTTGGATGATGAACACCACTAACTGTGTAGGATTACACGAACCCTCAATGCCGGAGTTAACAAGCTCCACAATATTCAATGTTCATGTTTAAGTAACCTTAGAGTGCATGACAGATCAACATAACCAAACCAAGTACTAACATAGCATGCACACTGTTGGGGGGATAACCCCCGGTATGCCAAAGGCATGCCAAACCGGATGGTTTGAGCCATCGAGATACCGGTTTAATGTTCTTGCCGGAAGCCTAGTAGGAATCCGGAAGAGCAAGGCTAAGCCGGTATCCCCAAAGGGGTATGCCGGGACCCGGTATAAAAGATACCGGAAAGGGGAGCCTGTCGGCAGGACTGGTCAAAGATTCTCTTCAGAGCAAGAAGACAAGGATGAGCTAAGCCAAGTAACTTTATTCAGAGCCCTGGCGCCAAAGAGAGAGGTGACGGAGAAAGAAGCCGGGGGACGTCAGCTTCTATGATAAAAGAAGGCCCCGGTGTCATCTGTGATTAAAGTAGCTTTGTACAGTAGCCAGTTAAAGCAGCTTTGTACAGTAACTCTGTAAAGTAGTTTGTCCAGTCAAAGATGCCATTAGGGTTTCTTGCAGTGTAAGCCACCCTTTCCCCTATATAAGGAGAGGGGGCAGCCCATCTTCAATGGCAAGCATGTACGCGTGTATGCAGGAAGGCAGAGCCTGTAACTTGTGTGAATCTATGAACATGGTGATCTAGAGGGAGTTCTTCCTTGTGTCTTTCTTCTTCAACCTCTGGCCTTGGCCAAGTTCTTGAGGAAACCATCCGGAATCTCTTCCCACCTGATCGCAAACCCTCCCCCGAATCCTCTTGCGTCCATTCGGCCCCAATCTAAGCCATCCTATGGCATCTGCTCGTTCACCACGACGACAGTTGGCGCCCACCGTGGGGCATGAAGTGGCGCTTGATGGAGTTCACATTCGGGCGGGCGTTCTCGAGATCTCCGGCGAGCGTACGGTGTCCGCGTTGGTGCAGAGCATCTACGCCATGGACTTCATCAACGACAACGCGGGCTGCTTCGCCAACGGCGGCGTCTTCCCCAAGAACGGCCGCATCATCGAGTTCGGCAGCCATCGCGTCTACTTCGGCACCGTCCCCGTGCGCCAGCGCCTCTCGCCGGTGCTGGTGGCATCGGACCCGCCAAGATGGCTCTGTGCTGGCCGCGCCGCCGGCAGCGTCGAGGTAATGATGACCGGTGTGGCTGGTGCAGGAAAGGAGGTTGCGGCTGAAGGTGCCGGTCGCGCGGTTTCGACCCGTGCGGCTAAGCCACCGCTGGAGCGCGGCGCAGGCGCAGCGGGAGCATCATCCGCGCCACTGGAGACACCGCTCCAGGCGGCGATGAACGTCCTCGCCACCCCCATCGCGCAGAACATCGATCCGGCAGCGGCTCAGGCGGAGCTGGAGGCGCAGCGCCAGAAGATGCTGGAGAGCGGCAAGGACATCGTCAGGGCGCAGCGCGAGCTGAACCTAACCGTACGTGAGTATAACGCTGCCCATGGCTTTGCTTCTGTTAGCGCGCATGCTGCTAGGATGCCGGAAAACCGGCTAAAAGCTCGCAACCTAGATCAAGATTTGCGCAAAGAGATTCTTACCGGCAAGAGCGCCTCCGCATCTGTTAGCATCGTGGAAAAGCCTAAGTATAGCAGCCCGGATAAAACTATAAAAGCTGCTAAGGCCGCTGTAGAGCTGTGCGAGTCGCTTTCCGGAGAGGCTTTGGTAAAGCAGCAGGAGCGTGTTAGAGAGCTGCTGGAAACCATTGAGCAGCAAAATGCTGAGCAGCTGGCTAAGCTGAACAAGGCAGCGGCCTCAAAATCCGCGCGTTCAACAAAGAATGCCGGTAGCAAATCCCATGGGCAGGCTTCGTCCCCCCATCCGGATAGAAGGAGAGAAAAAGAAGTGAATGCGCAGCAGATGACTGTGTACGATCCGGTTCTTGCCGGAAAGCAACAAGCCGGGCAACACGATGCCGGAAGAAAAAGCCAAGGGGCAGAGCGAGGCTACGCCAGAGGCTATGCCGGAAACAATCATACCGGTAGATATGAGACCGGGCAAAACTATCGAGCTGCAAGGGCAGCGTACGAGGAGGAGGAAATAGATCCCCCAAGGTATCGGCAGGCAAGGGCCGCGGTACCGGAATGTCACGATGAAGCCGATTCCACGAGACCGGCAGCATACCGGAACCCATTGGGAGAACGCCTGGGAGAGAGATACTTACCGGAACGGGATGCGAGGCACCGTCTGGATAGAGTATACTTGTCAGAAATGATCGAGGAGGAAGGTCCGCCAGGTCCAAAGTGTTTTGGCCCAAGGATCATGAAAGAAAAACCACCAGTTCGCAACTTTATGTTGCCCCGTGACACAAAGACGTATGACGGCACCACGAAGCCGGAAGATTGGCTCGCGGATTACGTGACCGCGGTATACGTTGCAGGCGGTGGAGGAACCGTAGCAGAGGAGGAAACCGGCGTTGGGCCGTGAGGATCATACCATCGTTTTTGGTTGGACCGGCAAGAATCTGGCTAAACAACTTGCCGGCAGGAAGCATAAATGGCTGGCTGGATTTTGAGGAGGCCTTTGTGAGCAATTTCAGCAGCACCTATCAGAGGCCAAACAGGCCGCAGCAACTTGCTCTGTGCGTGCAGCGCCCGAACGAAACAGACCGGGATTATCGGGCCCGGTGGAACACCACAAGGAACTCTGTGAGGGGGTGATCGAGGCACAAGCCATTGCTTGGTTTAGCGGTGGATGCAGAAGAGGTTCACCGTTGTGGCAAAAGTTGCAGCGCAACATGCCGACAACGTTGGCAGAGATGATACGTGTGGCGGATAGCTATGCGTTGGGAGACCCAACGCAACCGGCAGCAACCGGAGCCGAACAGCTGCGCCACGAACAACACCGGACAACCGGAATAACAAAAGAAGGGAAGATTTTCCGGATCGAAGGTACGGTCCGCAGCAAGTTGCTCTTGTGCAGGAAAACTTTGAGGCCAGCGACAGCCGAGGCAAAAAACCGGATCGCAGCCATGGGCAGGTCCTAAGAAACAATGGGTGGAAAAGAAACCCTGGGTCCGTAAGAAGAACCGGCAAGAACCCGCGAAATACACCATGGAAGCTGCCATGGATCAACCTTGCCGGTGGCACACGCCGAATCCGGCACATCCGTCAAACCATCTGACGAAGGATTGTACCTGGACCAAGTACTTGATGCAAAAAGGAACGGTGAAAGATGCGCGGCCACCGCAAGACATGCCGCGGCAGCAACAACAGCTACCGCCACCACCACCACTTACCGGGCAAACGCCTTACCGGTGCAGCCAAACCGGCAGCAGTACCAGCAAGTTAACCGGTGGAGCAAAATGATAACCAGCCACCTCCACCGGCACCTTTAGGCCGGAATGTTTACGAAGATCCGCATCTGTGCTGTGTTGTCTTTGTCACCGAGCCAACAGACCGGCAAAGTGTACACCGGCGCTCCATGGAGGTCAATCTCGTGATGCCGGCAGTTCCCAAGTACATGATGTGGTCCAATCAGGAAATTACCTGGTCATCCAAGGATCACCCAAAGATCATGCCGAATCCGGGTGGATATGCTCTTGTTGTGGACCCGATCATGAAAGGGCCGCAAACTCGAGTGAAGTTCAGCAAGGTGCTGATAGACAATGGCAGTAGCATCAACATCATGTACAAGCACACCATGCAAACGCTGGGCATAACAGAAAACATGCTTCAGCCAACGCGCACAACGTTCCATGGGATCGTCCCTGGCTTGTCCCGTGCCCCGATAGGAAAAGTTCGGGTGGACGTGGCATTTGGAGGACGTGACAATTGCCGGGTGGAAAATCTGGAGTTTGAGGTGGTGGATCCGGACAGTCCCTACCATGCATTGCTGGGGAGACCGGCGTTGGCTGCTTTCATGGCCACCACTCATACGGCTTACCTCAAGATGAAGATGCCGGCACCTCGTGGGCCATTGACTCGTGGTGGGAAACTATAAGATCTCACCGGAAATCGCATCTGCCGGATCAAACCTAGCAGAATCGCTGGTGATCGCGGAGGAAAAGAAAAGAATGCAGACAGCTGTTGCGCTGGCTCAATCCTCACAAATGAGTTTGGCGGCAATGAGTGAAAACATGGGCACACCGGCATTCAAGCCAACCAATGAAACAAAGAACATTGTGCTGGATCCGGCTTACCCAGAGCGCACCGTTCGTATCGGCGCCGGCCTTGATCAAGCATAGGAAAGCGCGCTCGTCGCCTTCCTCCGTGAGAATCGGAATATCTTTGCCTGGTCAATCGATGATTTGGTAGGTGTTCCGAGGGAGCTGGCTGAGCACTCTCTAAACGTCCGGAAAGATGCCAAGCCGGTGCGGCAACCATCGCGTCGGTTCGCTGAAGACAGAAGAAAGATCATAGGAGAAGAAGTAACCAAGCTGCTTGTTGCTGGATTCATTGTGGAGGTCACGCACACAGAGTGGCTGGCCAATCCGGTAATGGTTGAAAAGAAGAAAGATGAGAACCTGGAGGCAAAAGCTCCGAAGGTGTGGCGCATGTGCATCGACTACACCAACCTGAACAAGGCTTGCCCAAGAGATCCTTTTCCTTTGCCACGAATCGATCAAGTGATTGATTCAACCGCCGGGTGTGAGTTGTTGTCCTTCCTGGATGCCTATTCCGGTTTCCACCAAATTCCCTTAAAAAGGAAGATCAAATAAAAACTGCGTTCATTACCCCGCACGGGGCTTATTGCTATGTCACTATGCCTTTTGGGTTGCGCAACGCTGGTGCAACGTACCAGCGCTGTATGCAAAAATGCTTGTTTAATCAAATTGGAAAAAATGTGCAAGTCTATGTGGATGACATCGTGATAAAAACTAAGGTAAAAAACACTTTAATCGATGACATCCGGCAAACATTCGATAACCTAAGGCGGTTCCGGATGAAACTCAATCCGGCAAAATGTACCTTTGGTGTCCCCGCCGGCAAGCTGCTCGGTTTCCTGGTTTCAAGCCGGGGGCATAGAGGTTAATCCGGTAAAGATCCGGGCGATAGAAAGAATGGCTATCCCTCGAGAGTTAAAAGAAGTCCAAAAGTTTACCGGAAGCATGGCATAGCTGAGCCGGTTTGTAAGCAGGTTGGGAGAAAAAGCTCGCCACTCTATGCTCTCATGAAGAAATCCGACACGTTCGTCCGGACCCTCGTGCAGACGCAGCGTTTAAGGAGCTAAAAACGATGCTAGCCACAGCACCCAGACTGGCTTCACCTCTAGAAAGGGAGCCTATGCTGTTATACATAGCAGCAACAACCCGGGTTGTGAGTGTAGTGGTTGTGGTTGAAAGAGAAGAGGAAGAAAAAACCGTCCAGAGGCCGGTATACTACTTGAGCGAGGTGCTCTCCCTCTCAAAACAAAACTACCCTCACTTCCAGAAAATGACTTATGGCGTGTACATGGCCGCCACAAAACTCAAGCACTACTTTGAGGAGCACCCCATGAAGGTGGTGAGTGAAGCACCAATTTCCGACATCATGTGCAACAAAGATGCCAGCGGCCGGATTGCAAAATGGGCGATCCAGATATCACCGTACGTGCCGGTATATGAAAGAAGAGATGCCATAAAATCACAGGCTTTGGCTGATTTCCTTGTTGATTGGGCGGAGATGCAATACAAACCGCCAGATCAGAGGATAGAATACTGGAAGATGCACTTTGATGGATCTAAGCTCAAGGAAGGTCTAGGTGCCGGTGTGGTGCTTACTTCACCAAAAGGAGACCACCTCCGGTATGTTTTGCAAGTACATTTTAGGGCATCGAACAATGTCGCTGAATATGAAGCTTTGATCCATGGGCTTAAGGTCGCAAAAGAGATCGGTGCACACCGGATCATTTGCTATGGCGATTCAGACCTTGTGGTACAGCAGTGCTCAGGAGATTGGGATGCAAAAGACGCCAACATGGCCTCGTACCGGTTTCACGTGCAAAAGATTGCCGGATTCTTCGAAGGATGTGAGTTTCACCATGTGCCGCGAGCAGAAAATGAAGCCGCGGATGCTTTGTCCAAGTTGGGCTCATCTAGGCAAGAAATTCCTCCCGGAATAGCTTTGGCTCACCTAAGAGTGCCATCGATCAAGCCGAGCCCGGAATCAGAATCAATTTTTGTACCAGAGTCACACCTAGTACCCATGGATATCGATGAAGGGAACCCGGGGACTGCTCCGGTAGGCTCGGGGACTGCTGTACCCATACCGGAAGAAACGATGCTGGTAGATAGCATGGAGATAGATGCACCGGTGTTTTTGGTTCGAGAAATACCATCATGGGTTAAACCTATTAAGGAATTCCTGATCAGCGGCACCTTGCCGGCTGACGAAAATGAATCAAGGAGGATACAAAGAAGGTCCAAAGCTTACACATTCATCAATGGTGAGGTGTACAAAAGAAGCGTTACCGGTGTCCTTCAAAGATGTGTGGAACCGGAGGAAGGAAAAGAAATGCTTGAGGAAATTCACCAAGGAGAATGTGGGCATCATGCTTCATCAAGGGCTTTGGTAGCAAAAGTATTCCGGCATGGGTTCTATTGGCCCACTGCTTTGGAGGACGCTGAGGATTTGGTAAGAAAATGCAACGGCTGCCAGAGGTACGCCAAGCAAAACCATACCCCAGCATCCGGTTTAAAGACAATACCGCTAACATGGCCATTCGCTGTTTGGTGCCTTGACATGGTTGGACCATTCAAAACTGCAAGAAGCAGCATGACTCACATCTTGGTCATGGTGGATAAGTTCACCAAGTGGCTGGAAGTAAAACCTATCGCAAAGTGTGATGGGCATACAGCTGTGAAATTCTTGAAAGATGTCATTTTGCGGTATGGATACCCGCACAAAGCATCATCGCGATAACGGAACCAACTTTGCTCAAGGTGAGTTCAAAAGGTTCTGTGAAGAAAAGAACATCCGGTTGGATTTGTGCTCAGTGGCACATCCACAGGGCAATGGCCAAGTAGAAAGAATGAATGCCTTGGTGCTTTCCGGTATCAAGCCTAGACTCATTGATGCGGTGGAAAAGTCACCGGGATGTTGGCTCGATGAGCTACCATCAGTACTGTGGAGTATAAGAACAACTCCAAACCGGTCTACCGGATACACTCCCTTCTTCATGGTTTATGGAGCAGAAGCGGTGATACCAACCGATATCATCCATGATTCACCAAGGGTACAGCTCTATACTGAGCAAGAGGTCAAAGAGGCCAGAGAAAACGATGTGGACTTGCTAGAAGAAGCAAGAGAGCTGGCTTTGGCAAGAACAGCCATTTACCAGCAAAACCTAAGACGCTATCATAACCGGAAGGTTAACCCAAGAGTTTTCCGGGAAGGAGATCTTGTACTTCGCCTGGTGCAGCGCACTGAAGGCCGGCATAAGCTTTTGCCACCGTGGGAAGGTCCCTTCATTGTAAGCAAGGTGCTTCACAATGATGCATACTACTTGATAGATGCACAGGAATGGAAGAAAGGAAAGGCGGACAGGTCCGGCGAGGAGAGCAAGCGTCCATGGAACGTAGCTCATTGCGTCCTTTCTACTCTTGAAGTGGTGGTGTAAGAAGTTCCTTTTTGTACCTTATATGCTATGAATAAAAGATGCCGGAACCTTGAGTGAATCTCGGGGACTACCCCAACTTAAGTTGCATGTAACTTGTCTATTTTTTCAGTTTACCGGTTGCTTATTGAATGTTTTTTCTTTCCGGTTTAGTAGTGTGCTAAATCCTACCGGAGTCTTCGACTCTGCTGCTGTCCGCAAACCGGCTTCATGGCAAGCAAGATAAACCGGTAGGGGATAAGCACATGAACTGCGAAAAGGGAGAGCAGGAAAGAACAATCTGAAAAATTTAATTAACCCCGGTTAAACCGGTTTTTTGCAAAATTTCAAAGTTATTTCTAAGTTCAAGAAGATGCTTGTTTGGTGAAAGAACCTTGTGCTCATACGCCAAAGAACGCCCAGAGAAGGCAGGCAGAGCCAAGGCAAAAGAACCAAGTATGCATCAAATTGGATGCGGAAGCAATTGAGAAATCTTTGCAGTGCAGGATAAAAGCGGAACCAAAAGCAAAATATGCTAAGGCAAACTCATAAGTACTTAGCTACCGGTATAACTTACCGGCAGGAAATGTTGTAGCACAACCACAGGCAAACTTAAGTTTTACATCATAAGCCCCGGCATTCCGGGGCAGAATTTAACAGATATTGTCTTAAAGCAACAGGACAAACAGATATAATGAGCAAACACTTCAAAGGAAATCATCATGCAGCAGGGGCTTCCGGAGGAGCATCGCCGGCACCAGCATCGCCCAGGATCTCTTCTTCGGCTTCACCCTCCTCCTCGTCGAGATAATCCGTGACGCCAGGAGGGGGAGGGATGAAGGTGCGCATGTCGGCATACTCCGCGATGCGGTACGCGCGATCCTGCCGCTTGGCGGAGAGGATCGGGTCCAGATCCGTTTCTGCGCCTTTGCGCACGCCAGTAAGGGCGTCCAGATTGAGCTCCGGGTACCAGGAGCAGGCGACGCGGAGGGCGGAGTCCGCTCCAGCGCGGGCAGCAGAGCACTGCCACTCGCGGATCCTCCTGCCGGCACCTTTCAGATGGTCGTTGATGAGGGAGAAGGTGTCCGGCACCTCCTCGCCAGGCCATAAAGTCCTGTATAGCTGGGTAGCTACATCAGGGATGTCCGAAAGATTGCTATGCAGCGCATATGGGACACCCGCGCGTTAAGCGCGACCAGATGGTCCTTGGGCGTCCATGGCACGGTAAGATCCGCTTGGCCTTTGTCCTTGCGCTGCGCGTCGACCTTCTTGACGGCATACCTCTGCGAGTCCGGAAAGAGGCCTGTGCAAAGAAAGAAAAAGCTTAAGGAAAAGAGTCCGGAAGAAAAAGAGACCGGAAGAAAAAGAGACCGGAAGAAAAAGAGACCGGAAGAAAAAGAGACCGGAGAGAAAAGAATCCGGAAGAAGAGAGACCGGACGGAAAGATAGCGGAAACAAAAATGGGGTCGAAGGAAAAAAGGCTCGTATGCAGTAGTCAAAGTGTAAAAGAAAACAACTTACGGAGGGCAAGTGTGTCGGTCTGCAGGATCAGCTGATCGCACTCCTTGTGCCCCTCCTCCAGCCGCGCGGCCTTCTCAACGGCACCCTTCCGGGCCTTGGTCATCTCCTCCAGCTCTGCCCGCAACACCACAGTGGCATTGCAGGCATTCTCCAGAGCCTCGTCCAACTTGGCCGCTGCGGTCACTTCAGCGGCCTTGAGGGCCTTGGCGTGGTCAAGCCCCAGCTGAATCAACTGAGACTTGAGCTCCTGGTAGCTGGTCTTGAGGGCGTTTAGCTCCTCCTGGTGCTGCCGGCTGAGCTCATCCTTCTCCCCTCAGAACCGGAAAAATGAGTGTTAGCAAGGTTACACTAGTAAAACTGAAAAGAAACCAAGTTCAAAGGAGAAAGGAAAAAATAGTACGTTGGGCCGTGGCGAGCTGCTCCTTGAGAGCATCGATGGAAGCTTCCGGGATCACTGTTGAACAGAAATTGTAAGTGTCACAAGGAAAAAAGGTTTCCGGTAGCAAAGATGCCGGTAGAATAAAAAACTCACCTTGGCACTTGTCGTGTGCCTCAGCGAGCTCCCGGTGCTCCCATAAAAGCTCCTCGAAGAGGGCCTTCCGAGTGTCAGCGGTGACCTGTTCAAGAAAAAGAAGAAATGAGTTAAGATTTGCGCTAAGAACAAAGTTCTTAACCCGAAACTCGGGGACTGGCAGCGCCGGTTTTCCGCGTTTTTAAGATAAAGTTTTGCGCTAAGAACAAAGTTCTTAACCCGAAACTCGGGGACTGGCAGTGCCGGTTTTGCGCGTTTCTAAAGTAAATTATGTGTTAAGGAGAAGATGTTTAACCCGAAACTCGGGGACTGGCAGTGCCGGTTTCACGCTAAAAACTTAAGTTAAGTTTTGCGCTAAGAGCTGCGCTCTCACCACAAAACTCGGGACCGGGAAGATAGACAAGAGAGAAACCGGCATGAAACTAAGGAAAAGATAAAGCAGAACCGGAAACAAAGAAACCGGCAAAGGTTGAAAGTTAATAGAACATACCGTCGATTGTTCGTGGAATCGTACCACGCGCTGTCAAGCTCTTTTACGGCAGCCCGGAGCCGCATGAAGTGCTCCTCAGAACACCGATCCCCGACAGGATCAGGTGCCGGCAGCCGATCCTTGCCCATGCCGCGGGTCGCCGGAGTGATGTCCGCGGCGTTCCACTTTTGGGCATACGGCAGGAGGTGCCCCAGGTCCCGGCCTTGGCGCTGGAACTCCGTAATACGGCCGAGGAGGCCGGTGGCCTTCATGCTGGCGCTTTTGGCAGCCTTGGAGACGTGCAGCACCAAGGGCTGCTGGCCGCCCGAAGGGGCGCTGGAGGCCGTCGCCTTCCCCTTGATGAGCTTGGAGGGCTTGGGCGGCGGCGCGGTAGAAGAGGCCCCGGAAGTCTTAGCCGGCGGCGCGCCAGGAGCGGCCTTGGAGGGCTGGGCGCGAGGAGTCTCAGGCGGAGGCATGAGGATGGTGCGTGGAGAAGGGGGAGCACTAGGAGCGTCACCCGTCTTGGAGCCTTCCGGCGCGGAAGATTCCGGCGCGGAAGTTGTCTTTTCGAGGACGGGAGGAGCAAAAGGCTCCGCCCGCCCGGCAGCTTCTTCTTCTCCGGCGCCGGTGTTGCTGGCGCCGGTGTCTTGGTGTTCCGGGAGGAAGGAAAGATCCTCCTCCGTGCGGTGATCTGACAGTGAAGGGGCCGCACGCCCCGAATTTGTTGTGCCCCCCGAAAGGGAGGCAGAGGTGTTGCCGGCACCAGATGGTGCCGGGCTTGAACGAGGAGGAGGGGTTGAGGTCCTTGCGGATCCCTCAGAGCCCGATGGCCTTGGGCCAAGCTTGAGAGCGGGGCTGAGAAAAAGAAAAAAGACAAGTGGTTGAGAAGAAGCAACCGGAAAAAGAACTTAGCAAAAAGGAGGCAAGCCGGAAAATGAAATTACCCGGAAGCGGTTGGCATCGCTTTGCGCCCGTAGCGGCGCACGCCCACTTCTTTCTCCCCACGGGCTCCGTCCGGAAGCGCTTGGAGGGAGGAGCATGGCTGGAGCCGGCAGTCGATGCCGGCTGCTTGTTCTTCTGGCCCTGGGCCATGAGTTTGTCCACAAACTCAGTGCCGGCCTCGGCGCGCAGGGGCGGCACGCGCTCGTGGATCTGTGAGTTGGATATGGCTAAGAAGCAATTCGCAAGAAAGCGATAATGGCAAAGTATAAGAAGCCGGAAAAGAAAATACCTCGAGCACAACCAGCTCCTCCGGATTTTCGGTGGGCTCCGGCGGGTCCCGGCCAAGGCGCGCAGCCGGAGTCTTCCCCATCTTCAGATCCTTCCAAAAGATGTAGGGATCCGGGTCGAAGGAGTCAAAGGCACGCTTCCGGAGAGGTCCTCGCGGCTCTGCCTGGATAGAGGGGAAGCGGTCCCTGGCCTGAAACAAGGTAAAAAAGATGGTTAGCAAAAGCAGAAACTTACCGGCAAAAACAACCCCAAATTGCGCAATCTCTTACTTCTTGGGTCGGACGGTTTGAGAAACTGAGGGGAAGGAGGCCCCATTCCCACGCAAAAGGCATAGCAGTTTGACAAATCTGCTTGGCCTTGAGAACAACGTCTTTCTTGCTGAGAGCGCGGCTCGTGATCTTGGTAGGATCGCACGGGCCATACATCTCGCTCATCCTATGTGCGCGGCGCTTCGCAGGAAGCACCCGGCGCGATATGAAAGTCCGGATGATATCGTCAGAACAGATGTTGGTCTCCTTCTTCAGAGAGGCCAAGAAACGCACTACCCGGTTGGTTTCGGCGTGTTCCGTCCTTGGGTTATAGCTCCAGTTGGTTCTACTGGGGGGCCCCGCTTGATATGGAGGAAGATTGATGCGATCAGCGCGGCCGGTGTTCTTCACGTAAAAGAAAGTTCCTTGCCAGGTGCGACAAGACTCGAGGCCGGAAAGCTTAAGAAAAGTGCTCCCTTGGCGGGAGCCGACGATGCAGGAGCCGCACTGCACGGGCGGCTTGGGCTTGGGGATCTCCTTGCCCTGGACGGAGTTGATCCGCAGGTTGAAGAAACGGGCAAACGTCTCACGAGTGGGACGAATGCCGATGTAAGCCTCCATGAAGGTGGCATAACAAGAAAGATAGAAAAGGGCGTTGCCAGGAAGGTGGTGAGGTTGGAGATCGTAGAAATCCAGGAAATCCCGGAAAAAAGTAGAGGCAGGAAGGCCGAAGCCGCGCTCAAAGTGAGCGAGAAAAACAACATGCTCGTCGTCTTCCGGATCCGGTTCGATCTCGTTATCCGGAATCCGGCAGGCAACTCCTTCCGGAATCCTCCGAGACCGGTACAGCCAATCGATCTCAAACTCAGTAACGTAGGAGCCCATCCAGGCTCCGCGGGTGGTTGGGGAAGGCTCCTCGCCGGAAGATTGGCTGGAGCTGCTAGAGGCTTGACCAGAGCCACTGGCCTCTTGGCTACCGGAAGCTTGGCTAAAGCTACCGGATTCTAGGTGGCCGCCGGACTCTTGGGGGTCACCGGATTCCTGCTGGTTGCCGGAATCGGTTTCCATTGGATCTGAGGCCGTAGATTCACCGGGAGAAGGTCTACGGCGCTTGAGAGAGAGAGAAGAAGAGGATGCAGAGGAAGATCCCTCGTCAGACATCGCAAGGATGGGCGGAGAAACAGGAATCCCAAACTTCAACCCCGTGTGAAGATCTACGAGTAAGAAGAAAACCAAAGAAAAAGAGCAAATAAGAACACCAAAGGCTCAAGATCTGGAAAGCAAGCGAACGGCGAGTAAAGCAAAATCGATACAAACCTTGAGCGGCGCGGACGCTGAGGGGAGTGTTTGCTGGCGGTGGAGCGGCTCTGCGGTCGCCGGCGAGCTCCGTCGATGGCGAAGCGGAAAAGCTCGCGAAGAAGCGCAAATGCGGCGGACGCGAGGAAGGTGCTGCCAAAGAACTCCGCACGGCGAAGTTCGGCGGAGGGGCGGCGTAAGTTCGCCGGGCGCCGGAGCTTGAACGGACGACGGCGGACGGAGAGCGGCGGAGGCGCAGAGGCGTGGAGCTCTGTGCGCGAAGGAGGAGAATGCGAAGAAGATGAAGGGGAACGGGCAGTTGTGCTTATATAAGAGAGAGAAAGTGGGCAGCGAACCGCTGGGCCGCGGCGGTTCGCCTCGCGGCCCGCGACGGTTCGCACCTTGGGCCGCCACGTGGCAAACGGATACACGCGCGAAAACGGAAGCCGCACGGAGACGCACGCGGGATCCCGAAGAGGTAGTGGGATCCGCTGCGGTGCATTAAATGCGTGCGCGGGAGTCGAAGCGATGTGACAGCGGACACTGGCGCGTCAGTTACAGTGCGCGTGTCACTGACAGGCGCGGGGCCCGATATATTCTCGACTTCGCCGAGGAAGGAGCAAAGACACGTGGTGCCGGAAAAAAGAGATGCCGGAACGAGCCTTGCAAAGAGAAGAAAAGGAACAAGGGTAAAGGTGCCGGAACTAAGCTCAAGAGATGAGTGACTAAACCGGTATCTTAGAAAGATGAAAACCTGGCATGGTCTGTAGGATAGAATCCTCCAGGCTATACCAGCTTCGGGGACTAATGTTGGGGGGATAACCCCCGGTATGCCAAAGGCATGCCAAACCGGATGGTTTGAGCCATCGAGATACCGGTTTAATGTTCTTGCCGGAAGCCTAGTAGGAATCCGGAAGAGCAAGGCTAAGCCGGTATCCCCAAAGGGGTATCTTAGGGACCCGGTATAAAAGATACCGGAAAGGGGAGCCTGTCGGCAGGACTGGTCAAAGATTCTCTTCAGAGCAAGAAGACAAGGATGAGCTAAGCCAAGTAACTTTATTCAGAGCCCTGGCGCCAAAGAGAGAGGTGACGGAGAAAGAAGCCGGGGGACGTCAGCTTCTATGATAAAAGAAGGCCCCGGTGTCATCTGTGATTAAAGTAGCTTTGTACAAGAGCGCTTAAAGCAGCTTTGTACAGTAACTCTGTAAAGTAGTTTGTCCAGTCAAAGATGCCATTAGGGTTTCTTGCAGTGTAAGCCACCCTTTCCCCTATATAAGGAGAGGGGGCAGCCCATCTTCAATGGCAAGCATGTACGCGTGTATGCAGGAAGGCAGAGCCTGTAACTTGTGTGAATCTATGAACATGGTGATCTAGAGGGAGTTCTTCCTTGTGTCTTTCTTCTTCAACCTCTGGCCTTGGCCAAGTTCTTGAGGAAACCATCCGGAATCTCTTCCCACCTGATCGCAAACCCTCCCCCGAATCCTCTTGCGTCCATTCGGCCCCAATCTAAGCCATCCTATGGCATCTGCTCGTTCACCACGACGACACACACTGTCACCTTCACACTACGAAAGGAGGCATAGATCACATCAATACCATCATAGCAATAGTTAACTTCATAATCTATAAGAGATCACAATCATAGCCTACGCCAAGTACTACACGATGCACACACTGTCACCATTACACCGTGCAGGAGGAATAAACTACTTTAATAACATCACTAGAGTAGCACACAGATAAATTGTGATACAAAACACATTGCAATCATAAAGAGATATAAATAAGCACTTCACTATGCCATTCATAACAGTGAATAAGTATTCTGTGAAATATAGCCTAAGAGACCCACACGGTGCACACACTGTCACCTTTACACACGTGGGACAAGGAGTCTCTGGAGATCACATAAGTAAAATCCACTTGACTAGCATAATGACATCTAGATTACAAGCATCATCATATGAATCTCAATCATGTAAGGCAGCTCATGAGATTATTGTATTGAAGCACATAGGAGAGAGATGAACCACATAGCTACCGGTACGGCCCCGAGCCTCGATGGAGAACTACTCCCTCCTCATGGGAGACAGCAGCGTTGATGAAGATGGCGGTGGTGTTGATGGAGAAGCCTTCCGGGGGCACTTCCCCGTCCCGGCAGCGTGCCGGAACAGAGACTCCTGTCCCCCAGATCTTGGCTTCGCGATGGCGGCAGCTCTGGAAGGTTTCTCGTACCGTGGTTTTTTTGTTATCGTGTTTTAGGTCAGGGACCTTTAAATAGGCAAAGAGGCGGAGTCGGAAGGCTGACGAGGCGACGACACAACAGGGGGGCGTGGGCCCCCCCTTGGCCGCGCGGGCTACTGTTTGGTGGGCCTGTGGCTCCCCTCTGGCGGCTCTCGGGTGTTCTGGAAGCTTCGTGGAAAAATAGGATGCTGGGCATTGATTTCGTCCGATTCCGAGAATATTTCCTTACTAGGATTTCTGAAACCAAAAACAGCAGAAAACAGGAACTGGCCCTTCGGCATCTCGTCAATAGGTTAGTTCCGGAAAACGCATAATAATGACATATAATGTGTATAAAACATGTAGGTATCATCAATAATGTGGCATGGAACATAAGAAATTATAGATACGTTTGAGACGTATCAGCATCCCCTTCTTCATCGACAACTTATCAGGTCACTTCTAGTGAAACTATATTTTTATTCCGTCACATCTTATGTACTTTACTTGGAGCGTCTGTGTGCTTTTATTTTCGTTTTGTTTATGTTTGAATAAATTGGATCATACCTTGTGTGGGAGAGAGACACGCTCCGCTCGTTCATATGAACACATGTGTTCTTAGTGTTGCTTTAATGTTCACGGCGAAGGTTGAAACTGCTTCGTTCATTGTTATATGGTTGGAAACATAAAATGCTTCATGTGGTAATTGGTATATTGTCTTAAATAATTTGATACTTGGCAATTGTTGTGCTCAAATAGATCATGTTTAAGCTCTTGCATCATGTACTTTGCACCTATTAATGAAAAACTACATAGAGCTTGTTCAAATTTGGTTTGCATGATTGGTCTCTCTAAGGTCTAGATATTTTCTGGTGAAGTGTTTGAGCAACAAGGAAGACAGTGTAGAGTCTTATAATGCTTGCAATATGTTCTTATGTAAGTTTTGCTGTACCGGTTTATACTTGAGTTTGCTTCAAACAACCTTGCTAGCCTAGCCTTGTATTGAGAGGAATTCTTCTCGTGCATCCAAAATCCTTGAGCCAAAAACTATGCCATTTGTGTCCACCATACCTACCTACTACATGGTATTTTTCTGCCATTCCGAAGTAAATTGCTTGAGTGCTACCTTTAAAATTCCATTCTTTGTCTTTGCAATATATAGCTCATGGAAAAAATAGCTTAAAAACTATTATGGTATTGAATATGTACTTATGTATCTTATTTCTTATAAGTTGCTTGTTGAGCGATAACCATGTTCCTGGGGACGCCATCAACTATTTCACCTTTGTTGAATATCATGTGAGTTGCTATGCATGTTCGTCTTATCTGAAGTAAGGGTGATTTATCATGATGAAATGGTTTGAGTATGCATATTGTTAGAGAAGAACATTGAGCCGCTAACTAAAGCCATGATCCATGGTGGAAGTTTCAGTTTGGACAACAATCCTCAATCTCTTATGAGAACATTATCTGTTGTTGAATGCTTATACATTAAAGAGGAGTCCATTATCTGTTGTCTATGTTGTCCCGGTATGGATGTCTAAGTTGAGAATAATCAAAAGCGAGAAATCCAATGCGAGCTTTCTCCTTGGACCTTTGTACAGGCGGCATAGAGGTACCCCTTTGTGACACTTGGTTGAAACATATGTTATGCAATGATAATCCATGTAAATCCAAGCTAATTAGGACAAGGTGCGTGCACTATTGGTATACTATGCATGAGGCTTGCAACTTATAGGATATCTTATACATAACACATATGCTTTATTACTACCGTTGACAAAATTGTTTCTTGTTTTCAAAATAAAAGCTCTAGCACAAATACAGCAATCCATGCTTCCCTCTTCGAAGGGCCATTCTTTTACTTTATGTTGAGTCAGTTTACCTATTCTCTCTATCTTAGAAGCAAACACTTGTGTCAACTGTGTTCATTGATTCTTACATGTTTACTTATTGCACTTGTTATATTGCTTTATGTTGACAACTATCCATGAGATATACATGTTACAAGTTGAAAGCAACTGCTGAAACTTATATCTTCCTTTGTGTTGCTTCAAAACTCTCTACTAAGAATTTATTGCCTTATGAGTTAACTCCTATGCAAGTCTTATCGATGCTTGTCTTGAAAGTACTATCCATGAAAAGTATTTGCTATATGATTCAGTTGTTTAATCATCATCTTTACCATTGCTTCGAATCACTTCATTCACTTCATATGCTTTACAATAGTATTGATCAAGATTATGATAGCATGTCACTTCAGAAATTATCATTGTTATCGTTTACCTACTCGAGGGCGAGTAGGAACTAAGCTTGGGGATGCTTGATACGTCTCAAACGTATCTATAATTTCTTATGTTCCATGCTTGTTTTATGACAATGCCTACATGTTTTATACACACTTTATGCCGAAGTGCCAGTTCCTGTTTTCTGCTGTTTTTGGTTTCAGAAATCCTAGTAAGGAAATATTCTCAGAATTGGATGAAATCAACGCCCAGTATCTTATAATTCCACTAAGCTTCCAGAACACCGGAGAGGGGCCAGAGGAGAGCCACAGGCCCACGACACATGGTTGCGGCGCGGCCCAGGGGGGGCGCCCCCCTGTTGTCTGGCTGCCTCGTCAGCCCTTCGACTCCGACTCTTCGCCTATAAGAAGCCCCCTGACCTAAATCTTCGATACGAATAAGCCATGATACGAGAAAAGTTCCAGAGCCGCCGCCATCGCGAAGCCAAGATTCGGGGGACAGAAGTCTCTGTTCCGGCACGCCGCCGGGACGGGGAAGTGCCCCCGGAAGGCATCTCCATCGACACCACCGCCATCTTCATCGCTGCTGCTGTCTCCCATGATGAGGAGGGAGTAGTTCTCCCCCGAGGCTGAGAGCTCTACCGGTAGCTATGTGGTTAATCTCTCTCTCTGTACCCCAATACAATGATCTCATGAATTGCTTTGCATGATTGAAATCCATATGATGAGCTTTGTATCACTATTAGTCTATGTGCTACTCTTGTGATGTTATTAAAGTAGTCTATTCCTCCTTCATGGTGTAATGGTGACAGTGTGTGCATCGTGTAGTTCTTGGCGTAGGTTATGATCATAATCTCTTGTAGGTTATGGAGTTAATTATTACTATGATAGTATTGATGTGATCTATTCCCCCTTCATAGTGTAATGGTGACAGTGTCTATGCTATGTTAGTACTCGGTTTAAATTGCAAAGATCTATTATGCTCTAAAGGTTACTTAAACATGAATACCGAATGTTGTGGCGCTTGTTAACTCCGGCATTGAGGTGCTCTTGTAGCCGTACACAACGAATGGTGTTTATTATCAAACAAGAGTATATGTAGCACAAAGGAAGAGAACTTATTTATTTATGTGATCAATGTTGAGAGTGTCCACTAGTGAAAGTAGGATCCCTAGGCCTTGTTTCCAATACTGCAAACACCGCTTACTTACTGTTATACTGCATGTTTACTTCCTGCAATATTACCACCATCTATACCACCTGTGTTTTAATATCTCTTCGCCGAACTAGTGCACCTATACATCTGACAAGTGTATTAGGTGTGTTGGGGACACAAGAGACTTCTTGTATCGTAATTGCAGGGTTGCTTGAGAGAGATATCTTTGACCTCTACCTCCCTGAGTTCGATAAACCTTGGGTGATTCACTTAAGGGAAACTTGCTGCTGTTCTACAAACCTCTGCTCTTGGAGGCCCAACACTGTCTACAAGAATAGAAGCACACGTAGACATTACACCTCATCATAGGGGTCCCATCCCGGCGGGATCCGTCCGCCACCGGCGGCGGTGACGGCCGTTGAGGGGACGGCGTCGAAGAGGGAGGCCTCGCGCTTGGAGCCGACGGCGTCATGGACGATGGGATTCGCATTCTCCTTGGCCATCTCGCCGGCAGAGAGGGAGAGGGTTTTTTTGCTTTGGAGAAGATGATGGGACGTGAGAGGAGGCGTTGTATGAGCTAGTGAGAGTGACAGAGATAGTGCGAGGAGGCGTCTATAAAGGCGAGGGGTGGTTAATGCAACCCGCGTCCTACGCGTCCACCATTGAACGTCTGCACGTCTTGGGCTTCTGCAACGCGACACGCGTCCATGATTGCACGTCTTCGACTTCTTCACCGCGACCCGCATCTACGCGTCAACAATTGCACGTTTGCCACTTCTGCACCGCAACACGCGTACTCGAGTCTAACCCTGGAAATTTAGCATTTTTTGTGTGCTCAGTTTTCCCCTTGAGTACTAATACTGGCTAGTGCAATATACTCAGTTTTACCTCAACCCTAACCCTAAACTCTGTCTTATGAAGTCAAGCATGAAGAGAAGTGGTTTTGGGTTTCAAACATGGAAATTTCAAAAACCCCCAAAACCTTCATTTTAGGGTGACTAAGAAGGATCCATGCTTACCATTTTATTTTCATGTTTTAAACTTGTTTAAATCTTGGTCAAACCTAGGATTTGACCAAGATTCAAATGGGCAAAAAATAAAAAAAAATCAGAAAAATGAAAAACCAAAGTACATAGTCTTCTTATGTCATATAGTAAGCATTCAATTTGTTAAACAAAGTCTAGGCATATTCAAACCAGACAAATCATGTATCTATAAACCCCTAACCCCTAAACTCTGTCTTATGAAGTCAAGCATGAAGAGAAGTGGTTTTGGGTTTCAAACATGGCCGGAAATTTCAAAAACCTCCCAAAAGCCACATTTTAGAGTGACTAAGAAGGATACATGCTTACCTTTGCATTTTCATATTTTAAACTTGTTTAAATCATTATCAAACCTAGGATTTGACCAAGATACAAATGGGCACAAAATAAAAAAAATCAGAAAAAATGAAAAACAAAAGCACATAGTCTTCTTATGTCATATCGTAAGCATTCAAGTTGATAAACAAGGTCTAGATATATCCAAACCAGACAAATCATGTATCTACCCCTGCTTGTCGATCTTATGAAATCTAGCATGAAGAAGTCGTTTTGGGTTTCAAACATGGAAATTTCAAAAACCTCCCAAAAGCCTCATTTTAGAGTGACTAAGAAGGATCCAAGCTTACCTTTTTGTTTCATATTTTAAACTTGTTTAAATCATTGTCAAACCTAGGATTTGACCAAGAT
Source organism: Lolium perenne (assembly GCF_019359855.2). Classification (NCBI taxonomy): domain Eukaryota; kingdom Viridiplantae; phylum Streptophyta; class Magnoliopsida; order Poales; family Poaceae; genus Lolium; species Lolium perenne. The sequence goes on from NC_067245.2 coordinate 269,969,251, forward strand.
AAAATGGGCACAAAATTTAAAAAAATCAGAAAAAAAAACAAAAGCAGATAGTCTTCTTGTGTCATATCGTAAGCATTCAAGTTGATACACAAGGTCTAGCTATATCCAAACTAGACAAATCATGTATCTACCCCTTGTCGATTTTATGAACTCTAGCATGAAGAGAAGTCGTTTTGGGTTTCAAACATGGAAATTTCAAGAACATCCCAAAAGCTTCATTTTAGAGTTACTAAGAAGGATCCAGGCTTACCTTTTCATTTTCATGTTTTAAACTTATTTAAATCCTGGTCAAATCTAGGATTTGACCAAGATTCAAATGGGCATAAAATAAAAAATAGAAAAATGAAAAACCAAAGCACATAGTCTTCTTATGTCATATAGTAAGCATTAAAGTTGATAAACAAGGTCTAGACATATTCAAACCAGAAAAATAATGTATATATCTACCCCTAATTAACCCTAAACTCTGTCTTATGAAGTCAAGCATGAAGAGAAGTGGTTTTGGGTTTCAAACATGGAAATTTCAAAAACCCCAGAAACTCCATTTTAGGGAGACTAAGAAGGATCCATGCTTACCATTTTATTTTCATGTTTTAAACTTGTTTAAATCTTGGTCAAACCTAGGATTTGACCAAGATTCAAATGGGCAGAAAATAAAAAAAACAGAAAAATGAAAAACCAAAGTACATAGTCTTCTTATATCATATAGTAAGCATTCAAGTTGTAAACAAGGTCTAAACATATTCAAACCAGACAAATCATGTATCTATACCTCTAACCCCTAAACTCTATCTTATGAAGTCAAGCATGAAGAGAAGTGGTTTTGGGTTTCAAACATGCATGGAAATTTCAAAAACCTCCCAAAAGGCTCATTTTAGAGTGACTAAGAAGGATCCATGCTTACCTTTTCATTTTCATATTTTAAACTTGTGTAATCTTTGTCAAACCTTGGATCTGACCAAGAGATTCAAATCGGCATAAAATTCAAAAAAAACTCAGAAAAAGGAAAAACAAAAGCATATAGTCTTCTTATGTCATATATAGTAAGCATTAAATTTGAGAAACAAGGTCTAGACATATTCAAACTATGCAAATCATGTATCTACCCCCTAACCCCTAAACTCTGTCTTATGAAGTCAAGAATGAAGAGAGGTGGTTTTGGGTTTCAAACATGGAAATTTCAAAAACCTCCCAAAAGCTTCATTTTAGAGTGACTAAGAAGGATACAGGCTTCCCTTCTCATTTTCATGTTTTAAACTTGTTTAAATCTTGGTCAAACCTAGGATTTGACCAAGATTCTTCAGAAAAAATTAAAAGAATGAAAAACCAAAGCACATAGCATTATTATTATGTCATATAGTAAGCATTCAAGTTGATAAACAAGGTCTAGACATATTCAAACCAGAAAAATCATGTATATATCTACCCCTAACCCTAATTAAACTCTGTCTTATGAAGTCAAGCATGAAGAGAAGTGGTTTTGGGTTTCAAACATGGAAATTTCAAAAAACCCAAAAGCTTCATTTTAGGGAGACTAATAAGGATCCATGTTTACCATTTTATTTTCATGTTTTAAACTTGTTTAAATCTTGGTCAAACCTAGGATTTGACCAAGATTCAAATGGGCGGAAAATTAAAAAAAAATCAGAAAAATAAAAAACCAAAGTACATAGTCTTCTTATGTCAAATAGTAAGCATTCAAGTTGTTAAACAAGGTCTAGACATATTCAAACCAGACAAATCATGTATCTATACCCCTAACCCCTAAACTCTATCTTATGAATGAAGTCAAGCATGAAGAGAAGTGGTTTTGGGTTTCAAACATGGAAATTTCAAAAACCTCCCAAAAGGCTCATTGTCAAACCTAGGATTTTACCAAGATACAAATGGGCACAAAATAATAAAAAATAAGAAAAATGAAAAACAAAAGCACATAGTCTTCTTATGTCATATCGTAAGCATTCAAGTTGATAAACAAGGTCTAGATATATCCAAACCAGACAAATCATGTATCTACCCCCTGTCGATCTTATGAAGTCTAGCATGAAGAGAATTCGTTTTTGGTTTCAAACAAACATGGAAATTTCAAGAACATCCCAAAAGCTTCTTTTTTAGAGTCGTTACTAAGAAGGATCCAGGCTTACCTTTTCATTTTCATGTTTTAAACTTGTTTAAATCCTGGTCAAATCTAGGATTGACCAAGATTCAAGTGGGCATAAAATAAAAAAAATAAATAAAATAAAATAAAAACCAAAGCACATATATAGTCTTCTTATGTCATATAGTAAGCATATATTGAAGTTGATAAACAAGGTCTAGACATATTCAAACTAGACAAATCATGTATCTACCCCCTAACCCAGCCCTAAACTCTGTCTTAATTATGAAGTCAAGCATGAAGAGAAGTGGTTTTGGGTTTCAAACATGGAAATTTGAAAAAACTCCCAAAAACTTCATTTTAGAGTGACTAAGAAGGATACATGCTTCCCTTTTCATTTTCATGTTTTATACTTGTTTAAATCTAGGTCAAACCTAGGATTTTACCAAGATTCAAATATGCATCAAAATTCCAAAAAAAATCAGAAAAATGAAAAACCAAAGCACATAGTTTTCTTATGTCATATAGTAAGCACTAGATGCTAACCCTATAGTTTGAGGCCATTGGATGAGGTCGAAAAAATTCTTGGATTAGAAATGGGGATTGTTCGAACCCCGTAGTTGGATTTTTTTGAACCTTGATCTGTAATACTGGGCAAAACCCTAGTTTAACCTATTTAATTATAGATTCGTAGGTCGATTTTTCTACCTTTTATTATTACTATGGAGCACATGTGTGTTTGCCCGTCGAGTGAAACTCGGAGGAAGAGGGATCACTCGGAAGGAGAGAAGAAGGGAGAGAATTATGGTGTCTTTCCTTTTTCGGGTGATGATGTTGACTGTTGTGCAGGTTTTGTCAGTGAGCAGGAGGTGCGAGCGAGCGAGCGAGTCGAGCGAGGCCGAGAATGAGAGAGATTTGTTTTTTTTGTGTGAGAGGGATAACCGAAGGATCCTGAAGGGCCTAGAGACTTCCAATACGCATCCTGATGTGTCTTCTCTTGACGAAGAAGATGGCTGGGAGTTTGCGTACCTATTGCACGGGACTAGTGCTCACTGAAGTGTGGGACCTCAGGCATGTGCACCACACGTAAGTGACAGACCTGTTGGTGTAAAAACTCGGTTGATTATTACAGTGCATTAGAACAAAGTTTCCTATGGATTCAAGGGTAGGAAATCCAAGTTAACTCATTTACATGACATTATTTTTTCCGTGAAGCAAAGTTAACACATCTATAAATTGGTACATTTTGGAGTGACTAAGAGGATCCAGACTTACTTATTCGTTTTCACGTGTTAAACTTGTATAAATCTTGGTCAAACCTAGGATTTGACCAAGATTCAAATGGGCAGAAAATAAAAAAAACAGAAAAATGAAAAACCAAAGCACATAGTCTTCTTATGTCATATAATAAGCATTCAAGTTGATAACCAAGGTCTAGACATATTCAAACAAGACAAATCTTGAATCTACCCCCTAACCCTAAACTCTGTCTTATGAAGTCAAGCATGAAGAGAAGTGGTTTTGGGTTTCAAACATGGAAATTTCAAAAACCTCCCAAAAGCTTCATTTTAGAGTGACTAAGAAGGATCAATGCTTACCTTTTCATTTTCATATTTTAAACTTATTTAAATCTTTGTCAAACCTAGGATCTGACCAAGAGATTCAAATCGGCATAAAATTCAAAAAAAAACTCAGAAAAAGGAAAAACAAAAGCATATAGTCTTCTTATGTCATATAGTAAGCATTAAAGTTGAGAAACAAGGTCTAGACATATTCACACTATGCAAATCATGTATCTACCCCCTAACCCCTAAACTCTGTCTTATGAAGTCAAGCATGAAGAAAGGTGGTTTTGGGTTTCAAACATGGAAATTTCAAAAACCCCAGAAGCTTCATTTTAGGGAGAATAATTAGGATCCATGCTTACCATTTTATTTGCATGTTTTAAACTTGTTTAAATCTTGGTCAAACCTAGGATTTGACCAAGATTCAAATGGGCAGAAAATTAAAAAAAACAGAAAAATGAAAAACCAAAGTACATAGTCTTCTTATGTCATATAGTAAGCATTCAAGTTGTTAAACAAGGTCTAGACATATTCAAACCAGACAAATCATGTATCTATACCTCTAACCCCTAAACTCTATCTTATGAAGTCAAGCATGAAGAGAAGTGGTTTTGGGTTTCAAACAAGGAAATTTCAAAAACCTCCCAAAAGCCTGATTTTAGAGTGACTAAGAAGGATCCATGCTTACCTTTGCATTTTCATATTTTTAAACTTGTTTAAATCATTGTCAAACCTAGGATTTAAACAAGATACAAATGGGCACAAAATTAAAAAAAAATCAGAAAAATGTAAAACAAAAGCACATAGTCTTCGTATGTCATATATATAGACGAGAGTGCATTCGCTACCCGCATGGGTAGTTACACACCCATGCAGTATACCAATATGCAAGCCATATTAACTTGTTTTAGCTCGGTTTCCTAGTAGAACATGGAATTCTAGTGTACAAAAGTGGTTTCCGAATTTTGATATGAATATTTTTTGATCAAAGTCAACTCACCAACGTATTTTGCATTGACTTTTTGAATATTGAGTTGACTTTGACAAAAAAAGTTTCAAATCAAAATTCGGAAACCACTTTTATACACTAGAATTCCACGTTCTACTAGGAAACTGAGCTAAAACAAGTTAATATGGCTTGTATATTGGTATACTGCATGGGTGTGTAGCTACCCATGCGGGTAGCAAGCTTCAGGTCTAGACATATTCAAACTATGCAAATCATGTATCTACACCCCCTAACCCCTAAATAACTATGTCTTATGAAGTCAAGCATGAAGAGAAGTGGTTTTGGGTTTCAAACCTGGAAATTTCAAATTAAAACCTTCCAAAAGCTTCATTTTAGAGTGACTAAGAAGGATACAGGCTTCCCTTCTCATTTTCATGTTTTAAACTTGTTTAAATCTTGGTCAAACCTAGGATTTGACCAAGATTCAAATGGGCATAAAAATTCAGAAAAAATCAAAAGAATGAAAAACCAAAGCACATAGCATTCTTATGTCATATATATAGTAAGCATTCAAGTTGATAAACAAGGTCTAGACATATTCAAACCAGAAAAATCATGTATATATCTATCCCTAACCCTAAACTCTGTCTTATGAAGTCAAGCATGAAGAGAGGTGGTTTTGGGTTTCAAACATGAAAATTTCAAAAAACCATAAAAGCTTCATTTTAGGGAGACTAGGAAGGATCCATGCTTACCATTTTATTTTCATGTTTTAAACTTGTTTAAATCTTGGTCAAACCTAGGATTTGACCAAGATTCAAATGGGCAGAAAATAAAAAAAATAGAAAAATGAAAAACCAAAGTACATAGTCTTCTTATGTCATATAGTAAGCATTCAAGTTGTTAAACAAGGTCTAGACATATTCAAACCAGACAAATCATGTATCTATACCCCTAACCCATAAACTCTATTTTATGAAGTCAAGCATGGAAATTTCAAAAACCTCCCAAAAGCTTCATTTTAGAGTGACTAAGAAGGATCCATGCTTACCTTTGCATTTCATATTTTAAACTTGTTTAAATCATTATCAAACCTAGGATTTAACCAAGATACAAATGGGTGGGCACAAAATTCAAAAAAATCAGAAAAAATGAAAAACCAGATCACATAGTCTTCTTATGTCATATCGTAAGCATTCAAGTTGATAAACAAGGTCTAGATATATCCAAACCAGACAAATCATGTATCTACCCCTGTCGATCTTATGAAGTCTAGCATGAAGAGAAGTCGTTTTGGGTTTCAAACATAGAAATTTCAAGAACATCCCAAAAGCTTCATTTTAGAGTGACTAAGAAGGATCCATGCTTACCTTTTCATATCATGTTATAAACTTGTTTAAATCATGGTCAACCCTAGGATTTGACCAAGATTCAAATGGGCAGAAAATTAAAAAAATTAGAAAAATGAAAAACCAAAGTACATAGTCTTCTTATGTCATATAGTAAGCATATTCAAGTTGATAAACAAGGTTTGGACATATTCAAACCATAAAAATCATGTATCTGCCCCCTAACCCTAAACTCTGTCTTATGAAGTCAAGCATGAAGAGAAGTGGTTTTGGGTTTCAAACATGGAAATTTCAAAAACCTCCCAAAAGCTCCATTTTAGAGTGACTAAGAAGGATCCATGCTTAGCTTTGCATTTCATATTTTAAACTTGTTTAAATCATTATCAAACCTAGGATTTGACCAAGATACAAATGGGTGGGCACAAAATTCAAAAAAAAAACAGAAAAATGAAAAACCAAATCACATAGTCTTCTTATGTCATATCGTAAGCATTCAAGTTGATAAACAAGGTCTAGATATATCCATACCATACAAATCATGTATCTACCCCTGTCGATCTTATGAAGTCTAGCATGAAGAGAAGTCGTTTTGGGTTTCAAACATGGAAATTTCAAGAACATCCCAAAAGCTTCATTTTAGAGTGACTAAGAAGGATACAAACTTCCCTTTTCATTTTCATGTTTTAAACTTGTTTAAATCTTTGTCAAACCGCCTAGGATTTGACCAAGATTCAAATGGGCATACAAATTCAGAAAAAATCAAAAGAATGAAAAACCAATGCATATAGTCTTCTTATGTCATATAGTAAGCATTCAAGTTGATAAATTAACAAGGTTTTGACATATTCAAACCATACAAATCATGTATCTACCCCTAACCCTAAACTCGGGCGATCTTATGAAGTCTAGCATGAAGAGAGGTCGTTTTGGGTTTCAAACATGGAAATTTCAAGAACATCCCAAAAGCTTCATTTTAGAGTGACTAAGAAGGATACAGACTTCCCTTTTCATTTTCATGTTTTAAACTCGTTTAAATCTTGGTCAAACCGCCTAGGATTTGACCAAGATTCAAATGGGCATACAAATTCAGAAAAAAATCAAAAGAATGAAAAACCAATGCACATAACATTCTTATGTCATATATATAGTAATGTCGTCGTGGTGAATAGACAGATGCCATAGGATGGCTTAAGTTGGGGCCGAATGGGCGCTAGAGGATTCGGGGGAGGGTTTTTGGATTAGATTGGATGAACTTCCGGGTGCTTTCCTCAAGAACTTGGCCTAAGCCAGAGGTAGAAGAAGAGAGACACAAGGAAGAACTCTGCTCTAGATCTCTCTATTCATTGAACTCAACAGATTACAGGTTTGTGCATATCTCTCTCGTACATACATACATCGTACCCGCAATGGGGGTGTGCCCCCTCTCCTTATATAGGGGAGAGGGTGGCTTACAGAGGAAGAAACCCTAATGGCATCTTTGAACAGAGAAACTACTTTACAAAGCTACTTTAATCATAGGTGACGCCGGTATCTTCTTTAATCAGGGAGGCTGACATCCTCCGGTTGCTTTTGGCGTCACCTTCCTCTTTGGCGTCAGGGCTTCGTTTAAAGCTACTTTGCTTAGCTCATCTTTGTCCTCTAGCTTCTGAGAGAATCTTTGACCAGTCCTGCCGACGTGCTACAGTGCACTTCTTACCGGCACTCCGGTGTCTTCTTAGCTCATACCGGTATGCCCCTCTTTGGGATACCGGTAAGATTTACTTAGCCTAAAGGCTTATCTTCACTGTCCGGAATGAACTTTAAACCGGTATCTTGATGGCTCAAACCATCCGGTTTGGCATGCCTTTGGCATACCGGGGGTCATCCCCCCAACATTAGTCCCCGAAGCTGGTATAGTCCGGTGGATCTTATCCGACGGACCATGCCAGGTTCCTATCTCACAAGGTACCGGTTTAATCTTTCTGACCCCCTGTTCGAAGATGCCGGCACCTTTGCCAGACCTTCCATTTCTTTCGTTCCGGATCCTTCCGCTATCTTTGACATTAAACTCCTCCTCGGTGAAGTCGATAATTTCTCGGGTACAGTGCCTGTCAGAGACATGCGCACTGTTTCTGACGCGCCAGTGTCAGGGGTCACTTCCCTTCGGCTTCTGCGCTAGCATTTAAGGCGCCGCACCGGATCTTCGCTGCCATTTTGGATCCGTGTGGCCTTCCTGTGGCATTTTGTTTTTTACGTGTGCATCGTCGTGCCATGTGGCGGCCCACGGACTGAACCGCCGCGGTCCAGCGGTTGCCAGCCCACTACTTCGTCTTCCTATATAATGGGGGTGCGGTTCCACTTCATCTCCTTCTCCGCACTCGCCCCCTTTCCAGCGCACAGAGCTCCTCGCCCCTTTCGCTCTCACTGCCGTCGTTCGTAGCCAGAGCTCCGCCGCCCGGTGAACCTCCGCCGCGACTCCGCCAAGTCTCGCCGAGCCTCGCCGCGCAGCGATTCACCACAGCATGTCTACCACCGCCGCACCGTACGTTCTCCGGCGACCTCTGCTCTTCTTCTTCGCCGGACCTCGTCGGCGCCTGTAGGTTCGCTGCTTCTCCGGCGACCATCTTCAGCGTTTCGCGCCGCCCCAGGTTAGTCTTAATGCTTCTTTGCTCTCTCCCTTTCTGCCTTCTTGTTCTTGGCCAGTTGGGGATTTACTTTCCCTTTTCTTTCTGTTTTTCTCTTACTCGTAGATCTTCGCGCGAGGCTAGATCTTGGGAAACCGGTTTTTGGGTAGAGTCCGGCGTCCTGTAGACCTGTATGTCTAGCGAAGACTATCTTTCCGAATCTTCCTCCAGTAGCCACCAAAGTGAAGCTTCCGACGGGCTCTCGGCTGAGCTTGCCCGGATGGAAGCCGATACCGGAAGAGGTCAAGAGGCCAGCAGCTCTAGCCAAGCTTCCGGAGTAGATCTATCCGGTGTCACCCGTGGGGCCTGGAAGGGCTCTGACGTGACACAGCACGAAATCGACTGGCTGTACCGGTCTAGAAGGATACCGGAAGGAGTATCCTGCCGGCTTCCGCGCGACGAGATCGAACCGGTACTTGAACCCGGTGAGTTCGTCGTTTTCCTTGCTCACTTCGAGCGCGGCTTCGGCCTTCCTGCTTCTGATTTCTTTCGCCGGTTCCTGGATTTTTACCAACTCCAGCCTCACCATCTTCCCGGCAACGCCATCTTCTACCTCTCATGCTACGCAACTTTCATGGAGGCCTACATGGCTCTCCGCTCCACCCGCGAGACTTTTGCTCGCTTCTTTTCTCTTCGGATCAATTCCGTCCAGGGCAAGGAAATTCCTAAGCCCAAACCCCCCGTTCAATGCGGGTCTTGCATCATCGGCTCCCGTCAAGGGAGCCCCTTTTTAAAATTCTCCGGTCTCGAGTCATGCCGGGCATGGCAAGAGACCTTTTTCTACGTGAAGAACACCGGCGCCGCAGATCTCATCAATCTGCCGGCTTTCAATCCGGGAGTGCCTACAAAGGCCAACTGGAGCTACAATCCGAAGGACTCTCATATAGAAACCAACCGGATTGTGCGCTTCATGGGACAACTCATGAAGGACACCGACATCTGTTCGGACGACATCATCCGGACGTTCATCTCGCGCCGGGTGCTTCCCCTCAAGCACCGGGCCCATAAAATGAGCGAAATGTATGGCCCTGGCGATCCTACCAAGATCACCTGCCTCCCTCTAAGCAAAGAGGATGTAGTCCTTAAGGCTAGGCAGATCTGCCAAACCGCCATGCCGATGGACTGAGTGTGGGGCCTCCTGCCTCTCAGCTCCACCAACCCTCCAACTGATGAAGTAAGAGATTATGCAATCCGGGTTGTTTTCCGGTAGCTTTTCGATGTATGACTAACTTTCTTTCTCTTCCTTTCCAGGCAAAACAGCGCTTCCCTCGCATCGCGGCGGAGCAGCGAGGCCCTTGCCGGAATCGGGCTCTGGACACGGTGGACCCGGATCCTTACATCCATTGGACCGACATCAAGATGGGCCGCACGCACACCCCGCGCCCCGGTAACTTCTCATCCGAAGCTTCCGGTTCCGACGATGACGTTACTATTCTTGAGGTATCTTTTTCTTTCACCTCCTCATATACTGTTTTTTCTGTAGATGCTCCCTCAGCCGGCACCAACCCACAGGTCCTGGACCACGTCACACCGCTCCAGGCCGAGGTTGGCCATGAGTTCCTGGAGAAGCTCACCTCCCAGGGCAAGAAGAAGAAGGCACCGGCATCTGAAGCCGGCCCCAGCGAGGCTCCTCCCGCCAAGCGCCAACGGCAAGATGTTGTCGGCGGGAAGGTGGTCTCCAAGAAGAACTACCGGAGGCGGGAGATGCCGGTTTCTTCCGGGTAAGCTTCCGCTTTTTTCCTTGTTTTTGTTTGGCAAAGTTCTTTTTCCGGTTGCTTTTCTGAATCTTTCCTCTTTCTATCTTTTTTAGTGCCGCACTCAAGACTTCCAAGAGTGCTTCCGGCATTCCCCCGGAGAGCTCTGAAGAAGCCGTGAGGCCTTCACCTCCACCTCAACCAAGCCCGGCACCATCTGGTGCCGGCAACTCTTCTGCCTCCCCTCCAGGGGGCACAACAAGTGCGGGGCACGCAGCCCCTACACCTCCAGATCACCGCGCGGAGGGGGACAAAGCTTCCCCTCCAGAGATTCAAGACACTGGCGCCAGCAACATCGGTGCCAATACCGAAGATGCCGGGGGGCTGGAGCCTTTGGCTCCTACCGCCCCGAAGAAGAAGAAGAAGAAGAAGACTGCGGATTCTTCCTCCTCCAAGCCCGTGCCGGACTCTTCCGCGCCGGCAGGCTCAGCTCCGGGCCAGGACGCACCCGACGCCCGTTCGCCGCTCAAGACAACGCCTGCGCCTCCGCCAGAAAATCCCACCGGCAAGCCAACTGTGGCCAAGCCGACGCCGCCGCCAAGCAAAGGACCCAGCGCGGCTGAGCCCACGCCGTTTTCAAGGCAAGGACCCGCTACGGCCAAGCCGCCGCCGCCGCCAGAAGGCACCAAGCCCCTCAAGCCGGAACCTTCCAAGGCGGAGGCCACAGCTTCCGGCACTCCTGCCTCCGGCCCGCAGCCCTTGGTGCTACACGCCGGCCACGCCGCTGTCGTGGCCGGAGAAAAGGCTTCCGGTCAGCTAGGTCAAATCACGGAGCTGACGCGCGGAGGCAACGAGCTGGGGCACCTGCTCGATTACGCTGAGAAGTGGAATTGAGCGGATGTGTCCGCGGCTACGCGCGGCCTGGGGAAGGACCGGCTTCCGGCAATTGACCCTGCTGGCCCCCGGTGCACTGAGGAGCACTTCATGCGGTTGCGGCGCGCAGTCAAGGAGCTTGATAACGTGTGGCACGATGCCACCAATAACGTGGTGGTAAGTTACGCCAAACCCTATGCAATTTTTTAGCTCATGCCGGTTTTCACTCTTTTAAGATTATGTATATCTTCCCAGTCCCCGAGTTTCGGGTTGAGAGCGTAGCTCTGAGCGCGAAACTTCCTTGAAAATTCCCAAAACCGGCATCTTCTTATAGCCATTTTTACTTGAACAGAACACTGCGGACGCCCGGAAGCGCCTCTTTGAGGAGCTTCTGTGGGAGCACCGGGATCTTTCTGAAGCGCATAGCAAATGCCAAGGTAAGCTTCCGTACCCCCGGCATCTTCTTTCCGGAAGCTTTTCTCTTTTAGTACTTATAATTTTTTGCGTACCAGTTATCCCGGAAGCTTCCATCGAAGCCCTCAAGACTCAGCTCGCTACACTCCAAAGTACTCCTTCTTTTCTGGTTAACTTGCTTCTCTGCATCCTACCAGTTATTTTTTTGCTAACATGTGTTTTTTCGGATTCCAGCTGAAAAGGAGCAACTCATCCGGGATCACCGCAAGGCTCTGGAAGCCCAGGAGCTTGTCTCCAGGGGGCTCAAGGACCAGGTCATCCAGGCTAGGCTCTGATACGTCTCCGACGTATCGATAATTTCTTATGTTCCATGCTACATTATTGATGATATCTACATGTTTTATACACATTATATGTCGTATTTATGCATTTTCCGGCACTAACCTATTAACAAGATGCCGAAGAGCCAGTTGCTGTTTTCTGCTGTTTTTGGTTTCAGAAATCCTAGTAAGGAAATATTCTCGGAATTGGACGAAATCAACGCCCAGGGTCCTATTTTTGCACGAAGCTTCCAGAAGACCGAGGGGGAAAGGATGTGGGGCCACGAGGCGCCGACACAATACGGCGGCGCGGCCCAAGCCCTGGTCGCGCCGGCCTAGCGTGTGGGGCCCTCGTGTGGCCCCCCGCGTTGCCCTTCTGCCTACTTAAATCCTTCGTCGCGAAACCCTCTGTACCGAGAGCCACGATACGGAAAACCTTCCAGAGACGCCGCCGCCGCCAATCCCATCTCGGGGGATTCAGGAGATCGCCTCCGGCACCCTGCCGGAGAGGGGAATCATCTCCCGGAGGACTCTACACCGCCATGGTCGCCTCCGGAGTGATGAGTGAGTAGTTCACCCCTGGACTATGGGTCCATAGCAGTAGCTAGATGGTCGTCTTCTCCTTATGTGCTTCATTGTTGGATCTTGTGAGCTGCCTAACATGATCAAGATCATCTATCTGTAATACTATATGTTGTGTTTGTCGGAATCCGATGGATAGAGAATACTATGTTATGGTGATTATCAATCTATTACCTATGTGTTGTTTATGATCTTGCATGCTCTCCGTTATTAGTAGAGGCTCTGGCCAAGTTTTTGCTCTTAACTCCAAGAGGGAGTATTTATGCTCGATAGTGGGTTCATGCCTCCATTAAATCTGGGACAGTGACAGAAAGTTCTAAGGTTGTGGATGTGTTGTTGCCACTAGGGATAAAACATTGATGCTATGTCTAAGGATGTAGTTATTGATTACATTACGCACCATACTTAATGCAATTGTCTGTTGTTTGCAACTTAATACTGGAAGGGGTTCGGATGATAACCTGAAGGTGGACTTTTTAGGCATAGATGCATGCTGGATAGCGGTCTATGTACTTTTTCGTAATGCCCAATTAAATCTCACTATATTTATCATATCATGTATGTGCATTGTTATGCCCTCTCTATTTGTCAATTGCCCGACTGTAATTTGTTCACCCAACATGCTTTTATCTTATGGGAGAGACACCTCTAGTGAACTATGGACCCCGGTCCTATTCTTTACATCGCATACAATCTACTGCAATTGTTCTTTACTATTTTCTGCAAACAATCATCTTCCACACAATACGGTTAATCCTTTGTTACAGCAAGCCGGTGAGATTGACAACCTCACTGTTTCGTTGGGGCAAAGTACTTTGGTTGTGTTGTGCAGGTTCCACGTTGGCGCCGGAATCCCTGGTGTTGCGCCGCATTACATTTCGCCGCCATCAACCTTCAACGTGCTTCTTGACTCCTACTGGTCCGATTAAACCTTGGTTTCTTACTGAGGGAAACTTGCTACTGTGCTCATCACACCCTCCTCTTGGGGTTCCCAACGGACGTGTAAACTATACGCATCAAGCAAATTTCTGGCGCCGTTGCCGGGGAGATCAAGACACGCTGCAAGGGGAGTCTCCACTTCCCAATCTCTTTACTTTGTTTTTGTCTTACTTTATTTTATTTACTACTTTGTTTGCTGCACTTAAACAAAACACAAAAAAATTAGTTGCTAGCTTTACTTTATTTACTGTCTTGCTCTCTATATCAAAAACACACAAAAATTAGTTACTTGCATTTAGTTTACTTTTGTTATCATGTCTAGCTCTGTACCTGTTACTTCTTCACCTGAGGAATTAGTTTTTACTTTTAAACAAGGGGATGAGGAGAGTTTTAAAGATGCTTGGTCCAGGATTTTTACTTCTTATCGTAAAGCTGAACCTCAAATGACTCTAAGTTTGCTCCTTAGTAATTTTTATTTTGGTCTTATGATTCGCTATAGATATGCCTTGGATGCTGTAGTGGGAGGAGATTTCCTTCATTGTAATGGGGATCAAGCTTTTAACGCCATAAAGAAGTTGGTTGCATCACATGATTCAGCTAATAACTTTGATTCAGCCCTTATTAGCATTTATAATAGATTAAACACTCTTGAGACAAGTGCATCTCGCTTGAATGAAAATTATAGATATGTTCGTAACCGTCTTGATCAAGTTTTAGTGAACTCTGAACCTTCATTATGGGATCCTACTATTAAAATTGTTATCGGTGACCAAACTCTTCATGCCAATTGTGATATTATGTCTGAATTTTGCTTAATGCCTAAGAGTATTCATGAATCTTTGCAACTTTGGGGATTCGTTGAAGGGGGAGAAGGAATAACTCTTATTGATAACTCTGTTATAATTTCTAAAGGAATAGCTGCGGGTGTGCATACAACCATTCTTGGTAGAACAATATCCATTGATTATCTTGTTATTGAATGTGCAGGAACAGGACAAATCACACTCGGAAGATCCCTGCTGAAACTATTGGGAGCAGTCATAGATATGGGAGAAGGCACCCTAAAGTTCACCTCTACACCCGGGGGTAGACATGTATTCCCTAAACCAAAGAGTAAGAAAAAGAACAAGAAAGGTAAGGGTAAAGCCCAAGGTAATGTTGATGCTTCATCTCTTGATAATACTTGATTCACACTTTCTGCGCCTAGCTGAAAGGCGTTAAAGAAAAGCGCTTATGGGAGACAACCCATTATTTTTACTACAGTACTTTGTTTTATATTTGAGTCTTGGAAGTTGTTTACTACTGTAGCAACCTCTCCTTATCATGTTTTTGTGCCAAGTAAAGTCTCTATGGTAAAGTTGATGCTAGATTTGGATTGCTGCGCAGAAACAGCATTGCTGTCTGTCACGAATTCACGCAGAAGTCTCTGTAAAAAAATCAAACAAAACTGCAAATTTACGTGTGTGATCCTCAGATATGTACGCAACTTTCATTAGTTTTGAGTTTTTCCGTTTGAGCAAGTCTAGTGCCCCTTTCAGGTTCATCTTTACGGACTGTTCTGTTTTTGACAGATTCTGCCTTTTATTTCGCATTGCCGCTTTTGCTATGTTGGATGAATTTCTTTGATCCATTAATATCCAGTAGCTTTGTGCAATGTCCAGAAGTATTAAGAATGATTGTGTCACCTCTGAACATGTGAAATTTTGATTGTGCACTAACCCTCTAATAAGTTTGCTTGAAGTTTGGTGTGAAGGAAGTTTTCAAGGGTCAAGAGAGGAGTATGATATACTATGATCAAGAGGAGTGAAAGCTCTAAGCTTGGGGATGCCCCCGTGGTTCACCCCTGCATATTTTAAGAAGACTCAAGCGTCTAAGCTTGGGGATGCCCAAGGCATCCCCTTCTTCATCGACAACATCATCAGGTTCCTCCCCTGAAACTATATTTTTATTCAGTCACATCTTATGTACTTTGCTTGGAGCGTCGGTTTGTTTTCGTTTTTGTTTTTGTTTGAATAAAATGGATCCTAGCATTCACCGTGTGGGAGAGAGACACGCTCCGCTGTTGCATATGGACAAATATGTCCTTAGGCTTTACTCATAATGTTCAAGGCGAAGGTTGAATCTTCTTCGTTAAATTGTTATATGGTTGGAATCGGGAAATGCTACATGTAGTAATTCTAAAATGTCTTGGATAATGTGATACTTGGCAATTGTTGTGCTCATGTTTAAGCTCTTGCATCATATACTTTGCACCCATTAATGAAGAAATACATAGAGCTTGCTAAAATTTGGTTTGCATATTTGGTCTCTCTAAAGTCTAGATAATTTCTAGTATTGAGTTTTGAACAACAAGGAAGACGGTGTAGAGTCTTATAATGTTTACAATATGTCTTTTATGTGAGTTTTGCTGCACCGGTTCATCCTTGTGTTTGTTTCAAATAACCTTGCTAGCCTAAACCCTGTATCGAGAGGGAATACTTCTCATGCATCCAAAATCCTTGAGCCAACCACTATGCCATTTGTGTCCACCATACCTACCTACTACATGGTATTTCTCCGCCATTCCAAAGTAAATTGCTTGAGTGCTACCTTTAAAATTCCATCATTCGCCTTTGCAATATATAGCTCATGGGACAAAATAGCCTTAAAAACTATTGTGGTATTGAATATGTACTTATGCACTTTATCTCTTATTAAGTTGTTTGTTGTGCGATAACCATGTTTCTGGGGATGCCATCAACTCTTTGTTGAATATCATGTGAGTTGCTATGCATGTTCGTCTTGTCTGAAGTAAGGGCGGTTTTCACAAACAAATGGTTTGAGTATGCATACTGTTAGAGAAGAACATTGGGCCGCTAACTAAAGCCATGAATCATGGTGGAAGTTTCAGTTTGGACATAAAACCTCAATCTCTTATGAGAATATTAACTGTTGTTGAATGCTTAAGCATTAAAAGAGGAGTCCATTATCTGTTGTCTATGTTGTCCCGGTATGGGTGTCTAAGTTGAAGAATGATCAAAAGCGAGAAATCCAATGCGAACTTTCTCCTTAGACCCTTGTACAGGCGGCATAGAGGTACCCCTTTGTGACACTTGGTTGAAACATATGTTATGCAATGATGATCAGTGTTAACCCAAGCTAATTAGGACAAGGTGCGGGCACTATTAGTACACTATGCATGAGGCTTGCAACTTGTAAGATATAATTTACATAACTCATATGCTTTATTACTACCGTTGACAAAATTGTTTCATGTTTTCAAAATAAAAGCTCTAGCACAAATATAGCAATCGATGCTTTCCTCTTTGAAGGATCTTTCTTTTACTTTTATGTTGAGTCAGTTCACCTATTTCTCTCCACCTCAAGAAGCAAACACTTGTGTGAACTGTGCATTGATTCCTACATACTTGCATATTGCACTTGTTATATTACTTTACATTGACACTATCCATGAGATATACATGTTATAAGTTGAAAGCAACCGCTGAAACTTAATCCTCCTTTGTGTTGCTTCAATACCTTTACTTTGATTTATTGCTTTATGAGTTAACTCTTATGCAAGACTTATTGATGCTTGTCTTGAAGTACTATTCATGAAAAGTCTTTGCTTTATGATTCATTTGTTTACTCATGTCATTACCATTGTTTTGATCGCTGCATTCATTACATATGCTTACAATAGTATGATCAAGGTTATGATGGCATGTCACTCCAGAAATTATCTTTGTTATCGTTTACCTGCTCGGGACGAGCAGAACTAAGCTTGGGGATGCTGATACGTCTCCGACGTATCGATAATTTCTTATGTTCCATGCTACATTATTGATGATATCTACATATTTTATACACATTATATGTCGTATTTATGCATTTTCCGGCACTAACCTATTAACAAGATGCCGAAGAGCCAGTTGTTGTTTTCTGCTGTTTTTGGTTTCAGAAATCCTAGTAAGGAAATATTCTTGGAATTGGACGAAATCAACGCCCAGGGTCCTATTTTTGCACGAAGCTTCCAGAAGACCGAGGGGGAAAGGAAGTGGGGCCATGAGGCGCCGACACAATAGGGCGGCGCGGCCCAAGCCCTGGCCGCGCTGGCCTAGTGTGTGGGGCCCTCGTGTGGCCCCCCGCGTTGCCCTTCCGCCTACTTAAAGCCTTCATCGCGAAACCCTCTGTACCGAGAGCCACGATACGGAAAACCTTCCAGAGACGCCGCCGCCAATCCCATCTCGGGGGATTCAGGAGATCGCCTTCGGCACCCTGCCGGAGAGGGGAATCATCTCCCGGAGGACTCTACACCGCCATGGTCGCCTCCGGAGTGATGAGTGAGTAGTTCACCCCTGGACTATGGGTCCATAGCAGTAGCTAGATGGTCGTCTTCTCCTTATGTGCTTCATTGTTGGATCTTGTGAGCTGCCTAACATGATCAAGATCATCTATCTGTAATACTATATGTTGTGTTTGTCGGGATCCGATGGATAGAGAATACTATGTTATGGTGATTATCAATCTATTACCTATGTGTTGTTTATGATCTTGCATGCTCTCCGTTATTAGTAGAGGCTCTGGCCAAGTTTTTGCTCTTAACTCCAAGAGGGAGTATTTATGCTCGATAGTGGGTTCATGCCTCCATTAAATCTGGGACAGTGACAGAAAGTTCTAAGGTTGTGGATGTGTTGTTGCCACTAGGGATAAAACATTGATGCTATGTCTAAGGATGTAGTTATTGATTACATTACGCACCATACTTAATGCAATTGTCTGTTGTTTGCAACTTAATACTGGAAGGGGTTCGGATGATAACCTGAAGGTGGACTTTTTAGGCATAGATGCATGCTGGATAGCGGTCTATGTACTTTGTCGTAATGCCCAATTAAATCTCACTATATTTATCATATCATGTATGTGCATTGTTATGCCCTCTCTATTTGTCAATTGCCCGACTGTAATTTGTTCACCCAACATGCTTTTATCTTATGGGAGAGACACCTCTAGTGAACTGTGGACCCCGGTCCTATTCTTTACATCGCATACAATCTACTGCAATTGTTCTTTACTGTTTTCTGCAAACAATCATCTTCCACACAATACGGTTAATCCTTTGTTACAGCAAGCCGGTGAGATTGACAACCTCACTGTTTCATTGGGGCAAAGTACTTTGGTTGTGTTGTGCAGGTTCCACGTTGGCGCCGGAATCCCTGGTGTTGCGCCGCATTACATTTCGCCGCCATCAACCTTCAACGTGCTTCTTGACTCCTACTGGTCCGATTAAACCTTGGTTTCTTACTGAGGGAAACTTGCTACTGTGCTCATCACACCTTCCTCTTGGGGTTCCCAACGGACGTGTCAACTACACGCATCAGGCTCCGGCATGACAAGGAGCTGAAGGATGCTGCAGCAGCAGCCGAGGCCAAGCTGGCGGAGGTCCTGGAGGATTCTACCAATTCCAACGCGGTGCTGCGTGCGGAGCTGGAAGAGGTGAGCAAGGCGCGGAAGGCAGCCGAAGACCGGGTCGCCCTCCTAACTGGGGAGCAGAAGGAGTATGACCAGCTGGTCATGCAAACCGACGCGCTCGCCCTCAGTAAGTTTTTCTTCTTTCTTTTCCAGCTTTTGCTTATAAGCTTATATCTTCCGGCAGCATTTCCTTATCTTTTTTCTTTGTCTTGCAGGGCTCTTTCCGGACTCGCAGGTGCACGCGCAGAAGAAGGTGTCAGATCGCCGGATTGCGCAGCAGTTCCAGAATCTGGCTGCGCCCTGGGATCCTTATGATCACTTGGTTGCGCTTTCTGCCCGGGTCCAGCACATGCGCGCGGTGGACCGGCATCTTGCCGATCTGCCCGACGTGGCGATCCAGCTCTTCAAGGTCTTGTGGCCTGGGGAGGCGATGCTGACGAACCTGACGCTTACCTCCGAGCGCCTGAAAGGCGCCGGACGGAGAATCCGCGAGTGGCAGTGCTCGGCGGCTCGTGCCGGAGCGGATGCGGCGCTACGCATCGCCTGCTCCTGGTATGAGGATCTGGACTTGGACGCCTTCCACAGCTTGCGCGAAGATGCTCCCACCGACAAGGATCCGGTCCTCACCGCGAAGCGGAAGGACCGCGCCTACCGGATCGCAGAGTACGCCCCGGTTCGCACCTTCATCCCCCCTCCTCCTGACGTCCAGGATTACCTCAGGGACGAAGGAGAGGAAGAGGAGGAGGGAGACGAGGATGCCGGAGAAGGCGACGCTCTTCCGGAAGACGGTGACGTGCCTCCGGGAGCTCCAGAAGCCGATGCTGCTCCTCCTGAAGCCCCTGCTGCCTGAATGCTTTCACCCTATCTTTGGTGTATCTGATGCTTGAGAAAACAATGTTCGTTAAATTCTGCCCCGGTATGCCGGGGTCTTGGATGTAAGATAAAACATGCCTTTTGGTTGTGCTACAAGTTCATGCCAGTGTCTTGCACACTGGTAACTTATTAAGTTAAGTTGGTTTGTTAACTTAGCACGTTGCCTTTGTTGTTTGCCTTTATCTTGCACTGTGAAGATTCCGGAATTGTTTCCGCATCCAATTTGATGCACACTTGGTTCTTTCCCTTTGCCTCTGCCTACCTCTTTTGGTGTTTTGGCGTACGAGTTACAAAGTTCTTTTGCCAAGCGAACACTTTCTTGAACTTAGGAATAATTCGAAATTTTTCACAAAAAACCGGTATAACCGGGGTTAGTTAAACTTTTTCGGATTGTTCGTTCCCACTCCCTCTTTTCGTAGTTCACATGCTTAATTCCTACCGGTTTATCTTGCCTGCCATGAAGCCGGTTTGCGGACAGCAGCAGAGTCGAAGACTCCGGTAGGTTTAGCACGTTTCTAAACCGGAAAGAGAAAATGTTTAACAAGCAACCGGTGAACTAAAAAAATAAACATATTGCATGCAATTTCGTTAGGGGTAGTCCCCGAGATTCATTCGAGGTTCCGACATCTTTTATTCATAGCAAATAAGGTACAAAAAGGAACTTCTTACACCACAACTTCAGGAGTAGAAAGGACGCAACAAAGCTATGTTCCACGGACGCTTGGTCTCATCTCCGGATTTGTCCGCCTTTCCTTCTTTCCATTCATGTGCATCGATTAGATAATAGGCATCATTGTGGAGAGCTTTGCTCACAATGAAAGGTCCTTCCCATGGTGGTGAAAGTTTATGCCGGCCTTCAGGGCGTTGCACTAGGCGTAACACCAAATCTCCTTCCCGGAAAACCCTCGGGTTAACCTTCCGGCTGTGATAGCGTCTGAGGTTCTGCTGGTAAGTGGATGTTCTTGCCAGAGCCAGCTCTCTTGCTTCTTCTAGCAAGTCCACATCGTTTTCTCGGGCCTCTTTTACCTCTTGTTCGGTATAGAGCTGCACCCTTGGTGAGTCATGGAGAATGTCGGTTGGTATGACCGCTTCTGATCCGTAAACCATAAAGAATGGAGTGTATCCAGTGGACCGGTTTGGAGTTGTTCTTATGCTCCACAGCACTGAAGGCAGTTCATCAAGCCAACAGCCCGGTGTCTTTTCGAGTGGTTCAATGAGCCTTGGTTTTATACCGGAAAGCACCAGCGCATTGATTCTTTCAACTTGCCCATTGCCTTGTGGGTGTGCCACTAAGCACAGATCCAGCCGGATGTTATTGTTCTCACAGAATCGCTTGAATTCTCCTTGGGCAAAGTTTGAACCATTGTCAGTAATGATGCTATGTGGGTATCCAAACCGCAAGATAACATCTTTCAGGAATTTCACCGCTGTGTGCCCATCACACTTTGCGATAGGTTTTACCTCCAGCCATTTGGTGAACTTATCCACCATGACCAAAATGTGAGTCATGTTTCCCCTTGCAGTTTTGAATGGGCCAACCATGTCAAGGCACCAAACAGCAAATGGCCAAGTTAACGGTATAGTTTTCAAGCCGGATGCTGGGGTATGATTTTGCTTGGCGTACCTCTGGCAACCATTGCATTTTCTTACCAAATCCTCAGCATTTTCCAAGGCAGTGAGCCAGTAGAACCCATGCCGGAACACTTTTGCCACCAGTGCCCTTGATGAAGCGTGATGCCCACATTCTCCTTGGTGAATTTCCCTAAGCATCTCTTTTCCCTCTTCTGGCTCCACGCATCTTTGAAGGACACCGGTAACACTTATCTTGTACACCTCGCCATTGATGAAAGTGTACGCCTTGGACCTCCGCTGGATCCTTCTTGATTCATTTTCGTCATCCGGCAAGGTGCCGTTGATCAGGAATTCCTTAATCGGTTTAACCCACGATGGTGCTTCTCGAACCAGAAACACCGGTACGTCTATCTCCATGCTATCCACAAGCATTGCTTCCTTCGGTATAGACATCGCAGTCCCCGAGTTTACCGGAGAAGTCCCCGGTTTTGCCGGAACAGTCCCCGAGTGTGCCGGAACAGTCCCCGGGTTTCCTTCATCATTGGCACCACATGTGACTCCGGTACGAAAATTGATTCCGACTCCGGACTTGGCTTGATCGACGGAACTCTTAAGTGTGCCAAGGCTATTCTGGGAGGAATTTCCTGCCTAGATGAGCCTAGCTTGGACAAAGCATCCGCGGCTTCATTCTCCGCTCGTGGCACATGGTGAAACTCGCACCCTTCGAAGAAGCCGGCAATCTTTTGCACATGAAACCGGTATGAGGCCATGTTGGCATCTTTTGCATCCCAATCTCTGGAACATTGTTGCACCACAAGATCTGAATCGCCGTAGCAAATGATCTGGTGTGCACCGATTTCCTTTGCGACTTTAAGCCCATGGATCAGAGCCTCATATTCAGCGACATTGTTTGATGCCCTGAAATGCACTTGCAGAACATACCGGAGATGATCTCCCTTTGGTGAGGTGAGTACCACACCGGCACCTAGACCCTCTTTGAGCTTGGATCCGTCAAAGTGCATCTTCCAGTACTCTACTTTATGTTCCGGCGGCTTGTATTGCATTTCCGCCCAATCGACCAGGAAATCAGCCAAAGCTTGTGACTTTATGGCATCTCTTCTTTCGTATACCGGCACATATGGTGACAATTGAATTGCCCATTTTGCAATCCTGCCGATGGCATCTTTGTTGCCCATGATATCTGAAATGGGTGCTTCACTCACCACTTTCATGGGGTGCTCCTCGAAATAGTGCTTAAGCTTGGTGGCGGCCATGAACACGCCATAGGTCATCTTTTGGAAGTGGGGGTAGTTTTGTTTTGAGAGGGAGAGCACCTCGCTCAAGTAGTATACCGGCCTCTGCACGATTTTTTCTTCCTCCTCTCTTTCTACCACAACCACAACACTCACAACCCGGTTGGTTGCGGCTATGTACAACAACATGGGCTCCCTTTCCAAAGGCGAGGCCAATACCGGTGCGGTGGCTAGCATTGTTTTCAGCTCTTTGAATGCTGCGTCTGCCTGTGGGGTCCAGACGAAGGTATCGGATTTTTTCATTAATGCATAGAGCGGTAGAGCCTTTTCCCCCAACCTGCTCATGAACCGGCTTAGCGATGCCAAGCTTCCGTTAAACTTTTGCACATCTTTTAGTTCTCGTGGGATAGTCATTCTTTCTATTGCCCGGATTTTTACCGGATTCACCTCAATGCCCCGGCTTGATACGAGAAAACCAAGCAGTTTGCCGGCAGGGACACCGAAGGTGCATTTTGCCGGATTAAGTTTCATCCGGAACCTTCTTAAGTTATCAAATGTTTGCCAGATATCGTCGATTAAGGTTTCTTTTACCTTAGTTTTTATCACGACATCGTCCACATAGACCTGCACATTCTTTCCAATTTGATCAAACAAGCATTTTTGCATACAGCGCTGGTACGTTGCACCAGCGTTGCGCAAACCAAAAGGCATAGTGACATAGCAATAAGCCCCGTGCGGGGTAATGAACGCAGTTTTTATTTGATCTTCCTTTTTCAGGGGAATCTGGTGGAAACCGGAATAAACATCCAGAAAAGACAACAACTCACACCCAGTAGTAGAATCAATCACTTGATCGATCCGGGGCAGAGGGAAAGGATCTTTTGGGCAAGCCTTGTTGAGGTTGGAGTAGTCGATGCACATGCGCCACACCTTTGGAGCTTTTGCTTCCAGGTTCTCTTCTTTTTTCTTTTCGACCATCACCGGATTGGCTAGCCACTCAGTATGCGTTACTTCCACGATGAAACCGGCAACCAACAGCTTTGTCACTTCTTCTCCAATGATCTTTCTCCTATCTTCAGCGAACCGGCGTAAAGGTTGTCGCACCGGCTTAGCATCCTTCCGGACATTTAGAGAGTGCTCAGCCAGCTCCCTCGGAACACCCACCAAGTCATCAGTAGACCAGGCAAAAATATTCCGATTCTCACGGAGGAAGCTGACGAGCGCGCTTTCCTATGCCTGACTCAGGCCGGCACCGATACGAACGGTGCGCTCTGGGTAAGCCAGATCCAGCACAATGTCCTTTGTTTCATTTGTCGGCTTGAATGCCGGTGTGCCCAAGTTTCCACTCATTGCCGCTAAGCTCAACTGTGAGGACTGAGCCAACGCAACTGCGGTTTGCATCCTTCTTTTTTCCTCTGCGATCACCAGCGATTCCGCTAGGTTTGATCCGGCGGAAGCAGTTTCTAGTGAGACCTTGTAGTTTCCCACCACAGTTAAGGGTCCACGAGGTGCCGGCATCTTCATTTTGAGGTAAGCCGTATGAGTTGAGGCCATGAAAGCCGCCAATGCCGGTCTCCCAAGCAGGGCATGATAAGGACTGTCTAGGTCCACCACCTCGAACAGAACGTTTTCCACCCGGCAGTTGTCACGTCCTCCGAATGACACATCCACCCGGACTTTTCCTACCGGTGCGCAGGACAGGCCCGGAACGATTCCATGGAATGTTGTGTGAGTTGGCTGTAGCATGTTTTCTGTTATTCCCAGCGTACGCATTGTATGCTTGTACATGATATTTATGATGCTTCCATTGTCTATCTGCACTTTGCTGAACTTGACTCGAGTCTCTGTCCCTTGCATGATTGGGTCCACAACAAGAGCGTAACCACCCGGATTCGGCATGATCTTGGGGTGGTCCTTGAACGACCAAGTGATTTCTTGATCTGACCACAGCATGTATCTGGGGATTGCCGGCATCACTGCGTTCACTTCCATGGAACGGCGATGCACACTTTGCCTGTCGGTTGGCTCAGTGACAAAGACGACACAGCACAAATGCGGGTCCTTGTAAACATTCCGGCCTAAAGGTGCCGGTGGTGGCGGTTGATCATTGTCATCCTCCACCCGGTTAACTTGCTGGTGCTGCTGTACCGGTATGGTGTTGGCTCCAGTAAGTGGTGGTGGCGGTGGTAATGGATGTTGGTGCAACATGTCATGCGAGGGTTGCAGTATTGTGGAACAGCCTTGTGCCTGCGCATCTTTTGCAGCACCTCTCAGCATCAAGTGCTTGATCCAGGAACAATCTTTTGTCAAATGGTTTGCCGGCCTCGATGGATTTGGAGTATGAAACCGGCATGGTTGCTCCATTGCTGCTTCCATGGTGTACCTCAAATGCTCTTGCCAATATTTTTTCTGTCCCCACTTTTCTTTTTCAACCCATTTCTTCTTAGGACCCGCCCATGGCTGCGATCCGGTTTTCTGTCTTTGGCTCCCGCTGGGACCGGAATGTTCTTGTACCGCGGCAACTTGCTGCGGACCGTATCTCCGATCCGGAAACTCTTCCCTTCTTTTGTTGTGCCGGTTGTCCCGGTATTGCTCTTGGCGTGGTTGGCTTGTTTGCGCCGGTTCAGCTTGCACTGGCGGTTGCATTGGGTCTCCCAACGCATAGTTGTCCGCCACCCGCATCATTTCAGCTAGTGTGGTTGGCATGTTCCTTTGTAGCCTTTGCCACAGTGGTGATCCTCTCCGGCATCCCTGGCTAAACCAAACAATCGCTTGTGCCTCTATTACTCCCTCACACGTATTCCTTGTTGAGTTCCACTGGGTCAGGTAATCCCGGTCTGTTTCATTAGGGCGCTGCAAGCATAGAGCGAGCTGCTGCGGCCTGTTTGGCCTTTTGTAAGTACTGCTGAAGTTGCTCACAAAAGCTTCCTCAAAGTCCAGCCATCCATTGATGCTTCCCTTTGGCAAATTGTTAAGCCAAATTCTTGCCGGTCCCACTAGGAAGGACGGTATGATTCTTACGGCCCAACGCCGGTTTCCTCCGCCACCTGCGACGTACACAGCTGTGACATAATCAGCCAGCCAGTCTTCCGGCTTAGTCGAGCCATCGTATGTTTTTGTATCCCGGGGCAACTGGAAGTTGCGTACCGATGGCTCTTCTCCCATGATCCGCGGGCCAAAGCACTGTGGACCGGGAGGGCCCTCTGCTTCAATCATTTCAGAAAGATGTACCCTGTCCAGACGGTGCCTCGCATCCCGTTCCGGTAGGCATCTTTCCCCCACACGTTCCCCCAAAGGGCTCCGGTACGCTCCGGTTCGTTCCACTCCGGAATCTTCTTCATCATATCTTACCGGTACCGCGGCTCTTGCCTGCCGGTACCTTGGTGGTGGCATCTCATTCGCGTAAGCTGCTCTGGGCGCTCGATAATTTTGCCCGGTTTCACCTCTACCGGCATAAGCGTTCCCAGCGTAAGCTTCTCCGGCATGGTCATCTCCGGCATAGCCGTGACCTGCCCTCTGATTTTTTCTTCCGGCCTCATATTGCCCGGCTTGTTGTTTTCCGGCAAGAACTGGATCGTACACAGTCATTTGCCGTGCATTTCCCTCTTTTTCTCTTCTTCTATCCGGATGGGGGGACGATGCCTGCCCCTAGGACTTGCTACCGGTGTTCTTCGTTGAACGCAAAGATTTCGATGCCGCAGCTGCTTTGTTTGCCTTAGCCAACTCAGCATTTTGTGCTTCTAACACGTCAAGCAACTCCCTAACACGATCTTGTTGTTTAGCCAGAGCATCTCCGGTAAGCGATTCACATAGCTCTACTACAGCCCTAGCAGCTTTTATGGTTTTATCCGGGCTACTGTATTTAGGTTTCTCTACGATGCTCAAAGATACAGAGGCACTCTTGCCGGCAAAAACTTCCTTACGCAAATCCTGATCTAGATTGCGAGGCTTAAGCCGATTTTCCGGCACCCTAGCAGCCTGAGCGCTAACTGAAGCAAAGCCATGGGCAGCGTTATACTCACGTAGGGTTAGGTTCAGCTCGCGCTGCGCCCGGATGATGTCCGCGCCGCCGGAAAGCAGCGTCTTGCGCGTTGCCTCCAGCTCCGCTTGGGCCACTGCCGGGTCGATGTTCTGCGCGATGGGCGTCGCCAGCACGTTCATCGCCGCTTGAAGTGGTGTCTCCGGTGGTGCGGAAGATGCTCCCGCAGCGCCTGCGTCGCGCTCCAGCGGTGGCTTGGCCGGACGGGTCGATGCCGTACGACCAGCACCTTCTTCCACAGCTTCCTTGCCAGCGCCAACCGCGCCAGCCATCATGACCTCCATGGTGCCGGCGGCGCAACCAGCACATAGCCACCTTGGCGGATCCGGTGCCACCAGCACCGGCGAGAGGCACTGGCGCATAGGGACGGTGCCGAAGTAGATGCGGTGGCTGCCGAACTCGATGATGCGGCCGTTCTTGGGGAACTTACCGCTGTTGGCGAAGCAGCCTGCGTTGTTGTTGATGAAGTCCATGGCGTAGATGCGCTGCACGAGCGCGGACACCGTTCGCTCGCCAGCGACGTCGAGGAGGCCCGCCCGAATGTGAACTCCAGCAAGCGCCTCTTCATGCCCCACGGTGGGCGCCAACTGTCGTCGTGGTGAACAGACAGATGCCATAGGATGGCTTAAGTTGGGGCCGAATGGGCGCTAGAGGATTCGGGGGAGGGTTTTTGGATTAGATTGGATGAACTTCCGGGTGCTTTCCTCAAGAACTTGGCCTAAGCTAGAGGTAGAAGAAGAGAGACACAAGGAAGAACTCTGCTCTAGATCTCTCTATTCATTGATCTCAACAGATTACAGGTTTGTGCATATCTCTCTCGTACATACATACATCATACCCGCAATGGGGGTGTGCCCCCTCTCCTTATATAGGGGAGAGGGTGGCTTACAGAGGAAGAAACCCTAATGGCATCTTTGAACAGACAAACTACTTTACAAAGCTACTTTAATCATAGGTGATGCCGTATCTTCTTTAATCAGGGGGGCTGACGTCCTCCGGTTGCTTTTGGCGTCACCTTCCTCTTTGGCGTCAGGGCTTCGTTTAAAGCTACTTTGCTTAGCTCATCTTTGTCCTCTAGCTTCTGAGAGAATCTTTGACCAGTCCTACCGACGTGCTACAGTGCACTTCTTACCGGCACTCCGGTGTCTTCTTAGCTCATACCGGTATGCCCCTCTTTGGGATACCGGTAAGATTTACTTAGCCTAAAGGCTTATCTTCACTGTCCGGAATGAACTTTAAACCGGTATCTTGATGGCTCAAACCATCCGGTTTGGCATGCCTTTGGCATACCGGGGGTCATCCCCCCAACAAGTAAGCATTAAAGTTGATAAACAAGGTCTAGACATATTCAAACCAGACAACTCATGTATATATCTACCCCTAACCCTAAACTCTATCTTATGAAGTCAATCATGAAGAGAAGTGGTTTTGGGTTTCAAACATGGAAATTTCAAGAACCTCCCAAAAGCTTTATTTTAGAGTGACTAAGAAGGATCCATGCTTACCTTTTCATTTTCATATTTTAAACTTGTTTAAATCTTTGTCAAACCTAGGATTTGACCAAAAGATTCAAATGGGCATAAAATTCATAAAAAATCAGAAAAATGAAAAACCAAAGCATATAGTCTTCTTATGTCATATAGTAAGCATTCAAGTTGATAAATTAACAAGGTTTGGACATATTCAAACCATACAAATCATGTATCTACCCCTAACCCTAAACTCGGTCGATCTTATGAAATCTAGCATGAAGAGAAGTCGTTTTGGGTTTCAAACATGGAAATTTCAAGAACACATCCCAAAAGCTTCATTTTAGAGTGACTAAGAAGGATCCATGCTTACCTTTTAATTTCATGTTATAAACTTGTTTAAATCATGGTCAACCCTAGGATTTGACCAAGATTCAAATGGGCAGAAAATTAAAAAAATTAGAAAAATGAAAAACCAAAGTACATAGTCTTCTTATGTACGTCATAGTAAGCATATTCAAGTTGATAAACAAGGTTTGGACATATTCAAACCATACAAATCATGTATCTACCCCCTAACCCTAAACTCTTTCTTATGAAGTCAAGCATGAAGAGAAGTGGTTTTGGGTTTCAAACATGGAAATTTCAAAAACCTCCCAAAAACTTCATATTAGAGCGACTAATTAAGAAGGATACAGGCTTCCCTTTTCATTTTCATGTTTTAAACTTGTTTAAATCTTTGTCAAACCTAGGATTTGGCCAAAATTCAAATATATGGGCATAAAATTAAAAAAAAACAGAAAAATGAAAAACCCAAGCACATAGTCTTCTTATGTCATATAGTTAGCATGAAAGTTGATAAACAAGGTTTAGACATATTCAAACCAGACAAATCATGTATCTATCCCCTAACCCTAAACTCGATCTTATGAAGTCTAGCATGAAGAGAAGTCGTTTTGGGTTTCAAACGTTTAAGCCAAAAGCCCCTTTTCAAATATTTCAAACTTATTCAAATTTGGTTCAAATTTGAAAGACATACAAGTTATAGCACACATAGTGCATACATTTTCACACATACTGCACTAGATAGATTCTAACCCTATAGTTTGAGGCTATTTGGATGAGGTAGAAAAAATTCTTGGATTAGAATCGTGTTGTTCGAACCCCGTAGTTGGATGTTTTTGAACCTTGATCTGTAGTACTGGGCAAAACCCTAGTTTAACCTATTTAATTATAGATTCGTATATCGATTTTTCTACCTTTTTATTATTACTATGCAGCACATGTGTGTTTGCCCGTCTAGCTAGTGAAACTCGGAGGAAGAGGGATCACTCGGAAGGACAGAAGAAGGGAGAGCATTATGGTGTCTCCCTTTTTTCGGGTGACGATGTTGACTATTGTGCAGGGTTTGTCAGTGAGCAGGAGGTGCGAGCGAGCGAGTCGAGCAAGGCCGAGAATGAGAGAGATTTGTTTTTTTCTTGTGTGAGAGGGACAACCGAAGGATCCTGAAGGACCCAGAGACTTCCAATACGCATCCTGATGCGTCTTCTCTATTGCACGTGACTTGTGCTCACTGAAGTGTGGGACCTCACGCGTGGGCACCACACGTAAGTGACAGACCTGTTGGTGTAAAAACTCGGTTGATTATTATAGTGCATTAGAACAAAGTTTCCTATGGATTCAAGCGTAGAAAATCCAAGTTAACTCATTTACATGACATTATTTTTTCCATGAAGCAAAGTTAACACATCTATCAATTGGTACATTTTGGAGTGACTAAGAAGGATCCAGGCTTACTTATTCGTTTTCACGTGTTAAACTTTTCTAAATCTTGGTCAAACGTAGGATTTGACCAACAAGATTCAAATGGGCAGAAAAATAAAATAAAAACAGAAAAACGAAAAACCAAATCACATAGTCTTCTTATGTCATATCGTAAGCATTAACGTTGATAAACAAGGTCTAGACATATCAAACCATACAAATCATGTATCTACCCCTAATCCCTAAACTCTGTCTTATGAAGTCAAGCATGAAGAGAAGTGGTTTTGGGTTTCAAACATGGAAATTTCAAAAACCTCCCAAAAACTTCATTTTAGAGTGACTAAGAAGGATACATGCTTCCCTTTTTCATTTTCATGTTTTAAACTTGTTTAAATTATCTTGGTCAAACCTAGGATTTGACAAGATTCAAATGGGCAACAAAATTCAAAAAAAACAGAAAAAATAAAAACCAAAGCAAATAGTTTTCTTATGTCATATAGTAAGCATTAAAGTTGATAAACAAGGTCTAACATATTCAAACCAGACATTCGGAACTCATCGCGGGATATGTACACACGCATCAAAATTTTCATTTCCGAGCGCGCAGGATTTCATTAAGATAGGCAAATCCCCATTTTTTGCCCGCCTCCCCTCTCCCTCCCTCCCTCCAAGACCCAAACCCTAAGCCCCCCATCCGCCGCCACCACCACCTCCCTCCAATCTAGCACACCTTTCCTCTCTGCATCGCGCCCAGCCGATTCCCCACCATCTCGTCTCACGAATCCCCTGACCCAGCGACGATTGCGATGGAGATCAACATCCACGCCGACGTCTGCTCCACCCTAGCAAGATCCACGGTGAGGGGAACGCGCCTCCCGGTGGCGGCGATGGCATCAGCAGCGGTGGCGGAGTCGGAGGGCCGGCGAGCGGAAGCTGGGCTTCGGGATTGCCCACCTGCTTTCCCTAGATGCAACTTGTCATCGACAACGGCAGGCTCTCCCTTTCCTCCGGCGATAGGTCCTTGCACGCTCACATCGCGCGGCCCCTCCACCTCCTCGGTCGCAGCTTATGAGCAGGGGCGCCGTGCAATCAAAGCCACCGACGAACGACACCTGACGCTGACTAGCTGCGTGGGCAGCCAATACCACAACCCCATCCTCTATGCGTAGATCCGTCCACCCCCGTCCTCGGCGACGCCGATCCGGCCTCCACGGATCTCGTGTGCCCCGCCAGCAGGTGCTTCCTGGCCCTTCGCCTCGAATCAACTCAACTGAATTTGGGCGCAGATCGAATCCCACATCCCCTCTTTAGGTTTGATTACCATCTGGTTTCGCTCTCTCTTTCTAATGGATTCCCTTGTTATTTGGTTGGGGTTTCAGAAGTAGAGCAACATGAATCATGGGTGAAATCGCAGTGCTGCTGGACCAAGTCATGTACGACAGGCTGCTCACCGAGGTGAGGAGGTTCAAGCAGATAACAGTATAACATCCTCCGCCCTCTTTGAGCTCCTTTGGGTAAGATAATTCTTCCGAACCTTCTTTTTACTCGCACATGATACTTTCGAAAATCATGAGGTCAAAGTCTTGATTTATCTTACCTTTGGTCCGGAAATGATTTAATATCTGCTCAGTCTTACCGCAAAGTTTGGCTTGCTCTGTTCTTGCAGCAAAGTTTGGCTTGCTCTGTTCTTACAGCACGTAAAAATGACAAAAATGTGTATCGGTAAAGAAATATACTGGCTAGTTTGCACTGTGCTGTGTACATCTATATTCCTCTCTAAAGTCATCGGCTGAGATATTGTAAACAATCCTGTCATATGCTGCTTTATTTTTTCTGTTGAGTATACATGTAGGTAAATAGCTAATTCTATTCCTGATTATATTGATTGTTAGTTGCTTGGCGTCAATCACTTTGGATGGCTTGAACCTTAGAGTAATTATATCATGGTTTCCATATTTGATTTGTGTCGGTTGTCTAGAGTATTCCAGTCCAAGTATCACACTACAACCTGATTAGTTTTCTGGACCTACTACATCTATGCCTTCTGAATAACCATGGTTCTAGGTAAATATTAGATCCTTATTTGTATCTTACAACTCAACTGGTTGAGCTTTCTTATGTCTGCCAAAATGTTGGCCAATGCAGGTTCTGTATGACCACTTGGTCTATGTTTTTCCCAAAATCTTTGACCATAGGTGGTAACTATATTGGTCAGGTCATCACTTGATCCATGTTAAGACTGTATCTTGCTATACCACGTCAATCAGATTTGTGATTATCTGCATCTATATATCGTCATAGAGGTTACGACGATCTTGGATGTGTATCGTGTGACAAACACATTAGTGAACTGATTTGACTTCGACATGGTTGCTCTGTTATCATGCACTGGGTTAACTTGTTAATATTTCTGCTATTGTCCCAATTCGAAGAATTGTTGGTTTTTCTAGCTGGTTCATTGACATTGTTCTGGTTTTTATGTATGGAACATCTTAAAGGACTATCTAATTTTTTTCAACTTAGTCGGTTGTCATTCCTACTCAGCTTAATAAACCTTTATAGTTTGGGTTTCTAGGAAACACAAAAAGAAAGTAAATCTACTATATCCTAGCGTTACTAGATGAAGTAATACTATTTTTTATTTTAATTGCAAGTGCAAACACAACTTTTACTATCTAGGTACAGCTACCGTGATATGGGGATTCTGTTTCCAGGATCTTGCACTAACACATTCATTATTAATTGTTCTACTCCCTTTAGTCTTTTTTAATTGACTCAAATTTATTATAAAATTGTACTAAATGCGAGTCAATTAAAATAGACCGGAGGGAGTACTATTATGTGTGTGCACAGGCGGTCTAGAAATTAGCATGTTTAGTTGCTTTTTATTTTGTTCCCACCTAATCTCAATGTTAACTTGCAGATGTTGGATGCAAGAACGGACCCCTGTAGGCTGGGAGAGCTTCTGATGATGCAACATCAAGAATGGACATGGTCTGGCCGTCAGAATGTTAACGACTGATATTGTTCTGCATCCTGCATGTGTTCATTCTGGGCTTATTTTGCTGTATATATGTGATTTAAGCTGTGTGAATATTGTAATAGACTTAATTATTGCTGTTGTGAAAAATGTTCGTGCATTCTTCGGTTCTGATTATTTGTTATTCAATTAATGCCAAATCGAGTCTGAGAAGAGAAAATGGTAACTGATAACTAAAAGGGACCCAAGAAAGAAAATGGTTGTAATAGACTAAGGCCTAAAAATCAAATGGGCCAAAAAAGACTGTTAAAGGCTGAGACCCAAGAGTTGAACGGACTGAAAAAAGGCTAAAGCTTAGAAGGTACGTGGACCAAAAAAGGCCGATATTAATGGGCTTGGCCCATGTAGACCATTAAAGTGGACCGGGCTGATTTTGGGTTACGACAATTTGATTTCGTCCCAATTTTGCCACGTCGGACTAGCCACGTAGGATCTGATGTGGCATGAGCTGATTGGCCGTGACGATATTGGATTGTCATTGATGTTATGACGATGTAGTATCGTCATAGACGGTCATGACGATTACAAGTAGAAGGTCACGTTGGTTGATTTCTGACGCTCCGTTTTTGACAATTTATTTTTTATCATAAAAACGTCATATATTAAAAATAATGACGATTCTATGACAAAAATGGAGTGTCGTAAGTCAACATATTTCTTGTAGTGCTACCCCCTGTCGATCTTATGAAGTCTAGCATGAAGAGAATTCGTTTTGGGTTTCAAACATGGAAATTTCAAGAACATCCCAAAAGCTTCTTTTTTTAGAGTCGTTACTAAGAAGGATCCAGGTTTACCTTTTTCATTTTCATGTTTTAAACTTGTTTAAATCCTGCTCAAATCTAGGATTGACCAAGATTCAAGTGGGCATAAAATAAAAAAATAAAAAAAATAAAAAACCAAAGCACATATATATATAGTCTTCTTATGTCATATAGTAAGCATATATTGAATGTTATAAACAAGGTCTATACATATTCAAACTAGACAAATCATGTATCTACCCCCTAACCCAGCCCTAAACTCTGTCTTAATTATGAAGTCAAGCATGAAGAGAAGTGGTTTTGGGTTTCAAACATGGAAATTTGAAAAAACTCCCAAAAACTTCATTTTAGAGTGACTAAGAAGGATACGTGCTTCCCTTTTCATTTTCATGTTTTATACTTGTTTAAATCTTGGTCAAACCTAAGATTTTACCAAGATTCAAATGTGCATCAAAATTCAAAAAAAAATTAGAAAAAATAAAAACCAAATCACATAGTTTTCTTATGTCATATAGTAAGCATTAAAGTTGATAAACAAGGTCTAGACATATTCAAACAAGAAAAATCATGTATCTACCCCTAACCCTAAACTCTGTCTTATGTAGTCAAGCATGAAGAGAATTTGTTTTGGGTTTCAAACATGGAAATTTCAAAAACCTATCAAAAGCTTCATTTTAGAGTGACTAAGAAGGATCCATGCTTACCTTTTCATTTTCATATTTTAAACTTGTTTAAATCATTGTCAAACCTAGGATTTGACCAAGATTCAAATGGGCATAAAATAAAAATAAAAAAAAACAAAAGCACGTAGTCTTCTTATGTCATATATTAAGCATTAAAGTTGATAAACAAGGTTCAGACATATTCAAACCAGACAAATCATGTATCTACCCACTAACTCTAAACTCGGTCTTATGAAGTCTAGCATGAAGAGAAGTCGTTTTGGGTTTCAAACGTTTAAGCCGAAAGCCCCATTCAAATATTTCAAACTTATTCAAATTTGGTTCAAATTTGAAAGACATACAAGTTATAGCACACATAGTGCATACATTTTCACACATACTGCACTAGATAGATGCTAACCCTATAGTTTGAGGCCATTTGGATGAGGTAGAAAAACTTCTTGGATTAGAATCGTGTTGTTCGAACCCCGTAGTTGGATGTTTTTGAACCTTGATCTGTAGTACTGGGCAAAATCCTAGTTTAACCTATTTAATTATAGATTCGTATATCGATTTTTCTACCTTTTTATTATTACTATGCAGCACATGTGTGTTTGCCCGTCTAGCTAGTGAATCTCGGAGGAAGAGGGATCACTCGGATGGACAGAAGAAGGGAGAGCATTATGGTGTCTCCCCTTTTTCGGGTGACGATGTTGACTATTGTGCAGGGTTTGTCAGTGAGCAGGAGGTGCGAGCGAGCGAGTCGAGCGAGGCCGAGAATGAGAGAGATTTGTTTTTTTTTGTGTGAGAGGGACAACCGAAGGATCCTGAAGGACCCAGAGACTTTCAATACGCATCCTGATGCGTCTTCTCTTGACAAAGAAGATGGCTGGGAGTTTGCGTACCTATTGCACGTGACTTGTGCTCACTGAAGTGTGGGACCTCACGCGTGGGCACCACACGTAAGTGACAGACCTGTTGGTGTAAAAACTCGGTTGATTATTATAGTGCATTAGAACAAAGTTTCCTATGGATTCAAGCGTAGAAAATCCAAGTTAACTCATTTACATGACATTATTTTTTCCATGAAGCAAAGTTAACACATCTATCAATTGGTACTTTTTGGAGTGACTAAGAAGGATCCAGGCTTACTTATTCGTTTTCACGTGTTAAACTTGTCTAAATCTTGGTCAAACCTAGGATTTGACCAACAAGATTCAAATGGGCAGAAAAATAAAATAAAAACAGAAAAACGAAAAACTAAATCACATAGTCTTCTTATGTCATATAGTAAGCATTAAATTTGATAAACAAGGTCTAGACATATCAAACCATACAAATCATGTATCTACCCCCTAATCCCTAAACTCTGTCTTATGAAGTCAAGCATGAAGAGAAGTGGTTTTGGGTTTCAAACATGGAAATTTCAAAAACCTCCCAAAAACTTCATTTTATTGTGACTAAGAAGGATACATGCTTCCCTTTTCATTTTCATTTTTTAAACTTGTTTAAATTATCTTGGTCAAACCTAGGATTTGACATGATTCAAATGGGCACCAAAATTTAAAAAAAAAACAGAAAAAAAAACCAAAGCAAATAGTTTTCTTATGTCATATAGTAAGCATTAAAGTTGATAAACAAGGTCTAGACATATTCAAACCAGACAGATCATGTATCTATACCCCCTAACCCCTAAACTCTGTCTTATGAAGTCAAGCATGTGAAGAGAAGTGGTTTTGGGTTTCAAACATGGAAATTTCAAAAACCTCCCAAAAGCTTTATTTTAGAGTGACTAAGAAGGATCCATGCTTACCTTTGCATTTCATATTTTAAACTTGTTTAAATCATTATCAAACCTAGGATTTGACCAAGATACAAATGGGTGGGCACAAAATTCAAAAAAATCAGAAAAGATGAAAAACCAAATCACATAGTCTTCTTATGTCATATCGTAAGCATTCAAGTTGATAAACAAGGTCTAGATATATATAAACTAGACAAATCATATCTACCCCTAACCCTAATTAAACTCTGTGTTATGAAGTCAAGCATGAAGAGAAGTGGTTTTGGGTTTCAAACATGGAAATTTCAAAAACCTCCCAAAAGGCTCATTTTAGAGTGACTAAGAAGGATCCATGCTTACCTTTGCATTTTCATATTTTAAACTTGTTTAAATCATTGTCAAACCTAGGATTTGACCAAGATACAAATGGGCACAAAATTTAAAAAAAATAAGAAAAATGAAAAACAAAAGCACATAGTCTTCTTATGTCATATCGTAAGCATTCAAGTTGATAAACAAGGTCTAGATATATCCAAACCAGACAAATCATGTATCTACCCCCTCTCGATCTTATGAAGTCTAGCATGAAGAGAATTCGTTTTGGGTTTCAAACATGGAAATTTCAAGAACATCCCAAAAGCTTCTTTTTTTAGAGTCGTTACTAAGAAGGATCCAGGCTTACCTTTTCATTTTCATGTTTTAAACTTGTTTAAATCCTAGTCAAATCTTGGATTGACCAAGATTCAAGTGGGCATAAAAAATGAAAAAAATGAAAAACCAAAGCACATATATATAGTCTTCTTATGTCATATAGTAAGCATATAATGAAGTTGATAAACAAGGTCTAGACATATTCAAACTAGACAAATCATGTATCTACCCCCTAACCCAGCCCTAAACTCTGTCTTAATTATGAAGTCAAGCGTGAAGAGAAGTGGTTTTGGGTTTCAAACATGGAAATTTGAAAAAACTCCCAAAAACATCATTTTAGAGTGACTAAGAAGGATACATGCTTCCATTTTCATTTTCATGTTTTATACTTGTTTAAATCTTGGTCAAACCTAGGATTTTACCAAGATTCAAATGTGCATCAAAATTCCAACAAAAATCAGAAAAATTAAAAACCAAAGCACATAGTTTTCTTATGTCATATAGTAAGCATTAAAGTTGATAAACAAGGTCTAGACATATTCAAACAAGAAATATCATGTATCTACCCCTAACCCTAAACTCTGTCTTATGTAGTCAAGCATGAAGAGAAGTTGTTTTGGGTTTCAAACATGGAAATTTCAAAAACCTATCAAAAGCTTCATTTTAGAGTGACTAAGAAGGATCCATGCTTACCTTTTCATTTTCATATTTTAAACTTGTTTAAATCATTGTCAAACCTAGGATTTGACCAAGATTCAAATGGGCATAAAATTAAAAAAAATCAGAAAAATGAAAAACAAAAGCACATAGTCTTCTTATGTCATATATTAAGTATTAAAGTTGATAAACAAGGTTCAGACATATTCAAACCAGACAAATCATGTATCTACCCCCTAACCCTAAACTCGGTCTTATGAAGTCTAGCATGAAGAGAAGTCGTTTTGTGTTTCAAACGTTTAAGCCAAAAGCCCCATTCAAATATTTCAAACTTATTCAAATTTGGTTCAAATTTGAAAGACATACAAGTTATAGCACACATAGTGCATACATGTTTACACATACTGCACTAGATGCTAACCCTATAGTTTGAGGCCATTGGATGAGGTCGAAAAAATTCTTGGATTAGAAATGGGGTTGTTCGAACCCCGTAGTTGGATTTTTTTGAACCTTGATCTGTAGTACTGGGCAAAACCCTAGTTTAACCTATTTAATTATAGATTCGTAGGTCGATTTTTCTACCTTTTATTATTACTATGCAACACATGTGTGTTTTCCCGTCGAGTGAAACTCGGAGGAAGAGGGATCACTCGGAAGGAGAGAAGATGGGAGAGAATTATGGTGTCTTCCCTTTTTCGGGTGATGATGTTGACTGTTGTGCAGGTTTTGTCAGTGAGCAGGAGGTGCGAGCAAGCGAGTCGAGCGAGGCCGAGAATGAGAGAGATTTTTTTTTTGTGTGAGAGGCACAACCGAAGGATCCTGAAGGACCCAGAGACTTCCAATACGCATCCTGATGCGTCTTCTCTTGACGAAGAAGATGGCTGGGAGTTTGCGTACCTATTGCACGTGACTTGTGCTCACTGAAGTGTGGGACCTCACGCATGGGCACCACACGTAAGTGACAGACCTGTTGGTGTAAAAACTCGGTTGATTATTACAGTGCATTAGAACAAAGTTTCCTATGGATTCAAGGGTAGGAAATCCAAGTTAACTCATTTACATGACATTATTTTTTCCGTGAAGCAAAGTTAACACATCTATCAATTGGTACATTTTGGAGTGACTAAGAGGATCCAGGCTTACTTATTCATTTTCACGTGTTAAACTTGTATAAATCTTGGTCAAACCTAGGATTTGACCAAGATTCAAATGGGCAGAAAATTAAAAAAAAAACAGAAAAATGAAAAACCAAAGCACATAGTCTTCTTATGTCATATAGTAAGCATTCAAGTTGATAAACAAGGTCTAGACATATTCAAACAAGACAAATCATGTATCTACCCCCTAACCCTAAACTCTGTCTTATGAAGTCAAGCATGAAGAGAAGTGGTTTGGGTTTCAAACATGGAAATTTCAAAAACCTCCCAAAAGCTTCATTTTAGAGTGACTAAGAAGGATCCGTGCTTACCTTTTTATTTTCATATTTTAAACTTGTTTAAATCTTTGTCAAACCTAGGATCTGACCAAGAGATTCAAATCGGCATAAAATTCAAAAAAAAACTCAGAAAAAGGAAAAACAAAAGCATATAGTCTTCTTATGTCATATAGTAAGCATTAAAGTTGAGAAACAAGGTCTAGACATATTCAAACTATGCAAATCATGTATCTACCCCCTAACCCCTAAACTCTGTCTTATGAAGTCAAGCATGAAGAGAGGTGGTTTTGGGTTTCAAACATGGAAATTTCAAAAACCTCCCAAAAGCTTCATTTTAGAGTGACTAAGAAGGATACAGGCTTCCCTTCTCATTTTCGTGTTTTAAACTTGTTTAAATCTTGGTCAAACCTAGGATTTGACCAATATTCAAATGAGCATAAAATAAAAGATAAAAAAAATAAAAAACGAAAGCACATAATCTTCTTATGTCATATAGTAAGCATTCAAGTTCATAAACAAGGTCTAGACACATTCAAATCAAACAAGGCATGTACCCCCTAACCCTAAACTGTGTCTTATAAATGAAGTCAAGCATGAAAAGAAGTGTGGTTTTGGGTTTCAAACATGGAAATTTGAAAAACCTCCCAAAAGCTTCATTTTAATTAGACTGACTGATTAATTAAGAAGGATCCATGATTAATTACCTTTTCATTGTCATGTTTTAAACTTGTTTAAATCTTAGTCAAACCTAGGATTTGACCAAGATTCAAATGGGCACAAAATTCAGAAAAAAATCGAAAGAATGAAAAACCAAAGCACATAGCCTCTTCTTATGTCATATAGTAAGCATTCAAATTGATAAACAAGGTCTATACATATTCAAACCAGACAAATCATGTATCTATACCCCTAACCCCTAAACTCTATCTTATGAATGAAGTCAAGCATGAAGAGAAGTGGTTTTGGGTTTCAAACATGGAAATTTCAAAAACCTCCCAAAAGCTTCATTTTAGAGCGACTAAGAAGGATCGAAGCTTACCTTTACATTTTCATGTTTTAAACTTATTTAAATCTTGGTCAAACCTAGGATTTGACCAAGATTCAAATGGGCATAAAAATTCAGACAAAAAATCTAAAGAATTTAAAACCAAAGCACATAGCCTTCTTAATTATGTCATATAGTAAACATTCAAGTTGATAAACAAGGTCTAGACATATTCAAAACAAAAAATCATGTATCTACCCCTAACCCTAAACTCTGTCTTATGAAGTCAAGCATGAAGAAGAGTGGTTTTGGGTTTCAAACATGCATGGAAATTTCAAGAACCTCCCAAAAGCTTCATTTTAGAGTGACTAAGAAGGATCCATATTTACACATTTTCATTTTCATGTTTTAAACTTGTTTGAATCCTGGTCAAACCTGGGATTTGACCAAGATACAAATGGGCATAAAATTCAAAAAAAAAATAGATAAATGAAAAACCAAAGCACATAGTCTTCTTATGTCATATAGTAAGCATTCAAGTTGATAAACAAGATCTAGACATATTCAAACTATACAAATCATGTATCTACCCCATAACCCTTAAACTCTGTCTTATGAAGTCAAGCATGAAGAGAAGTGGTTTTGGGTTTCAAACATGGAAATTTCAAAAACCTCCCAAAAGCTTCATTTTAGAGTGACTAAGAAGGATCCAGGCTTACTTTTTCATTTTCATGTTTTAAACTTGTTTAAATCTAGGTCAAACCTAGGATTTGACCAAGATTCAAATGGACATAAAAAAATCAACAGTTTACAACAGCACACAAAATAAACATGAAATTACATCTAAATCCCTAACTTTTACATGGAGGACCCCAGGCTGAAAGCAAGAAATGCCATCGGGTCTTGAATCTTGATACGTCTTCTTTTGACAAAGAAGATCGCTGGGAGTTTGCGTAGGTACAACACGTCACTTGTGCTCACTGAAGTGTGGGACCTGACGCATGGGCAACACACGTAAGTGACATGGATTCAAGGGTAGGGCAGCCAAGAGAAAAAAAACGAGAATTTGGACAAAAATAACCCAATCTTGCTAGTATGTTGAAAGTTTGTTTTCCCAATCTTTTCGACTTTGGGTTATTTCTGTCTATTTTGCCGAAAAAACGAGGACAGCGGGAGGCACTGGAGACTGGAGACGAGTTGAGGATTTCTGGTGTCAGACTAGAAACAGTGATGCATCTAGCTTTAGAGTACGTCAGATTAAGACTTC
This sequence comes from Lolium perenne, assembly GCF_019359855.2. Classification (NCBI taxonomy): domain Eukaryota; kingdom Viridiplantae; phylum Streptophyta; class Magnoliopsida; order Poales; family Poaceae; genus Lolium; species Lolium perenne. The sequence goes on from NC_067245.2 coordinate 270,010,359, forward strand.
CTGAGCAACACTAGTCTGACGTAAGTACAGTTAATACGGACAAGACAGGGACCCGACATTGCTACCCACGTCCCTCTACGCACCTTCAAAGAAATCATATTCTAGAATCTCGAATCGTAGGAATTAGTCTGACACGATTTCTGATTGTTTAATTCATAGTATTGCAATTTTCAGAATTCATTCACACTACATTTTTATATAAAAACAAAAAATCCTTCATTGTGTAACTATATGTTACAATTTCTTTTGGTTTTCACACGTAATCAAACGTTATTCGATCCAAATACCATTGTTTCTCAATCCTATATATTTGGAGATGATCATCACTCTCTAATCATACACTTTTCATATTCCCGCACTTTGAAAGTCTTGCGAATAATCAAAGCAGCCAAAATTTATGGTGTGTATTGTATATGTTTATGGCATGCTTAGTTTCATCGAATATTGTTTGGTTGCATCGGGGAAATCACGTGAATTTAGATTAATTGTTGCATGTTTGTTTGTGGTGTGACCAACTGCTTTTGCAACGAAATAACCCCCATGTACGCATTGTTTGGGTCGCATGCATGATGTGTACAAAATGTTAAAATAGAAATAATGTAGGAATTGAATATGATTGCATGTTGAATTAATCATATATGAAAGAAATCACACAAATTTGAATTGCATGTTCTTTGGTTGTAGTGCTACACAAAAAAACACGTGAATTAGTATGAATTATCATGTATTCAAGAATCAAAGGAGCCACTGAGATTTGAATCCCACAAAATTTCTATGAATTTTCTTTGAACCAAACAAGCCCAACAAGATTCCTAAGGAATATAATACAACGAATCAAACGGCTTCCGTTGTTGGAATATTTCCTTAGGACATCAATCCTATAGAAACTCTATGATCCAGTTTCAGCGACAATCTGGTCGGTGTAGGCTCGAGGAGGCCAATTGTATATATATGTTTGGACCCGGTTGGTTGAGTGATCATGCTCGTGACATCCAGCCTGAAATGTAAAATTCGGGCAAGGCCAGCGTGACGCCACAATACTTTTGAAATATTCAAAAGCGCGCAATATTTGTGAAATTTTAATAATAGCTACTACTTATGTGATTTTTTTCGCTCATACGCTTATTGGGGGGGTAGGCTAACCCTAATGGCCTCCTCAAGATCCCTACTTCTACCAAGGTTTCCCGAGTTCATCAACCTCGACGGGTTCCTTGCCACTTTCGACCATGTTGTGGGCCTCATTTCGGGTTCCCGTACCACGACCAGTCCTTTTCAGGAGTCCGAACCCGATGCCATAATATTTGTTTGAAAAAAATTCAAGACCGCACAATATTTGTTGAAATAAATGAATAAGCATTTTTAAATAGCTAAATAAAAGAAGTATGAATTTTGAAAAATCTATTTTTTCTAAAACATTAATTGGAGCATTGACATGTTGAACCCACTTGTCGATTTTGCTATCAACATGACTAACTAGCAGATTAGATAACCAAGTGGTGAAATTTGCAACATATTAGACCACCACATGGTGGAAACTGCAAAAAAAATGTCCAAGTGGTGGTTTGTGCAACATATAGAGCAGTACAGTATATGGTAGTACAAGATGAATGTGCACTGTCGTGGGCCCGTGGTAATATATCATGATGATGGCAAATGATCTTTTCTCTGCTGAAACTGTCCAGAGCTGATTTGATGAGATAGAATACAACTCCACGGCGTGCAAGGACAGCTATACAGTAAATTAGCCTCTTCTCGGGTCACACGCCTTCACGACAGGTGCAGTAAGTGCAGCAGAGACCAGAGAGAGAAGGCACGCCCGTAGTACTCGTATATTGATTTCAATTCAAATTGTTTTTTTGCTTGCCTCTCCGTCTTCTTCATCTCCATCTTCTCTGGAGACCCCGCCTACACCAGCAGCCCCCGCACCACCACCGCCATGCCTTTTTCGGATCATATTGAGCCACCTGTTTGATGGTACTAGTAGGAGTTGTGGACTTTAACCATATCGCTCTACTAGCTGCCGCTCGCACTGTCCTCCAATACCTCATACCCAAACGCCAGCATCCCACTCCGACACCCCCACACCCACTTGACCGCATCCTTCCAATGGCGAGTTCGATCAATGAGAGTGGCAGTTCTTGGGTGTTTCCTGATGGCCCCCTTGAAGAAATCGCATCCCGATGCGATGTCATCACCGCCGCGAGCCTCGTCGGTTCATGCAAGTTTTATCATGATTCAGCAACACAAAGTGTAGCTCTGCCTGCATCTCAGCCGTTTGGCGTGCCCTATGTTCTTCATACTCACCAAACTCAGGTACCGTCCGCGCACAATCCCTTCTCCCGTGTCGTCAAGTTCAAGCAGCAGGGTGCGCAGAAGGGCGAGCAGCAGGATTCGAAAGAGCGCAAGGGTACATTGTGCCAACTGACGCCGCTGGACAGGATCTCTTCCGATGCCGTGATTCCAGATGGTGGTACGGGCATGTGGGCAGGCGCGAATGGAGATTGGATCGCCCTTCTTGGCTTCCCCTGGAATTGGGAGCTTGTCAATGTGTACACTGTGAAGGGATTCGTTGCATAGAAAACAAAAAATTTCCTACCGCGAGAACGCAATCCAAGCCAAGATGCAATCTAGAAGACGGGAGCAACGAGGAGATGATCGAGACTCACCCTTGAAGATTTCCAAAGCCTACAAGATGAGGCTCTTGTTGCTGCGGTAGACGATCACTTGCCGCTTGCAAAAGCGCGTAGAAGATCTTGATCATGGTGCCACGATCGGGCAGCACCTCCTTACTCGGTCACACGTTCGGTGTTGATGAACACGACGTCCTTCTCCCCGTTCCAGCGGGCAGCGGAAGTAGTAGCTCCTCCTTGACTCCGGTAGCACGACGGCGTGGTGGCGGTGGCGATGGAGAACTCCGGCGGAGCTTCGCTAAGCGTGCGGGAGAGGTGGAGGAGAGGGGGGCAGCTAGGGTTTGGGAGAGGGGGTGGCCGGCCTCTATGGGTGCGGCCAGCTTGGTGGCTTGTGGTGGCTGGCCCCCTCCCCTATGCCCCTCATTATATAGGTGGAACCCCAAGTGTTGGACTACAAGTCTTCGAATAAGACCCGAACCCAAAACCTTCCATGTAGTAGGGAAACCTACCCAAGGTGGGACTCCCACCCAAGTGGGATTCCCACCCTTCCATGAAGGGGGATGGCCGGCCCCCTTGGTGGAGTCCACCTTGGACTCCCCCCTCTAGGGTTGGCCGGCCATGGGGAGGTGGAGTCCCTCCGGGACTCCTCCTTCCTTAGTGATTTCTTCCGGACTTTTCTAAAACCTTCTAGAACCTTCCATAAATGCACCGGATCATTTTCAAACTTATAAAATGACTTCCTATATATGAATCTTATTCTCCGGACCATTCCAGAACTCCTCGTGATGTCCGGGATCCCATCCGAGACTTCGAACAATACTTCGAACTCCATTCCATATTCAAGTTCTACTATTACAACATCAAACCTTAAGTGTGTCACCCTACGGTTCGCGAACTATGTAGACATGGTTGAGAACTCTCTCCGACCAATAACCAATAGCGGGATCTGGAGATCCATAATGGCTCCCACATATTCAACGATGACTTAGTGATCGAATGAACCATTCACATACGATACCAATTCCCTTTGTCACGCGATATTTTACTTGTCCGAGGTTTGATCATTGGTATCACTCTATACCTTGTTCAACCTCGTCTCCTGACAAGTACTCTTTACTCGTACCGTGGTATGTGGTCTCTTATGAACTTATTCATATGCTTGCAAGACATTAGACGACATTCCACTGAGAGGGCCCAGAGTATATCTATCCGTCATCGGGAGGGACAAATCCCACCGTTGATCCATATGCCTCAACTCATACTTTCCGGATACTTAATCCCACCTTTATAACCACCCATTTACGCAGTGGCGTTTGATGTAATCAAAGTACCTTTCCAGTATAAGTGATTTACATGATCTCATGGTCATAAGGACTAGGTAACTATGTATCGAAAGCTTAAAGCAAATAACTTAATGATGTGATCTTATGCTACGCTTAATTGGGTGTGTCCATTACATCATTCATATAATGATATAATCTTGTTCTTAATAACATCCAATGTTCATGATTATGAAACTAATCATCTATTAATCAACAAGCTAGTTAAGAGGCTTACTAGGGACTCATTGTTTGTTTACATAACACACATGTATCAATGTTTCGGTTAATACAATTATAGCATGGTATATAAACATTTATCATAAACATAAAGATATATAATAACCACTTTTATTATTGCCTCTTGGGCATATCTCCAACAGTCTCCCACTTGCACTAGAGTCAATAATCTAGATTACATTGTAAGGTACCTAACACCCATGGCATTCTGGTGTTGGTCATGCTTTGCCCTAGGGAGAGCTTTAGTCAACGGATCTGCTACATTCAGATCAGTGTGTACTTTGCAAATCTTTACTTCTCCATCTTCGATGTACTCGCGAATCGAATGATAACGTAGCTTGATATGCTTCAGCCTCTTGTGTGACCTTGGTTCTTGTGCATTGGCGATGGCACCCATGTTGTCACAATAGATGACTAGTGGGTCCAATGCACTAGGAACCACACCGAGCTCTACAATGAACCTGTTCATCCATACCGCTTCTGATGAAGCCTCTGAAGCCGCTATGTACTCCGATTCTGTTGAAGACTTCGCCACCGTGCACTGCTTCGAGCTTGCCCAGCTTACTGCAGCACCATTCAATATAAACACGTACCCAGACTGTGACTTAGAGTCATCAGGATCAGTGTTCCAACTTGCATCGGTGTAACTTGTTACAACGAGCTCTTGGTCACCTCCATAACAAAGAAACATATCCTTAGTTCTTTTCAAGTACTTCAGGATATTCTTGACCGCTGTCCAATGTTCCATTCCTGGATCACTTTGATATCTGCTAGTCAAACTAACAACATGTGCTATATCCGGTCTAGTACATAGCATGGCATACATGATAGAGCCTATCGCCGAGGCATAGGGGATCGACTCATCCTTTCTCTTTCTTCTGCCGTAGCCGGACCTTGAGTCTTACTCAAGACCTTGCACAGTAACATAGGTAAGAATCCTTTCTTACTTTCGTCCATTCTAAACTTCTTTAGAATCTTGTCCAGGTATGTACTCTGTGATAGCCCTATTAGACGTCTTGATCTATCTCTATAAATCTTGATGCCTAATATATACGATGCTTCACCAAGGTCTTTCATTGAAAAACTATTATTCAAATAACCTTTTACACTGCTTAATAGTTCTATATCATTCCCAATCAATAATATGTCATCTACATATAATATCAGGAACGCTACAGAGCTCCCACTCACTTTCTTGTAAATACAGGCCTCTCCATGACACTGTATAAACCCGAAGTCTTTGATCACCTTATCAAAGCGTCGGTTCCAACTTCTCGATGCTTGCTTCAGTCCATAAATTGAACGCTGAAGTTTGCATACTTTGTCAGCATTTTTAGGATCGACAAAACCTTTGGGTTGTACCATATACAACTCTTCCTCAATGTCTCCATTAAGGAACGCCGTTTTGACATCCATCTGCCAAATCTCATAATCGAAAAATGCAGCTATTGCTAACAAAATCCTCACAGATTTTAGCTTCGCTACAGGTGAGAAAGTCTCATCGTAGTCAACACCTTGAATTTGTCGGAAACCCTTTGCGACAAGTCGAGCTTTATAGACAGTAATATTACCATCAGCATCTGTTTTTCTTTTGAAGATCCATTTATTCTCGACAGCCTTGCGGCTATCAGGTAAGTCTACCAAAGTCCACACTTTGTTATTATACATGGATCCCATTTCGGATTTCATGGCTTCTTGCCATTTGTTGGAATCTGGGCTCATCATCGCTTCTTCATACGTCGCAGGGTCTTCATCATTGTTATCCACAATCATGACATTTAGACAAGGATCATACCAATCAGGAGTGGCACGTTCCCTTGTCGATCTGCGAGGTTCAGTAGCTATCTCGTTTGAAGTTTCATGATCATTATCATTAGCTTCCTCTGTTGCCGGTGTAGGCGGCACAGGAACATCTTCGATCTTGCGCTACTCTGATCAACGAGTAAAGATTCATCAATCTCATCGAGTTCTACTTTTCTTCCAGTCACTTCTTTAGTGAGAAATTCTTTCTCAAGAAAGGTTCCGTTCTTAGCAACAAAGATCTTGCCTTTGGATCTGTGATAGAAAGTGTACCCTATAGTTTCCTTAGGGTATCCTATGAAGACGCATTTCTCCGCTTTGGGTTCTAGCTTGTCCGGTTGTAACATTTTTACATAGGCTTCGCAACCCCAAACTTTAAGGAACTACAGCTTAGGTTTCTTATTAAACCATAATTCATACGGTGTCGTTTCAACGGATTTTGATGGTGCTCTATTTAAAGTGAATGCGGCTGTCTCTAATGCATAACTCCAAAATGATAACGGCAAATCAGTAAGAGACATCATAGAACGAACCATATCTAAGAGAGTTCGATTACGACATTCGGACACACCGTTTCGTTGTGGTGTTCCCGGCGGTGTCAATTGTGAAAGTATTCCGCATTTCTTTAAATGCATGCCAAACTCATAACTCAGATATTCACCTCCGCGATCAGATCGTAGAAATTTAATCTTCTTGTTACGTTGATTTTCTACTTCACTTTGGAATTCCTTAAACTTCTCGAAAGTTTCGGATTTATGTTTCATGAAATAGATATACCCATATCTACTCAAGTCATCTGTGAAGGTTAGAACATAACGATAACCACCGCGCGAGGGTACACTCATTGGTCCGCACACATCGGTATGTATGATTTCCAATAAGTCTGTAGCTCGTTCCATAATACCAGAGAATGGAGTCTTAGTCATTTTTCCCATTAGACATGCTTCACATCTATCAAGTGACTCAAAGTCAAGTGATTCAAGTAATCCATCGGTATGGAGTTTCTTCATGCGTTTCACTCCAATATGACCAAGACGACAGTGCCACATATAAGTAGAATTATCATTCAATTTAATTCGCTTAGCATCAATGTTATGAATATGTGTATCACTACTATCGAGATCTAACAGAAATAAACCATTCTTTTCAGGTGCTCGACCATAAAAGATATTATTCATAAAAATAGAACAACTATTATTCTCAGACTTGAATGAATAACCGTCTTGCATTAAACAAGATCCAGATATAATATTCATGCTCAACGCGGGTACAAAATAACAATTATTGAGGTTTAAAACTAATCCTGAAGGTAGATGTAGAGGAAGTGTGCCGACAGCGATCACATCGACTTTGGATCCATTTCCAACGCGCATCGTCACTTCATCCTTTAGTAGTCTTCGTTTATTCTTTAGTTCCTATTTCGAGTTACAAATATGAGCAACCGAACCAGTATCAAATACCCAGGTACTAGTACGAGAACCAGTAAGATAAACATCTATAACATGTATATCAGATATACCTTCTTTCTTCTTCTTGACAAGGCCGCTCTTCAGATCCGCCAAATACTTGGAGCAATTACACTTCCAGTGTCCCTTCTCCTTGCAGTAATAGCACTCAGCATCAGGCTTAGGGCCAGTCTTAGGTTTCACAGGAGGCGTGGCAGCTTTCTTGCCACTCTTCTTGTTTTTGCCTTTAGACTTGCCCTGTTTCTTGAAACTGGTGGTCTTGTTGACCATCAACACTTGGTGCTCTTTCTTAATCTCAATCTCAGAAGATTTTAGCATGGCAAAGAGTTCAGGTAACTCTTTGTTCATGTTCTGCATATTGTAATTCATCACAAAGTTCTTGTAACTAGGTGGCAGTGATTGAAGGACACGATTAATCCCCAGTCTGTTAGGAATCACTATTCCCAAGTCACTGAGTTTCTTCGCATGCCCGGTCATGGCGAGCATGTGCTCACTAACGGAGCTGCCTTCTTCCATCATGCAACTGAAGAAGTGTTTCGATGCTTCATAGCATTCCACGGCCGCATGAGTTTCAAAGATAGTTTTCAACTCATTGACTAACTCATGTGGATCGTGGTGCTCAAAACGTTTTTGAAGATCGGCTTCCAGACTGCATAGGATGGCACACTGAACTTGAGAGTACCGAGTTTTCCGAGTCGTGTAAACATTCTTTACTTCATCGGTTTTAGTTTCTGCAGGAGGGTCACCTAGCGGTGCATCAAGCACATATTGCAGGTTTCCGCCATTGAGGAAGATCCTCACATGACGGAACCAGTCGGTGAAGTTGCTACCGTTGCTCTTAAGCTTTTCTTTCTCTAGGAACTGGTTAAAATTGATTGGGGACGCCATATCTACATCATATATTTGCAATAGTTTAGACTAAGTTTATGACAAATTGAGTTCAAATTTTAATACAACAAAATTAAAAACTAGGTGAACTCCCACTCAAAACAATATCCCTCTAATTGTCTTAGTGATCACACGAACCAAATCCACCACACCAAGTCCGATCATCATGAGACAAGATGTAACTTCAATGGCGAACACTCAAAGTGTTCATCATATCAATCATATGATTCATGCTCTACCTTTCGGTATCACGTGTTCCGAGACCATGTCTGTACATGCTAGGCTCGTCAAGGCCACCTTAGTATCCGCATGTGCAAAACTGGCTTGCACCCGTTGTATGCACTTGTTGATTCTATCACACCCGATCATCACGAGATGCTTCGAAACGACAAGTCTTGGCAACGGTGCTACTAAGGATGAACACTTTATTATCTTGATATTTTAGTGAGAGGGATCATCTTATAATGCTACCGTCGCGATCTAAGCAAAATAAGATGCATAAAAGGATTAACATCACATGCAGTTCATATGTGATATGATATGGCCCTTTTGTCTTTGCGCCTTTGATCTTCATCTCCAAAGCACGGACATGATCTTCATCATCAACGGGCATGATCTCCATCATCGTCGGCGTAGCGTCAAGGTCAATGGCGCCGTCTTCATGATTGTTCTCCCATGTAGCAACTATTACAACTTCTTTGAAATACTACTCAACATGAAATTTAAAGACAACCATAAGGCTCCTGCCAGTTGCCACAATACAATAATGATCATCTCATACATAGTCATCATCACATTATGGCCATATCACATCACCAAACCCTGCAAAAACAAGTTAGACGTTCTCTAGTTTGGTTTGCATATTTTACGTGGTTTAGGGTTTTCGAGTGAGATCCAATCTACCTACGAACATGAACCACAACGGTGATACTAGTGTTGTCAATAGAAGAGTAAATTGAATCTTCACTATAGTAGGAGAGACAGACACCCGCAAAGCCACTTATGCAATACAAGTTTCATGTCGAGCGTGGAGCAAATCTCATGAACGCGGTCATGTAAAGTTAGCCCGAGCCGCTTCATCCCACTATGCCACAAAGATGCAAAGTACTCAAACTAAAGACAACATAAGCATCAACGCCCACAAAACCATTGTGTTCTACTCGTGCAACCATCTATGCATAGACACGGCTCTGATACCACTGAAGGGATTCGTTGCATAGAAAACAAAAATTTTCCTACCGCGAGAACGCAATCCAAGCCAAGATGCAATCTAGAAGACGGGAGCAACAAGGAGATGATCGAGACTCACCCTTGAAGATTTCCAAAGCCTACAAGATGAGGCTCTTGTTGCTGCGGTAGACGATCACTTGCCGCTTGCAAAATCACGTAGAAGATCTTGATCACGGTGCCACGATCGGGCAGCACCTCCGTACTCGGTCACACGTTCGGTGTTGATGAAGACGACGTCCTTCTCCCCGTTCCAGCGGGCAGCAGAAGTAGTAGCTCCTCCTTGACTCCGGAAGCACGACGGCGTGGTGGCGGTGGCGATGGAGAACTCCGGCGGAGCTTCGCGAAGCGTGCGGGAGAGGTGGAGGAGAGGGGGGCGGCTAGGGTTTGGGAGAGGGGGTGGCCGGCCTCTATGGGTGCGGCCAGCTTGGTGGCTTGTGGTGGCCGGCCCCCTCCCCTATGCCCCTCATTATATAGGTGGAACCCCAAGTGTTGGACTACAAGTCTTCGAATAAGACCCGAACCCAAAACCTTCCATGTAGTAGGGAAACCTACCCAAGGTGGGACTCCCACCCAAGTGGGATTCCCACCCTTCCATGAAGGGGGGTGGCCAGCCCCCTTGGTGGAGTCCACCTTGGACTCCCCCCTCTAGGGTTGGCCGGCCATGGGGAGGTGGAGTCCCTCCGGGACTCCTCCTTCCTTAGTGATTTCTTCCGAACTTTTCTAGAACCTTCTAGAACCTTCCATAAATGCACCAGATCATTTTCAAACTTATAAAATGACTTCCTATATATGAATCTTATTCTCCGGACCATTCCGGAACTCCTCGTGATGTCCGGGATCCCATCCGAGACTTCGAACAATACTTCGAACTCCATTCCATATTCAAGTTCTACTATTACAACATCAAACCTTAAGTGTGTCACCCTACGGTTCGCGAACTATGTAGACATGGTTGAGAACTCTCTCCGACCAATAACCAATAGCGGGATCTGGAGATCCATAATGGCTCCCACATATTCAACGATGACTTAGTGATCGAATGAACCATTCACATACGATACCAATTCCCTTTGTCACGCGATATTTTACTTGTCCGAGGTTTGATCATCGGTATCACTCTATACCTTGTTCAACCTCGTCTCCTGACAAGTACTCTTTACTCGTACCGTGGTATGTGGTCTCTTATGAACTTATTCATATGCTTGCAAGACATTAGACGACATTCCACTGAGAGGGCCCAGAGTATATCTATCCGTCATCGGGATGGACAAATCCCACTGTTGATCCATATGCCTCAACTCATACTTTCCGGATACTTAATCCCACCTTTATAACCACCCATTTACGCAGTGGCGTTTGATGTAATCAAAGTACCTTTCCAGTATAAGTGATTTACATGATCTCATGGTCATAAGGACTAGGTAACTATGTATCGAAAGCTTATAGCAAATAACTTAATGACGTGATCTTATGCTACGCTTAATTGGGTGTGTCCATTACATCATTCATATAATGATATAACCTTGTTCTTAATAACATCCAATGTTCATGATTATGAAACTAATCATCTATTAATCAACAAGCTAGTTAAGAGGCTTACTAGGGACTCATTGTTTGTTTACATAACACACATGTATCAATGTTTTGCTTAATACAATTATAGCATGGTATATAAACATTTATCATAAACATAAAGATATATAATAACCACTTTTTGAAGGAGATATGCCCTAGAGGCAATAATAAAGTGGTTATTATTTATATCTTTATGTTTATGATAAATGTTTATATATCATGCTAGAATTGTATTAACCGAAACATTAGTACATGTGTGATATGTAGACAAACAAGAAGTCCCTAGTATGCCTCTTAAACTAGCTTGTTGATTAATGGATGATTAGTTTCATAATCATGAACATTGGATGTTATTAATAACAAGGTTATGTCATTGTGTGAATGATATAATGGACACACCCAATTAAGCGTAGCATAAGATCTCGTCATTAAGATATTTGCTATAAGCTTTCGATACATAGTTACCTAGTCCTTATGACCATGAGATCATGTAAATCACTTATACCGGAAAGGTACTTTGATTACATCAAACGCCACTGCGTAAATGGGTGGTTATAAAGGTGGGATTAAGTATCCGGAAAGTATAAGTTGAGGCATATGGATCAACAGTGGGATTTGTCCATCCCGATGACGGATAGATATACTCTGGGCCCTCTCGGTGGAATGTCGTCTAATGTCTTGCAAGCATATGAATGAGTTCATAAGAGACCACATACCACGGTACGAGTAAAGAGTACTTGTCAGGAGACGAGGTTGAACAAGGTATAGAGTGATACCGAAGATCAAACCTCGGACAAGTAAAATATCGCGAGACAAAGGGAATTGGTAATATATGTGTATGGTTCATTCGATCACTAAAGTCATCGTTGAATATGTGGGAGCCATTATGGATCTCCAGATCCCGCTATTGGTTATTGGTCGGAGTGAGTACTCAACCATGTCCGCATAGTTCTCGAACCGTAGGGTGACACACTTAAAGTTGGATGTTGAAATGGTAGCACTTGAATTATGGAATGGAGTTCGAATATTTGTTGAGGCCCGGATGAGATCCCCGGACATCACGAGGAGTTCCGGAATGGTCCTGAGAATAAGATTCATATATAGGATGTCATTTTATGTGAAATAAAATGTCGCGGAAGGTTCTATGGAAGGTTCTAGAAGGTTCTAGAAAAGTCCGGAAGAAACCACCAAGGAAGGTGGAGTCCACAAGGGACTCCACCTCCATGGCCGGCCAGCCCTAGTGGGGGTGGAGTCCCAAGTGGACTCCACCATAGGGGGCCGGCCACCCCCACATGGGAGGTGGGAATCCCACCTTTGGGTGGGAGTCCTAGTTGGGCTAGGTTTGCCCCCTCCTATGGAAGGTTTTGGTTTCGGGTCTTATTCGAAGACTTGGACACCAACACTTGGGATCCACCTATATAATGAGGGGCCAAGGGAGGGGGCCGGCCACCCCAAGACCATAGCTTGGCCGCCCCTTGAGTGGCCGGCCACCCCTCCCAAACCCTAGCTTTGCTCCTCCACTTCATATTTCCCGCGTAGCTTAGCGAAGCTCCGCCGGACTTCTACACCGCCACCGACACCACGCCGTCGTGCTGTCGGATTCAAGAGGAGCTACTACTTCCGCTGCCCGCTGGAACGGGGAGGTGGACGTCGTCTTCATCAACAACCGAACGTGTGACCGAGTACGGAGGTGCTGCCCGTTCGTGGCGCCGGAACCGATCGTGATCAAGATCTTCTACGCGCTTTGCAAGCGGCAAGTGATCGTCTACCGCAGCAACAAGAGCCTCATCTTGTAGGCTTTGGAATCTCTTCAAGGGTGAGACTCGATACCCCCTCGTTGCTACCGTCTTCTAGATTGCATCTTGGCTTGGATTGCGTGTTCGCCGTAGGAAAATTTTTGTTTTCTATGCAACGTTATCCTACAGTGGTATCAGAGCCGTATCTATGCATAGATGGTTGCACGAGTAGAACACAATGGTTTGTGGGCGTTGATGCTCTTGTTATCTTTAGTTTGAGTACTTTGCATCTTTGTGGCATAGTGGGATGAAGCGGCTCGGACTAACTTTACATGACCGCGTTCATGAGACTTGTTCCTCGTATGACATGCAACTTGTATTGCATAAGAGGCTTTGCGGGTGTCTGTCTCTCCTACTATAGTGAAGATTCAATTTACTCTTCTATTGAAAACATTAGTATCAACGTTGTGGTTCATGTTCGTAGGTAGATTAGATCTCTCGAAAACCCTAAACCACGTAAAATATGCAAACCAAATTAGAGACGTCTAACTTGTTTTTGCAGGGTTTGGTGATGTGATATGGCCATGATATGATGATGAATATGTATGAGATGATCATTATTGTATTGTGGCAACCGGCAGGAGCCTTATGGTTGTCTTTAATTTTCATGTTGAGTAGTATTTCAAAGTAGTTGTTATAGTTGCTACATGAGGTGAACAACCATGAAGACGGCGCCATGAACCTTGACGCTACACCGACGATGATGGAGATCATGCCCGAAGATGATGGAGATCATATCCGTGCTTTGGAGATGAAGATCAAAGGCGCAAAGACAAAAGGGCCATATCATATCACATATGAACTGCATGTGATGTTAATCCTTTTATGCATCTTATTTTGCTTAGATCGCGACGGTAGCATTATAAGATGATCCCTCACATTAATATCAAGATAATAAAGTGTTCTTCCCTCGTATGCACCGTTGCATTGTTCGACGTTTTGAAGCATCTCGTAATGATCGGGTGTGATAAACTTGACATACAACGGGTGTAAGCCATGTTGCACACGCGAAATACTTGGGTTTGCTTGACGAGCCTAGCATGTACAGACATGGCCTCGGGACAACGGAAACCGAAAGGTTGAACACGAGTCATATGGATGATATGATCAACATGTTGATGTTCACCATTGAAGCTACATCATCTCACGTGATGATCGGTTTTGGTGTAGTGGATTTGGATCGTGTACCACTTAACAACTATGAGGGATGTTGTATTAAGTGGGAGTTCATTAGTAATTAGATTAAAACATGAACTAATTATCATAAACATAGTCTGAGTAGTATTTTGAATTAATTTTGTAGTATTGGCATCCGTTTACTACTATGCGCTAGTCTTGTTATTGAGATAGAAATACTGTTAAAATCTGACAAGAAACTTTACGGATTGGTACCGTATTGTTAAAGAATCAAGAATTGATTAAGTCCTATTGCAAACTTTTAGTAAACCTCACATTGTTGATTCAAAGAGCTATGGTTTCAATTAGTACCTAAAGTTATCTTGTCTCCATGAAACTTGAAAGTTCAAATATGTTTGAAAAATAAGGAGCTGAAAATTTAGTTTTCAGAAATAATCAAGGTATGAGATATATGTGATATCTAAGACCTTATTGCAAGATGATAGAATATAATTTGGTGAGACTACATAAACTCATAAGTTTTATGGGAATGTATGAAGGTTGAAGACGCAAGACGTCACAATCCTCCAGCTATTGGGGCACTAATGATATTCGCATATCCATGAAGTTATCATCCTTAGTATGCACCGTTGCTAAGACTCGTCGTTTAGAAGCATCTCGTGATGATCGGGTGTTATAGATTCTACGTGTGCTTACAATGGGTGCAAGCCTGATTTGCACATGCGAATACTAAGGTTAAACTTTATGAGCCTAGCATGTCTGAGACATGGTCTCAAAAAGTTGTCATGAATTGATGGATAAAATTATGAGTGAAATTGTTCATCATAGTTACTAATATGTGAAATCTAGAACACTTGTCATATGATGATCAACTTCAAAGTAAGAACCTCAAGGTTATTGGTATTTGACCAACAAACCTAGAAGTTATTGATGTTGAAATGTTTTTCTGAATAATGAGGAAAGCTAAAAGAGAAACTGCAAAAGATATTTTGGCAACAGAAAAGAAAAGACTAGAAAGTCTAGCTCGGTGTATATAAATGATATACATGTTATGGTTGTATTCCTAGTTAAGTCACACAATGAAATTCTTGGGTATTAATACCATATTGGTTGGTATGAAGTGTCATACAAAACAACGCAATTCAAGAATACAATGGCCTAAGTGACTGACAAGGAATATGATAAGAATGTTCGCCTGGAACAAAAATAAAGTGTTATTATGTTCGTCGTTGGCATTCTATCTAGCCCTTAGAATTTATAATAAAGAGCTTAATAAATTGTTATTTTGCTCTGGTCAAATGAAAACAATGAGTTGTTCAAATTATGACATTACTCCATGTATGATGGATAAGTTATTATAAATCTTAAATGGTGAAACACACATACATAACACTGATGCTAAAAATGCCATAAGGCAAATGATTTGAATTCCACTTATTTGTGGAACCGCAATTTAGGTCATGTTAGAAAGGATCGCATGAAGGAACTCCATGCAAATGGATTTTTGGAGTCATTCGATTTGTTGAATCGTTTGGCACTTGCAAAATCTTTTCTAAAAGGTAATGACTGAAATACCGTTCATAGGCCGAAGAGTTGAACGGGCAACTAACTTAGTGAAAACATACATAATGATATATGTGGTTCACTGGGCATAGTTGTGTGCGGGAAGATTCTTCTACTTCATGAAAACTTTCAAACAATGAATTGAGTATATATGTGGATATATTCAATAAGGAAAAGTTTGAAACATTTGAATAGGATTCAAATAAATTTCAGCATGAAGTGGAAATCATCGTAATAGAAATCAAATATCTATGATTGGATCATGGTGGAAATATTTGAATTACGAGTTTTAGCGAACATCTAAGAGAGTTATGAAATTGTTCTACAACTTACGTTTCTTGGAGTATCATAGTGATGATGAAGTATCCAAGAGATATATCCAAACTTTGTTGGATCAATGATGAGATAAAATATTGATGCCATTATATTTTTGTGGATTATGCTTTAGTGACTACCGCTTTTACACTGAATAGAGCATCATCATGATCCGTTGAAATGACACCATACAAGTTATGGCATGGGTATAAACCCTAATAGTCAACCAAAATCGGATGAATGTCTTTGTTGGTTATCCCGTAGATTTGATTGGGAATTCTTCCCACGAGACAAAGAAAAAAGTGTTTGTCAATGTTTCTTATTTCCGAGAAATTGTTTCTAGTGAAGTATTTGAGTGGGAGGACAATATATTTTGATAAGGTTTATGAACCTGAGCATAATGATCGTGAGTAGCGCAGCATCGGAATTGGTTTCGAAAGCGGCCACAACGATCATGGCTCCCATGACTACAAAGTGTTTTAGCCATGGAGATCGAAGTACATATTGAACCTTGTAGGTATGGTTTACTTTGTGATCAAATAAATGATTTGTGGACAAATGATTGATTTTGAACAATGATAAACCAACTACAAAACAAAGAAGTTATGATGGGCCACGACTCAAGATTAAAATGGCCATACGCCATGAAATCCAAGATAGATGAATACTTTTTGAAAGAAAATAGATCTATAAAATTGATGGACTTGGATGAAATATCCTTGAAGAAGCTTAACTTGTCGAAAAGTTGTTTACGATAAAGTTCAAAGAGTTGACTACGACAAGATTAGATCTTCCGTAGCAATGCTTAAAGTCTATATGGATTATTCTAGTAATCACTACATATTTCCTTTATGAGATATGTTAGTAGGATGGCAAAATACATTACTTATCAGAAGTGTGTATTAAAGGTGTATACAAGATACAACCAAGAGTTTTGCTGATCCGTGGAATACTAGATAGGTATACAAACTTCAATTTGATGAAGTAAGTATAGCGGAGTTTGAATCTTCACTAGATGAAATAGTCAAAGAGTTTTTGATTTCATCAGAAACAATGAAGAGGCTTGCATTTGCAAGAAATTAAGTGGGAGCGCTAAGACACATTTATAATACTTTATGTAGGTGACATATAGTTGGTTATAAATGATGTAATTATATACTTGATTAAAAGGTTTCATTGAGAATTAACTTCAATGAAAGGATATGGACTGAAACAAATTTAGTGTCAAGATCTATGAAGATAGATTGAAACACATAAATAAGTTTAAGTCAAAGTGCATATGATGGATATTGAAGTAGTTCAATATAGAAATATTAAGAAAATGTTCTTGTCATGTGAAGGTTTAACAAGACTTGAGTGTATCTGACACTCAATGATTAAAAACACATGAGTGATTATGGATCACGAATAATATGTACACAATCAGATATCATGTGCTATAAAGTGTTATGAGCATATACCAGAATGATTCATATGATGATCATTGGACGACAGTAAGAAGAATATCCTTGAGTACTTTAGAAGAACTAAGGATATATATATATATTTTTGTATGAAGAAATGACAAACAAATCGATGTAAGGTGTTACACCGATATTGGTTTTATCACATATAAAATATAAATTCAATCTCAAATTAGACGAAGTGTTGTTTAAAAGGTAGCACAATGAGCTAGAAGTTGTCTATGCTAGATTTAGAAGGGTTCTAAATATGGTGACGGATTCTACAAAAGAAGGCAGAGTATGTCATTGTTTTGACAATGACAAAGGATGTTAAGTCAAGAGGTTCTTTGAGAACTTGGTGTAGTTCCGACAGAGTCAGAACTTTGAAGCTATATTGTGTGTGACAATATTAGTGACATATTTCAGACAAATGGAATTAAGGTTCCACCAGAAGATCAAACATATTTAATGCCAGCTCATTTGGAAATGAGTGATGCGTTGAGACGCAAATGAATTACAAAATACATACGTTTGAGCGTGTCGATCCGATGACTAAAAACCTCTCCCGTGAGCAATACATGATAAAGCACCAGAAGGCCAAGGTGTTATATCTTTACAAATGTAAACTAGATTATTGACTCTAGTGCAAGTGGGAGATCGAAGGAGATATGCCCTAGAGGCAATAATAAAGTGGTTATTATTTATATCTTTATGTTTATGATAAATGTTTATATATCATGCTAGAATTGTATTAACCGAAACATTAGTACATGTGTGATATGTAGACAAACAAGAAGTCCCTAGTATGCCTCTTAAACTAGCTTGTTGATTAATGGATGATTAGTTTCATAATCATGAACATTGGATGTTATTAATAACAAGGTTATGTCATTGTGTGAATGATATAATGGACACACCCAATTAAGCGTAGCATAAGATCTCGTCATTAAGATATTTGCTATAAGCTTTCGATACATAGTTACCTAGTCCTTATGACCATGAGATCATGTAAATCACTTATACCGGAAAGGTACTTTGATTACACCAAACACCACTGCGTAAATGGGTGGCTATAAAGGTGGGATTAAGTATCCGGAAAGTATAAGTTGAGGCATATGGATCAACAGTGGGATTTGTCCATCCCGATGACGGATAGATATACTCTGGGCCCTCTCGGTGGAATGTCGTCTAATGTCTTGCAAGCATATGAATGAGTTCATAAGAGACCACATACCACGGTACGAGTACAGAGTACTTGTCCGGAGACGAGGTTGAACAAGGTATAGAGTGATACCGAAGATCAAACCTCAGACAAGTAAAATATCGCGAGACAAAGGGAATTGGTAATATATGTGTATGGTTCATTCGATCACTAAAGTCATCGTTGAATATGTGGGAGCCATTATGGATCTCCAGATCCCGCTATTGGTTATTGGTCGGAGTGAGTACTCAACCATGTCCGCATAGTTCTCGAACCGTAGGGTGACACACTTAAAGTTGGATGTTGAAATGGTAGCACTTGAATTATGGAATGGAGTTCGAATATTTGTTCGGAGCCCCGGATGAGATCTCGGACATCACGAGGAGTTCCGGAATGGTCCGGAGAATAAGATTCATATATAGGATGTCATTTTATGTGAAATAAAATGTCGCGGAAGGTTCTATGGAAGGTTCTAGAAGGTTCTAGAAAAGTCCGGAAGAAACCACCAAGGAAGGTGGAGTCCACAAGGGACTCCACCTCCATGGCCGGCCAGCCCTAGTGGGGTGGAGTCCCAAGTGGACTCCACCATAGGGGGCCGGCCACCCCCCACATGGGAGGTGGGAATCCCACCTTTGGGTGGGAGTCCTAGTTGGGCTAGGTTTGCCCCCTCCTATGGAAGGTTTTGGTTTCGGGTCTTATTCGAAGACTTGGACACCAACACTTGGGATCCACCTATATAATGAGGGGCCAAGGGAGGGGGCCGGCCACCCCAAGACCATAGCTTGGCCGCCCCCCTTGAGTGGCCGGCCACCCCCTCCCAAACCCTAGCTTTGCTCCTCCACTTCATATTTCCCGCGTAGCTTAGCGAAGCTCCGCCGGACTTCTACACCGCCACCGACACCACGCCGTCGTGCTGTCGGATTCAAGAGGAGCTACTACTTCCGCTGCCCGCTGGAACGGGGAGGTGGACGTCGTCTTCATCAACAACCGAACGTGTGACCGAGTACGGAGGTGCTGCCCGTTCGTGGCGCCGGAACCGATCGTGATCAAGATCTTCTACGCGCTTTTGCAAGCGGCAAGTGATCGTCTACCGCAGCAACAAGAGCCTCATCTTGTAGGCTTTGGAATCTCTTCAAGGGTGAGACTCGATACCCCCTCGTTGCTACCGTCTTCTAGATTGCATCTTGGCTTGGATTGCGTGTTCGCCGTAGGAACATTTTTGTTTTCTATGCAACGTTATCCTACACTTTTATTATTGCCTCTTGGGCATATCTCCAACACACTGGTCGCCGGATTCCTCTACCACCAATACGTGAGTTTAAATCCACCCCGGATAAACTTGTGTTCGAGTCTAATGATCAACATCTTCAACTGCTGAAGATAGCTATTTGCCGAGTTCCAACAGCTGCTTCAAATTATACTAGTTTCTCCGTTCTTGCCATCTTCAACGCGGCAATTGCAGTCCTTCACTGTGCTTCTAGCAGATGGACAGTTCTTGACAACCAGTTCTTAGGGTTCGGCTACTCCGATGCAATCATCCACAAGGGTATTGTATTTGCTGTAACTCAGACATGCGAAGTTTATGCATGGAATCAACTTTCTTGGGGTAATTTTTCTCATCTCATATGATGTGTTTTCGCTATTAGCTGCTAGTTTCAGATTTAGCTTTAGCCTTTTTCTTTTTGTTGTGCAGTTTCCGTGTCATGCCTGTACCTTTCCCCCTCTATATTCAATAAAAATCAGCAGCGATATGCCTTTGAGTCAAAATAAAGTACTCCCTCCGATCCAAATCAAATTGACTCAGCTTTCTCTAGCGAGTGCATCTAGCTAGACAAACTTGAGTCAATTAATTTGTGCATATCTAGCTAGACACATCCAGTTGAGTCAATTAATTTGGATCGGAGGCAGTATTTTAGCTAGTATCATTATTCATGTATGTAATCAACTAATCAAGTTTTGCTGAACTAACTTCAAGCTGTGCTTTCCTTTGCAAGGTCCTTTGTTGATCAGAACGGCACCTATTCCGCCAGAACTTGATGAACAAGGTCCGTACAATCTTGGCTCCTGGTGGTTAGCACGATCTCCTGATGGTTCTAGACTTTTTCTGGTCCATACCTGGGGCGTTGCTGACGGGCGGGATTATACTGCACTGGTTCGGAATTTACCTGTTGCTGCTACCTCTGAGGGTCGTCATGGTCGCACTATTCGCGGGTATGGTAAGGGTTTACTTGGCTGCGAGGTGTACAACATGGACACCAGTCAGTTGATGCCACCGAGGCCATGGAGGAGGATTATTTCCCTTGGATCATATTCTCTCTTCCTTGGAGTGAACTATCCGATTATCATTCCAGTAGAAGACGGGGCAGAACATGATCGTCCAAATATGGCGAGAATCAACTCTGTTTACACATCGCACCATGCAGTAGGCCTTGTATATCCTCCTTGTCCAGAAATTTGCCGCTTCAGTTTGAATTCTGAAGACTGTACTGTTGGTTTCAAACCAACATTAGATGGACATGGCGGCAGGTTCCGTTGTGGTTCATCCCAAGCTTCGCCAACGCCCGGCAATGGAACCTGTCTTCGCGTCACAGGTCCAGAAAGAAAGGCTGATGTACTTTATGTAATACTCGTGTTGTAATGCAAGATTTGTATATGCTGAACTATTTCATTTGCATGTTTATCTCTACCTAGGCTACTCCCGTTCCGTAGTTGTGTTGTACTATCTGTTGAACTATTTCCTTTGCCTGTTATCTCTACCTAGGCTACTCCTCCGTAGTTGTTAAATTGATGTAATGCTCCTACAATGCAGGCTACACTGGGCGTGTGGCCTGTAATGTTATCAAACACCTTTTGTACTCGTTCTAGTAAGCATTTCACACGATAACTCACATAATTAAAGTACCCCTACAACATATTAGTTGAAAGATATCTCTCATAATTAAGTACCCCTCTTTGAGCTTATGCGAAACATAAATGACTATTTATAAATATATAATGTCGTCACAAGATTATATTAAAAACAATGGTAGTTCTATTAGAAAAAGAAAGTGTGAATAGTAGAATGATGGAGAAGTGTTTTTTGAGGTCTGTGCATAGCTAGTGTTCATGGTGCAAAAGCACTTAGACTAGTCACAATAGGAAGTATCGTAGACTAGTATCATACATATGATACTAGTTTATGATACAACACCTTCAATGCATAGTATCATGAATTAGTATCATGCAACGTTGCGAAAAACAATTATTCATTTCTTTCCAGATAGACTAGCTTTGCGAGGAGGACAAAACATTTCTTTATTGCCCTCTCATATGAATCACCTCCATACATCACCTCTCATACCGATTGAAAGCCATGCCAAATCGTTGGTTCAAGACCATGAATACCAAGCCAATTTTGTTAGCTAGTTGGACCACCCTCGGATTGAGAAACAACGGTTGAAAGAAAGGTGGGCGCCAACTCTTATTTTTTTCTCGAGAGTCCGACACTTGATGTTGATTGCAAAGTTCACAAAGGCCAAAATTTTGACATCCTCTTTGTGCAAGTCTTGCCACCATCCAAACTCGATTTTGAAGTACCAACCAAGAAAAAAAAAGCTTGCACTTTGAAGGACCCCATGGACCATGAAAAATTTGAAAAACTTCCAGTAAATCATGCATATTTCGATTTATATTTTGGTGAAGTTTCATTCGATTTGAATCATAGGTTTGTGAGCAAATATATATTTAGTTTAAACTAGTGCTCGAATACGTAAGAAGCTATTTAATCACAGCTAGTTGTCCGAATGGGAAGAAATATTCATAGATTTTAAAACAAGGCATCTACATATTACTGGATTTTTTCAAAATTTTCTGAATAGTTTTTCTTTTTTTGCTTCGAAATAAGAGATAGTTTGGAACGTTGGATCTCAAATGGATGGTAGATGGTGGCACATAGTCACAATGTATCTTGGAAGCATCAAGTCACTGAAGCTCTGTCCGGTTTCCAAACCAAGCTAGGAAAGACATTGAAAATGAAGTTCTGCTCTAAAACATCTCTCATTTCATTTTGGTACTCGCGCGGTTGCATGCTGCCCACGTGTTAAGGTACGTGTCTCTGGCATAGAGAACTACGATTATTGGCGAAAAATATATCGAAACGGAAACTGTAAAAAAAACCCTCTCTGGTCAACCTGATGTGACGAGACATCACTGCACCAAACGTCGTCAGAAATTTATAGATGGGTGGCGTGCTAGTCTACCAACAGTCAAATCGGCGCCCAGTCGCAGCAGCAGCCTAGAGTACTACCTAGTTTTTGCCCCTTGCATGTCTATCATCTTCGTCTTCACCCTCCCAGAATCACGCGCACGCGCAGGATCTCGATCCTAACCACGCCGCATCGTTCCTTCCATAGCGCTCGCCCTCTCCTCCAAAATCGCCAAGCGCGGTTGCATCCGCCATCCACCTAAATCCATCTTCACGTGATGAATTATTCTAGGCTTTGCCGGGGCGGCAGGGAAGGCCACTGGGAGGCTCTCACCGGCGACAACATCGACCTCATCGCTGCGCATCTGGACGTTATCTACACCGTCCGACTTGCCGCATGTTCCAAGGAGCTCTACGACCGGATCAGCAAGGATGAAGGTAAGATGCACCATTGGGATGAACCCTGCCTGCTGATGCGTCCGCCTGCTTATTGGTTCGATGAACACTGGGATTGGGCGACAGCATCTCGTCTGCATGATACCGTGTACGACCTGGTGCCCCTCGACCATCCTCGCCGTTCTGTCGCCCTGCCGTTCATGCACGACAGAAAATGGCTTGGCGCGAACGGCGACTGGATCGCCGCCGCCGATCATCATGGGTGGTGCCTCGTGAACGTCTACACTGAGCGACATATCCCCCTTCCATCCCTACCTGCTTCGAAGATTGGTCATACTAGTGTTTCATATCCATCTGCTGTTGCATATGATGTTTCCTGGGGTCCAGTAATTACTAATTTGTTGAAGATTGTAATCTGCCAAGTGCCCATAAAAGGTGGGAGGTACGCAGATTACAAGCTCATCGCCTTGTTCGACAAAAGGATTTTCTACCTTGAAGGGGGTGGCGACTGGAGAATGCTGGAGGCCCTTATTACACCTACATCTGATTATCCAAAGTACTGTGATGCCATTGAACTCGGTGGCCACGTTTTTGCAGTGGACGAAACTGACGGCTCCACGTACTTCTGGGACACCGCAAATGGTATTTTTTCAGTCCTTATGTTACATTGCATGATACACTGCCTTAATCAATGAAGTTATTCATGAACTACCTTGTTTATATTTTACCTTTCATAAATGACTTAATGATCACACCCCCTTTTGCTGAATATGAATGAACCGTTGCTTGCAATGAATTAGTACGAATTAGTCACCAACAAACATAGTATGCTCAGTATATGATTGCATTCCTGAATTAGTAACTCTACGCCACTGCAGAATATGGATGTAATTAACCAGTATCTCAAAAGATAATGTAGCACTATGAAGGCACCCTTTTTGATAACCTTTTACACCCATTGTTTCATATATAAGTATATAACTAATTGATTTTTGCTCCAAAAGGAGGACGAGAGACCCCTGCCATCTGCATCAGAGAGATGCATAAGGACTTTCATAAGTATAGGACTTAACGATCACATCCTTTGTCTGAATATGAATGAACCGTTGCTTGCAATGAATTAGTACTAATCAGTCATCAGCAAACATAGTATACTCCGTATGTGAATGCATTCCTGAATTAGTAACTCTATGCCACTGCAGAATATGGATGTAATTAACAAGTATCTCAAATGTTAACATAGAAACAGAAAAATAGAAGAAAATCATTTGTAATTACATGCATAGCTTATATTTTAATATAAATCTTCCTATTAATAGTGATGCTATTAATAATTATGATGTGTAAAATCTGATCAATCCGATGCAGAGTTTTAGTTCTTGGTTGTAATCTTACCGATAACCGGATTTTTTGGGTACCTATCGGTGTAAGAAAGCACCGGCCGGTGTTTACCAAAATTTGTGTAAAATTGGACGACCTTTGATATATTTTACATAAATTTTAAGTTTTTTTTTTGGAAAATCTTAGCCGGTATTTTGACTGGCGTTTTGCGAACGGGTAATACATGTGCCCATCGGTATTTTCTAGAGATCGGGGAAAAAGCCTTGATTGGATGTACCTACATGCAGATCAAACAGTTCTTTGTTTATATCGGTGAACAATCTGCAAAATGGTTTAATTAATTTTGTTTTTGATACATTATTTTTCCCATTTTCTTGAATAGATTTCAGTTTCCCACAATTATCTTTGATTAGTGATTGTGACATCCCCTCAATCAAAATAACTCAGGTTATCTTTTTCCTAATTCAATATTATTTAAGTTTGAGTAAGTTTACGACTAATATCTACAACCTCATATATATATAAGATTTAGCACCTGTAGTCCTAACAAAGTTAGCTGCCTGTAGTCCCTTGTATAGTTCTTTCTTTTTGCTTTCTCAGTTTTTCGTAGCCTTGCTACAACCCTGTATGCTCCCGCCTTCTCAGCGGTTTTCTCTAATATATAATGATGCACGACTAGGCATGTGTTCGAGAAAAGAAAATCTAAATATCTTTTGTAATATATGAACCTATATTGATGTTTTAGATGTTGGTAGTATAATTTTCGATAAACTTGAACAGACTTAAATCAGTTTAACTTAGCACAACCATATAGCGTAACTTTTTTAGAACGCAAAAATGAGGTAAACAAATACCATGTGTACCCTTTACTAGTAATAGTAGAGAAGAGATTATGAACCTTCAACTCTAAAATGCAAATTCTTCTACTGAATGGATAGCTGCATCTGATACCTATTTTGCAAATGTTACCAGACTTGGGGTTAGCTACAAAGAGCATTTCTTTCTTGTCAAGCTTCATGCACTACCAACACAACCAAAAGTCCGAACTGATCGCAAGGGCGGCAATCCACTTATACAATTCAACATCCCCCCTCACGTGTGATGGGAGACAAGTCAACACGTGGAAAGACTCAGAGGTATAGCTCAATAGGCATATACGTGGACTCCGAGGGGGCAACAACAATTTTAGGATAAATTGCGAAAGCCAGGACTCGAACTCGAGACCCTGGCTCTGACACCATGTCAAGCTTCATGGACTAGCCAACGCAACCAAAAGTCCGAACTGATGGAAAGGTCTAGGCAATCCACTTATACAGTTAAACATTTCTTACCCTTCGGGTGGTCACAGGGAAGCTCTCTAATAGATCACTTAAGACAAAGGGAATTAACTACAGCACAGGACTTAAACTTAAGATGATATATATTTGTCAAAATTTGGATGTATCTATATGCTTTCACTGTCTAGATACATCTGAATTTGGACAAATCTCAGACACTTGGACAGAGGTAGTATATAACTGTGTATACACTAACTAGTGTCTAGTTTTGGCGAAGTTAAGACTAGTTTCGTGGGATGGATGCAATATAACTGATATATTGGACACTCGATTTGAACACATGAATGACCAATGCCCTTAGCTTACATAGTCGTATTTATACTGTGAGCATGAACGATGAACAATGCTGCTGTTTGAATATGGTTGCCAGTAACACCCTATTCGTCTCCATTTCTAATATTGCAGAAAACCTGATGCTCCCATTTGTAATCCCGCCACCGGTGGTGGATGATCAGCAGTACGCGTGGTTCCTCGCTCCATCTGCTGATGGCAAGCGATTGATGATCATCCTTACAGTAAACAACATTGGGATTACCAATGCTGAAGTACCTCCTGACATTCCCTATGCTGCTAATGGGCTTCAGCTACGGCAGTATCCTCCTGTTGCCACCTACGTCTTTGAGCAGGATCCCATATCTACTGCACGTGCAGGGGACTTTCTTTGGAGGCCGGTTAACAGCCTCGATGACCACTCTCTGTTCCTCGGACTCAATTACCCGATCATTGCCAACCTGAAGAAGCGTGAATCCAAAGCTCCTGATGGCACATTGGTTTCATTCATGAGAAAAACTGCGTCTACACAGCATACCGGAACTTTCTTCATAATCAATACCCTAAAATTTTGCGCTGCAACCTCCAGCCAGATGAAGGTGAGACTGTGGGAGTTATCAGCCTTCCCAGAGATGGTTGGGGTAGTGTCCGACAAGCGGCTATGTGGTTTAAGCCTGCTTTAAACATTGCCCATTCGGTGTTACCTTTAAAAAAACACTGACACACTTTTTTATTATGCTTGAAGTGTTGAGAAGTAGTACACTATTTTTAGTACGTACTAGTTTGAATCAGTTTATTTGAACACTGCCCTGCTTTTGTATTTCGTGTTGCCTTCATATTATAACCAATGCATGGCTGTTTTAGGATTGACTTTATTTCAGCACTATAATTACAATGTGTGTACGTCCTTTATAATATAGCCACCTCTTGTTGATCATACTCATGAGAGGATCATTCCTATTTTTTCGCCGCTAAAGGGTAAAGTACATTTCTGGGGGCAGTGATTCTTGCTGCAGGCCACTAAACATGCATCAACTATGAGCAAGGAAGTAGATGTGCGACCTAGGTGACTGTGCGGACCCCACTTGTGGACCAAAGAAAAACATGTCAATACGGAACAGATGTACATATGACAACTCCTATATGATATGTGTATGTACGATTGAGCATCTGGAGGTGTGCTGCCACCTGCTACCTCACACGAAGGGTTTGGATCTTGTGTTTCGTACACGGATCGGACTGAAATTGTCGTGTGCATAGCAAGGTTCATGTCAATAAGGCTGAGTTTGGCATCTAAGTCTAGGCAACAAATACTTTTGGGTTCCAACGGCCATCTACATGGTATTTGCTATTGGCCTACTTGCTCATTTGTCGAAGCCCAATAACTAGAAATGGGCCTTTCTGCTCATGCAATGTCGGCCCTTTTCTAAAGAACCACAGATCCTATGATTGGCAAAAAACAAAAACACGGAGATTCTACATAAAAGTTGTTTGTATTTATTTTGAATTATTGGGTTGCAATTTTTGAAACTGCTCATGGCCAATATGAAAATCCTTGATCGCTCCATACCCACATGGATCACGGTATTTTTAAAAATTCATAAAGTGGATTTGAAATTAAAACATATCCTAATAATTCCATGATTTATTCTATTAACTTGCAAGATCTTGGAGCGAAAGAGCTTGTATTAGTCTGCAAAAATAATACAGATAAACCTGTCATTAACAAGAAATGAAGGTTTATCGTCCAAAGAGGATGCCATGTGGGACCCATGAGCCAGCAGCGTCCTCAACATTTCAAACGCGGTAGGATATCCAAAAAAAAAAGCAAGTATCCCGAAAATAGGGGTCAAAAATAAATCATAGAAAGGAAACATTTATAGTTCAGAGAGTTTGACATGTGGGACAGATCTGCCAGCAGCATCCTCATCATTTCAAAGTCGGCAGAGGATCAAAAGAAAAAAAGGCAAATAGCCAGAAATTAGGGGTCAAAAGTAAATCCAACAAAGGAAACTTTTATTCTTCATAGAAGATGACATGTGGGACCGACCTGCCAGCATCGTCCTCATCGTTTCAAAGGCCGCAGGGGATCAAAAGAAAAAAAAGCAAATATCCAGAAATTAGGGGTAAAAAATAAATCAAACAAAGGAAAGGTTTATTGTTCATAGAGGCTGACATGTGGGACCCATGAGCCAGCAGCCTCCTCAATTTCAAAGGCGGCATAGGATCGAAAGAAAAAGGCAAGTGACCAAAAATCAGGGGGTAAAAAAATCAAAGAAAAGAAACTTTATTGTACATAGAGGATGACATGCGGGTCCCATGAGCCAGCTACTTACTCAACGTTTCAGAGGCGGCATGAGATCGAAAGAAAAAGGAAAGTGACCAAATATCAGGAGCAAAAAATAATCCAAGAAAAAAAACTTTTATTGTACATAGAGGATGACATATGGGTCCCATTTTGCAGCAGCGGTCTCAACGTTTCAAAGGCGGCATGAGATCGAAAGAAAAATGCAAGTGCCAAAACATCAGTAGCAAAAAATAATCCAAGAAAAGAAACTTTATTGTACATAGAGTATGACATGCGGGTCCCATTTTTCAACAGTGGTCTTAACGTTTCCAAGGGGCACGGGATCGAAAGAAAAAGGAAGTGACCAAATATCAGGAGCCAAAAATAATCGAAGAAAAGAAACTTTATTGTACATAGAGGATGACATGCGGGTCCCATTTTGCAGCAGCGGTCTCAATGTTTCCAAGGCGGCACGGGATCAAAAGAAAAAGGAAGTAGCCAGAAATCAGGGGTAAAAATAATTCCAAGAAAGGAAACTTTTATTTTACATAGAGGATGACTTGCGGGACCCACGAGCCAGCAGCTTCCTCAACGTTTCAGAGGCGGCATGATACCGAAAGAAAAAGGCAAGTGACAAATATCAGGTCCCAAAAATAATCCAAGAAAAACGTTTATTGTACATAGAGGATGACATGCGGGTCCCATTTTGCGGCAGCGTTCTCAATGTTTCAAAGTTGGCATGAGATCGAAAGAAAAAGGCAAGTGACAAATATCAGGAGCCAAAAATAATCCACGAAAGAAACTTTTATTGTGCATAGAGGATGACATTTGGGTCCCATTATGCAGCAGCGATCTCAACGTTGCCAAGGCGGCATAGGACCAAAAGAAAAAGGAAGTAGGCAGAAATCATGGGGTCAAAAAAATCCATGAAAAGAAACATTTATCGTTCTGAGAGGCTGACATGCGGGACCATGAGGCAGCAGCATCCTCAACGTTTCAAAGGCGGCAGGGGATCAAAAGAAAAAGGAAGTAGCCAGAAATTAGGGGGTCAAAAATAAACTCCAAAAAAAGAAAGTTGATTGTACATAGAGGATGACATGCGGGTCCCATGAGTCAGCAGCTTACTCAACGTTTCCAAGGCAGCAGGGGATCAAAAGAAAATCAGAGGGTGAAAAAAATCCAAGAAAAGAAACTTTTATAGTACATAGAGGATGACATGCGGGTCCCATGAGCCAGCAGGTTCCTCAACGTTTCAAAGGTGGCATGAGATCGAAAGAAAAAGGCAAGTGACCAAATATCAGGAGCCAAAAATAATAATCCAAGAAAAGTAATTTTTATTGTACATAGAGGATGACATGAGGGTCTCATTTTGCAGCAGCGGTCTCAGCGTTTCGAAGTCGGCATAAGATGGAAAGAAAAAGGAAAGTGACAAATATCAGGAGCCAAAAATAATCCAAGAAAAGAAAATATTGTACATAGAGGATGACATGCGGGTCCCATTTAGCAGCAGAGTTCTCAATGTTTCCAATGCGGCACAGGACAAAAAAAAGGAAGTAGCCAGAAATCAGGGGGTCAAAAAATCCAAGAAAAGAAAGGTTTCAATTGGGCTGCATCTGGTCTTCTGGGCCTTCGAACTATCCTGCTGACGCCTTTGGACTCGTACAATTTCAGCCCACTCCAAAACAGGAAAGTCCTATGCTTCGCAAAAACAAAAAACAAGGAGATTCAACATATAAGTTTGTTTATTTAAAAATAAAGATTTATTTTTTCCGCTTGCAATAGCTCAGAGCGAAATACACTGTTTATTGTCTGCAAAATAATCAAGATATCACATGTTTTTGTACGGGGAGGCTGACATTGGGGACCCATGAGCCAGCAGTGTCGTCAACGTTTTAAAGACGGCAGAGGATCGAAAGAAAAAATAAACCAAAAATCAGTTGGTAAAAAAATAAAAAAATAAACATTTATCGTTCTGAGAGGATGACATGCGGGACCCATGAGGCAGCAGCATCCTCAACGTTTCCAAGGCGACACAAGATTTTTAAACAAAGGCAAATAGACAGAAATTAGAGGTCAAAATAACTCCAAGAAAGGAAAGGTTTATTGTTCATAGAGGCTTACATGTGGGACCCATGAGCCAGCAGAATCCTCAACGTTTCAAAGGCGGCAGGGGATCAAAAGAAAAAGGAAGTAGCCAGAAATTAGGGGTCAAAAATAACTCCAAGAAAGGAAACTTTTATTGTTCGTAAAGGATGACATGCGGGCCCCATGAGCCAGCAGCTTACTCAACGTTTCAAAGGCGGCATGAGATCGAAAGAAAAAAGGCAAGTGACAAAATATCAGGAGCCAAAGATAATCCAAGAAAAAAACTTTATTGTACATAGAGGATGACATGCGGGTCCCATTTAGCAGCAGCGGTCTCAATGTTTCAAATGCGGCTTGAGATCAAAAGAAAAAGAAAGCTAATTGTACATAGAGGATGACTTGCGGGTCCCATGTGTCAGCAGCTTACTCAACGATTTCAAAGGCGGCATGAGATCGAAAGAAAAAGGCAAGTGACCAAAAATCAGAGGGTGCAAAATAATCGAAGAAAAGAAACTTTTATTGTACATAGAGGATGACATGCGGGTCCCATTTGCAGCAGCGGTCCCAACGTTTCAAATGCGGCTTGAGATCAAAAGAAAAAGAAAGTAGCCAGAAATTAGGGGGTAAAAAAAATCCAAGAAAAGAAAGTTGATGGACATAGAGGATGCCATGCGGGTCCCATGAGCCAGCAGCTTACTCGACGTTTCCAAGGCGGCAGGGGATCAAAAGAAAAAGGAAATAGCCAAAAATCAGAGGGTGAAAGAAAAATCCAAGAAAATAAACTTTTATAACACAGAGGATGACATGCGGGTCCCATGAGCCAGCAGGTTCCTCAATGTTTCAAACGTGGCATGAGATCGAAAGAAAAAGGCAAGTGACCAAATATGAGGAGCCAAAAATAATTCAAGAAAAGAAAGTTTTATAGTACATAGAGGATGATATGCGGGTCCCATTTAGCAGCAGCGGTACCACCGTTTGAGAGGCGGCAGGGGATCGAAAGAAAAAGGCAAGTGACCAAATATGGGGTGCCAAAGAAAATCCAAGAAAAGAAAATTTTATAGTACATAGAGGATGACATGCGGGTCCCATGAGCCTCCAGGTTCCTCAACGTTTCAAACGTGGCATGAGATCGAAAGAAAAAGGCAAGTGACCAAATATCAGGAGTCAAAAATAATTCAAGAAAAGAAACTTGATTGTACATAGAGGATGACATGCGGGTCCCATTTAGCAGCAGCGGTCTCAACGTTTCCAAGGCGGCACAGGACCAAAAGAAAAATGAAGTAGCCAGAAATCAGGGGGTGAAAAAATCCAAGAAAAGAAAGATTTCAATTGGGCTGCATCTGGACATCTGGGCCTTCGAACTATCCTGCTGGGTCTTTTGACTCGTACAATTTCAGCCCACTCCAAAACAAGAAAGTTCGGATTTTTCTAAAAAAACAGGAAAGTCCAATGCTTCGCAAAAACAGAAAACAAGGAGATTCAACATATAAGTTTGTTTATGTAAAAATAAAGATTTAATTTATCCGTTTGCAATAGCTCAGAGCGAAATACACTGTTTATTGTCTGCAAAATAATCAAGATATCACATGTTTCTTGTACGGGGAGGCTGACATCAGGGACCCATGAGCCAGCAGCGTCGTCAACATTTTAAAGGCGGCAGGGGATGGAAAGAAAAAATAAACCAAAAATCTGTTGGTAGAAAATCCAAGAAAAGAAACATTTTCGTCCTGAGAGGATGACAAGCGGGACCCATGAGGCAGCAGCATCCTCAGCGTTTATTGTTCATAGAGGTTGACATGTGGGACCCGTGAGCCAGCAGCGTCCTCAATGTTTTGAAGGCTGCAGGAGATCGAAAGAAAAAATAAGCCAAAAATCGTTTGGTCAACAAAATCCAAGAAAAGAAACATTTACCGTTCTGAGAGGATGACATGCGGGACCCATGAGGCAGCAGCATCCTCAACGATTCCAATGCGGCAGGGGAAATATCCAGAAATTAATTAGGGGTTCAAAGTAAATCCATCAAAGGAAACTTTTATTGTTCATAGAGGATGACATGTGGGACCGACCTGCCAACAACATCCTCATCGTTTTAGAGGGGGCAGGCGATCAAAAGAAAAAGGCAAATAGCCATAAATTAGGGGTCAAAAATAACTCCAAGAAAGGAAACTTTTATTGTTCGTAGAGGATGACATGCGGGACCCATGAGCCAGCAGCTTACTCAACGTTTCAAAGGCGGCATGAGATCGAAAGAAAAAGGCAAGTGACAAAATATCAGGAGCCAAAGATAATCCAAGAAAAGAAACTTTATTGTACATAGAGGATGACATGCGGGTCCCATTTAGCAGCAGCGGTCTCAACGTTTCAAATGCGGCTTGAGATCAAAAGAAAAAGAAAGTTGATTGTACATAGAGGATTACATGCGGGTCCCATGAGTCAGCAGCTTACTCAACGTTTCCAAGGCGGCAGGGGATCAAAAGAAAAAGGAAATAGCCAAAAATCAAAGGGTGAAAAAAAATCCAACAAAATAAACTTTTATAGCACATAGAGGATGACATGCGGGTCCCATGGGCCAGCAAGTTCCTCAACGTTTCAAGGCATGAGATCGAAAGAAAAAGGCAAGTGACCAAATATCAGGATCCAAAAATAATTCAAGAAAAGAAACTTGATTGTACATAGAGGATGACATGCGGGTCCCATGAGTCAGCAGCTTACTCAACATTTCCAAGACTGCAGGGGATCAAAAGAAAAAGGAAATAGCCAAAAATCAGAGGGTGAAAAAAATCCAAGAAAATAAACTTTTATAGCACATAGAGGATGACATGCGGGTCCCATGAGCCAGCAGCGTTTCAAACGTGGCATGAGATTGAAAGAAAAAGGCAAGTGACCAAATATCAGGATCCAAAAATAATTCAAGAAAAGAA
Source organism: Lolium perenne (assembly GCF_019359855.2). NCBI lineage: Eukaryota > Viridiplantae > Streptophyta > Magnoliopsida > Poales > Poaceae > Lolium > Lolium perenne. The sequence continues at coordinate 270,043,781 of NC_067245.2, forward strand.
ACTTGATTGTACATAGAGGATGACATGCGGGTCCCATTTAGGAGCAGCGGTATCACCGTTTGAGAGGCTGCACGGGATTGAAAGAAAAAGGCAAGTGACCAAATTTGAGGTTACGAAAATAATTCAAGAAAAGAAAGTTTTATAGTACATAGAGGATGACATGCGGGTCCCATTTAGCAGCAGCGGTCTCACCGTTTGAGAGGCGGGACGGGATCGAAAGAAAAAGGCAAGTGACCAAATATGAGGTGCAAAAAAAACTCCAAGAAAAGAAAGTTGATTGCACATAGAGGATGACATTGTTGGAGATATGCCCAAGAGGCAATAATAAAAGTGGTTATTATATATCTTTATGTTTATGATAAAAGTTTATATATCATGCTATAATTGTATTAACCGAAACATTGATACATGTGTGTTATGTAAACAACAATGAGTCCCTAGTAAGCCTCTTGTATAACTAGCTTGTTGATTAATAGATGATCATTGTTTCATGATCATGAACATTGGATGTTATTAATAACAAGGTTATGTCATTATGTGAATGATATAATGGACACACCCAATTAAGCGTAGCATAAGATCACGTCATTAAGTTATTTGCTATAAGCTTTCGATACATAGTTACCTAGTCCTTATGACCATGAGATCATGTAAATCACTTATACCGGAAAGGTACTTTGATTACATCAAACGCCACTGCGTAAATGGGTGGTTATAAAGGTGGGATTAAGTATCCGGAAAGTATGAGTTGAGGCATATGGATCAACAGTGGGATTTGTCCATCCCGATGACGGATAGATATACTCTGGGCCCTCTCGGTGGAATGTCGTCTAATAGCTTGCAAGCATATGAATGGTTCATAAGAGACCACATACCACGGTACGAGTAAAGAGTACTTGTCATGAGACGAGGTTGAACGAGGTATAGAGATACCGATGATCAAACCTCGGACAAGTAAAATATCGCGTGACAAAGGGAATTGGTATCGTATGTGAATGGTTCATTCGATCACTAAAGTCATCGTTGAATATGTGGGAGCCATTATGGATCTCCAGATCCCGCTATTGGTTATTGGTCGGAGAGAAGTCTCAACCATGTCTACATAGTTCGCGAACCGTAGGGTGACACCCTTAAGGTTTGATGTCGTTTAAGTAGATATGGAATATGGAATGGAGTTCGAAGTTTTGTTCGGAGTCTCGGATGGGATCCAGGACATCACGAGGAGTTCCGGAATGGTCCGGAGAATAAGATTCATATATAGGAAGTCACTTTCCAAGTTTGGAAATGATCCGGTGAATTTATGGAAGGTGGTTTCTAGAATTATCCGGAAATAAATCACTATGGAAGGAGGAGTCCCGGAGGGACTCCACAAACCCTAACCAGCCAACCAAGTGGGAGGGTGGAGTCCATGGTGGACTCCACCTCCTTGGACGGCCAAGAAAAGGGGAAAGGGGCGAGTCCCTGTCCCTCTAGGTTTCGTCCATAAGGCAGTTTTTCTGTTGGGGTCTTATTCGAAGACTTTGGGCAAACCCTTGGGGTTCCACCTATATAATGAGGAGGAGAGGGAGGGGGCAGCCCATGGCTTGGCCGCACCACCCCTGCCCCCTTGAGGCCGGCGCCCATGGCACCCCCTCTCCCCAAACCCTAGCCTCCCCTCCTCCACATACAAACTCCCGCAGCGCATAGGCGAAGCCCTGCCGGAGTTCTCCACCACCACCGCCACCACGCCGTCGTGCTGCCGGGATTCCGAGGAGGATCTACTACTTCCGTTGTGTAATGTCCCAGGTTTAGAGACGATCGAGGGGTAGATTTTAGAAAGGGATGTGCATTGCATAGTAAATTCTGGGGAAATTTCGCGCTTTTAAACAAAAACTGCATCGAAGGGGGACAAGTTTCTCTCTCGACACCTTACAGGGTTAGGGTTTCAAGAGTGCGACAAACTTGTAACGCACCTAACTAAATTAGGGTTTCGAGAAGAGAGGAGAGTATTGCATTACAACTTAAGTTGCATGATTGAATTCTAAATTAAGTTGTATCATTGAATTCAAACCAAAGTTGAATTTGAATTTCAAATTCAAACCTCAAAAGAATATCACATAATTTAAACTTGAGATAATTTAATAAACAATTATCATTAATCAAGATAATTAAGAATATAACAACTAAGTAAGCTCATTTGAGAGAAACCTTGAGCTTTATTGATCATCACACAAATTACAATGTCATTACAATATTCATAAGTAAAATAAAAGAATAATACAACACATTACATAAATGGGCAGAATAGAAGAAATGAAAATAAAGAAAAATTACAAGATAATAATCCTAGTCTAAATTCTACAAGGTCATCTTCATTTGATCTTGTATTTGATGAATTCCTTGTCCATTTTGCTCAATGGATGATCCCTGCACATATTCACAACAAGAGAAGAGTTATGCCAAGTGGCATAGCCACTTGGCAGGTTAGAAACAAAGGAAAATGAGCAGATATGATCAACTCTGCCGAGCTGATCCTTTCCAAGCCAGATGCACAGGATCTGGTTCACACAGACACCCAAGCAGCACACACATCAGGTGTGCATGCTCAACACCCAGGCACTGCTTGTGCATGTGGCACAACACACACACAAAGATCGGTGAGTCACCAAAGTGACCAGACACAAGCTGTCGACCAGGGAGAGCATAGCAGCACCATATATAACCTTTTCAGTGCTCAAACCCTAGCCATTTGCTCATCCATCGACAGCAGCAGTGGTAAGTTCACCAAGAACAGCCAAGAACACCAAGAACAGGTGAACAGCTAGAGCTGTTTCATCTATTCCCAATCACCAGAAAATAAACCAAGCTTCACAAGCTCATCAGGAGGAGCAGAGCAAGCAACTCAACCATCAGATCAACACTGAAGAAAAACCTCTACACCAACATCAAACTCTCGGAGCAGGAGTGAGGTCGATAACTCAACATGAACAAACCAGATGGTTTTGTTCATAAATAAGCATGTGCATCAAACACACAGAAGCAAAAGGGTGTGAGTACCCTGTTTGTGTCATCATCTGGCTACTAAGCCATATGGTGCAAGCAAGAGTAGAGAGGCCACTGGTTAAGCATCTAAAGGGAACAACAGCTATGACATTTATTGTATAATGAAGAAATCCAACAGAGATGAAGACACAACTAGCTCCGGCCACATACTCAACACCTATAGCTATTGATTCCATCGATCGATAGACAATATATGTCTATTTAAGTTTGTCAACAGCAAAGAGCCACTGGAAGTCCAAATCTGGATCAACCAGTAAGCATCTAGTAATCACAAAGAAGCCAACAAGATGTGGGAGCTTCTGAGCAGTCAAGAATGGCTGTTGAGGCAACCTCTACCACTTAAGCAATCAAACCATCAAACCAGCACATATATCATTACCCAGAAGGGTTCAAATGAAGCTAGGGTCCCCAATATGTGATTGGCATCCCTCTAGCTTAACTAATTCATTCATATGATCATCACTGCAGAGCAGTTCACATCATTTATCTACTTAATGAATCAAAGCTACACAGATAAATGAAACAGAGAAGTAAGCTATGCACCAGGCCATGCAGATGATCCAGTGGATCATTGCAGATAGTAGCAGGGGCTTGAGCAAACACCAAGGAGTACAACACAAGCCACTGTGTTACACTGACATCAAGAGAGCATCACTAGACACAAGAAAGAAACAAAGCAGTCATTCACCAAGCAATCGATGATCATAAGATCATCGGGACTTGATCAAGCATGCTAGAACCAAGCCTAGCATCAACACTTTAACCATATAAATTAAATGGCCACGTAACAGGAACAATGGCATAGCAGACAATCAAAAATATGACAAATAATTGTATGCAGTAACTTATCATCAAGAGAGGGTACTGTCTAGACCAAAAGCATGCTCAAGGGAGCATGTCCATGAATTATAGCACATCAAGAGCACCCAGTGCACCGGCTCTTGCAAATTTGCAAGAGTTGCACACTGCAATCAAGCCAGTAGTATATATGAACACATTTGATGTCGTGCAAGCATAGAACCAAGAGCAGAGGCACAGTGGAAGAACTCTAGCAAGTAAAGCAAGCTTTCACAGGCATATAGCTTAGCAATCTTGCGCAAGTAGCACACGCATAGCGCAGCAAAGATAGCATAACAGAGCAGGCAAACATGGCGCTGCAGAAGAACACAAAGCAGTGCTTGCGTAGGCAAGCACACCACAAAGAGCAGGTCTAGAGGTGGAAGAAGGTCGTGCACAGGAGGGGAGCAGAAAGGAGGCGCACTTACCCGAGTCGAGGAGAACAGCGCAGCCATGGCGGCCACGGCGGCACGCGTGCCGGCGAACGACGGCGCTGTGCCATGGCCAAGCTGGCGATCGTCGGCGCAGGGACCCCAAAGAAGCACCACGGCGGGGCACACGGCCACGCCAGGCGTCGAGCTCGTCGGCAACGACGAGAGCGCGCGATTCGCCCGCGGCCATGTCACCGGGGCGTTGAGGAAGAACGGCGGCGGCGGGAAAAGCAGATCGACGCGGATCAATCGGGCGCCGTCGAACGGCGGTTCGATTGATACCCATCTCACCGCCGGCGGTGGCCGGAGTAGGCCGGATTAATTCGGCGATGGCGGGCGGCGACCACGGGTCGCCAGAGCACGGGAGAGGATTAGGGTTTGGAGAAGCGGCGCGAGGTGCGGGGTGTGCGACCGACCGCTCGGGTCGGTTGGACCCGAGCCGGTTTAGTTAAACCGCTGGGCCACCCTGACAGGTGGGCCCAGGGACATTTTGGGAATTTCACAAATTCCAAATAAGGCAGAAACTTTGAAAATACATAACAAATTATTAACAACTCTAAAAAAATAATGAAAAATATGAAAACCACTCAGAATAAAATTCTCTATCATAATAAAATATGAAATGGATTTTTTGGAGATAAACTAGAATAAGTTCAAATTTGATGAATTAATAATCATTTAAATCACATATGTTATTTTCAATAATGAAAATAAGTCCATAAATTCATTTGGACTCTAAAAACACCTTGACAACATTTCAAGGTTGGATTTTACTTTAAATCATGTATCCCCAAATTATTCTTAGTATTAACCTCTTACATGAAATAATAACGATATCGGAAGGGGGGAACAAACCCTAAAAATGGAATCATGCATAATTGCTTCTTTAACCATTGCCCTTATCGGACAATGATGCTATTTTTTCAGAACAAGAGGACAAGGGTCAGTCCATACCTTCCAACTGCAGAACTTTGCAGTGTTCGTGCAAGTTCATCACTTGCTCATGTCATTTGAGTATTTCTATCAAATTACTTGCAAAGTATTATGGTTATCACTAATGCATAAAAATCAAAACCACTACTTTCATAACTATGAATATGACTATGTGGTGGGCAATGGAACCATGGATTGTGTTGATATGGTGGAGGTTCCATTGCACGGGTTTATATCCATCTAGGATTAAACAACAAATGTCGCCAGTGATTCTTGTGCCGTAATACCCGTGTTAACCATAAGATCTGGAGTGGGACGGAGTAGTCAAAAGTGTTTCCACCTCTCGTACATCAACGGATGCGCTATCGTAGACACTTGACCCAGGTTGGGCAAGCGGTGGGGTGGGGATCCCATTCTAATTCCCCACGGTAAGTGGTCTATGATGGGTTGCAGCTACCGGCGAAGGAGTTTGGTTAACGAGTCCCAACCAGTTGTCGCGGTCGGGGTCAATCCTTAAGAGGTATAAGAGCACCGACGAGGACCCAGTGGTCGGGTATGCAACAAAGGGTGGGTGTGCGAGGTAGCGGAGGAACATGATTGGCTAGACCTTATACCGGGCCTCACACCAAAGGAAGTGTGGACGGGAAAGCTGCCCGGTTGGCACCAAGGTTAAGATCTCTTATGGGTAAAGCAACACACCTCTGCAGAGTGTAAAGAACTGTGACCTGTCACTCCCTGTTCCGGGATTGAGGAACTGCGAACGCGGCCGGAAAGGAGCTCCATGAAGTTCTAGTAAACCGGTGAAGGCTGACGGACATAGCTCTTTGAAATAAAAACAATCTCTTGAAGAAATGTTTATCAAAACTCGCATTGGTATTAGACTTTCTGGTCTAGTATCGTAGCTAGTGCATAAAACACCTCTTATCTAAAATGAACTTGTTGAGTACACTCGTACTCATATCACTCTTAAACCCCATGCTTAGATTGTCTGAACCGTCTGGAGGAGGAGGACTACGACAGCAATGATGGAGCCGAGATCATCGGCTACGAGGAACCAGACCTCTCAGGAGGTGTTGAAGGCGTAGACTACATCATAGTCTACGGATCCGGGGAGGCTTCCGGAGGAGAACAAGCCTAAGGATATCAGGAGGAGTAGTAGTAGCCGAGCAGCGCGAACTCTTACTATTTTAGCTGCTCGTTTAAATAAATGTTGAGTTTAATGAGACAATGGTATTGTAAGTTAAGTTGGGTTCGCCTCGAACCCAGGAGTTATCCTCTCAGAACCCAAGAGGAGCTCCGAGACGACTTGTGTATGATGATTGTAATAATATGTGAATGAGTTATGGACCCTGCTATGTTCTGTTGTACTACTCTGAGGGATGTAATATTTTCGGAATGGTACTTCGCGAATGTTATATCAACGACTGGCATACTACAACATGCAGTGGTATGCAGGGTCACCACAGTTGGTATCAGAGCAAAAGCTTTGACCTTAGGTTGGAACCTAGTAAATGGGACTAAACGTTAGGAGTCAAATAGGATTAGTAAAGAATTCTCTAAAAATATGGTGTATATTCAATTGAGAATATAACAATCATATCTTTTAGTGCGATAATTCTTTATTATCTCTATTATGATGCATTATTACTAATCTTATAATCTTTCTATTTCTACAGCCAACATGGCAAGTGCACGACCAGGAAGAAACGTGAAAGTTATGGATTCCACACTGAACGAATACCAAGGAGGACTTGCTGATATCCTACGAGCCATGTTGCTGGAATTTGGGTGTGATCCCCAGATTCCAGTAAAGAAGTACATGTTCTATGATGGACCAGTGTTGGCCAAGTGCAGAGTAGGACTGCGACTTCCCGAATCTTTGGGAATGAGCGTAGTCATGCCAGCTGGAGAAGCTAGGACAACCAACACAGCCTATCATATAGCTGTTATGAGAGCCATAACCGACATACGGGAACATAAGACAAAAGAGCTTATGGATTCCGAGTTTTCCCATATTCCCCATAATCAGGAGGAAGAAGATCCCTTGCTCAACCACTACAAATACGCCAAACGCAAACCCATAGCAGCGGCAAAATATATGGATAATAGCCGTAACTTCATATCATTACTCTTTCAGCTGAATCATCATCTGATAGGAGCTATTGATACGATGCTAGAGGAATTTACCGAACCCAGGGAGGAGAGTAGGGGGAAAGAACCTATGGAGAATGTAGTGCACACACCAGTTTATTCAGCTGGTGACTACATCAGCTTTGATCCACTTGCACGTGAACCTACACCTGCTACACCTGGGAACTACCTGAATAGTTCCTATGGGGGATACGAAGGCGGAGCGGAATCCGGAAACAACCAGCGTTCCGAGACTCCGATCGAGAATTCTAGGGGTTGGCGTTGGGGTAATGATACTGGAACCCATAGTACTACTGAGTATTATGATGGAGAGATGAACGATGATGCAACAACCCAGAACCAGAGCTATCCTAGTAATGAAGGAGTGGATGGAGGATATCCGACACAGGTTGAGTCGGGTATGGGTTTTGGTAACCCTTATGGTGGGGCTACAGGAGAGTACACCCGATGGGTGGACTATGATGCACTCAACGATCAGTTTGTGAACACTGATTTCTCCTTAGGGTCATCATCGGATTTGGACTACAAGCCAACGGGGAGACCTTATGTTCCAGGGTCTATCAGGAGGACGACAAGTTCGACCGGATGGAAGCCTGGAATGTATCGGGAGTGAAGACCGATTAGAAGTCCACCAAGGGAGGCGTGGCTATAATACACAAGTACCACGTGTATTATAGTTTGTAATATTTGTATAAATTTGTACATATACTTTAATAAGTGAGTTTGCATACTCACATCGACTTGAGTATTGTAATAAGACCACTTATGTATGTATATACAGGGTATATGTTTTGTATGATTTGGATTTGCTTCTTGATTTCCATTGCGTGACTAGTTCTGTGCACAAAGTTGAGCTCAGAAAACTTGCGCATGGAGTAATTATGAGTATCATCTTGTGTTGCAGAACTAGGGGATTATGTCGGGAACGTTAGGAAACGAGACGGAAGCACAGCGCATGGAGCGCGAAGCAAAGGAAAAGGAAGAGGCTGAGGGTGCAGCCAGAGATCAGTTTCCACCACCACCACCACCCATGACTCAGCAGAACTTTATCCAGTACATGCAACTGGCGGAAGAGAGGCAGCGGGTAACACTGGAGCTGCAGAACAAATTCCTTCAGGATCTGATGCAGCAGAATAGGGTGGAGAGACCTGAGAACCAGGGAGTCACATTAGCAGATTTCCAGAACACCAAGCCAATATCTTTCGCATACGCGCCAGAGCCTATGGACGCGGAAGATTGGCTGATGGATACTGAGCGCAAGCTCAACACTGTTGGATGTAATGACCAAGAGAAGGTCCGATATGCTACCCATCTGCTATGTGGACCTGCCGCATCATGGTGGGACAACATTGTAGCCGTGTATCCGGCAGGAAAGGTATTTACCTGGGAGGAGTTCGCAAGGAAGTTCAGGGAATCCAATGTCCCTGAAAGTATCGTGGAACTGAAGCGTCGAGAGTTCGAGAGTCTCGAGCAGAAGGATAAGGCAATCCTGACCTATGTCAGGGAGTTTTCAAAGCTGTCCCGGTATGCTGTTGAGGAAGTCAATACCGAGGACAAGAAGAAGGAGAGATTTCTGAGGGGGTTAAGTCCCCAGTTTAAGGTGCAGCTACGGATGATGAGAGCAACGGAATTCCAAGAGTTGGTGGATGCAGCCATCACTCTTGAAGATGACTTCAAACAACTGCAAGAAGAGAAGAGGAAGAAGGCCAAGTATGAGCCTAAGAGGTTTGTTAGTAACAAGCCCAATACCAGCTTGAGTTTCAAGCCACGGTATAACAACAACAACAACAACAACAGCAATCAGAGGAGGAACCAAGGATATCAGTCTGCAAATCAGATTATATGCCATTCCTGTGGTTTCAAAGGACATGTCATGAAGGATTGTAAGAAACCCAAGATCATATGCTTTGGGTGTCGTCAGGAGGGGCACATGCTGAAGGACTGCCCCAAGAAGAATAGTGGAGGAGGTCAATCTGGAGGAGGAGGAAATCGAGGAAACACCGGAGGGAACTGGAAGAATAAGAAGCCCTTCGGCAAGCTGAACTGTACCAGTCTGGAGGAGGTGGTCAACTCTGACCAAGCGGTGATAGGTACGCTCCAGATACTCACTCATCCTGGCAAAGTACTTTTTGATACTGGTGCAACTACATCATTCATTTCTCAACAATTCATCATCAAACATGGGATTAGTTGCACTAAGTTAGATACACCCATAACCATACTTTCTGCGGGGGGAACGATATTAGTAACCCATGCCAAACAAAAACAAGTCATTATGATCAATAAGTGCGCGTTTGACGCGGACCTGTTCATTTTACCGATGAAGGACATTGATGTCATTCTTGGTATGAACTGGTTAGAAGCTAATGGAGCATTGATCGACTGTGTAAACAAGACGGTGTCACTAAAAAGTCCCGATGGAAGTAGAATGATCTACCAAGGCGACAAACATACACAGATTGAAGTGGAGCTACAGCTGAATAGCATGAAGGAGGTTAAGTTAGAAGATATACCTGTAGTAAATGAATTCCAGGATGTGTTTCCTGCGGAATTACCTGGTATGCCACCAGATAGGGAGATAGAATTCACTATCGACCTAATCCCAGGAACAGCTCCGATTGCTAAAGCACCATATAAAATGGGGCCCAAGGAATTGAAAGAACTGAAGGAGCAATTGGATGACTTGGAGCAAAAAGGATTCATTCAAGAGAGTGTTTCACCATGGGGATCACCTGTGATCTTCGTGGATAAAAGGGATGGAGGAAGAAGGATGTGTGGAGACTACAGGAATCTGAACAACGTCACAATCAAGAACAAGTATCCACTTCCAAGAATACAAGATCTATTTGATCAGGTTAGAGGAGCGGGAGTCTTTTCCAAAATTGATCTAAGATCGGGTTATCACCAGATAAAGATCAAGAAGGAGGACGTTCCGAAAACGGCTTTTGTCTCAATGTATGGACACCATGAATACCTTGTAGTACCTTTTGGATTGACCAATGCCCCAGCAATATTCATGAATCTCATGAATAAAATTTTCATGCCATACCTAGACAAGTTTGTCATCGTATTCATCGATGATATCTTGATATATTCCAAGAACAAGGCAGAACATGCCGATCATTTGAGGTTAGTGTTGCAAACACTAAGGGAACACCAACTTTATGCCAAACTCAGTAAGTGTGAATTTTGGCTAGATCAAGTGGAATTTCTTGGTCATGTTATTAGTAAAGATGGGATCGCTGTCAACCCGAGCAAGGTAGCAGCAGTTTTAGAATGGGAAGCACCCAAGACTGTCAAGGAAATCCGAGGATTCCTGGGAATGGCAGGATATTATCGGAGATTCATTGAAGGATTCTCTAAGATCGCAGGACCAATGACAAAGTTGCTAAGAAAGAACACACCATTCGTGTGGTCAGAGGAGTGTGAGAAGAGTTTTCAAACTCTGAAGGAGAAACTCACCACGGCACCGGTGTTAGCAGTTCCGGAAGTCGGCAAGGACTACACCGTGTACTGTGACGCATCCAAGCATGGATTGGGTTGCGTACTCATGCAAGATCGGAAAGTGATATCCTATGGATCGAGGCAACTCAGACCTCACGAAGTGAACTATCCAACACATGATTTGGAATTAGCAGCGGTCGTATTTGCATTAAAAACTTGGAGACATTTTCTCTATGGAGCTAAGTGTGAGCTCTATACAGATCATAAAAGCCTCAAATATTTCTTCACTCAGAAGGAACTCAACATGAGGCGTAAAAAGATGGCTAGAATTGATCAAGGATTATGATCTGACAATCAATTACACACCAGGGAAGGCTAATGTTGTAGCAGATGCCCTGAGTAGGAAGAGTACGGAGGAGTGGAACAAGAAATATCACCGGAGCTGAGGAAGGAAATAAGCCAAGCCCAAATACAACTTTGGGAGAAGGAAGCCCATGAAGGATTATCGGCGTTGCAAGTAGCCGATGAACTGAATGTGAACTTGAAGAATGAGATAATGATGGGTCAGATGGACGATCCATTCATTGTAGAGGAGATGAGGAGAATAGATGAGGGAAGACCATCAGAATTTCACCGAGGAGAATCTGGATCTTTGTGGTTCCAGAAGAGGATTTGCGTTCCGGATATTGTTGAAATTAAGGAAGTAATACTCCGGGAAGCTCATCAAACACCATATTCAATACATCCGGGAAGTACAAAGATGTACATGGACTTAAAGGAACTATTCTGGTGGAATAACATGAAGAGGGAGATAGCACAATATGTGGCAGAATGCCATACCTGCCAGCGAGTGAAGGCTGAGCATCAGAGTCCCGCAGGGAAGTTACAACCTCTACCTATTCCAGAGTGGAAATGGGAGGAGATAGCGATGGATTTCATCACCGGACTACCCATGACCAATAAAAAGAAGGACATGATATGGGTAATTGTGGACCGGTTGACAAAAAGTGCACACTTCTTAGCGGTAAACCAGCAGGATAAAGGAGAGAAACTTATCAATCTTTACATCAAAGAGATCGTAAGTAAGCATGGAGTGCCAAAGAAGATCGTATCGGATCGAGGATCCGTGTTTACATCAGCATTCTGGAAGCAACTTCACGAAGCTTTAGGATCCAAGTTGGATTATAGTACCGCGTATCATCCACAAACAGGTGGACAAACTGAGAGAACCAATCAGATCTTAGAAGATATGCTTAGGGCTTGTGCCTTAGACTTCGGAGGATCATGGGAGGAGCATCTACCTTTAGCAGAGTTTTCATACAACAATAGTTACCAAAGCAGCATCAAGATGGCACCATTTGAAGCTCTGTATGGGAGGAAGTGTAGATCACCAATATGTTGGTATGAAGCCGGAGCAAGCAAAGAGTTCAACCCTGATTATGTCAAAGAAAAACAACAAATCATTGACATTATCAGAGACAGGCTCAAAATAGCCCAGAGTCGGCAAAAGAGTTATGCCGATCAGAAGAGAAGGACATGGGAGCCACAAGTTGGAGACATGGTTTATCTTAAGGTAAGCCCGATGAAAGGACTTCAGAGATTCGGAGTAAAAGGAAAGTTGAGCCCTAGATATATAGGACCTTTCAAGATACTGAGTCAGAATCGAGGTTTAGCCTTTGAGTTGGATTTACCGGGTAGGTTAGCTCAAGTTCATAATGTATTCCATGTGTCGCAACTTCGGAAATGTTTGAAGACCCCAGATGAACCAATATCACATGAGGAGCTCGAGTTACAACCAGACTTGACATACATCGAGAAGCCAGCCAAGATTCTCGAGGAAAGCTGGAAACAACTTAGAAATAAGGCGATCAAGTATTGCAAGATACAATGGAAGCACCACCCCGAGAGGGAAGCCACCTGGGAAAAAGACGAAGACCTAAGGAAAACATACCCCGAACTGTTCAGGTATTACAACCACAACTTCGGGACGAAGTTTTCTTTAAGGGGGAAAGGCTGTAATGTCCCAGGTTTAGAGACGATCGAGGGGTAGATTTTAGAAAGGGATGTGCATTGCATAGTAAATTCTGGGGAAATTTCGCGCTTTTAAACAAAAACTGCATCGAAGGGGGACAAGTTTCTCTCTCGACACCTTACAGGGTTAGGGTTTCAAGAGTGCGACAAACTTGTAACGCACCTAACTAAATTAGGGTTTTGAGAAGAGAGGAGAGTATTGCATTACAACTTAAGTTACATGATTGAATTCTAAATTAAGTTGTATCATTGAATTCAAACCAAAGTTGAATTTGAATTTCAAATTCAAACCTCAAAAGAATATCACATAATTTAAACTTGAGATAATTTAATAAACAATTATCATTAATCAAGATAATTAAGAATATAACAACTAAGTAAGCTCATTTGAGAGAAACCTTGAGCTTTATTGATCATCACACAAATTACAATGTCATTACAATATTCATAAGTAAAATAAAAGAATAATACAACACATTACATAAATGGGCAGAATAGAAGAAATGAAAATAAAGAAAAATTACAAGATAATAATCCTAGTCTAAATTCTACAAGGTCATCTTCATTTGATCTTGTATTTGATGAATTCCTTGTCCATTTTGCTCAATGGATGATCCCTGCACATATTCACAACAAGAGAAGAGTTATGCCAAGTGGCATAGCCACTTGGCAGGTTAGAAACAAAGGAAAATGAGCAGATATGATCAACTCTGCCGAGCTGATCCTTTCCAAGCCAGATGCACAGGATCTGGTTCACACAGACACCCAAGCAGCACACACATCAGGTGTGCATGCTCAACACCCAGGCACTGCTTGTGCATGTGGCACAACACACACACAGCATCAGTGAGTCACCAAAGTGACCAGACACAAGCTGTCGACCAGGGAGAGCATAGCAGCACCATATATAACCTTTTCAGTGCTCAAACCCTAGCCATTTGCTCATCCATCGACAGCAGCAGTGGTAAGTTCACCAAGAACAGCCAAGAACACCAAGAACAGGTGAACAGCTAGAGCTGTTTCATCTATTCCCAATCACCAGAAAATAAACCAAGCTTCACAAGCTCATCAGGAGGAGCAGAGCAAGCAACTCAACCATCAGATCAACACTGAAGAAAAACCTCTACACCAACATCAAAATCTAGGAGCTGGAGTGAGGTATATAACTCAACATGAACAAACCAGATGGTTTTGTTCATAAATAAGCATGTGCATCAAACACACAGAAGCAAAAGGGTGTGAGTACCCTGTTTGTGTCATCATCTGGCTACTAAGCCATATGGTGCAAGCAAGAGTAGAGAGGCCACTGGTTAAGCATCTAAAGGGAACAACAGCTATGACATTTATTGCATAACTGAAGAAATCCAGCAGCAGATGAAGACACAGCTAGCCTGGCCACATACTCAACACCTATAGCTATTGATTCCATCAGACTGATAGACAATATATGTCTATTTAAGTTTGTCAACAGCAAAGAGCCACTGGAAGTCCAAATCTGGATCAACCAGTAAGCATCTAGTAATCACAAAGAAGCCAACAAGATGTGGGAGCTTCCTGAACAGTCAAGAATGGCTGTTGAGGCAACCTCTACCACTTAAGCAATCAAACCATCAAACCAGCACATATATCATTACCCAGAAGGGTTCAAATGAAGCTAGGGTCCCCAATATGTGATTGGCATCCCTCTAGCTTAACTAATTCATTCATATGATCATCACTGCAGAGCAGTTCACATCATTTATCTACTTAATGAATCAAAGCTACACAGATAAATGAAACAGAGAAGTAAGCTATGCACCAGGCCATGCAGATGATCCAGTGGATCATTGCAGATAGTAGCAGGGGCTTGAGCAAACACCAAGGAGTACAACACAAGCCACTGTGTTACACTGACATCGGAGAGCATCAGCCTAGACACAAGAAAGAAACAATGAGTCATTCACCAAGCAACTGATGATCATAAGATCATCAGGACTTGATCAAGCATGCTAGAACCAAGCCTAGCATCAACACTTTAACCATATAAATTAAATGGCCACAGAACAGGAACAATGGCATAGCAGACAATCAAAAATATGACAAATAATTGTATGCAGTAACTTATCATCAAGAGAGGGTACTGTCTAGACCAAAAGCATGCTCAAGGGAGCATGTCCATGAATTATAGCACACTGAAGAGCACCCAGGTGCACTGGCTCTTGCAAATTTGCAAGAGTTGCACACTGCAATCAAGCCAGAGTAGTATATATGAACACATTTGATGTCAGGCAAGCATAGAACCAAGAGCAGAGGCACAGGGAAGAACTCTAGCAAGTAAAGCAAGCTTTCACAGGCATATAGCTTAGCAATCTTGCGCAGTAGCACACGCATAGCGCAGCAGCATAGCATAACAGGAGCAGGCAAACATGGCGCTGCAGAAGAACACAGCAGTGCTTGCGTAGGCAAGCACACCACAGCAGCAGGTCTAGAGGTGGAAGAAGGTCAGGCACAGGAGGGGAGCAGGAAAGGAGGCGCACTTACCCGGAGTCGAGGAGAACAGCGCAGCCATGGCGGCCACGGCGGCACGCGTCGGGCGAACGACGGCGCCAGGCCATGGCCAAGCCAGGCAGTCATCGGGGCGCAGGGACCCCAGCAGCACCACGGCGGGGCACACGGCCACGCCAAGGCGTCAGGCTCGTCGGCAACGACGAGAGCGCGGCGATTCGCCCGCGGCCATGTCACCGGGGCGTTGAGGAAGAACGGCGGCGGCGGGGAAAAGCAGATCGACGCGGATCAATCGAAGCGCCGTCGAACGGCGGTTCGATTGATACCCATCTCACCGCCGGCGGTGGCCGGAGTAGGCCGGATTAATTCGGCGACGGCGGCGGCGACCACGGGTCGCCAGAGCACGGGAGAGGATTAGGGTTTGGAGAAGCGGCGCGAGGTGCGGGGGTGTGCGACCGACCGCTCGGGTCGGTTGGACCCGAGCCGGTTTAGCCAAACCGCTGGGCCACCCTGACAGGTGGGCCCAGGGACATTTTGGGAATTTCACAAATTCCAAATAAGGCAGAAACTTTGAAAATACATAACAAATTATTAACAACTCTAAAAAAATAATGAAAAATATGAAAACCACTCAGAATAAAATTCTCTATCATAATAAAATATGAAATGGATTTTTTGGAGATAAACTAGAATAAGTTCAAATTTGATGAATTAATAATCATTTAAATCACATATGTTATTTTCAATAATGAAAATAAGTCCATAAATTCATTTGGACTCTAAAAACACCTTGACAACATTTCAAGGTTGGATTTTACTTTAAATCATGTATCCCCAAATTATTCTTAGTATTAACCTCTTACATGAAATAATAACGATATCGGAAGGGGGGAACAAACCCTAAAAATGGAATCATGCATAATTGCTTCTTTAACCATTGCCCTTATCGGACAATGATGCTATTTTTTCAGAACAAGAGGACAAGGGTCAGTCCATACCTTCCAACTGCAGAACTTTGCAGTGTTCAGGCAAGTTCATCACTTGCTCATGTCATTTGAGTATTTCTATCAAATTACTTGCAAAGTATTATGGTTATCACTATTGCATAAAAATCAAAACCACTACTTTCATAACTATGAATATGACTATGTGGTGGGCAATGGAACCATGGATTGTGTTGATATGGTGGAGGTTCCATTGCACGGGTTTATATCCATCTAGGATTAAACAACAAATGTCGCCAGTGATTCTTGTGCCGTAATACCCGTGTTAACCATAAGATCTGGAGTGGGACGGAGTAGTCAAAAGTGTTTCCACCTCTCGTACATCAACGGATGCGCTTACCGTAGACACTTGACCCAGGTTGGGCAAGCGGTGGGGTGGGGATCCCATTCTAATTCCCCACGGTAAGTGGTCTATGATGGGTTGCAGCTACCGGCGAAGGAGTTTGGTTAACGAGTCCCAAACTGTTGTCGTGGTCGGGGTCCATCCTTAAGTGGTATAAGAGGACCGACGAGGACCCAGGGTCGGGGTATGCAACAAAGGGTGGGTGTGCGAGGTAGCGGAGGAACATGATTGGCTAGACCTTATACCGGGCCTCACACCAAAGGAAGTGTGGACGGGAAAGCTGCCCGGTTGGCACCAAGGTTAAGATCTCTTATGGGTAAAGCAACACACCTCTGCAGAGTGTAAAGAACTGTGACCTGTCACTCCCTGTTCCGGGATTGAGGAACTGCGAGCGCGGCCGGAAAGGAGCTCCATGAAGTTCTAGTAAACCGGTGAAGGCTGACGGACATAGCTCTTTGAAATAAAAACAATCTCTTGAAGAAATGTTTATCAAAACTCGCATTGGTATTAGACTTTCTGGTCTAGTATCGTAGCTAGTGCATAAAACACCTCTTATCTAAAATGAACTTGTTGAGTACGCTCGTACTCATATCACTCTTAAACCCCATGCTTAGATTGTCTGAACCGTCTGGAGGAGGAGGACTACGACAGCAATGATGGAGCCGAGATCATCGGCTACGAGGAACCAGACCTCTCAGGAGGTGTTGAAGGCGTAGACTACATCATAGTCTACGGATCCGGGGAGGCTTCCGGAGGAGAACAAGCCTAAGGATATCAGGAGGAGTAGTAGTAGCCGAGCAGCGCGAACTCTTACTATTTTAGCTGCTCGTTTAAATAAATGTTGAGTTTAATGAGACAATGGTATTGTAAGTTAAGTTGGGTTCGCCTCGAACCCAGGAGTTATCCTCTCAGAACCCAAGAGGAGCTCCGAGACGACTTGTGTATGATGATTGTAATAATATGTGAATGAGTTATGGACCCTGCTATGTTCTGTTGTACTACTCTGAGGGATGTAATATTTGCGGAATGGTACTTCGCGAATGTTATATCAACGACTGGCATACTACAACATGCAGTGGTATGCAGGGTCACCACACGCTGCCCGCTGGAACGGGCAGAAGGACGTCGTCATCAACACCGAACGTGTGACCGAGTACGGAGGTGCTGCCCGATCGTGGCACCGTGATCAAGATCTTCTACGCGCTTTTGCAAGCGGCAAGTGATCATCTACCGCAGCAATAAGAGCCTACTCTTATAGGCTTTGGAAATCTTCAAGGGTGAGTCTTGATCATCCCCTCGTTGCTCCCGTCTTCTAGATTGCATCTTGGCTTGGATTGCGTTCTCGCGGTAGGAAATTTTTTGTTTTCTATGCTACGTTATCCTACAGTGGTATCAGAGCCGTGTCTATGCATAGATGGTTGCACGAGTAGAACACAAAGGTTTTGTGGGCGTTGATGCTTATGTTGTCTTTAGTTTGAGTACTTTGCATCTTTGTGGCATAGTGGGATGAAGCGGCTCGGGCTAACTTTACGTGACCGCGTTCATGAGATTTGCTCCACGCTCGACATGCAACTTGTATTACATAAGTGGCTTTGCGGGTGTCTGTCTCTCCTACTATAGTGAAGATTCAATTTACTCTTCTATTGACAACACTAGTATCACCGTTGTGGTTCATGTTCGTAGGTAGATTAGATCTTACTCGAAAACCCTAAACCACGTAAAATATGCAAACCAAATTAGAGACGTCTAACTTGTTTTTGCAAGGGTTTGGTGATGTGATATGGCCATGATGTGATGATGAATATGTATGAGATGATCATTATTGTATTGTGGCAACCGGCAGGAGCCTTATGGTTGTCTTTAAATTTCATGTTGAGTAGTATTTCAAAGTAGTTGTAATAGTTGCTACATGAGGTGAACAACCATGAAGACGGCGCCATGGACCTTGACGCTACGCCGACGATGATGGAGATCATGCCCGTTGATGATGGAGATCATGTCCGTGCTTTGGAGATAAAGATCGAAGGCACAAAGACTAAAGGGCCATATCATATCACATATGAATTGCATGTGATGTTAATCCTTTATGCATCTTATTTTGCTTAGATCGCGACGGTAGCATTATAAGATGATCCCTCACTTTAATATCAAGATAATAAAGTGTTCTCCCCTCGTATGCACCGTTGCCAAAGTTCGTCGTTTGAAAGCATCTCGTGATGATCGGATGTGATAGATTCAACGTTCATATACAACGGGTGTAAGCCATGTTGCACACGCAGAATACTTGGGTTTGCTTGACGAGCCTAGCATGTACAGACATGGCCTCGGGACAATGGAAACCGAAAGGTTGAACACGAGTCATATGGATGATATGATCAACATGTTGATGTTCACCATTGAAGCTACATCATCTCACGTGATGATCGGTTTTGGTATAGTGGATTTGGATCGTGTACCACTTAACAACTATGAGGGATGTTGTATTAAGTGGGAGTTCATTAGTAATTAGATTAAAACATGAACTAATTATCATAAACATAGTTTGAGTAGTATTTTGAATTAATTTTGTAGTATTGGCATCCGTTTTCTACCATGCGCTAGTCTTGTTATTGAGATAGAAATACTGTTAAAATCTGACAAGAAACTTTACGGATTGGTACCGTATTGTTAAAGAATCAAGAATTGATTAAGTCCTATTGCAAACTTTTAGTAAACCTCACATTGTTGATTCAAAGAGCTATGGTTTCAATTAGTACCTAAAGTTATCTTGTCTCCGTGAAAACTTGAAGTTCAAATCTGTTTGAAAAGTAAGGAGCTGAAAATTTAGTTTTCCGAAATAATCAAGGTATGAGATATAAGTGATATCTAAGACCTTATTGCAAGATGATAGAATATAAATTTGGTGAGACTACATAAACTCATAAGTTTTATAGGAATGTATGAAGGTTGAAGACGGCAGGCGTCACAATCCTCCAACTATTGGGGCACTAATAATATTCGCATATCCATGAAGTTATCGTCCTTAATATGCACCGTTGCTAAGACTCGTCGTTTCGAAGCATCACGTGATGATCGGGTGTGATAGATTCTACGTGTGCATACAACGGATGCAAGCCAGATTTGCACATGCGAATACCAAGGTTAAAACTTTACGAGCCTAACATGTACAGACATGGTCTCGGAAAGTCGTCATGATATAATGGATAAAATTATGAGTGAAATTGTTCATCATATTACAAAGTTACTAATAGTGAAATCTGAAACACTTGTCATATGATGATCAACTTCAAAGTAAGAACCTCAAGGTTATTGGTATTTGACCAACAAACCTAGAAGTTATTGAAGGTGAAGTATTTTCTGAATAATGAGGAAAGCTAAAAGAGAAACTACAAAAGATATTTTGGCAGAAAGAAAAAGACTAGAAAGTCTAGCTCAGGTGTATATACATGATATACATGTTATGGTTGTATTCCTAGTTTGGTCACACAATGAAATTCTTGGGTATTAGTACCATATTGATTGGTATGAAATGTCATACAAAACAACGCAATACAAGAATACAATGGCCTAAGTGACTGACAAGGAATATGATAGGAATGCACTTCTGGAACAAAAATAAAGTGTTATTATGTTCGTCGTTGGCATCCTATCTAGCCCTTAGAATTTATAATAAAGAACTTAATAATTGTTATTTTGCTCTGGTCAAATGAAAAACAATGAGTTGTTCAAATTATGACATTACTCCATGTACGATGGATAAGTTATTATAAATCTTAATGGTGAAACACACATACATAATACTGATGCTAAAATGCCATAAGGCAAATAATTTGAATTCCACTTATTTGTGGAACCGCAATTTAGGTCATATTAGAAAGGAACGCATGAAGGAACTCCATGCAAATGGATTTTTGGAGTCATTCGATTTTTGAATCGTTTGGCGCTTGCAAATCTTTTCTAAAGAGAATGACTGAAATACCGTTCATAGGCCAAGAGTTGAACGGGCAACTAACTTAGTGAAAAAAATACATGATGATGTATGTGGTTCACTGGGCATAGGTTGTGCGGGAGATTCTTCTACTTCATGAAAACTTCCAACAATGAATTGAGTATATATATGTGGATATATTCGATAAGGAAGAAGTTTGAAACATTTGAATGGATTCAAATAAATTTCAGCATGAGGTGGAAATCATCGTAATAGAAAAGTCAAATATCTATGATTGGATCATAGTGGAAATATTTGAATTACGAGTTTTAGCGAACATCTAAGAGAGTTATGAAATTGTTCTACAACTCACATTTCTTGGAGTATCATAGTGATGATGGAGTATCCGAGAGATGTATCCAAACCTTGTTGGGTCAATGATGAAATAAAATATTGATGCTATTATATTTTTGTGGATTATGCTTTAGTGACTACCGCTTTTACACTAAATAGAGCATCATCATGATCCGTTGAAATGACACCATACGAGTTATGGCATGGGTATGAACCCTAATAGTCCTTTCTTAAATTTTGGAATGCATAGCATAAAGTAAATAAGTTTACAACCAAAATCGGATGAATGTCTTTGTTGGTTATCCCACAGAATTGATTGGGAATTCTTTCCACTATGGAGACAAAGACAAAAGTGTTTGTCGATGTTTCTTACTAATTTCCAAGAAATTGTTTTTAGCGAAGTATTTGAGTGGGAGGACAATAAAACTTGATAAGGTTTATGAACCTGAGCATAATGATCAGAGTAGCGCAGCATCGGAATTGGTTCCGGAAGCGGCCACGACGATCTTGGCTCCCATGTCTACAAAATGTTATAGTCATGGAAATCGAAGTACTTATTGAACCTTGTAGGTATGGTTTACTTTGTGATCAAATAAATGATTTATGAACAAAGGATTGTTTTTTGAATAATGATAAACCAACTACATACAAAGAAGTTATGATGGGCCCTGACTCCGTTAAAATGGCTATACGCCATGAAATCCAAGATAGATGAATACTTTTTGAAAGTAAACGGATCTATAAAATTGATGGACTTGGATGGAATATCCTTGAATAAGCTCGACTTGTCGAAAAGTTGTTTACGACAAAGTTCAAAGAGTTGACTACGATAAGATTAGATCTTCCGTAGCAATGCTTATAGTCTATGTGGATTATTCTAGTAATCGCTACATATTTCTTTCATGAGATATGATAGTAGGATGGCAAAATACATTACTTAACAGAAGTGTGTATTAAAGGTGTATACAAGATACAACCAATTGTTTTGCTAGTCCGTGGAATACTAGATAGGTAAACGAACTTCAATTGGATGAAGTGAGTATCACGGAGTTGGAATCTTCACCGGATGAAATAGTCAAAGAGTTTTTGATTTCATCAGAAACGATGAAGAGGCTTGCATTTGCAAGAAATTAAGTGGGAGCGCTGAGACATATTTATAATACTTTATGTAGATACATATAGTTGGTTATAAATGATGTAATTATATACTTGATTATAAAAGGTTTCATTGAGAATTAACTTCAATGAAAGGATATGGACTGAAACATATTTAGTGTCAAGATCTATGAAGATAGATTGAAACACATAATAAGTTTAAGTCAAAGTACATAGAAAGGATATTGAAGTAGTTCAATATAGAAATATTAAGAAAATGTTCTTGTCATGTGAAGTTTTAACAAAACTTAAGTGTATCTGACACTCGATGAGTAAAAACACATGAGTGATTTAGATCACGAAGAATATGTACAAAATCAGATGTCCTGTGCTCTAAAGAGTTAGGAGCATATACCAGAATGATTCATGTGATGATCATTGAAAAACAGTAAAGAATATCCTTGAGTACTTAAGAAGAACCAAGGATATATATATATAGTTTTGTATGGAGAAAATACAAACAAATCACTGTAAGGTGTTGCAACGATATTTGTTTTGTCACATATGAAAATAAAATTTCAATCTCAAATTAGACTAAGTGTTGTTTAAAAGGTAGCACAATGAGATAGAAGTTGTCTATGTTAGATTTAGACGAGTTCTAAATGTTGTGACGGATTCTACAAATGAAGGCAGATTATGTCATTGTTTTGACAATGACTAAGGATGTTAAAGTCAAGAAGTTCTTTGAGAACTTGGTGTAGTTCCGATAGTGTCAGAACTTTGAAGCTATATTGTGTATGACAATATTAGTGACATATTTCAGACCGCGGAATTAAGGTTCCACCAGAAGACCAAACATATTTAATGCCGACTCATTTGGAAAATGAGTGATGCGTGAAGACGCAAATGAATTGCAAAATACATACGTTTCTGAGTGTGTCAGAACCGTTGACTAAAGCTCTCCCTAGGGCAAAGTATGACCAACACCAGAATGCCATGGGTGTTAAGTACCTTACAATGTAATCTAGATTATTGACTCTAGTGCAAGTGGGAGACTGTTGGAGATATGCCCAAGAGGCAATAATAAAAGTGGTTATTATATATCTTTATGTTTATGATAAAAGTTTATATATCATGCTATAATTGTATTAACCGAAACATTGATACATGTGTGTTATGTAAACAACAATGAGTCCCTAGTAAGCCTCTTGTATAACTAGCTTGTTGATTAATAGATGATCATCGTTTCATGATCATGAACATTGGATGTTATTAATAACAAGGTTATGTCATTATGTGAATGATATAATGGACACACCCAATTAAGCGTAGCATAAGATCACGTCATTAAGTTATTTGCTATAAGCTTTCGATACATAGTTACCTAGTCCTTATGACCATGAGATCATGTAAATCACTTATACCGGAAAGGTACTTTGATTACATCAAACGCCACTGCGTAAATGGGTGGTTATAAAGGTGGGATTAAGTATCCGGAAAGTATGAGTTGAGGCATATGGATCAACAGTGGGATTTGTCCATCCCGATGACGGATAGATATACTCTGGGCCCTCTCGGTGGAATGTCGTCTAATAGCTTGCAAGCATATGAATGGTTCATAAGAGACCACATACCACGGTACGAGTAAAGAGTACTTGTCATGAGACGAGGTTGAACGAGGTATAGAGATACCGATGATCAAACCTCGGACAAGTAAAATATCGCGTGACAAAGGGAATTGGTATCGTATGTGAATGGTTCATTCGATCACTAAAGTTATCGTTGAATATGTGGGAGCCATTATGGATCTCCAGATCCCGCTATTGGTTATTAGTCGGAGAGAAGTCTCAACCATGTCTACATAGTTCGCGAACCGTAGGGTGACACACTTAAGGTTTGATGTCGTTTAAGTAGATATGGAATATGGAATGGAGTTCGAAGTTTTGTTCGGAGTCTCAGATGGGATCCAGGACATCACGAGGAGTTCCGGAATGGTCCGGAGAATAAGATTCATATATAGGAAGTCACTTTCCAAGTTTGGAAATGATCCGGTGAATTTATGGAAGGTGGTTTCTAGAATTATCCGGAAATAAATCACTATGGAAGGAGGAGTCCCGGAGGGACTCCACAAACCCTAACCAGCCAACCAAGTGGGAGGGTGGAGTCCATGGTGGACTACACCTCCTTGGCCGGCCAAGAAAAGGGGAAAGGGGAGAGTCCCTGTCCCTCTAGGTTTCGTCCGTAAGGCAGTTTTTCTGTTGGGGTCTTATTCGAAGACTTTGGGCAAACCCTTGGGGTTCCACCTATATAATGAGGAGGAGAGGGAGGGGGCAGCCCATGGCTTGGCCGCACCACCCCTGCCCCCTTGAGGCCGGCGCCCATGGCACCCCCTCTCCCCAAACCCTAGCCTCCCCTCCTCCACATACAAACTCCCGCAGCGCATAGGCGAAGCCCTGCCGGAGTTCTCCACCACCACCGCCACCACGCCGTCGTGCTGCCGGGATTCCGAGGAGGATCTACTACTTCCGCTGCCCGCTGGAATGGGGAGAAGGACGTCGTCATCAACACCGAACGTGTGACCGAGTACGGAGGTGCTGCCCGATCGTGGCACCGTGATCAAGATCTTCTACGCGCTTTTGCAAGCGGCAAGTGATCGTCTACCGCAGCAATAAGAGCCTACTCTTATAGGCTTTGGAAATCTTCAAGGGTGAGTCTTGATCATCCCCTCGTTGCTCCCGTCTTCTAGATTGCATCTTGGCTTGGATTGCGTTCTCGCGGTAGGAAAATTTTTGTTTTCTATGCAACGAATCCCTACAGACATGCGGGTCCCATTTAGCAGCAGCGGTCTCAACGTTTCCAAGGCGGCAAGGGATCAAAAGAAAAAGGAAGTAGCCAGAAATTAGGGGGTCAAAAAAATCCAAGAATAGAAAGAATTTTGGTTCATAGAGGATGACATGTGGGACCCATGATCATGCATCGTAAACGGCTCGATCGGAGAGCGTTGAACAAGATGACGTGATCGAGAAAAAAAACAATGCCAGAGAGGCTGCCATCTGGGCCCTACATCCCTGGGTGGTGCGGATTTGCGTTTACTCGGCCGGCGAACCCGAGATTTCGAGATGCACCACGTCCCGGGCCACCATAGGCGACGTTTTGGCCGTTTTCGTCGGGCTAGGTGGCCTCAAAAACGAGAAAAAAAACGTTTTGACATGCACAACGGAGAGACCAAAAATCGTCGGCCATGGTACACCAGCAACCACGGCGCGACTTCAACTTCGTCGGCCATGGCAACTTTTCTTGTAGTGTAAGCTTTCTCCACCCTATATATCCAAGCGATTGTCCTTCATCATTTACCTTTTATGTTCACATATGTTTGTATGCTCTGTTTCTAATAAGGTTTTGCTACCGGCACTTTTGCATGTTTTGGTCTGGTTGAGTTCTTTTTATTTTATTCATGCCGTACCATGGAATGTTTTTCGCCTTCCCACATATCTGTATGGGTCATTACTGAATCCGCAGTTCATGCTGCACTGGCCATAGAGATCCAAGACCTTGCTGAGCGCAGTACACCATGCTCTGCATCCCACATTAGCAACCAGCCGTGGGCTCTTGCTCATGTGAGACAAAACAACTACTCAGGTGCTATGTTGTTAATTATGTTTCTACTTTTGCCCTGTTGTGCGTACTTTGCTGATTTATGTTAGCTACTTATTTCCGATGCTTGGTGCAGCTACTTGACTTATATTACTACTTCTAATTCTGGCTATTGTAGATGAAAGTAACTATAGGTTGGTTCTTAAGGTGATGTTCATCTTTATTTGCATGATTGCAACCTTTTTTGACAGGGCCAAGGCCGCGGAGGCTCCAAATTTTTATTCAACTCACAGGAAACTTCGTTGAGCATGTTCTTCTAATTATATCTTTTATGCTTACAACATTTACTTTATCAAACCAGCCAAGTTGATGCATATTCTTCAAACATACCTATACATTACAAATATTGTGCTTTCTTTGACAGCATATGTCTATTCTACGCTCTCTGCAGCAAGAAATCCTGCACTGTATCCAAGAATTTGTTCTTCCTAAGGCTGAGTACCATCATCGAGTTATGTGAAGATGCCAAAATTTGCATGAGTGTATGTCGTTCTGTGAAAGGGCAATTTGCTTTCCTCTGAACTTAAATTGACACTGCAATATATAGTGTATTTCAACCATGTCGTCTTAATGATGTTTACTGTAGATTGATATACCTTAGTGTTTTAAATTTACCAAATGATACTCACACTGCTTTTGGCCGTTATTTTATAAGCTGTAGATTGGTCTGAGTTCCACAGGATCGTGCGCCAAGGCGCACAACTAAATCTCTTGTCATTTAACAGAACAATACAGCCTATAGTCTGGTTCCTTTTACTAATAACGTTTTTTTTTCAAACTGCAGTGATAATGGATTTGTTCTTTGTTGGTGCATATATATATTTTGACATGCTTCAGACATTTTACTTCTAACTGCGTACATATAAATTTCAGTATGCTCATAAATCATTTGTTTTAGAGAAACCAAATTTGAGCATATGCACAATTCAGGTTATTCGGTGTATTTTTCTTATGTTAACATTCAGGTTAGACAATCCTCATAAATTAGTTAACGGTGCCATATTAACCATGTTTGGGTACAACTGTTGAAGATCGATCATAGGGCGATCATAGGGGTAGGTGCCCCATAATTTTTCTGTAATATTCTGCCAGAATTTTTTTGCTTAGCCTCCTGGATGTAATGCGGTAGTTCCATGATGTTGAATAATTTGTATTTGGTTGGTTCTGAGCCTTGATGACGCTCTTGCATTATAGAACCTTGTATCCTCGTCCCCTAGAACGTGCCAGTTTACCTTGCCACATTGTCTTGCTTTGGCAGCAATAGAGTGAACTGAACCTTCAGTTTTTTGCTTAACCACATATCCCTGAAGAAGCCCTCTAATTTCGTTAGGGGTCTACCTTCCTCGAGACAGCCTATAAAAGGCCCCCAAGGTAAATTTGTTTGCATCCAAAATGTTCCTGTCAGGTTTTTTCAGAATTTTCCTCCACCTCCTAGTATTTTTTCTCAGCTGTTTTAGTTTTCGGCTAATCCTTTTCGCTTTGTCTTTACTTAGGGAATGTGACTCCAGGTTACAGTGATCAAGTTGACAAAGCCATTTCTGAATTTCCAATTATTTTCATACCGGAAAATCTTTGAGTTTGGGACAGTTGGCGAAGCTTCAGTTTTCAAATGACAGTGATCGATATGGGAGGATCGTGAATATTGGACCAAGTGAAATCTTGAATCTGCAAGTCTCTAATTGCATAATTAAAGTTTCAGAGAATGCAACTCTGCTTCTATCCTCACCTGATCGGACTTTGTTAAAATCACCAGCGACATTCCAAGGACCATCAATAAATGGTTGTAGCATGTCTGATTTCATCAAAGAATTTATCCTGTTCTGCGTCCACTGTTGGCCCATAAACATTAGTTACCCAGAGATGGAACTCTGAACTTTTAGATTGCAAGTGAACTATTATTGGCTATTTTATTGCATCATTTAAAATTTCTTTAGTTCCATACTGTTAGAATTTCACCAGCTGTACATATATATGCACAAATTTATCTTGCATAACAGGAAGGAAAGCACACTTTTTGAAGCAAGAAATGGACTGCAATTTCCGACACCACGAACTAACTCACTTTCAAACTGTGTTGTCATGATGGAATGGGGCTTATAGCAAAGGTAACACATACCTTGACAAACAAACAGACACTGTGAAACAGACGATCTGATGAAACTGAAACTGACGATCTGATGCCTGCTACCACAAACTGACACCAAGCAACTGCAAACTGCAACAACCAGGCTGGGAAATAAAAAAACAACAACGAGGCCATCTCAGCTCCATTCTCTACCCAGACCAAGAACGAGGCCATGAGCGAAGCTACCCCTGCCGTTCCAGTGCCAGAGAAGGAGACCATCGTTATTATCTCCTCCAACAAGGAGGACAATAATGCTGACCACTGATAGGTAGGAACTTTGAAAGCAGTAGAACCAAACCAGTAGTAGTATGCTTTACACACCTTAGTGTACTGTATAGATTAGATCCAACGTATCTGTAATGCAGCTCTATCCCTCTATTGCCGTCTGGCAGTAGAAACATGTACTGACGTCAACATTATCCGCCATGTAATCCAATGTAAATATATCTACTAGCACCCCAATTTTGTTATTAGGGTTTCCTATATTGACTATCTTACCTCACATCTAATGAATTCAAGTCTTCCTTACAGTGTCTATCTTATCTGACATCTAACAAGAAAATAATTGGCCGCGAAAACCTACGATAATTTTAGACATCTAACAAATATCCAAGTTGATGCCACTATCCTAAAAACTTAAATTCCACCTGCGACATTAATCGACTAAAATATATAAGGCCCACTCAGTGACCTGGCTTGGTGCAGGCTTTATTTAAAAGATGCATCAAATTTCTACAAAATACTATATTTGTTTGCCGTATTTTATCCCAATTTCATCTAAGGGACATCGTTTTGTGAAACATAAGTGTTTTATCATGTTAACAGTTAATTTTTATCACCGCTATATGAAATGTACATTGGTACGATCTTCACGGGGTCGTGCGCCAAGGCGCACATCTAAATCTAGTTCTTAGTAATTCAGCTTAGGAACACTTGCATTTTCTGTTTCATGTATGCATGTCAGCTGCATACAGATTGCAAGGACTTTTTTGACACAGCTTAGAATTACTGGCAGGGACCGCGGGTTGATTCAAAGACAAGATTGCATCCTGATTTTGTTTTCCCTGGGCCCAACTTCTTTAGTAAAATTAAACAGGTCTTAGGTCCTAATTGCGTCAGGTTGATCTTTGTGAATGTTGTTATTTCTTTTGTCATCCTATCGTCAAACGGTCGAACATACAGAACTCTTCAAGCATTGTATATATTTCGGTGAAAATCATTCTTGTGCGTCTGTATCCTATGTTGGCATTAAGTATATAAGTTTAGCTAGCTTTCCAATTAATGGGAGGGGAGATTCCGGCATTATAAGTATATAAGTTTAGTTAGCCAAATTCTTGTTACTTGCTCTGGCGTATCATCCCATCAGGTCATGGTGTATGCATACCCATATGTGGTGGAGTGTAGACTGAGCGCTCTTAAGGACAAAAACCGACACTAAGAACACTTGGCCATCTACACCATGGCCGCGGGTTTTCCTATCTAATTCATCTTTGTTTTACAAATTGTAACTATGTGCAAATTTTACGGGATCGTGCGCCAAGGCGCACCTCTACATCTAGTATTGATGATACATATCTTCACACGCACGGCCTCGCGTTTCACTTGCCTGGCTTTTCGTTTTTTCCACGCAGGAATTAGGGAGTCAACCCCCCAGCCCGGCCTCCCGCTCCACACGCCCGGCGCCTCACGCTGCAAGCGGCAGCGGACCGTCTGCGGCGCCGCAGACTAGGCCCAGTTGAATGCATATGCAGCCACCCACGGAAATAAAAAAAATAAAAACGGCGTATGCGGGCCGGCCCGCAGATGCCGCGTATCGCCGCACAGCCACCGACCAGGGACCCTTGCGCCCGAGTCGCCACAGATATTTCTCCTTCGGCTGCTCCACTGCAGCGCCGCCATGGCCGCCATTCCTGCTCCGGCGCCGGGGGCCCTTTCCCTCTCCTTCTACTCCTTTACCACCTCCAGGGCCGCCCTTCTTGACCGGTTCCTCGCCTCCTTCCTCGATTCCCTCCCTCCAGTCAAGATCCCCAAAGGCCGGCGACGGGCAGCCGCGGGCTAGGCCGGCGACGGGCGTACGCATCACGGTCGAGCTCATCAGCGGTCGTCCTTGCGGCGAAGCTACGGTTCTTGTTTCTGCAAGGTGATTCCGGCCGCCGTCGACCGGCGATCGCTTCTTCTGGCTGAAGGGCAGCCAATCCAATTCCTCCCGGCGTTGAAGCCTGAAAGGAGGCAGCATGGCATCCGGCTGGTGGCCATGGTCCTCTGCCATGGCGGCCTCGTCGCCCCAAGTGGCTACGTCCCCGGCGGCGATGGGGAGCATCTGGATCGGAGGTCAACGACCCGATCGCGTTTCTCCATCTTTTCGCGAGGTCCTCTCTGCATAATGCAGGGACTAGTTTGTAATTTCCTCTTTTCTGTGTGTCTGTCTGTATTATCTCTGTGCTTTTATGAATAAACTTCAGTTCCTTGTTAAAAAAGAAAAAATCTGCTACTCTCCCTGTATTGTTCAGATTTTTCTTCTTGTCTTTTCCTTATGGAAGCAAACTATTTGGTGTTCAGTAATAAAGTATTAGTTTTAATATATTAATATTGTGTTGCAACGAAGTATTACTGCTAAACTGATTCATCTTTACTGTATAAAGAGAGCTGACATTTTTTTTTCTTCATCCGAGCTAGCTAGCGATCAGGGTAGTGCAGTGATCAGGATGAAAAACTAGCGCACGCTGGGCTCGGCTGCGCGACGCGGCGTATGCACGGCGCCGCAAAAACGCTCCCTAGATACGCGGCTCATACGCGGCACACAACATAAAGTTGCGGTAATATGCAGCGCACCAGCGGGCCCCCGCGGAGCGTCCCACTTGCACCCTGACCGGCGCCGTTCCTAGCACCCACGCACAAGAACTCCCCAAATCCTTCCGTGGAGGTCGCCGTGTGAATTCAATCTATCCCTCGCAGCTACTGCCGGCGTCGCCGCCCTGACAGATCGACCGGCTGACGTGCTGCCGGGCGCTGACCACGATAGCGAGATCCCCCGATTCGCTAGCTAGCTCTCATCCTCTCCTCGCGAGGGGCGCACGGAACCAAATCCGCACAGAAATAGTACGGCAAGCGGCTCAAGGCGGAGCTCCTAGTCGCACAGGCAGCAGTTAGGATTGCAAGCAATGCCTCTGCTTGACAACCTATCAGCTGTCCAATTTCTGTTTCTCAACCATAGCCAAAGGAAGAACTTGACCTTGTCCTCCACTTTTGCTTTCCAAACCTTCTCGAGATGAGGTTGCAATAGCCTCCCCGTGAACTGAATGTCGTACGCTGATTTTGCCAAATAAAGCCCAGAGGAAGAGGCTTGCCACCAAATTTTGTCAGCTGTTCCGAGAGTCGCACCTGATCAACCAAAGCCCACAGCTAGAGGAATTGATGTAACTCCTCCTCGGAAGAAATTCTAGAAAGTCCACGTAGCCAGCACCCATTACTCAACGCATCAGCCACTGATAGAGATTTTCCTTTAGCCAACCGGAATAACAGAGGAGCCAACTCAGCCGGCGCCTCGCCGTTGAGCCATCTATCTTTCCAGAACTTTGCCAAATGCCCATTGCCAATAGAGATTTTAGTGCAAGTCGCAAAAATTTGCAAGTCTTTCTCATCACATGGGACTGCCATTCCCTTCCATGGCCTCTCAGCACTGTCCCAAGCGAACCATGGCCATCTTAGCCGCAGTGCCCTCCCAAACATTGTCAAATCTTTGATCCCCAACCCTCAGAATTTTTTTGGCGAGCATACCGTCTTCGAATTGACCAAACAATGGCCTCCTTTTGCTTCTTCATCTCTTTTCCACAAAAAACTTCGCTGAATCTTATCAATCTTCTTAATAGCCCAAGGCGTCAGATAGAAACTAGTGAGGAAATAAGTGAGAGTTGCAGTAAGGACCGAGTTGATCAGCGTTAGTCTTCCAGTCTTTGACATCAGCTTTCCCTTCCATGGTTTTAGCTTGCTCGCAATTCTGTCGATGAGCCTCTGCAAATCGGCTCGAGAAGGCTTCCTAATCCCAAGAGGCAGACCGAGATATTGACATGGGAACACACCAGTAGAGCCACCAAACTCATCCAGCACCTCAGAGATATCTATGTTATTGCACTGAATTGGGTATACTACACATTTTCTCAAATTTGCTTTCAGGCCCGAAATCTCTCCAAAGGAGTGTAGGATTCTTTGAGTGACGATCATGTCTTCCTTGGAAGGGTTGAGGAATAGTGCGGCATCATCAGCATAGAAGCTTGCCCTTGTTTTAGCCGCTCTTAGGCCAAGAGGAGAGAGCAGGCCTAAGTCTGTATGTAGCTTTTAGAAGAAGCTTCTGCAAAGGTTCCATCATAAGAATGAAGAGAAGAGGAGATAGCGGATCCCCCTGCCTAAGCCCACACTTGTGGAAGAAGGGACTCCCAGGGATACCATTAAGGAGCACCCTCGACGAAGAACTGGCCAGAATGAGAGCTACCAGATCACACCATCTTTGTCCAAAGACAAAACCTCTCATCACCTATAGAATATAACTCCAGTGAATGGAATCAAACGCTTTTGCAATGTCCAGCTTGAGGAACAATAAAGGCTTCTTCTTTCCATGAGCAGCTTTGATCACATTCTTAACATATAGAAAATTGTCTTGGATGGATCTAGATTTAACAAACGCACTTTGATTTGTGGATACCAACTTCTTCAACTCTGGACCCAGTCTTGTGGCTAACACCTTGCATGCTAACTTTGCAATGCTATTCATTAGGCTCACCAGCCTAAAATCGGATGCTCGCTCGGCCCCATCTTTTTTTGGTAGCAACACAATGTGAGCAGAGTTTAATAGGTGCCATTTGTTCCCCCTAAGACTGTGCAATTGCTGCAAGGCTGCCACCACATCATCTTTGATAATATCCCAGCAGTTTTTGAAAAACAAACCCACAAAACTGTCAGGTCCAGGGGCTTTTTCCCCATGTATATCCATGACAGCAGCCTTTATCTCAGCCTCCGAGAATTGGTTTTCGAGGTGGGAAGGCCCACAGAAGGCAGCCCAAGAAACTCCCAATTAAGCCTCCTAGATCTCTCCGTTTGAGTTCCAATCCGACTCTTGAAATGCGCTAAGAGGATGTCGGCCTTCGCTGAATGATCCCTTACCTCTCTCATATTTCCAATGAGCGATGGAATGTGATTTTTCCTACGCCTCCCATTAGCTCCCGGGTGGAAAAACTTGGGAGTTTGCATCTCCCTCTTTGATCCAACACATTCGAGATCTGTGCCGCCATTTGATCCGATCGATTGCATCAAAACCCAGCAGCATGTCCTTTAAAAAGGACCTAAGATTTTTTTTCGGAGGAAAGGGACCGACTCTCTTGGGCCACATCCAGCTGGAAAATAACCTCATTTGCCACGTCACACTTTAGCCGTTGCACTTGCATTCTTGTCTTGTCCCACTTCTTTAATTCCTTAGCCACTCTGCTCAGCTTGATATGCAGCCTCAAAATTGCATCATTAGATTGAATCTGTTTTCCCTGCCTGCTTGACCACATCAGAGAAACCCTCTACCTTTGAGCCAGAAAACTTCAAACCGAAACCCCTTGAAAATCTTGGTTTGCATCTTCTTTAGAAACAGCGGGCAATGATCGGAGATATTAGCAGACGCCGGAGAGAGCTGATATTCAGGGTAGTTCAATTTCCAATCCTTAGACCTGAAAACCCTGTCGATTCTTGTGTGAGTTGTAGCCTCTCTCTCATTGCACCAGGTAAACCTCCTGCTGTGCAACTGAAATTCCCTGAGCTCTAAATCATCAATAGCAGCCTTGAAACATCCCATCAGCCTTAGATTCAGGTTGTTATTGCTCTTATCTTCAGCCTTCTTAATCAGGTTAAAATCGCCCAAAAGCAGCCATTTATCGGATACCAACGGCTTGATAGATCTCAGTTCTTGCGCAAAAAGGTACTTGTCAGCGTCCTCTTGAGGGCCATACACTCCAGTGATGGACCAAACATTGTTGTCAGAACGATCCGTGACAGTAGCCGAAAGGGAGAAGTTTCCAGGCACATTCACCAACAGAGAGAGCGAGAAATAACAAGAGCAAGCAATAAGAATGCCACCTCTAGAACCAACAGCCGGTTTGAAAACAAAATTGTCTTCAAAACGATGTCCCAGGGTTTCCCTCACAATCTGCCTGTCAATAACCTACATTTTCGTTTCTTGAAGGCAAACTAAGTTGCAGTGCTTATCAGCGAAGAAGTCAAAAATTGGAGGCGGCCGACCGGCATAGCGTCTTCCTCCACAACCCCACTCTTCTTAAGCAGCACGAACTTGGCCTTGTCGAGCGTGGAGATGGTGCAAGTCGGCTTGGCCGCCAGACGGCCACTACTCCTGCAAGCTTTTTCTTTCGTCGAGGCCAACTTTGGCATGGGTGGAACAGCGGCGACGATAGCTGGACTAGGGAACAGAGGTGGGGAAACAGGGGGAGCCGCAAGCTCCAGGAACGAGTCGAGAGACGGTGCCGAAACCGCTCCAGGCTCCGACTCTAACTCATCACGAACCACTTCAGATTGTATCTTCTCTTGGGTTGCTAGGGACTGGGCCGGGTGAGAGGGAGCTTTGAAGGAGGCCGGCCCATCAATAGTTGTAGTTGCCTTCTTTTGAAACCCAGCCTCTATAATCCGAATATCGGTGATAAGGCCCAGGAGTCCCTGAATCGTGCGTCGCACGAGTCTTTTTCTCCCTCCTCCTCTGGTCCAGTCAGCAAGTCAACTAACGAAGCAAAGAGAGGACCACCAGGTTGGCTAACGTCTTGGCCTGTCTGTTTCCTTGGGGAGAGGGACCAATGAGAGATCTGCAGGATCCTTATTAGCCAAAGCAAGCGCACTGTCCGCGGCACCATCACCCAAACTTTCATGAGAACGGCAAACAGTTCCTCCGACAACCTCGACCGACAAGATGCCAGCAGCACCAAACTCCTTGGTCAAACCTGGCTCGCTCATGGGTCCTTCAGAAAGATCTTGCATGCGCTGGGCCCCACTCGCCCGGCCAAGAGCTGTGAGCATCTCGGAACGTTGTCGGCCTCCGCCACCACTGCCACCGGCGAAGGAACGGTCCGAGGATCTCGGTGGCGGTTGGTCCCAACTGGTCTGCCTCCCAACACCTCCCCCATGACGATCACCAGTAGCACCTCCACCTCCACCACGCCTCCCACCTGCTGCACCATCGTCACCATCACGCCGGTGAAATTGCAGTCGGGAGTGTACCGAGGCCCACGGCTGCGGCGGCGAGAAGATGACGTCCTCCACCCCAGGACCCAGCGGTAGCCCCAGGTCACGAATCCTTCGCTCGAAGAAGAGCACGATCTGTCCGCCGGAGGGCGGTGGTCGATCACCTTGTCAAGGTGAATGAGCACTGGGTGGTCCACCATCTTGATCGGTCCCTTGCGAGTCGAAGCATCAGCGATGGCGTCGAACTCCGGGAAGTGGATGAAAGGCGGCTCAGCTTCCAAGGGTTCCTCCAGCTTGAGTACTCCACGCGTGGCGAGGTTGTCGACGTTTTCCATCCAGACCCACAGCCTGAAATAGGCCGTGTCCCTCTCCGAGAACTCGAGCTCGTCGACGGAGTCAATCAAAGACTCGCCGAAGAGCAACTTGACGGACTCCACATCCCATGCGTGCTCTGCACCCCTTCGAGGCGCACCCCTTCGAGGCACACCCGCACCTTGAAAGGCAAGGAGGACGCTATCGCACGCCTCAGGCGAGACCACGGAGAGAGGAGGAAGGACACCTTTTTCGATAAAGAGAATATATTAATATCAAGAAGATACCGATTACACCCAGCCTCTGCAACAACGCACCACCCTAATGGCACTACGGATGCACACAGCCAAAAAAAGGAAAAGAAAACTAAGAAACAAAAGTCCCGCTACAGTATCTCGGGCCTAACAACAGCAATACATCCACCACCATGACAACACCTGAATTACAGACTCTCCAAAAAACGACGCCTTCAAGAAGGGAACAGTGCTCAAACACTATCGTCGCCCGATCAAAGACCTGGATACTCAACAACGCACCACCCTAATGGCACTACGGATGCGCAGGGCTACCTGGATACTCAAGGCCGTCTTCCTCACCTCCGGGTCCATGAAGCGCAGCAGGAACTCACCCTACGCGTGCACCGTCACCTTCGCCGCCTCTTCCGCAATGCCGAAGTGCAGAGCGATTCCTCGCTTGACTTCGACGAGCTCCAGCTCAGGCAGGAAACCCACCACGACGGCCACGACTGCGTGCCGCAGGAGCAGCGTCTCAGCGTTCGCCACCGTTGTCGAGCGTGGCGCCATCGCCATGACGAAGGACCTCATGTTGCCTCCAGGAGCCTCCATGCCAACCGGAGCTGGAGGAGACGAAGTTACCTGAACCTGCGAGGCCGCCTCCTGCGATTGGATCTGCAGCTGCACCGCTGCCTGCACCGTCCCACGCGGCTGCTCTTCTCGTTGCTGCGACTGCTGGTTCTTCAAGCACGAGCGCGCCTTGTGCCCGATGTCACCACACAACAAGCACTTGGCAGGATTTCGGCAGAAAGCGATGCGGTGGTCGGACTCAAGGCAACGAAAACAGCGCCCCCAAGCCCTCTTTAAAAGCATGCGCTTGAACCTGGAAGGAGGCTGAGCCTGCCCATTGCGCATTGAATCCGAGCGACGCCTTCTCCCACCAACCAGTGTCCATCCATCACCATCATTGCGAGAGCCAGAGCTCCGCTCCCGCCCATCCATCTGAGCCGGAACAGCCGGAACGGCAATCATGGACTGCAACCTTGGACGTGGGCCAGCACGCACGCCAGTCGGCATTGAAGACGTCTCCGAGGCCGGCGTCAGAACGGCCTCCAGAAAGGAAGCCAGCCTCCCGTCACTTGACACGCTGAACCCCGGGAGGCGAGCCGGTGAGAAGCCGACAGGGAGAGGAGGTGGAGGTGGGAGGAACTGGGAGGACACGCCGGCCATGGCTGGGCGCCGTCGCCGAGGAGGCGACAACTAGCTAGCTACGCGAGAGGGAAATTATTTCTCAGGTTTATGCAGTCTTGCAGAACTCCATCATAATATGTGTAGTGATGAGGTGTACTCTCGTGTTCCTGGTTTCATGTTTGGATATGGCTTGATGGTAAGGGAACTTCAGTTCAGAACAAAGAGAACATCTCTCGATGAACAAGCAGTTGTAGACAAGGCTGATGGTAAAGCACGACGTGTATATTTAGTTCCCATGATATGAGAGAGAGAGAGATCTGTATATCCTGACACACGAACTTCCTTGATGTCTGATGTTGGCAACATCGCCGATCCAGATGTGCGTGACCAAATAATGGCAGTGAGACTCGGGATGTGCAGCGGGTGTTCAACTCCAAGAGGAGAATGCTTGTCCTTTCATCTCTTGTTTTCGAACTGAAGATGGGTAAATGTATGAAATGTTCAAATTGATGTCGAGCCGGGACATTGCTTGGAGAAGACCAGTGGCTGGGAGCTTGTGTTGATAAGAAAACTTGTATTAGGGTTCTTTTTGGTGATGATAAATGTTCTACTTTTGGGTCTGTGTATGATTATACCCTGAGCATATGTCTGAATGCTTTCATTTCATCCTAGAAGCTGCTTGCTTGTGTTAGTTATAAGAAATCACTCAATTATTCCAACTTTAATTTACATATGAACAATATTCAGTTGCATGTTCTATTTACAATAATGTATGTGTTCACTGAAGTAATTTGTTTTGTAAATTCCGTAGGCCCAGTTTAGAAGAGGGTTTTTCTTAGTTTTTCTTTTCAGTTCAATTTTTTTCCTAGATTCCAGCACTTCACCAAGAACTTGTACCGTGTATGCCAGTAAAATCACCACAGATGCGCAGAGAAAGAACACAACATGATCATGGAAAAGCCAGATTCATCTACCGACGGGAATATTTGGCAATAGATCCAATTTCACCCATGTTGTTTTCCAACCCGCTGACGGAAATTCAAACAAAGTGGTTTACAAGAACTGCAGTGCTGCTGAAGTAGACTGAATCGATACCCTGCTAACCAAACACTCAAGAACGACTTAACACCAAGCCGAGTGCACAATAATTGATGCCCTACCAATCAAACACCCAAGAACGACTTAAACGTAATTTGAATGCACAAATGTCAGATCTAAAGAATAATCAATATCAGGTCCTATGCTCTACAAAACCGCAGACTGCAAATAACTTGATCATCTACATCTTTGGACAGCCTGACTGCTGTATGTAACTCTGGCGCACCAGCTTGCTCTCGCAAAACTCATCAGCGGAGAACTCAAGCTGCGAGCAGTAGCTCCCAAACGTCTCGAGGTTCACTTTCAGCATGAAGTCCAGGTTAAAGAACAAATCCAGCTCAAGCCGATTCATCTCGATTGTGCTGATTCCTCCTGCTCTAGTGTAGAATGTGTTGTTGAAAAACCTGCAAGACATGTATTAAGGAAGTTAAGCATGGTTAAATTACCAACCATCAGATCTGGATCTCACTACAGTTATTCTACTATTTTCTTTATATTTATCTTGACCCCAAAAGAGATGTCAATGTTTTCAGCAATATGGCAATCCACAAATAACTATTGGTGTAGCATTTTTCTTCCGTAATTTGCAAGATATTTCTATTATTTGTAGGCACTGACTGGAGAACTAATGCAACTAGTACGATGATTTCAGATAATTTAACATGTTTAAAGTAATCTTCCAACTAGTATGATGAATTTTGCAGCAACCACCACACTTGTAATTACTAAGAGATGAACACTATCTAGGAAGGGGAAAAAGATCCATTTTTTAGCTGAACCACTCGGTGAACTACCAGTTCTAGTTCCCCATTATCACCTCTGGAAATTTGACAAACGAATGTCACTACTAATGCTCCCATAATGGCACAACGAAAGGATCCTAGATAAAATAAATGGATGCTTAGTTGCTTACCAGGTCGTAGGTGGCGGGCTCGACGTAGCCCGGGGACCCCTCCTCCCTGGGGTGCAGCGGCGCGCCGAAGCACACACACCATGCGACGCCGCAGGGCGACGAGGAGTACCAGGAAGGACCGAACACTGGGCAATACAGATGCAGTATCATTTTTGTTCAAAAGTAATACAGTAATAAAAGAAAACAGAGACAAACAAACATGGATTACTATAATTTTCTTCCTACTGGTTATCAAAGGCAAACATTCCTTTTTGTAGTCTACTCATATGATTAAGGAATAAGGATATGTGATTCATAGCTCAAACACAACTCGGCATGCTACTGTCTTGGTTTCTTCTATTATCCAATAGTAATCTTAGGCAATTATTAACACAAAGTAATCTCAGGTACCTTGTGCACTAATGACATTCATGCACAGCACTTGTCGCTCTTCCAGCAGCACAAACTGATGAAATTCTTTTCATAAATTCCCAACAATTCCAAAAAGGATGCAATGTACTTATCGATCATGACTGGCAAGAGCTTTCTCTCCATTTATTCCTATTGTTTTAGTACATTTCAAATGCAATGTAGCCCACCACAAAACAATACGTGATTGGCAAGAAATTACATGGAGCATGTCAGGACTTCCTCCCACCTCCAAGCACCACTTCATCGGCCTCCTCCCACCTTCTGCACCACCTTCGAGACGGCATGGGCAGTGCGCCTCGATGACAGCCAGGCCTGCTCCCGGAACCGCGTGGTGTGCGACTAGGCGGCGCCGTCGATCTTGGATCCACGCTGAGGCCAAGGGCCAAGGCCGCCGCCACTGGGATAGTATTGGGGAAGGGGGCGGCGTACAGGTGTAGGTCTACATACATCATGCCGACTGGTGGGGGTGAGGCGGCGGTGGCGCCGGAGTTGGGGAACAGAAGAGAAGAGTAAATGGCACTGGGGTCACACAACTTGTCCCGTATGTGCACTTAAGTCACAGAAGTTGCGAAATGTGCAAATGAGTCACATAACTTTACTTCCGTGTGCATGTCAGGTCACAAACCGGTATGTTATTTGGTTTTGCAAAAATACCGCCTGGAAATTTGTAGAAACAACCTTACTATATATATTTCCTGATGAAGTCAATCCAGAGTGACCAGCCTGTACAGGTGGATCCCACATGGCAGGCGTGTAGGAAATAACTAAAATGGAAATGGGCGCAGGATGGGGATTCGACCTTGAGACCTGCTAGGTACATGCGGGCCCGTAGAACCAACAAACCACCTGATCGCTTGGGTACATTGGGTGGATTATAACTTATTATACAATATATTACTCTGGAGAATTAGCATATTTTAAAATTTGAAATTTAAAAATAAAATTTTTATTTCGAAAATACATATACATTGTTATTATGTACGTGATAAGTTGCGGTAAAAAATCTTTATGATTTGGGTTGTTGAAAATAATAATTCATAAAGTATATATATGAGTGTTTTTGTCAGAAATTTGTATTTTTTATTTCCAAAAACACAACGTATTTTCAAAAGAAAATTTTGTCGTCCAATCTTTGACATATATATATAGCTAAGTATTTTTAGCATATTATTTTGAGACTGAAAGGTGGATGTTTCGAAAATTTCAGCAAGCTAAAAAAAATGTCGTTCTCAATGTATATGTATTTCCGATATTTTTTTCTACAGCCCAAATCATATCGATTTTTTTACCGCATCTTCGCACGTACATAATAACAATGTATATGTATTTCCGAATTAATATTTGTAGTTTTAACTCAAATTTAATTGTTTAAAATAAACTAATTCTCCACAGGAATATATATTATAATAAAGCGTAATCCACATCTTTTACTGAAGTGAACTAGTGGTGTCCTGGTTCTGGGTGCAAGCCTGGACTGTCAGGTCTCAAGTTCGAGTCCCCACATTGCTCCTATTTTAATTTTATTTCTTTCCTACGGGCCTGACAGGTGGGACCCGCACGGACAGGCTGGTCATTATGGGGTTGACTTCTTCACAATATAGAGATAGTAAGGGTTGTTTCTGCAAATTTTCTGAGCGGTATTTTTGCGAAACCAGACAGCTGACCGGTTTGTGACCTAGCGTGCACACGGAAGTAAAGTTATGTGACTCATTTGCACATTTTGCAACTTTCGTGACTTAAGTGCACGTGCGGGACAAGTTGTGTGACTCCCAGTGCCATTTACTCCAGAAGAGAACGGCGGCGACACCTCTCGCAGTCACGGAAGAACGAGGATACGATTCTTCCCTTGCCACTCTGCGATAGGCAGATGATGGGCTTGGACCAGTCTATTGGGCTGGGTCATCTATTAGGACGGGCCTGTGTAGGGTACTTTTTTCTGAGGTGCGGAAATTGGCACCGGTATGTAACATACCACTCAACTTTTGGACAGTGGTATGAAACTTTTTGAGCCATTGGATGGACCAAAATGAAAGGCTGTCATTCATTTGAGGGTATCACAAAAGGGCTTGTTTTACGGTACCTTTTACCACTTTTATGGAGGGAGAGGTATGATTTGAGGCAACGATCAGGATTAACCAACATAGATTAGGCCCCGCAGCCTAGCAAAACAGAAATAATGAAGAAAACGTAGTATTCAGCCCAACCCAACAAAAAGGATGCTAAGAGTTTTGTAACAGAACCTCCACCAACCAGAAACGCCGCCGTCACCACATCGAGCGGCGCTCCTGCATCGCGGGCGACCGCCGCCGGCACCAGGTCGGCCCCCGTCCTGCATCACCGGCGAGTGACGCCGACACCAGGTAAGGGAACATATTCAGGGGCAGGCAGAATTCAAAAGGAACTGCAGGCCTTGAATCAAGGGGAGAAATCAGCGGTAGAATATGTATCTGAACTGAAAAAATTGTGGAGCGACCTGGATTACTACGATCCTGTGGAATTGGAGTGTCCCAAGTGCATTGAAAAGTTCAATAAGTGGACAGAACAGAGGAGAGTACGAGAATAGGAGAGCAGGCCTTGTATGGAAGCGACAAGTTGCCAAACCTGGAACAAGCAATTTCTGCCATTGTGAGTGAGGAGATAAGGTTGAACCTGGAATCAACGGGAACTGGAGTCCAGGGGGTGATGCATAGGCGGTCTGCCCTGTTTGCCGCTGGAGGCAGTAACTATTTTCACAAACATGGGAATACTTTGACCGAAAGAAATTGTTTTGAGTGTGGCCAACCAGGACATATGAGGGCATCTTGTCCCGAACTTATTGGAGGAAGACGAGGCAGGGGCCAAGAATGGCGTGGTAGGAGACGTGGCCGCGTAGTGGATGGATTTACAGCTAGGCGTGGAGGAGGAAGGTATTCAGGTGGTAGAGCTCACTAGATTTTGGGTGCGCCTTGGCGCACGGACTCGTAAAATTCATTGATTTATAGTATATGTAATGATGATAAAAGTTAGGTGAAGAAATAATGATCCTTTTTAATATCAAACCGATATAATTAAATTAGTAGGAAACACGCGAAATCACGAACGGGATAGCAAACAGTTACATATCCCCCGCCTACTTTGGGAGCCGTGTTTCGCACTATGTGGAGAGAAAGGGAGAAGGCGCACATAACCGCTTCACACCTCATCGAACCCACGAGACCGATGAATAGACGCGGGGTCAGTAATAGTTCTTTAGGTTTTAAGAATCGTAGTTGGAAGAATCATGGATAAATCTCGAAAGGTAGAAATCTTAGGAAGAAATCAGATTTGAATGTTTTTTTTTTATGGAAGATACATGGAAGATTCAGATGTGCGCCTTGGGGGGCACAATCCCGTGAAATTTATGTCAATGTTTATTTTATAAATATTTGTAAACATCGATGATAAGCAAGCATAATAAAGAGTGAATAGTTATCCATTTTATTTTAGGGAAGTATTATCAGTTGATAAAGAGGAATAAAAGAGCACAACATATAAGGTGGATTAAACACAACAGTAAATTAGAGAAATACACTAGATAAGTGTCAGAAGTGTCTGCAAAATTGTCAGGAAAGAAAAATCAAAGCCTATCAAGGAGATGTGCTCATCCATATGAAGTACAATATTGTGCTTTTACAATATTCTCCGTTTCAGTTCTTACCCGACAACGAACGGCATATTTTTTTATGTCTCCAGCCATGTGTGCTGGACAAATTAAACCGGAGCTCGAAATATCAGGGAATTCTTTGTCCGCGATGCATGATTGGCGCATGGCCCCTGTATTTCGTACGGATGATCATGTTGTAATACACTTGACAATAAGCTGAGAAAAATGCTACGTTATCATTTATACAAATTGATGATATTTTGCAAATATGAAGTAGCAGTAATATATAACCGGAATATCAGATCTGGTTACATAGCAGGTAAGCCCAGTGGATTCAGCCTGAACCTTGTTTGGTCTCGTCGATTCCTATTTTTACCATCTAGTTTTTGTCTCTTGCATCCTCACAGTGTGATATAGTATTCATCAGTCATCTATTTTGTTTTATCCATGCTCCTCACAGCTTTTCTCTCCAGGAGTCCTGACTAGCTACGGATACCCTTTCACCTAGCTCAAGCGCATCGCGATCCAGCAAAATTCTCTCTCCTATTTGGATGTGCGCAGACTTTACATAAAGATAATAAAGAACAATAAAATTTATTACATTTAACTCAATTTTGGGGTTAGGTTATCGGACACAATCCTGTGAATACGTCTGATGGAGTGCATATAAGTTTAATCTCAAAAGTGTATTACATAACACAGCTGATGGAATTCGTAGGTACAATCTGGGAATTTTATTCAAGGTTTAATAACACAGCCCTGCACGTAACAAATGATATTGGCCATCAAGGAAGTAGGTCAGATGGATTACGTAGAGTAAAAGAAGGCTGCAAGGCTATGTATCCAGCCTGTGAAACGGATTTCATCCGTATAGCATAAATACTGAACAAATCATCGCATGCAAGTATTGTAGGAAAATCAGTGAGCACAGAGGTGGGAAAAAACAACTTTGAATGGACCTGTTTTTTATAAAGAAACATCCTTATTTGATAGTCCTCTTATGTAAAAAATGCAAGCAATCATTTTTAATCTAATGTTTATTTGAAAAGACAAGCCGGTGGCCACATCCATCCTCGAAGGCCAGAGAGATCATAGAAACTGAATTTTAAGAACTTGATAACTTAGTGGCATGTAAAACTACATTTCAACATGCATAATGAAAATGAAGCTTACATGTACTCGTAACTCTCATTGCATGTTCAGGTTTGAGTTTTGTTCAGGACAATATGCACATAAGTTCCAAAATGTGCCAGGACATGAAGCAATGCTGTAGTAACTAATTGCATGTTCAGGTTTGGAGTTTAGCCAAACTTCTTCACAGATGCATCAAATGGAGCCAGCAGTTGTGCACCAGCACTTATGTTTTTGGTTACAAACAGGAGTAATTTTTTGGTAAATCTAAAGTTAAGATATGTATGAGAATG
Organism: Lolium perenne; assembly: GCF_019359855.2. NCBI lineage: Eukaryota > Viridiplantae > Streptophyta > Magnoliopsida > Poales > Poaceae > Lolium > Lolium perenne. Next base: position 270,088,065 of record NC_067245.2, read on the forward strand.
GAGGAGATTTACATTTGTAACGGTGAACTCTTTCTCTTTAGCCATGGGAGTCCCACAAACATGCAAGAACCAAGAAACACATCAACATATCGACTTAAAATCTTGACGTAGAATGTGAGAAAACAGCGATCATACAAAGCATGCCCTTCGGTCTAGTCAGAGACGAAATGGCATGCCTGGGGTTGTTCCTGAGCACATAGCTGCCTATTGAACAGTAGCATATTGATCATGGCCTTTGATATACAGATTAGGGGGGCTAGTGGCATGCCAGGGGTTGTTCCTGAGCACATAGGTGAACAATCAGGTGGAGGTGGGTGTTTCCTGGCTAGAAGAACCAGACTCAGCTGCAGGCAGTTCTAGAGGATTAAGTAAATACGCTCGTTTAGACAAATGAAAATCATAAGAATATCCAAAGTGATTTTCCAAGAAACCATGAGCCGTTTTCATTCCATTCAACTTATAAATTTGTAACTAAGGAAGAGTAGTTTTGGTTTGCAGAGAAAAGGCAGTAAACAAAGTGTGACCTGGATAGGGTGGATGTTTTAAACACAAGTACTAAAACCAGCTAGAAGTAGACATAGAGTACATAGAGGATGACCAACAGAGTTAGAGAGATCATACATGGTTCTGAAATAACATATGTTCCCGAAATAACAAGCAGAAGATAAAGATCATAGGCCTAACATTTACTTCCTATAAGAAAGATTGCAAAAATACCCAAAAGTAGACAAAAGTATGTATATCCAGAACATTTGAGACATTATACCTGCTCCAGATTTACGCTGCCTCCTTATTGCCCAGTGATTCAGGAAGTTACTCCTCAGCATGAGAATTTCCCTCTCTTTGGGTACAAGGCTTATCCATTTAATGTTCTGGGAAACACAGAAAAAAGAAAATTTTCCAATTAGAACAACAAGAAGGAACCATTGTTGGGGAAGATAACTTGAAGGTCTACATTACTGAGTTCTATAAAAAATTATTCGGGGCTCCGGCGTCAAACAACGTTTCTTTGGTAGAGGAGGAGGTGCAGGACATTCCCCAGATATCGACTGTTGAGAATGCGATTCTGACAGCTTCTTTTTCTGAGGAAGAAGTTCATGACGCACTTTTTCAGATGGAACGTAATAAAGCGCCGGGGCCTGATGGTTTTCCGGCTGAGTTTTACCAAAAATTTTGGGTGGTAATAAAGGACGATTTAATGGCACTGTTCAATCAATTTAGTGTTGGGGATTTGCCTCTTTACAAATTGAATTTTGGCGTCATTACATTATTACCAAAAAAAGAAGACGCGGTGCAAATACAACAATATAGACCTATTTGTCTTTTGAATGTGTGCTTTAAAATCTTTACTAAGGCTGGTACAAATCGTATAACGGGGATTGCCCCACGTGTTATAAGACCAACACAATCCGCTTTTATGCCGGGAAGGAATATTCTTGAAGGGGTGGTCATTCTTCACGAAACTATACATGAGTTACATAATAAGAAATTAGATGGGGTTTTATTTAAAATTGACTTCGAAAAGGCATATGATAAAGTCAAATGGTCATTCCTACAACAAACTTTGAGGATGAAGGGGTTTGCTCCAGAATGGTGTAGGATGATCAGCCAATATGTTCAAGGGGGTAGTGTAGGTGTTAAGGTAAATGATGACATTGGTCATTATTTCCAGACAAAAAAAGGTTTGAGACAGGGTGATCCTTTGTCTCCAATTCTTTTTAATATTGTAGTGGATATGCTTGCTATCATAATTGAGAGAGCAAAAAATGATAATCAGGTAGGGGGGCTTATCCCACATCTGGTTGAAGGGGGGATCTCTATTTTGCAGTATGCCGATGATACTATTCTTTTCTTGGAACATGATCTCCAGAAAGCAGTAAATATGAAACTAATTCTATGCCTTTTCGAAGAGCTCTCTGGGCTTAAAATTAATTTCCACAAGAGTGAGATTTTTTGCTTCGGGAAGGCAAATGATGAAGTGAACCAGTATAAACAGATCTTTGGATGTGATGCTGGTTCCTTACCTTTTAAATACTTAGGCATTCCTATTCATTTTAGAAAGCTTAGAATTTCTGATTGGTATCCAGTAGAGACCCGATTTGAGAGCAAATTGGGATGCTGGAAAGGCAAATTACTGTCCTATGGGGATAGACTTGTCCTTATCAATTCAGTTTTAACAAGCTTACCGATGTTTATGTTATCTTTTCTAGAAATACCTGTTGGGGTAAGGAAAAGATTGGACTTTTATAGGTCTCGATTTTTTTGGCAATCGGAGGAAAATAAAAGGAAATATAGACTCACCAAGTGGAATATCGTCTGCAGACCCAAGGATCAAGGAGGTTTAGGTATTGAGGTCCTTGAATTAAAAAATAGATGTTTATTGAGTAAGTGGCTCTATAAACTTCTTAATGAGGATGGGGTGTGGCAGGAGCTGCTGCAGAATAAATACCTAAGACAAAAGACCTTATCCGAGGTACAAGCTAAACCAACAGACTCTCCCTTTTGGAAGGGATTGATGAGGGTTAAGGACGATTTTTTTAGAAGAGGTTTTTTCAAGCTGGGTAATGGTAGAAATATTCGTTTCTGGGAAGACACTTGGATGGGTACTATGCCACTAGCTCAACAATATCCATCCTTATATAATATTGTGCATCATAAGAATGTAACTGTAGCTCATGTGTTAACTCAAACGCCTCTGAATATTAGTTTCAGAAGGCTTTTGGTGGGTAACAAATGGACTTCATGGTTGCAATTATGCCGAAAACTTATGAGGGTTAATTTATCTGATGAGAAGGATTACTTTGTTTGGAAGTTGACAACAAATGGCGTGTTTACAGTAAAATCTATGTATGAGGATTTAATGAATGATCACACCCCTTTCTTGCGAAAATATCTTTGGAAAGTTAAAGTTCCTTTAAAGATAAAAATATTTATGTGGTTCTTAAGCAACAAAGTTTTACTTACTAAAGACAATTTAGCCAAGAGAAGATGGAATGGTTGTACTAAATGTGTTTTTTGTGGTGAGCAGGAGACTATTGAGCATTTGTTCATCACTTGTCCTTTAGCCAAAATTCTCTGGCGAACGATTAATTTTACTTTTGCTCTCCCACCTCCAACCAGTATTACCAATATGTTTGGTAACTGGCTAAATGGAGTTGATAGACAATCAAAGGCTTTCATCCGTATTGGGGTTTCTGCCTTATGCTGGTCTATCTGGAGGACAAGGAATGATATTATTTTTAACAAGAAACTTTCATTTCACTTTTTGCAGGTTATCCATATGGTGTCACACTGGGTCCAAGCTAGGGCTCTTCTGTCACCAGAGGGACAGCGGGATGCTATGGCTACTGGATGCACACGGCTCCAGATGGTCGCTCAGGATATCTTGTGCCAGGCTGGCTGGCGGCACAATAGACGAATACAATGATGTGTAGTCCGTTTCTTCTAGTTGTCTTTCGCTGGTTGATTCTTGTATCAATTCTAGGCGATGCCTAAGATTTTTTAAATTTTGTAACTTTACTTTATCAATAAAAGGCCGTGTGCATCATCATGATGCAGAAGCCGGGGTTCCATTCCCCATTTCGAAAAAAAATTTAATGTTCTGAAAGCATGTATAGCAGATGCATGTTTCCTTTATCTTGCACTACAGATGCCATCAGGGCTTTTGTGTGTTAAAATCATAAGAAGAACCTGTAATAAAAGAGTTACTGAATATATCAAACTAGCAAAGCATCTGTGTATGTTTTTCTTATAGCAGACCTTTTCTAGCACATGCCGTAGTTGCTGAATGAATTTGTTTTGCCCTTAAAAAAATATTTATGTGAGGTGTATATCTCAAATTGTGATATAACTATTATATTTTTTACTACAATAGAGTAGAACTGTATTGACTGCTAGAGTAACAGAAATTTTGATGTGCCAATATAGTGCAGGAGTCCTGGTACATCAATATACATAAATATTTACTTTTCCTGGTTACTTCAGTTCTTTTTATTTCATATTACTCTTTAAGCAAATTAGGACTAGATGCCGATTATGTAAGCACATGATACACTGCTGACCAGTGAACACACACTGTTACAGTTAGACACAATCCAATCAACAAATTTCTGTCCATTTGCCATAAAATAATCCCAGATCATGGGAAACATATTGTGCAGTCCAGTAAAGTTACTTCTATCATCAGAAATTTCTCAGAATATCTACTTCTGTCAGGTTTTCAGCAGTCCAGTAAGGTTAGTTCTATCATCAGAACTTTCATAGAACATCTACAAAAGTGAATATACACAACCAAGAACCAACCTCACTTTATACATTGCTATCAGTACACCTACAAGAATGGGTCAACAGAGGAGGAATACAGTTATCAGAATGGACAACATCATATGGTTCAGTTGCAGCAGCTGTTTCTCAAAAAGTGCACTTGAAGATCAAAGGAATGCCTTGCAACCTAAACAACCCAACAGTTATTGTGAATACATTTTAAGTCCATTTGTTTTAGTTCATCTGTACCGATGTGTAACAATAAAATAAATAAAAAGTTCGTCCTTCTTTGTTCCAAACAAGAGTATGACCACTACCATCTCCTAGAAATGTCATGCATGCTCATAGCGCAACCACATCACTTAGTATATATTACACCACTGAAATCCAAATAACCAAAAGCAATTCCAACGATCTGGCGCGGCTTCATTTGCTAGTTTTATATACCTCGCTCCAATTGCGTACAATGGCATCCACAGTAGAGTAGACCTTGAAAGCTCATGCCCCGCCGTCCTCATCCGCCACTACTCCCGCCGCCTGCACGCACGCGCTGAAGAAAGTAGCGGCGCCGCCGAAGCACCTGGCTCCGGCCAGCATCTGCGAGTCGGTGGGGGTGCTGGTCGTGCCAGGCGCCGTGCCGGATGATGATGCACCGGATGATGTAGTCGCGCCGCCCCTCGTCGAAGCACCGGACGATGTAGCGCCGCCCGCGGCACCGGATGGTGTAGATGCGCCTGCGCCGACCGTCGCGGCACCGGATGATGTAGATGGGATATCGGTGGTTGCGGCACCGGATGGTGTAGACGTGCCGCCCGTCGGGCCACCGGATGAAGAGGCGCCGGCCTTCCGCCGGCGACGGTGGCACTGCCACCAGACGCACAAAATCACTAGCCCTACAACGAGTATGGACCCTCCAACGCCGGCGCCAACTGCTATTTTGGCGCCACGTGAAAGTGGCCCCTTGTTCGGCTTGGTCTCATTCGCCGCCGGACCTGGACCATCGCTAACAGGCCGGCCGCCGGCAACCAGAATGGCCGAGACTAATAAAAGGGCAGTAACTGCCTTTGTCGACTTCATTGGTCGTGCACTCGTGCTCAAGCAATGGGACTGGAATAGGTTGAGCCTCTAGGGGTAGCTCTTGCACTGATTATATAGTGGGGTTTGGGATCAACAGGGATGACCAGGTGTGCTGGCACAAAGAAAAGCCCACTGCCATATATTCAGACTCAAACTTGGACACTGCCCAGAGAGAAAGAGCAAAAAAACAAAGCTGGTTGCCCCTCTAGCCTTGCATGACTTTATAACTCACCTGAAGCCACCATGCAAATTGAAAGACAGAGTATAGTATTTACTACTTACTGATAGTAAAATAGAATAGAAGACCATATAAAGCAAAAATCTGAAAAGAATCATGACTGAAGAAACTCGTCAAAGTGATCAAAATTTACAGTCCATTCCTGGAAAAAATAACTTAGGACAGTAAAAATGGTGCTGCGGCAAGAAGTATCAACTCTCAAATTACTAAGTGCGCAGAAGTTTCTAAATATATCATAAGCACATAGACCATAACATGTGGTTGTACGGATATGAACATCTAATAGAAAATGAGATTTGCAAATGTTGGGAACTTGTTTTATCATGGAATGGATGGTGTATTTTTATATTTGTAAAGATTGCTAGATCGACTAGGTGTAGAACATTGCCGGGTAGGATGGGGATACTGTGGGTTTACTTTCTCCCATGGAGGTGGAGCCCGTCGACGCAGACATGGTGGCGGCGGCGGCGGGTGGGTGAGCCAGAAGTGGCGGCGGAGCTTCCCGTCGGCACTATGCTAACCCTAATCGGTGGGTCATCTCGGTGGGGCGAGTGGCATCTCAGGGCAACCTCGTACCGAGTGCGACCGCCCCCACCACTCTATATATAACACATGCGACAGGGCCCACCAACCGGGCTCGTGGTGGAGATCAACCTAACATTCTCCCCTTTGATCTCAACTTTACTTCTAACTTTATACTTTCATTTTATTCGTTTTATTTTGGATCAGTACATAGGGCATGTTCCATCATCACAGCTATATTGCCGATAGAATCAGCTCTGTTTTAAAAACAAATTCTTTTACTTTTGGGCCTCTTATGATCCAGGATAGGTAAGACTTTCCCTTAAACCCATGTCGGCTACGTGCTCCTTGAACACGCTGGGTGGTAAGCCTTTCGTTAGCGGATCTGCAAGCATATCTTTTGTCCTTATATGCTCGAGACTTATAGTTTAATCCTGGACCTTCTGTTTCACAACATAATACTTAATCTCAATCGGTTTCGTAGTTGTACTTGACTTGTTTTTGTGTGCATAAAATACTGCGGGCAGATTGTCCCATTACATCTTTAGTGGTTTGTCAATACAATCTACCACTTTCAAGTCGGGTATAAATTTCTTTAACCATAATGTCTGCCTCGTGGCTTCATAACATGCTATAAATTCTGCATACATCGTGGATGATGCAACTATTGTCTGTTTGGAGCTTCTCCGCGAAATAGCCCCCCCTGCGAGAGTGAATACATATCCAGATGTGGATTTTCTATCATCTTTATCTCCCGCAAAATCTGCATCTGAATACCCTCTTATTTCTAGGGAATCAGATCTTCTGTAGTTCTTTGTGTCTTTCACATAACGCAATGTCTTCTTTGCTATTTTCTAGTGTTCAAAACCTGGATTTTCTTGATATCTACCGAATACTCCGGTGATAAAAGCTAAGTCAGGGCGAGTGCACACTTGTGCATACTGTAGGTTTCCAATGGCCGAAGCATATGGAACTGCTATCATTTGATCGAGCTCGTACTGATTTTGGGGACTTTGAAATATCCCAAAACTGTCACCCTTGACTATAGGGGCAGGTGTGGCATTGCTCTTATGCATATTATACTTAGTTGGAATCTTTTCTAAATAAGCCTTTCGGGATAATCCTAATGTTCCATTTTTCCTATCTCGGTGAATTTCTATGCCCAAAACATATTGAAAGGACGAGATGTCGCCTAGAGGGGGGGGGGGGGGGTGAATAGGCGTTTAAAAACTCTTATGGATTTGGCTTGTAAGAATGCGGAATTAAACTAACGTTTATTTTACAAGCACAAATCCTAAATATGCTAGGCTCAACTAAGTGCAACAATAACAACTAGAGCTAAGCAAGATAGGCACAATATATATGAACAACAAGTGAAAGCAAGATATAATAGATACTTCAAGCACGATGGCTATCACAAGGAAAGAAAGCTCGAGTATAGAAATAACCGAGGCACGCGGAGACGAGGATGTATTCCCGTGTTCCCTTCCTTTGCAAGAAGGTACGTCACGTCTGGAGGGGTGGAGGTCCCACGAAGGATTCCCCAATGCCACGAAGGCTCACCCTATTCTCCGAGCCAAACCCACGAAGGATAATGGCAATTTCCTTATGGTTAGATTTTCCTCCACTCCGGAGATGGCAAGCTCCAAAACCACTTCACAAGCTCCACGAAGGAGAAGCCCGGGCCTCTTCACAATCTTCCTTGAAGAGATCACTGGAGCACCAACCGCCAAGCCAACTAGGAGGTCTCCCTCCAAGAGTAACAAGCTCACGGTCTCTCACTCGAAATAATCGTGGTGGAGAGCTCAACACTATGCAATGATGCAAAGCAAGAACACTAGAGGTGTTCAAATCCTTCACACTCGAATCTCACCAAAGCAACAAATGCTAGGATGAGATTAGAGAGGAAGAACAATGGAGGAAATCAACAAATGACTTCAAGATCTAGATCCCAAGAGTTCCCCTTATTTAGAGGAGAAATGGATTGGATGAGGTTCTAGATCTAGATCTCCTCTTTCAAATCCCCCAAGAATATGCAAGAATCATAGGAGGGATTGGAGAGGAAGCAAGCTCATGAAGGTCAACAATGGTGGTCAAAAACGTGCCTAAGAACCCTAAGAACAATGGGGAAGAAGACCCCTTTTATAGCCCATCAAAATATGACCATTTGGGGGCAGAATCGAGCCACCCGGTACTGGACCCGGTACCTACCGAGTTGACTACCGACCTACCCGGTAACAGCACTCGGTGGACCGGGCTGTGTACCGAAACTGCGATAACTTTTGCATCTGGACTCCGATTCCGATGATCTTAGGCTCGTTGGAATCATGAAAACGAGCTCTACAACATTATGCATAGAAACATCATAGTCCTACTATTGAGTAAGAAACATAATATAAAAGGTTTTTCCTATCTATAAAAGCATCAAACCGGTAAAACCTCCAACCATGAAAACGCAATAGAAGATGCATACGAATTCCATTTTCGATGAACTTGATCTTGTTGTAAAGCTAGAAACAAGCTGAAGAACCTCACACAGAGAAACAACAAGAAGCAACAAGATTTATGGAATGCAAAGAATGCAAAGGGTTGCGCTCCCTAAGACGATGTGATCAAGTTACCCAACCGAAAGTTCCTCTTGATAGTGCGGCTATGTATCCTATAATCCGGTCTCCCAACAACCACCTTGAGACCGGTAAAAGGAAAACCTAGCAAGGCCATACCTTTGCCTTGCGCATCCCGCTTGATCTTGATGATAACTCTTCAAGCTCCACTCAAGCAGGAATGCCTCACTTGATCATTGTTGTTTCGTGAAGACTCACAAATGCTCCCCCATACACCATGATGGGAAAGCTCCATTGATGCACATCTTCACATGTCCATTATCACCAAATGGATGTCAAGCTCAAGCATGTGCTCCACTTGAGATGCTCATCTTGAACTTGTCCAACTCGACCTTGATGACGATCACTACTTGATGTCATCCTCTCATGGGCTATATGAGATATCACTTTTGATGCATACCCATGAAAAGATACCTAACCCACATAGACAACACAAGGGCACATATATGATGGGTTAGTTCATAAAACATAACTGACAAGGCTTACCATACCACATGACTTCACGTGGCACATTCTTCATGCTTCATGTGTTGACCAAACTTGAATCTATTCTTGACTCTTTGTATTGGTCAACCTTGTATCTTCTCATGCTCTATCATACTATCTTGAGGTGTATAAAGAATTATTTATTTGTTTGCATGCTCTAAATTTTAGTCAATCATAGCTCAACTTATGAGACTATCATGACACCGACTTAGAGCCATAACTTGAATTCTTCACTTGGAATCAAGAACTCAAGATCTTGATCATCCATTGCTTATCACATAAGCTAGAGCATGGCTAATATTGAGTTCCACATAGGAACTCCATATTCATTTCTTCTTCTTGATCATATCACATATATGTCTTAAAATCGATGATCTTGATGCCAATACTCAAGGTATATCTTTATCTTCATGGCATCCATACTTGAATCCAACACATGTACTACAAGTAGTACCTATGGAATATTCCTTCCTATAAACTCAATGAAAACATTAGTCCATAGGGGTTGTCACTAATTACCAAAACCACACATAGGGGCAATATACCCTTACACATATGATGCTTCACCAAGACCTTTCGTATCAAAATTTGAGATCAAGAACTTCTTTGTCTCTTGCAGTAGACTAACATCACTGCTGGCAAGCAGAATATCATCCACATAAAAAATTAGGAAAATATATTTACCACTTTTAAACTTTGCATAAACGCAGTTGTCCTCAATATTTTCTTTAAAACCAAATCTCTTAATTGTTTCATTAAACTTTAGATACCACTGTCTAGAGGCTTGCTTTTATCCATAAATGGATTTCTTTAGGCGGCATCCCATTTCTCCCTTGGGTTGTTTCATGTAGACATTTTCTTCTAAATCCCCGTTTAGAAATGCCGTCTTTACGTCCATTTGATGCAACTCTAAATCAAAATGTGCAACTAGTGCCATTATGATTCTAAAGGAATCCTTACATGAGACTGGAGAAAATGTCTCATTGTAATCTATCCCTTCTCTCTGCGTAAATACTATTGCCACAAGTCGTGCTTTGTACTTTTCTACATTCCCATTGGAGTCATACTTTATTTTGTAGACCCACTTGCAGCCCACTGTTTTATCTCCTTTAGAAATATTTTCTAAGTCCCAAACATTGTTGGCACTCATCGATCTCATTTTGTCTTCCATGGCCTCCACCCACTTTGATGAATATGGGCTTCTCATGGCTTCTACATATGAAGTGGGATCACCTTCCATATGAACTGTTTCTGTGTTGTAAAATTTGTAATAAGTCAAAATGGCTGATTTTCTAGCTCTTGTAGACCTTCTAGGGGCCTCATTCTCTGGAGCATTCTGTTCCTCAACTTGTGGCTCAGCTTCTGGAGGTGGCCATTGTTGCTCCCTTTCATGCTCAACAAATTGTTCATTCGGCTCCTGATGGACAGGTTCCGAATTTTCACTCATTGTTGTCATGGGTGGAGTCACAACAGGCGCTTGCACCACAATCGCAGGGATTATCGGTGCATGTGCACATGGTAGCGCAAAAAATGGCTCTCGAGTCATCGGATTAGGTGCATGCACCCTCTTCTTCTCAAGATCAATTTTCAGAGCTACCATGCTCCCCCTCATCATTTCGTCCTCTAAGAAGACAGCATGTCTCGTTTCCACAAACTTTGTGTATTTCTTTGGACAGTAGAAACAATAACCTTTTGACTTTTCAGGATAGCCAATAAAATGGCAGCTGATTGTTTTGGTATCTAACTTTGCGATATTTGGATTAAATAATTTGGCCTCAGCAGGGCTCCCCCACACTTTCAGGTGGTTCAGAGAAGACACTCTCCCTATCCATAGCTCATACGGTGTTTTGGGCACCGATTTGCTTGGTGCTCTGTTTAGAATGTGAATAGCGGTTTTTAACGCCTCAATCCAGAATCCCAATGGTAGGGTGGAATAGTTCATCATAGTGCGCACCATATCCATAAGGTACGGTTGCGCCTTTCAGCTACCCCGTTCTGCTGAGGTTCGCCCGGCATAGAATATTGGGCAACTATTCCAGTCTCCTGTAAGAACCTTGCAAAAAGTCCAGGGACTTGGCCATATGGAGTATGTAGACCGTAGTACTCCCCTCCACGATCAGATCTCACTATCATTATTCTTTTATCATGTTGATTTTCAACTTTAGCTTTGAATATTTTAAATTTATCCAACGCTTCTGTTCTTTCTTTGATTGGATAGATATAACCATACCGGGAGTAATCATCCGTGAATGTTATGAACGAATCATAACCATCCACACTTTTCACAGGAAATGGTCCACATATATCGGTGTGAATTATCTCTTGTGTTGTGGTGCTTCGATTTGCACCCTTTTAATTTGTTTTACAAATTTTCCTTTAATGCAATCGATGCATTGTTCTATGTCTGAGAATTCTAATGGAGGAAGAATATCATTTTTAACAAGTCTTTCTATTCTCCCCCTCGAAATATGGCCTAAGCGATAATGTCATAATTTCGATGATTCATCAGTTCGTTTTCTTTTCTTTTGTTCTTTTTCCGACGCGGATACTTGCTCATTCACTTTACACACAGACAATACTTTTTCACGCAAGGATAATAAATAAAGCTCATTGTGAAGTAAAGCAACACCCACATAAGCATTATTACACCATATGACACACTTGCCATGTCCTTCCTATCCATGTGTACCTTTTTGTCACCAGTTGCTTAAGCAGCTGGGTAGCACATATCTTTGAAGGACCAGTGAACTGGCTCTTTATCTGTTCTAAGTACTCCCCAACGGAAGCACACTCTATAATTGAGCCCACAATGGCATTCTCAAATGTATTCTTTATAAATGACATGCACCTTTTGTTGGCACTTAGCCACTTTTGGTTCTTTAGGGTATATCCCATCTCCACTGGAGCATGGTTCCTTTTCTTTTTCTGCCATGCAGCATCTTCATCATTGTCATCTCTGACTGGATCTTTTGGTCTGACCGGCTGTGGGGAGTCCAACCCAGTCCACCTCAGCACAAAAAGAAAGGCCAAAATGACCTTCTTTCTCCATTCAGTGTAGTTGTCACCTCTGAGGGTTGGAACATCCTTGATGTAGCTCATTAAGTAGTACCCTCCTTCAAACTATAATGAAATGAGAACAATTGCATGCAATAATCCAACGTTGATAGACATTAGAACATATAACTATTTGTGCAATTAAATCTATATCACCGTTGGGCAGAATTAGAGATAAATGCACTTCTTATTGCAAAAAATCATGATCATGTCATTAATAACGTTGGTAAAAAATAACAGAACCATAATTATCACAATAATCACTTTAAATTGTTATGGTTCCCAACTTGGCAGGTCGCGTAAGAAGACTCCATGAGTAAGTGCCACTATGGTTTTATCTTTTTTGGATTTTTTTGCACATTAAATGACTCATTTAAATACCTTAATCCTATTTATTGACTCTCTGTTGACCAGCCACTTGAGGGTAAAACTGAGTATATTGCACTAGCTAGTATTAGCACTCAAGGGGAAACTGAGCACACAAAAAATGCTAGTATAAGACTCGAGGGTATACCTGAGTATATCTAAATTTCCAGGGTTAGACTCGAGGACGCGTGTTGCGGTGCAGAAGTGGAAGACGTGCAATTGTTGGTGCGTAGACATGGGTCGCGGTGCAGAAGTCAAAGACGTGCAATCATGGACGCGTGTCGCAGTGCAGAAGTCCAAGACGTGCAGACGTGCAATAGTGGACGCATAGGACGCGGGTCGCATTAACGACCCCTCGCCTTTATAGATGCCTCTCCCTGTTCGCCTCCTCGCACTATCTCTGTCACTCTCACTCCCTCACGCAACGCAGCCTCTCACGTCCCATCATCTTCTCCAAAGCAAAAAACCCTCTCCCTCTCCTCTGCCGACGATGTACAATGAGAATGCGAATCCCATCGTCCTCGACGTCGTCGACTTCAAGCGCGGCGCCTCCCCCTTTGACGTCGTCCCCTCTACGTCCGTCACCGCCGCCGGTGCATTGGCGGCTCCCGCCGGTGCATCGGAGGCTGCCGCCGGTGGCGGTCAGATCCCGCCGGAATGGGACCCCTATGAGGAGGTGCCGTACATCTCGCCGTCGAACCACTACGACACCTGCATGGACGACCCTTGGAACGAGGTAACTACGGTTTACTCCCTTGTTGTTCTCCATTCCTTTTTCAACCCTATTTTGTTGGTTCCCTAGTAACTATTAGTGCCGATCTGTAGGTAGGATGAGTATTGGGTTAATATTTGTGCTGATTTTATTCCATTTTGTTTTGATCCCTTCTTGATTTCGTTTAAGATTTGGGGTTCGGCCATTCGGTTAATTTATGCAAGTAATAATGGAATATCAATCAGTTAATTTATGCAAGTAATCATGGGATCTCAATCAGTTATTTTATGCACGAATCAAAAGATATCAATCGTTTAATTTTGCAAATAATCTGGAATGTGTTCAAATTCAGATCTGAAATATGTTTCTTTGCCTATGATGAATCGTTGGGCACAATTTTTTACAAGGAGGGTTCAGCGAAACATTGTTGTGTACAAATCTATTGTGCATGAGCTTTGGTTTGCTAACCCCGTCCCTGTAGATATATAATCGTGTCCACTCTAACTGAGGCTGCCTCTGTTTTTCCTAACTTTGTTATCATGCACGTTACGTCATTGTTGCAACTCATTCACTCATAGTTTCCGTTTTATATGGATCAGGTGTCTGGCAGCGACGTCGGCAGCGACGTGGAGGATCAGCACACCAAGGCTCGGCAGGTGCTGCGGAGGCTGCAGGTCGGCCAGTACACCTCCTACTTCGCCAAAGGTGTCTACAAGTGCCTTCTGCACTAGGAGACTCGGCGGCACCGACTTCAACTGCCTCCTCACGCATGCCGAGGAAATCGGAAGGACCTTCCCCAAGGTCGGCGCGACAGTGAACGTCTACTCCTTCCGCGCCAAGCACAAGGCGCTCGGCATTCACCTCCGCAACGTGCAGCGGGTGGAGATCGCCACCGGGCGCATGCCTCCGATCAAGCCCAAGGTGCCCAAGATCAAGGGACAGGGGAGCAAGAACTGGAGGAAGAGCCAGATGGGGTAGGCGGATTCCAGGACGTGTGATGCTGCTGCAAAGTAGCTTTTTATTTTGTTGTTAAGGAGCCCTTGTTGTTATGTTGTTGGTATGTTGGTGTTGTGAAGAACCTCAAACCTGTTATTATGTTGGCTGCTGTATGCAGCTTATTATCTAGGGATCCCTATTATCTATCCCTATTCTACTATATTTTGTTGGCCCTACTTTGTTTTCTCGATTTACTATGATGATGTGAATATATCGTACATTAGCATCAAGATTTGCTTCTAGATTTAACTAGATACATATAGACCAGAGAGATTACTAGATTTACTGCCATATTGGGCAAAAAACGAGGGCCAAAAGGCACAAATAATTAAAGAAAGACAGAGAGAGAGAAAGAGGGGAAAAAGGTGCTCTTAAAAATGCCAATTTGGGTCGAGAGAGACATAACCCAACTCCTGCTCACGTACAACCAAATGCGGTCTCGTCCTGTCCCACGCGGTCCCTTTCTACTAGCCCCACGCGATGCGGCCCCACACGCCAGCGTGAAACGATCAACTAAACGGGAATCCTCCCATCCAAGCTCCTTCTACGGGTTTCAGACAAGGGCTTAGGGATAACTGAGGAAAAACTAAGGAGCTGGAGAAAACTGAGTACAACTAAGGACCCGAGGGCACGAAAATAGAAAACCCAAAGATGTTATGCAAATTCTCTGGGTTTGTATGCATAACTATATTTGAATCACACACCCACACACAACTGAATTAGAGATTAATGGCAAGTTATTAGGATTACATTATCTGATCAATATAATTCATGCAACATCCCACTATCACCTCATGCCTACACCTTTAGCACTAAAAGATACACATCACTACTTTCGGTGAAAACTGGAAATCAGCTGTTATTGTTTACTTCTTGTTCTACTGCTTTGAATCAACTGCTATAAATCACAACTTGATGTAAACTTCACGATAACCAGGGTCCCCGCCCGACCATGCAACAGGGGCAAGGACAGCCGGTTGAGCATAAGTTATGCCTGGCAACAAAGACTCTCACTGGCAAGACCATCTTCCTTGAGGTTGAGTCATCTCACACAATCGACAATGTCAAGACCAAGAAAAAAACCATCAGGAACTTCATCTCTAAGGGAATAACCACCACGCCGCTCCGAGAGGTGACCCTACACTCCCGCCGGGACAGGTTTCCCGACAGGGGATGCCTGCCGGGGAGGCGACCGTGGCGGGGCAGGTCAACCCATCCCAGGAGTGCATAAGACCACCTGTCACCATATCCTTGAGGAGATCTTTGGTGGCCCAACTAGTTCAGTGGGGCGGCCGGGCCCAGTCTGTATGAAGAGACATGACGAGTGAAGGTGTCCCACGTATGGGCCCGCGTAGACATCTCATCCCACTGGCAACACGTGTTCACCATGCGCTCGCCCCTGTACCAGCCCACTTGTGGTATAAAAGGAGGGTTCATTGTAGTCAAAGGTTAGGCTTGGAGGAAGGAGGAGTAAAAGCTATATTGGAGGCATTGGAAGAAGGAGTATCAGCTCCCTATGTAAGTTGTTCATCATCAAGGAGATCAGACAAGACGGACGTAGGGGTTTCGCATTTTGCGCCTTGAACCTGGGTAAAAATCGTGTGTCTTCGTGTTGTACTTGATCCCGTTTGCAACTCCTTGGTCCCACTAGAAAAACAAAAAGGGGGTGCAAACCCTCGGTGTCTGCCATCCCCGGGACGCGACATCTGACACGCTAGGCAGGGGAGTGCTCGTGTTGCATCGGGATCGGCAGGCATGGCACGCACGGAGGAACGGCAAGCTGATGGCCTGAGTGCCCCTACGGGAGTGCGCATGAGGTCGCAGACCACCGCTCGAAGGGGAGGTGCGACATCTGACCTGCGACGGGGTTAAAGCCGATGGTGCGCCCGTGGGTGATGAATCAGCCTCTGGGCTCCATCGGTTCTTGGACGGACTTGTGTGAGAAGTTCGTGGCGGCGTTCCAAGGCGGATACAAACGCCGGGTGACAATGAGCGACATTTTCTTGATCATCCAAGGACCTAATGAGAGGTTTCACAGCTTCATGCAACATCTTTTGCATGTATCACACTCCATACCCAATGCAGACGAGAAGATGATCATCGGGACCTTCCAGCAGAATGTTTGTGACGTCCGGATGTTCGAAAAGATGGGGAAGAACCAACGCTATCTCCACACCACACATGACCTATACTCCCTGGCGGACAAGTGTGCCCTGATGGAGGTAGGTCGTATGGGTCCAGAGCTGGCAGCTAAGGCCTTTGTGGAAACTACAGAGAAGGACTCTCCGGGGAGCAAGAAGAGGAAGTGCCAGGAGAAACAAGTGCTGGCTGCTGAACCTGCCAGCCCGGCTGAGCCTGGGGGAGTGGCAGTCGCGAAGGTGGCCACTGTAAAAGTTGACAAGGGACCATGGTGCACAACCTATGATTCCAGTTAGCACGACCTGAAGGACTGCAAGTGGATGGGACCTACGACAACTATTTTGTTTGCTAACAAGGGATTGTGGAATCCCGGAAGCGCAGGCAAGTGTATGGGACCTACGATAACTATTTTGTTTGCGGGGAACTTGGCCACTGCGCACGGATTTGTCCTGTACGGACCAGTAATCAGGGCACTAGGGCATCCCGCGAAGAGCGTGGGTATCCCGGACGCCTGGCACCAATCCCTAGAAACAACCAGGGCTGAGGGTCTAACGCAGGCGGGGACCCAGAGGGCTCCGCGGGTTTCAGGCATTGTGGGCCGCACAGGCGTCATCAAGCTTGAATCGTCAAGCCAGCGCAAGGAGATTGTTGGGATGATGGTGGTGCACCAGGAGGATTCCATACTCCGACAGGACCGCTACCATGAAGGCCGAGAGCGGCGGGACCAAACCCACCGTGAGGAAGTATGAGTGCACCCTCACGTATCCCTCGGTTGGATTGGGGGTGTATGGCGGTAGCTCGGTCGACCTGTGTTGATTTGGCGCGGAGGCCACCACATCCGCCAGGCGATGGTAGGACGTCTTGTCCTCACCCGACACAAAGAAGGCATGCGACGTGTGCCACTTGGCCCAATCCTTGTCGTGCGGCGCCGCCGAGCCACCCTTGGGTTTGTTCCGGTCGGAGGAGCCCTTGGGCGGAGACATCGGATGAGGATGGAAGCGAGGGGTGCTAGGATCTATGGATGGAGAACTTAGAACTAGTGGAGGAGGAAGACATGAGCGGTGTGAAGTGAAGGGAACTGCCTCCCTTCGGGGGGAGGCGGTTCTTGTAGGCGAGGCATGGTGGGAGGCAAGGCGTTTCCGCTTCATTTCCCACTAGTCGCCGCTCTGGGAGTACGAAACGGTTGCTCTCCTGGTGGGTGGTGCGGAATTCAATGGGGTCTCCAACGTTAGGGTAATCATGACCCTACACGCCTGACCCTTTGGATACCGTGTTGACCCCAGGATAATGACACATGCCAACTCGCCCCCTGGACGTCGGGGTGCGTGGTTCACCTCGCCCCTGCCGCCAGGAATAAGGGCATAGCCCGGCGTCCCGCCCATTTCCAAGAACACACCGTCCCCTGCCTAGAAGACTCCCGAGGGCCACCGAGCCACGCCCCAGGTTACTATTGACGTCACGACAACCAGGGTCCCCGCCCGACCGTGTGACAGGGGCAAGGACGGACGGTTGAGCATAAGTTATGCCTCACAACAAAGACTCTCACTGGCAAGACCATCTCCCTTGAGGTTGAGTCATGTGACACCATCGATAACGTCAAGACCAAGAAGAACACCATCAGGAAATTCAACTCTATGGGCGTAACCACCGGGAGAGGCTTCCCCGGTAGTGGGTGCCTGCCTGGGCTAGGACCCTAGCGAGGGCAGGTCAGCCCATCCCGGGAGTGCATGAAGACCACCCGTTTCCGTATCCATGAGGAGATATTTGGCAGCCCAATTGGATCAGCGGGGCGGCCGGGCCCGGTCTGTACAAATAGATAGGACAAGTTGAAGGCATCTCATGCAGGGGCCCGCGTAGACATCTTAGCCCACTGGCAACACGTCTCCGCCATGCGCTTGCCCCTGTATCGCCCCCTTGTGGTATAAAACGAGAAAGGAGGAGAAAAAATGTGTATTGGAAGCGTTGGAAGAGGGAGTCTCAGCTCCCTATGTAAGTTGTTCATCATCAAGGAGATCAAACAGGCATGATGTAGGGGTTTCGCATTTTGCACCCTGAACCTGGGTAAAATCGTGTGTCTTTGTGATGTTCTTGATCCCGTTTGCACCACCTTGTGCCCACTAGGTGCAAACCCTCGGTGTCCGCCGTCCCCGGGACGCAACACTTGCTTTGTGAGTTTATTGATATACATGTGTGGTTGAGAGTGACATCTCAATTGCTAAAGTCTTATTGACATTTTTGTTTTCCCCTTGAGTTTATTGATATACAGGTGTGGTTGAGAGTGGCATCTCAATTGCTAAAGTCTTCCATCGAAGATTTCAGCAATCCCCTATACATGTGGGCATCAAGACACTTTTTGGCGCCGTTATCGGGGAACCTAGCTTTAATGGTAAGACCACTTGTTATCATTTACTTGTTGTACTTTTTTTTTCTCATCATGGGAAAGGATAAAGATTTCGCTAAGACGGTTATTGCGCCCTCCACTACAAGGAAAGGTACAGATTTTCTTTCTAGGTCACACTTGATGCTGCTACTACTCCTGCTACTACAAAGAAAACTACTACCCTAGCAAGTTCACCATTATCTAGGATGTCTATTAGTACTGAAAAAGATTTGTTGGATGATGGCAAGAATAAAGAGGGGACTCCTTATTTATCTAAATCTTTGTCCAAGGAAGATATAGAATCTGAATATGATGAAGAGAAATTTATAATGAAAATGATATTGCAACTAGATCAAAATCAACACCTCTAAAGAAGATATTGCTTTTACTGAAGCTTTGATGAACCTTGATTTAGATGATTTAGATAAATTTGATGCTAGTCTAAATACTTGTTTAGAGAGTTATTCCATGTGCCTAGTAAAACTGATGCACCTACAGTATACATTAAATATGAAGATTATGAGTTCACTGTTGACTCGAAAAAATAGAATTGGTTGAAGCATCTAAGTTCTATGGTAAAGATGAAGAGTTCCCCTATGAACACTTAACATATCTTAATGAGCTATCTTGCCTATTTGGGAAAACTGAAATCCAACAACACTATTACTTCTTGAAATTATTTCCCTTCTCTTTGGGAGGAAAAGGAAAAAGCTTGGTATAACTCTTTAGCTCCAACGTAATTTACTAGCAAAGAGGCGTGCATATACTTGTTTTATAATAAGTATTTCCCTTCTAGTAAAATACATGCCATGATTTCTAAAATTAGTAACTTTGCGCAAAGTGAGGAGGAGGGTATTCCTCAAGATTGGGGAGATATTGTGCCCTTGAGAGGAGATGGCCTGCTTATAGTTTTAAAGATAATGAGTTGCTTGATATATTTTACAATGGGCTAACTGATGGATCTATATCTTATCTAGACAGTGTTGCAGGTAATATTTTCAGGCACATGACTGTTGAGGAAGCTAACAAATTATTGGACACCATTAAACATAACTATAATGGTTGACATATTGAAGAGGAAGAGAAAATTGAAATGATCCATAACAAGAGAGGTATTCATAAATTATGTAATGAAGGCATGAAAGCAGCGTCAAGGTCTATCGAAGAAAGGGGCATTAAAACTTCTGACTTGAAGGAACTTTCTGGAATGAATGTCAAGTTCCGTATTGATAAACCGTGTTTTCCTATTCAAGTTACCGCTTTATATTGTGCGGAAGGTAATAAAAGGTATAATTTAGATGACTTTACTTATTATGAAAGAGCTTTTGGACCATGATATTTAAAGGGATATAATAGAGAACTCTAAAAAAAATCAAAGTCCTTCATGAATGGTTAAGTTCTTGTGTAGATTCTATTAAGATGACTGTTAAGCATTGCAAAATGATGAATAATTAAGTGGAGGAAATGATTTCTCTTCAAAAAAAAAAACTATATGAGAAGCTTGTTGCTGAGAAGAGGCAAGTTTGTGCAGTTAATACTAGGGGAGGCTCCATCACTCAGGATCCTGATAATCCTGATGGACATCCAAAGAGAAAAGAGCAAGAGGCTCTTAAGAAGAAATCTTTTGTGTGATATCATGGTCCTAAAGAGCAAGATGCTCCTAAGAATAAATCATTTTTAATATGTGATATAGCATCGTTTAAGAGAGACTAGAGACCACTTGTTTTTCGATTGCCAGTTGAGCAAAACCTGGTGGTATACTCTTGGCGCTCAATGGGACCTCTCGCTTGATTTAAGTCACGGGATTGAGGTAGCTGCTAGAGCTTAGAGAGGTCCTTTCTTTCTAGAGTATGTTATCCTGGGTGAATGGAATATCTGGAAGCAAAGAAACAGAAGAACTTTGATAACATTGTCCCCTCGGCTCCCAGTTGGCTAGCCAACTTCAAAATAGATTCAGAGATTCTTGTATACAGGGTCAAGCCCGAGCTTAGGGAGACAATCTCTTATTTTATTGCAACTTTGAGAGTCTAAATTTTTGTGTTAGAGGGAACCACGACCCGACCATGGTAGCTTGTAAAAAGTGTTGTAAATATTTTTATTATTAATATATGAGCAGTAGGAGACTCTCTTGCCGTAATTCATAAAAAAGAGAAATCTTTTGCAGGAGAATCTCTCAATTAAATTGAGGTTAATGGAAATACTAAAGAACATGAAAATGATGTATCTGTTTCTGATGCTGAAATTGAATATAATAATGAAGAAGATGATGTGGAAATGTCTTAACCAAATGAAGAGCCACATGAAGATGAGAATAATGAAGAATCTAAGCCAACTGCAAGGGAAAACTGTCAATCTTCTAGGGACAAAAGTAAAAAAAGAAGAAGCCTCAACCTCAACCAAAAGGTAAGGAAAGTGATCCATGGGTGCAAAGACATATACCGTATCCTCAAGAGGTAATGAAAACTTTAGATGTTGTTGATGCGTGCATTTTACATCATCAATATAGCAACTCATATGATTAGTTTTGAATGATATTTGCCATCATCCGTCATTATTTATGCATTTTTAGTTGATTTACGGGATTTTCCTACAAAGTCCCTTTCATTGGTATTTAAGTTCTGGGAGGCAGAAAACCTCCTTTTCGTATTTTGCTGTTTTAGGGACCTTCTGGACACCTAAAAATAAAATTAAAATACCATATCTGTTTTTCATAGAGAGAAGGACCATGGGCCAAAGAAGCACGCGAGGGGACCACGAGGGCTAAATGAGCCCTGGTGGCGCGCCCTACTTGGCTGGGCGCGCCAACCATGCCCATTTGGGCCTCGAGCATCGCCTCGGCTCCTCCTTTTTACAGACATCTCCATCTCACCAGGAAACCGAAGCCATAATTTTCCCGAGATTTTAATTGAGGCGGCGGCAGAGGCGAAAGTCCCCTCCTACTCGGAGAGAGGGCGGATCCTGCCGCACCGAAGCCTTTGGAGAAGGAGAAATTGACGCCATCGTCATCACCACTCCTCCTTGACATAGGGGGAGGCCTCTCCATGAACATCTCCATCAGCACCATCATCACCACAATCGTCATCTCCGTGAACAACTCCATTCCCCTCATAGTTTGTGATATATAGAACCCTGGATATTGTTTTAAATGCTTTTGCATGATTATGATTGGCATCCTTCTTTAGTTGGTGGAGATTATAATTTCAGATTGTGTTATAATCATTATGCCTCTAATCCACACCATGTTCGGCACTTGTGAGTAGTTCCCATGTTCCTGAGGGCATAGGATGATCCGACTATGATTCTATATAATGTGCAATGAGTATTTGGTAAGGTTTTTATATTTTATGTTGTTCTATGATGGTTTTATGCGAACGTATGATAACGCGTGAAGCACACGTCCGTTGGGAACCCCAAGAGGTAGGTGTGATGCGTACAACAGCAAGTTTTCCCTCAGTAAGAAACCAAGGTTATCGAACCAGTAGGAGATGAATGCCACGTGAAGGTTGTTGGTGAAGGAGTGTAGTGCAGCGCAACACCAGGGATTCCGGCGCCAACGTGGAACCTGCACAACACAATCACAATACTTTGCCCCAACTTAACAGTGAGGTTGTCAATCTCACCGGCTTGCTAAAAAAAAGGATTAAACGTATGGTGTGGAGAATGATGTTTGCTTGTAGAAAACAACAGAGAACAGAGATTGCAGTTGATTGTATTTCAGATGTAAAAGAATGGACCGGGGTCCACAGTTCACTAGTGGTGTCTCTCCAATAAGATAACTAGCATGTTGGGTGAACAAATTACAGTTGGGAAATTGACAAATAAAGATGCACATACATATATCATGATGACTACTATGAGATTTAATCAGGGCATTACGACAAAGTACATAGACCGCTATCCAGCATGCATCTATGCCTAAAAAGTCCACCTTCGGGTTAGCATCCGCACCCCTTCCAGTATTAAGTTGCAAACAACAGACAATTGCATTAAGTATGGTGCGTAATGTAATCAACACAAATATCCTTAGACAAAGCATCGATGTTTTATCCCTAGTGGCAACATCACATCCACAACCTTAGAACTTTCTGTCACTGTCCCAGATTCAATGGAGGCATGAACCCACTATCGAGCATAAATACTCCCTCTTGGAGTCACAAGTATCAACTTGGCCAGAGCCTCTACTAGCAACGGAGAGCATGCAAGAACATAAATAGCACATATATGATAAATTGATAATCAACTTGACATAGTATTCAATATTCATCGGATCCCAACAAACACAAGATGTAGCATTACAAATAGATGATCTTGATCATGATAGGCAGCTCACAAGATCTAACATGATAGCACAATGAGGAGAAGACAACCATCTAGCTACTGCTATGGACCCATAGTCCAAGGATGAACTACTCACGCATCAATCCGGAGGCAGGCATGGTGATGTAGAGCCCTCCGATGATGATTCCCCTCTCCGGTAGGGTGCCGGAGGCGATCTCCTGAATCCCTCGAGATGGGATTGGCGGCGGCGGCGTCTCTGGAACTATTTCCGTCTCGTGGCTCTCGGTAATAGGGTTTTCGCGACAGAGGGATTTTATAGGCGAAGGGGCAGCGCAGGGGGGTGCCCGAGGGGCCCACACCATAGGGCAACGCGGGCCCCTCCTTGGCCGCGCCGCCTTGTGGTGTCGCCACCTCGTGGCCCCACTTCGTATCCCCTTCGGTCTTCTGGAAGCTCCGTGGAAAAATAAGACCCTGGGCGTTCGTTTCGTCCAATTCCGAGAATATTTCCTTTGTAGGATTTCTGAAACCAAAAACAGCACAAAACAGGAACTGGCGCTTCGGCATCTCGTTAATAGGTTAGTGCCGGAAAATGCATATAAATGATGTAAAGTGTGTATAAAACATGTGAGTATTGTCATAAAACTAGCATGGAACATAAGAAATTATGGATACGTTTGAGACGTATGAAGCATCCCCAAGCTTAGTTCCTACTCGCCCTCGAGTAGGTAAACGATAACAAGGATAATTTCTGAAGTGACATGCTATCATAATCTTGATCAATACTATTGTAAAGCATATGAGATGAATGAAGTGATTCGAAGCAATGGTAAAGATAATGATTAAACAACTGAATCATATAGCAAAGACTTTTCATGAATAGTACTTTCAAGACAAGCATCAATAAGTCTTGCATAGGAGTTAACTCATAAAGCAATAAATTCTTAGTAGAAAGTTTTGAAGCAACACAAAGGAAGATATAAGTTTCAGCGGTTGCTTTCAACTTCAACATGTATATCTCATGGATAATTGTCAACACAAAGTAATATGATGAATGCAAATAAGCAAGTATGTAGGAATCAATGCACACAGTTGACACAAGTGTTTGCTTCTAAGATAGAAAACAAGTAGGTAAACTGACTCAACATAAAGTAAAAGAACGTCCCTTCGCAGAGGGAAGCATGGATTACTATTTTTGTGCTAGAGCTTTTATTTTGAAAACATAGAAACAATTTTGTCAACGGTAGTAATAATTCATATGTATTATGCATAAGACATCCTATAAGTTGCAAGCCTCATGCATAGAATACCAATAGTGCTATCACCTTGTCCTAATTAGCTTGGATTTACATGGATTATCATTGCATAACATATATTTCAACCAAGTGTCACAAAGGGGTACCTCTATGCCGCCTGTACAAAGGTCCAAGGAAATAAATCACATTTGATTTCTCGTTTTTGATAGATCTCAACTAAGGACATCCATACCGGGACAACACAGAAAACAGATAATGGACTCCTCTTTAATGCATAAGCATTCAACAACAGATTATATTCTCATAAGAGATTGAGGATTAGTGTCCAAACTGAAACTTCCACCATGATTCATGGCTTTAGTTAGCGGCCCAATGTTCTTCTCTAACAATATGCATACTCAAACCATTTGATCATGATAAATCGCCCTTACTTCAGACAAGATGAACATGCATAGCAACTCACATGATATTCAACAAAGGTGTAATAGTTGATGGCATCCCCAGAAACATGGTTACCGCTCAACAAGCAACTTATAAGAAATAAGATACATAAGCTACATATTCAATACCACAATAGTTTTTAGGTTATTTTCCCATGAGCTATATATTGCAAAGACAAGGAATGAAATTTTAAAGGTAGCACTCAAGTAATTTACTTTGGAATGGCAGAGAAATACCAAATAGTAGGTAGGTATGGTGGACACAAATGGCATAGATTTTGGCTCAAGGTTTTGGATGCACGAGAAGTATTCCCTCTCAGTACAAGGCTTTGGCTAGCAAGGTTGTTTGAAGCAAACACATGTATGAACCGGTACAGCAAAACTTACATAAGAATATTGCAAGCATTATAAGACTCTACACTGTCTTCCTTGTTGTTCAAACACTTCACCAGAAAATATCTAGACTTTAGAGAGACCAATCATGCAAACCAAATTTCAACAAGCTCTATGGTAGTTCTTCATTAATAGGTGCAAAGTACATGATGCAAGAGCTTAAACATGATCTATTTGAGCACAACAATTGCCAAGTATCAAATTATTCAAGACAATATACCAATTACCACATGATGCATTTTCTGTTTCCAACCAAATAACAATGAACGAAGCAGTTTCAACCTTCGCCATGAACATTAAAAGTAAAGCTAAGAACACCAGTGTTCATATGAAACAACGGAGCGTGTCTTTCTCCCACACAAGATTGGTAGGATCCGAGTTTATTCAAACAAAAACAAAAATAAAAGCAAACAGACGCTCCAAGTAAAGCACATAAGATGTGACGGAATAAAAATATAGTTTCACTAGAGGTGACCTGATAAGTTGTCGATGAAGAAGGGGATGCCTTGGGCATCACCAAGCTTAGATACTTGAGTCTTCTTGAAATATGCAGGGATGAACCACGGGGGCATCCCCAAGCTTAGACTTTTCACTCTTCTTGATCATATTGTATCATCCTCCTCTCTTGATCCTTGAAAACTTCCTCCACACCAAACTCAAAAAAACTCATTAGAGGGTTAGTGCATAATCAAAAATTCACATATTCAGAAGTGACATAATCATTCTTAACACTTCTGGACATTTCCCAAAGCTACTGAAAGTTAATGGAACAAATAAATCCATTCAACATAGCAAAAGAGGCAATGCGAAACAAAAGGCAGAATCTGTCAAAACAGAACAGTCCGTAAAGACGAATTTGTTAGAGGCACTTAACAGGCTCAGATGAAAAATCTCAAAACTAATGAAAGTTGCGTACATATCTGAGGATCACGCATGTAAATTGGCAGATTTTTTTGATTCTTCTACAGAGAGATCTACGCAAATTCGTGACAGATAGAAATCTGTTTCTGCGCAGCAATTCAAATCTAGTATCAACTTTACTATTAGAGACTTTACTTGGCACAACAATGCAATAAAGTAAGGATAAGGAGAGGTTGCTACAGTAGTAACAACTTCCAAGACTCAAATATAAAACAAAAGTGCAGAAGTAAAATAATGGGTTGTCTCCCATAAACGCTTTTCTTTAACGCCTTTCAGCTAGGCGCAGAAAGTGTGAATCAAGTATTATCGAGAGATGAAGCATCAACATCATAATTTGTTCTAATAATAGAATCAAAAGGTAACTTCATTCTCTTTCTAGGGAAGTGTTCCATACCTTTCTTGAGAGGAAATTGATACTTAATATTCCCTTCCTTCATATCAATAATAGCACCAACAGTTCAAAGAAAAGGTCTTCCCAAAATAATGGGACAAGA
Source organism: Lolium perenne (assembly GCF_019359855.2). NCBI lineage: Eukaryota > Viridiplantae > Streptophyta > Magnoliopsida > Poales > Poaceae > Lolium > Lolium perenne. The sequence goes on from NC_067245.2 coordinate 270,114,701, forward strand.
TGCATTGCATTCAATATCCAAGACAACAAAATCAACGGGGACAAGGTTATTGTTAACCGTAATGCGAATATTATCAATCCTCCCCAAAGGTTTCTTTATAGAATGATCAGCAAGATTAACATCCAAATAACAATTTTTCAATGGTGGCAAGTCAAGCATATCATAGAGTTTCTTAGGCATAACAGAAATACTTGCACCAAGATCACATAAAGCATTACAATCAAAATCATTGACCTTCACTTAATGATGGGCTCCCAACCATCTTCCAACTTCCTAGGAATAGAAGCTTCAAGTTTTAATTTATCTTCTCTAGCTTTAATGAGAGCATTTGTAATATGTTTTGTAAAGGCTAAATTTATAGCACTAGCATTAGGACTTCTAGCAAGTTTTTGTAAGAACTTAATAACTTCAGAGATATGACAATCATCAAAATCTAAACCATTATGATCTACAGCAATGGGATCATTTTCCCCAATATTTTGAAAAATTTCAGCAGTTTTATCACAAACAGTTTCAGCAGTTTTAGCAGTTTCAGGCAGTTTTGCACGCTTTGCATTAGGAGTAGAAACATTGCCAACACCAATTATTTTATCATTGATAGTAGGAGGTTTAGAAACATGTGGAGCATCAACATTACTAGTGGTGGTAATAGTCCAAACTTTAGCTACATTATCTTTAGCAAGTTTTTCTTCTTTTTCTTCTCTTTCCCACCTAGCATGAAATTCAGCCATCAATCTAATATTTTCATTAATTCGAACTTGGATAGCGTTTGCTGTAGCAAATGACTTAATATCTTTAGTTTCATTAGGCATAGCTTTCAATTTTAAAAGATCAACATCAGCAGCAAGACTATCAACCTTAGAAGCAAGAATATCAATTTTATCAAGCTTTTCTTCAACAGATTTGTTAAAAGCAGTTTGTGTACTAATAAATTCTTTAAGCATGACTTCAAGACCAGAGGGTACACTTCTATTATTGTTGTAAGAATTACCATAAGAATTACCATAACCATTACCATTATTAGAAGGATATGGCCTATAGTTGTTACCAGAATTATTCCTATAAGCATTGTTGTTGAAATTATTATTTTTAATGAAGTTCACATCAATATTCTTTTCTTGAGCAACCAATGAAGCTAAAGGAACATTATTAGGATCAACATTAGATCTACCATTCACAAGCATAGACATAATAACATCAATCTTATCACGCAAGGAGGAGGTTTCTTTAACAGAATTTACCTTCTTACCTTGTGGAGTCCTTTCTGTGTGTCATTCAGAGTAATTTATCATCGTATCATAAAGAAGCTTTGTTGCGGCGCCTAAGGTGATGGACATAAAAGTACCTCTAGCAGCTGAATCCAATAGGTTCCGCGAAGAAAAATTCAGTCCTGCATAAAAGGTTTAAATGATCATCCAAGTAGTTAGTCCATGGGTAGGGCAATTATTTACCAAAGATTTCATTCTTTCCCATGCTTGAGCAACATGTTCATTATCCAATTGCTTAAAATTCATTATGCTACTTCTCAAAGATATAATTTTAGCAGGAGGATAATATATACCAATGAAAGCATCTTTACATTTAGTCCATGAATCAATACTATTCTTAGGCAAAGATAGCAACCAATCTTTAGCTCTTCCTCTTAAGGAGAAAGGAAACAATTTCAGTTTTATAATGTCTCCATCTATATCCTTATACTTTTGCATTTCACAAAGTTCAACAAAATTATTAAGATGGGCAGCAGCATCATCAGAACTAACACCAGAAAATTGCTCTCTCATAACAAGATTTAGTAAAGCAGGTTTAATTTCATAGAATTCTGCTGTAGTAGAAGGTGGAGCAATAGGAGTGCATATGAAATCATTATTATTTATGCTAGTGAAATCACACAACTTAGTGTTTTCAGGAGTATTCATTTTAACAGTAATAAAAATAAGTAAAGCAAACTAAGTAAAGTAAAACAAGTAACTAATTTTTGTGTGTTTTTGATATAGAGATAGCAAACAAGACAAATGAAATAAAGTAAAGCAACTAATTTTTGTGTGTTTTTAATATAAGAGAACGAACAAAACAGAAAGTAAAGCAAGACAATAAAAAAAGTAAAGAGATTCGATGTGAGAGACTCCCCTTGCAGCATGTCTTGATCTCCCCGGCAACGGCGCCAGAAAAAGAGCTTGATAACGCGTGAAGCACACGTCCGTTGGGAACCCCAAGAGGAAGGTGTGATGCGTACAGCAGCAAGTTTTCCCTCAGTAAGAAACCAAGGTTATTGAACCAGTAGGAGATGAAGGCCACGTGAAGGTTGTTGGTGAAGGAGTGTAGTGCGGCGCAACACCAGGAATTCCGGCGCCAACGTGGAACCTGCACAACACAATCACAGTACTTTGCCCCAACTTAACAGTGAGGTTGTCAATCTCACCGGCTTGCTGAAAACAAAGGATTAAACGTATGGTGTGGAGAATGATGTTTGCTTGTAGAAAACAACAGAGAACAGAGATTGCAGTTGATTGTATTTCAGATGTAAAAGAATGGACCGGTGTGCACAGTTCACTAGTGGTGTCTCTCCAATAAGATAACTAGCATGTTGGGTGAACAAATTACAGTTGGGCAATTGACAAATAGAGATGCACATACATATATCATGATGACTACTATGAGATTTAATCAGGGCATTACGACAAAGTACATAGACCGCTATCCAGCATGCATCTATGCCTAAAAAGTCCACCTTCGGGTTAGCATCCGCACCCCTTCCAGTATTAAGTTGCAAACAACAGACAATTGCATTAAGTATGGTGCGTAATGTAATCAACACAAATATCCTTAGACAAAGCATCGATGTTTTATCCCTAGTGGCAATAGCACATCCACAACCTTAGAACTTTCTGTCACTGTCCCAGATTCAATGGAGGCATGAACCCACTATCGAGCATAAATACTCCCTCTTGGAGTCACAAGTATCAACTTGGCCAGAGCCTCTACTAGCAACGGAGAGCATGCAAGAACATAAATAGCACATATATGATAGATTGATAATCAACTTGACATAGTATTCAATATTCATCGGATCCCAACAAACACAACATGTAGCATTACAAATAGATGATCTTGATCATGATAGGCAGCTCACAAGATCTAACATGATAGCACAATGAGGAGAAGACAACCATCTAGCTACTGCTATGGACCCATAGTCCAAGGATGAACTACTCACGCATCAATCCAGAGGCGGGCATGGTGATGTAGAGCCCTCCGGTGATGATTCCCCTCTCCGGCAGGGTGCCGGAGGCGATCTCCTGAATCCCCCGAGATGGGATTGGCGGCGGCGGCGTCTCTGGAACTATTTCCGTATAGTGGCTCTCGGTAATAGGGTTTTCGCGACAGAGGGATTTTATAGGCGAAGGGGCAGCGCAGGGGGGTGCCCGAGGGGCCCACACCATAGGGCGGCGCGGGCCCCTCCTTGGCCGCGCCGCCTTGTGGTGTCGCCACCTCGTGGCCCCACTTCATATCCCCTTCGGTCTTCTGGAAGCTCCGTGGAAAAATAAGACCCTGGGCGTTTGTCTCGTCCAATTCCGAGAATATTTCCTTTGTAGGATTTGTGAAACCAAAAACATCACAAAACGGGAACTAGCGCTTCGGCATCTCGTTAATAGGTTAGTGCCGCAAAATGCATATAAATGATGTAAAGTGTGTATAAAACATGTGATATTGTCATAAAACTAGCATGGAACATAAGAAATTATGGATACGTTTGAGACGTATCAACGTCGTCTGCATATTACTTCACCTATATGAGCCCATAGGGTTGCACTTTAATGTAACGATGACGGTTGGAAGGGACAAAATGACAGAAACCATTTTTGATACGTTGCAAACGTATCTATAATTTTTGATGCTCCATGCCTGTTTTACACCAATTTATATATGATTTGCTTACACTTTGTTGCACTTTTATACATTTTCCGGCACTAACCTATTAACAAGATGCCACAGTGCCAGTTCCATGTTTCCTGTTGTTTTGTATTTCAGAAAAGTTGTACAGGAAATATTCTCGGAATTGGACGAAACAAAAGCCGAAGTTAATATTTTACCGTAACAAAGACAGAGTCCAAAGGGGGTCAAAGAGGCGCCACAGGGTGGCCAGACGACCCCATGGCGCGGCCAAGGGTGGGCCCACGCTAAGGGGTGTTGTGGCCCCCCCAGGCGACCAACGACCTAGCCCTTCCGCCTCGATCTCGGGAAAAACCTAAACACCCGAGCCTCCATCCACGAAAAGTTCCATCGCGGCCGCCATCGCAGACCCTAGCTCGGGAGGGTTCTGAAGCTCTTCCCGGCACCCTACCGAAGGGGGAGATCATCGCCGGAGGAATCTACATCACCATTCCCGCCTCCGAAGTGATGCGTGATTAGTTTTATCCCTGGACTATGGATCCATAGCAGTAGCTAGATGGTTGTCTTCTCCAATTTGTGCCTCATGTTTAGATCTTGTGAGCTGCCTAACATGATCAAGATCAACCTTATGTAATGCTACATGTTGTTTTTGCTGGGATCCGATGAATATTGAATACTATGTTGAGATCGATTATATATTTGTCATATGTTATTTGAGATCTTGCATGCTCTCCGTTGCTAGTAGTTGCTCTGGCCAAGTAAATACTTGTGACTCCAAGAGGGAGTATTTATGCTCGATAGTAGGTTCATGCCTCTAGTTTTCTGGAAGAGTGAAAATAACTTCTAAGATTGTAGATGTGTTGTTGCTTGTAGGGAGAAAACAACAATGTTTTATCCAAGGGTAATTCCATTGTTTACTTTACACACATTGCTTAATGCGATAATCTGTTGCTTGCAAATTAATACTGGAAGGGGTTCGAGCGATAACCGAAAGGTGGATTATTATTCATAGATGCAGTTGGATTACGGTCTACGTATTATGTTGTAATGCCCAAACGAATCTCATAGTAATCATCTTGTTATGTATGATCTTTATTCTGTCAATTGCCTAACTGTAATTTGTTCACCCAGCATGTTAATTATCTTTATGGAGAGACACCTCTAGTGAACTATGGACCCCGGTCCTTTTTTTACACTGATAAATTCATTTACTGCAATTCTGTTCTGTTTAATTACTGCAAGCACTGTCCTCTTTAATTCCACTGCAAACATCTTTCCACTCGATATGTCTAATCCTTTGTGTTCAGCAAAACCGGTGAGATTGACAACCTCACTATAAGTTGAGGCAAAGTATTTTGGTTGTGTTGTGTGCAGGTTCCACATTGTTGCTGACGCCGGTAGTGCGTCCTGCCACTAGTCAGCTAGCAACACCTTCAGAAGTCACGCCTTTCTCCTACTGGTCGATTAAACCTTGGTTTCTTACTGAGGGAAAACTTGTTGCTGTGCTCATCATACCTTCCTCTTGGGGTTCCTAAATGGTGTGCAATCTGCGCTCATCAAGCTACTTTCTAGCGCCCTTGCCGGGGAGAAAGAGGATTTCTGCAAGGGGATTATCTCATCTCCAATATCTTTACTTTGTTATAGTTTTTCTTAGTTTATTTTACTTTTTTTGTTTTCTTTATTATATCAAAAACACACAAAAAAATTAGTTTCTATTATAGCTGTTATTTCCGTTGCTTTACTTTTGCTAAAATGAGTATTCCTGAAGTTGAGGTTCGTTCTTTTAAGCAACAAGAACGAGAAAGTTTGAAAGATGCTTGGTATAGAATAAGTAATGCTCATCATAGATGTACTAAAAAATATTCTACCATGATCCTCCTTAGAAATTTTTATGTTGGTATATATAGCTGGAATATATATGCTTTGGATACTCTCTGATACGTCTCAAACGTATCTATAATTTCTTATGTTCCATGCTACTTTATTGACAATACCTACATGTTTTATACACATTATATGTCATTATTATGCGTTTTCCGGAACTAACCTATTGACGAGATGCCGAAGGGCCAGTTGCTGTTTTCTGCTGTTTTTGGTTTCAGAAATCCTAGTAAGGAAATATTCTCGAAATCGGACGAAATCAACGCCCAGCATCTTAGGATCACGCGAAGCTTCCAGAACACCCGAGAGAGGCCAGAGGGGGGCCACAGGCCCACCAGATGATAGGCCGGCGCGGCCAAGGGGGGGCCCGCGCCCCCCTGTTGTGTCGTCGCCTCGTTGACCTTCTGACGCCGCCTCTTCGCCTATATAAAGGTCCCTGACCTAAAACACGATACGGAAAAAGCCACGGTACGAGAAACCTTCCAGAGCCGCCGCCATCGCGAAGCCAAGATCTGGGGGACAGGAGTCTCTGTTCCGGCACGCCGCCGGGACGGGGAAGTGCCCCCGGAAGGCTTCTCCATCGACACCACCGCCATCTTCATCAACGCTGCTGTCTCCCATGAGGAGGGAGTAGTTCTCCATCGAGGCTCGGGGCTGTACCGGTAGCTATGTGGTTCATCTCTCTCCTATGTACTTCAATACAATAATCTCATGAGCTGCCTTACATGATTGAGATTCATATGATGATGCTTGTAATCTAGATGTCATTATGCTAGTCAAGTGGATTTTACTTATGTGATCTCCGGAGACTCCTTGTCCCACGTGTGTAAAGGTGACAGTGTGTGCACCGTGTGGGTCTCTTAGGCTATATTTCACAGAATACTTATTCACTGTTATGAATGGCATAGTGAAGTGCTTATTTATATCCCTTTATGATTGCAATGTGTTTTGTATCACAATTTATCTGTGTGCTACTCTAGTGATGTTATTAAAGTAGTTTATTCCTCCTGCACGGTGTAATGGTGACAGTGTGTGCATCGTGTAGTACTTGGCGTAGGCTATGATTGTGATCTCTTGTAGATTATGAAGTTAACTATTGCTATGATAGTATTGATGTGATCTATTCCTCCTTTCGTAGTGTGAAGGTGACAGTGTGCATGCTATGTTAGTACTTGGTTTGGTTATGTTGATCTGTCATGCACTCTAAGGTTATTTAAATATGAACATTGAATATTGTGGAGCTTGTTAACTCCGGCATTGAGGGTTCGTGTAATCCTACACAGTTAGTGGTGTTCATCATCCAACAAGAGGGTGTAGAGTCTAGCATCTATCTATTTATTCTGTTATGTGATCAATGTTGAGAGTGTCCACTAGTGAAAGTATGATCCCTAGGCCTTGTTCCTAAATACTGCTATCGCCGCTTGTTTACTGTTCTACTGCATGTTTACTTCCTGCAATATTACTACCATCAACTGCACGCCAGCAAGCACTTTTCTGGCGCCGTACTACTGCTCATATTCATTCATACCACTTGTATTTCACTATCTCTTCGCCGAACTAGTGCACCTATTAGGTGTGTTGGGGACACAAGAGACTTCTTGCTTTGTGGTTGCAGGGTTGCTTGAGAGGGATATCTTTGACCTCTTCTTCCCTGAGTTCGATAAACCTTGGGTGATCCACTTAAGGGAAACTTGCTGCTGTTCTACAAACCTCTGCTCTTGGAGGCCCAACACTGTCTACAAGAATAGAAGCACCCGTAGACATCACTCTCATAGGGGGAAATTTTGTGGGTACTCCTGCTTTGGAAGCCTGCAATTTAATTGAAAGTTTGGTAGGAATACCACCTACTAATGTTGTTAAAATGAGATCACTTTGGAAGATGTTATAGAAAGACTAAGCTCTCTAGAGAAAAGTTTAACAAATTGCCTTGATAATCAATAGAACGTATCAATAAAAGAATTACTGTTTTAGAGGCTAGCAATACCCATGATAGTATAAACCTTAGGATTAGTAAACTAGAGGAGGCTATGGAAACTTTAAGTTCAACCTTTCCCTCTCTCGGGTTTGAGAAATAGAAAGCTTTTGTGGGAAAAGAGCAAAAAATCATGTAAGTTCCTAAGGTACCTAAGCCAAAACCCCATAATATGTTTAAAATTGATAAAACTTTTAGTACAACTAAGAGTGATTTACATGTTGAATCATCGCCAGGGGTATCTAAAGTTCCTATTTTGACAATTTGTGTTTTAGAGGAAGTGATTGATCTTGATGCTTCTTAACTTGATAATACTTGATGCTAGCTCTTTTTCTACGCCTAGCTGAAAGGCGTTAAAGAAAAGCACTCTTGGGAGATAACCCATGTTTTATTTCTATAATTTTTTCTTTTGTTGAGTCTTGGAAGTTATTACCTCTGTAATAATCTCTCCTTATCATTTTTATTTCATTTTTGTGCTAAGAATAGCCTCTAATAAGAAGAAATTAAGATTTGGGGAAGTTGATATCCTGAAAACAGATTCTGTGTTGTCACCATAAAAATTCTTATTCACAGCCAGAGCGGAATTTTGATCTGCCAACTTTTTTTGCGTATGCCCAGGTTATTACCTAACTTTCGTTAGTTTACCACTTTTCGATTTAAGCAACAGAAGATTTTCAAAAAAATCTATCTTTACCTTCTGTTCTGTTTTGACAGATTTTTGCCACTATTTGCATTTGCCTCTTAATCTCTTTCTTTTTGAGTTCTTTTGAACAAAGGGATTTTTGAAGAGGTTGCTATAGTAGCTAATGCTTTAATAGATGTTTGATATATGTTAGAACTGAACCCATGTGGATTTGTTATTTTGATTACACCTAATAAGAATTGTTTGAAGTTTTGTATGAAGGAACTTTTCAAGTGTAGGGAGAGAAGAATAATGTAATGAGATGAAGAATGGACAAAAGATCAAGCTTGGGGATGCCCATGTCACCCCAAAAATTTCCAAGAGGTACAAGCGTCAAAGCTTGGGGATGCCATGGGCATCCCCTCTTCATCAACAAAGCATCAGGTCATCTTTTTATGCGCTATATTTTTATTGCTTCATATGCTATGTGTTGTTCTTGGAGCGTCTTTATTTTTGTTTTTAATTTAGTTTTGTTTTGTTTGATGTAGCATATGGTTGGATCCCGGCATATTTGTTTTGGAGAAATACACACTCCTTTTTAATTGCATAGAACGCTCTAGTTTTCGCTCTTATTGTTCTGCGAGTGTTCTAGTTTGGTAGTACTGCGTTTAACTCTTGTTCTTTGACTCGAATTTTGTTCAGAGCTTGCTAGTGTTATTAATTTATGTATGATTAGCTCTCTGGTCCATATTGATTTTTATCTTTGAGAGCTATTTCAAATAAGTTGATTGGTGTTGGAGACGAGTAAAATGTTTCATGCCTATAGTGATGCAAAAGGAAGCTTGTCTAGACTGTGGCATAGACTTTGGCATGTCATGTTGGATGTTATTCTTATCATATGCTTAGTAGTTATTTTTGTAGCATGACTTGTCTCAAATAGCTAAGAGTGCTTAATGTTCCATTGAAAGAATCATGTTTTGTTTCCATCATACAAAGCATAATATTGTGGTATTCTCCTTTGATGCTTTATTGGGTTGACTTGGCACATGTTTATACCATGTTATGACTACAACCCGTCAACTAAAGCCTCTATGATCATTTAGGTTTTGACTTGTAATATCACTTTATGCTTTTATTAATAATGTTTTATCGCTATGCATGATTATGGCCATTACTGCTCTCTTAGTTGGTCGCTCCCAGTATTTTGCTAGCCTTCGCCTGTACTGAGTATGAGCTCTACTCGTGCATCCAACCACCAAAAACCAAAGGTTTCCAATTGTGTCTACCATATCTACCTATTAGCATTATTGCTATTCCAAGTATATTCATCATGTTTTTATTTATCTTCCAAATTAAATTTTGTCATGAGAAAATTAGTTAGTAAAGCTCTCACGAACTTGGTGGCACATTTACTTTCTTGCACTTAATAAACTTGAGCCATTGTGACTATCTTATGAAGATTATATGCTTGCAAATTACGAGTTGGGAGTTAGCACAACGATCCTTTCATGGGGCACGCTTTCAACATTGCACTTATTCTTATTTAGTTGATATCCTGTTCTTTTGTTTATGGATGCCTAGCGGTGCGAAATAAAATGGAAACTTGTAATTTCATGGAGTTTGTATATATGTTAGAGAAACGTCTGGGCGGCCAATTTAGGCCATGCATCATTCCTGGTGGAAATTTACAACGAACCATAGTGAGCATTCTATGAAACATCTTCAATAAAAAGCTATGCCCATTGTTGGGGGGATGGCCCCCGGTAGGCCAAAGGCATGGCAAGGTTGCCCTGTTTATCTTCTAAGATACCGGATTAAAGGTTGATCCGGATGACCAAATTAAGATGGCATGCGCCAAGGTAAAGTATACCGGCATCCCAGGAGGGGTATACCGGAATACGGTAAACACGAGAGATGCCGGAGTACCGGCATAAGCTCAACTGTAGCATGTCGGCATTCTGGTCAAAGATTCCTTCGGGAGCTAGAGGACAAGGATGAGCGAAGCAAATGAGCTTTAAACGAAGCCCTGGCGCCAAAGCAAGGTGACACCATTAAAGATACCGGCGGAGGTCACAGCTCCTTGATTAAAGTCATAACCGGTACCAGTAGGGCCAAAGTAGCTTTATAAAGTAGCTTAGCTCATCCTAGATTCCATTAGGGTTTCTTGCCTTCTAAGCCACCCTCTCCCCTATATAAGGAGAGGGGGCACACCCCTGCGCGGGACGATCGAACCTAGAGAGGAATTAGGCTGTTCATCAGCAGATAGGAAGAAGCTTGTAATGTTCATCTTCTACCTCTGGCCAAGGGCTAAGTTAAGGAATACACACCGGTTTCTTTCCAAGTTCATTCTCCCTGTTAACCAAACCCTCCCCCGAATCCTCTAGCGCACATTCGGCCCCAACTTAAGCCATCCCATGGCATCTATCTGTTCACCACGACGACACCCATAGTAAATAAAGGGATTGATGGGATGCTCATTGTCTGTTTGTCTTGTCATTTTGGCATGGGATTGCTCCTAGGAAGGAGTACTTCTATTTCATGGGGCGGGAGGTACCCCGTTGGTGTTCTCAATGATACATGTATACTTACAATGACAAGAACTTATTTGGGACCTAAGTTGAGTAGCATGAGGTTTAGGTACTCGTATTCAAGGAGCACGAGATTTTCAACTTGTGATTTGTCAAGCATATAACTCATATTTTCCCTCACATTAACTTTAACCATTCAAGATGCTTATGATAGGGGTAATGAGAGCTCAAAGCTAATGAGTACCATACTTTTTGGAAGGTTTATAAAACTTGTTAATATTGCTTCCTCTGCAAAGAGTCTTTCTTTTACTTTTATGTTGAGTCTTCATCTTCTTGCTTTATGCACCAATTAAGAGAGCATATTTGTCATTTTGAGTATAATGTGCATAGTCCCAAAATTATTGTTGATTGATTCATGATTATGACATTGCTTGTTCTCAAATTACTTGTATGTAGTCACCCTTTGAACTTTAAAGGTGTCATAGCATTTATGTTTGCTACTTCATAAAGGACATGCTGAGTACCACTTTGCTATGTTTTATCTATGCTCATAAACAAACAGTTGCTTTCAATGCACAATTATTCATGATCCTTTGTTTGAGTTACTTCTCATGTTATAACATAGTTGCAAAGTTCTATTGTTAGAATTATGTCTATCATGTCTATATGTTTAGAGTACTTTGATCCCAGCTCACTATGCTTTACAATAACTTGATCAAGATTGTATTGGCTTCATGTCACCTCAAAAATTATTTTGTTACACTTACCTACTCGAGGATGAGCAGGAGTTAAGCTTGGGGATGATGATACGTTGCAAACGTATCTATAATTTTTGATGCTCCATGCTTGTTTTACACCAAATTATATATGATTTTCTTACACTTCGTTGCGCTTTTATACATTTTCTGGCACTAACCTATTAACAAGATGGCTTAGTGGCAGTTCCCTGTTTTCTACTGTTTTGTATTTCATAAAAGTTGTACATGAAATATTCTCGGAATTGGACGAAACAAAAGCCGAAGTCAATATTTTAGTGTAACAAAGACAGAGTCCAGAGGGGGGTCAAAGAGGCGTCACAAGGCGGCCAGACCACTCCATGGCGCGGCCAAGGGTGGGACCGCGCCAAGGGGTGGTGTGGGCCCCCCAGGCGGCCACCGACCTCGCCCTTCCGCCTATTTATGCACGATCACGGGAAAAACCTAAACACCTGAGCCTCCATCCACGAAAAGTTCCGTCGTGGCCGCCATCGCAGACCCTAGCTTGGGAGGGTTCTGAAGCTCTTCCCGACACCCTACCGGAGGGGGAGATCATCGCTGGAGGCATCTACATTGCCATGCCCGCCTCCTAAGTGATGTGGGAGTAGTTCATCCCTGGACTATGGGTCCATAGCAGTAGCTAGATGGTTGTCTTCTCCAATTTGTGCCTCATGTTTAGATCTTGTGAGCTGCCTAACATGATCAAGATCAACCTTATGTAATGCTACATGTTGTTTTTGCTGGGATCCGATGAATATTGAATACTATGTTGAGATCGATTATATATTTGTCATATGTTATTTGAGATCTTGCATGCTCTCCGTTGCTCTGGCCAAGTAAATGCTTGTGACTCCAAGAGGGAGTATTTATGCTCGACAATAGGTTCATGCCTCTAGTTTTCTGGAAGAGTGACAATAACTTCTAAGATTGTAGATGTGTTGTTGCTTGTAGGGAGAAAACAACAACGTTTTATCAAGGGTAATTCTATTGTTTACTTTACACACATTGCTTAATGTGATAATCTGTTGCTTGCAAATTAATACTGGAAGGGGTTCAGACGATAACCGGAAGGTGGATTATTATTCATAGACGCAGTTGGATTACGGTCTATGTATTATGTTGTAATGCCCAAACGAATCTCATAGTAATCATCTTGTTATGTATGGTCTTTATTCTGTCAAGTGCGCAACTGTAATTTGTTGACCCAGCATGTTATTTATCTTTATGGAGAGACACTTCTAGTGAACCGTGGACCTCGATCCTTTCTTTTACACTAATTAATTCATTTACTGCAATCTTGTTCTGTTTACTTACTGCAAGCACTGTCCTCTTTAATTCCACTGCAAACATCTTTCCACTCGATATGTCTAATCCTTTGTGTTCAGCAAAACCTGTGAGATTGACAACCTCACTGTAAGTTGGGGCAAAGTATTTTGGTTGTGTTGTGTGCAGGTTCCACATTGTTGCTGACGTCGGTAGTGCACCCTGCCACTAGTCAGCTAGTAACACCTTCAGAAGTCACGCCTTTCTCCTACTAGTCGATTAAACCTTGGTTTCTTACTGAGGGAAAACTTGTTGATGTGCTCATCATACCTTCCTCTTGGGATTCCACAACGGTGTGCAATCTGCGCTCATCAGTTTTCCTATATATTGAGTTGCATTAGAGGGGTTCATGTCGGGGACCCATGAACTAATTGTTATGCTGGGATATTTATGTCTTAATGATTCCTATACTTTCTCATGAAAATGGCTCTAGGACCTATCATAAGGGGATGTAATTGCTCATATATATGGCTACACCTAAGTTAGGCTCCGCCCCTAAGGGAATGCAACTTGACAAGATATTCACCATGTTGTGTAGTAACCTAAATGCTAGTGATTCCATGTCGGCCTCGGGAACACTTGTCACATATAAGTTCACACACTTGAGCTTGTCCCGTTGCTGCATAGAGGATTGGGCTTTCTCTCATTGAGAGCATTTATTTATTGCTATTTACTTCTAGTACTTTATTTGATTGCAAACTATACTCTCAAAACACCAAAACTACTGCATCCTTTTTATTGTTTATTTGTCAAACATGTTAACCAATACCTTCAGATCCTAGTGGGTTTGACAACCTTTCTTACTGAAAAGAACTACAATTGATCTCCTGCACTTGGGTGCCATCAACACACTTTTCTGGCGCCGTTGCCGGGGAGCGTAGCTCTATTGGTAAGCGGTTTGGTAAGGAATATTTTATTGTTTTTTACTTCTTACTGTTTGTCCCATCATGGCTCTCTCAAGCCGTGAATCTATGAACTTAACTCTATATGAATATGTCATGTCTGTTAAAGATAAGGTTGAAAAATCCCCTGAACTGAAAGTGGCGTATCAAATCCCTATTGGTATTGCCAAAAGATCTATGGAACGAACTTTTTCGGGGATAAAAGTCAAACTGCTATGGGACATTTACACACTATTGAAGATCTATGATATTTGTTCAAAGTATCTAGTATTCATCATGATGAAGTGAAGATGAAATTATTATATCTATATCTTTCTAGGAATGCTCGCATATGGTTTAGATGTCTGGATGATAAATCCCATCTTGATTGGGAGTGTCAGAGGAAGGCTTTCTATCTCAAATACTATACTCCTAAAGAAGCTTATGATGAACGATGTCATATTTATAATTTGTGGCCTCATGTTGGAGAAAGTATTACTCAAGCTTGGGGTAGGCTTAATGAACTTATCCATAAGAATCCTTGTCATTGTATTCCTGGGAGTATTATATTGATTAATTTCTATGTGAGGCTACCCCAGCATAATAGGGACTTTCTGGATAATTCTTTTTAAGGGAATTTTACTAATAGAACTCAGAAAGAAGCAATGGACTTATTGGATACTATTGCTCGTAATGTTGATGCTTGGGATCTTGATAAAGGTAATAAATCCTTTTTTGAATATGAATATTCATGTGTAGAGAACTTCTTTACTACTTTATTGTTTGAAGAGCTAAGTAATAGGTTTGGCCTCGATCCTCATGTGTTGGTAGAAGTTACTAAATATTTTGCTAACCGTTTGAATGTCCCTAAAAAGGAATTGATGTTTATGTTGAAGCTCTTATATTTATTTGCATATGTTTCTAAAGTTGAGTGGGCTGCAGCCCGCAACGCCGTGGTCAACAACACCTACCTCCCTGTCGGTGTAGTGCCAGGCACCCTCTCAACGCCTATCACGCCATCCTCGAGAAGAACCGCTCTCGGTTAGCCAAGGAGCGCGCTGACCTTGATTAATGTCGGCAGGCAGCCGATCTATCGATGAAGGGAGCTATCTTCTCTCGGGAGTGCCTCTAAAAGAAACTAGGCCCCCGATAGGTTTCGCCCATGCATCCCACGCCTCTCGGAGGCAGACGCAAGAGAGATCATGTCGAACCTCTCCAACTCCTTCATGACAATGGATACAGCGGGCATCCTCAGGCCCAAAATAGTTGAAGGAGCAACCACAAATCTCGCAGCCTAATTGCTCAATAACCAGCCAATGCCTGATGATCCGATGGCACTAGTTCATCGTGTCGCTTTGGAAAGTCTCGGGATCATCGGCGATAAGCTTACCCCCAGGAAGGAAAAATCTTTGCATCATGGCAGTGGCTCTCGACACCGTTCTTCCTCCAAGGACGCTCGTGACGATATCAAACAAAGCATAATCGACAGGGCTCACCGATGGTGCGCCGCACATGCTCGTTTTGATAGCGATGATTCTGAAGAAACTCAAGAACGCGATGGTGAATTTCGCGGTCCTGATTACCTGAGCCATAAGATTCGGGAGGTGATGCCACCGAAGAGGTTCAAGCCAATGCCTACTGACGCTGCCAAGTATGACGGTCAGCAGGAGCCGAGATCATGGATAGACAACTACCTACAGACTGTAATCCTGCACAAGGGAAACCAAGTGGCGGTGATGCAGTGTTTACAATTTTACCTCAAGGACTTAGCACGAGCATGGCCGAGAGGCCTGCCGCAAGGATCCATCAGATCCTGGGAAGATCTAGTCGACGCTTTCATCATAAATTTCCAAGCCACGTACAAGAGACCTGCCAGGATCAAAGAGCTACGCCAATGTCACCAGAAGCCGAAGATCGAGGAGAGATCGCGGGTACGAAACATTCGGCGAAACTAACATCATTGCGGCATGTTACGCTGATCGACGTGACGATCGGCATGATGATCAGCACAGTGAACGACGTGATAATCATCAGGACAATAATCGCAGTGGATCTAGAGGCAATCAAAGTAACTGGAGGGATCGCCCTCCGCGGGTACCTGAATTGCCGTTTGCGGAGCAACTAAACAATCCTTGGTACATACACACGTACATCAACCCAAAAGACAATGTCAATAAGTCGACCCATCTGCTCAGGGACTGTCGATAGCTTCTCGACCTCCAGAAATTTTACGAATCAACCAAAGGGCAGGCATATCCGATGATACAGAGACCGCAGCCCCTAACCCGCCACCGGCACCGTAGCACCAAGTTCAGCAAGTTCACCCTCGAGCACCAAACGAGACATTTTCCCCACCTCGGGGCATATGAGCATGTTTCATAAGATTGGCGTCTCCAAGAGAGAATTGAAGAAACTTACGCAAGAAATCAACCTCGCGGAAGTCACCATGGAAAACATCCCTGAATACATCGACTGGTCCAAGCAAAGCATCCTATTCAGCGGGGCCGACCACCAGATGTCTGTCCCAAGTCCATGTCATGTTGCTCTAGTACTCGAGGCACAAATTGGTGGATTCAATATGAGCAAAGTCTTCATGGATAGATGCAGCTGATTAAACCTTCTACTCGCAACATGATGAAGGCGATGGGCATCACAGCCGATATTCTGCAGGAATCTGATACATGTTTCCATGGTATTATTCCGACCCTGCCAGCGTACTCTGTCGGCAAGCTCTCCCTGGATGTTGTCTTCGGTAAACCTAATACCTCTAGGAGGGAAAGGCTCGAGATCTTGGTACACAGTACCACGCTATCCTCGGGAGGCCAGCTTATGCCAAATTTATGGCAGTACCTCATTACTCATACTTAAAACTCAAGATGCCAGGCAACAACGGAACCACTATCACTGTTCATGGAAGTTTCTCGTGTTCAGACAATTGCAACATGGAATTTCAGAAAATAGCCTCAAAGTTTGGGGTGAAGCAGGAGATCAAGACATTGGACATCCTCCCTAAAAAGCTACATGTCGACGATCGGGCATCCAAACCTGACAAGGTTGAAAATGCAAGAAGTCAAAGAAATAGCCAGTTGACCCTGCCACGCCAATAGAAGCCGTCGACGCTTTGATAGAAGCCATCGGCGCACCGACAGAAGCCATCGGCATGTCGATGTAAGCTATCAACGTTCAGATAGAACCTCCTCTTACTTAAGAAGATGAGCGGCGGCACCACCTCTACCTTTAGAACAATTTTATTCAACAAGGCTTTTTTTTAGCCATAGCAGTCTAGCATACTCTTCGATTACAACTTATTAATAAAGTTTAAGTTCATTTGTGCAAGTGTTATTCTATAGGACGCACCCGAATTTATTCGGGCTTCCTGACAAATCTTCGGATCCTACAAAGAACATCGTACACACGATAATTATTTCAAAAAATTATCATATACTATCAATGCAGTAAGCATACCCAAAAAATACTCGGGGGCTGCAGCCGATAGTCTTTATATCAAGAACCCATCAAGGCGTACATCGTACTCACGATAAAGGAGCACTACAAGACCATCAAGCAAGCGACGAAAATCTATCGACTACTATAATACATTATTATTACGGTAAAAGTACAAAAAGTTTCGCCAAAGGCTGATACGTCCCAAACGTATCTATAATTTCTTATGTTCCATGCTACTTTTATGATGATACTCACATGTTTTATACACATTATATGTCGTTATTATGCATTTTCCGGCACTAACCTATTGACGAGATGCCGAAGAGCCGATTCTTTGTTTCTGCTGTTTTTGGTTTCAGAAATCCTAGTAAGGAAATATTCTCGGAATTGGACGAAATCAACGCCCAGGGTCCTATTTTTCCACGAAGCTTCCAGAAGTCCGAAGAGGAAATGAAGTGGGGCCACGAGGCGACGACACGCTAGGGCGGCGCGGCCCAGGTCCTGGCCGCGCGGCCCTATTGTGTGGCCACCTCGTGACGCCTCCTGACATACCCTTCCACCTACTTAAAGCCTTCGTCGCGAAACCCCCAGTACCGAGAGCCACGATACGGAAAACCTTCCAGAGACGCAGCCGCCGCCAATCCCATCTCGGGGGATTCAGGAGATCGCCTCCGGCACCCTGCCGGAGAGGGGAATCATCTCCCGGAGGACTCTTCATCGCCATGATCGCCTCCGGATCGATGTGTGAGTAGTTCACCCCTGGACCATGGGTCCATAGCAGTAGCTAGATGGTCGTCTTCTCCTAATTGTGCTATCATGCTCGATCTTGTGAGCTACCTATCATGATCATGATCGTTTCTTTGTAATCCTACATGTTGTGTTTGTTGGGATCCGATGAATATTGAATACTATGTCAAGTTGATTATCAATCTATCATATATGAGTTGTTTATGTTCTTGCATGCTCTCCGTTGCTAGTAGAGGCTCTGGCCAAGTTGATACTTGTGACTCCAAGAGGGAGTATTTATGCTCGATAGTGGGTTCATGCCTCCATTAAATGCAGGACAGTGTGAGAAAGTTCTAAGGTTGTGGATGTGCTGTTGCCACTAGGGATAAAACATCGATGCTTTGTCTAAGGATATTTGTGTTGATTACATTACGCACCATACTTAATGCAATTGTCTGTTGCTTGCAACTTAATACCGGAAGGGGTTCGGATGATAACCTGAAAGTGGACTTTTTAGGCATAGATGCATGCTGGATGGCGGTCTATGTACTTTGTCGTAATGCCCTGATTAAATCTCATAGTACTCATCATGATATTTGTATGTGCATTGTTATGCCTTCTTTATTTGTCAATTGCCCAACTGTAATTTGTTCACCCAACATGCTATTTATCTTATGGGAGAGACACCGCTAGTGAACTGTGGACCCCGGTCTATTCTTTACATCTGAAATACAATCTACTGCAATACTTGTTCTTTACTGTTCTTTGCAAACAATCATCTTCCACACAATACGGTTAATCCTTTGTTCACAGCAAGCCGGTGAGATTGACAACCTCACTGTTACGTTGGGGCAAAGTACTTTGGTTGTGTTGTGCAGGTTCCACGTTGGCGCCGGAATCCCTGGTGTTGCGCCGCACTACACTTCGCCGCCATCAACCTTCAACGTGCTTCTTGACTCCTACTGGTCCGATTAAACCTTGGTTTCTTACTGAGGGAAACTTGCTACTGTGCGCATCACACCTTCCTCTTGGGGTTCCCAACGGACGTGTCAACTACACGCATCAAGCAAATTTCTGGCGCCGTTGCCGGGGAGATCAAGACACGCTGCAAGGGGAGTCTCCACTTCCAATCTCTTTACTTTGTTTTTGTCTTGCTTTATTTTATTTACTACTTTGTTTGCTGCATTAAAATAAAACACAAAAAAAATTAGTTGCTAGCTTTACTTTATTTACTGTCTTGCTCTCTATATCAAAAACACAAAAAAATTAGTTACTTGCATTTACTTTATCTAGTTTGCTTTATTTACTACAGCTAAAATGAGTAATCCTGAAGTTGAAGTTCGTTCGTTTAAACAACAAGGTGGAGAAAGTTTTAAAGATGCTTGGTATAGAATTAGTGACGCTCATCATAGGTGCACTAAGAAACACTCCACTATTATCCTACTTAGGAATTTTTATGTTGGTATATCTAGTTGGAATAGGTATGTTCTTGATACTCTTTCGGGGGGTAATTTCCTAGGTACTCCTGCTTTAGAAGCTAGTTGCATCATTGAGAGTCTAGTTGGAATACCACCTGTTAATGAAACTAAAATTGAAATCTCTCTTGAGGATGTTATGAAAAAATTGGAAACCATAGAGAAAAATTTTCCAAGTGTCGAAACTAAATTGGAAATGTTACTTGATAAAACTGATGAACTTGATAAATCCTTGGGAGGGATTGATGAAAGAAGTAGTGTCCTAGGAACTTGTGTTGTCCATGATAATCAAATCAATAGGATTGGCGAACTTGAAAAAGCTATGGGAACCTTGGGTTCAACTTTTTCTTCTCTTAAATATAAGGAGAAAGCTTATGTGGGTAAAGAGCAAAGATTCATGCATGTCTCTAAGGTGCCTAAACCAAAGAATTATTATAGGCCTAAAATTGATAAAACTCCCAACACCCCTGGTAATAATGTCGATGCTTCATCTCTTGATAATACTTGATTCACACTTTCTGCGCCTAGCTGAAAGGCGTTAAAGAAAAGCGCTTATGGGAGACAACCCATGTTTTTACTACAGTACCTTTGTTTTATATTTGAGTCTTGGAAGTTGTTACTACTGTAGCAACCTCTCCTTATCTTTATTTTATTGCATTGTTGTGCCAAGTAAAGTCTTTGATAGCAAAGTCAATACTAGATTTGGATTACTGCGCAGAAACAGATTTCTTGCTGTCACGAATCTAGGCAGAAGTCTCTGTAGGTAACTCAAAAAAATCTGCAAATTTACGTGCGTGATCCTCAGATATGTACGCAACTTTCATTCAATTTGAGCATTTTCATCTGAGCAAGTTAAGTGCCCCTGTAAAATTCGTCTTTACGGACTGTTCTGTTTTGACAGATTCTGCCTTTTATTTCGCATTGCCTGTTTTGCTATGTTCGATGGATTTCTTTGTTCCATTAACTTTCAGTAGCTTTCTGCAATGTCCAGAAGTATTAAGAATGATTATGTCACCTCTGAATACGTGAATTTTCAAATATGCACTAAACCTCTAATGAGTTTGTTTCGAGTTTGGTGTGGAGGAAGTTTTCAAGGGTCAAGAGAGGAGTATGATATACTATGATCAAGAAGAGTGAAAAGTCTAAGCTTGGGGATGCCCCCGTGGTTCATCCCTGCATATTTCAAGAAGACTCAAGCATCTACGCTTGGGGATGCCCAAAGCATCCCCTTCTTCATCGACAACATTATCAGGTTCTTCTAGTGAAACTATATTTTTATTCCGTCACATCTTATGTGCTTTGCTTGGAGCGTCTGTTTGCTTTAGTTTTTGTTTTGTTTGAATAAAGTCGGATCCTAGCATTCTTTATTGGAGATATTACGCTCCGCTGTTTCGTATGAACACATATGTTCTTAGCTTTATCTTTAATGTTCATTGCGAAAGTTGAACTACCTCATTCATTGATATATGGTTGAAAACGGAAAATGCCGCATGTGGTAATTGGTATAATGTCTTGAATAATGTGATACTTGGCAATTGTTGTGCTCATATAGATCTTGTTTAAGCTCTTGCATCATGTACTTTGCACCCATTAATGAATAACTACATAGAGCTTGTTAAAATTTGGTTTGCATGATTGGTCTCTCTGAGTCTAGATATTTTCTGGTTGAGGTGTTTGAACAACAAGGAGACGATGTAAAGTCTTATAATGCTTACAATATGTTTATATGTGAGTCTTGCTGCACCGTTTTATACTTGAGTTTGCTTCAAACAACCTTGCTAGCCTAGCCTTGTATTGAGAGGAATTCTTCTCGTGCATCCAAATACTTGAGCCAAAATCCATGCCATTTGTGTCCACCATACCTACCTACCACATGGTATTTCTCCGCCATTCCAAAGTACATTACTTGAGTGCTACCTTTAAAATTCCATTCTTTGCCTTTGCAATATATAGCTCATGGGACAAATAGCCTTAAAAACTTTTGTGGTGAAGAATATGTACTTATGTGTCTTATTTCTTAATAAGTTGCTTGTTGTGCGGTAACCATGTTTCTGGGGACGCCATCAACTTTTACCTTTGTTGAATATCATGTGAGTTGCTATGCATGTTCGTCTTGTCTGAAGTAAGGGAGATTTTCATGATCAAATGGTTTGAGTATGCATATTGTTAGAGAAGAATATTGGGCCGCTAACTAAAGCCACGAATCATGGTGGAAGTTTCAGTTTTGACATAAAACCTCAATCTCTTATGAGAATATTAACTGTTGTTGAATGCTTAAGCATTAAAAGAGGAGTCCATTATCTGTTGTCTATGTTGTCCCAGTATGGGTGTCTAAGTTGAGAATGATCAAAAGCGAGAAATCCAATGCGAACCTTCTCCTTAGACCCTTGTACAGGCGGCATAGAGGTACCCCTTTGTGACACTTGGTTGAAACATATGTTATGCAATGATAATCTGTGTTAATCCAAGCTAATTAGGACAAGGTGCGGGTACTATTAGTATACTATGCATGAGGCTTGCAACTTATAAGATATCTTATACATAACTCATATGCTTTATTACTACCGTTGACAAAATTGTTTCTTGTTTTCAAAATGAAAAGCTCTAGCACAAAAATAGTAATCAATGCTTCCCTCTGCGAAGGGCCATTCCTCTACTTTATTGTTGAGTCAGTTTACCTATTCTTTCTATCTTAGAAGCAAACACTTGTGTAAACTGTGTGCATTGATTCTTACATGTTTACCTATTGCACTTGTTATATTACTTTGTGTTGACAATTATCCATGAGATATACATGTTGAAGTTGAAAGCAACCGCTGAAACTTATATCTTCCTTTGTGTTGCTTCAATGCCTTTACTAAGAATTTATTGCTTATGAGTTAACTCTTATGCAAGACTTATTGATGCTTGTCTTGACAGTATTATTCATGAAAAGTCTTTGTTATATGATTCATTTGTTTACTCATTATCTTCATCATTGCTTCAAATCGCTGCATTCATCTCATGTGCTTTACAATAGTATGATCAAGATTATGATAGCATGTCACTTCAGAAATTATCTTTGTTATCGTTTACCTACTCGAGGGCCAGTAGGAACTGAGCTTGGGGATGCTTGATACGTCCCAAACGTATCTATAATTTCTTATGTTCCATGCTACTTTTATGATGATACTCACATGTTTTATACACATTATATGTCGTTATTATGCATTTTCCGGCACTAACCTATTGACGAGATGCCGAAGAGCCAGTTGCTGTTTTCTGCTGTTTTTGGTTTCAGAAATCCTAGTAAGGAAATATTCTCGGAATTGGACGAAATCAACGCCCAGGGTCCTATTTTTCCACGAAGCTTCCAGAAGTCCGAAGAGGAAACGAAGTGGGGCCACGAGGCGACGACACGCTAGGGCGGCGCGGCCCAGGTCCTGGCCGCGCGGCCCTATTGTGTGGCCACCTCGTGACGCCTCCTGACCTACCCTTCCACCTACTTAAAGCCTTCGTCGCGAAACCCCCAGTACCGAGAGCCACGATACGGAAAACCTTCCAGAGACGCAGCCGCCGCCAATCCCATCTCGGGGGATTCAGGAGATCGCCTCCGGCACCCTGCCGGAGAGGGGAATCATCTCCCGGAGGACTCTTCATCGCCATGAT
The DNA here is from genome assembly GCF_019359855.2 of Lolium perenne. Taxonomy (NCBI): domain Eukaryota; kingdom Viridiplantae; phylum Streptophyta; class Magnoliopsida; order Poales; family Poaceae; genus Lolium; species Lolium perenne. The sequence goes on from NC_067245.2 coordinate 270,137,850, forward strand.
CGCCTCCGGATCGATGTGTGAGTAGTTCACCCCTGGACCATGGGTCCATAGCAGTAGCTAGATGGTCGTCTTCTCCTAATTGTGCTATCATGCTCGATCTTGTGAGCTGCCTATCATGATCAAGATCGTTTCTTTGTAATCCTACATGTTGTGTTTGTTGGGATCCGATGAATATTGAATACTATGTCAAGTTGATTATCAATCTATCATATATGAGTTGTTTATGTTCTTGCATGCTCTCCGTTGCTAGTAGAGGCTCTGGCCAAGTTGATACTTGTGACTCCAAGAGGGAGTATTTATGCTCGATAGTGGGTTCATGCCTCCATTAAATCTGGGACAGTGACAGAAAGTTCTAAGGTTGTGGATGTGCTGTTGCCACTAGGGATAAAACATCGATGCTTTGTCTAAGGATATTTGTGTTGATTACATTACGCACCATACTTAATGCAATTGTCTGTTGCTTGCAACTTAATACCGGAAGGGGTTCGGATGATAACCTGAAAGTGGACTTTTTAGGCATAGATGCATGCTGGATGGCGGTCTATGTACTTTGTCGTAATGCCCTGATTAAATCTCATAGTACTCATCATGATATTTGTATGTGCATTGTTATGCCTTCTTTATTTGTCAATTGCCCAACTGTAATTTGTTCACCCAACATGCTATTTATCTTATGGGAGAGACACCGCTAGTGAACTGTGGACCCCGGTCTATTCTTTACATCTGAAATACAATCTACTGCAATACTTGTTCTTTACTGTTCTTCGCAAACAATCATCTTCCACACAATACGGTTAATCCTTTGTTCACAGCAAGCCGGTGAGATTGACAACCTCACTGTTACGTTGGGGCAAAGTACTTTGGTTGTGTTGTGCAGGTTCCACGTTGGCGCCGGAATCCCTGGTGTTGCGCCGCACTACACTTCGCCGCCATCAACCTTCAACATGCTTCTTGACTCCTACTGGTCCGATTAAACCTTGGTTTCTTACTGAGAGAAACTTGCTACTGTGCGCATCACACCTTCCTCTTGGGGTTCCCAACGGACGTGTCAACTACACGCATCAAAGGCTCATGCCACCCTTAAATATTTGGGTGCAGCTATCAATCATAATCGCATAAAAACAATGGCCCTTGCTAGTACATCGTTCTTACAATACCTAAGCTACGAAGCCCATCGTGCACACGGTTCCCTCGATGACTCAGGGGCTGCTGCCAATATAATTCGAAACATATACGTGCGACTCAGCAAAGACATATTGCGATTACTATGGGTCCGTCGAGCTTGTAACATGAATTGATCACTCAAAATTCGCCGCTAACAATATACAAACCACAAACATCGTATTCACGGTACTCGAAGAACGAGTCTGCCAAGCTTGCAACGCAATGAAAAAATCAAGAATCGCCATCCGTGTTTGAAGACACTTTTACGAAAAACAATACTTCATAAATACATCGTTGTCACGATAAGTTTCATCATGGATTAATCGGCACCAAGGCTCGACCGTCTTTGTGAGCATCGACGTCAACACTAGTTAAGTAGGAAGCGAAGGATCGACAAAAAAGTTACATCGTTTTCATGATAAAATTCAACCTAGATTTCTACATAAGTACCCGAACACCCGGGATAAGAAGAAGAAGACAGAGTATTATCTCCAATTACATACAAAAATGGTACCACCTATACAAATACTCAATGTTTCGACTACTCGTTTGGCGCTTTGGCTCCATGGGTTGCTTCGGAACTTACTTCTAGTCTATCAACTATAATGGAGGCAGGGTGCATGGCGACAGGATAGTACGGGCGTACGTCAGCGTTAGCCTTGACAATCAAATCCAAGTCAAGTGAAGGATGTTGTGCTAGTACAAAAGCAAAGGCTATTTCGGCCCTAGCCAGAGGTTGACTTCGCACCAAAGCCCGAACCCTCGCAGCATTCATGAAGTTCGACATCAGGATGAGTAGTGTCGGAGGAGCTGGGTTAAGAGGAAATATGGTCTTCCATATCATAGTCAGGCCTGCTCGACACTTATCGAAGAATCGGTGCACCTGTTGCACCCAATCTTGGAATTTAGCAACAACCACGGCTTTCGACTTGTCGGTCCAGAATATGCCATGTGGTTGTGACAAATCAGTCAGAGCCTCGACCCTTTCGTGCACTCGTTTGTCTTCTTCAGACAAGTTTAGAGCAATAACTATCAAAAAACGAAAGCAAGATCAGTTAACGAAAAAGATGCACTCAAAGCCACGAAAAAGACGAAGAAATATCTGATTCTCACAGTTCAAGCTTTTAGTGGCCTTGTGCAGTTCGTTTAGCGCATATTGCTCCGCTTCAATGGCTAATTCACCCTTCTTCTTTATCACCGCCGCCATAGCATGGATACCTACAAAGTCCTTTTCCATGCAAGATATTTTGCTTCGCATGTGTTGCACAAGGCCAGATTCAGTGCCAGCTGCAGAACTTGAAGAACTTTTGGCAAATGGGACAACTGGTGTCACCTGCAACAAAAAATTGAGTATGCATATTCAGACAATCAAACACAATCTCAAGGACTTCAACTCCCATCGGGAGCACCCAGACAGAGGTAGTATTCCATTCACAAAAGAAAGTGCCGGCAACATTGCCAGCAAGATTTGTTACAAAACAAGCATTTTAAAAAGCCATTTTCAAGAGTAACGGTTACAAGACGACAATTTCGCGGAGCTTGAGTTTGTGTTGAGACGCTTGGAGCAATTTCGATAGTTGTTTGCTTGTTCGCCTCCACGAACTCAAGAAGGTGACACACGCATTTGCGCGTCGGTCTGCTAAAAGAACTGAGGTCGATAGCCACACCATCCTTATCTTTCGGCAGCTCTTTCGCCGGCAACTCCATGTTGGCCTCAAAGCCATATCCGATCAAAAGTTGGAACGCAAGAAGTGCTCCGTAGAGACGCGAGGTGCGTTTGAATACCTCGATGGTGCCGTCGGTGTCGATAGAGAATGCGTCCGCCAGCTGTCCCAATGTCTTGTTTTGATCTACCATTGGAAAGATCAGGGTAAAAAGCCTTGAAAAGGCCGCCTTGTTCTCTTGCAGAAGAGCTTGAACAAGCTCGCTAGAGTCGACAACAAAGGAGATGACATCGGGTACAAAGTCGACTGGAGGCTTGCTTACGTGATTTACAGGTATATCGGCAGCTCCTATCAAAGTCAAGACACAAGCAAAAAATCAACATGATTCAAGAAGAAAGGAAGGTCGAGGTTGTTCAAAAAATTACCCAGTAGAGTCCCGATGGCTTTGCGGAGACTATCCTCATTTTCCTTCGTTTGAGCCTGGCAGGGCCTCCACCTTCTCGCTCTCATCCTCCTTCATTTTCATTTTTATCTGGTTCAGCTCTTTCTTCAATTTTTCGGCCTCCTGCCGGGAAGCAGCTGCCAGCTTGACCGCTTGATCAAGCTGATCATATGAATATTGGGCATCCCTTTGAAGCCGAGCATTTTCAAATTCAAGCTGGATGCATGAATCGGGAGGCGAAATCCTTCACCATCGCTACTGTGGCTTGGATGGGCTATGACACAACACAAGACAAACATTTATATGTTTGAAGTTGTCATCGAACCAACATTCGACTGCTAGCAGTCAAATGTAGGCTCGGGGGCTAGTGGGACAAGGACCATCATCAAAAAGAAACAAGAAAAACACCATGACACTTACGTGTCCTCCCAGAGCTGGGGACAAGGAAGCAGCTGTCGAGGGAATATCTTTCCCTTTCGTCTGAGCTCTCCTCGATGGAGAAGGAGTGACTGGTGCTCCGTTCGACAATATTGGCTCTTCGGCTTTGGTTGTTGCCTCTTTGCTAGAGTTGGTCTTTGCCTTCTTTGGGGGAGGAGGAGCTATTTCTCCTTCATCGCTACATGAACAAGTTTGGCTATGCCAGTAACATAGATGAAGGGATATCGATTACTTTAAAGATAAGAACAGGTGAAAGTGATTACAATTCAAAAAGCAGCTCATCCTCGTTGGAAAAGCCAACCGATGGCCTTGATGCGTGCAATTAACACACGTCCGTTGGGAACCCCAAGAGGAAGGTGTGATGCAGACAGTAGCAAGTTTTCCCTCAGAAAGAAACCAAGGTTTATCGAACCAGGAGGAGCCAAGAAGCACGTTGAAGGTTGATGGCGGCGAAATGTAATGCGGCGCAACACCAGGGATTCCGGCGCCAACGTGGAACCTGCACAACACAACCAAAGTACTTTGCCCCAACGAAACAGTGAGGTTGTCAATCTCACCGGCTTGCTGTAACAAAGGATTAACCGTATTGTGTGGAAGATGATTGTTTGCAGAAAACAGTAAAGAACAATTGCAGTAGATTATATTCGATGTAAAGAATAGGACCGGGGTCCACAGTTCACTAGAGGTGTCTCTCCCATAAGATAAATAGCATGTTGGGTGAACAAATTACAGTCGGGCAATTGACAAATAGAGAGGGCATGACAATGCACATACATGATATGATAAATATAGTGAGATTTAATTGGGCATTACGACAAAGTACATAGACCGGTATCCAACATGCATCTATGCCTAAAAAGTCCACCTTCAGGTTATCAACCGAACCCCTTCCGGTATTAAGTTGCAAACAATAGACAATTGCATTAAGTATGGTGCGTAATGTAATCAATAACTACATCCTTGGACATAGCATCAATGTTTTATCCCTAGTGGCAACAGCACATCCACAACCTTAGAACTTTCTGTCACTGTCCCAGATTTAATGGAGGCATGAACCCACTATCGAGCATAAATACTCCCTCTTGGAGTTAAGAGCAAAAACTTGGCCAAAGCCTCTACTAATAATGGAGAGCATGCAAGATCATAAACAACACATAGGTAATAGATTGATAATCACCATAACATAGTATTCTCTATCCATCGGATCCCGACAAACACAACATATAGAATTACAGATAGATGATCTTGATCATGTTAGGCAGCTCACAAGATCCAACAATGAAGCACATAAGGAGAAGACGACCATCTAGCTACTGCTATGGACCCATGGTCCAGGGGTGAACTACTCACTCATCACTCCGGAGGCGACCATGGCGGTGAAGAGTCCTCCGGGAGATGATTCCCCTCTCCGGCAGGGTGCCGGAGGCGATCTCCTGAATCCCCCGAGATGGGATTGGCGGCGGCGGCGTCTCAGTAAGGTTTTCCGTATCGTGGCTCTCGGTACTGGGGGTTTCGCGACGGAGGCTTTAAGTAGGCGGAAGGGCAGGTCAAAGGGCGTCACGGGGGCCCCACACGTTAGGGCCGCGCGGGCCCCCTCTAGGCCGCGCCGCCCTAGTGTGGCGGCGCCCCGTGGCCCCACTTCGTCTCCCCTCCGGTCTTCTGGAAGCTTCGTCTAAAAATAGGCCCCTGGGCGTTGATTTCGTCCAATTCCGAGAATATTTCCTTACTAGGATTTCTGAAACCAAAAACAGCAGAAACAACAAGCGGCTCTTCGGCATCTCGTTAATAGGTTAGTGCCGGAAAATGCATAAATACGACATATAATGTGTATAAAATATGTAGATATCATCAATAATGTGGCATGGAACATAAGAAATTATCGATACGTCGGAGACGTATCAGCATCCCCAAGCTTAGTTCCTGCTCGTCCCGAGCAGGTAAACGATAACAAAGATAATTTCTGGAGTGACATGCCATCATAACCTTGATCATACTATTGTAAGCATATGTAATGAATGCAGCGATCAAAACAATGGTAATGACATGAGTAAACAACTGAATCATAAAGCAAAGACTTTTCATGAATAGTACTTCAAGACAAGCATCAATAAGTCTTGCATAGGAGTTAACTCATAAAGCAATAATTCAAAGTAAAAGGTATTGAAGCAACATAAAGGAAGATTAAGTTTCAGCGGTTGCTTTCAACTTATAACATGTATATCTCATGGATAATTGTCAACATAGAGTAATATAACAAATGCAATATGCAAGTATGTAGGAATCAATGCACAGTTCACACAAGTGTTTGCTTCTTGAGGTGGAGAGAGATAGGTGAACTGACTCAACATAAAAGTAAAAGAAAGGTCCTTCAAAGAGGAAAGCATTGATTGCTATATTTGTGCTAGAGCTTTTATTTTGAAAACATGAAACAATTTTGTCAACGGTAGTAATAAAGCATATGTATCATGTAAATTATATCTTACAAGTTGCAAGCCTCATGCATAGTGTACTAATAGTGCCCGCACCTTGTCCTAATTAGCTTGGGTTAACACTGATCATCATTGCATAACATATGTTTCAACCAAGTGTCCCAAAGGGGTACCTCTATGCCGCCTGTACAAGGGTCTAAGGAGAAAGTTCGCATTGGATTTCTCGCTTTTGATCATTCTTCAACTTAGACACCCATACCGGGACAACATAGACAACAGATAATGGACTCCTCTTTTAATGCTTAATCATTCAACAATAGTTAATATTCTCATAAGAGATTGAGGTTTTATGTCCAAACTGAAACTTCCACCATGATTCATGGCTTTAGTTGGCGGCCCAATGTTCTTCTCTAACAGTATGCATACTCAAACCATTTGATTGTGAAAACTGCCCTTACTTCAGACAAGACGAACATGCATAGCAACTCACATGATATTCAACAAAGAGTTGATGGCGTCCCCAGGAACATGGTTATCGCACAACAAGCAACTTAATAAGAGATAAAGTGCATAAGTACATATTCAATACCACAATAGTTTTTAAGGCTATTTTGTCCCATGAGCTATATATTGCAAAGGCGAATGATGGAAATTTAAAGGTAGCACTCAAGCAATTTACTTTGGAATGGCAGAGAAATACCATGTAGTAGGTAGGTATGGTGGACACAAATGGCATAGTGGTTGGCTCAAGGATTTTGGATGCATGAGAAGTATTCCCTCTCGATACAAGGTTTTAGGCTAGCAAGGTTATTTGAAACAAACACAAGGATGAACCGGTGCAGCAAAACTCACATAAAAGACATATTGTAAACATTATAAGACTCTACACCATCTTCCTTGTTGTTCAAAACTCAATACTAGAAATTATCTAGACTTTAGAGAGACCAAATATGCAAACCAAATTTTAGCAAGCTCTATGTATTTCTTCATTAATGGGTGCAAAGTATATGATGCAAGAGCTTAAACATGAGCACAACAATTGCCAAGTATCAAATTATTCAAGACATTTTAGAATTACTACATGTAGCATTTCCCGATTCCAACCATATAACAATTTAACGAAGAAGATTCAACCTTCGCCATGAATACTATGAGTAAAGCCTAAGGACATATTTGTCCATATGCAACAGCGGAGCGTGTCTCTCTCCCACACAGTGAATGCTAGGATCCATTTTATTCAAACAAAAACAAAAACAAACTGACGCTCCAAGCAAAGCACATAAGATGTGACTGAATAAAAATATAGTTTCAGGGGAGGAACCTGATGATGTTGTCGATGAAGAAGGGGATGCCTTGGGCATCCCCAAGCTTAGACGCTTGAGTCTTCTCAAAATATGTAGGGGTGAACCACCGGGGCATCCCCAAGCTTAGAGCTTTCACTCCTCTTGATCTTAGTATATCATACTCCTCTCTTGACCCTTGAAAACTTCCTTCACACCAAACTTCAAGCAAACTCATTAGAGGGTTAGTGCACAATCAAAAATTCACATGTTCAGAGGTGACACAATCATTCTTAACACTTCTGGACATTGCACAAAGCTACTGGACATTAATGGATCAAAGAAATTCATCCAACATAGCAAAAGCGGCAATGCGAAATAAAAGGCAGAATCTGTCAAAAACAGAACAGTCCGTAAAGACGAACCTGGAAGGGGCACTAGACTTGCTCAAACGGAAAAACTCAAAACTAATGAAAGTTGCGTACATATCTGAGGATCACGCACGTAAATTTGCAGATTTTTTTGATTTTTTTACAGAGACTTCTGCGTGAATTCGTGACAGACAGCAATGCTGTTTCTGTGCAGCAATCCAAATCTAGCATCAACTTTACCATAGAGACTTTACTTGGCACAAAAACATGATAAGGAGAGGTTGCTATAGTAGTAAACAACTTCCAAGACTCAAATATAAAACAAAGTACTGTAGTAAAACATGGGTTGTCTCCCATAAGCGCTTTTCTTTATAGCCATTAAGATGGGCTCAGTAATTTTAATGATGCTCTCGCAAGAAATAAGAGTTGAAGCAAAAGAGAGCATCAAGAAGCAAATTCAAAACACATTTAAGCCTAACCCACTTCCTATGCATAGGAATCTTGTACACAAATAAATTCATGAAGAACAAAGTGACAAGCATAGGAAGATAAAAATTCTCAACATAAAGAGGGGAAACTTAATATTATTAAGATGCATATAACCATGTTTCCCTCTCTCATAATAATTTCCAGTAGCATCATGAACAAACTCAACAATATAACTATCACATACAACATTCTTGTCATGAGCTACATGCATAAAATTATTACTCTCCACATAAGCATAGTCATTACTATTAATTGTAGTGGGAACAAATTCAATAAAATAGCTATCATTATTATTCTCATCACCATAATCATCATATATAGGAGGCATATTGTAATCATAATTAATTTTCTCCTCAATAGTAGGTGGACTGAAAATATCATATTCATCATTGCAAACATCATATATAGGAGGCACATCATAATCAACATAAACTTTCTCCTCCATACCCGAAGGACTAAAGAGATCATTTCCATCAAAACCGACCTCCCCAAGCTTAAATTCTTCCATAGCATTAGCAACAATGGTATTCAAGGCATTCATACTTATAACATTGCCATTAGCATGCATATAAAGTTCCATAGGTTTCTTAATTTTCTCTTCAAACACATCATGTCCTAATTCAATATAAAGTTCATAAAGATCTCTAATTTTTTTGTTGTTTTCCATTAAGCCTAACTAGTGAAGTCACACAACTTAGTGTTCTCAGGAGTATTCATTTTAACAGTAATAAAAATAAACTAAGCAGAACAGAATTAAATAAAGTAAAGCTAGTAACTAATTTTTTTGTGTTTTTGATATAGGAAGTAAACAAGACAGTAAATAAAGTAATGCAAGTAACTAATTTTTTTTGTATTTTTGATATAGCGAGAGCAAACAAAGAAGTAAATAAAATAAAGTAAAGCAAGACAAAAACAAAGTAAAGAGATTGGAAGTGGAGACTCCCCTTGCAGCGTGTCTTGATCTCCCCGGCAACGGCGCCAGAAAAAGAGCTTGATGCGTGCAATTAACACACGTCCGTTGGGAACCCCAAGAGGAAGGTGTGATGCAGACAGTAGCAAGTTTTCCCTCAGAAAGAAACCAAGGTTTATCGAACCAGGAGGAGCCAAGAAGCACGTTGAAGGTTGATGGCGGCGAAATGTAATGCGGCGCAACACCAGGGATTCCGGCGCCAACGTGGAACCTGCACAACACAACCAAAGTACTTTGCCCCAACGAAACAGTGAGGTTGTCAATCTCACCGGCTTGCTGTAACAAAGGATTAACCGTATTGTGTGGAAGATGATTGTTTGCAGAAAACAGTAAAGAACAATTGCAGTAGATTATATTCGATGTAAAGAATAGGACCGGGGTCCACAGTTCACTAGAGGTGTCTCTCCCATAAGATAAATAGCATGTTGGGTGAACAAATTACAGTCGGGCAATTGACAAATAGAGAGGGCATGACAATGCACATACATGATATGATAAATATAGTGAGATTTAATTAGGCATTACGACAAAGTACATAGACCGCTATCCAGCATGCATCAATGCCTAAAAAGTCCACCTTCAGGTTATCATCCGAACCCCTTCCGGTATTAAGTTGCAAACAACAGAAAATTGCATTAAGTATGGTGCGTAATGTAATCAATAACTACATCCTTGGACATAGCATCAATGTTTTATCCCTAGTGGCAACAGCACATCCACAACCTTAGAACTTTCTGTCACTGTCCCAGATTTAATGGAGGCATGAACCCACTATCGAGCATAAATACTCCCTCTTGGAGTTAAGAGCAAAAACTTGGCCAGAGCCTCTACTAATAACGGAGAGCATGCAAGATCATAAACAACACATAGGTAATAGATTGATAATCACCATAACATAGTATTCTCTATCCATCGGATCCCGACAAACACAACATATAGAATTACAGATAGATGATCTTGATCATGTTAGGCAGCTCACAAGATCCAACAATGAAGCACATAAGGAGAAGACGACCATCTAGCTACTGCTATGGACCCATGGTCCAGGGGTGAACTACTCACTCATCACTCCGGAGGCGACCATGGCGGTGAAGAGTCCTCCGGGAGATGATTCCCCTCTCCGGCAGGGTGCCGGAGGCGATCTCCTGAATCCCCCGAGATGGGATTGGCGGCGGCGGCGTCTCTGGAAGGTTTTCCGTATCGTGGCTCTCGGTACTGGGGGTTTCGCGACGGAGGCTTTAAATAGGCGGAAGGGCAGGTCAAAGGGCGTCACGAGGGCCCCACACGTTAGGGCCGCGCGGGCCCCCTCTAGGCCGCGCCGCCCTAGTGTGGCGGCGCCCCGCGGCCCCACTTCGTCTCCCCTCCGATCTTCAGGAAGCTTCGTCTAAAAATAGGCCCCTGGGCGTTGATTTCGTCCAATTCCGAGAATATTTCCTTACTAGGATTTCTGAAACCAAAAACAGCAGAAAACAGCAACTGGCTCTTCGGCATCTCGTTATTAGGTTAGTGCCGGAAAATGCATAAATACGACATATAATGTATATAAAACATGTAGATATCATCAATAATGTGGCATGGAACATAAGAAATTATCGATACGTCGGAGACGTATCAGGCCTCTTCAGTGGCTGAGCTGTTGACACCTCGGGAGCTGCACCAACAAAAAGAACACGATCAACATCATTGTCGTATCGGTTACTCGGACTCGACTCCGCCGTATCGGTTAATTCATCAGCAAGAGCTTTCTGGTGTTTTGTAGTAAGGGCCTCGGGGCCAACAATTTTTTTCTTCTTCTTCATAGTCTTCGGTGGCCTCACTTTCTTCGACTACCTCAACGCGAGCTTCAATGTTGCCGATGGATTTGTCATCTTCAGGTTCCTCCCCAGTTTCGGGTGCTGAGGGGTAATACCTTGCAATTGCAGGGACCTGATGAGGCAAACAAAGATTCAACAGGTCATAATGAAACTATCAAAAACTAGTATTGTATTGAGTGTGGAACATCAAGTCACCTCAAAAGGAAGATGATAAAGTCAGTACGGATCTTGAAGAGAAACTAGGGGAATAGAATCTTCTAGACTGAAATAGGTCAAGCGCCTAACTTCGTCCAAAAGTTCCTTATCCGACAATTCTGCGGCATTAATTCGGGTCACATCTTTGGAACCAGAATATGACCACATCTGATGGACTCTAGACATTACTGGCTGAATGCGGCGTTTCAAGAACACAACAACAACTTCAGTGCCGATCATCGTTCGTCCACCGGCATTGTTCACGTCCAAGACCTTCTCGTACAAATCATCGTCAATCACTTTTTCTTAGGTAGTTAAAATGTTTTGCCATGACTTCTTTGGCGTCGCTTCCAGACGTCCGTTAACTTCGGCAGGTCAGAGCAATCTCCTGATGCTGGCCGATCCCTAAGATAAAACCACTTCGATCTCCAACCTTGCACATATTCTTTCATCGGAAAGTTAAAATAATTAACTTCTTTCCAAACAACGAAGCCGACCCCTCCGGTGATGTAGGGTCCGCTGCCACCAGTGTGGCGCTTGACAAAGAAGATCTTGTTCCACAAATCCTAATGTGAATCGATACCAAGGAAAGCTTCACAAACAGTTATAAAAATCGCGAGATGAAGAACAAAATTCGGCGTCAACTGCCAAAGCTGAATACCGTACGAAAATAGGAGACACCGAAGAAATTCGTGAGCTGGAAGAGACAACCCCCGGTACAGGAAACCGGAAAATATAACGGTGAATCCGGCGAGGGGATTAGGACAGGAATCTGAACCTGGGAAGAGGACTTCTTCTTCGCTGTCGGAGATCAGCCCCAGACTCATCCTTTTCTCGTCACGCTTGGTGATGGTGGATGTTGTCCAATTGCATTGGGCGTCCTTGGCAGAGGCGGTAGCATCTTTCGGCGCAGTTTTCTTCGGTGCAGCCGCGACTTGGCGCAACGGCAATGGGAGGCAAGAAGCAGGGAGGAAGATGAACATGAAGGCACTGGTGAGATAAATCAAACCCTCAATCCTCTTTATAAAGGGAAATTACTTTGGATTTAGGTCGTTAGATTCACATCGTTGAAAATGGGCGGAAATCTGGCTGTACACGTGTTGCAAGAAGAGGCAAACCGGCAGTCCATTGCCTCCACTACGCACGAAGATCGAGGAAACGCTTTGGTTAACGCATAAGGTCCGATCATTTCCAAACTGACTGCGCATGCAAGGGGTGGGCCCATTAAGTCACGTCCCATTAATCTCGCCACAGCAGTTGCCACGTCGTTGATGATGTTATCAAGGTCATAGGAATCTCTATGGTGAAGCACCTGCATATGCTAGAACTCGAAGAAATTTACGACGTTCGGCTCAACAACTTATATCCTACGCATGATTACTTCGCAGTCATTCACAGGCTCGGGGGCTACTGCCATCAGGAACGCTGGGCGTGCACCCGATAAAATGATAGAGGCATCATCGACAAAAAGAATTCAAGGAAGAACGGACCCGAAGGTTCTAGCAATCCAGGTTCGAGCCCGGGGACTTGAACCTATGTAGGTTAAAGCTGTTTTGCTTCGGGCAGTTCACCAGTATCATTTCGCCGAGTATAACTGGGCTTATTACTCTTATCCCTTACGTATGATCAATTATTCGGCTTCTCTCGAAGTCTGCAAGGACCTGATACATTCAAAAAACATCGGATGAAGAGGAAGGATCAAACACATCGACAACAAGATCTTCGAGTAGTACAACTTGAGCCTACGCACTGTCACAAGCATCCGTCCCTAGACTCGGGGGCTACTCCCATCGGGAGTGCTGTTCGTGCACCCGATAACAGGCGATTTCAACCCTACATCAATCACAAGATTCAATATTCTTAGACTGATCAAGACGTTCGGATGAAGGACCTTTAGTCCCTGCTCGAAGCTTCGCTTCAGCCAGTCACTCGGGGGCTACTGATATGGGAATTACCCTTCGGGTACCCAAAATTGGCCTACCTCCTTCGGCCCAACAAGGGATCCATGAAGATCATTGCAGCCCATGATGGACCAATACATCGCTTGTAATGAAGGTAAGGTAGAAGGAGACGGATTCTTGTTCGACAAGGCGAGGAAATGTCGAATAAGGGAAGATTAGATTAGATCTCATTGTAACATAGCCGAATCCGAGCAGGACTCTCGGGACCTGGCCTCCTATATAAAGGCTAGGAGAGGGCCTGCCGGAGGACATCGAAATCATCCTTTTTTTTTGAATGAGAAGAGGCGCCGGTGGTGCCATTTCCTTACATCAAGTGCAGAGCACACTTTGTATTACATAGCCCTGAAAATGAAAATTTTCTAGAACTGACACTACAGGGCACGAGTGGTCTCCATGTTGTTTGTTTACACATTTGAAAGCAGGCTGCTGTAGCGGTTTCCTAATAACCTGCCGGGCACAGTTATGAGCAATGATGTTAAGATCTCTGGGAATATGAAATATGGTCGGCTCCATGTCTGTGGATTGAAGAAAAAAATCAGCCATGATGCCTCTGATGTCCCAGTTCAGGTTGCGCAAAGATTGTTGCTGCACCGTCGCTGCCTTAGCTAGAATGAGGCTGTCTGTGAGAAACGTTGGCCGGCGAAGCTGGTGGGAGCCTGCTATTATCGATGCAAAGAGCAATGCTTTTGCTTCTGCTTGTAGAGGTGAGTTTGCCATAGGAGTAGAGGCCTGTATCAAGAGAGTGTATTCCTGTCCACCATTGGAGAATTGGAGAAACACACCAATCCCCATCCTTTCTTGTCCAGTTGCACCCGGAACTCTAATGTTCTTCCACGATGCATCCGTGAAGATCTTGGTACCTGCAATCAAAATATTAGATCTAATGGTGTGGCCCTGTTGTGGTAGAGCTCGTGGATTTTGCTGGTGATGGTTATTCTGATCTGCCACTAGATTGTCTGGAGTGAGGACCACATATGCAAGTGCTTGCGCTTGGATGATGGCTTGAACTGCATGGTTAATGTGAAGAGGGGAGTCATCCTTTTTATTGAATAAACAGTTGTTCCTGGACTTCCATAGACACCACAAGAAAGTGAAAATATTTTGCATGGTAGCATTAGGGTGATTCATAGTCATTAAGGACTGAATGATTTCAGTGATGGAATGAGTATTGCTAACAAGAGTGTCAGACCTAATACACCAAGTCTCAGCAAACCAAGCAGCACGCGCAAAAGGGCATAGAAACAACATATGGATATCATCTTCTTTAGCTTGGCATCTAGAGCAAAGGTTGCCGATGTGTATGGAGTACCTGCCAGCACGAGTGCCTGAGGGAATGTCTCGTCGAAGTAGTCGCCATGTAAATGTTTGAACCCTTGGAGCCCTATTCTTGCATCTCCAAACCTGTTGCAATAATGTTTTGGTTCTTGTGGATACCTAGCGAGGTCTTGGTTCTCCATGTTCCTGCAATGTTTGTAAGCAAAGAAAGTAGGCACTCTTTATGGTACATTTTCCTGTTGGGGAAAGATCCCAACAAAGCATATTCTCTTCGTTTGATTGAATGATAGGTGTATTAGTGATTATGGACGCCATGTGTTGGTCAAAGAGTGTATAAATCAGATCTTCGTTCCATTTCTTTTGATGGGGAGTCCAAAGATCACGGACAATCGAAAGATAAATGAAACCTCTTTCCTGAATGACTATGTGATCATAAATATGTTGCCAATCAGCGCACCAAGGGGTACTCTAGATTGATATATTCCCATTGGTGATCTAGTAGAAGGAATGCTTGGCAAGTAAAGGCATGATTTTGGTAATTGCTGTCCAGAAAGCAGATTTGGGAACGTTTGGTTTAGCTCTCCAGATGGAAGTGTCATGGAAGTACTTGGCTTTAAGAATGTTGTACAATTGGCTTTCAGGTTGTTGAGAAAATCTCCAAGCAGCCGAAAGAATGAGCTTTGGTTTGTAGCCTGAATATTGCGAATGCCTAGGCCACCTTCATTTTTTGGAGCACAAATATCTTTCCATGCTCTAAGGCAGAGAGCTTTAGTTGTAGACTCCTCTCTCACACCTGTCCACCAGAAGGTTCTAATGATAGCTGTGAGTTTCGAGAGAAATTTCTTAGTGAAAAGGATATTTGACATGTAGTAGACAGGAATGGAGGCAAAAACTGATTTGATAAGCGTGAGTCTAGCAGCATGTGAAAGATTCCCTGCCTTGTAAGTGCTAAGTTTGGATTTGAATTTTTCAATAATGAAGTTGTAAGCTGATGACCTATCCTTGGATGGGAGGATCAGGGGTGGCCAAGATGGACAAAAGACGAGTCAATAGTTGGTACAGGGAAGATGTTTTGGATTTGAGTGATGGTATGAGGCTGAACATGTCTGCTAAAAATTAATGCTGATTTGGCCCAATTTGGAGTTTGACCTGATCTCGAATAGAAGCTTTGAATGATTTGACTCATAAGAGTAGCTTCTTGAATTGTTGCGTGGCCACAAACGAGAAGATCGTCAGCAAACATTAGAGAATGTATTGGAGGGCAATTTGGTCCAAGCTGAATTCCTAACAAGCTTGATGTGCACATAGCATCCTGAAGGGCTTGGGAAAATCTCATTGATTGCAAGAACAAAAATGTACGGGGAGAGAGGGCAGCCTTGTCGGATACCTCTGCTACCACTAAGAAAGTGAGCAAAAGGTTGACCGTTAATGAGGACAGAGAAACTAGGTGAAGAAATGCAAGGATGGGTTAGGTTTATGAAATGAGCATGCAACCCTTTACGTTCGAGCATCGTCGTGATGAAATTCCACTCTAGACGATCAAAAGCCCTAGCGAGATCAATTTTAACCATGAAAGATGGTTGTTGCCATGAGCTGAGGGCAAAGGAATGAGTTATTTCATGGGCAATGATTATATTGTTGCTGATTCTTTGGCCTTCAATAAAAGCTTGTTGAGATGGGTGGATGTAATCAGGAAGGTGAGGCTTTAGTCTGTTGGCAAGGGTTTTGGTGATGATTTTGTAGATGACGTTGCAAAGACTTATGGGCCTATAATCAGCAGGAACAGAATGAACTAGCTTCTTAGGAATTAAACAATATTAGTATCGTTGATGTGGGGAGGGATTACACATGTTTCATAGAAGTTCCTTACCAGCATGGTCACATCATCCCCAATCCAAGACCAAGTTGCAAGGTAAAATTCGACGTTGAATCCATCTGGTCCTGGAGATGCTCTTTTCTTCATTTCATTGAGAGACTGCCATATTTCCTTCTTATCTGGAATAGAGTATGTGAAGTCATGTCATGCTGCTGCTGCGGCATTTGGGCGCTTATGTAGGGCCTGCCAGTATTAGCATTCGGGGAAGAGAAAATATGGCAAAAATAATTAACAAAGGTATGAGCAATGCCTTGAGGATTAAAGTGTATAACATTGTACTCATCTTAAACAAAGATGATAGTGTTCCTTCGTCTACGTTTGAGGACAGCTTGGTGGAAATAAGTAGTATTCCTATCACCATCTTTAACCCAATGTTTTTTTTGCTCTTTGTGAGTAAAATTCCGTAAGCTTAGTCATGCCATGTTCATACCTTTGCACAAGAGCTGCTTCTTCTGTGTGGTCATGTGGGTGTGGAAGTTTCATCTGAATTTGCTTTATTTCTTCCTCTAAAGTGTTGATTTCCTGTTGGATAGGCTTCTTTTTCCTGCACCACCTCTTAAGCGCCCCTGCAAGATTATTAGTCCTGGCAGTAAAAGGTCGGTTGGCCGAATTTGTCCAAACTGAATGAGCATTAGCCTGAAACTCAGATTCCATTAGCCACCAATTTTTCAAATTTGAAATTTTGTTTGGGTTTCCTAGGTGCCATCCGTGGATATTAATATAGGAGCATGATCACTCAAAATGATAGGGAGGTTGAACATGTTAGTATTTGCATAAACAACACACCATTCTGGATTAACAAGCCCACGATCAAGATGTTCATAAGTAGGATTGGAAGAGTAACGTCTATTCGTCCAAGTATAAACCGGGCCACTAAACCCGAAATTGAAAAACCCCACATTGCTTTACAAGAGAACGGAAAGCATGCAAACACTGAGAATTCATATAAGGCGAGCTTTTGTTCATATCATACAACATCTCATTCATGTCACCCATGCATAGCATCGGTTTTCCCATGTTATCATGCACAAAACTCTCAACCTGATCCCAAATTGCATGGGTCTGACGGTGATATGGATCCGCGTAGATGCAAACTAATCCAAATTGATGACCCGAAGCAATATGAACAACAGTAGCTAAGATAACATGAAAGCTCGCTGCATGGATAGTAACTTGTAGCTCGTCATTCCACATCAACCAAAGCCCTCCCGATCGACCTCGAGAAGGCACTACCACACTACTAGCCATTCCAAATCATTGTACTAAATTAGAGGAAGTAGTCCTAGAAAATTTGATTTCGGAGACGAATATTACCTGAGCTTTTGTGGAGTAAACGAGATTGGCTAGGTAGCACATCTTGTTACTGCTAAGGCCCCGACCCTTACCTTAGCAGTTCCATCCAATAGCCTTCATGGCGTTGGTGGCATCAGAAGGGCTAGCACCACCGTCTTCTCCAGCCTAGTACTCCTAGTTCTCTTCTAACAGGCCGCAACAGATCGCTCTGTGCGCAGGCGTTCGTGTTTGAGGTCAGTCTACAGTATGGGCCAACCAGAGGTGTGGCTTGAAGGACCTGGATCAGGATGAGAAGGGGATGTGCGTAGACGGAGGTTTGACTCGACGTGAAATAGCTCTGGCAATGGCGCCGATGTCGGCGCAGCTTCCTCTCAGAATAGCCAACGGATTTGGGGATTCTAAAGAAGAGAAGGAGAGGCAGAGAAATATGGGGGAAATAGAGGAATATAGGGGGAATTGATGAGTGCATAATCGATCGTGGAGAGTGGAGACTGGAGATAGGGGTTGAAGGAGGAGAATCAAACGGAGATTCAGATCTTGAGCGGAATTTGGTAGGAAGAATTAGAGGAAGGGGAGATCGGCATATCGCCAAGCTACGGCATGTTGCCAGTCGCCATACGACACCTGCTACTACTCAGAAATCATCATACGCAATCTCGCATTCACCAAACCCTAGAAACCTTGCCTTCCAGCGAGTTCACCACAACACATTCTATCGGCTGCCACATTGTAACCTTTTTCATCGATAAATCAAGATTAGATAAGCAGGAGTAAGGGTTTTACCTCATAGAGGGCCCCAAAACTAGGTAAAATCTCGCCTTCTGTTCATTTCGTATCCGATCTCTCGTGCTAACTTGCAGAATTCCGTCAACCCTAAACCCGTCATGGTGGGCATTGCCGAGGATCCCCCTCGTCAAGGTTAATCAAGTATCATCTGTCATAATAGAAGAATATTTTGAAACTCCTCCATATCCAAGCAGGGTGAAGAAAAACTTACTCACTACTGTTGCAACCAAGAGTGCTAGAAGATGTCATGAACCATATGAACAATTTGAGGTAAAGCAACAAATTTAGGCCATAAAGGAATTAAATGAAGAAACTCCTTGTGATATCTATTTATGTGAATATTCCACCAAAGTAATTCAAGGTAATACCACCAAAGTTGGTAAACCAATTATATCACATGCTATTGGAACTTTATGCTATCATGGTCTTTGTAATACTGGAGGAAGTATAAGTGTGAAACCATATTATCTATATCTTGAAATTAAGCCTTACATTGATCCCATACACATGGAAGAGACAAGTATAACTATTCAACTTGCTAATAAATAATATATTTGTCCTCTAGGTATGGTTAGAGATGTTGAAGTATTAGTAGGAAAGATTAAATACCCCATAGATTTTATTGTACTTGGTTGCTCCCAAGATTCATTTTGTCCTATTATATTTGGTAGACCATTCTTACATACTAAGAAATGGATCATCCCAGAAATAATGTCTAAGAGCATTGAAGAATTTCTTTCTTTGTTGATAAGTAAAATACGGTGGTATAACTTTTCCAACAATAAAATTAGCATAATCAGCAAACCATGGAGAAGCTATTCTTGCACTTGATACATTAATGTTTGCAAGTTGTTCATTAGCAAAACTATCATTAATAGGAGTGTGATCTACCAGAATGTTTTCCATTCTAGATAAATGATCAGCTACCGGATTGTCATCACCTTTTCTATTTAAATATATGTAAATCAAATTCTTGAAGTAATAGAACCCATCTAATAAGTATAGACTTAACATCTTTCTTATTCATAAGGTATTTAATAGCAGAATAATCAGAGTATACTATGACCTTAAAGTCTACAATGTAAGGTCTAAACTTATCACAGCTAAGAATTCTTTTTCAGTAGTAGCATAATTTTTTTCGGCGCCATAGAGAGTTTTACTAGCATAGTATATAACATTTATTTTTCTTATCAACTCTTTGTCCTAACACATCACCTACAGCATAATCAGTTGCATCACACATAATCTCAAATGGTAAATTTCAGTTAGGCAGTTGAATTATAGGATCACTTATCAAAGCATTCTTTAAAACATTAAAGGACTCTAAACAATCATTATTAAAATAGAATGGAACATCCTTTTGTAAAATATTAGTACGAGGCACGGCGCCGGCGTGTTGCTCTGGATTGGACCGGGAATGAGGCGTTCGAGGTGGCATGCACGAGGAGGCGTCCGAGTGGTGATGGATGGGACGGCGGCGGAGGCATCCGGTGCTGCCCAGGACGGGGAGGAGCGGCAGCGTGCGGCGCTGCTAGGATAGGGAAGGAGGAGGCGGCTCGGACAGCTGCTCTGGATTGGACGGGAAGGATGAGTTCGACGGTGGATCAACCTTTTCTATTCCCTTTGTCGGGCTTGTGGTTTTTTAGGGGGGAAGGGGGTGGGTGGAGAAATCACTTGCAACTCAAATGAACTACCACTTGCTTCTAAAATTTAGTATTTTTTTTTCAAGGTTTCTCATGTTTATGGAAAAATAACGGGCATAGGGATGATAATGTGGAGTTGTTAACTATTCATATTTACCGTTAATAAATAACTGCTAGATGGCTCGATAAATTACGAGCTCACGCTAAAATATTCTAAACTAAGTTGTCTTTCGGGTTGGTAACTTTTCATATTTACCATTTATAAATAACGAGGCTGATTGTTGATAAATTATGAGCTAAAAAATGGCCTAAATATTGAAAATATAATTAGCTTCTCTGGTACGTAATTTTTTTATTTACTTTTGATAAATAGCGGGTACAAGGTTTTATAAGTTATGAGTTAAAAAGTACTAAAAATATTCTAAATAAAATAGGCTTTTCAGGTAGATAACTTTTCACATTTACCGTTCATAAATAATGGGGCAGATGGTTGATAAATTATTCACTAAAGAAGTTGCCTAAATATTGAAAATATAATTAGCTTCTCAGGTGGGTAATTTTTCACATCTACCATCGATAAATAAGGGTCAAAGGGTTGAAGAGTTATGAGCAAAAAATTCATCAAAAAATTCCTAATTAAATTAAATTTTTGGGTCGATAACTTTTAATATTTACTGTTGATAAATAACAGGCACATGGTTGATAAATTATGAGTTAAAAATCCGCTAAAATATTCTAAATAAAATTAGCGTTTTCTTTCGGTAATTTTTCACATTTACCATTCATAAATAATGGGGCGGAGGGTTGATAAATTTTATGAGCTAAAAATGTTGCCAAAATATTGAAAATAAAAATGGTTTTCACGTGTGTAACTTTCCACATTTACCGTTTATAAATAACGGACATAACGTTGATAAATTGTGAGCTAAAAATTCACTAATATATTTCTAAATAAAATTAATATTGAGGTTGGTAACTTTTTCAGATTTACCGTTAATAAATAGCTGGCATAGGGGTTGATAATTTGTGTGCTATAAAAGTAGTCAAAATATTCTAAATAAAAGTAAGTTTTGGATCAGTATCTTCTCACATTTACCGCTAATAACGTGCAGAGGGATGATAACTTTTCGATCGGAAAAAATGATGAAATTTATACGTATGGCTGCTAGTTTTAAAGATCTTTGTCTAGACTAATTTTATTTGATGGAAACGAATTTTAAATAGGAGTTTTTTTAAATAACACAGTTTGAATTTGTGATTCTCTCCGATTGCATAATTTCGTGCAATATTGCATGCATGATCTGTATTTAATACTCGGTTCATGTGCTACGTTTTTTCTAGTTTTGCGCAAGTTCATGATTTACTTCTACCATATTGTTGATTTCGGTATAAATTTGGTGCGGATCCTATTACGCCACAAAATGTTTGGTGGATCAGCTGGTTAGGTTTGACTCCCTGTAGCTCGTTCTGCCATGAAGTCGTGGGATCAAATCCTACCAAGGACGGTTGTGGCGCGCTGAAATGTCCGGGAAGGGATGAGTGCACACGGGAAATGTGCCAGCATACAAAAATGGAAATTGATCCGGTCGGAAATCACCGCTGAGGGAATGGCTGGCGCCAGCTAGGGTGCCTGAGATTTACCAGTTGTCGTCGCGGTCTAATCGTTGGGTGGTGGGTGGTGCGTGGTGCACAATTCCAGTTCTCGTCGCGGTCTAATCGTTGGGTGTTGGTGTGTAGTGCATTTGGACGGTGCTCGACTATTACCGTCCTTTTTCCCGATCAACGTTACATGACGATGCTTTACTAGCTTGGAGAGAGACCGAGCACACGGCGAGGTGGATGGATCGACGAAAAAGGCCATGGTGCGCTTCAATGCCCGTGGCACATTCTAGCCAAGCAAAGAGTGGATTAGCATTCTATTAATCAGACAGTCACATCGATGATGGATTTCACACTCTGCGTGAGCGTGACACGACGGCCAGATCTGCAGGTACCCAGCCCGCCTCTCGACGTGCACATCCTACTGAAAGCGGCAGCAGCTGCGATAATAACTATATATGGTAGTACTAACAAGATCAACCCTGCGCATTTTCTCCGGACGAGCGCATCGGCATCCCGTGCCACATCAGATTTTAGAGACAGAACCAGCATACCAGCGACTTCAGGGTCGGTTTCATCTTTAAATGCAATGTCTTGATGCTTTACTATGGGTCACGGTCATTAATGAATCCACTGATTCCCCACACCGGGGCGCCGCCGTAAATATGCACATTGTTCGTATCCCCACCAGTTTTATTTAGTGCGCCCTCTCCGCTCACCTCCGTCGCACTCGCCTCTACACCATCGCCGCACTCCAATCCTCCGCCACGCTTGTCTCCACACCACAATCTCGGGCTGGCTCAGCACCACCTATTCGGTGCTAGGACGGAACGACCGCATGCCACAAGCGGCACCGCAGCCACCGCCACAGCTAGAGCCCGTGACCCCCTGCATCCCGACGACGAGCTTGAACTGCCCGACTTTAAACTTCGACTCCGAGTTCAATGAGTTGAACGAGGTGTTCATAGCGGACACGAAGGCCGAGGTCGGGGAAGAGCAGGCGGAGTGGAGCGTCGAGGAGCAGTTCGAGGGCGAGGCTGAGCAGGCGGCGATCCTGGCCATCTTCAACGCGTAGCGCAAAAGGAGGATCCGGGAGCAAGTGCGCGAGGAGACCAACGCCGCCATTTTCGAGCGCGATATCGAGATCTTCCGCTAGCGGGCGACCAACGAGGAGGTTGGTCGCCTCCTCATGGCGGCCAAACGGTAGAGGCTGTTGAAGCTCAACGCTCAGCACCAGACCAATGCGGCCGCCCGCGGGGAAGTGCGCCTCACCCAGAACGAGGAGTCCCACTAGTGGAGGGCGGCGCTGAAGCCCCAACGCCACTGGCAAGCTCTAGCACCACCTGCGGAAATTTTGCACCGCCCGATGCGCGGCAAGGGCGAAGAGGCGGGTGCGTATGCAAGCGACAAAGGGGAATAACGACGACGAGGCTAGCACGTGCACGCACGAACCGACGGCCAGTAGACTAGGGTTTATTTTAGTTTAATTTAGTTCAAATTTTATTCAAACTTTGATAAATAAACCTAAATTTATACGGCATTTCATAGTTTGTTTATATTTTTGTTTAAAAAATTTTATTAGAAAATTTATCGGGATCACCGGTGCTCTTCCCAAGTTGAGAAGTAGGTGTGAACACCTGTGATAGAAAAATACCCACCTGCCAACGACTATTTCAGACGCGCCAGTAGAGCTTTTCATAGGGGAGAATCTACCGAAGCATCAATCTGATGACAAGGATAGCTGTTCCTTTTTTGAGCAAATCGGGGAAAGAATCGGTAGGGCCTCGTCGTTGAGTTGTTGTCTACGCTCAAGTGAAATTGGCCAACGAGGTTGACACATCACACGTCAGTGAGCGAAGGTAGCTTATCCTCCACTAATAAGAAGCAAGGCCACGGATCATGTGTTCTCCCTCCACCAGTGAGTATACAAGTTTATGGATAAATATTTTCTTTTTTTCTTTATTTGTGCATCATAGTTTTTTTTTCATGTTTTCCTTTATTTATCAGTGTTTTCTAGTTAGGCTATGTTCGGCGAGTGTTGATTTTTTGCTCCATCATGCTAATTTTTTGTAACCATCTACGAATATTTTTGTTCAATCCACTATACTACTAGTAGTTTATTCGATGATGGCACTGTGATTTGTTCAGACAACTAAAAGAAAAATTGTAGCCGAAAAGTAGCACCATGTCGGGCAGGGCAAGGTACTGATTCTCACACAACACGGACGCCTCATCGGTGGTGAGGTTGCGTGGACTGGAGCCGCTCACCGCCGCCTCTCCCTCACGACGATTCTCTGTTGTCGATGGTGGTGTGTTTTTGCGAGCTGTAGCTGGGTAGGGTTTCTGCGGGCGATTGCGGAGTGTGAGACGAGTGGCTTATGGATCGTTCGCCGTGGATATTTATCGCCGGAAGCAACCGAGGAGGACGTTGTGTGCAATAACTTCGGCTCATGGGAAAACAGCACGCCGTCGCATGGAGAGGCGCATCAGCAATGAGAGACGCGTAGACTGCCACTGCCTTCTAAATTATGCATATCGGCCAGCCTGTCACATCCTAATTAAAACTAATCAGCCGTTGTGTCGATGATAGGGCTAGCCCAGCGGTCGGTGGCCTACGTGGCATCGACCGCAACTCATGTCCAGCCATGCCCTATATGGGTCGGGGACGGCTTGGAAACACCCAGCATGAAAATTGCGTGGCGCCGTACATAAAATCAGTTTGTGGCTTTGTTGGGTGTGATTTTCGTTTCGGTGCCTCCTATAGCTCTTTAAGCTGCGTTTGAGGCACACTTCTAGATGCTCTAAACACCATCTAGGCTCATGGCATACCTAATCCGCGTGAATAAGATCTGATCCGAGCCTACTGCTAATGTTAAAACTCCCGATATGCTAGTGCAGTGCAGCATGATGCAGGTGCTAGTACGACTCGGACATATTGATTATGCAGATGCTAGCTATTGCGCGGTCGGGACGTGAGGTCACCGACAGCACGCTTAGAGCATCTCCACTCGTGTTCCCTAAACCGTCCCCAAACCGATTTGGGTGCGTCGGACAAAAAAACAGTTCCAACCGCGTTCCCCAAAGCCGATTTTTGTCCGGCGCGTCGAGCCCGTCCCCGTCCCACAGGGGACGCACCGGGCACGCTGGACACAACGAAAAGCGAGGCGAAGCGACGCGGGCCTGACCCATCAGCGGCACAGGGAAAATTCATCTCCCACTCCGGCAAATCCCGCCCCTCCCGCCACATCGCGCCTATCCCGCCGCGTATTTCTGGCCTCCTGATGACCCACAAGTATAGGGGGTCGCAACAGTCTTCGAGGGAAGTATTACCCAATTTATTGATTCGACACAAGGGGAGCCAAAGAATAAATATAAGCCTTGACAGTTGAGTTGTCAATTCAGCTGCACCTGGAAATAGACTAGCTCGCAGAGGTTTATCAGTAGCAACAATTTTATAGCAGTGACAGTAATAAAGTAACAACAGAAATAAAGTAAAAACAACAGCAGTGGTGGATGCGGTAAACAGCAGGATTAAAATACTGTAGGCACATGGATGGGTAACCGGGCGTTGCATGAATGAGACGACTCATATAATAGCTAACATGAGCATTTGCAGATAAAGTGATACAACTATCCAAGAATAAAATAACCATAGGCGTGTGTTCCTATTTAGTCGCGCGTGCTCGCAATAAGAAACTTGCGCGACATTTTTTGTCCAACCAGCCCGTTGCAGCGGGGCTTCGAGGGAAACTACTGGTAATTAAGGTACTCCTTTTAATAGAGTACCGGAGCAAAGCATTAACACTCCGTGAACACATGTGATCCTCACATCAAAGCCATCCCCTCCGGTTGTCCCGATTATTGTCACTTCGGGGCCTCGGGTTCCGGACAATGACATGTGTATATAACTTGCAGATATGATCAAGAACAATATATAAAGCATTATCATGAAAACACAATATGTTCAGATCTGAGATCATGGCACTCGGGCCCAAAGTGACAAGCATTAAGTATAACAAGTTGCAACAATGCATAAAATACTCACAACGGATACTAGGCACTATGCCCCGAACAATTCTAATGCTATTACATGAACGAACTCATCCAATCCCGACCATCCCCTTCAGCCTACGGCGAGTGAACTACTCACACATGAATGGGGGAATCATGGATGGTTGATGGAGAGGCGTCGATGATGGCGATGGCGATGATCTCCTCCAATTCCCCGTCCCGGCAGGGTTCCAGAACGGAGTTCCTGCCTCCGAAATAGGGTTTCGTGAGGCGGCGGCGCTACGGACTTTTCTCTTGAATAACTTTGAACCCCCCGGGGTTTTCTCGTGACGAGGATTGATACGACTCCAACGTATCTATAATTTCTTATGTTCCATGCTAGTTTTATGACAATACCTACATGTTTTGCTCACACTTTATATCATTTTTATGCATTTTCCGGGACTAACCTATTAACAAGATGCCGAAGCGCCAGTTCCTGTTTTCTGCTGTTTTTGGTTTCAGAAATTTTACATAGGAAATATTCTCGGAATTGGACCCCACGAAGACAGAAGTCAATATTTTGCCGAGGCGGACCCAGAGAGCCAGAGAAGGGCCAGAGGGGGGCCAAGGGGCCTCCACACCATAGGGGGGCGCGGCCCACCCCTCTGCCGCGCCACCAGGTGGGGAGGGCACCCTGGGGCCCCTCCGAGGCCGCCCTTCCGCCTATATATTCTCTCAGAAGTAAAAAACCCTAGGGGCATCGGTCTTCCTCCACGAAAAGTTACGTAGCCGCCTGATACGTCTCAAACGTATCCATAATTTCTTATGTTCCATGCTAGTTTTATGACAATACTCACATGTTTTATATACACTTTACATCATTTATATGCATTTTCCGGCACTAACCTATTAACGAGATGCCGAAGCACCAGTTCCTGTTTTCAGCTGTTTTTGGTTTCAGAGATCCTACAAAGGAAATATTCTCGGAATTGGACGAAACGAACGCCCAGGGTCTTATTTTTCCACGGAGCTTCCAGAAGACCGAAGGGGATACGAAGTGGGGCCACGAGGTGGCGACACCACAAGGCGGCGCGGCCAAGGAGGGGCCCGCGCCGCCCTATGGTGTGGGCCCCTCGGGCACCCCCCTGCGCTGCCCCTTCGCCTATAAAATCCCTCCGTCGCGAAAACCCTATTACCGAGAGCCACGATACGGAAAAGGTTACTGTGACGCCGCCGCCGCCAATCCCATCTCGGGGGATTCAGGAGATCGCCTCCGGCACCCTGCCGGAGAGGGGAATCATCACCGGAGGGCTCTACATCACCATGCCCACCTCCGGACTGATGCGTGAGTAGTTCATCCTTGGACTATGGGTCCATAGCAGTAGCTAGATGGTTGTCTTCTCCTCTTGTGCTATCATGTTTAGATCTTGTGAGCTGCCTATCATGATCAAGATCGTCTATTTGTAATGCTATATGTTGCGTTTGTTGGGATCCGATGAATATTGAATACTATGTCAAGTTGATTATCAATCTATCATATATGTGTTGTTTATGTTCTTCCATGCTCTCCGTTGCTAGTAGAGGCTCTAGCCAAGTTGATACTTGTGACTCCAAGAGGGAGTATTTATGCTCGATAGTGGGTTCATGCCTCCATTGAATCTGGGACAGTGACAGAAAGTTCTAAGGTTGTGGATGTGCTGTTGCCACTAGGGATAAAACATCAATGCTTTGTCTAAAGATATTTGTGTTGATTACATTACGCACCATACTTAATGCAATTTTTTGTTGTTTGCAACTTAATACTGGAAGGGGTGCGGATGCTAACCTGAAGGTGGACTTTTTAGGCATAGATGCATGCTGGATGGCGGTCTATGTTCTTTGTCGTAATACCCTGATTAAATCTTATAGTAGTCATCATGATATGTATGTGCATCTTTATTTGTCAATTGCCCAACTGTAATTTGTTCACCCAACATGCTATTTATCTGATTGGAGAGACACCACTAGTGAACTGTGGACCCCGGTCCATTCTTTTACATCTGAAATACAATCTACTGCAATCTCTGTTCTCTGTTGTTTTCTACAAGCAAACATCATTCTCCACACCATACGTTTAATCCTTTGTTTTCAGCAAGCCGGTGAGATTGACAACCTCACTGTTAAGTTGGGGCAAAGTACTGTGATTGTGTTGTGCAGGTTCCACGTTGGCGCCGGAATCCCTGGTGTTGCGCCGCACTACACTCCTTCACCAACAACCTTCACGTGGCCTTCATCTCCTACTGGTTCGATAACCTTGGTTTCTTACTGAGGGAAAACTTGCTGCTGTACGCATCACACCTTCCTCTTGGTGTTCCCAACGGACGTGTGCTTCACGCGTTATCAAGCTCTTTTTCTGGCGCCGTTGCCGGGGAGATCAAGACACGCTGCAAGGGGAGTCTCTCACATCTAATCTCTTTACTTTGTTTATTGTCTTGCTTTACTTTCTGTTTTGTTTGTTTTCTTATATCAAAAACACACAAAAAATTAGTTACTTGTTTTACTCTTCTTTATTTAGTTTGCTTTATTAAAAATGAGTAATCCTGAAGTTGAAGTTCGTTCTTTTAAGCAACAAGGGGGAGAGAGTTTTAAAGATGCTTGGTGCAAAATTAGTAATGCTCATCATAGGTGCATTAAGAAACACTCCACTATTATCCTGCTTAGGAACTTTTATGTTGGTATATCTAGTTGGAATAGGTATGTTCTTGATACTCTTTCAGGGGGTAATTTCCTAGGTACTCCTGCTTTAGAAGCTAGTTGCATCATTGAGAGTCTAGTTGAAATACTGTTGACTGCCAAAACCCACCGGCGGGCAGCGACGGTCAACACAGGTAGAGCCGGGAAGAGCCTAGAGCTGCGGCTGGCTGAGACCCCTCCGAGCAACGGTCCGCAATGCTCTTCTGGTCACACGTCCGATGCGAAGTGCAAGGGCGTGCCACCTGACCTATACCTGGTCAGGAAGGTGATGGAGATGCCTCGCTTAGTTTCCTGCATGGCATACACGTAAACATTAAATACGAGCCTCGATCGGCTCTCAGGTTATCCTGTGAATCGGCTCAAAGAGCCGATCCACCCATGATTCGTACGGGGTGCACGAATATATGGTGGTCCTGCTTGATCAAGATAAAGCTAATGAGATCTACGACGATTTAGGGTTTTTACCGCATAATCGGATCATCCTACTCCAGGTTGGGCCTCGCGGCCACGCACGGTGATCATAAGCCGATCCTAAACAAGGCCTAAAAACCAACATGAAGTTGATCCTCGGAACATCCTGTTTAGGACTTGCGAACGCCACCCTACGTGCCGCTGGATCCTCCCCCCCTTTGTAAGGCCTAACTATTGCAGATATTAAACTAATCCTTGTAGAACAAGGAGCAATCGTAACGGATCAGATCTACTAAATAATGATCAAGCGGGGTGCCGCCCCCACACCTGAGATAGGTGTGAGGGCGGCTAGACATGCAAGGGTTGCACTACGTAAGCATGCTATACGAAGAACAATGCTAACCCTAACACATCTATGATAACTACGTTGCTCGCCATCAAAAGCGCTTCAGTACGAGCAACGCATGAACAACGTGGAGCTTGTGCTGCCTAGATCGCAAGATGCGATCTAGGCAGCATGTCGCTACCACGATAGAAACCCTCGAGACGAAGGAGTTGGCGATGCGCCGAGATTGGTTTGTTTTGGGTTGAACGTGAGTTGTTGTTTATTCCATAAACCCTAGATACATATTTATAGTCCAGGGGACTTTCTAATTTAGGTGTGCACCTAACCGTGCACGGGTAAAACTCTAACTAACCGACACGTATCCTAATATGTTACAGATACACGGGCAATTCGCCCAACTTGGTACATAAGGCCGATTCACGTATTTCTTCCATGTATAAATCCTTCAACTTCATCTTGATCGCGGCCCACCTCTGACTCGGTCAAATTCTGGTGATAACACATGCCCCCCTGGTTTTGGCAATGATAATTTCAAAACCACCCTGTTTTTCCTTCGAAGGGTCATGTCGTGGCAGAGCAGAACCGTCGCAGTATCTTTCATCATGGCACCTTGCCTTCTCAACTTCTCTGCACGATTCGACAGTTTTGGCACCACCTCCTCGGAAATCACCGCAGCATTAAATTTCCCCGTCCCCTTCATATTTTTAACCGCGTCAAGAGGTTTGCTTCTTCATCCTCCTGCTCCGCAGTAGCTATCGGCAAAAAAGAACCCCTGTCTGCCACCATGGATTCCTCTTCCTCCTCCAGCCTATCCTTCCAGTCCTCCTCCTCCAGCGAGCTCGAGCAGGAGGTCAACCTGATGGCCATCTACGAGGCCCGCGCCCCAGAGTATTGGGACGCGCGGGACTGGGATTTCTCCATTGAATCGGAAGACGACGAACCCCTCACCGATGGGGAGGAGGACCTCCAGTTCCTCGTCGGCGGGGAGCTGGCACCGGCGAGCGACGACGACCTCTTCCCATGGGAGGCAGTCCTCTCCTCCGACGAGGAGGAAGAAGAGGCGGAGGAGTCGGAGGATGACTCCTCCTCCGCGGGATACCCGCCGGCCAAGCGCTTCCGTGGCTGGGCCTGGTCAGATGACGATGATGACGACGACAACGAGGAGGATGAAGCCCCTGCCGGCGGCTTCATCAGCAGCGACGAGGAGCCCGCCGGTAGTAGTGCCGACGGCAGTTACGATGACGACGACGAGGGCAGCGACGGCCCTTAGATCAGGGAGTAGCATAGGGCTAGTAGTAGTAGTGCATTAGGCGTCGGATGATCTTTTGAGAGCCATCGGCTCTTTCTTGTAAAAACCTTTTTCGAATCAATGAAAATCGTTCTTCCAATATGATTCTCCATTTGTTCAACTTCAAATCTTCCGAATGCCAAAACAAGTCAGCGCACCAAGAACCGATAGCAACGTATCGGCTTCTCACCCTCACACGCCCATAAGGCCGAACTCAAATCCCAAATCGGACAGATATCCAAGCAAACAACTCTTCGAACTCAAATTGTAACTTGATATCTGACCACCACATTGTGCACCTCTACAGTCGATGTTTGTGCCCCGGCTGCTTCAAAAAACTTTTTACTGGCCGATTTCGTGCATCGGCCTTCACACTTTATGGTCCATCATCCCACATGCTTGTGAAGTACGTCTTGAGGTACTGTCCATTGACAACCACTGGAAACTTCACACCATCCTTCAACTGATGATCCTGAGATCTGGTAGGCAACGTAGAGTCTTCAGGAAAGCCTTTGAATTCTCCCAACCAGACCCAATGGTCCTCTTCAAATACTCATCATTTGTGAAGGAGGCTGCAATGAAAGATCAGCCGATGGTATCTCCATCGGCTCTTTAAACTGCACAACAGAATATTCACCAGGCCTGCTGCCCCCCGAGCCTTACTCGAGCCTGCTGCCCCCCGAGCCTCACTCGAGGCGAGAACCGCTGGCCTGGATTTGGTGGAGACTCGATTAGCCTCGCATAATTCCACTAGAGTCGATGGCTGCGCATCGGCTGCTTCTCAATTCTAAAGTCGATGCCCTTGCATCGGCTGTCTGAAATTTTTTTTTTTTACCGGCCGATTTTCTCCTATCGGCCCCCAGTATTTCATTGCACACATGTCCCCCTGCATCTGTTCCCATGTTTAGGTGCCCCCCGAGCCGAATCTGTCAAAGAATGGCAGATATCGGCTCTGTAATTCGCACGTCGGCTCCTGATAGGGTCCAGGGCGAACACAAGCAGAACATGTGGTGAAGATAATTTTGGCCGATTGCTGGAATCGGCCTCCATAATGATTGGAGCGCTGACTGAAGGTTCTGTAATGTCCCTTCATAGACCTTTAGGGCCGATCACAAGGATCAGCCTCGCCAAGTTGCGCATCGCTTTGCTTCAACTACATGGTCAGGCCAGTGGATAAAACCAGCTTAACCCTTCCCTTTGTCACATCGATGCGCTCGCAGTCGTCCAAGTTGATGCCTGAGAGGGGTTCTTGGCCTGCTGCTTCCCATGCGTTCATGCCAGCCGTTGAAATTTCGGCTGAATCGTCGGCCTGGACGACCTCTACCTCATCTCCATCCCACTGTATTATGCATTGGTGCATCGTGGAGGGAATGCAGCAGTTGGCGTGGATCCAATCTCTTCCTAGCAGAACAGCATAAGAGCTCGTGCTATCGACGATGAAGAACGTTGTAGGGATAGTTTTCCTTCCTACGGTCAAATCCACGTTCAGAACACCTTGGGCCTCAGACGCTTGGCCATTGAAATCGCTCAATGTCACGTTGGTCTTGATCAGATCTGAGCTAGAGCGTCCTAGCCGACGTAGCATAGAGTACGGCATGATGTTAACTGCCGCTCCGGTGTCCACCAGCATCTTATTTACCGGCCTCCCATCGATATAACCTCGCAAATACAAGGCCTTCAGATGTCTGTAGCTCTTTTCTCGTGGCTCTTCAAAGATAACCGGCCGTGGGCCGCAGTCAAGTTGCGCCACGGGTACCTCGTCAAATCCTGGAGCACTGAACTCCGAAGGGAGGATGAACACCATATTTGTGCCAGCCGATGTTTCATCATCGGCTTTCCTTTGTTTGGGGCGCCACTCCATTCTCTGTGGACGACCCTCTTCATCCAGGGTTCGCTGAACTTTTGCAGCCAGATCAGGTCGTGCCTTCCTTAGCGTATTCAAGTATAACCTTTCGGCTTCCTCCAGGCCGCGCAAACGCTGAACCCTGCGCTTCTGGGAACGGCTGAGTCCATCAGGGCACCACCTAGGACGGTGGCACCTGTCTTCTTCTTCTTGTCCCTCGTCTTCTGAATCCTCGAGATCTGCCCACCGAGGGGACTCAGCACGTTTGCTTTGTGGCGGGAGAGGCCCTAAGCGCTTGAACACGGACACGTTGGCTGCCTCCTTCTTCTTTTGGTTGCATTCTGGGCAATTGCCGATTGTGGGCAATCGGCTCATTCCTGAATCCCAGCAGTGTCTGAAGAAGGGGCAGTCCCAGTGTCTGGCGTTGTCATCTTGCTCCCTTGATTTTTCCGTGGCACGGCGCTCGTGCTCCTCCTCATCGCGATCATGCCGACGATGTCTTCTGGCTTCTCTAGCCAGACGATCTCCTTCATCATCATAGTTGGACCGTCGGCGTTGGTCATACTGACTCACATATTTGTTGAGGAGGTGATCAGAGAGAGGTCGTTGATATCTTATGTTCTTCACCTCTCCCTCTGTGACGTAGCGCTTGCCATTATGATGGAGCCGATCGCGTGGAGCGGCCTCCTCTGTGTCCTTGCTATGAGAGCAGCTGCCCTCATATCTATCTTTGCCAGAGTGGTTCCCAGGTCCTACCATGTT
This sequence comes from Lolium perenne, assembly GCF_019359855.2. NCBI lineage: Eukaryota > Viridiplantae > Streptophyta > Magnoliopsida > Poales > Poaceae > Lolium > Lolium perenne. Next base: position 270,170,915 of record NC_067245.2, read on the forward strand.
GATGCTGAACGAGGATCCTGGCTGGCAACCTTCAGGGTACGTGCACTCCACCATGTTAACGGCGGGAAAAGGCTGGGTGTCGACCTTCATGGCGTACTGGTTGAAAATTAGACGCCCCTTCTCTATCGCCGCCTGGATGTGCTGACGCCACACCCTGCAGTCGTTGGTGGCATGGGAGAGCGAGTTGTGCCATTTGCAGTATGGCTTTCCGTTCAGCTCTTGCGCCGTGGGGAATTTGAGACCTTCCGGAATCGTCAACTGTTTCTCCTTGAGCAGGAGGTCGAAGATTTGTTCAGTCTTGGTCACGTCAAAATCAAATCCCCTGGGTGGGCCTGGTGGCTTTACCCATTTGCAGGACACGGGGGTTCCTCCCCGAGTCCATTCAGCCACTGCTACCTCTTGGTCTCCCGCAGGAACTTCGTCTTCCTCTGCATCGACCAGGACTACTGCACGCTTGAACTTGTCTTGGTACAGGTCCGGGTGGCGCTGTTCATATGCTGATAGTTTCTGAACCATGTGCGCCAGCGAGGGATAATCTGCTTGGGAGGCCATGTCCTTGAGCTGTGTTGCAAGGCCTGCTACTGCCAACTCGACTGCTTCCTTTTCAGTTAGACGAACCGAATAACATCGGTTCCTAAGATTCCTGAAGCGCTGGATGTATTCTGTCACCGTTTCCCCGCGCTTCTGACGTAGTTGTGCTAGATCGGCAATGCCGGACTCGGAAGCCTCTGAATGGTACTGCGTATGGAACTGCTCTTCCAACTGCTTCCAAGACCGGATGGAGTCTGGTGGCAACGAGGTGTACCATCCGAAAGCCGATCCCGTGAGGGACTGTGAAAAGAGCCTCACGCGTAGTTGATCCGACACTGAAGCCGGTCCTAGTTGTGCCAAATATCGGCCGACGTGCTCGATGGAGCTGGAGCCATCTGATCCACTGAATTTGGAGAAGTCAGGAAGCCGATATTTAGGTGGCAGCGGGATCATCTCGTACTCGTCAGGGTACGGCTTGGAATAGCCGATTGCCCTTCTTTTCGGCACCATGCCGAACTGGTTTCTCAGTATGGTGCGATCTGATCATTGTCCGGGCTGCAGGAGTTGCACTACGAAGATTCGCCGGGTGGCGTACTTAGCCAGCCATGTTTGCTTTTCCAGCTCGAGCCAACTGCAGGAGCTGAGCTACGGAGGTTCGTCGGGGTGGCGTACTTAGTTAGCCACGTACGCTTCTCAAGCTCCGTCGGCCGACGTTCCTCCTGTTTTCGCCGGAGTCCCTGATGTCGTGGCCTGGTTTGTGAGTGCCCAGTTGCCACAATCTGGCACATACGTGCACGCGTATCCTTGAGGGATCTCCTTAGGCGCCTCAGTCAAGAACTGGTAGTCACTAGGGTCACCACCGATCTTGTAGACGACGAATGCCGGTGTAGCCGGCACTTCAGCGGGTGCTGCCAACGCATATGGCAGCGGTGGACGGGACTGGAGTGGCAACTCTCCTTGATGCGTCCCGAGAGCTGGTCCTGACGGCGAGTACTGGTGGCTCATGATCTCCTGGATCACGCGCAGAGCGACACGCTCCAACACGTTGACCAGGTTTTCAGAGTGGCGGTGTAGCGAGTGAGCCACCAAGTAGTTGATCTCTGCCGCAGCCCTGGTGCGTTCCTCCGACGGGGCAGAGAGTCTATCCCATCGAGTGCACCTTGCGGTGAGAATCCCTTCCATCTGATGCCATGGGAACGGGTTCTCTGAAAAGAGCCGATGAGGTCGGCTTCGAGGGTGGCCTTGATCTCGTCATATCTCTTCTTGAGCTCGTCAGGCAGCTCCTCGTAGGTGACTGGCGTGCCGTCCGCCATCTCAGATGTAGATGGCGATGTGGTTGATGTAGACGATTGTCCCACCGGCGTGCTGTAATGTGTTGACTGCCAAAACCCACCGGCGGGCAGCGACGGTCAACACAGGTAGAGCCGGGAAGAGCCTAGAGCTGCGGCTGGCTGAGACCCCTCCGAGCAACGGCCCGCAATGCTCTTCTGGTCACACGTCCGATGCGAAGTGCAAGGGCGTGCCACCTGACCTATACCTGGTCAGGAAGGTGATGGAGATGCCTCGCTTAGTTTCCTGCATGGCATACACGTAAACATTAAATACGAGCCTCGATCGGCTCTCAGGTTATCCTGTGAATCGGCTCAAAGAGCCGATCCACCCATGATTCGTACGGGGTGCACGAATATATGGTGGTCCTGCTTGATCAAGATAAAGCTAATGAGATCTACGACGATTTAGGGTTTTCACCGCATAATCGGATCATCCTACTCCAGGTTGGGCCTCGCGGCCACGCACGGTGATCATAAGCCGATCCTAAACAAGGCCTAAAAAACAACATGAAGTTGATCCTCGGAACATCCTGTTTAGGACTTGCGAACGCCACCCTACGTGCCGCTGGATCCTCCCCCCCTTTGTAAGGCCTAACTATTGCAGATATTAAACTAATCCTTGTAGAACAAGGAGCAATCGTAACGGATCAGATCTACTAAATAATGATCAAGCGGGGTGCCGCCCCCACACCTGAGATAGGTGTGAGGGCGGCTAGACATGCAAGGGTTGCACTACGTAAGCATGCTATACGAAGAACAATGCTAACCCTAACACATCTATGATAACTACGTTGCTCGCCATCAAAAGCGCTTCAGTACGAGCAACGCATGAACAACGTGGAGCTTGTGCTGCCTAGATCGCAAGATGCGATCTAGGCAGCATGTCGCTTACCTGATAGAAACCCTCGAGACGAAGGAGTTGGCGATGCGCCGAGATTGGTTTGTTTTGGGTTGAACGTGAGTTGTTGTTTATTCCATAAACCCTAGATACATATTTATAGTCCAGTGGACTTTCTAATTTAGGTGTGCACCTAACCGTGCACGGGTAAAACTCTAACTAACCGACACGTATCCTAATATGTTACAGATACACGGGCAATTCGCCCAACTTGGTACATAAGGCCGATTCACGTATTTCTTCCATGTATAAATCCTTCAACTTCATCTTGATCGCGGCCCACCTCTGACTCGGTCAAATTCTGGTGATAACAAATACCACCTGTTAATGAAGCTAAAATTGAAATCTCTCTTGAGGATGTCATGAAAAAATTGGAAGCCATAGAGAAAAATCTTCCAAGTGTTGAGACTAAATTGGGAATATTACTTGATAATACTGATAAACTTGATAAATCCTTAGGAGGAATTAATGAAAGAATTGGTATTTTAGAAACTTGTGCTATCCATGATAATCAAACTCATAGGATTGGTGAACTTGAAGAAGCTATGGAAACCTTGGGTTCAACTTTTTCTTCTCTTAAGTTTAAGGAGAAAGCTATGTGGGTAAGAAGCAAAAATTCATGTATGTCTCTAAGGTGCCTAAACCGAAGAATTATTATAGGCCTAAAATTGATAAAACCCTTAGTACCACTATGGGAAATTTAGATAATGGAGCATCTAAGGTACCCTCTGCGACAAGTTGTGTTTGTAAGAAAAATTATGATGTTGATGCTTTTTCTCTCGATAATACTTGATTCACACTTTCTGCGCCTAGCTGAAAGGCGTTAAAGAAAAGCGCTTATGGGAGACAACCCATTATTTTACTTCTGCACTTTTGTTTTATATTTGAGTCTTGGAAGTTGTTACTACTGTAGCAACCTCTCTTTATCATGTTATTGTGCCAAGTAAAGTCTCTAATAGTAAAGTTGATACTAGATTTGGATTGCTGCGCAGAAACAGATTTCTACCTGTCATGAATTTGCGTAGATCTCTCTGTAGAAGAATCAAATTTTTTTGCCAATTTACATGCGTGATCCTCAGATATGTACGCAACTTTCATTAGTTTTTAGCTTTTTCATCTGAGCCTGTTAAGTGCCACTAAAAAATTCGTCTTTACGGACTGTTCTGTTTTGACAGATTCTGCCTTCTATTTCGCATTGCCTCTTTTGCTATGTTGAATGGATTTCTTTGTTCCATTAACTTTCAGTAGCTTTGGGCAATGTCCAGAAGTGTTAAGAATGATTATGTCACCTCTGAATATGAGAATTTTTGATTATGCACTAACCCTCTAATGAGTTTGTTTTGAGTTTGGTATGGAGGAAGTTTTCAAGGATCAAGAGAGGAAGATGATACAATATGATCAAGAAGAGTAAAAAGTCTAAGCTTGGGGATGCCCCTGTGGTTCATCCCTGCATATTTCAAGAAGACTCAAGCATCTAAGCTTGGGGATGCCCAAGGCATCCCCTTCTTCATCGACAACTTATCAGGTCACCTCTAGTGAAACTATATTTTTATTCTGTCACATCTTATGTGCTTTACTTGGAGCATCTGTTTGCTTTTATTTTTGTTTTTGTTTGAATAAACTCGGATCCTAGCATTCTTTGTGTGGGAGAAAGACACGCTCCGCTCGTTCATATGAACACTGGTGTTCTTAGCTTTACTTTTAATGTTCATGGCGAAGGTTGAAACTGCTTCGTTCATTGTTATTTGGTTGGAAACAGAAAATGTTTCATGTGGTAATTGGTATATTGTCTTGAATAACTTGATACTTGGAAATTGTTGTGCTCAAATAGATCATGTTTTAAGCCCTTGCATCATGTACTTTGCACCTATTAATGAAGAACTACCATAGAGCTTGTTGAAATTTGGTTTGCATGATTGGTCTCTCTAAAGTCTAGATATTTTCTGGTGAAGTGTTTGAACAACAAGGAAGACAGTGTAGAGTCTTATAATGCTTGCAATATGTTCTTATGTAAGTTTTACTGTACCGGTTCATACTTGTGTTTGCTTCAAACAACCTTCCAAAGCCTTGTACTGAGAGGGATTACTTCTCGTGCATCCAAATCCTTGAGCCAAAACCTATGCCATTTGTGTCCACCATACCTACCTACTATGTGGTATTTCTCTGCCATTCCAAAGTAAATTACTTGAGTGCTACCTTTAAAATTTCATTCCTTGTCTTTGCAATATATAGCTCATGGGAAAATAGCCTTAAAAACTATTATGGTATTGAATATGTAGCTTATGTATCTTATTTCTTATAAGTTGCTTGTTGAGTGGTAACCATGTTTCTGGGGACGCCATCAACTATTACAGCTTTGTTGAATATCATGTGAGTTGCTATGCATGTTCGTCTTGTCTGAAGTAAGGGCGATTTATCATGATCAAATGGTTTGAGTATGCATATTGTTAGAGAAGAACATTGGGCCGCTAACTAAAGCCATGAATCATGGTGGAAGTTTCAGTTTGGACACTAATCCTCAATCTCTTATGAGAATATAATCTATCGTTGAATGCTTATGCAATAAAGAGGAGTCCATTATCTGTTTTCTATGTTGTCCCGGTATGGATGTCCTAAGTTGAGATCTATCAAAAACAAGAAATCAAATGCGATTTATCTCCTTGGACCTTTGTACAGGCGGTATAGAGGTACCCCGTTGTGACACTTGGTTGAAACATATGTTATGCAATGATAATCCATGTAAATCCAAGCTAATTAGGACAAGGTGCGGGCACTATTGGTAATCTATGCATGAGGCTTGCAACTTATAGGATGTCTTATGCATAACACATATGAATTATTACTACCGTTGACAAAATTGTTTCTATGATTTCAAAATAAAAGCTCCAGCACAAAAATAGTAATCCATGCTTCCCTCTGCGAAGGGCCATTCTTTTACTTTATGTTGAGTCAGTTTACCTACTTCTTTCTATCTAGAAGCAAACACTTGTGTCAACTATGTGCATTGATTCTTACATACTTACTTATTTGCTTCGAATCACTTCATTCATTTCATATGCTTTACAATAGTATTGATCAAGATTAGGATAGCAGCATGTCACTTCAGAAATTATCCTTGTTATCGTTTACCTACTCGAGGGCGAGTAGGAACTAAGCTTGGGGATGCTTGATACGTCTCAAACGTATCCATAATTTCTTATGTTCCATGCTAGTTTTATGACAATACTCACATGTTTTATATACACTTTACATCATTTATATGCATTTTCCGGCACTAACCTATTAACGAGATGCCGAAGCGCCAGTTCCTGTTTTGTGTTGTTTTTGGTTTCAGAAATCCTACAAAGGAAATATTCTCGGAATTGGACGAAACGAACGCCCAGGGTCTTATTTTTCCACGGAGCTTCCAGAAGACCGAAGGGGATACGAAGTGGGGCCACGAGGTGGCGACACCACAAGGCGGCGTGGCCAAGGATGGGCCCGCGCCGCCCTATGGTGTGGGCCCCTCGGGCACCCCCCTGCGCTGCCCCTTCGCCTATAAAATCCCTCCGTCGCGAAAACCCTATTACCGAGAGCCACGATATGGAAAAGGTTACTGTGACGCCGCCGCCGCCCATCCCATCTCGGGGGATTCAGGAGATCACCTCCGGCACCCTGCCAGAGAGGGGAATCATCACCGGAGGGCTCTACATCACCATGCCCGCCTCCGGACTGATGCGTGAGTAGTTCATCCTTGGACTATGGGTCCATAGCAGTAGCTAGATGGTTGTCTTCTCCTCTTGTGCTATCATGTTTAGATCTTGTGAGCTGCCTATCATGATCAAGATCGTCTATTTGTAATGCTACATGTTGCGTTTGTTGGGATCCGATGAATATTGAATACTATGTCAAGTTGATTATCAATCTATCATATATGTGTTGTTTATGTTCTTGCATGCTCTCCGTTGCTAGTAGAGGCTCTGGCCAAGTTGATACTTGTGACTCCAAGAGGGAGTATTTATGCTCGATTGTGGGTTCATGCCTCCATTGAATCTGGGACAGTGACAGAAAGTTCTAAGATTGTGGATGTGCTGTTGCCACTAGGGATAAAACATCAATGCTTTGTCTAAGGATATTTGTGTTAATTACATTACGCACCATACTTAATGCAATTGTCTGTTTTTTGCAACTTAATACTGGAAGGGGTGCGGATGGTAACCTGAAGGTGGACTTTTTAGGCATAGATGCATGCTGGATGGCGGTCTATGTTCTTTGTCGTAATGCCCTCATTAAATCTTATAATAGTCATCATGATATGTATGTGCATCTCTATTTGTCAATTGCCCAACTGTAATTTGTTCACCCAACATGCTATTTATCTTATTGGAGAGACACCACTAGTGAACTGTGGACCCCGGTCCATTTTTTTACATCTGAAATACAATCTACTGCAATATCTGTTCTCTGTTGTTTTCTACAAGCAAACATCATTCTCCACACCATACGTTTAATCCTTTGTTTTCAGTAAGCCGGTGAGATTGACAACCTCACTGTTAAGTTGGGCCAAAGTACTGTGATTGTGTTGTGCAGGTTCCACGTTGGCGCCGGAATCCCTGGTGTTGCGCCGCACTACACTCCTTCACCAACAACCTTCATGTGGCCTTCATCTCCTACTGGTTCGATAACCTTGGTTTCTTACCGAGGGAAAACTTGCTGCTGTACGCATCACATCTTCCTCTTGGGGTTCCCAACGGACGTGTGCTTCACGCGTTATCACCGCCGCCATCGCGAAGCCAAGTTCGGGGGACAGAAGTCTCTGTTCCGGCACGCCGCCGGGACGGGGAAGTGCCCCTGGAATCCATCTCCATTGACACCACCGCCATCTTCATCGCCGTTGCTGTCTCCCATGATGAGGAGGGAGTAGTTCTCCCCCGAGGCTGAGGGATCTACCGGTAGCTATGTGGTTCATCTCTCTCTCCCATGGTGTGATCTTTATGTGATCATGAGCTTTGTGATCTAGTTGAATATGTAGATGTTACTCTTGTCTATTATGCACTCTAGAGGTTACTTTAATATGAACTCCGGAGTTACTCTCCACGGTGTGATGGTGACAGTGTGCGCATCGTGTGTGATTCCTTTATGAAGTTGTGGAGCTTGTTTACTCCAGCTTGAGGTGTGCTTTTGCAGCCCTACACAATGAATGGTGTTTGTTATCCAACAAGAGAGTGTTTGAGAGTAGCATTTATTTATTCAATTATGTGATCATTGTTGAGAGTGTCCACTAGTGAAGGTATGATCCCTAGGCCTTGTTTCTAAGCATTGAAACACCGTTTCCAACAAGTTCTGCTACATGTTCGCTTGCTGCCATTTTTATTTCAGATTGCAATTACTACTTATAATCATCCATATTACTTGTATTTCACTATCTCTTCGCCGAACTAGTGCACCTATACATCTGACAAGTGTATTAGGTGTGTTGGGGACACAAGAGACTTCTTGTATCTTAATTGCAGGGTTGCTTGAGTGGGATATCTTTGACCTCTACCTCCCTGAGTTCGATAAACCTTGGGTGATTCACTTAAGGGAAACTTACTGCTGTTCTACAAACCTCTGCTCTTGGAGGCCCAACACTGTCTACAAGAATAGAAGCACACGTAGACATCAAGCTATTTTCTGGCGCTGTTGCCGGGGAGGTAAGGTAAAAGGTATTCACATCCTCCGACTACTAAGCTATTTCCTAGCACTGTTGCCGGTGTGTGAGTGCTCGAAGCTATTTCCTTTAGATTCTGCAATTATATCTTTTTGTTTCTTGTTTTTATTTCACTAGTTAGGCTTAATGGAAAACAACAAAAATATTAGAGATCTTTATAGTATTTATCTTGAGTTAGGACATGAGGTGTTTGAAGAGAAAATTAAAAAACCTATGGAACTTTATATGCATGCTAATGGCAATGTTATTAGTATGAATGCTTTGAACACCATTGTTGCTAATGCTATGGAAAATTCTAAGCTTGGGGAAGCTGGTTTTGAGGAGCATGATATTTTTAGTCCCCCAAGCATGGAGGAGAAAATTTACTTTGATGATACTTTACCTCCTATATATGATGATTACAATGATGACTAACATATTTTCAGTCCACCTACTATTGAGGAGAAAATTAATTATGATTACAATATGCCTCCTATATATGATGATTATGGTGATGAGAATAATAATGATATCTATCTTATTGAATTTGCTCCCACTAACAATTAATAGTAATGACTATGCTTATGTGGAGAGTAACAATTTTATGCATGTAGCTCATGATAAGAATGTTTCATGTGATAGTTATATTGTTCAGTTTGTTCATGATGCTACTGAAAATATTTATGAGAGAGGACAATATGGTTGTAGGGATTTTCATGTTACTAAAACACCTCTCTTTTTGCTTAAAATTTTGAAGTTGCGCTTGTCTTGTTTTCCTATGCTTATTGCATTATGCTTACATGACTTGTTTATTTACAAGATTCCTTTTCATAGAAGTGGGTTAGACTTAAAAGTGTTTCTTATTTTCTTTTGATGCTCTCTTTTGCTTCAACTCTTATTTCTTGCGAGAGCAATATTAAAATTACTGAGCCCATCTTAATGGCTATAAAGAAAGCACTTCTTGGGAGATAACCCATGTTTTTATTTTTCTACTGTTTTGTTGTGTCTTGGAAGTTGTTACTACTGTAGCAACCTCTCCTTATCATGTTTATTTCGTTTTTGTGCCAAGTAAAGTCTTTGATAGAAAGTTGATACTAGATTTGGATTTCTGCGCAGGAACAGATTTTTAGCTGTCACGAATTTGCGTTTTTCTCTCTGTAGAAAACTCGTAAAATGCTGAACAAATTCATGAGTAATCCTCAGATATATACCCAACTTTCATTCAACTAGAGCTTTTCCATCTGAGCATGTTAAGTGCCTCGAAAAAATTCGTCTTTACGGACTGTTCTGTTTTGACAGATTCTGCCTTTTATTTCGTATTGCCTCTTTTGCTGTGTTTGAGTGAATTTCTTTGCTCCATTAAATTTCATTAGCCTTGGGTAATGTCCAGAAGTATTGGGAATGATTGTGTCCTTCCTGAACATGTGAATTTTTGATTATGCACTAACCCGCTAATGAGATCGCTTTGAGTTTGGTGTGAAGGAAGTTTTCAAGGATCAAGAGAAGAGGATGATATAATATGATCAAGAAGAGTGAAAAGTCTAAGCTTGGAGATGCCCCCCTGGTTCATCCCTGCATATTTCAAGAAGACTCAAGCGTCTAAGCTTGGGGATGCCCAAGGCATCCCCTTCTTCATCAACAACTTATCAGGTCACCTCTAGTGAAACTATATTTTAATTCCGTCACATCCTATGTGCTTTACTTGGAGCGTCTGTGTGCTTTTATTTTCGTTTTGTTATTTTCATTCTATGAATAAATCGGATCCAAACATCCTTGTGTGGGAGAGGGACACGCTCCGCTTTTTCATTTGAACACTTGTGTTCTTAATTCATGTTCATGGTGAAAACTGAAAGCCGCAGCACTTATTGTTATTTTGTTGGAAACAGAAAATGCTTCATGTGGTAATTGGTATATTGTCTTCAATAATTTGATACTTGGCAATTGTTTTGAGCTCTCAAGTAGATCATGTTTAAGCTCTTGCATCATGTAGTTTAAATCTATTAGTGGAGAACTACCGTAGAGCTTGTTGAAATTTGGTTTGCATGATTGATCTCTCTAAGGTCTAGATATTTTCTGGTAAAAGTGTTTGAACAACAAGGAAGACAATGTAGAGTCTTATAATGCTTGCAATATGTTCTTATGTAAGTTTTGTTGTACCGGTTTATACTTGTGTTTTCTTCAAACAACCTTGCTAGCCAAAGCCTTGTACTGAGAGGGAATGCTTCTCGTGCATCCAAAACCTTGACCCAAAACCTATGCCATTTGTGTCCACCATAACTACCTACTATGTAGTATTTTTCTGCCATTCTAAGTAAATTGCTTGTGTGCTACCTTTAAAACTTTCAAAAATTCATTCCTTGTTTTTGCAATACATAGCTCATGGGAAAGTAGCCTAAAAAACTAGTGTGGTAAAGAATATGTCGCTTATGTATCTTAGTTCTTATAAGTTGCTTGTTGAGCGGTAACCATGTTATCTGGGGACGCCATCAACCTGTTACACCTTTGTTGAATATTATGTGAGTTGCTATGCATGTTCGTATTGTCTGAAGTAAGGGAGATTTTCCATGATTTGAAATGGTTTGAGTATGCATATTGTTAGAGAAGAACATTGGGCCGCCAACTGATACGTCTCCAACGTATCTATAATTTCTGATGTTCCATGCTAGTTTTATGACAATACCTACATGTTTTGCTCACACTGTATAATGATTTTATGCATTTTCCCGGACTAACCTATTAACAAGATGCCGAAGTGCCAGTTCCTGTTTTCTCCTGTTTTTGGTTCCAGAAAGGCTGTTCGGGCAATATTCTCGGAATTCGACGAAACAAAAGCCAAACATCTTATTTCACCGAGACGGACCAGAACACCGAAGGGGAGCCGGAGAGGAGGCCCAGGGCCCCCACACCACACAGGGGCGCGGCCTAGGAGGGGGGCGCACCACCCTATGGGGTGGGCCCCCCAGGCACCCCCTTGCGCCGCCTCTTCGCCTATAAAATCCCTCGCGACCTAAAAACCCGATACCAATTGACAAAACTCCAGAAAGACTCCAGGGGCGCCGCCGCCATCGCGAAACTCCATTTCGGGGGACAGAATCTCTGTTCCGGCACGCCGCCGGGACGGGGAAGTGCCCCCGGAAGCCATCTCCATCGACGCCACCGCCTCCATCATGCTCCGTGAGTAGTTCCCCCATGGACTACGGGTTCTAGCTGTAGCTAGTTGGTACTCTCTCTCCCATGTACTTCAATACAATGATCTCATGAGCTGCCTTACATGATTGAGATCCATCTGATGTAATCGGTGTTGTGTTTGTTGGGATCCGATGAATTGTTACATTATGATCAGTCTATCTATATAAGTTTCTGAAGTTATTGTTGCTGCAATCTTGTTGTGTTTAATGCTTGTCACTAGTGCACGAGTGGCATGATCTTAGATTTGAGCTCTATAATTATTGCTTAGATTGTATCTACAAGTTGTTTGCACGTGTTTATGTCCGGAACCCGAGGCCCCAGAGTGACAGCAACTGGGATAACTGGAGGGGAAGGCTTAGATATGAGGATCACACGTTTTCACCGAGTGTTAATGCTTTGCTCCGGTGCTCTATTAAAAGGAGTACCTTAATTACCAGTAGATTTCCTTGAGGCCCGGCTGCCACCGGCTGGTAGGACAAAAGATGTTATGCAAGTTTCTCATTGCGAGCACATATGACTATATATGGAAAACATGCCTGCATGATTAATAGACTTGATGTTCTGTCTTAATGCTATTTCAATCCTATCAATTGCCCAACTGTAATTTGTTCACCCAACACTTATTACTTGTTATTTGAGAGTTACCACTAGTGTAGATAGCTGGGAACCCCGGTCCATCTCTTATCATCATAAACTCGTTCTATATGTCATTGGAAGTAGTATCAACTATTTTCTGGTGCCATTGCCTCTGTGTTACTGTTACTGCTACTGTGTTACTGTTACTATTGCTCTCATATTACTGCTGCTTTCACATCACCCTTGTTACTAGTGCTTTTCCAGGTGCAATTGAATTGACAACTCAGTTGTTAAGGCTTATAAGTATTCTTTACCTCCCCTTGTGTCGAATCAATAAATTTGGGTTTTACTTCCCTCGAAGACTGTTGCGATCCCCTATACTTGTGGGTCATCAAGACTATTTTCTGGCGCCATTGCCGGGGAGGCATAGCTCTACTCATAAGTTCACCTGAGGAGTACACTCTACCTCTCTCTCTCTGTTTTTATTTTATTTGGTTTTGCTTAGTTTACTTTTGTCTAGTTTATTTGTGCTTAGTTTATTTCTGTCTAGTATTATTTTGCTTAGTTTACTTTTGTCTAGTTTGTTTTTGTCTTGTTTTATTTTTCTTATATACCCGAAAATCCATAAAAATTTGAAAAACCGAAAAATTAAAAACTGTTGTTATGGAAGAACCCACAACCTATATGGAGCTTATAGAATTATATAACAATTATAAAGAATCAAGAAAGGGTAAAGTCATGAGTGATGTGATAGAAAAATTGAATACAATTGCTAAAATCTTGCTTAAACGCCATGATATAAATTGTTGCTCTAAACAGGATACTAAACATCTTAAATTCTAATGTGGCTTTAGTGAAGAAGTTTTAATTGTGAACTATCATTGGAATAACTATATTCATCTTGGGTTCGAAGAAGTAGAACAATTTGTTTTATTTATGGGAGCTTCTGAAATAGAATCCTTCATGTCTAAAAATTATGAAACCTGTGTTGCTTGTAAGGACCTTAAAGATTATGTCTCTTCTATCCTTGATTATTGCATAGAACATTACAGCGATAATCCTTATATCATTGATTATAAAGGGAGACTCATTCATGCACAAGAATGCACTCACAATTTGCAGGAACCTGTGGAAGAAGAAATTGCTGAACTTGAAAGCTCATTGGATGAAAAGAGGAGGAGAGTGATGAACAAAAGGAGGAAGAATGGATTAGCTACCCATGCCAACCTTCTAATGAGAGTAACTCTTTATGTCTTACACTATTTGATTGTCCTCCATGCTTACCAAAGGTGGATGAATGTTATGTTCCTGTGGATTCTCTTGAAATATTCCCTATGAGTAAAACTTGTGAGAATAATTATGCTACTGTTATCTATGATAATCCATGCTATTTCGAAAAATGTTATGATAATGCTTTGTTTGTGCCTGATACCGAAATGCATGGTACTAAAGAGTTTTGCTTAGCAAATGTTTACGATAAATCTCTAGATGATGGTCTGATGTTACTTGATAATATTAATTGTACTATTAATGAAAATGGGATTGGATAGGTCTTGACTTTATCTAGGAGTCCCATATCTTTTGAGATTGATCAATCATCTTGTTATATTATTGATAAAAGTGGGTTTGGAAGTTTTGATCACACTATTTTTGAGCTTGATAAAAATTATGTGTTTGTAGATCATGAAAAGCATGCTGTATGTGATAGTTATATTGTTGAGTTTGTTCATGATGCTACTGAAAATTATTATGAGAGAGGAAAATATGGTTATAGAAATTTTCATGGTACTAAAGCACCTCTCTACATGATGAAAATTTTGAAGTTACTCTTGTTTTATCTTCCTATGCTTGTCACTTTGTTCTTCATGAATTTATTTGTGTACAAGATTCCTATGCATAGGAAGCGGCTTAGACTTAAATTTGTTTCATACTTGTTTTTTGATGCTCTCTTTGCTTCAACTCTCATCCTTATGTGAGCATCATTAAAATCACTGAGCCCATCTTAATGGCTATAAAGAAAGCACTTCTTGCGAGATAACCCATGTTTTTATTTTGCTACTGTTTTGTTGTGTCTTGGAAGTTGTTACTACTGTAGCAACCTCTCCTTATCTTTATTTTATTGTATTGTTGTGCCAAGTAAAGTCTCTAATAGAAGGTTGATGCTAGATTTGTATTTCTGCGCAGAAACAAATTTCTATCTGTCACGAATTTGAGTAGGTCTCTCAGTAGGAAACTCAGAAAAATCTGCCAATTTTCATGTGTGTTCCCCAGATATGTACGCAACTTTCATTAGTTTTGAGTTGTCTGATTTGAGCAACGGAAGTACCTCTTAAAAATTCGTCTTTACTAGCTGTTCTGTTTAGATAGATTCTGTCTCTGTTTTTTGCATTGTCTCTTGTGGACTTTAAGTAAGGCTTTCTAGACGTGGAGAGCTGTAGCTAATGTTTTATTGAGTTCTTGAAATGTGTCACTACAGGACCAAAGTGGATTAAAGTTTTTTGAGTACTAACCCCTCTAATGAAGTTTATGAGAAGTTTGGTGTGGCAGAAGTTTTCAAGGGTCAAGAGAGGAGGATGATATATGATCAAGAAGAGTGAAAAGTCTAAGCTTGGGGATGCCCCCGTGGTTCATCCCTGCATATTTCAAGAAGACTCAAGCGTCTAAGCTTGGGGATGCCCAAGGCATCCCCTTCTTCATCAACAACTTATCAGGTCACTTCTAGTGAAACTATATTTTTATTCTTCCACATTATATGTGCTTTACTTGGAGCGTTTGTGTTCTTTTATTTTTGTTTGTGTTTGAATAAATTTGGATCCTAGCAATCCTTGTGTGGGAGAGATACACGCTCCGCTTTTTCATATGAACACTTGTGTTCTTCATTTTACTTTCATGTTCATAGCGGAAGCTGAAAGCCGCATCACTTATTGATATTTGGTTGGAAACAGAAAATGCTTCATATTGTCTTGCATAATTTGATAATTGGCAATTGTTTTGAGCTCTCAAGTAGATCATGTTTAAGCTCTCACATCATGTAGTTTAAACCTATTAGTGGAGAACTACCGTAGAGCTTGTTGAAATTTGGTTTGCGTGATTGGTCTCTCTAAGGTCTAGATATTTTCTGGTAAAGTGTTTGAGCAACAAGGAAGACAGTGTAGAGTCTTATAATGCTTGCAATATGTTCTTATGTAAGTTTTGCTGTACCGGTTCATACTTGTGTTTGCTTCAAACAACCTTGCTAGCCAAAGCCTTGTACTGAGAGGGAATGCTTCTCGTGCATCCAAAACCTTGAGCCAAAACCTATGCCTTTGTGTCCACCATATCTACCTACTATGTGGTATTTCCTGCCATTCCAAGTAAATACTTCATGTGCTACCTTTAAACAATTCAAAAGCTATTATCTCTTATTTGTGTCAATGTTTTATAGCTCATGAGGAAGTATGTGGTGTTTTATCTTTCGATCTTGTCATTTACTTCTGACAGACTTTCACAATGGACTAGTGGCTCATCCGCTTATCCAATAATTTTGCAAAAAGAGCTGGCAATGGGGTTCCCAGCCCCAATTAATTAACTTGCACTAATAATTCTCTTCACATGATTTGCCCTGATCTATCAGTAAGCAACTTAATTTTGCAAATAGACACTCCTTCATGGTATGAGAATGTTGGAAGGCACCCGAGGATTCGGTTAGCCATGGCTTGTGTAAGCAAAAGGTTGGGAGGAGTGTCATCTAATAAATAAAACTAAAGTACATGTGTAAACAAAAGAGAAGAGGGATGATCTACCTTGCTGGTAGAGATAACGTCCTTCATGGGAGCCGCTCTTGAAAGTCTGGTTGATAAGGTAGTTAGAGTACCCGCTACCATTCGTTGACAACAACAAACACCTCTCAAAACTTTACTTTTATGCTCTCTATATGATTTCAAAACTTGAAAAGCTCTAGCACATGATTTAATCCCTGCTTCCCTCTGCGAAGGGCCTTTCTTTTACTTTATGTTGAGTCAGTTTACCTACTTCCTTCTATCTTAGAAGCAAACACTTGTGTCAACTGTGCATTGATTCTTACATGCTTGCTTATTACACTCATCATATTACTTTGTGTTGACAAATATCCATGAGATATGCATGTTGAAAGTTGAAAGCAATTGTTGAAACTTAAATCTTCCTTTGTGTTGCTTCAAACCTCTTATTAAGAATTTATTGCTTTATGAGTTAACTCTTATGCAAGACTTTTTGATGCTTGTCTTGAAAGTACTATTCATGAAAAGTTTTTGCTATATGTTATCTATTTGTTAGCAAACTATAGATCATTGCCTTGAGTCACTTCATTCATATCATATGCTTTACAATAGTATGATCAAGATTATGTTAGTAGCATGTCACTAAAGAAATTATTCTTTTTATCGTTTACCTACTCGAGGGCGAGTAGGAACTAAGCTTGGGGATGCTTGATACGTCTCCAACGTATCTATAATTTCTGATGTTCCATGCTTTTTTTTATGACAATACCTACATGTTTTGATCACACTTTATAATGATTTTATGCATTTTCCCGGACTAAACTATTAACAAGATGCCGAAGTGCCAGTTCCTGTTTTCTCCTGTTTTTGGTTCCAGAAAGGATGTTCGGGCAATATTCTCGGAATTCGACGAAACAAAAGCCAAACATCTTATTTCACCGAGACGGACCAGAACACCGAAGGGGAGTCGAAGAGGAGGCCCAGGGCCCCCACACCACACAGGGGCGCGGCCTAGGAGGGGGGCGCGCCGCCCTATGGGGTGGGCCCCCCAGGCACCCCCTTGCGCCGCCTCTTCGCCTATAAAATCCCTCGCGACCTAAAAACCCGATACCAATTGACAAAACTCCAGAAAGAATCCAGGGGCGCCGCCGCCATCGCGAAACTCTGTTTCGGGGGACAGAATCTCTGTTTCGGCACGCCGCCGAGACGGGGAAGTGCCCCCGGAAGCCATCTCCATCGACGCCACCGCCTCCATCATGCTCCGTGAGTAGTTCCCCCATGGACTACGGGTTCTAGCTGTAGCTAGTTGGTACTCTCTCTCCCATGTACTTCAATACAATGATCTCATGAGCTGCCTTACATGATTGAGATCCATCTGATGTAATCGGTGTTGTGTTTGTTGGGATCCAATGAATTGTTACATTATGATCAGTCTATCTATATAAGTTTGTGAAGTTATTGTTGCTGCAATCTTGTTATGTTTAATGCTTGTCACTAGTGCACGAGTGGCATGATCTTAGATTTGAGCTCTATAATTATTGCTTAGATTGTATCTACAAGTTGTTTGCACGTGTCTATGTCCGGAACCCGAGGCCCCAGAGTGACAGCAACTGGGATAACTGGAGGGGAAGGCTTAGATATGAGGATCACATGTTTTCACCGAGTGTTAATGCTTTGCTCCGGTGCTCTATTAAAAGGAGTACCTTAATTACCAGTAGATTCCCTTGAGGCCCGGCTGCCACCGGCTGGTAGGACAAAAGATGTTATGCAAGTTTCTCATTGCGAGCACGTATGACTATATATGAAAAACATGCCTACATGATTAATAGACTTGATGTTCTGTCTTAATGCTATTTCAATCCTATCAATTGCCCAACTATAATTTGTTCACCCAACACTTGTTACTTGTTATTTGAGAGTTACCACTAGTGTAGATAGCTGGGAACCCCGGTCCATCTCTTATCATCATAAACTCGTTCTATATGTCATTGGAAGTAGTATCAACTATTTTCTGGTGCCATTGCATCCGTGTTATCAAGTATCGCCATCGTGTTATCACATTATTGCTCTCATATTACTGCTGCTTTCACATCACCCCTGTTACTAGTGCTTTTCCAGGTGCAGCTGAATTGATAACTCAGTTGTTAAGGCTTATAAGTATTCTTTACCTCCCCTTGTGTTGAATCAATAAATTTGGGTTTTACTTCCCTCGAAGACTGTTGCGATCCCCTATACTTGTGGGTCGTCACCAACCAAAGCCATGTATCATGGTGGAAGTTTCAGCTTGGACATTAATCCTCGAATCTCTTATGAGAATATTATCTGTTGTTGAATGCTTAAAGCATAAAAGAGGAGTCCATTATCTGTTTTCTATGTTGTCCCGGTATGGATGTCCTCAAGTTGAGATCTATCAAAATCGAGAAATCAAATGCGATTTATCTCCTTGGACCTTTGTACAGGTGGCATAGAGGTACCCCTTTGTGACACTTGGTTGAAACATATGCAATGCAATGATAATCCATGGAAGTCCGAGCTAATTAGGACAAGGTGCAGGCACTATTAGTATTCGATGCATGAGGTTTGCATCTTATAGGAAGTTTTATACATAACACATATGAATTATTACTACCGTTGACACAATTGTTTCCATGTTTTCAAAATAAAAAGCTCTAGCACATGAGTAATCCCTGCTTCCCTCTGCGAAGGGCCTTTCTTTTACTTTATGTTGAGTCAGTTTACCTACTTCTTTCTATCTTAGAAGCAAACACTTGTGTCAACTGTGTGCACTGATTCTTACATGCTTACTTATTGCACTTATTATATTACTTTGTGTTGACAATTATCCATGAGATATGCATGTTGAAAGTTGAAAGCAATTGCTGAAACTTAAATCTTCCTTTGTGTTGCTTCAAAACCTCTTATTAAGAATCTATTGCTTTATGAGTTAACTCCTATGCAAGACTTTTTGATGCTTGTCTTGAAAGTACTATTCATGAAAAGTTTTTGCTATATGATTTAGTTGTTTAGTCATTATCTTTTTGTTAGCAAACTATAGACCATTGCTTTGAGTCACTTCATTCATCTCATATGCTTTACAATAGTGTTGATCAAGATTATGTTGGTAGCATGTCACTTCAGAAATTATTCTTTTTATCGTTTACCTACTCGAGGGCGAGTAGGAACTAAGCTTGGGGATGCTTGATACGTCTCCAACATATCTATAATTTCTTATGTTCCATGCTAGTTTTATGACAATACCTACATGTTTTGCTCACACTTTATATCATTTTTATGCATTTTCCGGGACTAACCTATTAACAAGATGCCGAAGCGCGAGTTCCTGTTTTCTGCTGTTTTTGGTTTCAGAAATTTTACACAGGAAATATTCTCGGAATTGGACCCCACGAAGACAGAAGTCAATATTTTGCCGAGGCGGACCCAGAGAGCCAGAGAAGGGCCAGAGGGGGGCCAAGGGGCCTCCACACCATAGGGGGGCGTGGCCCACCCCTCTGCCGCGCCACCAGGTGGGGAGGGCACCCTGGGGCCCCTCCGAGGCCGCCCTTCCGCCTATATATTCTCCCAGAAGTAAAAACCCTAGGGGCATCGGTCTCCCTCCACGAAAAGTTACGTATCCACCGCCATCGCGAAGCCAAGTTCGGGGGACAGAAGTCTCTGTTCCAGCACGCCGCCGGGACGGGGAAGTGCCCCCGGAATCCATCTCCATCGACACCACTTCCATCTTCATCACCGTTGCTGTCTCCCATGATGAGGAGGGAGTAATTCTCCCCCGAGGCTGAGGGCTCTACCGGTAGCTATGTGGTTCATCTCTCTCTCCCATGGTGTGATCTTTATGTGATCATGAGCTTTGTGATCTAGTTGAATATGTAGATGTTACTCTTGTCTATTATGCACTCTAGAGGTTACTTTAATATGAACTCCGGAGTTACTCTCCACGGTGTGATGGTGATAGTGTGCGCATCGTGTGTGATTCCTTTATGAAGTTGTGGAGCTTGTTTACTCCAGCTTGAGGTGTGCTTTTGCAGCCCTACACAATGAATGGTGTTTGTTATCCAACAAGAGAGTGTTTGAGAGTAGCATTTATTTATTCAATTATGTGATCATTGTTGAGAGTGTCCACTAGTGAAGGTATGATCCCTAGGCCTTGTTTCTTAGCATTGAAACATCGTTTCCAACAAGTTCTGCTACATGTGCGCTTGCTGCCATTTTTATTTTAGATTGCAATTACTACTTATAATCATCCATATTACTTGTATTTCACTATCTCTTCGCCGAACTAGTGCACCTATACATCTGACAAGTGTATTAGGTGTGTTGGGGACACAAGAGACTTCTTGTATCTTAATTGCAGGTTTGCTTGAGAGGGATATCTTTGACCTCTACCTCCCTGAATTCGATAAACCTTGGGTGATTCACTTAAGGGAAACTTACTGTTGTTCTACAAACCTCTGCTCTTGGAGGCCCAACACTGTCTACAAGAATAGAAGCACACGTAGACATCAAGGATCTCATAGTCGAAAGGGGAGGCCGAAACGACGAAGGGCACTACAAGAAAAGTTGCCATGGCCGACAAAGTTGAAGTCGCGCCGTGGTTGCTGGTGACCATGGACGATTTTTGGTCTCTCTGTTGTGCATGTCAAAAACGTTTTTTTTCTCGTTTTTGAGGCCACCTAGCCCAACGAAAACGGCCAAAACGTCGCGTATGGTGGCCCGAGACGTGGTGCATCTCGAAATCTCGGGTTCGCCGGCCGAGTCAACGCAAATCCGCACCGCCGAGGGATGTAGGGCCCAGATGGCAGCCTCTCTGGCATTGTTTTTTTTCTCGATCACGCCATCTCGTTCAACGTTCTCTGATCGAGCCGTTTACGATGCAGGATCATGGGTCCCGCATGTCATCCTCTATGAACCAAAATTCTTTCTATTCTTGGATTTTTTTGACCCCCTGATTTCTGGCTACTTCCTTTTTCTTTTGATCCCTTGCCGCCTTGGAAACGTTGAGACCGCTGCTGCTAAATGGGACCCGCATGTCATCCTCTATGTGCAATCAACTTTCTTTTCTTGGAGTTTTTTTTGGCACCTCAAATTTGGTCACTTGCCTTTTTCTTTCGATCCCCTGCCGCCTCTCAAACGGCGATACCGCTGCTGCTAAATGGGACCCGCATGTCATCCTCTATGTACTATAAAACTTTCTTTTCTTGAATTATTTTTGGATCCTCATATTTGGTCACTTGCCTTTTTCTTTCGATCCCCTGCCGCCTCTCAAACGGTGAGACCGCTGCTGCTAAATGGGACCCACATGTCATCCTCTATGTACTATAAAACTTTCTTTTCTTGAATTATTTTTGGCTCCTCATATTTGGTCACTTGCCTTTTTCTTTCGATTCCGTGCAGCCTCTCAAACGGTGATTCCGCTGCTGCTAAATGGGACCCGCATGTCATCCTCTATGTACAATCAAGTTTCTTTTCTTGAATTATTTTTGGATCCTGATATTTGGTCACTTGCCTTTTTCTTTCGATCTCATGCCACGTTTGAAACGTTGAGGAACCTGCAGGCTCATGGGACCCGCATGTCATCCTCTATGTACTATAAAAGTTCATTTTCTTGGTTTTTTTTCACCCTCTGATTTTTGGCAATTTCCTTTTTCTTTTGATCCCCTGCCGCCTCTCAAACGGTGATACCGCTGCTGCTAAATGGGACCCGCATGTCATCCTCTATGTACTATAAAACTTTCTTTTCTTGAATTATTTTTGGCTCCTCATATTTGGTCACTTGCCTTTTTCTTTCGATCTCATGCCACGTTTGAAACGTTGAGGAACCTGCTGGCTCATGGGACCCGCATGTCATCCTCTATGTGCTATAAAAGTTTATTTTCTTGGATTTTTTTCACCCTCTAATTTTTGGCTATTTCCTTTTTCTTTTGACCCCCTGCCGCCTTGGAAACGTTGAGTAAGCTGCTGACTCATGGGACCCGCATGTCATCCTCTATGTACAATCAACTTTCTTTTCTTGAATTATTTTTGGCTCCTGATATTTGGTCACTTGCCTTTTTCTTTCGATCTCATGCCACGTTTGAAACGTTGAGGAACCTGCTGGCTCATGGGACCCGCATGTCATCCTCTATGTGCTATAAAAGTTTATTTTCTTTATTTTTTTCACCCTCTGATTTTTGGCTATTTCCTTTTTCTTTCGATCCCTGCCGCCTTGGAAACGTTGGGTAAGCTGCTGACTCATGGGACCCGCATGTCATCCTCTATGTACAATCAACTTTCTTTTTCTTTTGATCTCAAGCCGCATTTGAAACGTTGAGACCGCTGCTGCTAAATGGGACCCGCATGTCATCCTCTATGTACAATAAAGTTTCTGTTCTTGGATTATCTTTGGCTCCTGATATTTTGTCACTTGTCTTTTTCTTTCGATCTCATGCCGCCTTTGAAACGTTGAGTAAGCTGCTGGCTCATGGGTCCCGCATGTCAGCCTCTATGAACAATAAAAGTTTGCTTTCTTGGAGTTATTTTTTACCCCTAATTTCTGGCTATTTGCCTTTTTCTTTTGATCTCCTGCCCCCTCTGAAACGATGAGGACGCTGTTGGCAGGTCGGTCCCATATGTCATCCTCTATGAACAATAAAAGTTTCATTTGATGGATTTATTTTGAACCCCTAATTAATTTCTGGATATTTCCCCTGCCGCCTTGGAATCGTTGAGCATGCTGCTGCCTCATGGGTCCCGCATGTCATCCTCTCAGAATGGTAAATGTTTATTTTCTTAGATTTTGTTGACCAAACGATTTTTGTCTTATTTTTTCTTTCGATCACCTGCAGCCTTTAATACGTTGAGGACGCTGCTGGCTCACGGGTCCCACATGTCAACCTCTATGAACAATAAACGCTGAGGATGCTGCTGCCTCATGGGTCCCGCATGTCATCCTCTCAGAACGAAAATGTTTCTTTTCTTGGATTTTTTACCAACAGATTTTTGGTTTATTTCTTTCCATCCCCTGCCGCCTTTAAAACGTTGACGGCGCTGCTGGCTCATGGGTCCCCGATGTCAGCCTCCCCGTACAAGAAACATATGATATCTTGATTATTTTGCAGACAATAAACAGTGTATTGCGCTCTGAGCTATTTCAAACGGATAATTAAATCTTTATTTTTACATAAACAAACTTATATGTTGAATGTGGCACCCCCGGGATCAGGGTTAGACAAATACCAGATCTTCGTCTGACATAAGCCTAACCTAGAGCTCGAGAGACTACAGTGAGAGAATCGGTAACACAACAGTGACTCTACGACTCAAAAAGTAATACAAGCTCATAACTGAGCGAAGAACCAAAGCATTACAAGCAGAGGTCACTGACCTGACGTACATCAATCAACGGAAGCGAAGTTATGCTATTAGACATAGCAAGATAGCAAAAGGCCTAAGAGGCCAGGAGCATAACGGCGACGTCCCAGCCCATAGATTCCAGGCTGCCACCTGGGAACCCCAAGCTACTCGTCGATGTCGACTTAGAAACCACCATCTGTTGGAGCGACTTCTTCTGAAACAAAAGCATGCAAAGCTGAGTACAGGGACTCAGCAAGACTTAGTACAACCTTTTAGCAAAGCGGGTATGCGGGCTTTCTGTGGAGCTTCTTTTGCGTAAAGCTAGTTTTCCTTTGTAAGACGAGAGAGAGGAGAAGCTCGACTACTCAGAACCTTGGAAAGGGGATAAGAGAGCAACAACTCTAGCTCTACTGATCATCATATTGTATCCACCAAACTTCATCATCTCGAACCACTATCCTCGGATCACCCCCTCAACACCCGAAGAAGGTATCCGTAAGCACACATTGTTTGCCAAGTTTTACGATTAAGTTAAAGTTGTCTATGATCACAGAATCCATTCCCAAGTCGTCCGTAACCGTGGACACGGCACCGAAAAGATTTAACCCTGCAGGGGTGCACAACTTTACCCACACGTGCCAACCGATTCTTAGTGCCAGACATTAGCTCTCTTCCTTGGAAAGCCGGCAGAGAGTGGTTGACCACGACCTTTACCTTGCTGTCACCGAGACCATGAGTCACGCGCTAAGGATTGTTCCGCCGTAACGGGTCAAGTCCCGAAGTCGGTCCTTAACGATGTGTACCGAGGTGGGTTTCCCCAGAGGCCGCAACCCCTGACCACCACGACCACGCTTACCTGCCTGTTATGTACCTTTAACCCCCAAGCAAAATGCAATGCATATGACCAGGTAACGCGCAAACTATGTGACTCATGGAATCTACTAGGCAAGTTAGTGAGTCGAGAGGGTACCATAATAGGGCCTCGTGTGGTTGTACGCTCAGTCTTGGTTCAAGAGGCGAGAACTCGGTTCCTAGGGTCGGCAGAAACGAAACAACCCACCACATCCCAATGTGGCCTCTCGTCTGAGCCTTTAATCATTTTAACAACATCTCTATACTTACCACGTCAACCTGTCATGCTAGTTTCATTTCATTGTATGGCTCCAGTCCGAAGACCGGAGTAGAAGCGTAACATACTAAGCATGGCTAAGCATAAAGATATAAAGGCTCTAGCGATGCACACATGCCAAACCTAGTTATGCTAGGAGCAGTGGATCAGGTATTTGAGGCTACAAGGGTGGAACATGCAATAGATAGGATAACTCTACCTATCGATAAAAGACAGTTGAATCGTATGCAATATGTAGGAACCAGAGTAAAAGCATTTGTAAAACTTGTATGAACCAGGCTAGGGCTTGCCTTTGTCCCTGACAAACCAATATGGATCTTCGAGATCCCATGCTTGAATTGTTCGTCGATGGATAATTATTGATCCTCGGTGTTGTCGATCTTCATCGTCTCGGCACGGGCTCTATCAATCGCGAAGAAGCAAATACTATAAAGAGAGGAATAACAATCAACACATGGCATCGATGCAATGCGCATAAAAGTATGAATGATATGTCATATTAATGGAATTGAGTAAACCCTAGGTGCATCATCAGATTAAAGGGGTTCCGGCATCGGAACAAGACATATGAGAGGGGTTAATTAGGGTTCCACTATTGATGCAGTTTTAATTGTTGCAAAGATGCATGAATTACATCTAAACTTGTAGAGAATGTTTTTCTCAACATTTCGGTATATTACACATCTTTTTCTGAATTAATATGAATTAGTTATGAATTAAACAAGATTTAATCATTTTCTGAAATTTCTGGAAAATAATAAAAGTATGACAAGTTGGACCCACTGTCAGCATTTTAATATTTTAGAAATGATTAAAATCCTGACAGGCAGACCCCACCTGTCATATAATTAAATAAAATAGAAAATGAAATTACAGAAAAAGAAAAGGCCGGCTGATGTCATAATGACGTCAGCACGACGTCAGCCAGGCCATGGCCGGCCAGGTCGGGCACGGCCTGGGCGATGCAGGGCGCCAAGGACCGTGCGGAGGGGCGCGTTCGTTGCGCAGCGTCCCCGCGAACCAGAAGAGGGCGGCGCCGCCCGCTATTGGTCACCGGAGGGCTCCCTCCGGCGAGCCCGAGCGGCGGGGCGGTCAGGCGCGCGTGGCGGGCGCGCTACGCGGCGAGGCAGGGCGAACGGCGGGCACCACGGGGACCAGAAGCTCACCGTGAGCACGCGGGGCTTGGCGGCATCGCCGGTGGTGGCCGGAATCGCCGGCGAGCGGTGGAGGCCGGCGGCTTGGGCGTCGCTCGATTGGCGCGATTGGGAGCTCCTCCGCGGGCGCCGTTTGGTGGAGAAGA
Source organism: Lolium perenne (assembly GCF_019359855.2). Classification (NCBI taxonomy): domain Eukaryota; kingdom Viridiplantae; phylum Streptophyta; class Magnoliopsida; order Poales; family Poaceae; genus Lolium; species Lolium perenne. The sequence continues at coordinate 270,196,621 of NC_067245.2, forward strand.
ACGAGGGCGACGCGGCGGAGCTGATGGCGGCGTCGGCCGAGAGCGGGGAGGAGCGGAGCGGCGGCGACAGTAGTTGGCCGGGGTTAGGGTTTGGTCCGGCGCGTGTGTAGAGAAAGAGAGAGAGGAAGAGAGAGCCAGGGAGAGGATAGGGATGAGGGGGAGACGTCGGGGGCGCGAGGGAGAAGGACGTCTCCTGGCCAGGGGCGGCGACGAGCAGGAGGTGGCGTCGGCGAGCACACAGGTGCTGCCACGCACCTGCTTGAGGTAGAAGACAAGGGCAAAATTGCCCATAACCCCCTGGTTTTTGGGGATTTTCCTGGAAACTGTAAAACAGAAGGGATTTTGATAGTTTTAGGGTATTTTGACCCAAACTTTGAGGGACTTTTGCACCAAAATTTGAGTAGAGCAAAACTGTAACTTTTTGCAACATTTGGTTCAACACATTTTAGTGTAAAACTTTCTCAAATTAAATGCAAATGCATGCCATGCACATGAACAAACCAAGATTATTAACTTTGCAAAGTTGGTCTTTTACAACTCTACCCCCTTACAAGAATCTCGTCCCCGAGATTCCTAAGGTAGGAAGAGAGAAGGGAACAAGGACTACACCGGTCTTCAACGAGCTTGTCGATACCACGCCGATCTTCTTTGTTGAAGGAGTTGATCCACGACAGCCTGAAGAAGTTGACCCACATCACCATGAAGAACTCTTCATTTTCTTCCTTTGAAGTTGTTGCTCAACTGCACCTAAAGGAAAGAGGGAATAACTCTAGAACGAAGGATCTCTAGAAGATAGAGTATCTCAGGGTCAACTCATGGAAGGAGTGTTCAGAAACAACTCATGAGCGGACAAACATGAAACACACCAAGGTAACGGAGGATACAAAAGAAGTTTCAAATTTGGTAGGCAATTGCTCCACGCTCGAGAAGAATACAAAGGAACAAGGTAGCGAAGACTTAAATTGCCTTTGATACCATGACGAGGCACTCGTAGATAGGGTGACTCGTAGAAGCATGGATGATTATACAACGGGAGGAACTTTAGACTTCATAGTCATAGTCACTCTTCAGGCAAGGATACATAAAATAAATGTTGTCTACCAAAAAGGTTGGGGCTCTAGATGGCTGACGAATTCACACAACGTATGAATTGATTAGAATTTCAAGTACTAACCAATGGAAATGGAAGGGTACTGGCTAAGGAAGTGCCAAGAATCAGCGGGGAGTGAAATTTCTCCAAACGAAGTTGTTGTCACCGGAGAAAATGTTTCGAGGGATTGACCGAGAGACATTTAGCAACACTGCTTATGATGTTCTCCTTGATGTTCTAGACACCAATATTAGGCTATTGAATAGCCTTCAATAGGTCATCAATCGGAGGTCACGACTTCAGGATTTGAAAAGCATCATAAGGGCAACTCCTAGAATAAGTCGCACAAGATCCTTATGGAGAGTGGTTATTCTTGTTACTTCAAGAATCTTGGCATTAGGTCTTCCGACTAATTGTGTTAACCACGACATCAATCTTGTCGGATTTACAAAGAGACCTATGTCAGAAATCCTTGAGAAACACTAACCATCATTGCCGCTTGAGATTCAGCTTAGGTTAGGTGTAAAGATATTTCAGACTCAGAATGTACGAATGGAAATTGCAACAACTACCACCAAGGTAAAGTTGCTAGATTCTCAAGATATAGACTATAATGTCAAGCTCCAAAAGATTGAACCAGATTGCGTAATCCATATGGTAGCGACTGCCAAAGGCAATTGCGCGCATATGAACTTGCAATGTAACACCTTTGAGTCATTGTGGGGACATCAAAGAAGATAATGAAATTATTAAGCTTCTTCTCTTTGAACAAACCAGTCAGTGGCTTGGTGTGCATAGAGAAACTTTTCAAGGAATGGAGGTAACAACCTTCCATCTCAAGAATACTTCGCACATGCCTGACCGACTTACGATGATTCCCGAGAAAAACAAAGGGAACTCTACTCGAATCCACGGCGACATCTTTCAACAAGTGCACGTGAACCAGAGAAGGTCACTTCCAACATCCAGAACACATACTTCATGATAACACAAAGATGGTTCTCAAACTTTCCAATACTAGTGTCAAACGTCCAATATGAATCTTTTAAAATTGGTGGAAATAAGAATGTCATCGATGGGCTCAACAACAAACTTATCAAGATACTCCAATGAGGAACTCATATTTTGCATGAACGAGGCAGAAGTATTGGTCAGACCAAAGGACATGAAGGTATACTCAGACGAGACACCATGAGTATAAACATCATCAAGATAGTTCTTGGAACTGAGTTTGATTTGACGATAGCCCAGCTCAAATCAAATATGGGGAAGATAGCATATCCACAAAGGAGATACTTTCTAACTTCAACACAAACAATACTAGACATCCCTTTATGAAGGAACAAAGTTGGATAGAGCTCTTGTCTTTCAACTCTCCAACTTGTTGATTAAGCTCAATCAACTAGTCCAGGGTATCCAGTACAGTTTCTTGGAGAAAGAAGTAGTTCACAGAACTAACTTGCTCATGAACTCGACAACACAGTCATGTAACAGCATGGCGATACTTCTAGAAAGACATCCAGAATATCACGAACCACCGGTATATCACTGAATTCGAGAGGGGATCTTGATTTACAAAGCAACCGATGTGGTCTTGCGAGCTTTGGCATTAACCTAACTCTTTGACCGAAGATGTGCGCCTGAACAAATGGACTTGGCAGCACAATCAAACTTCGCTTAGTGATTAGCGAACCAAATAGGCTAAGAATGACACAAATGTCGTTGGATTTCAAAGCAATAAGAATTGCTAAGAATCTCAGATAGTTACATCAATACGCACACCCCAACATTCCCAAGCACGGACAGCTCGGAGGAATGGCGAGTAAAGATATGTAAGAGAATCACTTCATCAATAAGGCCATGAGACTCAGCACGACCTCATGATATAAAAGAGGGTGATACTCTAAGGTAGAACAGAACAGAAGCTAACGAGGCCTCTTAATCTGCGGATTACAACACTTTGACCAAGTCTTTGAAATGGACAAGGTACTGGAATTTGTTTCTCCTGTCATACCAAAGTGAAATGTCTTGACGAACCACATGAGTAACATACGTTGGAGAACACCAATGCACATTTACAACTTGGCTGATAGCTAGCAGACAAAGGTAGGAAAGCAACAAAAGAGGAGGAACACAATCAGGATCGGAATTCCTGAGATGTAGATGCACAAGATAACACTTTTGTGAAACTCATGTTGAAAAGGAGGTGTGGCAGAGTCACGGACATAGATGCGAGACTCACAAAGAGCACTCTTGTCGTGATCCATTTGGTTCAATGAAAGAACCTCTGCGATAGCTAGTGGAAGGGAAAGATCTTTATTGCCGTAGTTCAACACGGCAATAACCACAAGCTTGAAGGCTACCTTGATTTGAATTTAGCCATCCCGGTGTAATGTATGAACATTAACACTAGTGTGCAATGGCATAGATCTTGGTTTAAAGGCCAGCTTCATGTACTAAGATTCATAAAATATAATCCAGCACAATCGGGGACCTTCGGTTCAAGTCCAAGGGTTAAAACCCGAGAAAGAAGTAACTACTAGATGAGTGACACAGAGGACACTGCGAGGTAGTAATCACAGTGTAGCATCTAGAAGCAATGCATAGCTTCCAAACTGCCCAAGCAAATAAAAAGGAGGCATACAAGGCGAAAGAAAACCTCGAAGCCTAGAACAGAATGATGTGGAATCCAAAAAAAATAGAGAGATCGTGATGGAAATGAATCTCTTTGTATAAACAAAACAAGGAGGATGGAAAGAACACACACGAGACTCTAGAGAACTCTGCACTAGATCAACTGGTTTAGGAACGTCATGCCCTTGAGGCACCTAAGTTTGAAAGACTAGAAGATATAGAAAAACTTTCAAATCAACACAAGGTAAAGCACCTTAGAATTAGAGCGATACCAGATAAGGAGTAAAAAGAAGCCTACTCAGATTTTCGCAAATACTTTTAGGTTTCAAATAGTTTTCACAAACACTAGACTCAACATCGACCAGTAGAAAGGGTTTTCCTACAGGCAGTCCTGCTCTGATACCAAAACCTGTGGCACCCCCGGGATCAGGGTTAGACAAATACCAGATCTTCGTCTGACATAAGCCTAACCTAGAGCTCGAGAGACTACAGTGAGAGAATCGGTAACACAACAGTGACTCTACGACTCAAAAAGTAATACAAGCTCATAACTGAGCGAAGAACCAAAGCATTACAAGCAGAGGTCACTGACCTGATGTACATCAATCAACGGAAGCGAAGTTATGCTATTAGACATAGCAAGATAGCAAAAGGCCTAAGAGGCCAGGAGCATAACGGCGACGTCCCAGCCCATAGATTCCAGGCTGCCACCTGGGAACCCCAAGCTACTCGTCGATGTCGACTTAGAAACCACCATCTGTTGGAGCGACTTCTTCTGAAACAAAAGCATGCAAAGCTGAGTACAGGGACTCAGCAAGACTTAGTACAACCTTTTAGCAAAGCGGGTATGCGGGCTTTCTGTGGAGCTTCTTTTGCGTAAAGCTAGTTTTCCTTTGTAAGACGAGAGAGAGGAGAAGCTCGACTACTCAGAACCTTTGAAAGGGGATAAGAGAGCAACAACTCTAGCTCTACTGATCATCATATTGTATCCACCAAACTTCGTCATCTCGAACCACTATCCTCGGATCACCCCCTCAACACCCGAAGAAGGTATCCGTAAGCACACATTGTTTGCCAAGTTTTACGATTAAGTTAAAGTTGTCTATGATCACAGAATCCATTCCCAAGTCGTCCGTAACCGTGGACACGGCTTTTCGAAAAGATTTAACCCTGCAGGGGTGCACAACTTTACCCACACGTGCCAACCGATTCTTAGTGCCAGACATTAGCTCTCTTCCTTGGAAAGCCGGCAGAGAGTGGTTGACCACGACCTTTACCTTGCTGTCACCGAGACCATGAGTCACGCGCTAAGGATTGTTCCGCCGTAACGGGTCAAGTCCCGAAGTCGGTCCTTAACGATGTGTACCGAGGTGGGTTTCCCCAGAGGCCGCAACCCCCAGCCACCACGACCACGCTTACCTGCCTGTTATGTACCTTTAACCCCCAAGCAAAATGCAATGCATATGACCAGGTAACGCGCAAACTATGTGACTCATGGAATCTACTAGGCAAGTTAGTGAGTCGAGAGGGTACCATAATAGGGCCTCGTGTGGTTGTACGCTCAGTCTTGGTTCAAGAGGCGAGAACTCGGTTCCTAGGGTCGGCAGAAACGAAACAACCCACCACATCCCAATGTGGCCTCTCGTCTGAGCCTTTAATCATTTTAACAACATCTCTATACTTACCACGTCAACCTGTCATGCTAGTTTCATTTCATTGTATGGCTCCAGTCCGAAGACCGGAGTAGAAGCGTAACATACTAAGCATGGCTAAGCATAAAGATATAAAGGCTCTAGCGATGCACACATGCCAAACCTAGTTATGCTAGGAGCAGTGGATCAGGTATTTGAGGCTACAAGGGTGGAACATGCAATAGATAGGATAACTCTACCTATCGATAAAAGACAGTTGAATCGTATGCAATATGTAGGAACCAGAGTAAAAGCATTTGTAAAACTTGTATGAACCAGGCTAGGGCTTGCCTTTGTCCCTGACAAACCAATATGGATCTTCGAGATCCCATGCTTGAATTGTTCGTCGATGGATAATTATTGATCCTCGGTGTTGTCGATCTTCATCGTCTCGGCACGGGCTCTATCGATCGCGAAGAAGCAAATACTATAAAGAGAGGAATAACAATCAACACATGGCATCGATGCAATGCGCATACAAGTATGAATGATATGTCATATTAATGGAATTGAGTAAACCCTAGGTGCATCATCAGATTAAAGGGGTTCCGGCATCGGACCCCGACATATGAGAGGGGTTAATTAGGGTTCCACTATTGATGCAGTTTTAATTGTTGCAAAGATGCATGAATTACATCTAAACTTGTAGAGAATGTTTTTCTCAACATTTCGGTATATTACACATCTTTTTCTGAATTAATATGAATTAGTTATGAATTAAACAAGATTTAATCATTTTCTGAAATTTCTGGAAAATAATAAAAGTATGACAAGTTGGACCCACTGTCAGCATTTTAATATTTTAGAAATGATTAAAATCCTGACAGGCAGACCCCACCTGTCATATAATTAAATAAAATAGAAAATGAAATTACAGAAAAAGAAAAGGCCAGCTGATGTCATAATGACGTCAGCACGACGTCAGCCAGGCCATGGCCGGCCAGGTCGGGCACGGCCTGGGCGATGCAGGGCGCCAAGGACCGTGCGGAGGGGCGCGTTCGATGCGCAGCGTCCCCGTGAACCAGAAGAGGGCGGCGCCGCCCGCTATTGGTCACCGGAGGGCTCCCTCCGGCGAGCCCGAGCGGCGGGGCGGACAGGCGCGCGTGGCGGGCGCGCTACGCGGCGAGGCAGGGCGAACGGCGGGCACCACGGGGACCAGAAGCTCACCGTGAGCACGCGGGGCTTGGCGGCGTCGCCGGTGGTGGCCGGAATCGCCGGCGAGCGGCGGAGGCCGGCGGCTCGGGCGTCGCTCGATTGGCGCGATTGGGAGCTCCTCCGCGGGCGCCGTTTGGTGGAGAAGAACGAGGGCGACGCGGCGGAGCTGATGGCGGCGTCGGCCGAGAGCGGGGAGGAGCAGAGCGGCGGCGATAGTAGTTGGCCGGGGTTAGGGTTTGGTCCGGCGCGTGTGTAGAGAAAGAGAGAGAGGAAGAGAGAGCCAGGGAGAGGATAGGGATGAGGGGGAGACGTCGGGGGCGCGAGGGAGAAGGACGTCTCCTGGCCAGGGGCGGCGACGAGCAGGAGGTGGCGTCGGCGAGCACACAGGTGCTGCCACGCACCTGCTTGAGGTAGAAGACAAGGGCAAAATTGCCCATAACCCCCTGGTTTTTGGGGATTTTCCTGGAAACTGTAAAACAGAAGGGATTTTGATAGTTTTAGGGTATTTTGACCCAAACTTTGAGGGACTTTTGCACCAAAATTTGAGTAGAGCAAAACTGTAACTTTTTGCAACATTTGGTTCAACACATTTTAGTGTAAAACTTTCTCAAATTAAATGCAAATGCATGCCATGCACATGAACAAACCAAGATTATTAACTTTGCAAAGTTGGTCTGTTACATTGAATCTCCTTGTTTTTTTGTCTTTGCGAAGCATAGGACTTTCCTGTTTTTTTAGAAAATTCGGAACTTTCCTGTTTTGGAGTGGGCTGAAATTGTACGAGTCAAAAGGCCAAGCAGGATAGTTCGAAGGCCCAGATGTCCAGATGCAGCCCAATTGAAATCTTTCTTCTTGGATTTTTTTCACCCCCTGATTTCTGGCTACTTCATTTTTCTTTTGGTTCTGTGCCGCCTTGGAAACGTTGAGACCGCTGCTGCAAAATGGGACCCGCATGTTGATACGTCCAAAACGTATCTACTTTCCCGAACACTTTTGCTATTGTTTTGCCTCTAATTTGTGTATTTTGGATGCAACTAACACGGACTAACGCTGTTTTCAGCAGAACTGCTCTGGTGTCTCGTTTTTGTGCAGAAATCCAACTTTCGGGAAAATCCTCGGAATTTATGCGAAAGGTCCTATTTTCCCAGAATATTGACGGAACCAGAAGGACAAGCCAGGTGGGGGCACGAGGGCCCCACACGCTAGGCCGGCGCGGCCCAGGAGGGGGGCGCGCGGCCCTAGTGTGTGGCGGCCTCGCTGGCCCCCGACGCCCTCCTTCGGACTACTTATTGCCTTCGACCTAAAAACGCACGAGGGGAAGTCGAAGTCGCCAGAAACCATCCAGTACGCCGCCACCATCGCGAAACTCTGTCTCGGGACCAGAAACTCCGTTCTGGCACCTCGCCGGGACGGGGAATTGGAGGAGATCATCGCCGCCATCATCACCGACGCCTCTCCATCGACCAGCAATGTTTCCCCCATCCATGTGTGAGTAATTCCCCCGCTGTAGGCTGAAGGGGATGGTAGGGATTGGATGAGATTGGTCATGTAATAGTCATAAGATTGTTAGGGCATAGTGCCTAGTATCCGTAGATGTTACTTTTATGATATTGTTGCAACTTGTTATGCTTAATGCTTGTCACTAGGGCCCGAGTGCCATGATCTCAGATCTGAACACGTTATTGATTCATGAAGATATTCGTTGTTTATGATCTTACCTGCAAGTTGTATACACATGTCGCTGTCCGGAACCCGAGGCCCCAAAGTGACAGAAATTGGGACAACCGGAGGGGAAGGCAGTGATGTGAGGATCACATGTGTTCACGGAGTGTTAATGCTTTGCTCCGGTACTCTATTAAAAGGAGTACCTTAATATCCAGTAGTTTCCCTTGAGGCCCGGCTGCCACCGGCTGGTAGGACAAAAGATGTTGTGCAAGTTTCTCATTGCGAGCACGTACGACTATATATGGAACACATGCCTATTGATTGATTAGTACTTGGATACCATTTTATTATTATCTGCAAATGCCCCTGCTTTGATTGTTACATGAGTTTCTCTCATCCATGCAACGCCCGTTCATCCTTCCCTATGCCTACAGTATTTTAATCCTGCTGTTTACTATAATCACTGCTGCTATCTTTGTTACTCTGCTGCTGTTATTCCGTTACTGCTACTACTATAAAACTGTTACTACTGATAAACTCTTGTGAGCAAGTCTGTTTCCAGGTGCAGCTGAATTGACAACTCCGTTGTTAAGGCTTTCAAGTATTCTTTGTCTCCCCTTGTGTCGAATCAATAAATTGGGTTTTACTTCCCGCGAAGACTGTTGCGATCCCCTATACTTGTGGGTCATCACATGTCATCCTCTACGTACAGTAAAATTTTCTTTTCTTGGATTATTTTTGGCTCCTGATATTTGGTCACTTGCCTTTTTCTTTCGATCCCGTGCAGCCTCTCAAACGGTGATACCGCTGCTGCTAATTGGGACCCGCATGTCATCCTCTATGTACAATCAAGTTTCTTTTCTTGAATTATTTTTGGCTCCTGATATTTGGTCACTTGCCTTTTTCTTTCGATCTCATGCCACGTTTGAAACGTTGAGGAACCTGCTGGCTCATGGGACCCGCATGTCATCCTCTATGTACTATAAAAGTTAATTTTCTTTGTTTTTTTTCACCCTCTGATTTTTGGCTATTTCCTTTTTCTTTTGATCCCCTGCCGCCTTGGAAACGTTGAGTAAGCTGCTAGCTCATGGGACCCGCATGTCATCCTCTATGTCCATCAACTTTATTTTCTTGGATTTTTTGACCCCTAATTTACGGCTACTTTCTTTTTCTTTTGATCTCAAGCCGCATTTGAAACGTTGGGACCGCTGCTGCAAAATGGGACCCGCATGTCATCCTCTATGTAAATAAAGTTTCTTTTCTTGGATTATCTTGGGCTCCTGATATTTTGTCACTTGCCTTTTTCTTTCGATCTCATGCCGCCTTTGAAACGTTAAGTAAGCTGCTGGCTCATGGGTCCCGCATGTCATCCTCTACGAACAATAAAAGTTTCCTTTCTTGGAGTTATTTTTTACCCCTAATTTCTGGCTATTTGCCTTTTTCTTTTGATCTCCTGCCCCCTTTGAAACGATGAGGACGCTGTTGGCAGGTCGGTCCCACATGTCATCCTCTATGAACAATAAAACTTTCCTTTGATGGATTTATTTTGAACCCCTAATTAATTTCTAGATATTTCCTTTTTTTCTTTTGATCCCCTGCCGCCTTGGAATCGTTGAGGATGCTGCTGCCTCATGGGTCCCGCATGTCATCCTCTCAGAACGGTAAATGTTTATTTTCTTGGATTTTGAATACCAAATGATTTTTGGCTTATTTTTTCTTTCGATCTCCTGCCGCCTTTAAAACATTGAGGACGCTGCTGGCTCACGGGTCCCACATGTCAGCCTCTAACATTAAACGCTGAGGATCTGTTGCCTCATGGGTCCCGCATGTTATCCTCTCGTAACGAAAATGTTTCTTTTCTTGGATTTTTGTACCAACAGATTTTTGGTTTATTTTTTCTTTCCATCCCTGCCGCCTTTAAAACGTTGACGACGCTGCTGCGCATGGGGTCCCGATGTCAGCCCTCCCGTATAAGAAACATGTGATATCTTGATTATTTTGCAGACAATAAACAGTGTATTTTGCTCTGAGCTATTGCAAAGGGATAAATTAAATCTTTATTTTTACATAAACAAACTTATATGTTGAATCTCCTTGTTTTTTTTGTCTTTGCGAGGCATAGGACTTTCCTGTTTTGGAATGGGCTGAAATTGTACGAATCAAAAGGCGTCCAGCGGGATAGTTTGAAGGCCCAGATGGCCAGAAGCAGCCCAATTGAAATATTCCTTTTCTTGGATTTTTTGACACCCTTATTTCTGGCTACTTCCTTTTTCTTTTGGTCATGTGCCGCCTTGGAAACATTGAGACCGCTGCTGCAAAATGGGACCCGCATGTCACCCTCTATGTACAATAGAAGTTTCTTTTCTTGGATTATTTTTGGCTCCTGATATTTGGCACTTGTCTTTTTCTTTCGATCTAATGCCGACTTTGAAACCTTCTGACCGGTCTTTGCAAAATGGGACCCGCATGTCATTCTCTATGCACAATAAAGTTTCTTTTCTTAGATTATTTTTGGCTCCTGATATTTGGTCACTTTCCTTTTCCTTTCGATCTCATGCCGCCTTTGAAACGTTGAGGAAGCTGCTGGCTCATGGGTCCCGCATGTCATACTCTATGAACAATAAAAGTGTCCTTCATTGGATTTATTTTTTACCCCTAATTTCTGGCTATTTACCGTTTTCTTTTGATCCCCTGCCCCCTTTGAAACGATAAGGACGCTACTGGCAGGTCGGTCCCACATCCTCTATGAACAATAAAAGTTTCCTATGATGGATTTATTTTTGACCCCTTTTGATCCCCTGCCGCCTTGGAATCGTTGAGGATGCTGCTGCCTCATGGGTCCCGCATGTCAGCCTCTCAGAACGGTAAATGTTTCTTTTCTTGGATTTTTTTACCAACTGATTTTTGGCCTTTGTCTTTCTATCTCCTGCCGCCTTTAACACGTTGGGGACGCTGCCGGCTCAGGGGTCCCACATGTCAGCCTCTATGAACAATAAACCTTTTGTTTGATTTATTATTGACCCATAATTTCTTGGTATTTGCCTTTTTCTTTCGATCTCATGCCGCCTCTGAAACGTTGAGACGCTGCTGGCTCATGGGTCCCTGTCAGCCTCTATGAACAATAAAAGTTTCCTTTGTTTGATTTATTTTTGACCCTAATTACTGGCTATTTGCCTTTTTTTATCCCCTGCCGCCTTTGAAACTAAGAGGACGCTGCTGGCCCATGGGTCCCACATCTCAGCCTCTCTGAACGATAAACCTTTCCTTTCCTTTTTTTTCGATCCCGTGCCGCCTTGGAAAATGTGAGACCGCTCCTGCAAAACGGGACCCATATGTCTGTTGACTGCCAAAACCCACCGGCGGGCAGCGACGGTCAACACAGGTAGAGCCGGGAAGAGCCTAGAGCTGCGGCTGGCTGAGACCCCTCCGTGCAACGGCCCGCAATGCTCTTCTGGTCACACGTCCGATGCGAAGTGCAAGGGCGTGCCACCTGACCTATACCTGGTCAGGAAGGTGATGGAGATGCCTCGCTTAGTTTCCTGCATGGCATACACGTAAACATTAAATACGAGCCTCGATCGGCTCTCAGGTTATCCTATGAATCGGCTCAAAGAGCCGATCCACCCATGATTCGTACGGGGTGCACGAATATATGGTGGTCCTGCTTGATCAAGATAAAGCTAATGAGATCTACGACGATTTAGGGTTTTCACCGCATAATCGGATCATCCTACTCCAGGTTGGGCCTCGCGGCCACGCACGGTGATCATAAGCCGATCCTAAACAAGGCCTAAAAACCAACATGAAGTTGATCCTCGGAACATCCTGTTTAGGAATTGCGAACGCCACCCTACGTGCCGCTGGATCCTCCCCCCTTTGTAAGGCCTAACTATTGCAGATATTAAACTAATCCTTGTAGAACAAGGAGCAATCGTAACGGATCAGATCTACTAAATAACGATCAAGCGGGGTGCCGCCCCCACACCTGAGATAGGTGTGAGGGCGGCTAGACATGCAAGGGTTGCACTACGTAAGCATGCTATACGAAGAACAATGCTAACCCTAACACATCTATGATAACTACGTTGCTCGCCATCAAAAGCGCTTCAGTACAAGCAACGCATGAACAACGTGGAGCTTAGGCTGCCTAGATCGCAAGATGCGATCTAGGCAGCATGTCGCTTACCTGATAGAAACCCTCGAGACGAAGGAGTTGGCGATGCGCCGAGATTGGTTTGTTTTGGGTTGAACGTGAGTTGTTGTTTTTTCCATAAACCCTAGGTACATATTTATAGTCCAGGGGACTTTCTAACGTGGGAATATCCCGACCGTGTACGAGACAAACTCTAACTTTTAATCTACGATACAATCTACTATAATTAAGGGTACACGGGCAATCTAGCCCAAATTCTCCGTGCAAGGCCGCTTCAGAGATCTTCCACGTGTAATCTCCCAAGCCCATCTCTCTGACGGCCCACCTCCTGATTTGACCAAAATCTGGTGATAACACATGCCCCCCTGGTTTTGGCAATGATAATTCCAAAACCACTCTGTTTCTGAAGGGTCATGTCATGGCAGAGCAGAGCTGTTGCAGTATCCGTTATCATTATGCCCTGTCTTCTCAGCTTCTCTGCAACATTCGATAGCCCTGGCATCATTTCCTTGGAAACTATAATGGCATTAAATTTCCACCAGGCTTCTCATTATTTAACCGTGCCGACTGATTAGCTCTCTTTATCCCCTTCTTCTGTTCCAGCCATCGGCACCCAAAAAACCCTCTTCCCCTATAGCAATGTCTTCCTCTTCCTCTTCCTTCTCAAGCCTCTTCCCCCAATCCTCGCCGAAGAAGAAGAACGAGGACAACCTTCACTCCAAGGTGAACCCCCTCTCCCCCGACAATGAGAAGAAAGAAGGAGAAGTAGCGAAGGCCAAGGCCTTCCCCTCCGCCAAGCTCCCGCCGAAGAAGCGCTCCCGCATGTGGGCGGACAGCGAGGACGAAGATGGCGACGAAGAAGAAGAAGAGGAGGAGGAAGATGAATCTTCCTCTTCCGCCGGGTACCCGCCAACCAAGCGCTTCCGCTCCTGGGCGGACAGCGAGGATGATGATGATGACGAGGAGGAAGAGGCTCCGGCCACGGGCTGGGGCAGCAGCGACGAGGAGCTCCCTGGGAGCAGCGCCGACGACATCGACGGCGGTGATGACGAGGACAGCGACGACTAGTAGATAGGACTAGTAGTAGCAGTGCACTAGGCACCAGATCCCCCTTTTGAGAGCCATCGGCTCTTTCTTGTAAAGCCGCTCCTTTGAATTAATGAAATTGTTCTTTCAATCAATCCAATTTCATTCCTTCCGTCTGTCTTTTTTCTTTTGGACGCCCATGAAGCCGGACTCTCATGTCGATTAGCCCGTCGGCCAAGCACCTCTCAATTTCAGGCTGCGATTCGATATCTGACCATAATTCTTCGCAATCCCTTAGCCGATGACTGCTCATCGGCTATTTTGAGAATCCAATCCCTTTGCAGCGTCAGGACAGTCCAAAATCTGCAAAAGCCGACGGCCTCCTTTCCTGATTCCTCTCCATAGCTTCGGCAATCTTCTTTCACGACCGGAACTGCTTCCAGAGAGGATCACGATGCAGGATCAACCGATGCAACTCCAATCGGTTTCTTAAGAACCAAATATCCATGTAGTCCGTTGCCCCCCGAGCCTTCATCAAGGCGAGAACAGCAGTGAGCCAACCACATGTGCCACCATCGGCCTCCGAATTGTAATGCAGAATCAGCCGATTCTATCAAAATCGGCTCTCCAGAGAATTTTTAAGGCGAGCTGCCCCCCGAGCCTTAATCAAGGCAAGAATACCGGCAAGGATGCACAGGTCGCTGATCAGCTTCCTTCTACTGTAACTATACTGAAGTCGATGGCTGCGCATCGGCTTCGCTTCTTGCGAATTTTTTTTTATTTGGCCGATTTTTCTTAATCGGCCCCCAATGTTTTACTGCACGCATGTTTACACACATTTACCTGCACATGTTCATCTGACTGTATGCCCCCCGAGCCGAATCTGCCAAATGACTGCAGATATCGGCTTTTATGGTTAGTCAGGGCACTGCACTTGCACATCGGCTTCGTAAAGATTCATGCTGACTTTTCATCTGCCGACGCGGCCGCTGCCCAGTAAATCATTGCTGAACACAAGCAAAACATGTGCTGAATATGCGGTGAAGATAATTTTGGCCGATTGCTGGAATCGGCCTCCATATCCATTGGAGCGCTGACTGAAGGTTCTATAATGCTCCTTCATAATTTTTGGGGCCAATCACAAGGATCAGCCTCGCCTTGTTTTGCTCACTGGTGTGTTCTTGCTACTCGGTCAGGCTGGATAAAACCAACCCAACCTCTGACTTTATGTGCTTGCCGTCGTCCACCTTGAGTGCATCGTATAATCGTGGAGCACTAAGCTCCGTCGGAAGGACGAGCACCATATTTGTGCCAGCCGATGTTTCATCATCGGCTTTCCTTTGTTTGGGGCGCCACTCCATTCTCTGTGGACGACCCTCTTCATCCAGGGTTCGCTGAACTTTTGCAGCCAGATCAGGTCGTGCCTTCCTTAGCGTATGCAAGTATAACCTTTCGGCTTCCTCCAGGCCGCGCAAACGCTGAACCCTGCGCTTTTGGGAACGGCTGAGTCCATCAGGGCACCACCTAGGACGGTGGCACCTGTCTTCTTCTTCTTGTCCCTCGTCTTCTGAATCCTCGAGATCTGCCCACCGAGGGGACTCAGCACGTTTGCTTCATGGCGGGAGAGGCCCTAAGTGCTTGAACACGGACACGTTGGCTGCCTCCTTCTTCTTTTGGTTGCATTCTGGGCAATTGCCGATTGTGGGCAATCGGCTCATTCCTGAATCCCAGCAGTGTCTGAAGAAGGGGCAGTCCCAGTGTCTGGCGTTGTCATCTTGCTCCCTTGATTTTTCCGTGGCACGGCGCTCGTGCTCCTCCTCATCGCGATCATGCCGACGATGTCTTCTGGCTTCTCTAGCCAGACGATCTCCTTCATCATCATAGTTGGACCGTCGGCGTCGGTCATACTGACTCACATATTTGTTGAGGAGGTGATCAGAGAGAGGTCGTTGATATCTTATGTTCTTCACCTCTCCCTCTGTGACGTAGCGCTTGCCATCATGATGGAGCCGATCGCGTGGAGCGGCCTCCTCTGTGTCCTTGCTATGAGAGCAGCTGCCCTCATCTTTATCTTTGCCAGAGTGGTTCCCAGGTCCTACCATGTTGATGCTGAACGAGGATCCTGGCTGGCAACCTTCAGGGTACGTGCACTCCACCATGTTAACGGCGGGAAAAGGCTGGGTGTCGACCTTCATGGCGTACTGGTTGAAAATTAGACGCCCCTTCTCTATCGCCGCCTGGATGTGCTGACGCCACACCCTGCAGTCGTTGGTAGCATGGGAGAGCGAGTTGTGCCATTTGCAGTATGGCTTTCCGTTCAGCTCTTGCGCCATGGGGAATTTGAGACCTTCCGGAATCGTCAACTGTTTCTCCTTGAGCAGGAGGTCGAAGATTTGTTCAGTCTTGGTCACGTCAAAATCAAATCCCCTGGGTGGGCCTGGTGGCTTTACCCATTTGCAGGACACGGGGGTTCCTCCCCGAGTCCATTCAGCCACTGCTACCTCTTGGTCTCCCGCAGGAACTTCGTCTTCCTCTGCATCGACCAGGACTACTGCACGTTTGAACTTGTCTTGGTACAGGTCCGGGTGGCGCTGTTCATATGCTGATAGTTTCTGAACCATGTGCGCCAGCGAGGGATAATCTGCTTGGGAGGCCATGTCCTTGAGCTGTGTTGCAAGGCCTGCTACTGCCAACTGGACTGCTTCCTTTTCAGTTAGACGAACCGAATAACATCGGTTCCTAAGATTCCTGAAGCGCTGGATGTATTCTGTCACCGTTTCCCCGCGCTTCTGACGTAGTTGTGCTAGATCGGCAATGCCGGACTCGGAAGCCTCTGAATGGTACTGCGTATGGAACTGCTCTTCCAACTGCTTCCAAGACCGGATGGAGTCTGGTGGCAACGAGGTGTACCATCCGAAAGCCGATCCCGTGAGGGACTGTGAAAAGAGCCTCACGCGTAGTTGATCCGACACTGAAGCCGGTCCTAGTTGTGCCAAATATCGGCCGACGTGCTCGATGGAGCTGGAGCCATCTGATCCACTGAATTTGGAGAAGTCAGGGAGCCGATATTTAGGTGGCAGCAGGATCATCTCGTACTCGTCAGGGTACGGCTTGGAATAGCCGATTGCCCTTCTTTTCGGCACCATGCCGAACTGGTCTCTCAGTATGGTACTGATCTGATCCGCTGTGCTGGCTGCAGGAGTTGCACTCTGAAGATTCGCCGGGGTGGCGTACTTAGCCAGCCATGTTTGCTTTTCCAGCTCTGAGCCAACTGCAGGAGCTGAGCTCTGGAGGTTCGTCGGGGTGGCGTACTTAGTTAGCCACGTCTGCTTCTCAAGCTCCGTCGCTGACGTTCCTCCTGTTTTCGCCGGAGTCCCTGATGTCGTGGCCTGGTTTGTGAGTGCCCAGTTGCCACAATCCGCACATACGTGCACGCGTATCCTTGAGGGATCTCCTTAGGCGCCTCAGTCAAGAACTGGTAGTCACTAGGGTCACCACCGATCTTGTAGACGACGAATGCCGGTGTAGCCGGCACTTCAGCTGGTGCTGCCAACGCATATGGCAGCGGTGGACGGGACTGGAGTGGCAACTCTCCTTGATGCGTCCCGAGAGCTGGTCCTGACGGCGAGTACTGGTGGCTCATGATCTCCTGGATCACGCGCAGAGCGACACGCTCCAACACGTTGACCAGGTTTTCAGAGTGGCGGTGTAGCGAGTGAGCCACCAAGTAGTTGATCTCCTGCCGCAGGCCCCTGGTGCGTTCCTCCGACGGGGCAGAGAGGTCTATCCCATCGAGTGCACCTTGCGGTGAGAATCCCTTCCATCTGATGCCATGGGAACGGGTTCTCTGAAAAGAGCCGATGAGGTCGGCTTCGAGGGTGGCCTTGATCTCGTCATATCTCTTCTTGAGCTCGTCAGGCAGCTCCTCGTAGGTGACTGGCGTGCCGTCCGCCATCTCAGATGTAGATGGCGATGTGGTTGATGTAGACGATTGTCCCACCGGGCGTGCCAGAATGTGTTGACTGCCAAAACCCACCGGCGGGCAGCGACGGTCAACACAGGTAGAGCCGGGAAGAGCCTAGAGCTGCGGCTGGCTGAGACCCCTCCGAGCAACGGCCCGCAATGCTCTTCTGGTCACACGTCCGATGCGAAGTGCAAGGGCGTGCCACCTGACCTATACCTGGTCAGGAAGGTGATGGAGATGCCTCGCTTAGTTTCCTGCATGGCATACACGTAAACATTAAATACGAGCCTCGATCGGCTCTCAGGTTATCCTGTGAATCGGCTCAAAGAGCCGATCCACCCATGATTCGTACGGGGTGCACGAATATATGGTGGTCCTGCTTGATCAAGATAAAGCTAATGAGATCTACGACGATTTAGGGTTTTCACCGCATAATCGGATCATCCTACTCCAGGTTGGGCCTCGCGGCCACGCACGGTGATCATAAGCCGATCCTAAACAAGGCCTAAAAACCAACATGAAGTTGATCCTCGGAACATCCTGTTTAGGACTTGCGAACGCCACCCTACGTGCCGCTGGATCCTCCCCCCCTTTGTAAGGCCTAACTATTGCAGATATTAAACTAATCCTTGTAGAACAAGGAGCAATCGTAACGGATCAGATCTACTAAATAACGATCAAGCGGGGTGCCGCCCCCACACCTAAGATAGGTGTGAGGGCGGCTAGACATGCAAGGGTTGCACTACGTAAGCATGCTATACGAAGAACAATGCTAACCCTAACACATCTATGATAACTACGTTGCTCGCCATCAAAAGCGCTTCAGTACGAGCAACGCATGAACAACGTGGAGCTTGTGCTGCCTAGATCGCAAGATGCGATCTAGGCAGCATGTCGCTTACCTGATAGAAACCCTCGAGACGAAGGAGTTGGCGATGCGCCGAGATTGGTTTGTTTTGGGTTGAACGTGAGTTGTTGTTTTTTCCATAAACCCTAGGTACATATTTATAGTCCAGGGGACTTTCTAACGTGGGAATATCCCCACCGTGTACGAGACAAACTCTAACTTTTAATCTACGATACAATCTACTATAATTAAGGGTACACGGGCAATCTAGCCCAAATTCTCCGTGCAAGGCCGCTTCAGAGATCTTCCACGTGTAATCTCCCAAGCCCATCTCTCTGACGGCCCACCTCCTGATTTGACCAAAATCTGGTGATAACAATGTCATCCTCTATGTACAATAAAAGTTTCTTTCCTTGGAATATTTTTGGCACCTGATATATGGTCACTTGCCTTTTTTTTCGATCCCCTGCCGCCTTTGAAACGTTGAGGACGCTGCTAGCTCGTGGGTCCCACATGTCAGCCTCTATGAACAATACACATTTCATTTCTTGGATTTATTTTTGACCGCTGATTTCTGGGAACTTTGCTTTTTCTTTCGATCCCCTGCCGCCTTTGTTAAAGTTGAGGACGCTGCTGCAAAATGCGTCCCACATGTCAGCTTCTCTGTACGATAATTGTTTCCTTTCTTGGATTTTTTTCCACGGCTGGCCGATGGGTCCACGCTGTCAGCCTCTATGTACAAGAAATATGTGATTTCTCGATATGTTTTAACCCGAGATATGTAGGATACTTGCTTTTTCGATCCCTTATGTTTGTCTTTACCTTCAAATGTTGAGGGACGCTACTGGCAAATGGGTCCTGCTCTAGCATTCTCAACTGAAGGAAAAACTGAAATATTGCCTATTCATTTGTTTTTCGTACTCCATGCACATAATCCATACTAACTATTGATCCGGGTTTTAGTTCAACTTAATTAGTTCAAATTTGATCTACGAGGAAGTATGTAATATATTTTGGGTTCACAACACTACACTTGTTAACAACAATCTGATGAAGAGGTTTGTCATTTTTTTTAAACTACAAATACACTCTAAGATCTTGCAAACTGATAGAATAAATCTTGGAACTTTAAATAATTTATGAAAATTTTGAAATCGACTATATGAATATATCAAAATATAGAGCCCATGTAGATGCGCATACTGGCTATGCGCATTGAAAAAGAATCATAATCATAATTGATACGAAATAAAAATAACTTTATATGTAGAATCTCGGTTTCTTGAGGGCCAATCATAGGATCTCCGTGTTTAAATTAGGAAGGGCCCCAATGGCATGAGTCGGAGACCCATTAAATGTTTTTGGATTGTTATCAGCCAAGCAAGCAGGCTGACAGCAATCACCATGTACATGGCCGGCGGCAGCCCAAAAGTACAAACAATTGGCCCATGCAGGGAAGGTAGTACTTTTTTTTTATTGGGAAGGTTGTCTGGGCTAACCCAAAAAAAAAGTGGTGCTACATGGGGTAGCACTTGAACCCGGAATGAGACCATGAACAGTACATATGCTACATGCTACAGTACTTAGTTCTTAGCTATCTATTTTCGATCCAACGTCCAAATCTACAAGTCAACCATCTGTTCATCTGTGCTTGCTGATGTCAAGGCACTGGATCCTGGACGCTTGAACCCATGATCGTTACTGAGGGTTGCCTATTTGCGCATAATATGTTTTGTCAGCGGGCACTTCACTAGTTTGTGCAAAACATATCCAGCGCAGGATTCGAAAAAACAACACGTTTTTTTCTTTACGGAAACAACAGAACATCTCATGTTCATCACAATCCATCCAACATAAGCATATAATAATTAATAGTACAACTAGAGAGCTGTACATATAAATAAGGTTTTTCAAGCTTCATGCACTAGCCAACGTAACCAAAAGTCCGAACTGATGGAAAGGGCTAGGCAATCCACTTATACATCTCAACACCCCTCCTCAAGTGTCACCGGAAGAAGGGAAGAGGTCAACACAAGGAGACTCTCAAGAGGCATATACGTGGACTCCTAGGAGGGCAACATAGGGCAGCACCAATTTTTAGGATAAATTACGAAAGCCAGGTCTCGAACTCGAGACCCTGTGCTCTGATACCATGCCAAGCTTCATACACAAGCCAACGCAACCAAAAGTCCGAACTAATGGAAAGGGCTAGGCAATCCACTTATACATATCAACATCCCCCCCCCCTCACATGTGACCACAATCCAGTAATGGTACCATCATGTTCACCACAATACATCATCATTATACTACAGAACATTTGTAAGAAAACTTAATACAGCTGTGATTCATTTTGTTGCCCCAGCGATGGGTGATAACCTGAACACCATATAACCTTCTCACAGCAATTGTAACCAAATATGAGCACCTGCAATGATTTGGTGTCAATCTTCTTGAAGGTCAGGAGGTATCCTACCTTCAAGTCATGTGCTTTGACAAACTCTGGCCATTTGCATCCATTAAAACATTGCCATCTTGTTGCTTCAGGTCCACAATCCAGGTGCATGCAGTGGACATCTTCAGGTTGATGGACTCTGGACACCCACCGTAAAACTAGGGTAGAACACGACTGGGGATGGTAATCACCTCTAACTCCGATGTACATAGTACCTTGCAGAAGCTGTCAGCGGTATTCTCCTCATCGATGCGCCTAAACACCTTGCACACTGGGGCTGGCTCTACAGATGTCTCCTTCCATGATAAGCTCTCTCCAAGCTTGAGCTTCTTGTTTGAACACTGCAAAAAAGAGGCCTCAATTAGATAATGCCTCTAGCTTCTGACCGTAATTCCAAACAAATGCATAATCAAAGGCACCTAGCAAAGTCAGCGGATCATTGTTCTTTCGAACACACAGTCTGAATAATAAGCTTCTGAATCTAGCTAGGCTGATATGTACAACCTTGTATCATCAAATTATTCAGCATAGTGTATCATTGTATCGCAGAAGCCAAATCGATATAAATAGTAGCTATGAGAATAGAAATGAAGCTAGCATGAGCCATGCATGCTTGCTGGCTAGGTCTAGCATCAGAGTAATGCATCTGCAGTTCATCATCCGCCAGTACAGATCGACCAAGCAAACAAAAAAAAATCAGCGTCGGCCTAAAGAGTCCATAAGCCAGACATGCATGCTCGGTGTCCTCATATGTGATTATCGGCCGTGGATTGACCAATATCATATTTGAACGATTATTATTGCACACATTAGATCCAGTCCCAACCTAGCTAGCATGCGTGCATGTGTAGCCCGAGTCTTTACCAGAGGATTAATATATACACTGGATGAGAGAAATAGTCTATATCAAACAATGCTAAGCAACCGGCAATACAGCTTAGATATAATAAAGATGTGACCGGCAACCCTAGTGATTCGGGGGAAACATACCACCATTGCAGCCATGGACCGAGAGAATCGGGGATGCCGCGCCGCCTTAGTGGAGTTTTTAGGTGCGACGTCGCCGCATCCGTAGAGGACGGAGTCCAAGCCGCGTAGTCCGAGCGGTGGTGGACGCCGGTGGTGTAGGGAGAGGACTCAGGGGAGATGGACGGCGAGGGATCTGGGGAGATCTGAACATGAGGGGGCTGTGAGAAACTGAGAATGATACATCAGCAAGGGAATAAATGCGCGTGTCCCCCGGTCAAAAATGCGCGTTTCTTGGAGGAACGGCCAGTGCACGCAGGAATCCACACATAAAACTTCACACGGCGGGTCACCGGGCTTTATCGCATCCGGTGGGGCCCGGACCTACATACCAGTGAGACAGGTCGTGTGGGTTATGATCCGATCAGTGTGCACACAGAAATTGCATTCAGAGCTAAGGGCCTCAGACTACGTTGTACTATACAGTATATCCGTTTCTTTTGGTAAAATGAAAACGATACTCCATCTGATCCTCATTACTTGATGATAAAATGGATGTCTCTACAACTAATATGTGTCTAGATACATCTATATGAGAGCGTCTGTGTTTGTACTGTGTATCTCAAAAAAAATGGATCGGAGGGAGCATTAAGAGGTGTCAAAAAAAACTGCAAACAAACATGAATGTAAGCAGTTGAGTATTAAACCAGTGCGTAAAATACCTTTATATCTCAACCATGTAACAATGAATATGAGAAGTTTTGGGGGTTTGACCATCTGCACTTGTGTTCGCTACAATCGTTCGCTACAATCAGATCAAAAAAATTGGTCACTTTTACACTTCCTAAAATAAAATGTATTTTTCCCTGAGATTTTACAAGCTCGTACAAGATAGCATTGACTACATATGGGATATATCACATTTACACTTACAAATCTATGAATATTTCAAAATGTTGAGCTCCATGTAGCTAGGTATAATACAAATCATCAGACCGCACATTGAAACTACCGCATCATATCACAGTAAATTAAAGTAAAATAAAGGGATTTCTATTTTCGTGCCCTCAGGTCCTTAGTTGTACTCAGTTTTCCCCAGCTCCTTAGTTTTTCCTCAGTTTTCCCCAAGCCCTTGTCTGAACCGCAGAAGGAGCTCGGACGGAAGGAATCCGTTAAGTTGACCGTTCCGTGCTGACGAGTGGGGTCGTGTCGTTTGTGGGGTCGCGTCGTGTGGGACCGCGTCGTGTGGGGCTGGTAGGAAGGGACCGCGTGGGACAGGACGAGGCCGTGTTTGTGTGGCCGTAGCGTGTGGGGCCGTAGCGTGTGGGTCCGGGACGGGGGCACGAGTGGTTTCTGTCTCTTTCGCCCAGATTAGCAGTTTTCAATGTACCTTTTTCCTCTCTATCGCTCGATCTCATTCATATTTGATAGCCCAAATTGGTAGCAAATCTAGAGCAGCTTCTCCTTCTGTTTTTTAACGCCATTCATTTCTTTATGCCTTCGTTTTTACCCAATCAGGTAGGAAATCTAGGGCACAAATCCAGAGAAAAAATATAGGATAAGCTGCATACAGCAACCAACATAGCATAGATATATTCAGGACAGATCCAAAAGTAGTACCGATAGATCCAACATAAGCTACATTTTACATGAAATTAAGCTGCTCTACGTATAGAGCAGTCACATACGAGAGTGCAAGAGGCACGTTCAACGCCTCCCGGGTAGCGCGTGTGACTCGCTTGGAGGTTGCGCAGGTGAATCCCAAGTGCTTTGTGTTTGGCCATGTACGCATGCACGTTCACGGTCCTTCCAACTCTAGCGCCACATCTGCCAATGGATTCAGCATGGTTCACCAGGGAGTTGAAGTCGGTGGCGCGGAGCTTCCTGTTGCAGAAGGGGCACTTGTAAATGCCTCGAGCAAAAGGGCCATCGTAATGGCCGGACTGCAGCCTCCTGAGGACGTGACGAGTCTTGGTGTGGAAGGACTCGTCGTCGCTGTCGACGTCGCTCCGCACCGTCACGTAGCACCAAAGATCGTGCAAAAACACGGAGTCAATTGCAACGATGATGGAACAGAGAGTGAACAAAAAATCATGCATGATAATATGGGCTCGAAAAAAAGAGGTAGCCTCGATTACTTTGGACACACTTATATCCAGGATTTGAGTCAGCAAACCAAAGATCATGCACAACAAATTTGTACACACCAATTGTTTACTGACCAAACCCTGAATCAATTTATGCCCAAATATTCATCATCATCGGCACAAATCTTAAACAAAAGCAAATCACAAACACTAATAACGCAAGATCTAACACAAAAGGATCGAACTAGGAACAGACGAACAAAGTAATAACGCAAGATCTAACAAAAAGGATTGAACTAGGAATGACGAACCGTAATAACGGTAGATCTAACACAAAATGATTGAAATGAGATAAGAACAAGGGAACAAAGGGTTACCTCCGGCTCGTTGTCGACGATGGTGGTGTCGTAGGGTTCTCCGGCGTCGTCTCGCACCGGTTCGTACGGGTCCCAATCGACGGGGGCCTGGACGGGGCGGCGGCCGATGCGCCGGCTGCTACGATGGAAGCAGCGACAGGGGCCTGGACGGGGCGGCGGCTGATGTGCCGACAATGGGCATCTCATTCTTCTCCATCGCCGGCGGTTTTCTTCGGGGTTTTTCTTCGGTTGTGGAGAAGATGATGGGACAGAGAGGCGGTTGCGGTGAGCCGGTGAGAACGTGCGTCGAGGGAGAGAAAGAGGGGCTCTATAAAGACGAAGGTGGCGTGTACCGCAACACGCGTCCGCTATGCACGGCAACACGCGTCCGCTATGCACGGCTGCGGCGTGCACCGCTACCCGAGTCTAACCCTGGGACGTTTGGTGTACTCGGTTATAACCTCGGGCCTTATACAGAAATTTTATACGTACTCAGTTGTCCCCTCGAGGACTTAGACCGGCAAGTGCAATATACTCAGTTTTACCCTCAGGTAGCTGGTCAACAGAGAGTCAACAAATGAGATTAATATAGCTAATTGAGTCATTTCATGCGCAAAAAAATCCAAAAAAATAAAAACATAGTGGCAACTACTCATGGAGTCTTCGTACGCAACCTGCCACCTAGAAAACCTTAACAAACATATATAAATCAAGTTTTACCACAAATTGCCACTTCTCAGAATCACTAGTGTAGCTATGAAGATGCATGGTTTTCCACCCAAACCCCTTTGCAAAACATCTTTCCCAAAACATAGTTTGTCTAAATGATGCCATAATTGTCACACTCATGTATATTTGAATTGCAAATAATTTGATGTAGCCCAATATGAATTATATTGTACAAAACACACATTTTTCATTTTGTAATTCTTTTGTTTGAATCCCTTAGTCTATTTACTATTTATGTGCCCTTGGATTCTTAGTACTACTCAGTTTTGCCCTCAAGTACTGTCACAAATGCTCGAGAAGCCCAAACTTATCCCGATTGGTTGAGCCGTTGTCACACGGATCGACTCCACGAACCGTTGATCCACCGATCTAACGGGCGGTATACCCCTATCCGTCTCTTGGTGTCAACCTCTCTCTCTCTCTCTCTCTCTCTTCGTGGCCACCCATCTCTCTCTGTCGGTGGAGAATGCAATGACGAGTTTGCCACTTAATATAGTTTGGGATATAGTATTGGTATAAACATGAGGCATACATATTTGCGGATTTCGGTGATTGCATTATTTGTCAGCCCTCTAACAATTATCAACTATCTTGAGCTGTCCTTTTCTTTTAGGGAATATAGTTTGGGATATAGTATTGGTATTTTGAAAAGGCCTAAAAGTGGTATAATTTTGTTATAAACATGAGGCATACATTTTTGCGGATTTCGGCGATTGCATTATTTGTCACCCCTCTAACAATTATCAACTATCTTTAGCTGTCCTTTTCTTTTAGGGAATATAGTTTGGGATATGGTATTGGTATTTTGGAAAGGCCTAAAAGTGGTATAATTTTGGTATAAACATGAGGCATACATATTTGCGGATTTCGGG
Source organism: Lolium perenne (assembly GCF_019359855.2). NCBI lineage: Eukaryota > Viridiplantae > Streptophyta > Magnoliopsida > Poales > Poaceae > Lolium > Lolium perenne. The sequence continues at coordinate 270,222,311 of NC_067245.2, forward strand.
GATTGCATTATTTGTCACCCCTCTAACAATTATCAACTATCTTGAGCTGTCCTTTTCTTTTAGGGAATATAGTTTGGGTTATAGTATTGGTATTTTGAAACGGCCTAAAAGTGGTATAATTTTGTTATAAACATGAGGCATACATTTTTGCGAATTTCGGCGATTGCATTATTTGTCACCCCTCTAACAATTATCAACTATCTTTAGCTGTCCTTTTCTTTTAGGGAATATAGTTTGGGATATGGTATTGGTATTTTGGAAAGGCCTAAAAGTGGTATAATTTTGGTATAAACATGAGGCATACATATTTGCGGATTTCGGTGATTGCATTATTTGTCACCCCTCTAACAATTATCAACGATCTTTAGCTTTCCTTTTCTTTTAGGGAATATAGTTGGTAATTTCGGTGAATGCACACACTAACTTTGAAAACAACTACAAGTACATGTAACTGAATAATGGATTTGTAACAAGGTATCCCTTGTAACAACTTCTAGCGCCTGGTGAGCAATGATAAGAATCCGATCGTAATTATACAACAAAAAAAACAACCAGCCATCAGATTAGCTTGCTTAACTGCTTGTTCATTTTCTTCAGTTCTCCCTTCACTTCCACCAGTTCTGCATTGGGAGCATTAGGCATAATCGGAAGGTCCCTAATCGGAACGGCTCCTCTCTCCGCCGCATTCTCTACAAGTCCCCCTCCCAAATTGCGCCCCCAATAGCGCCAATTGATTCCTCGCAAGCGAAGCCTCTGAACGTACACATCGATCCACTCGAAATGCCTGCATTTCTTCAAGATCTGAAAACAACAACGTGAACCCTAAATCCCAAATTCGAGGGAATAACAAGAAAATCGAGAGAAAACAGAGAAATTGGAGCGAGATCTAACCTTATCCCCCTCTCTATATGGCAAGCTCTCGCATGCAACGAACTCACGTCCACGGTTGCCGTTCTCGTCCGTCTTACAGATCGACCGCTTCAGAGGCTCCTGGCGTGGGCAGTCAGGGCATCTTGTCAAAGGCACGGGTCCATACTGCGGCCATGAAGAACGGGAGGTCGAAGAGAAACTAGACATCACCCGCCCTGGGAGAAGGGCTGCCGCTGGCGGAGAAGAAGAACAATGGGGCGCGGAGAAAGAAAGGCGAAGCAATGGCACGGGCACGGGCGCGGGGCTGGCTCGGGCTCCCATTTTGCAACGGTCACCTGGGTAAGCTGTGGGTCCGGCGCACTTAACGTGGACAAGTTGTGGGTCCCACGATGATCTGGATAAGTGAAGACGTGTCCACTGCGGGGCACCAACAGCGGCCCCACTTGCCAGCACCAACCAACGTCAACTAACGGGATTCCTTCCGTCCGACCTCCTTCTGCGGGTTTCAGACAAGGTTTTGGGGAAAACTGAGGAAAAACTAAGGGGCTGGGGAAAACTGAGCACAACTAAGGAACCGAGGGCACGAAAATAGAAATCCCTAAAATAAAACATGTCTAACATATACTATATTAGCTAATTAACAAAGTCTCATCACAGTGTATCTGATCCCCAGTTCAGCTTAATACAAAAACCAAGTTCAGCATGAACATCAGCAGGGCACTACCCCAGGTCCAAAAGCAGCATCTAGTTAATTCAATAAAATATTGAGGTGTTTCTGATCCCCTCTTCCTAAAAGCACTGCAAATCATGCATGCAATTAAGGGTGATCAGCACAAAATATTACCGTCTGGGTGGAGGTGTTACAGTCGTAGATCAACACATTCATCAAGGAAGTGTCTTTCACCTCAAAGACGAGAATGTCATCGAGCTGTAGTTCATGCGCCTCTGCAAACCCGAACCAACCATCCTTCAAGACCAGTTCACCCTGGTACTCATCGATGTGCACATACCAGGCGCAGCCTACGCTCGTCTTGAGCTTGATAGGCCTGGGAAGAATCTCTTTCAGACATTGCTTGAATTCTCTGGGGATGACCAACATATACATGTCATCGTTGCCATCCAGTTGCACATAGAAGCGCGAGGGCTGAGGAGGGTCCGCCGAGTGACCAACCCGTTTAGGGCGGCCTTTCCCTCGCCCTTTTAATATAAAACATTGAATTGTTGCATCACGCCTACCCGTCACCTTTGGCTTTTTGGCTAGTGAGTTTCTTTGAATTCTGAACTCGGGGGGTGCAGAGGACATGTACAATCGACAATCCTAAGACGTAGTTGCTCATTGACGTTGGAGCGAGTTTGCTTCTGCATCTAGTTAAGCACGGTATATATCAATCAACAGCATATAAATCAGAACGTAACATACATGGAGAAAATGCATCTAGCTATCTCTTTAATTAGTTTGCACAAAATCTAGCAGCAGCAAGACAATTTGATTTTACAGGTACTGAGCAAGCTTTCAGACTTTCTGAAACAGGTAACATGGAGCATATATTTGTATGTTCAGACTGCCAAACTCTGCTCTGTGATGGATACTATTACTTAACATCTTTTTTTGCCAGAACTAGTACTTAACATCTACTGTTTCCCGTCATTAAAAAAACATTGGCAGAAGAATACTACTACGGTTTCCCATCATTAAAGAAAAAAGAACTTGTTTAAAACCCCAACTATCATTGACTACTTACACCTACATCCTAGTGAGTTCAGGACAACTTACAGCCACTTTTGGTGGTGCCACCACCGGAGAAGACCGTGCCGCGGGGGTTGGGGTCGGCGCAGCCGGAGAAGCTGGTGTCGCCGCCAGGGAAATCAGTGCCGAGCCAGATGGTGCTTCCAGCGGAGAAGAAAGTACCGCGAGAGATGGAACCGACGCTGCCAAAGGGTAAGAAACGGATGTACTCGTAGATCCTTCTCTAGTCGCGATCTGGATAGAAGAGACTGGACGTCCATCAAGCTGCTGGAGGATGCGGTGGATCAAATCGGCTGAGTTCAGGAAATATCGGCGATGTTCATCTGTGTCGGCGGCCGTTACCGCCAGGCAGCTGCCGGTGGAGGAGGAGGCGAGGCGTTCATGGCAGTCATTAGTGTAAAAGAGGTGAAGTAGGTGGGAGAGATAGAGGGTTCGGGACTGAAGTAATTGTAGTCTGCTCTCTCATTTTTACAAGCATGCGTCCTCAGGCAGATTTTTTTTTAGATGCGTACTCAGGCTGCTTTGTCAAACCAGGGCCTCAATGAAGCCCAGTTAACTATTTCTCCGCTAAAAGCGCGCTATAGCATATCTAGAGGGTCCACGCTTAGTAATTTTGCATGCTGTGGCGCTATTTGCGAAACAACATGCTATATCGCCCTACTTCATAGTGTTAGCGCGCTATTTTTTTCAGGAAAGTTGCTTTCACTTTTTCGTGGTGATGAACTACAATCTGTTGGTTCCACTTCTAAGTCAGAAGATAATATCGCTAATGCTAATATGTTTTAATAAATAATTTATACTATGTTGTTGCCTTGTGAAATGTTGATGTTAGCCTTCTAAAATACTTGAGATCTATTTCTATATGTGGTTATGTATGTATGATTCAGTCACTTTTGGACTATATATATCTATTCGCTCTAGTAAAATTATTTATTTTTAGGCTATATTTAGTATTATTTTGAAAATGCTATTTAAAATATACCACACTATTACCACGATATAGCGTTCATATCGTTTGAAGGAGGCTGCCGCTAATTCATTTAGCTCGCTATTTTAAACATTGGTTAAGACGCGTTTGGCGGCTTTGCATCCGAGCTGGTGGGGAAATACCGTACCCAAGTGCTTAAAAGATTGCAACTTTTAGCAGGAAAACATTAGGGCACGTCCAACACAAAGCGCTACCGCAAGGGGCGTGAAACTCTTTTCACCAGTCCTAGCTACAGACACCGGAACCAACAGAAGTCGATGCCATCAGCAATTAGCGCTGTAAGGAGAGTACCTGGAGGATTTTACAATCTTTTGACATTCATTTGTTCTCTATTAGCGCCATATAGTATATACCATTGTAATGCCCTTATACTCCTCTCAACATTAAAAAAAAGGTGTGCATATACTAATAATAGTTGCTGAAATGAAACTAAAAATAAACAGACATGCACGGTTTACGAAGGATGGAAATACAGAGTTCATCACCATCCGTTTAAATAAGATTAGATTACTTCAATGTGGGCTACATACACACTAAAATGAGTAAACAGACACACTGAAATGGGTCAAGGTATATAAGATTCAGAAAAAGGAAGAGCATATTAAGATACGGAACAGGTTACTGAATTGTTCAAATATATCGTACAAAAAACATTATTTTCTCCAGAAAGATTCATGGCTCAGTTTAGGGTTGCATCAACATGCGGATATTTTTCAGACTAGGCTTAAACCACATTGTCGCCTGTCGGGGAAATCCCCAACCTTCTTTTGGAAGGGTGATAACTCCCATGAGCTCATTTTCCCCTTGCTGCAGGTTACAACGACAAATACAACTAAATGCTGGTTCCCGAAATGCATAGTATGCGATGTACACACAATTTGACCTCATGAATGGAGTCAATGTTCCATCAGGAGCATTGTCATCATTTATCTTCAGGTTCATTGGATAATTCAGTCCAATGAACAGAGAGTGTGTGCCAAGGCTGTCAACTCGACTCCAATTGGGTCCAATCAGGGATAGATCTTTCTCAAAAATATGTATGACAGGGGTAGGACACTCCCACAGGATAAGGCCATTCCCATCATGCAGAACTTCTGCAGGCTCAAGGTGATCATTGCTACGTATATACCAATCTTCATGGATGATCATCAAGCGCTTGCCATCTGCTGATCGAGCTAAAACCATCTGCCATATGGATCCTCCATCGGTGATGGGATCACGAATGGCAGGGCAAGGTGTGCATCTGCATTGTAAACGGAGACCAAAAAAAATTAGTGTTTGAATGGCTCAGGAAGACAATAATACCAGTAGCTGCAACTTCACATTTGTAGGATCAAATGGAGGATGTAGTCATTATACTTGTATAAAAACTCGAAGAAATAAAATTGTTCCCATTTGAGATGTATGTTAATTACACTCATATTCATTGATGGTAGATACATGTCTCAACCTTATCTGATCCATGATTGTAAAGCTTTGAGTACATCGAATATTCAAATAAATTGAAAGTTTGCATGCATCAATTGATGAAGAGGCCAGGGCTAAGCTCCTTATTCATATTCTGACAAGAGCATGCAGTAACTAATTCAGGAATGCATTCATATACTGCAATAATCTGGTTTGGGTTGATAGATTAGTGCACTGCATATAGTACTGTAATTCGTTTGTAGCAATGGTTCAGTCAGGTTTGGATAATTAAATGGTGCACAGTCATTTGAAAGGTGAAAAAAATCTTATTGAGCAATTAGTTAATTCAGTTACAATATATCATGAATGGGCTTGATATTAAAATTTATTGCGAAGTATATCATATGAATTGAAGAATTACCGGCCTGTGATTGATCGCAGCAATATGTGGTGTCGGTCCACCCATCCACCGCAACAATGAAGCCGTTGTACTCGATGGAGTCACTGTAATCTACACCCCAACTAGCAAGAGAGAATAACCTCCACTCCTGGCTACCATTAGCCAGGTAAGCGAGTCCAGAATTGCATAGAGCGATGAGCTTGTAATCTGAGTAATGTCCAGCTTTTGTGGGCACTTCGCAAATTACAATCTTCAACAAAAACATGGCACGCCCATACGTCATGTACCTTTCAGGAGGCAAGTCGGGGAAGCCAATCCATTCCTCCCGAAAAATGTTGCAAGTTTCCGACGATGGTAGGGAGATTTCTTGGTGCGTGTAGATGTTCACGAGGAACCAGTTCCCACCACTGTCCACGCCGGCGATCCAGTCGCCGTTCATGCCAACCCAGAATCTATTGTCCATGAACGGCAGGATGGCTGTGCGCCGAGGATGGTCGAGGGGCACAACGTGGTACACCGTGTGGTGCGCACTACTATCATCATAGTGCCAATGGGCAGAATCGGGCATCAGCAAGCAGGGTCCATCCCACTGGTGTAGATTCATGTTGTCGGCGACATGGCGGCACAGCGTTTTGGAGCATGCGGCCAGCCGGACGTCGACTGTAACGTCCAGACTCTGGGCAATGAGATTGAACAGCTCGGCGGGGAGCTTCCCCCAGTCGCCATACAGCTGGTCATCGTTCGATGCCGCCATGGAGACGAGATGGATTTAAGAGGGCGGAAGCAAGTATGTGTGATTGGAGATTTGTAGGAGAGTCGAGCGGGAAGGAGGAGTGCTGCGGTTCTGCGGAGGGGTGAGGAGAGAAAGCTATGCAAATGGGAGATCTAGAGGATGAAAAAATTTGCTAGCAGCGCTTGGCGAGTGGAGAACGATGATGGAAGTGGAGAGTCAAGGATGGAAACGATGGAGGTGAAGAGTAGGAGTGGATATGACTTTTTTTATTCTTCATCAGCTGCATCGATGCGCCGAGTAAAACTTCAGCTAGGATAGCACGCCACTACGTCCTGGTGCAGTTACTGTCCCGTCAAATCAGTTTGACCACAGAAATGGTTTCTTTATTAGTACAATATAACTTAATTTTTTCGAACAATATATACTACTCCATTTAATATACTCACTCCGATTCATATTACTTGTCAAATGATATGGATGAATCTTGAACTAAAATGTGTCTAGATATATCCATATTATAGTCAACTAATATGAATCGGAGTTTGTTTGGTTCAAAGGATTTCTAAAGGTATCTTGTACGGAGTAGGATTTTTACACATAGGGATTTTTCCTATAAAGCTTGCTTGATTCAAAGGATTGAGAACCCTCCAAAATACCTATGGATTGCTTTCTCTACAATCCTATCTCTTGGTAATATTGCTATGTGTCTATAACAACTATGAAATGAACTCAATCTCAATAGAAATTTCCTTTGTCTTTCCTAATCAAACAACTAGTTATTTTATGTCTTCGTTTACAAATTAAGATAATTTTTAGGTTATAGGTAATCATCGAGCTTATGTGATCATCTTTTATGATCAAACTTACTTGATCAGCCGCGGAGGCGCAAAGGACTAAAGGAGCAGTGGTGTGCATTAATATGGCCGCATGGGGAAGGCACAGCTAGCGACGATGAGACGTATCGCCAGCATTGGCCTAGGGAACCGTCGCCACCATTAATAAAAGCTATCCCTTTGGGCACCATGTCTCCCACTACTCGTGTCACGCGCGCATGTGGATTACGGATGGATGGGCTAGGGAAGCCGGACAGAAAACATGACAACCAGGGGGGAAATGAATAAAAATAATACAAAGTCGAAAATATTTCGAAAAATAAACTTCGTAAGAAACTCCATGCGTTTAGAAAATGCGAAGGCAATATGTTGAAACACGTCTAGACCACGTCTAGAACCACCGTCCCAAAGCTTAAGGATTAAATTGATTTTTCGAAAGTCAAACTAAGTTAAGTTTGACTAAGTTTTTACCAAAAGCATTAATATGCAAGATACAAAATCAATATTATTAGATAGAAATAAATTATATTTTCATATGGTGTCTACAAAATATTATATGTGCTGATAGATTCTTTTAAGAGTTTGGTCGAACTTTACTTGGTTTGACTTTTCAAGATAAATATACTAAGCTTTAAGCATTGGAACGGAGGTATTTTTCGAAGCACCTACATGTCTTTAGAAGACAAAAGAAAACATGGAGTAAGGTTGTTTTTTGTGCAATAGTTTACGTCAAAATCTGGTTATTTGTGTAAAAAGAATCTCAAATTGTGTTATGTGCAAAAACTGCACCAACAAGTGGTGGTATGTGCAATTTCCTCCGTCACACAAAAGGCAAGCCATTGATACATACTTAATTGTGAATAATTACAAAAGTAGTAGGCAACTAATAAGCGCACATGATTAAACTGCTATGCGAGATCTTCAGCCACCAGAAGTCGTTCCCGCGCCTCTCTAGCATTGAAAATCACGCGTTCTGCGACTTCCATCAAAGAGACAAGCTGAGCTTTGATCCGTTCTCCCAGATGAATGGCCTCGTCAAAACTCCTACGAGCACAGGCCGTGATCTCATCCACTTCTAGGAAAGATACCGCCTGCCTGTACCGAAATATCTTGATCCCTAACTCTTTGTTCTCCTCCCGCATGTTGGCAAGATCCAACTTGATCCTCCAACAGGATAAGCAAGGGGAGTGATCCTGCCAAAGGTAACAACAAACATATCGAGCATTACCGGCAAACGAAGGGCACAAATTGGCTGATTAACGAATGTGGTCACAAACATGTAGGACAGACTTAAGTGGTGTCTACATGTCAGTGACTCGAAGTACCCAAAAACCAGCAACCCAAAGTCAGCTAATATTAAACTCCGTCTTCAGCTCCTTCATCCTCTTGAACGGCGGGGAAGCTGGCAACTTATCTTCTTCTACGACCTCTCGCTGGAACCTGACGTCGAAGGATGAGAGATCCTGCGAACGGATGTGCTGCGCCTGTGCGTGCGATTCACCAGGGCGCTTCTGGCGTAACTCGGAGTTCTCGGCGCCGAGATGCGGAAGTTCCGCTCCCGGGGCCTTGTTGACCCTAAGCCGAGATAGCTCCTGTGTAAGCCGACGAAAAACGTTCAAAATGTTACAGATCAGGCATATCATTACCAGTGCAAACGAGGTAAGTGAATCTCCGGGATCTCGCCCAACGACCGCGGTTGGTCCAATGCCACCACATCTTCTCCGAGATTGACTAACTCCTTTACATCATCTTCTCCGACATTGACTATCTCCTTTACATCATCTTCTGCTCCGAGCTTGACCATCTCCTTTACATCATCTTCTACTGCGAGCTTGATCATCTGCCTCACATCATCTTCTCCGGCGATATCGACACTCTCCTGCGGAAGATAATAGATATAAGTCCGAGTATTAGCAGCAAAACGAAGGTAATTAAAAGAGGCGTAGTAACCCTTGTGTCCTGGCTCATCAACGGCGGGGACGCTGAGCCCGCATCGTCTCCTCCGAGATCTCCCTTCGGAGGCAGGATTGTTAGAGACAGTGTACTTCTCGTAGTAGTCTTTATGCGTGGGGCGCCAGGGGGTCGAGAAGCTAGGACTGCATCTTCTCCTCCGAGCTCTTCCTTGGTAGACATGACAAATGAAACGAGGTGTGTGGGGCGTAAAGGTATAAAAATGGCGGACGGCCGCCCCGCCTCGGCCCTCCAAGGCTTATTTTTTTGCCTTACTAAACTAAAAAACATATTTTGCGTCTCACACGTCTGCCCTAAGAGGGCTGCAGGGTCCCATACATGCAGGTCCCACACTTTAGTGAGCACAAGTCATGTGCGGTAGGTAGGCAAACTTCCAACAATCTTCTTTGTCAAGTACTCAAGTGAAGACACGTCGTCAAGACTCTCTCTCTCTCTTTTGTCATTGAAAAAAAAAGAATATTAGACGGGCGCGTAGCCTGCACTGCAGGGGGCGATTTTGACAAAGTAACCCTTTTGGCGAAGAAAAACACAGAATGAGCCACACAAAAAGGTTAGTCCAGTGAAATAGATTGCTCAGAGGGTCAGTCTGTGTTTTTCTTTGCCAAAAGGGTTATTTCTGTCAAAATCACCGCCTTTGTGACCGCAGTTTGCGACCTTTGAAAAACCTTGCGTGCATGTCAACATCACTTCCCGGAAAGGTTGAAGCATTTCGAGGCCGTGACTGCTCTCCATTCCTCTTCTCCTTCCGTGTGATCCCTCTTCCACCTTTTATCCTTTGCAACATTTGCAAAAAATTGTCCGTGACTTGTGCTCACTGAAGTGTGGGACCTCACGCATGGGAACCACACGTAAGTGACAGACCTGTTGGTGTAATAATTCGGGTGATCATTATACTGTATTAGAACTCCGTACAAAGTTTCGTATGGATTCAAGGGTAGGAAAGCCAAGTTAACTCATTTACATGACATTATTTTTTCCATGAACCCAAGTTAACTCATCTAACACTTGGTACATTTTGGTTATATATTCGAAATTTTACTTGAAACTTGTTGGTCATGCCATTTTACTACTCGCCTAACACTTTTTCCGCGCGTGAAGGGATGGTGGGACCGCAAAAAACTTGCAAATACGAGCTAAATTTGTGGGACCCCAAAAAACTTGCAAATACGAGCGCTTCATCCAAAAGAAACACACTCGTGTCCCCTACCACCACCACCACCCCATGATTTTGACCTAAATTTGAAATCAAGCCAAAGGTGGTTCAAAACCGGCAATCGGAAAGCATGGATTGTGCGTCTTTTTTCTATATAGCTAGGGAAAATAGCAGACATGCCATACCAATGTTTTAGAAAAGAGAGCTTTTACTTGTGCATTTTGGGTTGTCGCACATAAATGTGCTTTTACTTGTCTCCCACCAATTAATCCAATTCTCATTTGTGGGGAAACATGACACTAGATGGCCATTTCCAAAGTTTCATGAATTATCTCAATGTGAATCCATATATGTACCATTTTTGGGGGCTAAATTGCTTAAATGCAAATTTGAACAGTGGATAGATGAAGTACATATCAAACAAATAACTGAAAAAAATACAGAGGTGTGTGACCCGAATGTCTGGAGCCATGGTACAAGAGATATAATGGCTAACCATACGAGCCCCTTCGTCCAACTAGCTAGCACAAAACAAGGGTGAGTGTCATGAGATTGATCGACATCAATTTCAGAACATGCCAAAGTTATTGTGGGGCTCGATATAAAAAAGCTCGAAACAAAGCATGAATATTGAGTCATATCATTTGTGGTTTACATACTACCTCTATATATATATGACAATACCAAATGAACGTGGCATATATATACACACTTGTATATCCTCTTTTAGAAGAACCCTGCACAGTTTTCGGCACCACATGTGTGTTTGAGTACAAGTTCCACTCACTTCCCAAAAGCGTGTGAGCATTGTATTAAGTACTACAAGAAAACAATGGTAAACCTTTGAATCCCATGACTGATTTTTTGTTGTAGTGATATATAGATTTATAAGTGTTTAGGGTTAGGGGGTTAGGGTTTATAGAGATGATGCACATATTTTGATTTCACGCTTGTGATGTACAATACTACATAGGTAAGAAATTAAACAAGCATGACCTTTGTTAGAATAACATTTAACATGTTCTCTCACCATTCATATATGTTGGAGTTTGCCTTGCTTCTTCAATTTCCCACGTGCACATGTTACTACGAGAACCAAGGCAAACTTTTAAATCATTGTTGGGACTGGCTAGATGCACCACCATGCCCAATTTGGGCACATTATAATAAAATATGTCACAAATATGGCCATATATAACTATATATATTATTCGGCTTGAAACCCATGAATCTTCATACACGATAGTCCATTTTGTGAAGAAAAAATGTTTTTATTACCCTATCACGGGTTTCTTATTTTCCCTGTCCACTAGTACACCTATATATGAGCACTCAATGCGGAAGGGTTTCATTTTTTGAGGTTTTCTTCATTTTCATTTTTTTTATTTCAAAACCAGATCAAAATGGTCGACATGATTATCCATTCAAAGGGGTTGAATATTTCAGTACTATCACTGGTTTATGTATATAGTGTAAGTAATATGAATCTGAAAATGATTTTGGGGGATTTATATGACCAAGTTATAACACACCTACATTTCAAATTTGAATTACTTCCAATAAATCAACATATAGTCATTTAAATGTGTGAAACTGGCTAAAAACACTAAAAATCGTAAAGAGTTGGGAATTGGCACTAAAATATGGCCTAGTTTATCTTAAAAATGTAGAGGCGCCATTTTGACCCGTATCTTATGTACCCCATTCGAAAATGATAAACTATCATGAATTACCATTTATTTTAGGCATTACTTTTCACGGTAAAATGATAAACTATATCACGAAGTTCCATTTCCGTCAAGATAGTCCGCATTACTTTTTTGTTGAGATATAAACCCCCACAACGGCGGACACAGATCAGGTGACATGCACCTTTTGCATGTCAGTCTAAATTCAAATTTAAACATTGCGAAAAAATCTGGAAAAATCATGCATGTTCACACCACATATTAAGATAACCCCTAAAAATTTCATATCAAAATTCGAAACATACATCGAGAAACAAAAAAGAGAAACTCAGATGTGAATAGTGTACAGAGAAACTTAGATTTCTCTTTTCTGTTTCTCGATGATGTTTCGAATTTTGATCTGAAATTTTTAGGGGTTATCTTAATATGTGTTTTGAACATGCATGATTTTTTTCAGATTTTTTCGCAATGTTTAAATTTGGATTTAGGCTGCATGTCCCACGGGACATGCAAAAGGTGCATGTCACCTGATCTCTATCCCACAACGGCCATCTCCTCCTTAATTTATTGTGTAAAACCCCCACAACGGTCACCTCCTCCTTAATTTATTGTGTAAACCCCTACAACGGTCATCTCTTCCTTATAAACAACCACAATGGCCATCCCTTGTGTCAATAGGTTCTGCCTCTCTCTTCTTCGTTCACATACACTTGATCCATTGCCATGGCGTCCACGTCTCGGACGCCGACCAGAAGGGGAAGGGGAAGGGGAAAGGGAAGGGGAAGGGGCGGCCGGGGTGATGGATCATCATCATTGCCACCACCACCGTCAACACTGCCTTTGATCATAGAGGAGTTCTTCATCGTCGTCTATGAAGACCCTTTGGTCAAGAAGGTACGTACGCGTTCCCACATATATGATGCATGTGATTAATTATGGGCATGTTCTAAAAAACATTTAATTTCAAACGATCGGCGCTCGATCTCTTTGCAGGCTCTCCCAAAAAAGTTTGCGGACTATCTTGACGGCCAGGAGCCAGCTAAGGTGTATCTGCGAGCATCTGACTGCGGTCCTCGTCTCTGGACCGTGGAGGTCCTATTTGACGGACAAGGCCGGATGTACCTCGACAAGGGCTGGGAGAATTTCGCCATCGCGCACGGTGTGGATTTCGGCTGCTTCGTACACTTCAAATATGAAGGCGATGATGTGCTCACAGTGAAGGTGTTCGACGAAACAATGTGCAGGAAGTACTACTACTCGGACGACGATGATACTGACGATGAAAGCGACGACGACGTGAAGCCATGCATCCATCCTCTTTAGATAAGGGGATTATGACCAAGAATATATATGTAGCTTCATATGCATCGATTTTAGAGGTGGATAACTGGAGAGAGAGAGAGAGAGAGTCTTGATGCGTCTTGTCTTGATAAAGAAGATGGGAGTTTGCCTACCTACCGCACATGACTTGTGCTCACTGAAGTGTGGGACCTCACGCATGGGAACCACACGTAAGTGACAGACCTGTTGGTGTAATAACTCAGGTGATCATTATACTGTATTAGTACAAAGTTTCCTATGGATTCAAGGGTAGGAAAGCCAAGTTAACTCATTTACATGACATTATTTTTCCATGAAGCCAAGTTAACTCATCTATCAATTGGTAAATTCTTGTTATATTCGAAATTTTACTTGAAACTTGTTGGTCATATATGCCATTTTACTACTCGCCTAACACTTTTTCCGCGCGTGAAGGGAGGGGGTGGGCAGTATGCTACCCTAAATTTTTGTGACCCCCAAAAACTAACAAATACGAGAGAGGCATCGAAAGAAACACACTCGTCCCCTACCCCCCTCCCCACTAAATTTGAAATCAAGCCAAACAAAAAAGGCAATCGAAAAGCATGGATTGTTCATCTTTCTCTATATAGTTAGGGTTAGGGTTTAGGGTTTATAGAGATGCACATATTTTCATTTTACATTTGTGATGTACCATGATACATAGGTAAGATACCAAGCATGACCTTTGTTAGAATAACCATTAACGTGTTCTCTCACCTTTAGATTCAAATGGGCATAAACATTCAGAAAAATCAAAAAACAATGAAAAACCAAAGCACATAGTCTTCTTATGTCATATAGTAGGAATTGAAGTTAATAAACAAGGTCTAGACATATTCAAACCAGACAAATCATGTATCTACACCTAACCCTAAACTTTGTCTTATGAAGTCAAGCATGAAGAGAAATGGTTTTGGGTTTCAAACATGGAAATTTCAAAAACCTCCCAAAAGCTTCATTTTAGAGTGACTAAGAAAGATACAGGCTTACCTTTTTAAATACCTAGTTTTAAACTTGTTTAAATCTAGGTCAAACCTAGGATTTCACCAAGATTCAAATGGGCATATAAACATTCAGAAAAAAAAATTTAAAAACCAACGCACATATAGTCTTCTTATGTCATATATATAGCTAGTAAGCATTCAAGTTGATAAACAAGCATGTCTAGACAAATTCAAACCCGACAAATCATGTATATACCCCTAACCCTAAACTATATGTATTATGAAGTCAACCATGAAGAGAAGTGGTTTTGAGTTTCAAACATTATACTGAGATTCAAGAACCCCCCCCCCCCCCCAAAAGCTTCATTTTAGAATGACTAAGAAGGATCCAGGCTTACCTTTTCATTTTCATGTTTCAAACTTGTTTAAATCTAGGATTTGACCAAGATTCAAATGGGCATAAAAATTCAAAAAAATCAAAAAAATCAAAAACCAAAGCACATAGCCTTTTTATGTCATATAATGAGCATTCAAGTTGATAAACATGGTCTAGACATAATAAAACTTGAAAATCATGTATCTACCCTAGCTGGCCCTAACCCTAAACTCGGTTTTATGAAGTCAAACATGACGAGAAATGGTTTTGGGTTTCAGACATGGAAATTTCAAAAACTTCCCAAAAGCTTCATTTCAGAATGACTAATTAAGAAGGATCCATGCTTATCTTTTCATTTTCATGTTTTAAACTAGCTAGCTTGTTTAAATCTTGGTCAAACCTAGGATTTAACCAAGATTCAAATGGGCATAAAAATTCAAAAAAAAATCAAAATATGAAAAACCAAAGCACATAGCCTTCTTATTTCATATATATATATATAGTAATCACTCAAGTTGATGAACAAGGTCTAGACATATTCAAAACAGAAAAGGCATGTATCTACCTCCTAACACCCTTAATTATGTCTTATGAAGTCAAGCATGAAGAGAAGTACGTGGTTTTGGGTTTCAAACATGGAAATTTCAAAAACTTCCCAAAAGCTTAATTTTAGAGTGACTAAGAAGGATCCAAGCTAGCTTACCTTTTCATTTTCATGTTTATGCTTGTTTAAATCTTGGTCAAACATAGGATTTGACCAAGATTCAAATGGTTATCCATTTAGAACAAATTAAAAAATAAAAAACCAACGCACATATAGTCTTCGATCTTATGTCATATAGTAAGCATTCAAGTTGATAAACAAGCATGTCTAGACATATTCAAACCCGACAAATCATGTATCTACCCCCTAAAACCCTAAACTAACTTTGTCTTATGAAGTCAAGCATGAAGAGAAATGGTTTTGGGTTTCAAACATGGAAATTTCAAGAACCCCCCCCCCCCCAAGCTTCATTTTAGAGTGACTAAGAAGGATACATGCTTACATTTTCATTTTCATGTTTTAAGCTTGTTTAAATCTTGGTCAAACCTAGGATTTGACCAAAACTCAAATGGGCATAAAAATTTAAAAAAAAACAAAAAAAAAACCAAAGCACATAACCTTCTTATGTCATATATAGTAAGCAGCATTCAACTTGATGAACATGGCCGGTCTAGACATATTCATAACAGAAAAAAGCATGTATCTACCCCCTAACGCTTAACTCTGTCTTAATTATGAAGTCAAGCATGAAGAGAAGTGGTTTTGGGTTTCAGACATGGAAATTTCAAAAACTTCCCAAAAGCTTAATTTTAGAGTGACTAAGAAGGATCCAAGCTTACATTTTCATTCTCATGTTTTAAGCTTGTTTAAATATTGGTCAGACCTAGGATTTGAACAAGATTCAAATGGGCAAAAAAATTCAGGAAAAATGAAAAAAAATGAAAAACCAAAGCACATAGTCTTCTTACGTCATATATATATATATATATAGTAAGCATATTCAAGTAGATAAACAAGGTCTAGACATATAGTAAGTAATATGTATGTAAAAATGATTTTTGGGGATTTATAGGACGAAGTTATAACACACACCTACATTTCAAATTGGAATTACTTTTAATAAATCAGCATAAAGTCATTTAAATGTGTGAAACTAGCTAGAAAGCACTAAAAAACATAAAGAGTTGGGAATTTCCACTAATATGTGGCCTAATTTATCTTAAAAATGTAGAGGCGCCATTTTGAGCCGTATCTTATGTACCCCATTCACAAAATAAACCTATTTTGACATGTAGAAAATGAAAAATGAGTTTTTATATACCGAAAAGTTGAAAAGTCTAGTCAGCAACATTGTTGGGAATGGCAAGATGCACCACCATGCCCAATTTGGGCACATTATAACAAACTATGCCACAAATATGGCCATTACTATGCCATTTGTTGGCTTGAAACCCATGAATCTTCATACACGATAGTCCGTTTTGTGAAGACATTTTGTTTTTTACTACCCTATCACAGGTTTATTATTTTCCCTGTCAACTAGTACACTGATGGCGTGTAATTCACACGTTCGTTGGGAACCCCAAGAGGAAGGTATGATGCGCACAGCAGCAAGTTTTCCCTCAGAAAGAAACCAAGGTTTATCGAACCAGGAGGAGCCAAGAAGCACGTTGAAGGTTGATGGCGGCGAGATGTAGTGCGGCGCAACACCAGGGATTCCGGCGCCAACGTGGAACCTGCACAACACAACCAAAGTACTTTGCCCCAACGAAACAGTGAGGTTGTCAATCTCACCGGCTTGCTGTAACAAAGGATTAACCGTATTGTGTGGAAGATGATTGTTTGCAGAAAACAGTAAAACAGTATTGCAGTAGATTGTATTTCAGTAAAGAGAATTGGACCGGGGTCCACAGTTCACTAGAGGTGTCTCTCCCATAAGACAAACAGCATGTTGGGTGAACAAATTACAGTTGGGCAATTGACAAATAAAGAGAGCATGACCATGCACATACATATCATGATGAGTATAGTGAGATTTAATTGGGCATTACGACAAAGTACATAGACCGCCATCCAACTGCATCTATGCCTAAAAAGTCCACCTTTAGGTTATCATCCGAACCCCCTCCAGTATTAAGTTGCTAACAACAGACAATTGCATTAAGTATTGCGCGTAATGTAACTAGTGACTACATCCTTGAACATAGCACCAATGTTTTATCCCTAGTGGCAACAGCACATCCATAACCTTAGTGGTTCTTGTCACTCCTCCAGATTCACGGAGGCATGAACCCACTATCGAGCATAAATACTCCCTCTTGGAGTTACTAGCATCAACTTGGCCAAAGCATCTACTAATAACGGAGAGCATGCAAGATCATAAACAACACATAGATATAACTTTGATAATCAACATAACAAGTATTCTCTATTCATCGGATCCCAACAAACGCAACATATAGAATTACAGATAGACGATCTTGATCATGTTAGGCAGCTCACAAGATCCAACAATGATAGCACAATGGGGAGAAGACAACCATCTAGCTACTGCTATGGAACCATAGTCCAGGGGTAGACTACTCACACATCACTCCGGAGGCGACCATGGCGGTGTAGAGTCCTCCGGGAGATGAATCCCCTCTCCGGCAGGGTGCCGGAGGCGATCTCCTGGATCCCCCGAGATGGGATCGGCGGCGGCGGCGTCTCTGGAAGGTTTTCCGTATCGTGGCTCTCGGTGCGGGGGTTTCGTCACGGAGGCTATTTGTAGGCGGAAGGGCAGGTCAAGAGGCGGCACGGGGCCCCACACCACGGGGCCGCGCGGCCAAGGGGGGCCGCGCCGCCCTAGGGTGTGGCCCCTCCGTGGCCCCTCTTCGTCTCTCCTTCGGACTTCTGGAAGCTTCGTGAGAAAATAGGCCCCTGGGCTTTGATTTCGTCCAATTCCGAGAATATTTCGTTACTAGGATTTCTGAAACCAAAAACAGCAGAAAACAAAGAAGCGGCACTTCGGCATCTTGTTAATAGGTTAGTTCCAGAAAATGCACGAATATGACATAAAGTGTGCATAAAACATGTAGATAACATCAATAATGTGGCATGGAACATAAGAAATTATCGATACGTCGGAGACGTATCAGCATCCCCAAGCTTAGTTCTGCTCGTCCCGAGCAGGTAAAACGATAACACAGATAATTTCTGGAGTGACATGCCATCATAATCTTGATCATACTATTTGTAAAGCATATGTAGTGAATGCAGCGATCAAAACAATGTATATGACATGAGTAAACAAGTGAATCATAAAGCAAAGACTTTTCATGAATAGCACTTCAAGACAAGCATCAATAAGTCTTGCATAAGAGTTAACTCATAAAGCAATAATTCAAAGTAAAGGCATTGAAACAACACAAAAGAAGATTAAGTTTCAGCGGTTGCTTTCAACTTGTAACATGTATATCTCATGGATATTGTCAACATAGAGTAATATAATAAATGCAATAAGCAAGTATGTAGGAATCAATGCACAGTTCACACAAGTGTTTGCTTCTTGAGGTGGAGAGAAATAGGTGAACTGACTCAACATTGAAAGTAAAAGAATGGTCCTCCATAGAGGAAAAGCATCGATTGCTATATTTGTGCTAGAGCTTTGATTTTGAAAACATGAAACAATTTTGTCAACGGTAGTAATAAAGCATATGCTTCATGTAAATTATATCTTATAAGTTGCAAGCCTCATGCATAGTGTACTAATAGTGCCCGCACCTTGTCCTAATTAGCTTGGACTACCGGATCATCACAATGCATTGTTTTTACCAAGTGTCACAAAGGGGTACCTCTATGTCGCCTGTACAAAGGTCTAAGGAGAAAGCTCGCATTGGATTTCTCGCTATTGATTATTCTTCAACTTAGACATCCATACCGGGACAACATAGACAACAGATAATGGACTCCTCTTTTATGCATAAGCATGTAACAACAATTAATAATTTTCTCATTTGAGATTGAGGATATATGTCCAAAACTGAAACTTCCACCATGGATCATGGCTTTAGTTAGCGGCCCAATGTTCTTCTCTAACATATGCATGCTTAACCATAAGGTGGTAGATCGCTCTTACTTCAAACAAGACGGACATGCATAGCAACTCACATGATATTCAACAATGAATAGTTGATGGCGTCCCCAGTAAACATGGTTATCGCGCAACAAGCAACTTAATAAGAGATAAAGTGCATAATTACATATTCAATACCACAATAGTTTTTTAAGCTATTTGTCCCATGAGCTATATATTGCAAAGGTGAATGATGGAATTTTAAAGGTAGCACTCAAGCAATTTACTTTGGAATGGCGGAAAATACCATGTAGTATAGGTAGGTATGGTGGACACAAATGGCATAGTGGTTGGCTCAAGTATTTTGGATGCATGAGAAGTATTCCCTCTCGATACAAGGTTTAGGCTAGCAAGGCTTATTTGAAACAAACACAAGGATGAACCGGTGCAGCAAAACTCACATAAAAGACATATTGAAAACATTATAAGACTCTACACCGTCTTCCTTGTTGTTCAAACTCAATACTAGAAATTATCTAGACCTTAGAGAAACCAAATATGCAAACCAAATTTTAGCATGCTCTATGTATTTCTTCATTAATGGGTGCAAAGCATATGATGCAAGAGCTTAAACATGAGCACAACAATTGCCAAGTATCACATTACCCAAGACATTTATAGCAATTACTACATGTATCATTTTCCAATTCCAACCATATAACAATTTAACGAAGGAGAAACTTCGCCATGAATACTATGAGTAGAAACCAAGGACATACTTGTCCATATGCTACAGCGGAGCGTGTCTCTCTCCCATAAAGTGAATGCTAGGATCCATTTTATTCAAACAAAACAAAAACAAAAACAAACCGACGCTCCAAGAAAAAGCACATAAGATGTGATGGAATAAAAATATAGTTTCAGGGGAGGAACCTGATAATGTTGTCGATGAAGAAGGGGATGCCTTGGGCATCCCCAAGCTTAGACGCTTGAGTCTTCTTGATATATGCAGGGGTGAACCACCGGGGCATCCCCAAGCTTAGAGCTTTCACTCTCCTTGATCATGTTGCATCATACTCCTCTCTTGATCCTTGAAAACTTCCTCCACACCAAACTCGAAACAACTCATTAGAGGGTTAGTGCACAATATAAATTGACATATTCAGAGGTGACACAATCATTCTTAACACTTCTGGACATTGCATAATGCTACTGGACATTAGTGGATCAAAGAAATTCATCCAACATAGCAAAAGAAGCAATGCGAAATAAAAGGCAGAATCTGTCAAAACAGAACAGTTCGTATTGACGAATTTTAAAATGGCACCAGACTTGCTCAAATGAAAATACTCAAATTGAATGAAAGTTGCGTACATATCTGAGGATCATGCACGTAAATTGGCTTAATTTTCTGAGCTACCTACAGGGAGGTGGACCCAGATTCGTGACAGCAAAGAAATCTGGAACTGTGCAGTAATCCAAATCTAGTACTTACTTTTCTATCAACGGCTTAACTTGGCACAACAAAACACAAAACTAAGATAAGGAGAGGTTGCTACAGTAGTAAACAACTTCCAAGACACAAAATAAAAACAAAGTACTGTAGGTAAAAACATGGGTTGTCTCCCATAAGCGCTTTTCTTTAACGCCTTTCAGCTAGGCGCAGAAAGTGTGTATCAAGTATTATCAAGAGACGAAGTGTCAACATCATAATTTATTCTCATAATAGAATCAAAAGGTACCTTCATTCTCTTTCTAGGGAAGTGTTCCATACCTTTCTTGAGAGGAAATTGATATTTTATATTACCTTCCTTCATATCAATGATAGCACCAACAGTTCGAAGAAAAGGTCTTCCCAATATAATGGGACAAGATGCATTGCATTCAATATCCAAGACAACAAAATCAACGGGGACAAGGTTATTGTTAACGGTAATGCGAACATTATCAACTTTACCCAAAGGTTTCTTTGTAGAATGATCAGCAAGATTAACATCCAAATAACAATTTTTCAGTGGTGGCAAGTCAAGCATATTATAAATTTTCTTAGGCATAACAGAAATACTTGCACCAAGATCACATAAAGCATTACAATCAAAATCTTTAACCTTCATCTTAATGATGGGCTCCCAACCATCTTCTAGCTTTTTAGGAATAGAGGCTTCACGCTCTAGTTTCTCTTCTCTAGCTTTTATGAGAGCATTTGTAATATGATGCGTGAAAGCCAAATTTATAGCACTAGCATTAGGACTTTTAGCAAGTTTTTGCAAGAACTTTATAACTTCAGAGATGTGGCAATCATCAAAATTCAAACCATTATAATCTAAAGCAATGGGATCATCATCCCCAATGTTGGAAAAAATTTCAGCAGCTTTATCACAGGCAGTTTCAGCAGTTTTAGCGATTTTGTGCAGTTTTTCGCGCTTTGCATTAGAAGTGGAAACATTGCTAACACCAATTCTTTTATTAGTATGAGTAGGAGGTGCAGCAACATGTGTAGCATTAGCATTACTAGTGGTGGTAATAGTCCAAACTTTAGCTATATTCTTCTCTTTAGCTAGTTTTTCATTTTCTTCTCTATCCCACCTAGCACGCAGTTCAGCCATTAATCTTATATTCTCATTAATTCTAACTTGAATGGAATTTGCTGTAGTAACAATTTTATCATCTAAATCCTCAGGTTTAGCAGCCATTTTATTAATTAAAGAAGATTGTGATGCAGACATGTATGAGATTCGGGTTTCAGCATTAGCAAGTTTAGTTTGCAATCCCGAGATCTCCCTATTCAGATTTTCAAGTTGATTCCCTATATTCTTCAACAAGGTAGATTGCTCATTCATAGTTTTAGTAAACAATTTATTTTGCTCATATTGTGATTGCATAAAGCTCTTGGTGGATCTTTCAATTTCTAGCATCTTTTCTTCATTAGGTGAAACATATCTATCATAAGAGTTACCATTAGCAGGGTATGGCCTAGAATCATTGTGATTGTTATTTTTAATGAAATTCACATCAACATATTCTTTTCGAGCTACCAATGACGCTAACGGAACATTATTAGGATTAACATTAGGCCTACCATTCACAAGCATAGACATAATAGCATCGATCTTATCACTCAAGGAAGAGGTTTCTTCGACAGAATTTACCTTCTTACCTTGTGGAGCTCTTTCCGTGTGCCATTCAGAGTAGTTGATCATCATATTATCAAGAAGCTTTGTTGCTTCACCAAGAGTGATGGACATAAAAGTACCTCCAGCAGCTGAATCCAATAAATTCCGTGAAGAAAAATTTAGTCCTGCATAGAAGGTTTGGATGATCATCCAAGTAGTCAGTCCATGAGTTGGGCAATTTTTAACAAGAGATTTCATTCTTTCCCAAGCTTGAGCAACATGTTCAGTATCTAATTGTTTAAAATTCATTATGCTACTCCTCAAAGATATAATTTTAGCAGGGGGATAATATCTACCAATAAAAGCATCCTTGCATTTAGTCCATGAATCAATACTATTTTTAGGCAGAGATAGCAACCAATCTTTAGCTCTTCCTCTTAATGAGAAAGGGAACAATTTTAGTTTAATAATATCACCATCTACATCTTTATATTTTTGCATTTCACATAGTTCAACAAAATTATTAAGATGGGCAGCAGCATCATCAGAACTAACACCAGAAAATTGCTCTCGCATAACAAGATTCAGTAAAGCAGGTTTAATTTCAAAGAATTCTGCTGTAGTAGCAGGTGGAGCAATAGGTGTGCATAAGAAATCATTATTATTTGTGGTTGTGAAGTCACACAACTTAGTGTTTTCAGCGTTGGCCATTTTAGCAACAGTAAATAAAGCAAACTAGATAAAGTAAATGCAAGTAAACTAATTTTTTTGTGTTTTTGATATAGCAAACAAAGTAGTAAATAAAATAAAGCAAGACAAAAACAAAGTAAAGAGATTGAGAAGTGGAGACTCCCCTTGCAGCGTGTCTTGATCTCCCCGGCAACGGCGCCAGAAAAAGAGCTTGATGGCGTGTAATTCACACGTTCGTTGGGAACCCCAAGAGGAAGGTATGATGCGCACAGCAGCAAGTTTTCCCTCAGAAAGAAACCAAGGTTTATCGAACCAGGAGGAGCCAAGAAGCATGTTGAAGGTTGATGGCGGCGAGATGTAGTGCGGCGCAACACCAGGGATTCCGGCGCCAACGTGGAACCTGCACAACACAACCAAAGTACTTTGCCCCAACGAAACAGTGAGGTTGTCAATCTCACCGGCTTGCTGTAACAAAGGATTAACCGTATTGTGTGGAAGATGATTGTTTGCAGAAAACAGTAAAACAATATTGCAGTAGATTGTATTTCAGTAAAGAGAATTGGACCGGGGTCCACAGTTCACTAGAGGTGTCTCTCCCATAAGACAAACAGCATGTTGGGTGAACAAATTACAGTTGGGCAATTGACAAATAAAGAGAGCATGACCATGCACATACATATCATGATGAGTATAGTGAGATTTAATTGGGCATTACGACAAAGTACATAGACCGCCATCCAACTGCATCTATGCCTAAAAAGTCCACCTTCAGGTTATCATCCGAACCCCCTCCAGTATTAAGTTGCTAACAACAGACAATTGCATTAAGTATTGCGCGTAATGTAACTAGTGACTACATCCTTGAACATAGCACCAATGTTTTATCCCTAGTGGCAACAGCACATCCATAACCTTAGTGGTTCTTGTCACTCCTCCAGATTCACGGAGGCATGAACCCACTATCGAGCATAAATACTCCCTCTTGGAGTTACTAGCATCAACTTGGCCAAAGCATCTACTAATAACGGAGAGCATGCAAGATCATAAACAACACATAGATATAACTTTGATAATCAACATAACAAGTATTCTCTATTCATCGGATCCCAACAGACGCAACATATAGAATTACAGATAGACGATCTTGATCATGTTAGGCAGCTCACAAGATCCAACAATGATAGCACAATGGGGAGAAGACAACCATCTAGCTACTGCTATGGACCCATAGTCCAGGGGTAGACTACTCACACATCACTCCGGAGGCGACCATGGCGGTGTAGAGTCCTCCGGAGATGAATCCCCTCTCCCGGCAGGGTGCCGGAGGCGATCTCTGGATCCCCCGAGATGGGATCGGCGGCGGCGGCGTCTCGGTAAGGTTTTCCGTATCGTGGCTCTGTGCTTGGGGGTTTCGTCACGGAGGCTATTTGTAGGCGGAAGGGCAGGTCAAGAGGCGGCACGGGGGCCCCACACCACAGGGCCGCGCGGCCAAGGGGGGGGCCGCGCCGCCCTAGGGTGTGGCCCCTCCGTGGCCCCTCTTCGTCTCTCCTTCGGACTTCTGGAAGCTTCGTGAGAAAATAGGCCCCTGGGCTTTGATTTCGTCCAATTCCGAGAATATTTCGTTACTAGGATTTCTGAAACCAAAAACAAGAAAACAAGAATCGGCACTTCGGCATCTTGTTAATAGGTTAGTTCCAGAAAATGCACGAATATGACATAAAGTGTGCATAAAACATGTAGATAACATCAATAATGTGGCATGGAACATAAGAAATTATCGATACGTCGGAGACGTATCATACACCTATAAGCACTCAATGCGGAAGGGTTCCATTTTTTAGGTTTTCTTCATTTTCATTTTTTTATTTCAAAACCAGGTAAAAATGGTCGACATGATTATCCATGCAAAGGGGTCGAATATTTCTAGGCAGCACATGTGTTTGCCCGTCCAGTGAAACTCGGAGGAAGAGGGATCACACGGAAGGAGACGAAGGGAGAGAAGTGAGTGGGGCCCTCTTATTTATGGTGTCTGACCTTTTTCAGGGTTTGTCAGTGCGCAGGAGGTGCGAGCGAGCGAGTGAGGCCGATAATGAGAGAGATGTTTTTTGTTTTTTTGAGAGAGAGAGGGACAACCGAAGGATCCTGAAGGACTCAGACTTCCAATACGCACTAGAGCATAGTTTACAACAAGACACAGAATAAACAGGAAATTTCATCTAAATCCCTAACTTTTACATGGAAGACCCCACGCTGAAAGCAAGAAACGCGATCGGGTCCTTAACAGCCAGCGGAGGTGGATAACTGGAGAGAGAGAGAGAGGGGGGAGTTTTGATGCATCTTGTCTTGACAAAGAAGATGGGAGTTTGCCTACCGACCGCACATGACTTGTGCTCACTGAAGTGTGGGACCTCACGCATGGGAACCACACGTAAGTGATAGACCTGTTGGTGTAATAACTCGGGTGATCATTATACTGTATTAGTACAAAGTTTCCTATGGGTTCAAGGGTAGGAAAGCCAAGTTAACTCATTTACATGACATTATTTTTTCCATGAAGCCAAGTTAACTCATCTATCAATTGGTACATTCTGGTTATATTCGAAATTTTACTTGAAACTTGTTGTTCATGCCATTTTACTACTCGCCTAACACTTTTTCCGCGCGTGAAGGGAGGGGGTGGGCATGATGCTACCCTGAATTTTTGTGACCCCCAAAAACTAGCAAATACGAGAGAGGCATCCAAAGAAACACACTCGTCCCCTACCCCCCCCCCCCCCAATTTGAAATCCAGCCAAAGGTGGATCAAAAAAGGCAATCGAAAAGCATGGATTGTTCATCTTTTTCTATATAGTTAGGGTTAGGGTTTATGGTTTATAGAGATGCACATATTTTCATTTCACATTTGTGATGTACAATATTACATAGGTAAGATTCCAAGCATGACCTTTGTTAGAATAACCTTTAACGTGTTCTCTCACTTTTAGATTCAAATGGGCATAAACATTCAGAAAAAATCAAAAAAAATGAAAAACCAAAGCACATAGTCTTCTTATGTCATATAGTAAGAATTGAAGTTGATAAACAAGGTCTAGACATATTCAAACCAGTCAAATCATGTATCTACACCTAACCCTAAACTTTATCTTATGAAGTCAAGCATGAAGAGAAATGGTTTTGGGTTTCAAACATGGAAATTTCAAAAACCTCCCAAAAGCTTCATTTTAGAGTGACTAAGAAGGATACAGGCTTACCTTTTCATTTTCATGTTTTAAACTTGTTTAAATCCTGGTCAAAACTAGGATTTGAACGAGATTCAAATGTGTATAAAAAAATAAAAAAACGCACATAGCCTTTTTATGTCATATAATGCATGAGCACTCAAGTTGATAAACATGGTCTAGACATATTCAAACTAGAAAAATCATGTATCTACCCTGGCCCTAACCTTAAACTCTGTATTATGGAGTCAAGCATGAAGAGAAGTGGTTTTGGGTTTCAAACATGGAAATTCAAATTGATGAACAAGTTCTAGGCATATTCAAAACAGAAAAAGCATGTATCTACCCCCTAACCATAAAGTCGATCGATCTTATGAAGTCTATTAGCATGAAGAGAAGTCTTATTGGTTTCAAACATGGAAATTTCAAGAACCTCCCAAAAGCTTCATTTTAGAGTGACTAAAAAAGATCCATGCTTGCCTTTTCATTTTCATGTTTTAAAATTGTTTAAATCTTGGTCAAACCTAGCTAGTATTCAACCAAGATTCAAATGGGCATAAAATTCAAAAAAACCAGAAAATGAAAACCAAAGCACATAGCCTTCTTATGTCATATATAGTAAGCATTCAAGTTGATCAACAAGGTCTAGACATATTCAAAACAGAAAAAAGCATGTATCGATCTACCCCTAACCCTTAACTCTGTCTTATGAAGTCAAGCATGAAGAGAAGTGGTTTTGGGTTACAAACATTATATTGAGATTTCAAGATCGAACCCCCCAAAAGCTTCATTTTAGAATGACTAAGAAGGATCCAGGCTTGCCTTTTCATTTTCATGTGTTTTAAACTTGCTAAAATCTTGGTCAAACCTAGGACTTGACCAAGATTCAAATGGGCATAAACATTCAGAAAAAATCAAAAAATGAAAACCAAAGCACATAGCCTTCTTATGTCATATATATATAGTAAGCATTCAAGTTGATCGATATGAACAAGGTCTAGACATATTCAAAACAGAAAAAGCATGTATCTACCCCTAGCCCTTAACTATGTCTTATGAAGTCAAGCATGAAGAGAAGTGGTTTTGGGTTTCAAACATGGAAATTTCAAAAACTTCCCGCCTAAAGCTTAATTTTAGAGTGAATAAGAAGGATCCAAGCTTAATTACCTTTTCATTTTTAGGATTTATGCTTGTTTAAATCTTGGTCAAACATAGGATTTGACCAACACACATATAGTCTTCTTATGTCATATAGTAAGCATTCAAGTTGATAAATAAGCATGCATGTCTAGACATATTCAAATTAACCCGACAAATCATGTATCTACCCCTAACACCCTAAACTCTGTCTTATGAAGTCAACCATGAAGAGAAGTGGTTTTGGGTTTCAAACATTGAGATTTCAAGAACCCCCCAAAAGCTTCATTTTAGAATGACTAAGAAGGATCCAGGCTTACCTTTTCATTTTATGTTTTAAACTTGTTTAAATCTTGGTCAAACCTAGGATTTGACAAGATTCAAATGGGCATAAACATTAATTCAGAAAAAAACAAAAAATGAAAATACAACGCACATATAGTCTTCTTATGTCAAATAGTAAGCATTCAAGTTGATAAACACGCATGTCTAGACATATTCAAACCCGACAAATCATGTATCGATCTACCCCCTAACCCTAAACTCTGTCTTATGAAGTCAACAATGAAGAGAAGTGGTTTTGGGTTTCAAACATTGAGATTTCAAGAACCCCCCAAAAGCTTCACTTTTGAATGACTAAGAAGGATCCAGACTTACCTTTTCATTTTCATGTTTTAAACTTGTTTAAATCTTGGTCAAACCTAGGATTTAACCAAGATTCAATGGGCATAAAAATTCAAAAAACCAGAAAATGTAAAACCAAAGCACATAGCCTTTTATGTCATATAATGAGCATTAAAGTTGATAAACATGGTCTAGACATATTAAAACAAGAAAAATCATGTATCTACCATGTCCCTAACCCTAAACTCGATATGTCTTATGAAGTCAAACATGAAGAGAAGTGGTTTTGGGTTTCAAACATGGAAATTTCAATAACCTCCCAAAAACTTCATCTTAGAGTGACTAAGAAGGTTCAATGCTTACCTTTTCATTTTCATGTTTTAAATTAACTTGTTTAAATCTTGGTCAAACAAAGGATTGACCAAGATTCAAATGGGCATAAACATTTAGAAAAAATTGAAAAATAAGAAACGAACGCACATATAGTCTTCTTATGTCATATAGTAAGCATTCAAGTTGATAAACAAGCATGTCTAGACATATTCAAACCCGACAAATTATGTATCTACCCCCTAACCCTAAACTAGATTTGTCTTATGAAGTCAAGAATGAAGAGAAATGGTTTTGGGTTTCAAACATGGAAATTTCTAGACCCCCCCCCCCCCAAAGCTTCATTTTAGAGTGATTAATTAAGAAGGACTCAGGCTTACCTTTTCATTTTCATGTTTTAATCTTGTTTAAATCTTGGTCAAACCTAGGATTTGACCAAGATTCAAATGGGCATAAAAATTCAAAAAACATAAAAAAATGAAAAACTAAAGCACATAGCCTTCTTATGTCATATATATATAGTAAGCCTTCAAGTTGATGAACAAGGTGTAGACATATTCAAAATAGAAAAAACATGTATCTACCCCCTAACCCTTAACTCTGTCTTATGAAGTCGGGCATGAAGATAAGTGGTTTTGGGTTTCAAACATGGAAATTTCAAAAACATCCCAAAAGCTTAATTTTAGAGTGACTAAAAAGGATCCAAGCTTACCTTTTCATTTTCATGTTTATGCGTGTTTAAATCTTGGTCAAACATAGGATTTGACCAAGATTCAAATGGGCATAAACATTCAGAAGAAAATAAAAAATAAAAAACAAACGCACATTAGTAGCCCAAAATCGAACCAGTAGTTGGATATTTTTGAACTTGATCTGTAGTAGTGGGCAAAACCCTAGATTAACCTATTTAATCATAGATTCGTAGGTCGATTTTTCTACTTTTTTATTATTACTATGCAGCACATGTGTGTTTGCCCATCGAGTGAAACTCGAAGGAAGAGGGATCACTCGGAAGGAGTGAAGAAGGGAGTGCATTATGGTGTCTCCCCTTCTTCGGGTGATGATGTTGACTGTTGTGCAGGTTTTGTCAGTGAGCAGGAGGTGCGAGCGAGCGAGCGAGCGAGTCGAGCGAGGCCGAGAATGAGAGAGATTTTTTTTTGTGAGAGGGACAACCGAAGGATCCTGAAGGACCCAGGGACTTCCAATACGCATCCTGATGCGTCTTCTCTTGACAAAGAAGATGGCTGGGAGTTTGCGTACCTACTGCACGTGACTTGTGCTCACTGAAGTGTGGGACCTCACGCATGGGCACCACACGTAAGTGACAGACCTGTTGTGTAAAAACTCAGTTGATTATTATAGTGCATTAGAACAAAGTTACCTATGGATTAAAGGGTAGGAAATCCAAGTTAACTCATTTACATGACATTAATTTTTCCATGAAGCAAAGTTAACACATCTATCAATTGGTACATTTTGGAGTGACTAAGAAGGATCCATGCTTACTTATTCATTTACACGTGTTAAACTTGTTTAAATCTTGCTCAAACCTAGGATTTCACCAAGATTCAAATGGGCAGGAAAATAAAAAAACAAAAAAAATGAAAAACCAATGCACATAGTCTTCTTATGTCATATAGTAAGAATTCAAGATGATAAACAAGGTCTAGACATATTCAAACCAGGCAAATCATGTATCTACTCCCTAATGACCCTAAACTATGTCTTATGAAGTAAGGCATGAAGAGAAGTGGTTTTGGGTTTCAAACATGGAATTTTCAAAAACCTCTCAAAAGCTTCATTTTAGAGTGACTAAGAAGGACCGAGGCTTACCTTTTCATTTTAATGTTTTTAAATTTTTTAAATCTTGGTCAAACCTAGCTAGTATTTGACCAAGATTCAAATGGGCATAAAATTAAAAAAACTAGAAAAATGAAAAACCAAAGCACATAGCCTTCTTATGTCATATAAAATAAGCATTCAAGTTGATAAACAAGGTCTAGACATATTCAAAATAGAAAAAGCATGTATCTACCCCTAACCCTTAACTCTGTCTTATGAAGTCAAGCATGAAGAGAAGTGGTTTTGGGTTTCAAACATGGAAATTTCAAAAACTTCCCAAAAGCTTAATTTTAGATTGACTAGGAAAGGATCCAGGCTTAACTTTTAATTTTCATGTTTCAAGTTTGTTTAAATCTTGGTCAAACCTAGGATTTGACCAACAAGATTCAAATGAGCATAAAAATTCAGAAAAAAACAAAAAAAAAGAATAGAAAAAGCAAAGCACATAGTCTTCTTACGTCATATATATAGTAAGCATTCAAGATGATAAACAAGGTCTAGAAATATTCAAACCCGACAAATCATGTATCTACTCCTAACCCTAAACTCTGTCTTATGAAGTCAACCGTGAAGAGAAGTGGTTTTGGGTTTAAACATTGAGATTTCAAGAACCCCCCAAAAGCTTCATTTTTAGAATGACTAAGGATCCAGGCTTACCCTTTTCATTTTCATGTGTTTTAAACTTGCTTAAATCTTGGTCAAACCTAGGATTTGACCAAGACTCAAATGGGCATAAAAACGCAAACCCGATAAACATTCACCTTTTTCTATATAGTTAGGGTTAGGGTTTATGGTTTATAGAGATCGATGCACATATTTTCATTTCACATTTGTGATGTACAATAATACATAGGTAAGATTCCAAGCATTACCTTTGTTAGAATAACCTTTAACGTGTTCTCTCTCACCTTTAGATTCAAATGGGCATAAACATTCAGAAAAAATGAAAAAATGAAAAACCAAAGCACATAGTCTTCTTATGTCATATAGTAGGAATTGAAGTTGATAAACAAGGTCTAGACATATTCAAACCAGACAAATCATGTATCTACACCTAACCCTAAACTTTGTCTTATGAAGTCAAGCATGAAGAGAAATGGTTTTGGGTTTCAAACATGGAAATTTCAAAAACCTCCCAAAAGCTTCATTTTAGAGTGACTAAGAAAGATACAGGCTTACCTTTTTAAATACCTAGTTTTAAACTTGTTTAAATCTAGGTCAAACCTAGGATTTCACCAAGATTTAAATGGGCATAAACATTCAGAAAAAACAAAAAATGAAAAACCAACGCACATATAGTCTTCTTATGTCATATAGCTAGTAAGCATTCAAGTTGATAAACAAGCATGTCTAGACAAATTCAAACCCGACAAATCATGTATATACCCCTAACCCTAAACTATATGTATTATGAAGTCAACCATGAAGAGAAATGGTTTTGGGTTTCAAACATTATACTGAGATTCAAGAACCCCCCAAAAGCTTCATTTTAGAATGACTAAGAAGGATCCAGGCTTACCTTTTCATTTTCATGTTTCAAACTTGTTTAAATCTAGGATTTGACCAAGATTCAAATGGGCATAAAAATTGAAAAAAATCAAAAAATCAAAAACCAAAGCACATAGCCTTTTTATGTCATATAATGAGCATTCAAGTTGATAAACATGGTCTAGACATATTAAAACTGGAAAATCATGTATCTACCCTAGCTGGCCCTAACCCTAAACTCGGTCTTATGAAGTCAAGCATGAAGAGAAATGGTTTTGGGTTTCAGACATGGAAATTTCAAAAACTTACCAAAAGCTTCATTTCAGAATGACTAATTAAGAAGGATCCATGCTTACCTTTTCGTTTTCATGTTTTAAACTAGCTAGCTTGTTTAAATCTTGGTCAAACCTAGGATTTAACCAAGATTCAAATGGGCATAAAAATTTAAAAAAAATCAAAATATGAAAAACCAAAGCACATAGCCTTCTTATTTCATATATATATATATATAGGACATATTCATGCTACACCTGGGTGTAGTTACTCCCACGTGTGTTTCACACAATCTAGGTAGTATCTATCATACCGAAGAGTATATACATGTAGTATGAAGTATATAAGAATATTTTGGTAGTATATATACTACTTTGTAGGTAGTATGTACACTTTTTTACGTACACTATTTCTTTACGTATAAATATGCATGTATTTTGTATATATAGTGCAAACTATGTGTGTATTTAAATTTTTTTCACTAAAGTTGGTATGGAGTATCTTAGATATAGTGTACGAACATACTCAAACCAATAAAGTATGTTATATACTTCCGTATGGTAGTATATGAGACTTGGGTGTAGTTACACCCAGGAGTAGGAAGTATTTATCCTATATATATATATATATATATATATATATATATATATATATATATATATATATATATATATAGTAAGCACTCAAGTTGATGAACAAGGTCTCTAGACATATTCAAAACAGAAAAGGCATGTATCTACCTCCTAACACCCTTAATTATGTCTTATGAAGTCAAGCATGAAGAGAAGTACGTGGTTTTGGGTTTCAAACATGGAAATTTCAAAAACTTACCAAAAGCTTAATTTTAGAGTGACTAAGAAGGATCCAAGCATACCTTTTCATTTTCATGTTTATGCTTGTTTAAATCTTGGTCAAACATAGGATTTGACCAAGATTCAAATGGTTATCCATTTAGAACAAATTAAAAAAATAAAAAACCAACGCACATATAGTCTTCGATCTTATGTCATATAGTAAGCATTCAAGTTGATAAACAAGCATGTCTAGACATATTCAAACCCGACAAATCATGTATCTACCCCCTAAAACCCTAAACTAGTTTTGTCTTACGAAGTCAAGCATGAAGAGAAATGGTTTTCGGTTTCAAACATGGAAATTTCAAGAACCCCCCCCCCCCCCCAAAGCTTCATTTTCGAGTGACTAAGAAGGATACATGCTTACATTTTCATTTTCATGTTTTAAGCTTGTTTAAATCTTGGTCAAACCTAGGATTTGACCAAAACTCAAATGGGCATAAAAATTCAAAAAAAAACCAAAGCACATAACCTTCTTATGTCATATATAGTAAGCAGCATTCAACTTGATGAACATGGCCGGTCTAGACATATTCATAACAGAAAAAAGCATGTATCTACCCCCTAACGCTTAACTCTGTCTTAATTATGAAGTCAAGCATGAAGAGAAGTGGTTTTGGGTTTCAGAGATGGAAATTTCAAAAACTTCCCAAAAGCTTAATTTTAGAGTGACTAAGAAGGATCAAAGCTTACCTTTTCATTCTCATGTTTTAAGCTTGTTTAAATATTGGTCAGACCTAGGATTTGAACAAGATTCAAATGGGCAAAAAAATTCAGGAAAAATAAAAAAAATGAAAAACCAAAGCACATAGTCTTCTTACGTCATATATATATATATAGTAAGCATATTCAAGTAGATAAACAAGGTCTAGACATATAGTAAGTAATATGTATGTAAAAATGATTTTTGGGGATTTATAGGACGAAGTTATAACACACACCTACATTTCAAATTGGAATTACTTTTAATAAATCAGCATAAAGTCATTTAAATGTGTGAAACTAGCTAGAAAGCACCAAAAAACATAAAGAGTTGGGAATTTCCACTAATATGTGGCCTAATTTATCTTAAAAATGTAGAGGCGCCATTTTGAGCCGTATCTTATGTACCCCATTCACAAAATAAACCTATTTTGACATGTAGAAAATGAAAAATGAGTTTTTATATACCGAAAAGTTGAAAAGTCTAGTCAGCAACATTGTTGGGAATGGCAAGATGCACCACCATGCCCAATTT
The DNA here is from genome assembly GCF_019359855.2 of Lolium perenne. Taxonomy (NCBI): domain Eukaryota; kingdom Viridiplantae; phylum Streptophyta; class Magnoliopsida; order Poales; family Poaceae; genus Lolium; species Lolium perenne. The sequence continues at coordinate 270,256,166 of NC_067245.2, forward strand.
GGGCACATTATAACAAACTATGCCACAAATATGGCCATTACTACGCCATTTGTTGGCTTGAACCATGAATCTTCATACACGATAGTCCGTTTTGTGAAGACATTTTGTTTTTTACTACCCTATCACACAGGTTTCTTATTTTCCCTGTCAACTAGTACACCTATAAGCACTCAATGCGGAAGGGTTCCATTTTTGAGGTTTTCTTCATTTTCATTTATTTATTTCAAAACCAGGTAAAAATGGTCGACATGATTATCCATGCAAAGGGGTCGAATATTTCTAGGCAGCACATGTGTTTGCCCGTCCAGTGAAACTCGGAGGAAGAGTGATCACACGGAAGGAGACGGAGGGAGAGAAGTGAGTGGGGCCCTCTTATTTATGGTGTCTGACCATTTTCAGGGTTTGTCAGTGCGCAGGAGATGCGAGCGAGCGAGCGAGGCCGATAATGAGAGAGATGTTTTTTTCTTTTTTTGAGAGAGAGAGGGACAACCGAAGGATCCTGAAGGACTCAGACTTCCAATACGCACCAGAGCACAGTTTACACCAAGACACAGAATAAACAGGAAATTTCATCTAAATCCCTAACTTTTACATGGAAGACCCCACGCTGAAACCAAGAAATGCGATCGGGTCCTTAACAGCCACCGCCCAGATTGATCCTCGTCGCAGCCGGGGACGAACCACTTAGCGCGACCAAATCGCCATGGCTACTGTGCGTGCACACCATGGCCTCCGAGCTGAGGTAGAAACGCAATGCCAAAACCAGCAGCCAGCGGAGGTGGATAACTGGAGAGAGAGAGAGAGGGGGGAGTTTTGATGTGTCTTCTCTTGACAAAGAAGATGGGAGTTTGCCTACCGACCGCACATGACTTGTGCTCACTGAAGTGTGGGACACTACTAGGAAAAGGCTTACCACCGGCGACCTGAAAAGGGTTACCGCCGGCACTTTCGGATTCGCCGGTGATAACCTCGCCGGTGGTAAGTGGTTACCGCCGGCACCTTTCATTTCGCCAGCGGTAACATGACGTTATCCCCGGCGCTTTCGCGTATTCGCCGGCGGTAATTTGGTACCACCGGCGCCTCCGTACTCACCGGTGGTATTTTAAGTTACCCCCGGCACATAGGGGAAGGCGCCAGCGGTATGTTGAATAGGATTAAAAAAAAAGGCACAAGAATTTCCATGAGACAAGTTCTCCAAGATACTACACAAAAATTCGTCGTATCCACGTTACACGTATCCAGTCCGTGATGTGTATGCTGCACAGCATGCAATATTTACACTGAAATGTGCCATAGTGATCCTTAGCCCGTGAACATCTCTGGTCAGTGTCTAATTCGGTATTTCCAACTGTAGTCAAACCAAAATCCTCTGCTTCCATCCTCTGTACTGCGTTGCTATGCCATCTTGTACTTAGTAACCATATTAGTGGCTGACAAGCAGCCGATTCTGAGCATCACCACAGCTACGACAAAAACTGCAGATAACATATGAAATCCATGGTAAGACATACAACTAGATAGGTGTTGTGGTGCAAGGAAAAAGTGAGACACTGGTTTGCAATGTTGAGATAGCCGTGAATTCACAATTTGGTACAGACCATGGGACATCACTTACTACAAAATAATGAAGTAAAAAGGGACACATGGTACAGACTGGAAGGATCCCAACACCTTTATGTACACCTATGGAGAGATCCTATATGAACAATTTGACACATAAAAATCTAAAAAACAACTTAATTAATTTGTTTCCACGACTGGAAAGAACGACTTAATTAATTTGTTGTATTTTGTAGGTTGGAAACAACCTATAATTTTGAAATTGTTTCCTAAATATAAGGGATAGATCAGACTTGAAAGAGGTGCGCGGGCCTGATCCTCCTACCAGTTTGAATGGAAGTGTGCCATTCTATTCCTGAGGTGGGGAAGTAAGACGGGATCTGAGGGAGAAAAATTAGGCCTCTGTCCCGTTGATCCCTCGTGCTAGATTGGAAACTAGTAATAGGCAACATCCAATCTGCTCTTAAAGGAGACCAATACACACACACGGCCATAATTTCTAAGCAAGCTAGGTAATCTGCTACCATGGGATAAACTACCAAGTTATAAGATAGATAGATGCCCAACACAACACACCAATTTCAGCAAGACTAAGGCATGTGTTTCAATCGATTTCAGCATATGAAATCAAGCATAACAAATAATCAATGATGCCCATCACCTTTACAGCACAAGGTAGTAAACAAAATAAAATATTGGTCCAGGAGCCTCAATAGCGGCAAACATACGCGCTGCAGTCCAAAGATAATATGGAGTACTCCAGAGAGAGAGAGAGAGACAAAGACCTTCAGGATGACACGGTGCAGTCGAATCTAAAGGTATAAATGATGCCCCCCATAGGGGGTCTCACAGCGATCTCACCACGTGAGCCGTCCGATCTTCCTGCCTAGCGAATCTCGTCCGTCCATTTTTTTCACCGCGGACATATAAAATGTGCGCCCCACGGTGAGAAACCCTAGCCGCCGCTCGTCTCTCCCCAATCCCGCGTCTCTCATCCTCCCCCAATCCCGTCGCTCTCCTCCTCCCCCAATCCCATCGTTCTCCTCCTCCTCCTCCTCCTCCTCCTCCTCCTCCTCCTATAGCTCTCTTCCTCCTCCTCCCTGACGCAGAACAAAGCGGAGGCGGCTTATGAAGGAGGAACGGGCAGAGGAGATGGAGCAGCAGCGGTAGGAAGTGGTGGTATGGAACCTCCATCCCCAGCCCCTCTACCTCGAGCAGCGGCCGGCTGGGCTCAGCCTCCTCCGGCCCCATCTCTCCACGGCCAGACCTGCCAATTCCAGGTGCCCACCCCTCTCTTCCTCTTATTTTCCTCTTCCCCTTTCTCCTCCACTCTCCATAGTTTCTCATCTTTTTTTGTGCAAATGTTTTTGTATCTATGCATATAGGATGTTTGAGGAAAATCCAAGCAGGCTGCAGGTACGTATTTCCTTTGTATGTTATGATGTCTACTCAATTAATAATTTATTTCTACTAAAATTTACCTTTCATTGCACAGATCGGAGGTGACACAATCCATTATGATGTTGTTGCAAACTCGGCTGCATCTCTGGAGTAATTTCTGTTGGTTGATCTGCTGGTATGCCTCTTTGCAACCTTAATATTGTGTTTTCTGTGATCTGCTGTCCCGCCATGGGTAAAACAAAATGTGCCCTTTTCTGGTTGTTTGTACCATTTAAATCACTTTCACTATTTAGATGTTCTCATGACTTGGCATGGTAAGAGGATAAGTACTTGAGGAACTCTACATATTTTTTGAGACATATCTAATCAGGATAGATGGTGAAGTGCTGCTTATAGTATGGTACATTAGGTCTTGCATCAAGAGAGAAGACTTAAAAATTACTGAAGCTTAGAAGTACTCTTGTTGTGAAGTACTATGACAAGTTCTTTTTTCTTTATTTTTTGAGACATATTAGACTATCTCCACTTGGAAAATTAAGATGAATAAAATTTGACATTGTTGGTGCCATTGCAGGCTTCCATGCCTATTTGGATTTTAGAGTCCTGGCATGTGACGATATTGGTTAGGTGATTTGCAATTGACTATTATGTATTGCATTTTGGCAAATGCTGCTTTAAGACTAAGACTATTGGCAAATGATGCTTTAACACTACCATGGTTTTAAAGGCGCCAAGGCGTCCTGAGGCGAAGGGGGGGCGCTCCGACGCTTAGGCGACGTCTAGGCGGACGCTTTGGATGCCTAGGCTCCTAAGGCGGGCGTTTTCCTAAGGCGGAAGGGGAGCGCTTGGCCGCTTAGGCGTCACTTAGGCGACGCCTTTAAAACCATGAACACTACAGACTAACGTGATCACTAATTATGTTGCATCTACCTTTATTTGCAAGAACATGTACTGACTTGCTTTTGGATATATGTACAACCCTTTTCTAGCTGTTAAGAACTACTTTGCTAATATATATAGGGAGTGGACATGTACTCACTTGCTTTTGGATCTATGTACCACCCTTTTCTAGCTGTTAGGAACTACTTTGCTAATATATATGGGGAGTGGAACTCACTTGTTTTGGAACTTTTAATTAGTAGAAGCCTTCTTTGTTGTGCAACGGCCAGAAAGCAGATTAAGTCTCTTTTCACTGTAGAAGTATTCAGTTCTAATGCTTTTATTTGTTAGTACTGCAATTGTATTGATCGTAGTTATGAATTGTACGACAAATGATATAAATGGGTAATTAACATGTGCTGTGGATCTTGATTCCTATATATCAGTGTCTAAATAGTTTTGGCACCAATGCAGGAGATCTTAAACAGACTTCGCTCGCATCAAAGCGACATTCAAAATAATTTTAACTTATCATGGCTACCTTTATTTGAACTCTGAATTTCCTGAAGAAGTTTGCAACCTTGATTTGATTTTATGCTATTTCATCAACAGTCCATTCTAATGTGTTTTCTTAAGTTTTATTTTCTTATTGTGAGGATCCCTTCTTTGCAGTGAAGTAACACAAAACCACAGAATGTTTTTTCTCCTCAGAAATTACTTGGTAAGGCATTATGCGAACCATTGTTCTCCACGTGGTGTCGAGTGCTGTCATCTGATTTTTTTTTTCTTCTTGTTGTAGTCTGCTCACATACTGGAACCAATCACAGATACTCAAGCACATGCCGCTATCTCAGTGCAGCCCCAGATAGGCCAGTATCCCAAGAAGTCTTTTGCTAAATTGATCAACTTCAACATATTCGAGACAAGATGCAATTAGGTGCTCCTTTTGCATGTACTGTCGTCAGATAGTTGCTGGAAGCTGTACATATTTTCCTAAACTCTTCAATCTGTCCATGCGTTCATGCTATCCATGACTGAGTTGCGGGGATTAGACTAGACTCTCACATGAAACCACTAAATGAAATTAGTTTCGTGGAATATGTGCAGGTATTATTTAGAGTAATATAAAAACAACAATCAGTTGTCCTGTTATAGGAATATTAAACAAGGAATCATGCCAGTTCTAGAATTTAGGTGATACCCAATTGCAGGTATGATTATTGGTACGATTGCAGCTTAATATTCCTGGTTGATGAGGTTTCTGCTCTCTACTTAATGAACTAATAGATATATTATGAAAAAAGAGCAGATCCATGATCATGTACTCTCACTCCGCTTACTATATTGAAAGCTGTTGAAACAATATTACCATGTACTGTGCTCTGCTCTGTTCTCTTGTCAGGTAACGGAGGGGGAAGAGGGAAATCCACCATATCGCTGGCTTCCTCCCAAGTTTTCAGATCACTGCTGCTATTTATGTGCATGTGTTGAATGAATATATTACATGTGTACTATTTGTATTTATCAGTTTTCCTGATTTAAGTTGCTAGATTTATCTCATTTCTTACCAGAGAGAAGCTTTTCTTAGCAAACTGAAAACTGATGCAATATAGTAACAAACTTAGATGCATAGGGCGTGTTCTTCATTTTCATGTCCAAATACATTCATCTTGATGCTTCATATGATTTACTTATGTAACTAATATTTATGAATTCTCAATGCTACACTTCTCCTAAACCCACGTTTGTTTTTGTAAAATTTGGCAGGCACTGGGTACCTAACATCTTGCTTTGCATTCATTGTTAAAACAAATGGATGAGTGGTCCATTATTCTACTGAAAGTGTCAAGAAAAGTGCAACAGCCCCACAACAGAATGATGGATCCCTCACTATTCATATTGATGGTAAGTGGATCAAGTCTCCGGTTTCAGTCCTGTACTTTTCTTCTGTGCTCCTATGATTTTAAAACCATCCAAGATGAAAATATAGACTCGCAGTTTCAGGTTTTTCAGATAAAGAAATTTAATGAAAACCGCCATATTTGTTTGGATTGTCTTATTATCCAAATTGAATTTGTTGTTAGAACATACGCTTGGTTGTTGTCTCTTCGGAGCCAAGTTATTTAGTCAGCAAGTGCTACTATTCTTGCATAGCTTATGAAAGATACTAATTATGTCATATGTGGTATTTTACTTTACTATAAGATTTAGTCAATGTAAGATGGAAATATCCAGAACTATCGATGACTGTCAAATGCACATTTAAGCTGAAACTTCTGTTTTGCGAGAAAATTGCACATATATCTACCTCTAAGACTTTTTCTGCTTCTACCAGATGTACTGATTCTGAACTTATGATCATATTTAGGTTGTTTTACTCTGCTTCAGCTAATGTTGCTATCATGTTCCACGCCTCATATTTAAGTTATAACTCTACCAAATATTTAAGAAAACTAGCTGTTTGCATTTATTTTCTTTGGGTGGCAAACACATACCAATTTCTAGACTAGATGAAGTGTTTGTTCTACTATATTGGCAAATGTTAGGCTATGCATTTGAGTTTATTTTAGTCATAATGATTTATGGACAAGCTCAGTTTCTATTCCCAGGAATAGAGGATTTGGTGTTCTCTCCGAAAGTAGGTTCATAAAAAGTACAGTTGGCATGCTATTTTTCTTGGGTTCTTGTTTGCATAGAATCAGTATCTATTGCTTATGTTGTTTTTTTCTTATTCAAGCCATATCCGAAAATCCCACTCGTATACCACGTGTTGTTGATGGTTCGCTAGGTTGTCCCACTACAGCCTGCAGGAGCATCACACCTAAGGCCAAATGCCACAAAACTTGTCTCTTGCCTACTCTTCATCCCATCTTTGCTTCCGTACGGCAGGCCATGGCGTCCGACATCTCCATCCACCTAGGCAAGTTCTCCATTGATATGTTAGTTCAATTCGTTTTCTTTCTTTATTTGGGGGTACATGGTTGTGTGGGGGAACTAAATTCTTCACACCTCTATTTCTGTAATAAAAGAACTTGTGTGCTGCAAGTATATTTTCCTTGCGGATTGTCTTAGTGTGCAATTTACCACTTACACCTCTTAGGTTGTTTAGTAAAAGATATAGTGATGCCCTTGCAGCCAAATATTTATTTCAGTAAATGATGCCTGAAACTTGTTCGATTCACTGCCACTGCTAATGGTCTACTAAAACAATTCATCCACGGGTTCTTGGTTTAGATAGTTCTAAGAATTATTTAGCCATCTCTAGATTTTAGAGTGTTCCATCGTTCTGAATTATTTAGTGTTGACTGAAGAAGGGAAAATGATTTTTTACACAAAAAAATACTAAAGCCTACTCATGACAGGGATGCAGGAAAACAATACCAGCGGAGGAGATCCCAACAACTGACGTGAAGCTGCGTGGAGGAAGGGCATGCAGATCAAGACAATCGCACCAGACCTGGTGTTCATCATCGAAGAGAAGTGGCACCCAATGTTCACCCCGGATGTCAACAGCCTGGTGGTCACACCCGGTGCACCTGGCAATACTGGATAGATATAGAATTACAGGGCGTATCTGCTCTGTGATCCAGCCATGGTCGGCGAGGTGGTCCGCGGTGAGGGCATGCTGGTGCCAATGCGATCTTCATATACTAATATACATGCAACATGCATACTCACAAAGAGAAAGATTTCATATGTGATTTGTTTATGTGCACCAAAGGTATCCCATTCACCCTTTTATTCTCTCGGTCAGTGTCAAATTTTCAATAGCTTTCAAAACTGAATAAGAGAATAAAGGTGGTGTGGTTCATGGTTTTTTGTTTCAGGTGATAGAAGCAGTGACAGACCCTCTAGCGGAGGCCATCTCGCGATGGTGCTGCACGAGCACAAATTCTAGCATAGAATAGGTATTTATTTACTTATAGCTTTAGACAATGTAAGCAGATCATGTGATAGATGTCATTGATTTTATAGCTCATGACTAAACCCGAGTATCTTTTTGAGGAATAACGTGTCGCTTGCTTCCCAACCCAATGTTATTTAAATTCAGTATAAATTGCACTTGGAGCGGTTAGGAGCTTGTGTGATTCATGGTGGAGATGATATAGAATGCTCTTCAGCATTTTATATATATATACAATATATATGGTAAACATGTTCCAGGAACAAACATCTCTTACGTCAATCACTTGAGCTGCTTCGTTAAACTAACATAAGAGGAAGGATTATGTTTGCTTCATTACTTTCCAGTCTCTTGTGATAATGCTGAGAAGTCGTTTGGAAGCCAGGTTTTCATTTCATTTGTAGCATTTTAAAATGAATACATGTATTCATTTCATTTACATTGTAATTCCAGAAATAGACACTTGTTTGGTTGCCACAGGAATTGTAAATGACAGTAGAATTCAGTATTGAATTTGTTTGATTGCCATAGGAATTGTGAATGACAGGTTTCAGCTCGGAATTGTGAGTACACATGGCATCATTTTGCTGGATTTCCCAAATGAAATGATGGCCCAATTCTGTGGCAACCAAACAGCCCACCTATGGAATTTTAAAATGAATTCCAGGATTCCAGGCTCAAATGATGGATACCAAACGACCTCTGAATTTTTTCTCTTATAATTGAGGCACATGCCACCCATTTTAATTAGTCAATGATTTATGTGCATGGTTACAGTGGTATGTTTTCATAGAATATAGTATAGTTTCTATTTGACTGGTTGACAGTTTCAGTCCGATAACTTGATGTTTTTAGCAATTTATAATCCATATTTTCCTATTATATACTCCAGGTGCTGATTCAATCAACCAGTTTATGATGCCTTTGTATATTTAGCTCATTATTTGCTTGAGCTCAGCCTACTCTATGCCATTTTCATCGTGCGCAACGCCTCATAGGTTATGAATCCAAATGAATGATTTCATTTGGTTTGTGGTGCATGCCAATTGTGTATGATCTAGAAATTAATGGAATAGTAAGATCTTGGTGATGGCTTTTCAATCCATCAGTGTATGCAACATTAGGTATGTCCCTTCGATTTCGCTATGCTTGATCATCATCGGGTTAGGACAGTTTTTGTGTGAGTGATTCTTATGCAGTTCATCTTTATGTTGCCATGCTCTTTACTCTTACTTGGTGTATGCAATACAATGCAATGTATAATAGAATATTTCAGGAGATTAGTGTTGTTCTGTACTATCACTTGATGGTCTTGCAGCTCCTTACCATGCCAATGTCAATATGTGCTTTGGTGATGAGTTACTCTCTATCTCTACATCTTATTTCAGTTCGATCCTAAGTAAGCTCAGCGGAAAACGTGATGGTGGGATACTTTCTCCGCATTACTACAGATTGAGTTTGTTCATTTATTTAACTTACGAGTGGAATCACTCCTGAATTGTTGACTGTTACCCTGGTGACTGCCATTTTTCCTGTTGAACATATTGCACATTAGTTCTCCTCTTGTGAGTGTCCTTTTTTTCCTTTGAGCATGTTGCAATATTGGTTCAACTCTTTCATCTGCAGAGTCTCATATTTTATGGCCATAATTCCTTTGGGTGCAACATAGGGTGGTATTAGCCTTATTCTTTTGTGACACAAAAATAGTGACATATGTTTCCATACAGATATGTATATAATTTTGTTTTGAAATGGTGCAATATACTACTCGAGAGAAAGGTTTCGGTTACAATCATTACTGACAAGTTCCAACACGCAGGGAGGAACTATGGTCTGTACCAATTTTTTAAACCTGAAGGCAGCTAGCAAAGAAACTAGACGTTGGATATCAGTGATAACACTTCAGGTCAGGGAGTGATCTCTTTCCATCGAGATGCCTTTTTAAATTATAGCTGCACAGTCACTTTCGATGATTAGGCCTGAATCAACAGCGTTTAAATTTTCTTTAATACCTTCCAGACAAGCAATAGCTTCAGCCATTTCTGCACTATCACACTTCGGAATAGTTCCCCAGGCAGAGGTTTCACATGTCCCATATGGTCACGAACCACGGCACCCCATGAGCCATAATTTGCATGTTTTACAAAACTGACATCGACATTCAGGCGTACCCATCCAGATCAGGTGGTTTCCATCTTAATTTGCCTTGCTGATCTTTTCTTTCTGGTTGGATCTCCTTGATCTGAAACATAATTTTTTCCCTTTTGTGTCCTCTGCATTTAGGTTTCCATCTTAATCTGTATATAGGTTTTTGGTCTCACACACTCCCATCTTGTGCCTTTTATTATTCCTGTTAGACCACTTGCTCTGTTAGGATTTTTTCTGTTTATAGTATGACTTTTGACATTTTGCTCATATGTTTTTACGCACTTTTCAGCCTACGTGGTGTTTATTTAAACTAAGTTCTTCTACGCACTTTATGGGACTAAGAAATAATTCAGTTGTAGCGTCGTCATTTCTGAGCATGGACTGTAAGAACATGCCCCGGATGTTGTGTTTTCTACTTAGGTGCTTATGCGGAGAGTCTTATAAATTACCCATTAGTGTGCGCAAAATAAGGGTTGATTATGTGAAGTTCATTGCAGGAACAAGACTATAGTCAGGGAGCTAATTTCAGATGTCTACAGATGAAAGTAGTCAGAGCTGGCTGATTTATCTAAATGAAGTTCAGATTTAGTAGTTCAAGAAAAAAGAACATACCAGCTGGTAGCGTGTCAGCTCATTTCACCTACCATTGTCATACTGTGGCCACTTACAACAGACCAGTCGATTGAGCTCTTGTCCGGCAGAATGTAAATATATGACTCAATTTGACGCCAACTTTCCTTATTTAATTGGCAAAGAAGAATTCAGATATCATTATGTCTGAGGAACCAAACATGAGATTCCAATTCATACAATTCTTGTTTGATTGATAAAAAGAAATTTAGAATTGGCTAGCCAGATAAGAATCGCATCAATTTCAGTATAATGAGAACAAGGCCTTATGCGGCAAGCTCTTGCAGCTAGGTCAATGTTTGCGTCTTTGATCTAACCGTTTTTCTACTAATTTTCACTGTTTAGTGGCCTATCGGTATGTCTAATCATTACTTATAAGCTAAAGTTGTGACTCTTTTGCTGTGAACTTTCAGGTACTGTAAACTTAGTTGCCTTGGATCTTCTGAAAACGAGAAAAAGATGATGGCGGAGCTAGCCAAGGTGGCGAAGAAGAACACCAACAACCCGATGGACGTGTAGTTGTTCTTCATGACCGTTGGCTCGAAGTGACCAACGACCTCATTAACTATTGCAACGTTGGTCTTCCTCAGCTCCGCCTTACAAGTGCCCAATGCAAATCTTTCTTTACTGACTTGTCTCTCACATGCTTATGTTCTATCCCTTTTCACTACAATAAAAATGTCCGACTGAAACTATGTAACTAGGAAACAAATAATTGAGTCTTACATTCACCGAGATTAAAAAATAATCCAGTTTACATCATAATAATAAAATATATTGCTTCCACTAACTAAGAGTACGAGATCAGGAGTTATGAAGATTTTTATCTTAATTGATTCCAGTAAACCTAAGAATAATGCAGCTATTTTTATCACCCTTATATAAAATGAATATTGTCACGAACTTTACGGGATCGTGCGCCAAGGCGCACATCTAAATCTAGTAAGGCAAGGGCAGCAGGTCGTAGTGGACACCAGCAGCAGCAGCTCAGCGAATCACATCTCTATGCCTACAACGACGCCAGCTCCAACATCACATGCTTGGGCGCAGCCGCCATCTGCCCTGCCACGTGAAACGAGACCAAATTAACTTGCTGTGCCTGATAAAAGTTTCAGCTACAAATGTACACAAGAACATAATCCTAGGTGCACAAAAGAGGCATCAAAACAGGAACATGACCCTTCACGATGACAGCGGTTGACAGAGCAGAATAAGGTGCTCCTTGACCAGAGAGCGTGCAGCTCTTGCCCACCAATCTGTCCGAGACATCCCCTTCTCCGTCTTCTCAAGAAAAAAATCAATAGCAAATGGAATAAGTGAACTTTGAAGCATACTAAATTTAACTAGCAACTAAAGCTAGCTCCTGCCATGCTAAAGCTAGAACACTAATGGCTGACATCCTCCTATCTAAAACAAAATTTTGATCATTGTTTCACATACCTAAGGTTTCGGCAAGTATTGAACATTTCAGTTCAGCGACTTCAGTCAAGTAATTGGGTGCAGACAAGGACAGCTCTCTAACACCATAGCAACTCGATATCCTTTACAAACCAGAACGTGGGATTAAAAGGTGATCACAAATCAGATTACTTTTCTGTACTGGCAACAGTTTGGATACCAAAAAATTGCCATAGACGAAGTCTGAACCAATCCCAATCACCACGCCAAGAGTGGCATGGCACACAACAATGAATGCATGGTTTCTCAAATGCTAGCATATTTGACATGATATAAAAAACAATCAGATTTTTTGCAAGAATACACAGGGAGGAGGAGAGGGGCCTCACCGGCAGCAGCTTGAGCTGGAGATGGTTGGCATCAGCAACACGGAGTTGAGGCCGGCAGCAGGAGCTCGGGAACGTGGTCGCCGGCAGCAGCTACGAGCTGCAGCTCGTGTAGGCAGGGGTGCAGTCCTAGGCGCCGGCGAGCTCCACCGCGGCGCTGCCATCCATCGAGGCTGGTTCGTCGGGGAGGAACCGCGGAGGGGCTTGGGTGGAAGAGGCCGGCGGCGAAGAGGGAGGACGGGCAGCGGGCCGCGGCCCGGGCGACAGCGGAAACCTGGCCGCCGGCGAGGAGGGCACCGGAGCTGCGGCTCGATCTGGATCGGGTCGTGCGCAGCGGGTGAGGGAGAGAGGGCCTGGCTGAGGTGTTGGCAGGAGTTGAGAGGCAATACGTAGGCGGGGGACGGGCTGGCTAGGTAGATCTGGGGGAGAAGGGCGGTGGTTGGTGCAGTGCGGTGCGGTGCTGGTGGCGGTGGGCGGCGGCGGCGGTGGTGGGTTTCTGGACTTGGGTTGGGACCGGGGACCTTGGGGGAAGACTAGCGTCACGGGTGTCGTCTCCAGTAAGGAAGCTTGGGCGTCGATCGCTGGCGAATTTGCATAGGCGCCGGGGGTATATTTGGCCTAGATGGTTCATACGAGCCCACATTACCCCCGGCATCCTCGAACTGGGTTTGCCAGCGTTAAGACCCGCTACCCCTGGCATTATTGGGCTGAATTCGCCGGCGGTAAGGCTAGGTCGGATGGAGGTCCCGCGGCCCATTATATCGCCGGCATCTTCAAATCAAACTCGCCGGCGGTAACGCATGTACCCCCGGCATCTTCCTTTCAACCTCGCCGGCGGTAGGGTTAGGCCACCCTGGAAAGCTTTACCGCCGGCATCTTCAAATCGAACTCGCCGGCGGTAAGGAGTGCGGCTATAAGCCTTTTCCTAGTAGTGGGACCTCACGCATGGAAACCACACGTAAGTGACAGACCTGTTGATGTAATAACTCGGGTGATCATTATACTGTATTAGTACAAAGTTTCCTATGGATTCAAGGGTAGGAAAGCCAAGTTAACTTATTTACATGACATTATTTTTTCCATGAAGCCAAGTTAACTCATCTATCAATTGGTACATTCTGGTTATATTCGAAATTTTACTTGAAACTTGTTGTTCATGCCATTTTACTACTCGCCTAACACTTTTTCGCGCGTGAAGGGAGGGGGTGGGCATGATGCTACCCTGAATTTTTGTGACCCCCAAAAACTAGCAAATACGAGAGAGGCATCCAAAGAAACACACTCGTCCCCTACCCCCCCCCCCCCCAATTTGAAATCCAGCCAAAGGTGGATCAAAAAAGGCAATCGAAAAGCATGGATTGTTCATCTTTTTCTATATAGTTAGGGTTAGGGTTTATGGTTTATAGAGATGCACATATTTTCATTTCACATTTGTGATGTACAATATTACATAGGTAAGATTCCAAGCATGACCTTTGTTAGAATAACCTTTAACGTGTTCTCTTACCTTTAGATTCAAATGGGCATAAACATTCAGAAAAAATCAAAAAAAAAAATGAAAAACCAAAGCACATAGTCTTCTTATGTCATATAGTAAGAATTGAAGTTGATAAACAAGGTCTAGACATATTCAAACCAGTCAAATCATGTATCTACACCTAACCCTAAACTTTATCTTATGAAGTCAAGCATGAAGAGAAATAGTTTTGGGTTTCAAACATGGAAATTTCAAAAACCTCTCAAAAGCTTCATTTTAGAGTGACTAAGAAGGATACAGGCTTACCTTTTCATTTTCATGTTTTAAACTTGTTTAAATCCTGGTCAAAACTAGGATTTGAACGAGATTCAAATGGGTATAAAAAAATAAAAAAACGCACATAGCCTTTTTATGTCATATAATGCATGAGCACTCAAGTTGATAAACATGGTCTAGACATATTCAAACTAGAAAAATCATGTATCTACCCTGGCCCTAACCTTAAACTCTGTATTATGGAGTCAAGCATGAAGAGAAGTGGTTTTGGGTTTCAAACATGGAAAATTCAAATTGATGAACAAGTTCTAGGCATATTCAAAACAGAAAAAGCATGTATCTACCCCCTAACCATAAAGTCGGTCGATCTTATGAAGTCTATTAGCATGAAGAGAAGTCTTATTGGTTTCAAACATGGAAATTTCAAGAACCTCCCAAAAGCTTCATTTTAGAGTGACTAAAAAAGATCCATGCTTGCCTTTTCATTTTCATGTTTTAAAATTGTTTAAATCTTGGTCAAACCTAGCTAGTATTCAACCAAGATTCAAATGGGCATAAAATTCAAAAAAACCAGAAAATGAAAACCAAAGCACATAGCCTTCTTATGTCATATATAGTAAGCATTCAAGTTGATCAACAAGGTCTAGACATATTCAAAACAGAAAAAAGCATGTATCGATCTACCCCTAACCCTTAACTCTGTCTTATGAAGTCAAGCATGAAGAGAAGTGGTTTTGGGTTACAAACATTATATTGAGATTTCAAGATCGAACCCCCCAAAAGTTTCATTTTAGAATGACTAAGAAGGATCCAGGCTTGCCTTTTCATTTTCATGTGTTTTAAACTTGCTAAAATCTTGGTCAAACCTAGGACTTGACCAAGATTCAAATGGGCATAAAAATTCAGAAAAAATCAAAAAATGAAAACCAAAGCACATAGCCTTCTTATGTCATATATATATAGTAAGCATTCAAGTTGATCGATATGAACAAGGTCTAGACATATTCAAAACAGAAAAAGCATGTATCTACCCCTAGCCCTTAACTATGTCTTATGAAG
Source organism: Lolium perenne (assembly GCF_019359855.2). Taxonomy (NCBI): domain Eukaryota; kingdom Viridiplantae; phylum Streptophyta; class Magnoliopsida; order Poales; family Poaceae; genus Lolium; species Lolium perenne. The sequence goes on from NC_067245.2 coordinate 270,271,284, forward strand.
TCAAGCATGAAGAGAAGTGGTTTTGGGTTTCAAACATGGAAATTTCAAAAACTTCCCGCCAAAAGCTTAATTTTAGAGTGAATAAGAAGGATCCAAGCATAATTACCTTTTCATTTTCAGGATTTATGCTTGTTTAAATCTTGGTCAAACATAGGATTTGACCAACACACATATAGTCTTCTTATGTCATATAGTAAGCATTCAAGTTGATAAATAAGCATGCATGTCTAGACATATTCAAATTAACCCGACAAATCATGTATCTACCCCTAACACCCTAAACTCTGTCTTATGAAGTCAACCATGAAGAGAAGTGGTTTTGGGTTTCAAACATTGAGATTTCAAGAACCCCCCAAAAGCTTCATTTTAGAATGACTAAGAAGGATCCAGGCTTACCTTTTCATTTTATGTTTTAAACTTGTTTAAATCTTGGTCAAACCTAGGATTTGACAAGATTCAAATGGGCATAAACATTAATTCAGAAAAAAACAAAAAATGAAAATACAACGCACATATAGTCTTCTTATGTCAAATAGTAAGCATTCAAGTTGATAAACAAGCATGTCTAGACATATTCAAACCCGACAAATCATGTATCGATCTACCCCCTAACCCTAAACTCTGTCTTATGAAGTCAAAAATGAAGAGAAGTGGTTTTGGGTTTCAAACATTGAGATTTCAAGAACCCCCCAAAAGCTTCACTTTTGAATGACTAAGAAGGATCCAGACTTACATTTTCATTTTCATGTTTTAAACTTGTTTAAATCTTGGTCAAACCTAGGATTTAACCAAGATTCAATGGGCATAAAAATTCAAAAAACCAGAAAATGTAAAACCAAAGCACATAGCCTTTTTATGTCATATAATGAGCATTCAAGTTGATAAACATGGTCTAGACATATTAAAACAAGAAAAATCATGTATCTACCATGTCCCTAACCCTAAACTCGATCTGTCTTATGAAGTCAAACATGAAGAGAAGTGGTTTTGGGTTTCAAACATGGAAATTTCAATAACCTCCCAAAAACTTCATCTTAGAGTGACTAAGAAGGTTCAATGCTTACCTTTTCATTTTCATGTTTTAAATTAACTTGTTTAAATCTTGGTCAAACATAGGATTGACCAAGATTCAAATGGGCATAAACATTCAGAAAAAATTTAAAAATAAGAAACGAACGCACATATAGTCTTCTTATGTCATATAGTAAGCATTCAAGTTGATAAACAACCATGTCTAGACATATTCAAACCCGACAAATCATGTATCTACCCCCTAACCCTAAACTAGATTTGTCTTATGAAGTCAAGCATGAAGAGAAATGGTTTTGGGTTTCAAACATGGAAATTTCTAGACCCCCCCCCCAAAGCTTCATTTTAGAGTGACTAGTTAAGAAGGATTCAGGCTTACCTTTTCATTTTCATGTTTTAATCTTGTTTAAATCTTGGTCAAACCTAGGATTTGACCAAGATTCAAATGGGCATAAAAATTCAAAAAACATAAAAAAATGAAAAACTAAAGCACATAGCCTTCTTATGTCATATATATATAGTAAGCCTTCAAGTTGATTAACAAGGTGTAGACATATTCAAAATAGAAAAAGCATGTATCTACCCCCTAACCCTTAACTCTGTCTTATGAAGTCAGGCATGAAGATAAGTGGTTTTGGGTTTCAAACATGGAAATTTCAAAAACATCCCAAAAGCTTAATTTTAGAGTGACTAAAAAGGATCCAAGCTTACCTTTTCATTTTCATGTTTATGCGTGTTTAAATCTTGGTCAAACATAGGATTTGACCAAGATTCAAATGGGCATAAACATTCAGAAAAAAATAAAAAATAAAAAACCAACGCACATTAGTAGCCCAAAATCGAACCAGTAGTTGGATATTTTTGAACTTGATCTGTAGTAGTGGGCAAAACCCTAGATTAACCTATTTAATCATAGATTCGTAGGTCGATTTTTCTACTTTTTTATTATTACTATGCAGCACATGTGTGTTTGCCCGTTGAGTGAAACTCGAAGGAAGAGGGATCACTCGGAAGGAGTGAAGAAGGGAGTGCATTATGGTGTCTCCCCTTTTTCAGGTGATGATGTTGACTGTTGTGCAGGTTTTGTCAGTGAGCAGGAGGTGCGAGCGAGCGAGTCGAGCGAGGCCGAGAATGAGAGAGATTTTTTTTTTGTGAGAGGGACAACCGAAGGATCCTGAAGGACCCAGAGACTTCCAATACGCATCCTGATGCGTCTTCTCTTGACAAAGAAGATGGCTGGGAGTTTGCGTACCTACTGCACGTGACTTGTGCTCACTGAAGTGTGGGACCTCACGCATGGGCACCACACGTAAGTGACAGACCTGTTGTGTAAAAACTCAGTTGATTATTATAGTGCATTAGAACAAAGTTACCTATGGATTAAAGGGTAGGAAATCCAAGTTAACTCATTTACATGACATTAATTTTTCCATGAAGCAAAGTTAACACATCTATCAATTGGTACATTTTGGAGTGACTAAGAAGGATCCATGCTTACTTATTCGTTTACACGTGTTAAACTTGTTTAAATCTTGCTCAAACCTAGGATTTCACCAAGATTCAAATGGGCAGGAAAATAAAAAAACGAAAAAAATGAAAAACCAATGCACATAGTCTTCTTATGTCATATAGTAAGCATTCAAGATGATAAACAAGGTCTAGACATATTCAAACCAGGCAAATCATGTATCTACTCCCTAATGACCCTAAACTATGTCTTATGAAGTAAGGCATGAAGAGAAGTGGTTTTGGGTTTCAAACATGGAATTTTCAAAAACCTCCCAAAAGCTTCATTTTAGAGTGACTAAGAAGGACCGAGGCTTACCTTTTCATTTTCATGTTTTAAACCTGTTTAAATCTTGGTCAAACCTAGCTAGTATTTGACCAAGATTCAAATGGGCATAAAATTCAAAAAAATCAGAAAAATGAAAAACCAAAGCACATAGCCTTCTTATGTCATAAAGTAAGAATTCAAGTTGATAAACAAGGTCTAGACATATTCAAACTATACAAATCATGTATCTACCCCTAACACTAAACTCTGTCTTATGAAGTCAAGCATGAAGAGAAGTGGTTTTGGGTTTCAAACATGAAAATTTCAAGAACATCCCAAAAGCTGCTTCATTTTAGAGTGACTAAGAAGGATCCAGGCTTACCTTTTCGTTTTCATATTTTAAACTTGTTTAAATCCTGGTCAAACCTAGGATTTGACCAAGATTCAAATGGGCATAAAATTCAAAAAAATTAGAAGAATGAAAAACAAAAGCACATAGTCTAGCTTCTTATGTCATATAGATAGTAAGCATTCAAGTTGATAAACAAGGTTTAGACATGTGTTCAAACTAGACAAATCATGTATCTACCCCCTAACCATAAACTCTCGGTCGATCTTATGAAGTCTAGCATGAAGAGAAGTCGTATTGGTTTCAAACATGAAAATTTCAAGAACCTCCCACGAGCTTCATTTTAGAGTGACTACAAAAGATCCAGGCTTGCCTTTTCATTTTCATGTTTTTAAATTGTTTAAATCTTGGTCAAACCTAGCTAGTATTTGACCAAGATTCAAATGGGCATAAAATTAAAAAAAACCAGAAAAATGAAAAACCAAAGCACATAGCCTTCTTATGTCATATAAAATAAGCATTCAAGTTGATAAACAAGGTCTAGACATATTCAAAATATAAAAAGCATGTATCTACCCCTAACCCTTAACTCTGTCTTATGAAGTCAAGCATGAAGAGAAGTGGTTTTGGGTTTCAAACATGGAAATTTCAAAAACTTCCCAAAAGCTTAATTTTAGAGTGACTAGGAAAGGATCCAGGCTTACCTTTTAATTTTCATGTTTCAAGTTTGTTTAAAACTTGGTCAAACCTAGGATTTGACCAACAAGATTCAAATGAGCATAAAAATTCAGAAAAAAAAACAAAAAAAAAAGAAAAGAAAAAACCAAAGCACATAGTCTTCTTACGTCATATATATAGTAAGCACTCAAGATGATAAACAAGGTCTAGACATATTCAAACCCGACAAATCATGTATCTACTCCTAACCCTAAACTCTGTCTTATGAAGTCAACCGTGAAGAGAAGTGGTTTTGGGTTTAAACATTGAGATTTCAAGAACCCCCCAAAAGCTTCATTTTTAGAATGACTAAGAAGGATCCAGGCTTACCCTTTTCATTTTCATGTGTTTTAAACTTGCTTAAATCTTGGTCAAACCTAGGATTTGACCAAGACTCAAATGGGCATAAAAACTCAAACCCGATAAACATTCACCTTTTTCTATATAGTTAGGGTTAGGGTTTATGGTTTATAGAGATCGATGCACATATTTTCATTTCACATTTGTGATGTACAATAATACATAGGTAAGATTCCAAGCATGACTTTGTTAGAATAACCTTTAACGTATTCTCTCACCTTTAGATTCAAATGGGCATAAACATTCAGAAAAAATCAAAAAAAATGAAAAACCAAAGCACATAGTCATCTTATGTCATATAGTAAGAATTGAAGTTGATAAACAAGGTCTAGACATATTCAAACCAGCAAAATCATGTATCTACACCTAACCCTAAACTTTATCTTATGAAGTCAAGCATGAAGAGAAATGGTTTTGGGTTTCAAACATGGAAATTTCAAAAACCTCCCAAAAGCTTCATTTTAGAGTGACTAAGAAGGATACAGGCTTACCTTTTCATTTTCATGTTTTAAGTTTGTTTAAATCTTGGTCAAACCTAGGATTTGACCAACAAGATTCAAATGAGCATAAAAATTCAGAAAAAAATCAAAAAAATAGAAAAGAAAAACCAAAGCACATAGTATTCTTAAGTCATATATATAGTAAGCATTCAAATTGATAAACAAGTTCTAGACATATTCAAACCCGACAAATCATGTATCTACCCCTAACCCTAAACTCTGTCTTATGAAGTCAACCGTGAAGAGAAGTGGTTTTGGGTTTAAACATTGAGATTTCAAGAACCCCCCAAAAGCTTCATTTTTAGAACGACTAAGAAGGTTCCAGGCTTACCCTTTTCATTTTCATGTGTTTTAAACTTGCTTAAATCTTGGTCAAACCTAGGATTTGACCAAGACTCAAATGGGCATAAAAACTCAAAACCGATAAACATTCACCTTTTTCTATATAGTTAGGGTTAGGGTTTATGGTTTATAGAGATCGATGCACATATTTTCATTTCACATTTGTGATGTACAATAATACATAGGTAAGATTCCAAGCATGACCTTTGTTAGAATAACCTTTAACGTGTTCTCTCTCACCTTTAGATTCAAATGGGCATAAACATTCAGAAAAAATGAAAAAATGAAAAACCAAAGCACATAGTCTTCTTATGTCATATAGTAGGAATTTAAGTTGATAAACAAGGTCTAGACATATTCAAACCAGACAAATCATGTATCTACACCTAACCCTAAACTTTGTCTTGTGAAGTCAAGCATGAAGAGAAATGGTTTTGGGTTTCAAACATGGAAATTTCAAAAACTTACCAAAAGCTTCATTTCAGAATGACTAATTAAGAAGGATCCATGCTTACCTTTTCGTTTTCATGTTTTAAACTAGCTAGCTTGTTTAAATCTTGGTCAAACCTAGGATTTAACCAAGATTCAAATGGGCATAAAAATTCAAAAAAAAATCAAAATATGAAAAACCAAAGCACATAGCCTTATTATTTCATATATATATATATATATAGTAAGCACTCAAGTTGATGAACAAGGTCTCTAGACATATTCAAAACAGAAAAGGCATGTATCTACCTCCTAACACCCTTAATTATGTCTTATGAAGTCAAGCATGAAGAGAAGTACGTGGTTTTGGGTTTCAAACATGGAAATTTCAAAAACTTACCAAAAGCTTAATTTTAGAGTGACTAAGAAGGATCCAAGCTTACCTTTTCATTTTCATGTTTATGCTTGTTTAAATCTTGGTCAAACATAGGATTTGACCAAGATTCAAATGGTTATCCATTTAGAACAAATTAAAAAATAAAAAACCAACGCACATATAGTCTTCGATCTTATGTCATATAGTAAGCATTCAAGTTGATAAACAAGCATGTCTAGACATATTCAAACCCGACAAATCATGTATCTACCCCCTAAAACCCTAAACTAGCTTGGTCTTATGAAGTCAAGCATGAAGAGAAATGGTTTTGGGTTTCAAACATGGAAATTTCAAGAACCCCCCCCCCCCAAAGCTTCATTTTAGAGTGACTAAGAAGGATACATGCTTACATTTTCATTTTCATGTTTTAAGCTTGTTTAAATCTTGGTCAAACCTAGGATTTGACCAAAACTCAAATGGGCATAAAAATTCAAAAAAAAAACAAAAAAATAACCTTCTTATGTCATATATAGTAAGCAGCATTCAACTTGATGAACATGGCCGGTCTAGACATATTCATAACAGAAAAAAGCATGTATCTACCCCCTAACGCTTAACTCTGTCTTAATTATGAAGTCAAGAATGAAGAGAAGTGGTTTTGGGTTTCAGACATGGAAATTTCAAAAACTTCCCAAAAGCTTAATTTTAGAGTGACTAAGAAGGATCCAAGCTTACCTTTTCATTCTCATGTTTTAAGCTTGTTTAAATATTGGTCAGACCTAGGATTTGAACAAGATTCAAATGGGCAAAAAAATTCAGGAAAAATAAAAAAAATGAAAAACCAAAGCACATAGTCTTCTTACGTCATATATATATAGTAAGCATATTCAAGTAGATAAACAAGGTCTAGACATATAGTAAGTAATATGTATGTAAAAATGATTTTTGGGGATTTATAGGACGAAGTTATAACACACACCTACATTTCAAATTGGAATTACTTTTAATAAATCAGCATAAGTCATTTAAATGTGTGAAACTAGCTAGAAAGCACTAAAAACATAAAGAGTTGGGAATTTCCACTAATATGTGGCCTAATTTATCTTAAAAATGTAGAGGCGCCATTTTGAGCCGTATCTTATGTACCCCATTCACAAAATAAACCTATTTTGACATGTAGAAAATGAAAAATGAGTTTTTATATACCGAAAAGTTGAAAAGTCTAGTCAGCAACATTATTGGGAATGGCAAGATGCACCACCATGCCCAATTTGGGCACATTATAACAAACTATGCCACAAATATGGCCATTACTACGCCATTTGTTGGCTTGAAACCCATGAATCTTCATACACGATAGTCCGTTTTGTGAAGACATTTTGTTTTTTACTACCCTATCACAGGTTTCTTATTTTCCCTGTCAACTAGTACACCTATAAGCACTCAATGCAGAAGGGTTCCATTTTTGAGGTTTTCTTCATTTTCATTTATTTATTTCAAAACCAGGTAAAAATGGTCGACATGATTATCCATGCAAAGGGGTCGAATATTTCTAGGCAGCACATGTGTTTGCCCGTCCAGTGAAACTCGGAGGAAGAGGGATCACACGGAAGGAGACGAAGGGAGAGAAGTGAGTGGGGCCCTCTTATTTATGGTGTCTGACCTTTTTCAGGGTTTGTCAGTGCGCAGGAGGTGCGAGCGAGCGAGCGAGCGAGGCCGATAATGAGAGAGATGTTTTTTCTTTTTTTGAGAGAGAGAGGGACAACTGAAGGATCCTGAAGGACTCAGACTTCCAATACGCACCAGAGCACAGTTTACAACAAGACACATAATAAACCGGAAATTTCATCTAAATCCCTAACTTTTACATGGAAGACCCCACGCTGAAAGCAAGAAATGCGATCGGGTCCTTAACAGCCACCGCCCAGATTGATCCTCGTCGCAGCCGGGGACGAACCACTTAGCGCGACCAAATCGCCATGGCTACTGTGCGTGCACACCATGGCCTCCGAGCTGAGGTAGAAACGCAATGCCAAAACCAGCAGCCAGCGGAGGTGGATAACTGGAGAGAGAGAGAGAGAGAGGGGGGAGTTTTGATGCGTCTTCTCTTGACAAAGAAGATGGGAGTTTGCCTACCGACCGCACATGACTTGTGCTCACTGAAGTGTGGGACCTCACGCATGGGAACCACACGTAAGTGACAGACCTGTTGGTGTAATAACTCGGGTGATCATTATACTGTATTAGTACAAAGTTTCCTATGGATTCAAGGGTAGGAAAGCCAAGTTAACTCATTTACATGACATTATTTTTTCCATGAAGCCAAGTTAACTCATCTATCAATTGGTACATTCTGGTTATATTCGAAATTTTACTTGAAACTTGTTGTTCATGCCATTTTACTACTCGCCTAACACTTTTTCCGCGCGTGAAGGGAGGGGGTGGGCATGATGCTACCCTGAATTTTTGTGACCCCCAAAAACTAGCAAATACGAGAGAGGCATCCAAACAAACACACTCGTCCCCTACCCCCTCCCCCCCAATTTGAAATCCAGCCAAAGGTGGATCAAAAAAGGCAATCGAAAAGCATGGATTGTTCATCTTTTTCTATATAGTTAGGGTTAGGGTTTATGGTTTATAGAGATGCACATAGTTTCATTTCACATTTGTGATGTACAATATTACATAGGTAAGATTCCAAGCATGACCTTTGTTAGAATAACCTTTAACGTGTTCTCTCACCTTTAGATTCAAATGGGCATAAACATTCAGAAAAAATCAAAAAAAATGAAAAACCAAAGCACATAGTCTTCTTATGTCATATAGTAAGAATTGAAGTTGATAAACAAGGTCTAGACATATTCAAACCAGTCAAATCATGTATCTACACCTAACCCTAAACTTTATCTTATGAAGTCAAGCATGAAGAGAAATGGTTTTGGGTTTCAAACATGGAAATTTCAAAAACCTCCCAAAAGCTTCATTTTAGAGTGACTAAGAAGGATACAGGCTTACCTTTTCATTTTCATGTTTTAAACTTGTTTAAATCCTGGTCAAAACTAGGATTTGAACGAGATTCAAATGGGTATAAAAAAATAAAAAAATGCACATAGCCTTTTTATGTCATATAATGCATGAGCACTCAAGTTGATAAACATGGTCTAGACATATTCAAACTAGAAAAATCATGTATCTACCCTGGCCCTAACCTTAAACTCTGTATTATGGAGTCAAGCATGAAGAGAAGTGGTTTTGGGTTTCAAACATGGAAAATTCAAATTGATGAACAAGTTCTAGGCATATTCAAAACAGAAAAAGCATGTATCTACCCCCTAACCATAAAGTCGGTCGATCTTATGAAGTCTATTAGCATGAAGAGAAGTCTTATTGGTTTCAAACATGGAAATTTCAAGAACCTCCCAAAAGCTTCATTTTAGAGTGACTAAAAAAGATCCATGCTTGCCTTTTCATTTTCATGTTTTAAAATTGTTTAAATCTTGGTCAAACCTAGCTAGTATTCAACCAAGATTCAAATGGGCATAAAATTCAAAAAAACCAGAAAATGAAAACCAAAGCACATAGCCTTCTTATGTCATATATAGTAAGCATTCAAGTTGATCAACAAGGTCTAGACATATTCAAAACAGAAAAAAGCATGTATCGATCTACCCCTAACCCTTAACTCTGTCTTATGAAGTTGTTGACTGCCAAAACCCACCGGCGGGCAGCGACGGTCAACACAGGTAGAGCCGGGAAGAGCCTAGAGCTGCGGCTGGCTGAGACCCCTCCGAGCAACGGCCCGCAATGCTCTTCTGGTCACACGTCCGATGCGAAGTGCAAGGGCGTGCCACCTGACCTATACCTGGTCAGGAAGGTGATGAAGATGCCTCGCTTAGTTTCCTGCATGGCATACACGTAAACATTAAATACGAGCCTCGATCGGCTCTTAGGTTATCCTGTGAATCGGCTCAAAGAGCCGATCCACCCATGATTCGTACGGGGTGCACGAATATATGGTGGTCCTGCTTGATCAAGATAAAGCTAATGAGATCTACGACGATTTAGGGTTTTCACCGCATAATCGGATCATCCTACTCCAGGTTGGGCCTCGCGGCCATGCACGGTGATCATAAGCCGATCCTAAACAAGGCCTAAAAACCAACATGAAGTTGATCCTCGGAACATCCTGTTTAGGACTTGCGAACGCCACCCTACGTGCCGCTGGATCCTCCCCCCCTTTGTAAGGCCTAACTATTGCAGATATTAAACTAATCCTTGTAGAACAAGGAGCAATCGTAACGGATCAGATCTACTAAATAATGATCAAGCGGGGTGCCGCCCCCACACCTGAGATAGGTGTGAGGGCGGCTAGACATGCAAGGGTTGCACTACGTAAGCATGCTATACAAAGAACAATGCTAACCCTAACACATCTATGATAACTACATTGCTCGCCATCAAAAGCGCTTCAGTACGAGCAACGCATGAACAACGTGGAGCTTGTGCTGCCTAGATCGCAAGATGCGATCTAGGCAGCATGTCGCTTACCTGATAGAAACCCTCGAGACGAAGGAGTTGGCGATGCGCCGAGATTGGTTTGTTTTGGGTTGAACGTGAGTTGTTGTTTATTCCATAAACCCTAGATACATATTTATAGTCCAGGGGACTTTCTAATTAAGGCGTGCACCTAACCGTGCACGGGTAAAACTCTAACTCCTAACTTAAGATTCGATCTAATAAATTACAGATAAATGGGCAATCTAGCCCAACTTTGCATATAAGGCCGATCTTCGTATTCTCTCCATATATAACCTTCAAGCTTATCTTGATCGTGGCCCACCTCCAACTTGGTGCAAATTCTGGTGATAACACATGCCCCCCTGGTTTTGGCAATGATAATTTCAAAACCACCCTGTTTTTCCTTCGAAGGGTCATGTCGTGGCAGAGCAGAACCATCGCAGTATCTTTCATCATGGCACCTTGCCTTCTCAACTTCTCTGCACGATTCGACAGTTTTGGCACCACCTCCTCGGAAATCACCGCAGCATTAAATTTCCCCGTCCCCTTCATATTTTTAACCGCGTCAAGCGGTTTGCTTCTTCATCCTCCTGCTCCGCAGTAGCTATCGGCAAACAAAAAAGAACCCCTGTCTGCCACCATGGATTCCTCTTCCTCCTCCAGCCTGTCCTTCCAGTCCTCCTCCTCCAGCGAGCTCGAGCAGGAGGTCAACCTGATGGCCATCTACGAGGCCCGCGCCCCAGAGTATGGGGACGCGCGGGACTGGGATTTCTCCATTGAATCGGAAGACGACGAACCCCTCACCGATGGGGAGGAGGACCTCCAGTTCCTCGTCGGCGGGGAGCTGGCACCGGCGAGCGACGACGACCTCTTCCCATGGGAGGCAGTCCTCTCCTCCGACGAGGAGGAAGAAGAGGCGGAGGAGTCGGAGGACGACTCCTCCTCCGCGGGATACCCGCCGGCCAAGCGCTTCCGTGGCTGGGCCTGGTCAGATGACGATGATGACGACGACGACGAGGAGGATGAAGCCCCTGCCGGCGGCTTCATCAGCAGCGACGAGGAGCCCGCCGGTAGTAGTGCCGACGGTAGTTACGATGACGACGACGAGGGCAGCGACGGCCCTTAGATCAGGGAGTAGCATAGGGCTAGTAGTAGTAGTGCATTAGGCGTCGGATGATCTTTTGAGAGCCATCGGCTCTTTCTTGTAAAAACCTTTTTCGAATCAATGAAAATCGTTCTTCCAATATGATTCTCCATTTGTTCAACTTCAAATCTTCCGAATGCCAAAACAAGTCAGCGCACCAAGAACCGATAGCAACGTATCGGCTTCTCACCCTCACACGCCCATAAGGCCGAACTCAAATCCCAAATCGGACAGATATCCAGGCAAACAACTCTTCGAACTCAAATTGTAACTTGATATCTGACCACCACATTGTGCACCTCTACAATCGATGTCTGTGCATCGGCTGCTTCAAAAAACTTTTTACTGGCCGATTTCGTGCATCGGCCTTCACACTTTATGGTCCATCATCCCACATGCTTGTGAAGTACGTCTTGAGGTACTGTCCATTGACAACCACTGGAAACTTCACACCATCCTTCAACTGATGATCGTGAGATCTGGTAGGCAACGTAGAGTCTTCAGGAAAGCCTTTGAATTCTCCCAACCAGACCCAATGGTCCTCTTCAAATACTCATCATTTGTGAAGGAGGCTGCAATGAAAGATCAGCCGATGGTATCTCCATCGGCTCTTTAAACTGCACAACAGAATATTCACCAGGCCTGCTGCCCCCCGAGCCTTACTCGAGCCTGCTGCCCCCCGAGCCTTACTCGAGGCGAGAACCGCTGGCCTGGATTTGGTGGAGACTCGATTAGCCTCGCATAATTCCACTAGAGTCGATGGCTGCGCATCGGCTGCTTCTCAATTCTAAAGTCGATGCCCTTGCATCGGCTGTCTGAATTTTTTTTTTTTTACCGGCCGATTTTCTCCTATCGGCCCCCAGTATTTCATTGCACACATGTCCCCCTGCATCTGTTCCCATGTTTAGGTGCCCCCCGAGCCGAATCTGTCAAAGAATGGCAGATATCGGCTCTGTAATTCGCACGTCGGCTCCTGATAGGGTCCAGGGCGAACACAAGCAGAACATGTGGTGAAGATAATTTTGGCCGATTGCTGGAATCGGCCTCCATAATGATTGGAGCGCTGACTGAAGGTTCTGTAATGTCCCTTCATAGACCTTTAGGGCCGATCACAAGGATCAGCCTCGCCAAGTTGCGCATCGCTTTGCTTCAACTACATGGTCAGGCCAGTGGATAAAACCAGCTTAACCCTTCCCTTTGTCACATCGATGCGCTCGCAGTCGTCCAAGTTGATGCCTGAGAGGGGTTCTTGGCCTGCTGCTTCCCATGCGTTCATGCCAGCCGTTGAAATTTCGGCGGAATCGTCGGCCTGGACGACTTCTACCTCATCTCCATCCCACTGTATTATGCATTGGTGCATCGTGGAGGGAATGCAGCAGTTGGCGTGGATCCAATCTCTTCCTAGCAGAACAACATAAGAGCTCGTGCTATCGATGATGAAGAACATTGTAGGGATAGTTTTCCTTCCTACGGTCAAATCCACGTTCAGAACACCTTGGGCCTCAGACGCTTGGCCATTGAAATCGCTCAATGTCACGTTGGTCTTGATCAGATCTGAGCTAGAGCGTCCTAGCCGACGTAGCATAGAGTACGGCATGATGTTAACTGCCGCTCCGGTGTCCACCAGCATCTTATTTACCGGCCTCCCATCGATATAACCTCGCAAATACAAGGCCTTCAGATGTCTGTAGCTCTTTTCTCGTGGCTTTTCAAAGATAACCGGCCGTGGGCCGCAGTCGAGTTGCGCCACGGGTACCTCGTCAAATCCTGGAGCACTGAACTCCGAAGGGAGGATGAACACCATATTTGTGCCAGCCGATGTTTCATCATCGGCTTTCCTTTGTTTGGGGCGCCACTTCATTCTCTGTGGACGACCCTCTTCATCCAGGGTTCGCTGAACTTTTGCAGCCAGATCAGGTCGTGCCTTCCTTAGCGTATGCAAGTATAACCTTTCGGCTTCCTCCAGGCCGCGCAAACACTGAACCCTGCGCTTCTGGGAACGGCTGAGTCCATCAGGGCACCACCTATGACGGTGGCACCTGTCTTCTTCTTCTTGTCCCTCGTCTTCTGAATCCTCGATATCTGCCCACCGAGGGGACTCAGCACATTTGCTTTGTGGCGGGAGAGGCCCTAAGCGCTTGAACACGGACATGTTGGCTGCCTCCTTCTTCTTTTGGTTGCATTCTGGGCAATTGCCGATTGTGGGCAATCGGCTCATTCCTGAATCCCAGCAGTGTCTGAAGAAGGGGCAGTCCCAGTGTCTGGCGTTGTCATCTTGCTCCCTTGATTTTTCCGTGGCACGGCGCTCGTGCTCCTCCTCATCGCGATCATGCCGACGATGTCTTCTGGCTTCTCTAGCCAGACGATCTCCTTCATCATCATAGTTGGACCGTCGGCGTTGGTCATACTAACTCACATATTTGTTGAGGAGGTGATCAGAGAGAGGTCGTTGATATCTTATGTCCTTCACCTCTCCCTCTGTGACGTAGCGCTTGCCATCATGATGGAGCCGATCGCGTGGAGCGGCCTCCTCTGTGTCCTTGCTATGAGAGCAGCTGCCCTCATCTCTATCTTTGCCAGAGTTTTTCCCAGGTCCTACCATGTTGATGCTGAACGAGGATCCTGGCTGGCAACCTTCAGGGTACGTGCACTCCACCATGTTAACGGCGGGAAAAGGCTGGGTGTCGACCTTCATGGCGTACTGGTTGAAAATTAGACGCCCCTTCTCTATCGCCGCCTGGATGTGCTGACGCCACACCCTGCAGTCGTTGGTGGCATGGGAGAGCGAGTTGTGCCATTTGCAGTATGGCTTTCCGTTCAGCTCTTGCGCCGTGGGGAATTTGAGACCTTCCGGAATCGTCAACTGTTTCTCCTTGAGCAGGAGGTCGAAGATTTGTTCAGTCTTGGTCACGTCAAAATCAAATCCCCTGGGTGGGCCTGGTGGCTTTACCCATTTGCAGGACACGGGGGTTCCTCCCCGAGTCCATTCAGCCACTGCTACCTCTTGGTCTCCCGCAGGAACTTCGTCTTCCTCTGCATCGACCAGGACTACTGCACGCTTGAACTTGTCTTGGTACAGGTCCGGGTGGCGCTGTTCATATGCTGATAGTTTCTGAACCATGTGCGCCAGCGAGGGATAATCTGCTTGGGAGGCCATGTCCTTGAGCTGTGTTGCAAGGCCTGCTACTGCCAACTCGACTGCTTCCTTTTCAGTTAGACAAACCGAATAACATCGGTTCCTAAGATTCCTGAAGCGCTGGATGTATTCTGTCACCGTTTCCCCGCGCTTCTGACGTAGTTGTGCTAGATCGGCAATGCCGGACTCGGAAGCCTCTGAATGGTACTGCGTATGGAACTGCTCTTCCAACTGCTTCCAAGACCGGATGGAGTCTGGTGGCAACGAGGTGTACCATCCGAAAGCCGATCCCGTGAGGGACTGTGAAAAGAGCCTCACGCGTAGTTGATCCGACACTGAAGCCGGTCCTAGTTGTGCCAAATATCGGCCGACGTGCTCGATGGAGCTGGAGCCATCTGATCCACTGAATTTGGAGAAGTCAGGGAGCCGATATTTAGGTGGCAGCGGGATCATCTCGTACTCGTCAGGGTACGGCTTGGAATAGCCGATTGCCCTTCTTTTCGGCACCATGCCGAACTGGTCTCTCGATATGGTACCGATCTGATCCGCTGTCTTGGCTGCAGGAGTTGCACTCTGAAGATTCGCCGGGGTGGCGTACTTAGCCAGCCATGTTTGCTTTTCCAGCTCTGAGCCAACTGCAGGAGCTGAGCTCTGGAGGTTCGTCGGGGTGGCGTACTTAGTTAGCCACGTCTGCTTCTCAAGCTCCGTCGCTGACGTTCCTCCTGTTTTCGCCGGAGTCCCTGATGTCGTGGCCTGGTTTGTGAGTGCCCAGTTGCCACAATCTGGCACATACGTGCACGCGTATCCTTGAGGGATCTCCTTAGGCGCCTCAGTCAAGAACTGGTAGTCACTAGGGTCACCACCGATCTTGTAGACGACGAATGCCGGTGTAGCCGGCACTTCAGCTGGTGCTGCCAACGCATATGGCAGCGGTGGACGGGACTGGAGTGGCAACTCTCCTTGATGCGTCCCGAGAGCTGGTCCTGACGGCGAGTACTGGTGGCTCATGATCTCCTGGATCACGCGCAGAGTGACACGCTCCAACACGTTGACCAGGTTTTCAGAGTGGCGGTGTAGCGAGTGAGCCACCAAGTAGTTGATCTCCTGCCGCAGGCCCCTGGTGCGTTCCTCCGACGGGGCAGAGAGGTCTATCCCATCGAGTGCACCTTGCGGTGAGAATCCCTTCCATCTGATGCCATGGGAACGGGTTCTCTGAAAAGAGCCGATGAGGTCGGCTTCGAGGGTGGCCTTGATCTCGTCATATCTCTTCTTGAGCTCGTCAGGCAGCTCCTCGTAGGTGACTGGCGTGCCGTCCGCCATCTCAGATGTAGATGGCGATGTGGTTGATGTAGACGATGGTCCCACCGGGCGTGCCAGAATGTGTTGACTGCCAAAACCCACCGGCGGGCAGCGACGGTCAACACAGGTAGAGCCGGGAAGAGCCTAGAGCTGCGGCTGGCTGAGACCCCTCCGAGCAACGGCCCGCAATGCTCTTCTGGTCACACGTCCGATGCGAAGTGCAAGGGTGTGCCACCTGACCTATACCTGGTCAGGAAGGTGATGAAGATGCCTCGCTTAGTTTCCTGCATGGCATACACGTAAACATTAAATACGAGCCTCGATCGGCTCTTAGGTTATCCTGTGAATCGGCTCAAAGAGCCGATCCACCCATGATTCGTACGGGGTGCACGAATATATGGTGGTCCTGCTTGATCAAGATAAAGCTAATGAGATCTACGATGATTTAGGGTTTTCACCGCATAATCGGATCATCCTACTCCAGGTTGGGCCTCGCGGCCACGCACGGTGATCATAAGCCGATCCTAAACAAGGCCTAAAAACCAACATGAAGTTGATCCTCGGAACATCCTGTTTAGGACTTGCGAACGCCACCCTACGTGCCGCTGGATCCTCCCCCCCTTTGTAAGGCCTAACTATTGCAGATATTAAACTAATCCTTGTAGAACAAGGAGCAATCGTAACGGATCAGATCTACTAAATAATGATCAAGCGGGGTGCCGCCCCCACACCTGAGATAGGTGTGAGGGCGGCTAGACATGCAAGGGTTGCACTACGTAAGCATGCTATACGAAGAACAATGCTAACCCTAACACATCTATGATAACTACGTTGCTCGCCATCAAAAGCGCTTCAGTACGAGCAACGCATGAACAACGTGGAGCTTGTGCTGCCTAGATCGCAAGATGCGATCTAGGCAGCATGTCGCTTACCTGATAGAAACCCTCGAGACGAAGGAGTTGGCGATGCGCCGAGATTGGTTTGTTTTGGGTTGAACGTGAGTTGTTGTTTATTCCATAAACCCTAGATACATATTTATAGTCCAGGGGACTTTCTAATTAAGGCGTGCACCTAACCGTGCACGGGTAAAACTCTAACTCCTAACTTAAGATTCGATCTAATAAATTATAGATAAATGGGCAATCTAGCCCAACTTTGCATATAAGGCCGATCTTCGTATTCTCTCCATATATAACCTTCAAGCTTATCTTGATCGTGGCCCACCTCCAACTTGGTGCAAATTCTGGTGATAACAGAAGTCAAGCATGAAGAGAAGTGGTTTTGGGTTACAAACATTATATTGAGATTTCAAGATCGAACCCCCCAAAAGCTTCATTTTAGAATGACTAAGAAGGATCCAGGCTTGCCTTTTCATTTTCATGTGTTTTAAACTTGCTAAAATCTTGGTCAAACCTAGGACTTGACCAAGATTCAAATGGGCATAAACATTCAAAAAAAATCAAAAAATGAAAACCAAAGCACATAGCCTTCTTATGTCATATATATATAGTAAGCATTCAAGTTGATCGATATGAACAAGGTCTAGACATATTCAAAACAGAAAAAGCATGTATCTACCCCTAGCCCTTAACTATGTCTTATGAAGTCAAGCATGAAGAGAAGTGGTTTTGGGTTTCAAACATGGAAATTTCAAAAACTTCCCGCCAAAAGCTTAATTTTAGAGTGAATAAGAAGGATCCAAGCTTAATTACCTTTTCATTTTCAGGATTTATGCTTGTTTAAATCTTGGTCAAACATAGGATTTGACCAACACACATATAGTCTTCTTATGTCATATAGTAAGCATTCAAGTTGATAAATAAGCATGCATGTCTAGACATATTCAAATTAACCCGACAAATCATGTATCTACCCCTAACACCCTAAACTCTGTCTTATGAAGTCAACCATGAAGAGAAGTGGTTTTGGGTTTCAAACATTGAGATTTCAAGAACCCCCCAAAAGCTTCATTTTAGAATTACTAAGAAGGATCCAGGCTTACCTTTTCATTTTATGTTTTAAACTTGTTTAAATCTTGGTCAAACCTAGGATTTGACAAGATTCAAATGGGCATAAACATTAATTCAGAAAAAAACAAAAAATGAAAATACAACGCACATATAGTCTTCTTATGTCAAATAGTAAGCATTCAAGTTGATAAACAAGCATGTCTAGACATATTCAAACCCGAAAAATCATGTATCGATCTACCCCCTAACCCTAAACTCTGTCTTATGAAGTCAACCATGAAGAGAAGTGGTTTTGGGTTTCAAACATTGAGATTTCAAGAATCCCCCAAAAGCTTCATTTTAGAATGACTAAGAAGGATCCAGGCTTACCATTTCATTTTATGTTTTAAACTTGTTTAAATCTTGGTCAAACCTAGGATTTGACAAGATTCAAATGGGCATAAACATTAATTCAGAAAAAAACAAAAAATGAAAATACAACGCACATATAGTCTTCTTATGTCAAATAGTAAGCATTCAAGTTGATAAACAAGCATGTCTAGACATATTCAAACCCGACAAATCATGTATCGATCTACCCCCTAACCCTAAACTCTGTCTTATGAAGTCAACCATGAAGAGAAGTGATTTTGGGTTTCAAACATTGAGATTTGAAGAACCCCCCAAAAGCTTCACTTTTGAATGACTAAGAAGGGTCCAGACTTACCTTTTCATTTTCATGTTTTAAACTTGTTTAAATCTTGGTCAAACCTAGGATTTAACCAAGATTCAATGGGCATAAAAATTCAAAAAACCAGAAAATGTAAAACCAAAGCACATAGCCTTTTTATGTCATATAATGAGCATTCAAGTTGATAAACATGGTCTAGACATATTAAAACAAGAAAAATCATGTATCTACCATGTCCCTAACCCTAAACTCGATATGTCTTATGAAGTCAAACATGAAGAGAAGTGGTTTTGGGTTTCAAACATGGAAATTTCAATAACCTCCCAAAAACTTCATCTTAGAGTGACTAAGAAGGTTCAATGCTTACCTTTTCATTTTCATGTTTTAAATTAACTTGTTTAAATCTTGGTCAAACATAGGATTGACCAAGATTCAAATGGGCATAAACATTCAGAAAAAAATTTAAAAATAAGAAACGAACGCACATATAGTCTTCTTATGTCATATAGTAAGCATTCAAGTTGATAAACAAGCATGTCTAGACATATTAAAACCCGACAAATCATGTATCTACCCCCTAACCCTAAACTAGATTTGTCTTATGAAGTCAAGCATGAAGAGAAATGGTTTTGGGTTTCAAACATGGAAATTTCTAGACCCCCCCCCCAAAGCTTCATTTTAGAGTGACTAATTAAGAAGGATTCAGGCTTACCTTTTCATTTTCATGTTTTAATCTTGTTTAAATCTTGGTCAAACCTAGGATTTGACCAAGATTCAAATGGGCATAAAAATTCAAAAAACATAAAAAAATGAAAAACTAAAGCACATAGCCTTCTTATGTCATATATATATAGTAAGCCTTAAAGTTGATGAACAAGGTGTAGACATATTCAAAATAGAAAAAGCATGTATCTACCCCCTAACCCTTAACTCTGTCTTATGAAGTCAGGCATGAAGATAAGTGGTTTTGGGTTTCAAACATGAAAATTTCAAAAACATCCCAAAAGCTGCTTCATTTTAGAGTGACTAAGAAGGATCCAGGCTTACCTTTTCATTTTCATATTTTAAACTTGTTTAAATCCTGGTCAAACCTAGGATTTGACCAAGATTCAAATGGGCATAAAATTCAAAAAAATTAGAAGAATGAAAAACCAAAGCACATAGTCTAGCTTCTTATGTCATATAGATAGTAAGCATTCAAGTTGATAAACAAGGTTTAGACATGTGTTCAAACAAGACAAATCATGTATCTACCCCCAAACCATAAACTCTCGGTCGATCTTATGAAGTCTAGCATGAAGAGAAGTCGTATTGGTTTCAAACATGGAAATTTCAAGAACCTCCCACGAGCTTCATTTTAGAGTGACTACAAAAGATCCAGGCTTGCCTTTTCATTTTCATGTTTTTAAATTGTTTAAATCTTGGTCAAACCTAGCTAGTATTTGACCAAGATTCAAATGGGCATAAAATAAAAAAAAAAACAGAAAAATGAAAAACCAAAGCACATAGCCTTCTTATGTCATATAAAATAAGCATTCAAGTTGATAAACAAGGTCTAGACATATTCAAAATAGAAAAAGCATGTATCTACCCCTAAACCTTAACTCTGTCTTATGAAGTCAAGCATGAAGAGAAGTGGTTTTGGGTTTCAAACATGGAAATTTCAAAAACTTCCCAAAAGCTTAATTTTAGAGTGACTAGGAAAGGATCCAGGCTTACCTTTTAATTTTCATGTTTCAAGTTTGTTTAAATCTTGGTCAAACCTAGGATTTGACCAACAAGATTCAAATGAGCATAAAAATTCAGAAAAAAACAAAAAAAAAAGAAAAGAAAAACCAAAGCACATAGTCTTCTTACGTCATATATATAGTAAGCATTCAAGATGATAAACAAGGTCTAGACATATTCAAACCCGACAAATCATGTATCTACTCCTAACCCTAAACTTTGTCTTATGAAGTCAACCGTGAAGAGAAGTGGTTTTGGGTTTAAACATTGAGATTTCAAGAACCCCCCAAAAGCTTCATTTTTAGAATGACTAAGAAGGATACAGGCTTACCCTTTTCATTTTCATGTGTTTTAAACTTGCTTAAATCTTGGTCAAACCTAGGATTTGACCAAGACTCAAATGGGCATAAAAACTCAAACCCGATAAACATTCACCTTTTTCTATATAGTTAGGGTTAGGGTTTATGGTTTATAGAGATCGATGCACATATTTTCATTTCACATTTGTGATGTACAATAATACATAGGTAAGATTCCAAGCATGACCTTTGTTAGAATAACCTTTAACGTGTTCTCTCACCTTTAGATTCAAATGGGCATAAACATTCAGAAAAAATCAAAAAAAATGAAAACCAAAGCACATAGTCTTCTTATGTCATATAGTAAGAATTGAAGTTGATAAACAAGGTCTAGACATATTCAAACCAGCCAAATCATGTATCTACACCTAACCCTAAACTTTATCTTATGAAGTCAAGCATGAAGAGAAATGGTTTTGGGTTTCAAACATGGAAATTTCAAAAACCTCCCAAAAGCTTCATTTTAGAGTGACTAAGAAGGATACAGGCTTACCTTTTCATTTTCATGTTTTAAGTTTGTTTAAATCTTGGTCAAACCTAGGATTTGACCAACAAGATTCAAATGAGCATAAAAATTCAGAAACAAATCAAAAAGAAATAGAAAAGAAAAACCAAAGCACATAGTATTCTTAAGTCATATATATAGTAAGCATTCAAATTGATAAACAAGTTCTAGACATATTCAAACCCGACAAATCATGTATCTACCCCTAACCCTAAACTCTTTCTTATGAAGCCAACCATGAAGAGAAGTGGTTTTGGGTTTCTAACATTGAGATTTCAAGAACCCCCCAAAAGCTTCATTTTAGAATGACTAAGAAGGATCCAGGCTTACCTTTTTATTTTCATGTGTTTTAAACTTGCTTAAATCTTGGTCAAACCTAGGATTTGACCAAGATTCAAATGGGCATAAACATTCAGAAAAAAATCAAAAATTGAAAACCAAAGCACATGAATCTTCATACACACTATAGTCCGTCTTGTGAAGACATTTTGTTTTTTACTACCCTATCACATGTTTCTGTATATAGTAAGTAATATGTATCCAAAAATGATTTTTGGGGATTTATAGGACGAAGTTATAACACACCTACATTTCAAATTGGAATTACTTTCAATAAATCAGCATAAAGTCATTTAAATGGGTGAAACTAGCTAGAAAGCACTAAAAACGTTAAGCATTGGGAATTCTCACTAATATGTGGCCTTATTTATCTTAAAAATGTAGAGGCGCCATTTTGAGCCATATCTTATGTACCCCATTCACAAAATAAACCTATTTTGTCATCTAGAAATTGAAAAATGAGTTTTATATATCGAAAAGTTGAAAAGTCTAGTCAGCAACATTGTTGGGAATGGCAAGATGCACCACCATGCCCAATTTGGGCACATTGTAACAAACTATGCCACAAATATGGTCATAACTATATCATTTGGCTTGCAAACCAGGAATCTTCATACACGATAGTCTGCTTTGTGTGAAGACATTTTGTTTTTCACTACCCTATCACATGTTTATTATTTTCCCTGTCAACTAACACATACAAGCACACTCCATGCGGAAGGGTTTCATTTTTGAGGTTTTCTTCATTTTCATTTATTTATTTCTAAACCAGGTCAAAATGGTCGACATGATTATCCTTGCAAAGGGGTTGAATATTTTAGTACTATCACTGGTTTCTATATATAGTAAGTAGTATGTATCTAAAAATGATTTGTGGGGACTTGTAGGACCAAGTTATAACACACCTACAATTCAAATTTGATTTACTTTCAATAAATCAGCATACAGTCATTTAAATGTGCGAAACTAGCTAGAAAGCACTAAAAACCGTAAATTTGGGAATTGGCATTAAAATATGGCCTAATTTATTTTAAAAATGTAGATGCGCCATTTTGACCCATATTTTATCTACCCCATGCACAAAATAAACATATTTTATCATCTAGAAAATGAAAAACGATTTTTTATACCGAAAACTTGAAAAGTCTAGTCATCAACAGTGTTAGAAATGGCAAGATGCACCACCATGCCCAATTAGGGAACACTATAACAAAGCTGTCCAGGGAGAATCAAACTTGGAAATATTAACTATGAGATTGAACAAAACGTTATATTTGGTTTACCCTTTGAACCTCCTAACTTACCACAACATTGACTTCTTAATTTTATTTACAAATAGATATTTTAATATCCCATTTTTGTGCAATAATATATGTTTTTATCTCAAATCAATTAGCATTTGATTTTAAAAAACTACCATAATAATTTATGAGAAAGCGTTGAACAAGTTTCAGAATGTAATTTTATACTTGATATGACCAATAATAGACTTAAATTAAATTGGATTTCAAAGTTCAGATTTTGTAAGCGAATAGAGTTTCATGTTGCAGACTATGTATTAGCTTGACGGGCACCCCTAGAATAAAGTAGGTCGGTCACTTACGTGTGGTTCCCATGCGTGTAGGTCCCACACATCAGTGAGCACAAGTCACGTGCGGTAGGTAGGCAAACTCCCAGCAATCTTCTTTGTCAAGTAAAGACGCATCGTCAAGACTCTCTCTCTCTCCCATTTGTCGCTGAAAAAAAAAGAATATTAGACGGACGCGTAGCCTGCACTGCAGGTCTACAGAACTGAAACCCTGTGTGCCAGTCAACATCACTCACCGAAAAAAGTGAAGCATTTCTTTTCACCATAAATAACAGCGGCCCCGTGAGGCACTGCTCTCCCTTTCTCTTTCTCCTTCCGTGTGATCCCTTTTGCACCTTTTATCCTTTGCACGAAACTCCACTTATTGTTGTCATTGTTGCACAGAACACTCAGTTAACCTGTTCTTTTGCACATATCACCAACTCATGTATTTGTTGCACAAAGGTCTAAATCTCTGGCTAAGCTACTTTTCCCTAAATCTGATGGCCGGGACCAAGAAGGTAGTGGTAATATCCATTGTCATTGTGTAGTGTGTTTTTAGAACTCTAAAAGAATATGAAAATATTTTAGCAATTGAAATAATATAAATTAACTAATATGGGATATTCATGAAATATATTTTCTACTATCCGGCCAATAGCGAGTGTCATGAAATATATTCATTGTAAACTTAGTGATAATCACTCGAGTTTGATATGAATGGCCTAGCTAGCTATGGGCATCTCCCACTATATATGTTGTCCACACGACCAACCAACAAGCAAAAGGTATTCCATGAGGAAAGTTTCTTATGGGTGACTTTCGTCTCTGCCGCAAAACACACGCCGAAATTGTTGGCGCGTCCCATTTTCAAGCTACCCCAAAACCTGCGGTTTGCCCGTCGGCCTATAAAACATCGGTCAACAGAGGATATTTCCCTGTAGAGCACAATTCGAACACCACATCTTTCTCATGCTTCTACCAGGCACACTCCCACGACGACGGCCGTGCCTACCGCCCCTCCTCACCATCACTGCCTCCTCACCGGCCACCGTAGTGACCGACCACGTTTTACCGGCGGACCTCCCTTGCTGTCTAGCAAGCCGGATTAGCTTCCTCGACGCCGATGTTGACCGCGCCATATCTGCTCTGGATCTGCTTCCCCGACTCTGTAGTCCACCTCACCGGAGATCGAGATGGGCAAAAAACGCGGCCCCAAAGTCGACCACCCCCAACCAAAGAGTAAATCCGCCCTGGCCTCAGACGAAGGTTGATGAATACTTTACATGTCCGCTTTTGTTATATGCATTTGATTTCTGACACTAGTTTTCGTTGCTTTCCTGTAATGCATTCTTGCTGATATTAGATCAGTGTAGATAGTTGTTTGCCGCGTAGCTATATGAGATCTCAACCTTACATCTGCTGATCGAGAGGAAGATCGAGGTTATGTCCGCTTTCGCTATGCATTTCTTTTCCGAGAATCACTTCTGTGTGATATGTTTTGGGGGTTTGAAGTATGCATTTTACAAAGGTTATGATAGCAGTCAAGCTAGCAGAGCAATTTATTGATAGTATTAAACTGCCTGTATTTTTTTTATCTCGGAACTCTGCTGATCGTAACCTTACATCTGCTGATGAAGAGGCAGAGCTTATGTCCGCTTTCGTTACGTTTTTCTTTTCCAAATATCACATCTGTGCGGTACTTTTTTGGGGTTTGAAGTATACTACCTCCACCCCAAACCTGAAGGCTTATTTATAAAAGTCAAACCAAGTAAAGTTTGACCAAACTTTCAGAACAATCTATCAAGAAATATAATATTTCGTAGATACCGTACGAAAATATATTCGTTATCTATTTAATGATATTAAATTTGTATTTTGCATGTTAATAATGATTTTTGGTAAAAACTTCGGGATGGTGGTAGTACGTTTTACAAAGGTTATGATAGCAGTCAAGCTAGCAGAGCAATTTATTGATAGTATTAAACTGCCTGTATTTTTTCTATTTGCAACTCTTTGTGCGCCATGTGGAATTGCATGCTCTAGCCAGTTCATCCAATGAGGTTTTATCACTTAACACCAGAAGTTCGGGATTTTATTTTATCACAGGACCACAACCCTAGAAATTTGTATCACAAAACACCAACATTTGGGGTAATTGTTTCGCAGAATACATGATCTCTGTTTGATAGCCCATTAGTGACTTCAGGTCATCGTCAGTTTACGAGTGACAGCAGGTGAAAGACAATTAGACTTTATTTTATGGTATTTTCTGTTAAACGCTAAATACAAAGCTGTTTGTCAACACTAGTAGTTTAATCTTATGTCCAGACAGTTCAAAAAAATCTTATGTCCAGGGTAGTTGTATTGGTACACATTATCAAAACCTTATGCTGGTACAGAATATATTACCCAAATCTCATGTTCTTGTGTGGTTATAATTTCAATGAATATTTGTCATATGGTAATTCATTTTGTGTGTAGCATATGTAACAAGTGTGACTCATATTCTCATTTCCACAGAGTGTCTACAATATTTCACACCAAAATTCATTTGTTTGTAGCAAACATGCTCACGTACTGTAAATTGGTGTCACGCTGTAGGGTGATGCTCTTGTCAAGCCAACTAATGAAAAATAATGTGTTATGTGAAATAATTTCCCCAAATGTTGGTGTTTTGTGATAAAAAATCACCAACTTGTGGTGCTAAGTGATAAAACTGCTCATTCAATAGACCGAGCCTTAGGCATGTATCATTAGATATTTTTTTAGGAAGGCTGGAAATATTTATTTTGAATACTGCGTTCTACTTGCTAGGATTTGAACTCAGGACCTTGTAGGTCTGATACCATTTCGAATTGCATGCTCTAGCAAGTTCATCCAATAGACCGATCTGTTGGAACTTGGAAGACCCTAGGCAATTATATTAAGCACACGCCATTCCATATGGTTAACCACTGGCATGAAATGACACTTATATGTGTTTGAGTGTATATGTGGATTGCTTAGCCCTTTCCATCAGTTCGGACTTTTGGTTGCGTTGGCTACTGCATGAAGCTTGACATTCATACTTATCCTAAAAATTGTTGCTGTTGCCCTCTGTTGCCCAACGTAAATTATTTTTGAGCCATAATTTGTTTGCCCTTTCCATCAGTCCGGACTTCCGGTTGCGTTGGCTAGTGCATGAAGCTTGACAATATGAACATCAATTATTTTTGAGCCATAGTTTGTTTGTCATTACACCTTTTGAGCAGTCACACTGCTACTATTAATTTGCTCTTACATGCACAGTTCCATGATAAATCTCATCTGCATTTCTCGCCAATGCATGTTAGGTCTTCCACTCGAGAATGAGTACGAAGAGCAACGGAGGCAAACTATCCTGCATAATAGCCGAGTTGCAGCCTCGTTGGGCCTAACACTACATCCTTCTACAAGGTCTAGTGCAAAAAACGCCACCCACGTCCCTCACAAAGGATACGGAACATTCCTCTGATTCAGAATTTGATCCTGCTGATTGTGATGGCGAGCTGACTCAGGAAGATGCCCTGGTCGACTATCCTCTGCAACACAACAAGGTGAGTTTTCTCTGTCCTGTCATCGAATTATTTGTCCCAACTTCCATTTGTTGTATCCCAGTCCTACCAAATATGTTACCCATGCCATGTTCAATCTCATTACTACATTTTTCCTGCTTAGTTAACGCATCATATATGTTTTTGCATATGTTGCCTTACTGTTTTTCCATTCCATCTGCATATCATCATCAAATAATATTGTACATTGAAATATCATTTATGTGTGACAGGCATCTGCAGATTCGGGCAAGAACTTTTCAAGAACGAACAGGAGGAAGAACACTCAACAGGAACCTCAGGCTGATACCGGAGGATGGGTGACAGTGCGTAATAAAAAAAGGGTTAAGCCTGATGCTCGTGCTGCTCCTCCTATTACAAGGTCTAACAAAAGAATGACACGAGGTGGCAAACAGGCCGAGAATGATAACAGTAAAAGGTCTCGTAAAAACCACAAACCATCGAATCAGACAGAAGTAGCCCCAGCATGTACCAGCCCACACATTCCACAACCACCAGTTGCCAATACTGTTTCTCAGCAACAATTGCCAACAGAACCAGTTTCCATAGCAAATTCGAGCCAACAATTGGCATCATCAGGAGTGGTGGTAGGTAATAATGTCCAAGGACACATGATGCTAGTCCCAGATGATACAGCCTCAAATGTCCAAACAGTGCTGCCATAACACCAGCAAACTAGTGATGATCTCCCTCCGACCCTTAGTCCTGCGAAAGACAACTCCTCTCCCGATGACGAGACCCACGCCAAAAAAGGTAATACTTTTTTCAAGACTTGTAGTTTAATGCTCCCTTATGTATCTATATACCATGATAGCTTGATGTAATGATTAACTTGGTAGGTTCGCCACGATCAATAAAAACGAGGGGGCCAACTGTAGGAAGAAAACTTGCAGCTAAGATTTCCGGAATGGGTTCAAGATTTCGCATCACATCTATTGTAGGTGGCAGAAGGCCACTTCATCCGCATGAATCTTCATATCTTGTATCACATATTGGCTATTTTATCAGGAATGAACTTCCTACCTTCCCATTGTGGAAGCAGCACGTTGACACCCCTTCACAGTTCGACAGTTTAGTGCATAATTTACGTGTAAGTCATGCTTCTCCTGGTAATGATAAATTATTCCACATTGATCTGTCCCATTTCTTGTAGCTTACTGTTGTTTCTATGATATATAACTCACCAATCATTCCACCGTTGTGAGCAGTTAAGGTTTGAATTCGATGAGGATAATGAGGATGTAAAGTTTGTCATCGCTTCCATATTCAAAGAATTGTTGCGCCAGCACCGCTATAAGCTTAAGGCGACATACTTCACTGGCCAGATTACTGCCAATGTTCGAACAAAGTCTCCTGCACCCTGTATGACTAACGAGCAGTGGGGAGATCTTGTCAAGCACTGGTCTGATCCAAAGAATGTGGTATGGCTTATGAGGACCGTGAAACCAGATTAAATTCTGAATACTTATTTTGCGCCAGTGTCTCACTAGTCTCCTTTTGCAGACGTTGTCTAAAAGGAACCAGGCTAACCGCTTGAAACAACGTTTACCAAGCCGTACAGGATCTCGTCACTTGGTTTGGCATCTCTGGCAAAAAGTAATGCCCCGCTGGTCTGTACTGCTACATATGTTACTCGTAAATTGTGTAGAACTCCATGTGCATGTTATATTTCCATCCTCCATTTTAACCACGTTATTTGATTTCTATATGATTGTACAAAAATGCAAAAAGTAGATCATGCAAACAACATGCAACCAGACAAAGAGATGACTCTGGCAGAGCAGTTCGAGGCATGCCAGAAGAACAAACATAATGTGATAGGAGAACTCGCAGAAAGTGTTATTGTAAGTCTTCTTTATGATTTAATTTTTTTAACGACACACTTGCCAATTTGTAGGAGCAATAATGGGCATGTCAATATGATCTTTTAGGCGTTTTGTGAAAATGCATTTGATGTGTAATCAGGCATACCAACTTGTAGGATTAAAAGTAGTTCATACACATTAAATCTACCGTCTGCATGTTTCTCTGTAATAACTTTAATTTTTACACGACTGAAAATTTTTCAGGCAAATATGAAATTGGAGATGGCAAAACCCGGGAAAGACGGTATGGAAAAAACTCTAGAAGAATGTATGGAGACATTTACCATGGTACTTAAAAATAAAGATATCACCAAAAACACTTTCCTGCGAAATGCTGGGTTTTTGCAGTCCAAGTCCAAGTCCAAGTCCAAGTCTTTCTCTGCACAAGTTCTGGAGGAACAACTCCAAATAGAACGAGCTGCAGCAGATGTGTTAAGAAACCAAGTTGATATGTTGAGATCAAGATCAGAAGCATGTGATGCCCTACTGGAGGAGGCCAATCAAGTTCGTTATAATCTCTCAAAGACTAATAAAATGCCATAGATAATTGGAGATGAACACTGACATTGACATGTGAGTACCTTGGTATTGTGAAATTTTCCTGAGACTGAGGCAATGTTCCTATTTTGTTGGTGGATGCATTTATCTGCGGCTGGGATCAACTCTGTGGATGTTTTATAAATTGGTTGCCTAGCCTTTTCAATCAGTTTGAACTTAAATGGTATTAGAGCCAAGGTCTCGAGTTTGAATTGTTGATGGTGTGGTTCAATTCATCCTTAATTTGTTGGTGCCCCATTGGCCCTTGTAAAGCTTCATGTGCCTACCTCCGAATCCAGTGTTGAATTTCTCTTGTCACACACGAGGATGGCTGTTAATGTGTGTATAAGTGGGTTGCATAGCCCCTTTTATATAAGTTTGCAAGTTTCCGTATTGTGTTGTGCCTTTGGGACTCAGCCTGCACTTCTGACTTTTGGTTGCGTTGGCTACTGCATAAGTTTAAATACTAGTTCCATGTGGTTTTTGTTGAGATCTATAATAAGTGGATTGCCTAGCCCTTTCCATCATTTTGGACCTGTGGTGTGCTATTCTGTTTTCCACGTGTTATACCTCCTCTTCTTAACAAGACTCCATGAGTAGGAGGCACTATGATTTTATTTTTTTGCGCATGAAATTACTCAATTAGACAACTTAATCCCATTTGTTGACTCTCTGTTGACCAGCCACTTGAGGGTAAAACTGAGTATATTGCACTAGCCAGTATTAGTACTCGAGGGGAAAACTGAGTACGGAGTACATATATTTTTCCAGTGTAAGGCTCGACGGTAGAACTGAGAACACGTAACGGTGCAGACGTGCAGTACCACGGACGCGTGTCGTGGTGCGCAGCGGTTAGGCGGTGCGCGTGTTGAGACCAAACGTCTAGCTTTTTTGAGAAACTGCCGAGACCAACCGTTACGTTGCCTGTACAGAGCCCCTCTGTCCCTCCCTCTGCACACAGTCTCATTCTCACTCACGCACGCAACCACGCCTCTCACATCCCATCAACTTCTCCAAATCGAATGAAAAAACACCAACCGCCCTACGCGCGTTCCCTGCCGGCGATGGACAAGAAGAATGCGCCGGCGGCCGTCGCCCCCGAGACCATCGCCTCCGAGGGCGGCGCATCCAAGCGTGGCGCCTCCGTGGACTGGGCCTCTCTCAGGGCTGACGGACCACTTCACAAGATCGGGGACTGCCATCGGCGAACGAGGAGTACATGGACACCTACTCTGCTTTGAGGCAAGTTTGTAGAAATTGACGCTCAGGTTTACCTGAGCCCGACGTGCACCTGCATGAATGGATCATGGTAGAACACGCCCTTCCACGCGCTGCTGATTTCACCTTCCTCCACCTCCGCACATCCCGCTACGTTACCATCGATCTAACAGAAGTTCATGCAAGGTTCAAATTCCTCCATATCTATAGAGTTAATCTATTTTTATTTTCAATCGTAAACATCTTAGTGTTGAATGTTATCTTCATCAATATATTTTAGATACTACTTCGTCGACTTTTACCGTGGCGTCATCGTCCTTGCCCAGAAGAACCAGCCGCACAAGATACGGCTTCTGAACCCACTCACAAAGACATTGAATACTAGGTTTGAGGCGCATATGCCATATGTTATTCTGAAGTCAGTCGCTGTAATGAAGTCCCCGACTATGGTCTTCGTTTCCAAAGATTACCCGGCAGAAATTGCTTGGGTCGATGAGAGCACTCCAACTAAGGGTATAGATGAAGATTGGGGAGAAGGAAGATTTTCGACCGAGCACCATTCTCTGCGTTGCATTACCCCGTTCAATGGTGAATTGTATGCAATAGCTGTGAACAATTTTGAGTTCGGAAAATTAGTGTGCACCAACAATGTCCAGTTGGAGCAGCGCGCGAGCAGTGTCAACATGGATACACTATTTTCATTTCCAGAACTTGGAAATAACAAGTTCTACCTTGTGAAGTCGGATGGTGCTCTGCTGCTTGTGTTGTTGGACAACAAGCATTTGGAGGAAGGTCAACCATTGGTGTACCGTGTGGACACTGAGAGCCGCTCTCTCCATGCCGTCAATAACATTGGCAGTCGTGCCTTCTTCGTCCATTATATCCGGTGTATCTCCGTCGACACCAGAGTGCACCCGACACTTCGACCTGGCTGCATCTACTACGCAGATTTGGGTTATATCAGAGAGTACTTTGATGATATAAAGGCCTGGGATGAGTGGCCAATACGTGTGGATAGATTAGGAAACTACGGTATGAGAAATGAACAAAGGCCATACCGTTTGGAGGATGTATTGGCTGCACACTGCAGACGGAAGGAGTTCAATGAATATTTCCTTCAGATCAAAGAACGGAGTGACGAAGAAATATATGCTGAATGAAGATCAGATTCATTCATCCTGGGGTATGCTAATCTTCATGTTGGCCATACATTGCGTCTTGTATTATTTTCAGATTAGTTTGTCGTGAACATTAACATTGTTATTGGCTGCTTTTGGCTGTTGTATGCAGTTGATGTATTATACTCCGTACTTAGTTTTCTGGATTTATTATGCTGCCGTGATTTTTCCTATACTAGATTCTAGATTTGACTGATTTTGTTTGTAATGATGATGGCTTGATGTGGCTGCTGGCCTTGACTGCCGGAGCAGAGCAATTAGTACTTAACCAGGTGTACCGTCTTTATATTAGTATTATATTATATTACTTGACCATAGCCATATTCAAAATCAAATCTCAGTCGGGCGGCAAAATCTCCCGCCAATCCTGAAATATTTCAGACGGGTTTTTGAATGGGATAAGAAGATAGATCACGATGATAGTAACCGGTATTTAATGTGATGATGATTTGATTTTGCACTCGGCCTTGAACAGAGGTACTAGTACGGTGTCACAATTTTTTATCATTATACTTGGACGGTAGCCAAATTCAAAATCTCATAGCGGCAAAACTTCCCGCCCACAAAATACAAAAATTTCACACACTTCCAAATTCCCATTCTACCCGTGTGGAGATGGCAGCAAAGTCGGTTGGTGAGGGGGTATGCCCGTCATTTTTTGGATCACCACCTCCCTAGCCCGGAGACCCTCCCAAAAAAAATTCATTTCCCTCAGACCACCCACCGGAACTTCCCAAGTCCCTCTCTCCCACCTCCACGACCACCGCACCGGAACATCCCCGCCGGACTTCCCTGGCCTACCCGAGCCCTCGCGATCCTCGTCATCCGGCTGCCTGCCGGAGCCGCTTCATCGACGCCGTCATCAACCGGACCGGATCATCCCCGCTGTACCTCGAAACCATATGCTCATCCAGCAGTCTACCGCAGTCGCTTCAGCTGAGCCGCTTCGCCGGATCCGTCGTCCACCGCATCGGATCTTGCTCACCGACACCGCTGTGCATGAACCGGATCTGCTTCACCGGCGCCGTGCATGATCTAAACTCTTCTACTGTCGCTTTTCTATTGCTTACCTGCAAGTTCTTGTTTAATCTTGGGGGAACCTGTTTGTGCTAACGACGCACCGTTACGTTTTTGCAGATGAGATGAGTAAGCATGAAGTGTAATGGCCGTCTCTCCAACCCCAAGTAGCACATGTAGCGTACTTCATCACCGGATCTATCAACCCCAGGAAGATCTGCTGTGACTCCCACAGAGTGCTTCTCCTAATGTAAGTCCCTTGTTTTAGCGCCATGTTCTGGGTTCAGATGCTTGTTTGTCTGAAGCTCTTTTAGTTCATTCCTAGCTATGACCGTAACACGTTGCTATTTTCTACTTCATTGCTAACTTTAAGCGATTGAACATTTTGGTTTGCATTCCCTGCTCTGTAGATGTAGCCATCATAACTTCTATCTTGCTCAGTCGTTGTTACAAAAATTATAGGCTGCTACTATTTTGTTCATGCCAATCTTGTTCTCCATGAACATGTTGGTTTGCATTCCCTGTACTACAGGTGATGCCATTGTTATTTCTATCTACTTCGTCGTAAGCTAACAAAGTAACTGCCTATATGTGTTGCTCATTACAACTTTATATCCCGAAACAAATTGATTTGTTTCCCTTATCTACAAGTTTATGAGTGATGCCATTATAACTCCTATCTGTTTTATTCCTAGCTATTATAGTAACATCCTGCTATTATTTAGTTCATGGCCAATTTTAAGTAATTGCACATGTTGGTTCGCATTCCCTGCTCTATAGCTTTTGGCATCGTAACTTCTATATTTGGTTTACATTCCCTGCTCTGTAGATCTAGCCATCATAACTTTATCTTGCTTAGTCGTTGTTACAAAAATTATGGCCTGCTACTATGTTGTTTGTGCCAATTTTTTACTCCATGAACATGTTGGCTTGCATTCCCTGTACTACAGGTGATGCCATTGTTATGTATCTAGTTCAAACTTGTCATACTACTAGATAATAATTTTGCGTGCCATCTTGTTCTTCAAAAGCTGCATTATTGACTTGTTTCTCTGACTTGGCATGACGCTCACATATGGAAAGCTGAACATATTGGTTTGCATTCCCTCTTATACAAGTTCACAGGTGATCCCACTATATTCTGTATCTGGTCCATCCTAAGCTCCAGCATTAACTATCCTCTATGTGTTGCTCATTACAAGTTTATATCCCGAAACATCTTGATTTGCATCCCCTTCACTATAAGTTCAGGAGTATTATTTAGTTCACGGCCAAAATGAAGTAATTGCACTTGGCACATGTTGGTTCACATTCCCTCCTCTTTAGCTTTTGCCATCGTAACTTCTATTTTTGGTTTACATTCCCTGCTCTCTAGATGTAGCCATCATAACTTCATCTTGCTGAGTCGTTGTTACAAAATTTA